>NC_047091.1:158129648-159445959 GCF_902459505.1 Geotrypetes seraphini
CATGAGGATATGTTCGTAGAGAGGTTAGTGAGGTTTGAGTCGGTCTCAAGGAGGATGAGGATATCATCAGCGTAAGTGTAAAGAGTTTCAAGGGGGGATAGTTGGAGTAGTTTCAGGGAGGACATGTAAATGTTAAAAAGGATAGGGGAGAGGGGTGAGCCTTGCGGGACACCACAAGTCGGGATCCAGGGGGAGGATGAGGTGCCGCTCATGTTGACCGTGTAAGAGCGGGAGCGCAAGAATTTGGAGAACCAGTCAAGAACTGTGGAGCTAATGCCTATCTCGGAGAGTTGGAAGATTAGAATGTCGTGGTGGACAACGTCAAAAGCTGCGGAGAGGTCGAATTGTAGAAGAACAGCAAACTTGTTACGAGAATGCAGTTGTTGAACTTTAGAGATTAGGGAGGCCAATAGGGATTCAGTGCAGAAGTTGGGTCTGAAGCCATATTGGTAAGGTAGGAGGATAGAGAATCTTTCTAAGTAGGAAGAGAGCTGGGTAGATATGATAGACTCAAGCAGCTTGGTGAGGAGAGGGATATTTGCTATTGGACGATAGCTGGATGGTATGGAGGGGTCTAGGTCAGCTTTTTTCAGAAGAGGGGTCAGTGCGATGTGTCCCATTTCTGTAGAGAATAAACCTGATAATAGGGCGGAATTTATGAGTTTGGTAAGAGATGTGATGGCCTGTGTGGGGATTTTTTCATATAGGTAGGAGGGGAATGGGTCCAGGGTGCAGTTGCAAGATTTTAACTTGAGGCAGAGTTTAAGGATCTGAGAATCAGATATGGGCTCGAAGGCAGTCCAGGATCTGTCGGCAGGGATGGGGTTGAAAACAGCTAGGGTAGGGTTGGGTTCGGGGGGCACCAGAGAGTTGTAGGAGACTGTGGGCAGGAAGGAGCGTCTTAAGGTAGTGACCTTGTCATTAAAGAATTTTGCTAGGACCTCGGCTGAGGGAGATGAGGGGAGAAGGGTGGAGTCGTTTTTGGTGGTTAGGGAGCACCAAATATTGGTCAATCAGTGGCACAGTGGGAGTGGGAGGCACTCAGGTGCTTGTGCCCCCCTCGCCCTCTTCTCTGCCCTCCCCGCTGCGTATGCTCCCCTTCCTTTCCCCCGTACCTGTTTAGCTTCCCTGGCAGGAGCAGCATCTCTAACTTGCTGCCCACACCAATGTTGGCTTTCCTTCTGATGTCACTTCCTAGTGACCTAGAAGTGACATCAGAGGGGAGCACCGAGGCAAGCATGAGCAATGGGTTGGAGCTGCTGCTCGCACCAGAGTTGGAAGGAGCGGGTGGTTGGAGAGGAAAACGGGACGAGCACCCCCACCATGATGCTGCCCAGGGCAGTCTACCTCCCCCCCACCTCCTCCCTTACTACGCCACTGTGGCCAATGGAGATCGCTCTGAGGAAAGGGATGGTGTGAATAACATGAAGAAAGACCTAGCGAAACTTGAAGAATGGTCTGATATTTGGCCGCTAAAATTTAATGCCAAGAAATGCAACGTCATTCATTTGGGCTGCAAAAACCAGAGGGAACGGTACAGTTTAGGGGGTGGAGAACTTATATGCACTACAGAAGAGCGGGACTTGGGTGTGATTGTATACGATGATCTTAAGGTGGCCAAACAGGTTAAAAAGATGACGGTGAAAGTTAGAAGGATGCTAGGGTGCATAGGGAGAGGTATGGCCTGTAGGACAAAGGAGGTGTTGATGCCTCTCTATAAGACTTTGGTGAGACCTCATTTAGAATATTGTGTACAATTCTGAAGGCCGTACCCTCAAAAAGGTAGATGCGTGGAACAGTCTCCCGGAAAAGGTGGTGGAGACAGAGACTGTATCTAAATTCAAAAGGGCCTGGGATAGGCACGTGGGATCTCTCAGAGAGAGAAAGAGATAATGGTTACTGCGGATGAGCAGACTAGATGGGCCATTTGGCCCTTATCTGCAATCATATTTCTATGTTTCAAGGTTTGTTTCTTGGGCCTCTTCTTAACATTTTTGTAAGTGATATTGTAAAAGGGATGACTGGTAAGATTTGTCTCTTTGCAGATGATACAAAAATCTGCAATAGACACCCTTGATGGTGTGGAAAACATAAGGAAGAACCTAGTGAAGCTTCAGGAATGGTCTAAAATTTGGCAGCTAAGATTTAATGCTATGAAATGCTAGGTCATGCATTTGGGCTGCAAAAACCTGAGCGAACGGTATAGTTTAGGGGTGAAGAACTTTTGTGCATGAAAGAAGAGCAGGTCTTCGGTGTGATGATCTTAAATTTGCCAAACAGTTTGATAAGGCGATAGCAAAAGCTAGATGGATGCTTGGGTGCATAGGGAGAGGAATGGCCAGTGGGGAAAAGGAGGTATTGACGCCCCTGTATAAGACTCTGCTGAGACCTCATTGTGTACAATTCTGGAGACCACACTTTCAAAAAGATATAAACAGGATGGAGTCAGTCCAGAGGAAGACAACTAAAATGGCTGATGGTCTTCGTCATAAGGCGTACAGGGACAGACTTAAAGATCTCAGTAAATATACTTTGGAGTAAAGGTGGAAGAGGGGGAATATGATAGAGATGTTAAATCAACAGTTTATAAAAAATGTCACTCACCAGCAGTGGACTCAGTTCCTCAGATCAAACAGGTGGATAAAAAGCCTCAAGTAATATGTCATGTAGCAATCATCGATGATTTTTAAGCTAACGCTGTTTGTCATCGACAAAAAACTCACACCCAAAAAGAATGCCAGGATCTAGGGAAATATAGAACCCACTACTGTGCACAGTAGAAATTAATATTTTTATATTTTATATTTTTTCATTCTTTATATAATTACTTTATCAAAAAAGCCCCTATTGTAAGGCCTCCAACACAACAGATGAAAGATAGAAAAAAGAAAAACTTGGCTCTGGCGCCAGAACTTTAGCTGTTACAAAACCTTCTTTTCAGCGGCATTCAAGGTTGCAGCATAATCAGCGGCGGCAGTCCAAGCGTTCCTGTTGATTTTACTGTCACTACGATTTAGAAATGTTTAAATATCTATGTGGCATAAATACACATGAGGACAGACGCTCTCATTTGAAAGGAAGCTCTGGAATGAGAGGGCATAGGATGAAGTTAAAAGGTGATAGGTTCAGGAGTAATCTAAGGAAATACTTTTTTACAGAAAGGTTGGTAGATTTGTGGAATAGTCTCCCGGTAGAGGTGGTGGAGACAAAACTATGTCTGAATTCAAGAAAGTGACGGGCCAAACACATGGGATCTCTTAGAGAGAGAAGGAAACAATGGATGCTGTGGATGGGCAGACTGGATGGGCCATTTGGCCTTTATCTGCCATATTGTTTCTATGTTCTAATAATTCTTTACACAGAAGAAATATTATTACTTGATGAATCTTAATTTAAACAAAGAGTAAATGTTTACCATTTGCCTATAGATGCCTGTTTATGGAACTCTTTATCTTTTGAATAGTTCAGGGAACAGCTTAAGACTCATTTGTTTGCCCAAGTATATTTTCTGCCTTCTTGGTATGCAAACTTTTCTCATGCATTCATTGTGGGTATCCTGAAACACAGGCCTGCTTATGGACCTGAAGGACCGGAATTGATTAATCCTGCCCTCATGCCCTAAGCTGTAAATTTTCTAGTTTTCATGCAACTCCAGCTCTGATTAGAGTTCAAAATTAGTATTTGAACAGTGCATGCTGGTACACTTGTTTATTAAGATTTATTTACCATCTTTTTGATGGAATTCACTCATAGTGGTGTACAACAAGAATAAGTCAAACATGGAGAGACTTCTGGGTTAGCGGCAGGCAGCATGTGAGAGTCATTGCTGATACCGTGACCTGAAGAAGCAAGCTTTAGAGTACAGGGGAGAAGAGGAAGGAAAATTGCTGGCACGGGGGGGGGGGGGGGGGAGGGTGAAAGGAAGGAAAGTTGGTGGCACAGGGGGAGGAAAGGGAGACATGCATGGTGAGGGGAGAGGATGAAATTGCATATAATGGAGGGGAGGAAAGAAGAGGTGGTGCATAGAGGAGGATAGAGAGAGTTGACACAGGGCACAAGGAAGGGAGACAGCGAGAAGTGTTTGGACATGGGATAGATGAGAGGGAGGGAGAGATACACAGAAGATGTAGGGGGAAGAAGGAGGGAGATGTTGGATCGAGGACCATAATGGAGTGATGAAAAGATGCCTGGAAATGGGAGTGAAGGAAAAGAGTGTGAGAAATGCTGGACCATGGGTAGTGTACAGCAGAGAAGAGATAGGGAGATGTTAGGCTACGAGGGTGAGGAGGGAAGGGGGAGCAGATGCTGGGCTATAAGGGTGGAGGAAGGAAAACGCTGAAAATGGTAGAACCCTGAGGGGGAGGAGAGGTTGGCAAGGAAACGGATGAGAGGATAGATATAACAGACGGTAGAAATATGGTAATGGAGGTACATTGAAAATGAAAGGGAATGGAGGGCTGAAGAAGGAATAAGATGGAGAATGAGAGAGAGATGGAAATTTGATAGGTAGCTGAAAAGTAAAAAAGAGGAGAAGGGTAAGAAAAGAGCTAAAAAGGAATGATCAATATGTCTGAGGCAGGTGTAGTGAGGGAATAGACAGGAGAGAGTAGAAAAGGACAAATGGAAGGAGAATTAGTAGATGACAGGAAAGCAGAAAAAAGAAACTGGAACCAACATGATGGAAAAATAAAACATTCAGACAACAAAGGTAGAAGAAAAATATTTTGTTTTAAATGGAATATGGATAATATTTAGCAAAAATATTATTTACATTTTGACAAACTTACAGAATTTACTAATTTTGTGTGCAGAATATTTACATTTTTTGCAAAGAATTTTGAATTTTTTGTGCAGAATTTTACAAGGAGTAATAGTTACAGAATAGCCTAAACTAATAATAATAATAATAATAATAATTTATTTCTTGTATACCGCCCTGCCATTAGTGCTAGGCAATTCACAACAGTAGATAAATACAATCGTATACACATTTTTATGGGCAGAATTATACATCATGGTTAAAAAAACAACTTCAAAATGCTAATATTAATATCTCAATTAAAAATATAACCTAATTGTAAATAAAATAAATAAATAAATTTACAAACACGGCATGATAAAATCATTAAGAAGCTTGAAGATCAGCATTCTTGGTTATCAGACAGATGAGTTTTTAATAATTTCCTAAATATAGGATAAGAATACGCCTGAGCAATCAGCGGGCTTATCCAGGAATCCACTTTCTCTGCCTGATATTCTAAAGTCCTATCAAAGAATGTTTTATAGCGACAACCCCTAGTGCACACACATGGAAATAAACGCCGGTATTCTAATCATTTGCACACGTATTCAGCCTCCACTTTATAGAAATTCCCCTGTAAATATCATATGTCCATTTGAAAAGTCTGACTTTTGGTGCCAGGAAAGTCTAGTAGCTTCTGGTAAGAGGCAGTGGTCACAGAAAACGAAAGCATGTCTCTAATTTCTCACAGGGTCAATGCAGTGGCAAGGGTGGAAATGCTGTACAGGTCTCTGAAGGGTAACCACCAGTCTTCCAGATGGTGTGCTCGATTTCTCTTGGGTGGAAAAACATTCCCATCTTACTCTCTCACAGTGAATGCAATGGGATGAGAAGCAGAAGCAAGGGGGAAAAAGTGCAAGCCTATTAATACATCCGAGTTTCTTAACCCAACTGCATCTTGTTTAATTTCTGGATTTTGCATCTATATCATCAAAGAAACGCAGCACTCCATTCTCTGGATTGTGAAGGGAAAGGCTTTTAGAAGTTCGAAATACTCTTCAGTCTGTGCATTACAGCATTGGCCAATGCATCATTTTTATGGAAAGCTCATCTGGCTAATGGAAGGGTACGGTCTCTGAATTAAACGTGTCTCGCACACAGAGAGTTTAAATGCTGGGAACAGATGGATTTTGTTGGCCGACTTTCTGATTCATAATTGGTTCTCTTTCGTGCAGGATATGTCTGCTTTTTTGATAGGGCCTCACAAAATGACCCTTATTTTAGAAGCATCCCATATTCTGACTTAAATTCATCATAAAATCAGCTAAATTCTAAATACATAAGAACATAAGAAACGCCTTCACCGGATCAGACCAAGGTTCATCTAGTCCGGCGATCCGCACACGCGGAGGCCCATTTAGGTGCTCCTTGTTGGAGACCAGGATTTCCCGTATCCCTCAATATGATTTGCAAGAAGGTGTGTATCCAACTTGCGTTTGAAACCCAGAACAGTAGTCTCTGCCACCACATCCTCCGGGAGAGCATTCCAAGCGCCCACCACTCATGTGAAACAGAACTTCCTGACATTTGTCCTGAACCTACTGCCATTCAGTTTCAGGCTATGACCTCTTGTCCGTGTCACATCTGAAAATGTCAGTAATGCTGCTTCCTGGTCAATTTGGTCAAATCCTTTTAATATTTTAAAAGTCTCAATCAGATCCCCACTACTATGATAATTAATTTGTTTTAGTGTGCATGTACGTTCATGCTAATTTAGGTTTTTTGTTTGTGTCATCAGTACTAATACCTCTGAGGCAGCCCCGCTGGGTGAAACACGGCTGTGTCGGGCACCTTTTTATGTGATCTCCTACAATAAAGAATTTTAACCAATTGTCAACATGTTTGCACCTTCATCTTCCATTCTTTTGGGGCTAGTGGACCATTTGCCCATCTGTTTCTTAGGGCTACCATATATTGTACAACCTCTTGTAAAATACTCTGGGAATTCTCTATGTCCATGGCTGAATTACTCTCTCCACCGCCTATCGAAAATGGCCCTCTATATATAGGTGCTGAAGAAAAACCACCAATGTGTGCTCTGGGCTTGCACATCCACTTACCGCAATACCTTTGTGTACATGAGCCAGACGTGTTCTCTTACTTTCAGTTTAACAGCGTGATTTAATAGTACATAGCATTTAAATACAATGTGCTTTGAACATTGCAGTGCTATTTCTTTTTTTTGCCTTGCTGTGGCATTGTGGGCACATCTGGTCATGGCTTTGAGCATTGGCCCCTCCGTTTAATTCAATTTTAATACTTAATATTCTGCTAAAAACCAAAGTGCTATAACAGTTTACAATTCTAAAAGCAGCCCATTAAAACAAATTGCAACTTAAAAACATCTCATCGTGCAACAATTATTATTATACTAATTATACCATCACATCCATAGGACCCACCACAAATATTATAATCATCTAATTGCAGCCCTCATGATCAAATCCACTCATTAACTACAGGCAGTCCCCGGGTTAAGAATGTTACATTTTTAAAGCTGTTCTTAAATTGGATTTGTATGTAGCTCAAAACTTGTAGATTTTCAGATTCTTGCTGCTTACCTCTGCTTCCAGCTGGCAAAAGGGTCAACTGTCCTTACAAGTACCTGTAAGGTACAGCATGCACAACCACACACTGCTCTCGATGTTGCCATGCGTCATTCCTGAATCTGCTACAGGAGAAGTGTAAGAGTCCATGCCACTGGAAATACTGCTCAGTGAATCAAATGAAGCCACAACCGCGTTCTTAAGTACGAGTCGTACTTAAGTCGGGAGTCTGTAACTCGGGGACTGCCTGTATATAAAAGACCTCCTCAATAAATAGCTGTTGCCCCTTGCGTTCTGACTCTCCTTACTCTCATTCTACAATTCAAAAGTTTTCTGTAAAAAGCCATGTTTTCAATAGCTTATGAAAATGGCCTTGGCTTCCTTCTGACGCAACATCCTGGTCCCGCAACCAGGAAGTGACGTCAGAAGGGAGCTGAGGTTGGTGCGAGCAGCAAGTGGAAAATGCTGCTCACTCTGGTGAACATTTAAAGAGGTATGTGAGGGGGGACGGCGAGGAAGAGTGGCGCCACTACCCTGGCGAAAACAGCACCTGGGGCGGTCCACTCCCCTCCCCCCACACACACAAACTACTACGCCACTGCTACTGCTGATTGTGATTGTGGATAAGTCACTTAACCCTCCATGACCTAAGATATAAACATTAGACTATAAGCTCTCCAGGGATAGGGAAAGATCTAGGGAGGAAGTTATCAAAATGAGCCTTTTTAAAGAGACCTCGGTTATTAGTAAGTAGGTCTTCTAGCATAAAATGGGATCTGTGCTAAAACAGCACAAGTTAGTAGTAAAATAACCCCTCTTTAACTTCCCCATTTTGTGTAACCAGAGTTGATATTGTGATGTCATAATGCTTCATTCCACCAAGACCTAAGAGCCAAGCTCACCAGTGATGTCACAATGGCTTGATTGCCTTATATGTGGCTCATTTTATTTCCTAATAGCAGGAACCATAAGCAACTTTAGAAATTTTCAATTTAAACCCACTTAAAAACCTCAGTGGTGCAGCTATGTGTAAATTTCATTCACAGTTTCATTAGCACCAAAGTCTTCATCGGTCTATTTTGTATAGTTATTTTTATATATATATAGTTTTATCCTTTTTTGTATGTAACTCTATAGTTATTTCTAATGCTCATCTCTTTCATGCAGCATTACAGGGGTTCTTCATTCCAACATAGACTATGCTTCACCCAAAGGGCTTTATCAAGGTATTTCCCCTTTGTTATACTGGTCCAATGAGTGCTATACCATCAGTTTCTTCAGCAAACTGATTATATAGCACTCATGGAACCAATATAACAAAGGGGAAATACCTTGATAAAGCCCTTTGGGCGAAACATAGTCTATGTTGGAATGAAGAACCCCTGTAATGCTGCATGAAAGAGATGAGTATTAGAAATAACTATAGAGTTACATACAAAAAAGAATAAAACTATATATATATATATATATAAATAACTATACAAAATAGACCGATGAAGACTTTGGCGCTAATGAAACTGTGAATGAAATTTACACACAGCTGCACCGCTGAGGTCTTTAAGTGGGTTTAAATTGAAAATTTCTAAGGTTGCTTATGGTTCCTGCTATTAGAATATAAACCTTAGACAAGTACTGTTATATTGCCTAATATATCTGTGTATCATTTTATTTCCTACAGCAGTGATTTCAGCTTCTAGACATTTATTTTTTTCTTTAATTAAGGGGAAGTTATCAATGTGGGCTTCCGTTAAGATGTGTTATTTTACTGTTAAACTTAGTTATTAGTAACTAGGTCTCATTGCATAAAATGAGACCTGCACTATAATAGCATCAGTTAGTGGTACAATATACATAATCACTGGGACATCCAAGTGCCGATAATTAAAACCGTTTTCCGCAATGACTAGCAAGATCTTTCACCCGCTGTGTGTCCAGACTTCAAGGGGGCGTGTCATGAGGCATGTTATGGGTGTGATTTGGGCAGGCTAGACTTGGATGTCTTACGGGGATAATTGAACCTTTTCCAAAATGTCCTGAATGGAGCTTAGACGTTTTGGGCTAGACCTCTTTTGGAAGATACCCCAATTGACAGATGACCACAGTGGTAACTGACCCCCCTTCCACCCCAAAAAATCTGAATGAAAGAGTACATACCTGTCTCTAGAATAGCAGCACCTAGTTTTCCCCTACTCTTCCCCATTTTTTTCCTCATGTATCTTCCCTCCCCCTTCTTTCCTATCATGATAATGTAGTTCATCCCCTGCTCCCTTCAATACTTACCCATCTGTATCTTATTTGATGTTGTTATGTTGGAGGCCGCACCTTCAAAAAGATATGGAAAGGGAGAGCAAAGAGTGAAAAACACAGAGGACTTTAATAGATGGCTCAGAGCCTGGTGTCATCAAGAAGGCTTCAGGTACATAGGAGGATGGGGAAATACATGGAAGGACAAGAAGCTATATTGCACTGATGGGCTACATATTACTACAGCAGGAAAAAGAAACCTTGCAGAGAAATTTAGACAATATTTTTCTAGGCATTTAAACTAGAAGGTGGGGGTGGTGTATGTACGAAGGACAATTATAGAGACCACCCCCAGGCAAAAGAAAAGATGTGATAGTAGTAAAGGCTGCAACATAAGCAATATCAGCAACTCATTTCTTAGTATTGCAACGGAAAGTGAAACGACACAAAAATCCATACGAAAAAGGAGATTATCGCTGAAAAATAGCTGGAAAGCGATGACCACAAATGCTCAGCAGTCTAAGCAACAAAGTTCATGATCTGCAAGCCCTGATATTAGAGGCAGATCTAGATATTGTTGCTATCACAGAGACATGGTTCAGTGAATCACATGGATGGGATGCAAACATACCGGGATATAATCTTTTTAGGAAGGACAGAGATGGCCATAAAGGTGGAGGAGTAGCTCTCTATGTAAAGATCAATATCCAAGCGACCGAAATGCAAGGGACCTGGGGAGAGGAAGAAGCAATATGGATTGCTCTGAAAAGAGAAGACGGAACTTCTATCTACGTGGGTGTAGTCTACAGACCTCCGACTCAATCGCAGCAAATTGATAAGGATCTGATTGTAGATATCCAAAAGTTTGGAAGGAAAGAGGAGGTTCTGCTGTTGGGAGATTTCAACCTGCCAGATGCGGACTGGAATGTTCCGTCTGCGGAATCGGAAAGAAGTAGGGAGATTGTGGATGCCTTTCAAGAGGCTCTGCTCAGACAAATGGTGACGGAACCCACAAGGGAAAAAGCGATATTGGATCTGGTCCTCACAAATGGAGAGAGTATCTCTAATGTTCGAGTGGGTGCTCACCTGGGTAGTAGCGATCATCAAACGGTTTGGTTTGATATAACGGCTAAAGTGGAAAGCGGCCGCACGATACTTAAAGTCCTAGATTTCAAACGTACAGACTTTAATGCAATGGGAAAGTACCTGAAGAAAGAGCTGTTAGGATGGGAGGACATAAGAGAAGTGGAAAGACAGTGGTCTAAGCTGAAAGGAGCGATAAAAATGGCTACGGACCTTTATGTGAAGAAAATCAATAAAAACAAGAGAAAAAGGAAGCCGATATGGTTCTCCAACCTAGTGGCTGAGAAAATAAAGGCAAAAGAGTTGGCGTTCATGAAATATAAAAAAAACCAAGAAGAGGAGAGCAGAAAGGACTACAGGGTGAAACTGAAAGAAGCCAAGAGAGAGATACGTTTGGCGAAGGCACAGGCGGAAGAACAAATGGCTAAAAATGTAAAAAAGGGAGATAAAAATTTTTTCATGATATATTAGTGAAAGGAGGAAGATAAAAAATGGAATTGCTAGGCTAAAAGATGCTGGGAACAAATATGTGGAGAGTGATGAGGAGAAAGCAAATGTGCTAAACAAATACTTCTGTTCTGTGTTCACAGAAGAAAATCCTGGAGAAGGACCGAGATTGTCTGGCAAAGTTACACGAGAAAATGGAGTAGATTCTGCGCCGTTCACGGAGGAGGGTGTTTATGAGCAACTAGAAAAACTGAAGGTGGACAAAGCGATGGGACCAGACGGGATCCATCCCAGGATACTAAGGGAGCTCAGAGAGGTTCTGGCGAGTCCTATTAAAGATTTGTTCAACAAATCTCTGGAGACGGGAGTGATTCCTGGGGATTGGAGGAGAGCGGATGTGGTCCCTATTCATAAAAGTGGTCACAGGGATGAAGCAGGAAATTACAGGCCGGTGAGCCTCACTTCAGTTGTTGGAAAAATAATGGAAGTGTTGCTGAAAGAAAGGATAGTGTACTTCCTTGAATCTAATGGGTTACAGGATCCGAGGCAACATGGCTTTACAAAAGGTAAATCGTGCCAAACGAACCTGATTGAATTTTTTGATTGGGTGACCAGAGAGCTGGATCGAGGACATATGCTAGATGTAATTTACTTGGATTTCAACAAAGCCTTTGATACAGTTCCTCATAGGAGGCTGTTGAACAAACTTGAAGGGCTGAAGTTAGGACCCAAAGTGGTGAACTGGATCAGAAACTGGCTGTCGGACAGACGCCAGAAGGTGGTGGTTAATGGAAGTCGCTCGAAAGAAGGAAAGGTGACTAGTGTAGTCTCTCAGGGTTCGGTGCTGGGGCCAATCCTGTTCAATATGTATATGAGTGACATTGCTGAAGGGTTAGAAGGAAAAGTGTGCCTTTTTGCAGATGATACCAAGATTTGTAACAGAGTAGACACTGAAGAGGGAGTGGAAAATATGAAAAAGGATCTGCAAAAGTTAGAGGAATGGTCTAATGCCTGGCAACTAAAATTCAATACAAAGAAATGCAGAGTAATGCATTTGGGGATTAATAATAGGAAGGAACCGTATATGCTGGGAGGAGAGAAGCTGATATGCACAGACGGGGAGAGGGATCTTGGGGTGATAGTGTCCGAAGATCTAAAGGCGAAAAAACAGTGTGACAAGGCAGTGGCTGCTGCCAGAAGGATGCTGGGCTGCATAAAGAGAGGCGTAGTCAGTAGAAGGAAGAAGGTGTTGATGCCCCTGTACAGGTCATTGGTGAGGCCCCACTTGGAGTATTGTGTTCAGTTTTGGAGACCGTATCTGGCGAAAGACGTAAGAAGACTTGAGGCGGTCCAGAGGAGGGCGACGAAAATGATAGGAGGCTTGCGCCAGAAGACGTATGAGGAGAGACTGGAAGCCCTGAATATGTATACCCTAGAGGAAAGGAGAGACAGGGGAGATATGATTCAGCCGTTCAAATACTTGAAGGGTATTAACGTAGAACAAAATCTTTTCCAGAGAAAGGAAAATGGTAAAACCAGAGGACATAATTTGAGGTTGAGGGGTGGTAGATTCAAGGGCAATGTTAGGAAATTCTACTTTACGGAGAGGGTAGTGGATGCCTGGAATGCGCTCCCGAGAGAGGTGGTGGAGAGTAAAACTGTGACTGAGTTCAAAGAAGCGTGGGATGAACACAGAAGATTTAGAATCAGAAAATAATATTACTGGGCAGACTTGCACGGTCTGTGTTGGTGTATGGCTGTTTTGTGAAGGATGGGCAGGGGAGGGCTTCAATGGCTGGGAGGGTGTAGATGGGCTGGAGTAAGTCTTAACAGAGATTTCGGCAGTTGGAACCCAAGCACAGTACTGGGTAAAGCTTTGGATTCTTGCCCAGAAATAGCTAAGAAGAAAAATTTAAAAAAATAAAATTAAAAAAAATAAAATTTTTTTTAAATTGAATCAGGTTGGGCAGACTGGATGGACCATTCGGGTCTTTATCTGCCGTCATCTATTATGTTACTATGTTACTATGTTATATAAAAAGGATGGAGTCGGTCCAGAGGAAGGCTGTGTGGTCTTCGTGATAAGGCGTATAGGGACATACTTAAAGATCTCAATCTGTATACTTTGGAGGAAAGACGGGAGAGGGGAGATATGATAGAGATGTTTAAATACCTACGTAATGTAAATGTGCATGAGTCGAGTCTCTCTTTAATTTGAAAGGAAACTCTGCAATGAGAGGGCATAGGATGAAGTTAAGAGGTGATAGGCTCCGGAGTAATCTGAGGAAATACTTTTTATGGAAAGGGTGGTAGATGCGTGGAATAGTCTCCCGAAAGAGATGGTGGAAACAGAGACTGTATCTGAATTCAAAAGGGCCTGGGATAGGCATGTGGGATCTCTTGGAAATAGAAAGATATAATGGTTACTGTGGATGGGCACACTAGATGGGCCATTTGGCCTTTATCTGCCGTCATGTTTCTATGTTATTATAAATTAGTAAACCATTCTATTATTTTTACCTCATTTTTTAAATTTGTACATCACTCAGTATACAATGAGCCGTATATCAAAACCGAAATAAACTTGGAAACTTAATATGGGAAATCTTAGTAGAGCATCATACAGGTGTCTTAAGTAGCCAGGTGGGCAGGCTAGTGAACCATAGAGAGGAGGAGCCAAACCCATACGACACTCTAACCACAACATCTAAGGTGTTAAGTATGAGCCCACCAAAACCCTTCTATACTGCCATATAGGTGCCACCTGCAGCCATAAGGGCTATTGGGGGTGATAGTTAGGTATAGTAATAATAATAATAACTTTATTCTTCTATACCGCCACAATCTTGCGACTTCTAGGTGGTTTACAGTCAAGAGAGCTGGACATTCAGCGAATTACAATATGCAAATATTCAGAGGAAATACAGAGAGCAGAGACTTTAAGAAAGCAAGAATATAGAAATACAATTTGCTGAGCAAGGGTATAAGATATACAGTTTGGTAGGTAATGTCCGAGAGGACCTGTTTGGAATAAGCCGCACATTTCAGAAAATACAGCGAAAAAATTACGATATGATAAAGATAACAGTTTATATGTATCACAGTACCGTGAAATTCAAGTGGGCTAAGGAGGGATAAGGGTAGGAGGTCGGGGGGACCGTTATTGGGGAGAGAGAGGGGAGAGCGGGTCAATTGTTTAGGTATTTCAGGAACAGGTATATTTTTAGGCGCTTCCTAAATTCCCCGTAGGTAGTGGGCAAAAGCAGTTGATCTAGGTCTTTACCCCATAAGGCTGCTTGATGAGAGAGAAGGTGTTCGTGGTGTTTTTTCAATTTGCAACCTCTAACTGGAGGGGAAATGAATTTTGAATGTGTGTTTCTCTTGCGTTTGTTGTTGGAAAATGAGAAAAGGTCCGTTATGTACTTGGGGGCAAGTCCATATAGTACTTTGAAGCAGAGGCAGGTGAATTTAAACCTTACTCGTGCTTCCATTGGCAGCCAGTGCAACTGCCGGTAATAAGGTGTCACGTGATCGAATTTCTTCAGCCCGAAGATAAGTCTGACCGCAGCATTTTGCATTATTTGAAGACATCTCATATTCTTTTGGGAGATTGCTAAATAGGCGATGTTGCAGTAGTCAAGTTGACTCAGCACGAGGGATTGCACTAGGATTCTGAATGCTGATGTATCGAAGTATGATTTAATGGATCTGAGTTTCCAGAGAGTAAGAAAACCTTTTCTGAATAGGGTGTCCACTTGTTCCTTCATAGTTGGGCATTGATCTAGAGTAACACCTAATATCTTCATGGTGGGCTGGATAGGGTAGTTGAGTTTATTGATGCATAATGGGGTTTTATTGTCAAGCGGGTGAGGAGAGGCAACAAAGAATTTTTTTTTTCTGGGTTAAGTTTGAGCTTGAAATCTGTCATCCATTGTTCCATCTCATTTATGGCATCGGATGCCTTGGGAATGGTTTCTGAGATAGAGTTAGCGAATGGGATGATGATCGTAAAATCATCTGCATAGCTAAATTATTTTATCCCAAGTTGGGTTAGTCTCACACCTAATGAGGACATGTAGATATTGAAAAGCAATGGAGAAAGCAGTGACCCTTGTGGCACTCCGGATGAATTGCTCCAGGTATCGGAATGATCGTTGTTGAAGCGTACCTGGTAGGAACGGGATGTAAGGAAGCCACGAAACCAGTTCAGTACCTCAGCCCTGATGCCAATGGCGTCTAGGCATTGCAGCATTTTCCCATGGTCTACCAGATTGAATGCAGAGCTCATGTCAAATTGCATGATCAGGGCATTGAGGCCCTTGCTAAATAATAGGCGCAAATAGTCTAAGATAGCAGCGATTACTGTCTCCGTACTGAATAGGGGTCTAAAGCTGGATTGTGTTGTGTTTCATGCAGGAGAGAGAACTGATTAAGATATTCCATCAGTTGGGTGTGAACTAATCCCTCCATGATTTTTACAATGAATGGGATAGATGCTATAGGTCTGTAGTTGGTTATTAGCGCTGAAGATTCTTTTCTATTTTTTGGGATAGGGGTTATTATTATGTGACCGTTGTTAGTGAGGAAAGTCCCATATTTTAGGTTGTGGGCTAAGTAGTGTAGCAATGATAGTTTAAATTCTAATGGTGCCGCTTTCATAATCTCCGGGGGGCACGTATCTAGGACGCAATGAGATTTAGAGTATTTGTTGTAGTTTGGTGTAGGTATTCCATTCTAAATCTTGAAAGGAACTCCAGATCATGTCTGTTGGTATTTCATTGTCATGTGAGTTAGCTATTTGGTAGGGATGATTGTTACATCGTTATTTCTTACACAGTTATTTCTTAGGTTTTTAATTTTGGAATCAAAGTATAGGGCTAGGTCTTTCGCAGAGGGTAACTTTGTGTTGTGCACAGGTGTGGTGTGGCGGGTGGTGTCAAATAGATTTGTGATTATGTTGAACAACTCTTTTGTATTGATTCCTTGTAAGCCATTACAGGATAGGTTGATTTTGGTAGAGTAGAACGCTTTGCGTTTGTCTTTAATCAGTTGTTTCTAGGTTTTTATGTAGCCTCTCCATTTTTTGCGGTCTGTCAATTCTCCTGTTTTATTCCAAATTCTTTCTAGTCGCCTAGCTAGTTGTTTTGTTTTAGTAGTTCGGCGTCGAACCATTTGTTGTATTTGTTTGCATTGCTTTTGCTTTTATGTATAGGGGCGATTTTATCTAGGATGAATGTGCTGGTTGTCTTCCAGTGGTCCCAGAAATCTACTTCTTCCTCTATTACTGTCTGCAGTTTGTATTCTGATCAATATTCTTCTGGATTAATATAACCTCTTGTTTGATGTTCTTTTTTTTATCATCAGACGTGTTTTAGATTTTCGGTTTTGGAGGAGTTTTGGAGGGCTTATCATAAATTTTAAAGGGTATATGATGAGATGTGTATCTGGCATCCTTTATGTGACATTAACAGCAATGCCCTCTAAGGTGCCCCACTGCTCTGCTGGCATGTCTATGTGACCTGTCCATTAGAATGGTGGCCCCTCCTACATCTAAATGGTGCTGATTTGGATGTTTCTAACTTGGACGTGTTTGTGATTGAAAATTGCAAATAAAGTTAAGACGTCCTGGTGGCCAAGACGTCCATGTAGGTGATTTTTGCAAAAAAATTATTTGGACGTCCCATTTGAAATTGGATGCTTCAGTGCTTCTGACTTTGGACGTATAGCAGGAAATGTCCAAGTCGGACTTATTTATTTATTTTTTAAAAAATTCTATACCGTTTAAAACTAAACGGTTTAGAGAATTACATACATAATTAAAAACAAAGTCATCATAACATAGATATACAAATAATCCTCAGAAATCATATCTACAAACTAAAACCATGTTAATAAAGGTTGTGAATAGTTCATCAGCTTTGCCAGGAAGGGCAATTATTGACTAGAAAAAGGCATCTACAAATAGTTGCGTCTTGAGTAATTTCCTAAACGTGCCCTTTTCACGACAGTTTCGTATTTAGCCCACAAGGGCGTTCCATATTTTAACTAAAAAATGGCCCTCCACGGTATAAAATTTTTCCTAGTTCACCTGACTTTAACTCCCCTTAAGCTACTGCTGAAAAAGCATGAAGAAAATTCAAATAAATAAATTACAGATAATAAAAGTGAACTTAACTGTACCTACTGAAGGGGCATTAACTGCTATGCGTTAGCTGTGACAACAGTTAACTTGTGGTAATTACCTCCATGTTAACTGTCAAGAGTATTCCCCCATTCAGTCCTGTGTTTGACACTTCACAGCATGTGCTAGAGCTAAGTGTGTGCTTACTTTCCTGTCAACAGCTCAGTGCAGTGTCTCTCAAACTGTGTGTCCCGAATAAATTCTGGGTGTGCCACCAGAGAATCTAGAATTTTACTTTATTTATTCCCTTCATAAGTATACTCTAGAATAGATGACATGTATGTCATGTATGCATGAGTCTGTGTGCATTGGTCCTTGAAAACTGACGTCAAGTCATTTTATTTTTATTTTGTTATGCAGTAGTTATCCTGACTTTAGCAACAAAGCAATCAAGGCTTTGTTACCATTTGGCTCTTCTTATCTTTGCAAAGTTGGACTTTTGGCTCTGACAGAAATTAAATTGAAAAGGGGTGGATGATGAAATGCGTGTTTGCTGGTCGACTATCAAGACGCATTTTGAGTTAAGTTGCACTCAAAAACAAGCACATCTATCGCATTATTTAGCGATTCTGTTCTATCTACCTTAGTTTTACCAGTGTTACAATTACCCATACATAGCTTAAAGAACTTCAAATAAATAACTCTCAAATTTCTTTTTTTTTTGTTGGTCCTGCAATTTTATAATTTCCAATTATAGTGTGCCGTAAAAATACATTTTCTCTGTTTAGTGTGCTAGAACTAAAAAAGTTTGAGAGACACTGGCTTAGTGTAATTTTGAAATAGGGCCCTATAAAATTGGTTTAGAGAAACACATTTCACTGACTGAGTTTTTATATGTTCAAATTCACTTTATGTATGCATGGGAGGAACGTTGGGAAAACCTGAGAAGAAGGCACATGCATATGTCAGTAAGCTAATTACCTTCCTCTGGAATATTTTGGTTGTCTGATACCTGATCACCCTTCTTGAGTGTACGTCCCTAAACAGCATTAATAGCTTGAACCTCAGATCATGAAAGCCTCCGTGCCTGGCATCCTATCTGAATCCCAGCTAAGCTGTACAGAATCCAAAGTGTGTTTTCTTAGGCACTGGGAAAGGTCAACATACGTCCATATTGCGTATCGCTGCTTTACTTAGGTTACACCTCAGTTTTATTTTCTCTGAGGGGGGAACCCAGCCGGTGACCAATCTATTAACTCGGCCAATAAAGTGTCCTGTACGCAGTCCTTCTCCAGTAATAGAGATTAAAATAAAGCAACCTCCTCTTCTGCTGTCCTGTTACCATCTTTTTATACTACTGAGTGCTGGTATCCACATTGCTTTGCCAGCGCTTGGAAGAAAAGCGCACACCGCTTTCCATTTTTAAATATACTGAATCATTCCTTCTATTTACATAGAGGTGAAACATTGCTGAGTGGGTTTTAGTTAAAACGCAACCCCCCCGCCCCATTTTTTACAAAACCGCAATAGCATTTTTTTTTAGCGCAGGCTGGTGGGCTGAGTGCTCTGCGCCACTCCCGACACTCAGAGAGTTCCTATGAGTGTCAAGAGGATCGCAGGGCATTCAGCACGCTGGCCTGTGCTAAAAACCGCTATCGCGGTTTTGTAAAAGGAAGGGGGGGGCAAGTTAGATATTAGGGGTCTTTTACTAAAATAACATTCTATGTCATGACAGATGTTAAGATCATGTTATGTCACCACTAGTTCATTTGCACTGCTTACCTGTAAGATGTTATGTTAATCGGTGTCAGGTCAAAAGCACGCCGCGACAAAGGCACGCCCAGACAATTGAGCGCAGCACGGAGGCGCGCGCCGCTCTAAATTACTGTTTTTAGGGCTCCGATGGGGGTGTGTGGGGGGGAACCCCCCCACTTTACTTAATAGACATCGCGCCGCGTTGTGGGGGCGTTGTGGGGGGTGTTGGGGGTTGTAACCTCCCACATTTTACTGAAAACTTAACTTTTTCCCTGTTTTTAGGGAAAAAGTTCAGTTTACAGTAAAATGTGGAGGGTTACAACCCCCCAAACTCCCCATAACGCCGGCGCGATGTCTATTAAGTAAACTGGGGGGGTTCCCCAACAAAACCCCCCGTCGGAGCCCCTAAAAACTGTAATTTTGTGCGGTGTGCGCCTCCGCGCTGTGCTCAATTGTCGGCGCGCGCTTTTGTCTTTTGCGTCGTTGTCTATGAACCCGTTAATCGGGTTTTCTATTCTGCCTGTACCTATTCGGTTCAAGATCAGATTACATTACAAGAGGTTGGGTCAGTTATCCAGGAAGTTACAGTGGACAGTTTGACACAGACATTTAATAGGGTTGCTATTACACGTAGATCAGTACGCAATGCCCACCTGTTTGCCTTCCCCTCGCCAAAGGGATGTATTTCCAAAAGATTCCTGGACAAAACCCTCTCTTTTCAAGCTGGCAAATGGAATGATTGCCTTACCACCCTCATCTCTCTTGCCCCATCCTACCTATCCTTCAGAAAATCTCTCAAAGCTTACCTTTTTGATAAATTTCTCTAACCCCATCCTTCCTTCTTTTCTTCTTTTCTCACCTATATACCTCTTCTTCCCCGGATCTTACTATCCTCATCCTGCACTCCCTTGTAACTGTATATATTCCTTTCTCTCCTCTCTTCATCCTTCCAAAGTATTTTAGATCAATGTAGTCTTGTTAGAATGTTTATTTCTTATTTTTCCTCTATCTCTATTTTTCACTTCTTTGTTATTCTCCAGGTACTTTAGTTAGATTGTGAGCCTTCGGGACAGTAAGGGAATTTCTAAGTACCTATCTTACTTTGTAATTTTAATTGTTACTGTTACTGGTTACTTTACCCTGGTTAATCAGACTCTGCATCTTCGCTGTAAATGTACAGTCTCTTCTTCTGTAAACCGCTCTGAACTTTTTTGTGGTATTGCGGTATACAAAAATAAAGTTATTATTATTATTATTACAGTTATTAATACGATTAGGTCATAGTTACAAGTTCAAGTAGATCTTTGTTGGCTCATGGTTATATCCCAGGAGTTGCATTAGACATTTTAGAAATGGGCTTTACCATTTCAGTTACTTCAGGGTTGGCTCCCTGTCTTAGTACATATGGAAATAAAGCAAGAGCATAAAGGGGAAAAAAAATACCTTTTCTATTGGACTAACAATATAGTTTATGATTAGCTTTCAAAGGTAACCCCATCTTCTGTAGATCGGAAATGCTTTAAAACTTTTTCTGAACCTGAGATAGTGGTCGCAAGATCATAGTGTAAGACAGTGTCTCGCAAACTTTTCCAAGCCACGGTCCACTAAACTCGGAGCCACAGCTGAAGGGTCTCAGCATATGCACAGATGTCAACGTGATGATGTCACACGTATGTGTAATATCATCATGTTGACATCCGCGCACGTGCGAAGGCCCTCCAGACAGGGCCCTGAGCTTACGCCAGTAGGGAGGTGCCAGCGCCGGCTGACTCGCCTACACGATGCGCCTCTTATGGCACAACCTGGAATCTCGCCACAGAACAGAGTTTACAATACACTGGTGCAAGTGGTAGTTGGTTCCAGCATTTTGCTTATTGATATTGGACGGATAGGGTAGTTTGCCTGATAGACTTTATATTGTTGCATGCTGGGAAATTTTAAGTGGAAAAGCTTTCTGGTAGAATATCTGTTGGAGGCGCCCTGGAGTACGGTGGCCAACTCTGTTAGGTAGTCAGGGGCATTGCCTGTCAGGATCTCAAAGGCAGTGATACTTAATTTAAATTTGATCCTTGAGGTTATGGGCAGTCAATGGCATTTCATATGGTAGGGCTGTAGGTTTTCCGATTTCCCATAGTCCGAATAAGAGTCCTACTACTGCATTTTGAGCTACTAGTTGTTGACCCAATAACAAAGTTTTAGAGCAAAGAACTAGTGTTACATTACAGTAGTCTAGTTGAGACAGGATTAGGGATTGCACTAAAATTTGGAAAGCCTGTTTTGAAGTATTTTTTAATAGATCTTAGTTTTCTCATCAACTTCAAAATATTGGTACTTATACACAAAGCAATTCATACTGGTATTCCAGCTTATCTGTCCTCCCTCACAATTCCTTACATATCAGGGGCATAGCCAGACACCTAATTTTTGGTGGGCCCAGACCCAAGTTGGGTGGGCAGAAGAATATAGCCCTAGAGATGATCCCCCCCACCTGCGCAATCCCCCCCTCCCTAGCACTCTGGAGTCTCAAGCCTCCGCCCCCTCAGTATCTCTAGCCACCACTCTCCCCTCCCTTCCTTTTCCCTCCTCTGGAGTCTCCAGCTGTGTCGCATACCTTTTAGAAAGCAGATCTTCACCGGCAGTCAGTAGTGTAACTGATTCACACTGCTCACGCCAGCCTCTCAACATCTCTTCTGACACAACTTCCTGTTTCTTTACAGGTGGAGTAAGTCAGAAGGAAGGCTGTGGGGCCAGTGCGAGTAGTGTGTATCAGTCACACCGCTTGCTGCTGGTAAAGAGCTACTTTATAAACAATATATGGCTTTGGCAACGCCACTTGAGACTCTGGAGTGGAATGGAGTGGGGATGGCAGCTGTTTAAGGGTATGTGAGAGGAAGAGGCTTCAGAACTTTTTTAATTGAAAAGCTTTTTTATTGAGATATTCACAACCAATACATATAAGCAAGAAACACTGTATATACAACATTTCAAAAGCTAACAGGTACTGTATAAGCTTAACAAACAAAGTCAATAATTGCTCTATTACCCTACCCTATAACTCAAAGTTATTCCACCCACCCCTCCCCAAATGCTAAGAAAACACACAAGTAGAACATATTTGTCCCCCATCCCTCGCACCCCCTCCCCCCCCCGAACTTCAGAACTTTTTAACTGGTGGGGCTTTGGGCTCCTCAACCAGCTATCGGCTTATATGTGTGCTGCTATTGGGTGGGCCTGGGTGTTATATACCTACTTGTTTTCTTTGTTCAATAAATGGTTTAGATTAGTGCTTCCTGGTCCCTCAAAAGCCAGGTGAGAATCGACAAGACACAGTGCCACCATCTTCCTGGCACCAACCCTCTGGAATGTCCTTCCTCTATCTTTGCGAGCTGAGTCGTCTTATATGTGATTCAGAGCAGCATTTTTTAAAAAGCATCTATTTTAGACAGCATTTCAAAGCTAAGACCTAAAAGGAGATCATGGGGTTTTTTTTTCTACTATTTAGATTTTGTTATCTGCATGCTGGCACGCTATGTGATGGGCAAGCCTGAAGTCACTGTCCTGGAATCCACCTGAAATGTATGAAAGAAGTGAGCATTCTTAAATGTGAGTGCATTCTTTCCTATTGAAACTATAGAGTTCTTGTCCCTCCTTTTCAAATTATTTTATAGAAATTGTAAACCACTTTGACACACTGTGCATATAGACTAAGAAGGTTATCATGCCACTGTACCAGACCATGGTGCGCCCTCACCTGGAGTACTGCATCCAGCACTGGTCGTTGTACACGAAGAAGGACAAGGTACTACTTGAAAGGGTCCAGAGAAGAGCAACTAAAATGGTTAAGGGGCTGGAGGAGTTGCCATACAGTGAGAGGCTAGAGAAACTGGGCCTCTTCTCCCTTGAAAAGAGGAGACTGCGAGGGGACATGATCGAAACATTCAAGATACTGAAGGGAATAGACTTAGTAGATAAAGACAGGTTGTTCACCCTCTCCAAAGTAGAGAGAACAAGAGGGCACTTTCTAAAGTTAAAAGGGGATAGATTCTGTACAAACGTAAGGAAGTTCTTCTTCACCTAGAGAGTGGTGGAAAACTGGAACACTCTTCCGGAGGCGGTTATAGGGGAAAACACCCTCCAGGGATTCAAGACAAAGTTAAACAAGTTCCTGCTGATCCGGAACGTACACATATAGGCTGCCTTTGAAAGCAACAAACTGATCTTTAACAAAAGCTAGAAAAGTTATGATTAATTATATGATTAGTGACACGCCCTCTCTGCCCCCCCCCCTGTATTTGAAATAATAGAAATCATTTAAGTAAGCAAGGGGTGGCTCTTTAGAAGATGACCTACTCTAAACTCCCTTTGCTGACATGTCTTGTCAGGCTAATGATGTACCCCCAAGTGTCTTTTCTCAGCACGCTGCGATTTTGCTATTGACTTCCCCTCCCCTCTTCTGACTTACTTCCAATTGTGAGAGATTTTGCTTCAGATTCTTAACCTAGAGTCCAGTCGTGAATATTCTAAGGAGGCAGGATGAGAGCTCCATTTATAGCACCAGGAGAGGGGTTCAGAATAATGAAGTATTGAATTTTGATATATTTCACAGAAGTACTTAAAAGGGGAAAAGAAAACAAAATGTGCATTAACCAAAGAATACAAGTAAGAGCGGGCATGCAGAGAAAGAACTAACTCCCACTCAAAGTTCTTCAAGCAAAGAAACACGCCAACACACACACAGAGGACTAAGAGTACTGACGTTGCTCACAGACTCGGAAATGTTAGCTTAATCTTGACAAGGTGTGCTAAAGGCACGATTGAGTCCTGGTAAATGGGAAAAGAGAAACCATCCTTAATATCAATATACTTAGAGCCATTTTTGAAGCACTAAGACGTCCCAACCCCCCCCCCCCCCCGGCATAAATTGGCACTTGGACTTCCTAATCGCTGATTTTCGAAACGGTCTTTCTAGATGTCTTGCGAGGCATCCTAGCCGCTGTGCATCCAAAACAAATGGGGGGGGGCAAAGTAGAGGAGGGTTCCGGGCAAGCTTTAGGCATGCTTAGACTTGGATGTAATCATCAAACCTATTCCTAAGACGTCTTGAATGGAACTTAGACATTCTGAGATAGACCTGTTTTAAAATTCTCTAAGTGCCAAACTGACCGGATGACCACTGAAGGGATTAATTTATGACCCCCTCCCCCCCCCCACACACACACATACACACACACCTCCCCGGTTCATAGACAACCCCGCGAAAGACAAAGGCGCGCACCAAAGAAAATTACAGTTTTTAGGGGCTCCGATGGGGGGTTTTGTTGGGGAGCCCCCCCAGTTTACTTAATAGAGATCGCGCCAGCGTTGTGGGGGGTTTGGGGGATTGTAACCCTCCACATTTTACTGAAAACTTAACTTCTATTAAGTAAAGTGGGGGGATTCCCCCCCACGCCCATGCCCCCCCCGTCGGAGCCCTAAAAACAGTAATTTTCTTGCGGCGTGTGCTTCCGCGCTGCGCTCAATTTTCTGCGCGCGCCTTTGCTCCGGCGCGCTTTTGACCTGATACCCACTCTCCAGTATGTCACTAACCCATTCCCACTCCACAAAGATCTGAGTGAAACAGGTACACACAATACCTGTCTCTAACAGCAGGCACCTGGTATGGGAAAGACTAGTAGAACTGCAACACAAGGTGTCTTAAGTAGCCTGCAGGTGTAGGCTATAAACCATAGAGAGGAGGTACCCAGGCTCATAAGCCACTTTAACCACTATATTATGATGGAAAGTGTGAGGGCCACCAAAACCCTGCTATACTGCCAGCATGAGTGCCAGAAAGTTGGGTATAGTAGGTTGGGGAGGCTCAGCATAAATTATAAGGGTATTGTGGTGAGGATGGAGTGTCAGGTCAACAAGCTCGCCGGGACTGCCTGTTTTTAGGGAAAAAGTTAAGTTTACAGTAAAATGTGGAGGGTTACAACCCCCCAAACCCCTCATAACGCCGGCACCATCTCTATTAAGTAAACTGGGGGGGCTCCCCAACAAACCCCCCCCCCCCCGTCGGAGCCCCTAAAAACTGTAATTTTCTTCAGCGCGCGCCTCCGTCATGCGCTCAGTTGTCGGCGCGTGCCTTTGTCTTTCACGGGGTTGTCTATGAACCGGTGAGATGTACATCTGGAACTCTTCATGTGAAGGTCACAGCAGTGCCCTCTAAGGTGTCCTACTGCTCTGTTGGCATGTCTGTGTGGCCATTTCATTACAATGCCGGCCTCTTCCAAGTCAAAATGGATGCGACATTTTTGTGTTCGAAAATGGCAAAGTTGGATATCAAGTTTCAAGTTTATTTAACTTCTAGGCTATGTACAAGGATAATAAAAGATAATACACAGAACAGATACAATAAAACTCGGTTATAAAATCAACAATGTAGGACGTTCCTGGGGATTGTTAGTGTAACAAATGACATAACATACAGACGAACGTCAAACATAGGGGAAATGGGCAAGAACTACAATCTTTGAAGAAAAGAAAATAGAAAAGGGAAAAATGGAAAAGAGTTGTTTAGTCCTTAGAAGGACAGTTACTATCCAAAAGCATCCTGGAACAAGAACGTTTTTAGTTTTGATTTGATTTGGCTTAATGAGGGCTCTACACGTGTGCCCGATCCACGGCCGATCCATGTGGTCCGACCAAATCACAAAAGAAAAAGATTAAAATGAGGGCGATCGGAGGAACACCCCCTCGGATCGCACGGATTGCTAGTGTGCAATCCCGCCGCGACTTTTTAAAAAAACTTTTACTGAGGGGGCGTGGCCGTGCGGAGAGCGGGAGAGACGCATTTTCCCTGAGCTCCGCGGTCTCGCTCCTATCCAGCCTCCCTGCGCTAAACTCTGCACGCAAAATCCAGCCCGCTTTCACCCTCGGAATCGCTGCTGGCGTATGGACAAGTTTGTCCAAAAAAGCAGCGTGGAGATGGCCTCAAAATCGGGGAAGAAGGAGCGAGGCACACTAAAATCTGGGCCTACCGGTGAGGGCAAGATGGCGGGCGCGCCTGATGCGGCGGACACGGTGAGCGAGGACACGCTTGCTCGATTGACCGAGGCGGTGGTGGCTGCGTTGGGCACCCGCCTAGATAAAGTGCACGACACCCTGGCAACTCTCAACACGACAGTGGCAGAGTTCAATGGAAGAGTGCAGGAAGTGGAGCACCGAGTTAGCTCTGCAGAGGATACCCTGACTTCAGTTCAGGAGGAGCTTCAACGTCTGCAGAAAAAAATGACCCACTGTGAGGAAAAACTGGATGACCTGGAGAATCGCTCCAGGCGGAACAACCTACGTTTAGTGGGCATCCCAGAATCAGTGATGGAAGGGGACCTATTGGCTACCTTGGAAAAATGGCTGACGACCGAGCTGCTCGTGGCACATGGTCTGGGCCCCCTGCGTATTGAGCGCGCACATCGTCTTGGCAGGAAGCAGGATGGAGCGGCCAGGCCACGGGTGGTGATCATTCGGATTCTTAATTTTGCTCTGAAAGATCTGCTGCTCAAGAATTATAGACACAAACAGGATCTTCGGTTTCAAAATCAGCGTGTCTTGTTGTTCCAGGATTACTCGGCTCCAGTAGCCTCTCTCCGTAGGGGCTTTTCCTCCGTCTGCAAGCTTCTATCGGAAAAGAAGATGAGATTCACGCTTCAGTTTCCAGCTAAGCTTCGGGTGCTGCATGATGGCCAACCATTTCTGTTTGACAACTGTGAAGCAGCGCGGGCGCAAGTATACCTGTGGTTTCCAGATCTAGCGCCCAGCACCTGAGGAGTGATGACATTTCCTGGTGGTTTCTCTTCTGCTTGTGAGAGGGTCTCTGAGGCGGGAGGTCTACCTGCATGAAGAGACGCCTCGGACTGTTCTTTATTATTTTTCTTATTGTGCTGGAGGGGGTCCCTATTCAGGGGCCCCTTCCGCCGTAAGTGCATTCTGATATCCTGTTCTGTACCATGTGCTTAGTTTGCCCTCCAGTTGGAGGGTGCAGGGTTTGTGGCATGTGGTCCTGTTTCATAATAATATTTTTGTTGGGGGTTGCGGATTGCTGGCCCCTGTATTCTGTTTTTATATTTGTTTCCGTTTATTGGTCATATTCTTAGTATAAATGCTTAGATCACTGTTACTGTCTCATCTACTGCTATTGAAATCTTTCTCGCTTTCAATTCTGTTCTTATTCTCCTTATGCAAATGGGTGCGGGCTTGCTGTGGGGGAGGTTGGGGAGGGGGGGACTTGGGCCTTTTGGGTCCCTTTTCTGGAGAGGTGGTATTTGGAGTATGGGGGGGTCGGGGTGGGGGTGGGGGTGGGGTGGGGTGGGGCAGGTAGGGGAAGGGGGGAGGGGAGGGACTCGTATGGTGGTAGAATGGTTGTGGATGGTAGAGGGTTGGTTGCTTGGTTGCTGGGGGGAGGGCTGGGACTCCTGGCAACGGCTTACTTTCCTATTGATCAGAGGGCCGAGCTGATCACTGTGTGGGATGTCACCTAAACGGGGTATGCGCTGTGTGACATGGAATGTGTCGGGCATAAATTCCCCTATTAAGAGGACTAAGATTTTACAACACTTAGCCCGACACCAGGCGGACATTGTGGGGTTGCAGGAGACCAAACTTAATGAAAAGGAACATGGCAAATTAAGACGGTCCTGGGTGGGCCAGTGTTACTCTGCTTCTTCTCCCAAGGCGAAGGCCTGGGTGGCCTTGTTGATACATAAAGCGGTCCCCTTTGTACACTCACGAGTCACTGCTGACCCGGAGGGCCATTATGTAATAGTTCAGGGTATGTTGAATCAGCGTCCAGTGATTTTGATATCAGTGTATGCTCCCAATAATGCTCAAAGGGCTTTCTATAAGAAGATTTTAGGGGTTATAATGTCTCTATCACAGCCGCCGGGGGTCCCTATGATATTCCTGGGGGACTTTAATTCTATTCTGGATCCAGTATTAGACTCCACTAGGGGGGATCTCTGTTTGTCGGGAAGGTCAGATAATGGGCTGCAAGCGTGGATGTCTGCTCTTGATTTAGTGGATGTCTGGAGAACTTTGCATCCTGGTGAAAAGGATTTTACGCATACTTCGAGAGCGCATGATTCTTCATCCAGAATTGATTTTATTTTTCTCTCCCGTTCTTACTTCTCTGAGGTCCATAACTCCGAAATAGGAGCACTGGTCATTTCTGATCACACTCCGGTGTGGATGGATGTGAGCCTGGCGGGGGGCGCCCAGGGTGGAGGGGGACGTTGGCGGTTTCCGGTGGCCCTGTATTCGGACCCTGACTTTAAAGTGTACCTCGAGAAACAGTGGCAGGACTATGTAGAGTTTAATGGGGGACATGCAGAGGAGGGGTGTCTTTTCTGGGAGGCAGCAAAGGCGGTGCTCCGTGGCGCTGTGTTGGCTTTTTGTGCTCGCCGGAAGAAACTAATGGCAGCTAAGATCTTGGCCCTTGAGTGTAGGGTTCGGGAGAGTAGGCTTTTGGCCCTTCAATCCCCCACGATGTCCCATAAGCGGGATTTTCAGATAGCACAGTCAGCGCTCCATGCCCTTCTACATGAACGTGCCCAAAAATCTCTTTTTTACTACAAATATAGATTGCACCGTTTTGGCAACAAACCGGGCAGAATGCTGGCTCGGTTGACTAAGGCGCGGGGGGGATCCTCCTCCATCACCTCTCTTAAGGACTCTGGGGGGCAACTGGTTACCGCTCAACCTCATTTAGAGCGGCTCTTTGTCTCCTTTTATAGTTCTCTTTACTCGGCGGAGGTGGTGGATAGGGATGTCTCGATCAAGGACTATCTAGACTCTCTCCCCTTACCTCGACTCTCTGAGACGGACAGCGAGAGCTTGGCCTCCCCTGTCACTCGGGAGGAGGTCTTGGGGGTAATTAAGACTCTTCCTCTTTGTAAATCCCCGGGTCCGGACGGCTTTAGTGGGGAGTTCTATCGTCTTCTGCGGGGCTATGTTGCAGATCCCCTGAGACGATACTTTCAGCAGTCTGTGGAAGGGGGGCATTTTCCGGTTGGATCCAATCGGGCGTTGATTACGGTCCTGCCTAAACCAGGTAAGGACCCGCTTCTGGTGGAGTCCTATCGCCCTATCTCGCTCATCAATGTGGATTTGAAAATATTGGCCCGGATTTTGGCCAATAGATTGGCTCCGTTGGTGCCGTCGCTGGTTGGGATTGATCAAGCGGGCTTTGTGAAAGGGCGACAGGCGGGTCATAATGTTCGTAAGCTCTTGATTGCCTTGGCCCATTGTGATTCCAGAAAGCAACCGGCCCTGGCTATTAGTTTTGACTCTGAAAAGGCCTTTGACCGGGTTGAGTGGGCCTTTCTATTCCCGTTGTTACATCGATATGGGGTGGATGGGTTCTTTATGGGAGCTCTCCGTACCTTGTACGCAAGTCCTGAGGCGGCTGTGCTGGTCAATGGACGGACATCTCCGGTTTTTTCCCTCCAGCGGGGTACTAGACAGGGCTGCCCTTTGTCCCCTTTGCTTTATATTTTATTTTTGGAACCCCTATTATTACGTATTCGTACTCATCCCTTGATTGTGGGTGTGGAGATAGGAGGCTCCTCCTTGCGATGCATGGCCTTTGCGGATGATATCATGGTTCTGCTCACGGATCCGGTATCGCATCTCTCCCTCTTGTTGGAATTGTTTGGGAAATTTGGGGAGCTCTCGGGCCTTAAACTCAATGTGTCTAAATCCGAGGCACTGCCTATTCACCTACATATTTCTCACCTCTGGGCTGACTTTCCCATGAAGGAGGCCTCTTCGCAGGTAAAATATCTGGGTGTCTACATTCCTTCTTCTTTATCACGCCTTTATGAGATCAATGTCAGGCCCTTGCTCCGGCGGACTATTGAGAGCCTCCGCCTATGGGGTGCTTTACCGGTTTCTCTGGCAGGACGCATTTTTCTGTATAACATGATGGTGGTGCCTCGGTGGTTATATCTGTTGCAGACTTTACCGATCTGGTTGCGCCGCACTGATCTGGAGGAATTATATAGAGCCCTGAGGATGTTTTTGTGGCGGGGGCGACGGCCTCGACTACCCTTGCGTGTCTTGATGCTACCGGAGGCGCAGGGGGGTTTCGGTCTGTTAGACTTACGGGCATACAATCTGGCGTGTGGTATGAGATTAGTTCGAGATTGGTGTCTGGAGAGCTCCTCCTTCTTGACTTTTTCGGTGGAAAGGGATTTTTTGGATCCGGTTTCGGGTTTGTTTCTGTTGCATGCACCTTCGAATCAGCTAGACCTTTCTCAGAGAGGACATGTGGTGTGGGCTTATATGAGACTCATCTGGAAAGTGCTTTGTAAAAATCTGGGGGTTAATTATGGGGCTTCCCCTATGCTGCCTCTTGTGGGGAATTTACAATTTAGCCCGGGCAGTGATAATCGAGTGTTTCGGCTTTGGCATGCACGGGGGATCCGCAGGGTGGGGGACGTTCTTGATGATCATGGGGCCCTTCTCTCCATTACTGGACTGGCGTCATTATATGGGTTAGACCGAGTGGATGCCTTTAGCTATATGCAACTACGCCATTATGTGTTTAGCCTTGGGGAGACCGCTCGCCGTGCCTCGGTGGCGGAGAGCCTGGGACGGAGTCTGGCTTTGTGGGAGGATCCAGCTCCGCGCCTGCGTTACTATGTCAATGAGCTACAGAGGCCGTTGTCGACTGAGCGGGCGGATTTGCTGGCTGGGGCATGGAGCGCTGACTTGGGGTGCATTATCACATCTCCCTTACTTTCTCACTGTTTTCTCCTCCTGCGCACTCTTTCCTGTAACATGCTACACAGGGAACAGGATTACAAATTCCTACAGAGAATGTTTATTTCTCCCCAGAGGGCTTATCGTGCTGGCTTTGCGGAGCATGCCCGATGCCCCAAATGCCCTGAGTGCCCTGCTACCTTGGGACATATGTTCTGGCATTGCCCTCTCATACAGGCTTTTTGGAGGCGAGTTTGGAGTTTCCTGTCCTCCCTATCCATCTCACTACCTGCCTGTTCTCCGGATATTGCACTTTTTTATGCTGGAGCGGCTCTCTCCAGTTGCTCTGGTGGGCAGAAATTATTGGTGTTCAAGGCTCTGCTCCTGGCCAAAAGGGCCATTCTGATATTCTGGCGAGCTCCACATGCTCCCTCTTTTTCTCAGTGGCAAATGTTCCTTTACGAATTGGCGCTTGTGGAGCGTAGGATGGTGGGGACCCGGGATGAGGGCAGGTGGACTAAATTTCAAGACGTCTGGGAGGGATACTGGTTGTCCCTTCCCCATAGGGAGAGGAGTATGCTGCTGAATAGTTAATCTTTTGGGTTGTGCTATTTAGGTGGGGGGGGGTCGTCTGCTACTTCCCCTAACGCAGGGTAAGATGGGTCTCCTGCCATGGTATCTTTTTTACAGTATCCTACCGCTTTCTTTTTTCTTTTTTCTTTTGTCCTTTTCTTTTATCCCTTTGGGAAGGTTGTACACCATACGGGTCTGGGTTGGGGAGGGGGGGGATGGGGTGGGTGGGGTTTTCTGCTGGGGGGTTTTTGGGGGGTTATAATAAAACACAGTATTGGGCTTGAGTGGAGGTATGTTCACCCGCTGTTGGGGTATTCTAGATGTGTATGCATTTTGGCATTATAGACGTGTATCTGTATTCTGTTGTACTATGTCTCCTTGTCTTTGCCCAATAAAGAAATATTATACTAAAAAAAAAAAAAAAACTTTTACTAGCCCAGCGAGCCCATGGATTTAACCCGCTTTTAACCAGTAGGTTAAAACCATGGGCTCGCAATACGGAGAAGGGCAGGAGAGTTGGGGCGGCAGGAGATATTCAGGGCGGCGAGTCGGGGCAGCAAGCAGAAGAGATTCGGGGCGAGAGCAGGGCGGCAAGTTGGGGCGGCAGGCAGGAGAGATGTGGGCTGAGAGCAGGGCGGCCAGTCGAGGCAGCAGGCAGGAGAGATTCGGAGGCAGCAGAGATTCGGGGCAGAGAGCAGGGCGGTAGAAGGCATGGAAGTCAGAAAGGACCTCAGCGACTGGTCCTCAGCAGTCGCTTATTTTGGATCGGCCAGCTCAGTCAGTGTTGATTTTTTTATTTTAGTGTATGGCGTCCTTCCTGCTTTGCATGCCGATTCCCCTCATTTGCATGCACGGATTGGGATCGGATTGGTACACAGGTAAATGAATGGGGTTGGAGGGAAATCGAGTCTCAAAGGGCTCGCCAACTGATCGGTTTGCTTAGTGAATCGTGCTCATAGTATTAATTAACCTTAAGGATGGTAGAGTAAGGAGATTCTGAGACATGGAGCACAGAGTTTTGGATGGGCTATAAGGGATCAGAAGTCTGTCAATAAATTTGGGCTGGTTACTCAATCAGATTTTTAAAAGTTAGAAGTAGAATTTAATAACTGATTCTGTGCTCTACAGGTAACCAATGTGGATGCCCCCTCCTGATGCGATCTGAAGAGGAAGCTTTTCGAAACCCAGTCAAAGTGCCAGGTTTTGAAGAGCTGTCTGGACACCCGGAGATATCCTCTAAAAAGAGGGCCGTTAGCGCAGCCGCTAGCATGGCTTTGTAAAAGAGGCCATAAATGATTTAGAAGAATTTTTGTTCTGGGATTTAAAATATCTATTGAATAAACCTGGGACTATAGGTTATACAACTCCCATACTTTACACAGAAGATCATTGAAATCTTGCCATTTTTCTTTGTGAGACAATTGCAGGGGGCAGTTTTGGTTTTTTTTGGGGGGGTGAGAGCAACTACAAATTATACAGAATACAGCTGTTAAAATTATTTTCAATGCAAAAAAATATGATCATGTATCACCCTTTCTCTACAAAGCTCATTGGCTCCCTGTTGAGCACAGAATCAATTATAAAATTCTTTTGACGTTTAAAACCCGTTCAAGTAACCAACCTGAATTTATTAATAATCTAATCATACCTTACTGCCTCTCTAAAGTCCTTCGCTCTACATCTCAAAATCTCCTAACAAATCCTTCCTTAAAACATATCTCCCGGAAGAGGGTGTGGAGGAAACCACCATTCCAGGATTTAAGGGCAAGTTGGATACATATCTTCTTGAAAGACACATTGAATAACTAAGGTATTCACCAGGGTAGACCTGGCTGGGCCTCCGCGTATGGGATCGCCGGACTAGATGGACGAATGGTCTGATCCGGTGCAGGCATTTCTTATGTTCTTATGTAATACCATTAGATCTAATAATTTCATGGTAACTGCCCCTTCGCTTTGGAATTCAACCCCTAACCATCTTCGTACAGAAGTTTCTCTTCCCCGTTTTAAAAATAACCTAAAAATTTTTCTATTTCAAGATGCTTTTGACACCTAACTGCCCTTATTAGGGCAAAAAAATTTAAAATTTCTTAATTTTAATCATCATCATTAAAAAAAAAAATAAATCCCCTTCCTATCGTATCTACCTTTTATGTTAACTTTACCTGATTATTGTAGTTCCTCCCTCTTTCCTCTTGTGCCCATTCGTTTTTATGTTATGTAATATTTGTCTTGTAACCTAGCTCAAGTTTTACCTATCTTTAGATCCTCATTAGCACTTATTTGTACACCACTTAGAAGTTTGATTGAGCGGTATAAAAAATTTCTTAATAAACTTGAAAACTTGTGGGAGAGGGTAGTTTTTAGGGGTGGTGGATGCCATTGACACCAGTGGCAGCAGAACAGCTTTTGTTTAAAGGGACCACAACAAACCCCCACCAATCTCTAGCCCTGCCTCACCAGCACACTAATTGCTGATGCTCTGTAGGATAAAATGGGGCCATGGCACACCCCTATCTGTTCCACTTCCTCCGCCTGAGACTGTCAAACCTCAGTTGTTAAGGTCTAGGAATAGCCTACAAGAGAAGGGACCTAGAGAGAGCAGGGGTTAAAGGGGGGGGGGGTTGGCACTTACATTGATATTGCATCAGAGACAGTGGCATAGTAAGAGGGGTGTGGACTGCCCCAGACATTGTGTGAGTGGGGGCGCCGGCACCTCTCCGCTCTGCCACACCACGCCATCCCCATACTTCTGTAGAATTTCTACCTGTTGCTTCTACCTGTTGCTTCTGGGTCATGGGGCCAGGAAGTGACATCAGAGGGAAATCCAACAGTTCATAGTCAGTGGCGCACAAGATGCCAGCATGCTGACAATCCAGCACCGACAATTCGGCGCAAGACAGAAGCGCAGGGGGGAAGAAGTAATTTTTAAAGAGCTCCGACGGGGGGTTTGGGGTGGCAACCCCCCACTTTATTGGTTAGTGTTCGCGCTGCTGTTGGTTTCAAGGGTTTGGAAACCTCCATTATAGCGAAAACGGAACTTTTCTGATTTTTTTCGGGAAAAGTTCCGTTTTCTCTATAATCGGGGAGGGTTTCACCCCCCAGACTCCCCACCCCGCAACGGCAGCGCGAACACTAACCAATAAAGTGGGGGGGTTGCCACCCCAAACCCCCAATCAGAGCTCTTTAAAAATTATTTTTTCCCCCATGCGCTTTTGTCTTGCGCCGAATTGTCGGCGCTGGATTGTCCGCGCGCTGGCATCTGGCGCGCGATTATCCCGTCACCAATCCAACGCTGGCAACCAGGAGCATGCTGTAGAAGCCACTCGTGCTGGCGAAGATTAAGAGGTATGGGGGGGAGGGAGAGCATAAGTGTGGAGTGGGAGTGGGGGGTGCCACCGCCCCAGGTTCCTCCTTCCCCAGGGGTAGGGAACTCCGGTCCTCGAGAGCCGTATTCCAGTCAGGTTTTCAGGATTTCTCCAATGAATATGCATGAGATCTATTTGCATGCACTGCTTTCAATGCATATTCATTGGGGAAATCCTGAAAACCCGACTGGATTACGGCTCTCGCAGACCGGAGTTCCCTACCCCTGTACCCTTACTAGTCACTGACCGGAGACAAGGAGTCAGGATGGTATTTCAACAACAACAGAGAGACGACCTGTCTCCTGTATTGCTGGACAGCCCTGGGAACATATCTGTTGATGCCTTTTTACTGGATGCTGCCACTTTGAGAAAGAGGCTGGGATTGACAGCGGAGATCCTGTGTGTGATGGCAACAGAGCACAAACAGCCGAGGATAAGGTTTACACTTGGACAGTTTCCCTCAACTGCCACAAGCAGAGATTCGTGACACGAAATGAAAAACAAGCTATTTTTAAGTTCATGTACATGAATTCACCTAATTTGGGGCTTCTTACCTATTAATCCCAGATGCACATATCTAAAGTCTCTTCGTGAAGAGTTCTAACGTATGACTGAACCCATAAGAATAAAGAGAGAGCGATGTGGGCCGTTGATTCCCCCCTGAAAGTTATAGCCCACTTTCACTTGTTTGTGAAAGTCCTGAGTTGTCATGGAAACTGAATGGTCGAGAGAAGATCACGTGATTGCTAATGGACTAAACTATTGTCCTCTACGAGGAGTCGAAGATAAGTTTTTAATGACATCATCACGCATCCTCTTCTCTGCTCCTGAAAACTGAATACTCTAGCACTTTCGTTTTACGTTACTGTCCCCGTCTGACCTTGCATTAGAAAAATCTCTCCTCTCTCCCCTCCCTCCCAAGTTAATAGTTCTCTGCTGTAATCTTCATTCTTAAGTCTTTGTTGTTAATTTACTATTATCTATCATTTCTAATGCAATACTAGATGTACCCAGTGCCACGGGGTGGGCCTGGGTGGAACTGTGGCACACTGCTACGGCAGCTGGCGGGGATCCCCAAGCCCTGCCAGCTGAAGATCTCCCTGAAAGTGCCAGAAACTCCTGCATTCAGCTCGGCAATCAACAGCTGCTTCCTGAGACACCGATGTCACTCAGGGGTAAATTTTATATATTTATATAGCCTAAAAAAAAAATCACCACTGAAATGGACCCAAGCAAAGGTAATCTAAGCAGTAGGAACAGGACTGCTTAGGTGGTGAATGAGTCAAGTTTCCACTCCATTCTCTCATGCCTTGTCTGCCACACAATTTTTATTTATTTATTTCAGTATTTATATACCACTTGTAACCTAACATTCAGGTACTCAAGCAATTGTCCCTATCTGTCCTGGTGAGCTCACACTCTATCTAATGTACCTGGGACAATGGGGGATTAAGTGACTTGCCCAGGGTCACAAGGAGCAGTGTGGGATTTGAACCCACGACCTCAGGGTGCTAAGGCTGTAGTTCTAATCACTGTGCCACTGTCGTTCCATGTCTTCCATGCTGTGCTTCATCATGCACACTTGCCTAACCATTTTTTCTAGTCATGTCATACTATCTGAGCCATGCCTGTAATACTATGTTTACGGTGCTCTGTTTTGCTGAACTATGCTCGCCATGCTGTGTCTTGCCATACCATGTTTTGTCATATTTTTACCATGCTTGAACTTTGGTTTGCCATCTTTGTCAGACAATATTTGCCATGTCTTGCCGTACTATGTCTGTAAATGTGGTGCAGGAGTTAGATTGCAACCCACGCTGCTCCTTGTGACCTTGCCGGACAAAGTGCCGGGTTTTGAAAACCCGTCCGGACGCCTGCACAGTCCTCTAAAAAGACAACATGTCCGGGTAAATCCGGACATCTAGTAACCCTAACCCGAAGCAGGGTTTATTTTATTTTTTTTAATTCTTTATTTATTCAATTTTAATTTAATTATAACATACTAGTTTTTTAGCCCGTTACATTAACGGGTGCTAGAATAGATGTGTAGACTTAGGCATTTCTTTCTCTCTTTCTGTATGTGTGTCTTTCTTTCTTTCTCCCTGCCCCCCTTTCTTTCTGTCTTTTCTTTCTGTCTCTCCCCCCTGTCCAGCCGTAGCCCTTCTCCCTTTCTTTTACCTCCCCTCTGTCCAGCAGAACCCCTTCCCTGCTCCTCCTGTCTATCAGTAGCCCTTCTCCCTTTTTTTTACCTACCAATATTCCCATTTCCCCTTTTACCTTTCCTATTTCCACCTTTTTCATCCCATCCAGCATCATTAGAATACCTGTTGCATTGTTGGTGTTCCAGTGTCTCCTCTGCCTTGGGTCTGGGCCGACTATTGTGGGTCAGGATTGCCAGGGGTGCCCTGTGGGACAGGCAGGGGCAAGGGTCAGCAGAGGTGGGGGAGTTCTGGGTGGCAGCGTGAGTTCACTCTGGTGTGGGGCCTCTGCCAGGTCGCGGGGAGCTGGTGTCTGCTCCCATTCCCTCTTCCACAGCCGCCACCACCAACATGTCCGCCCAGGCGAGCCGCAGCGCTTTCTTCTGTGTGCAGCGCGCAGGCGTCACATCACGTGGCGGTGACGTCCAGGCCTCACACTGCCACGTCTCTCCTGGGCCGCGACGGAGAGGGCAGGGGGTGCTAGCGGCCGGCAGCCACCGCTCCGCACCGCCTTTCGCCTCAAGCCGCCACGGCCTCCTCCCGGCTGCCGCCGCTCCGCACTGCCTTTGCACTGCCTTGCCGCGGCAGCGTCTAAAGAAACTTTGGCCGGTAGGGCCGTGTTGTGAGGTGGAGAGCAGGGAAGCTTGTCTGGCGCACATGCGCACTTGTGCCGCCACATCCCGACAGAAAAGGGATCAGGGAACACACAGCGCGAGTGCGCATGCGCGCTTAGCATTTTATTATTAAGATTACATGCCTCGGGAAACAGAAAATAGATATAACATACAAATTATAATACAAACATAAAATTAGGAAAAACATGTATCAAAAATAGTCATATAGCTAAATCCCCTGTAAGTCCTCAAGTAACAGGGGAGAAAATATAAGGAAAAAGAGGCATAAGAAAATTAAGAAATAACGCTAAACAATTGACAGCATCTCAGATAGGACTAAAATTAAATTAAACTTCCTTCCTCTTTAGGCTAATCTCCTAATTCTTCCCGTGGATCCCTAACTTGGGCCTGTATCTTGCGCTTATTTTCAAGAAAAGTCTTTAATTGTTTGGGATCAAAGAAAAGATACCTAATTGATTCATATAAAATTAAACATTTTCAAGGAAAACGTAAAAAGAAATGAGCTCCCAGGGATAACACCTGAGGGCATAACCACAAAAACTGCTTTCTTTCTTTCCTGTGTATCTACACAGACATCAGGAAATACCCAAACTTTTCCTCCCCAAAACAATTTTTCATTATTTTGAAAATACAGCCTCAACACCCAGGGTTCCTTTTACTAAGGTGTGCTAGGTCTGTAACGCGCAGAATAGTGCACGCTATTGAGCTGGCGTTAGTTCTAGAAGCGTAGCACGCAGTCATTTCCTGCGTGCGCTAAAAACGCTAGCGCGCCTTAGTAAAAGGAGCCCCCCAGTCTTTATCAGACTCAAAAACAAATGTCACCAGGAGCGTAGATCTCATGCTCTCTTCCTCTAAGGATGTTTCCAATAACTGAGTGACACTCAAACTATCCAGGGACAAATCTCCCTGGACCTGAGGTTGTCGTTTTTTCATCGGAAAATGGAGGCACCGCTTCTTTAGGAACCCCCAGAACTTCCATCAGATATCTCTTAAGCAGTTCAATGGGAGCTATATTCTTAGATTGAGGAGAGTTAACAAAACGCAGATTCAACTGAAGGGTATAATTCTCCATTTTTTCAACGTTGTTTCTCAGTCCCGCTAACTCCTGACTAAAAGTGTGTGTTAGTCTTACATTCTTTAAGATCTTGCTGGGTGTCCTCCATTTTTTTCTCTAACTCATAGGGTTTCACTTCCTGGGTGGTAATTCTGGTTTTAATATCTTGCAAAGAATTATCTACCAAAACTTTGTTACCAATGAAAATCTTCTCCAAGCGCGCAACAGCGTTCCAGATGGAATCAAGAGTGACATGAGCAGGTTATACCATGAGAGACATACTGTGCTCACCAGTATTCTGCTGCAGACCTTGTTCCAAAGACCTGGTATCCTCTCGGGGCCGTGCACCACCCACAGCTCCTTCAGTCTCCAAGTGGAGCTCAAACTCGGCTCCCGTACTGGTGCTCCGTGCATCAGCGTCTCCTCTCCGGCCTCGAGCGCTCCCCTTTGACAATGAGAAATCCGCGGGGTTTCCTTCTCCCTGCAGGCTCATCGAGAACTCAGTGCGCAGCTCGCTCCCTGGATCCATGGGCGGAAGTCTCTCCTCCGGGCTCAGTGTAGTATCGAGCCCGGATAAGGCTGCCTCTTCGCCAGCACCCGTTCCAGAGGGTCGTGCCGTGCGGTCAATGGTGGGAAGGGGAATTAGAGAGGACTCAGATGGGTAAGTCCTGACTTTCCCCTTCCTCTTACCCATCTAATCGCTATTGTAAAATGAAAGTTTTAATGAGGAAAAGTTCCCCGGACTCGGAGCCTCACAGTGTCTGTCCTACTGAGACGCCATCTTGAATTTTCTCCCCCTAAAACAGATTGTTGCATCATTGCTCAGAGTAGCAGAGGCAAAAGGTTTGATGAGACACATTTATTTAGCAGCTAAAAGTCCTGTACATGCTACTTAAACACAAAGTCAGAAAGAGAAAACACTCCAGCAGCAAAAAGGACAATTACCTATGACCGAAAGAGGTGCAAACCAATCCAAATAATAAAAATCCTATTAGCTAAAATATACATTTGACTGTCAGCTACTTATTTACTACTACTACTAATTATTATTATTTATTAATCATATTTTAAATTGCCTTTCAGACATAGTATGGAGAGAGATGATAAATAATTGTGTAGAAATTAACACATTGAAACCGTAGACAGACGGTAAAAATGGTAATGCAAATATTTCAAAACGGACTCTTTTCCCTGGAGAAGAGGAGACATAGAAGGGATATGATAGAGAAAAGATCATGAAAGGCATAGAGAGAGTAGAGAGGGACAGATTCTTCAAACTTTCGAAAAATAAAAGAACAAGAGGGCATTCGGAAAAGTTGAAAGGGGACAGATTCAAAACAAACGCTAGGAAGTTCTTTTTTACCCAATGTGTGGTGGACACCTGGAATGCGCTCCCAGAGGGCGTAATAGGGCAGAGTACGGTACTGGGGTTCAAGAAAGGATTGGACAATTTCCTGCTGGAAAAGGGGATAGAGGGGTATAGATAGAGGATTACTGCACAGGTCCTGGACCTGTTGGGCTGCTGCGTGAGCAGACTGCTGGGCACAATGGACCTCAGGTCTGACCCAGCGGAGGCATTGCTTATGTTCTTATGTTCTTATGTTTAATTTCTGAGGGAACGGTCTGGAACGCAATTCCACCTCTTCTTTCAGGCTCCAGAGCAGCAGGGCCGATCTGTTCTAGTCCCTCTCTTCCAGATCCTACAGTTGAGGGACTGAGCTTGGAGCAGAAAAGATAGGGTTTCCCCGGACATGTCCTCCTTTTTGAGGACGTGTCCGGGGGGTCCAGACAGCTTTTCAAAACCCAGCACTTTATCCGGGTTTTGAAAAGCTTCCCAACAAAATTGCGTTGGGAAGGGGCATCCTTGCATGGGCGGATGCTGTCTGGGGGCGGGACTGGGGAGAAACGGAGCATGACACAGGTGAAACGGGACAGAACTAGGCGTGCCTGGAGGGCGTGGCCACAGGTCTGGATTTTCCTTTGGAGAGGCAGAGGCAAAAAAGAGGACACAGAAAGTAAAAATGATTGCTACCTTTGCTAAAGAAATATTTAATCATAGCAAATGTGTAAATGGCTTTTAGTTAATAAACACATATCAAACAGTGACTTGACTTACAGTACAGCAGTAGCCAATAATTTACTTTTCAAAAGGTTTCAGATTTGAGTTTGACTGAGTCTAAACCAGGGGTCTCAAAGTCCCTTCCTTGAGGGCCGCAATCCAGTCGGGTTTTCAGGATTTCCACAATGAATATGCATGAGATCTATGTGCATTCACTGCTTTTAATGCATATTCATTGGGGAAACCCGACTGAATTATGGCCCTCAAGGAGGGACTTTGAGATCCCTGGAAACCCAAGCTCACTTATTAGAAGAACAGCTATCCCTCAACAGCTTTGGCTGGCTGCTGAGATGTGTGAAAGTCTTTCGTGACATGTACTTAAAGTTGTGTTACGTGAGCATAAGTCCTTTGGCAGATTCAGTCAACAAGAAAACAGAGATCAGCAATGCTTCTTTCTCTCTTTAGTACCTCCATATGTCTAGACTGACTAATAAGCCACAGATGGTGTCTCTCATTATGTAAGTAGGTGTTTTGGTAATAGATACATAAAATAAAAAGAGAGAATATTTTCCTACAAATAAAAAAAGCCAGAGGACATATTTGAAGAAGTACAAAAAGAAGATATGTCCTCTTAAAAGAGGAAGTATGGTAACCCTACGAAGAGAGATGTGGAGGGGCATAATCGAAAGGAACGTTTAAGTCCATTTTCGTCCAAGTCGCAAGTCGTCCAAAGCAAAAAAATAGCTTAGGACACATTTTCAAAAAATAAGTCCAAATTTTTTTCTGTTTCGAAAATCGTCTAACTTTACGTCCTGCCGATCTGATCGTTCAAGCCATCTTTATACCACATTTTCGTCCAAGTCCAAAACGCCTAGAACAAGCCCTGTTGGACGTGGGAGGGGGTCTGCAAAGTGATGGACTGAACACCTAGACATGGCACCTAACTAGTGGGGTACCTTACAGGGTACTGCTGTGAACTTCACAAAAAGGGTGCCATGTCTTCATCTCACTACAGCTCCCTTATAGGTCATGGTGAGCCCCCCCAAACCACCTCCAGAATCCCCTAGACCCACTTATCTATCACCCCAATAGCCCTTATGGCTGCAGGAGTCACTTATATGCTAGTAAAAAATGGTTTGGGGGATGTATAGGGGAGTGCACATGTTTCAATATCAATGCAGTGATTACATGGACTTATGGGCATGGGTCCACCTCTCTATGGGTCCCTAACCCACCCCCCAAGATGGTTTAAGACGCCTCTGTGCAGCATGACTAGGCTTTCCTATGCCAGGCTGCCAGGTGATGATGTTCTGGAGGCACAATTTTCAAGTTGTGATTAATATTTTTATAGGGGGTGGTCAGTGATCACTGGGGTAGTGTGTGGGGGTATGTATTATGTGTTTGCAGTGCTTATTTGGTCATTTTAGGTGGGTTTTTGTGACTTAGACCATGTTTTAAATGGTCTAAGTCACAATGTCCAAGTTCTATTGATCCTGTGCTGTATAACTTTCGGTTATACATGCAGTACGACTAAGTCTAAGCCTGCCCACGTCCCGCACAATTCCCACCCTTGACATTCCTCCTGAAACGCCCCGTTTAGCGATGGTCGTTCAGCAGCACTATGAAGGCCTAGGTCGTTTAGAAATACGTCCAAAACCCGGTTTAATTATCGGCACTTGGATGTCTTTCATTTATGATTTAGGCCAGATTTTGGACGTTTTTCTCTTTCGATTATGAGCCCCATAGTGTATCTAGATTTTCAGAAAGCTGTTGATAAAGTTCCTCATGAGAGGCTCCTGGAAAAATTAAACAATCATGGGATAGGTGTCAAAGTTCAGTTATGGATTAGGAATTGGCTATCGGATAGAAAACAGAGGGTAGGGTTAAATTACATTTTTCTCAATGGAGGAGAGTAAACAGTGGAGTGCCACAGGAACCGGTGCTATTTAACTTATTTATAAATGATCTGGAAATTGGAACGACAAGTGAGGTGATTAAATTTGCAGATGACACTAAACTGTTCAAAGTTGTTAAAATGCATGCGGATTGTGAAACATTGCAAGCAGACCTTAGAAAATTGGAAGACTGGGCGTCCAGGTGGCAGATGAAATTTAGTGCGGACAAATGCAAAGTGATGCACATTGGGAAGAATAATCTGAATCACAGTTACCGGATGCTAGAGCCCACCTTGGGGGTTAGCGCCCAAGAAAAGGATCTGGGTGTCATCGTAGTGGCGTGTAGCAGCGTGTAGCAGAGCCAAAAAAGCAAACAGATGCTAGGAATTATTAAAAAAGGGATTGTTAACAAGACTAAGAATGCTATAATGCCCCTGTATCACTCCATGGTGCGACCTCATTTGGAGTATTGCGTTCAATTCTGGTCTCCTTATCTCAAGAAAGATATAGTGGTGCTAGAAAAGGTTCAAAGAAGAGCGACCAAGATGGTAAAGGGGATGGAACTCCTCTCGAATGAGGAAAGGCTAAAACGGTTAGGGCTCTTCAGCTTGGAAAAGAGACGGCTGAGGGGAGATATGATTGAAGTTGACAAAATGGAGTAGAGTGGAACGGGTACAAGTGGATTAATCTTTAATTCCATCACAAATTACAAAGGCTAGGGGAAGTGGCATAGCAAGGGTGAGAGGCGCCCGGGGTGGTGGCGCACCTCCCCCACCCTCATTGCCCCCCTTCCGGCTCCTTCCCTGACCCTCCCCATTCTGCACGTGTGCCCCCTTCCCTTCCCCCGTGTCTCTAGTTATACACCACCGCGATCAACAACTTCAACGTGCTCCTCGTGACCGCGTCCTCTCCCTCTGATGTCACTTCCAATGCGTGGCAGAGCAAATCGGGGCAGTAGAGGCCGCGAAGCAACGTGTTTACAGTACTGCGGCCGCTGCTGGAGCCAAGAGGTTTGTCGAATGCGGGAAGAGAAGGGGGTGGCGGCGGCGGCAAGGGACCAGGGGAGCTGGCCAGACCACGGGGATGGCGCGCATCTTCAAAAAAGTGTAGGCGGGAGGTGAGTGAAGGAGTTTCAGCTCAGAGGAACAGCTGGAGGGTGCTGCAGGTGGCCCATGCCGGTAAACATTCTCACAGGAGGGGAAAGGGGGCTGCTTCAGGGGGAGGGGTGTGCTGGGAGGCAGATCGTTTTGCTTAGGAGGGGAAGACAGAAGGGGGGCCACGGAGAGACATGGAGGAACTGGAGCGGGAGAGGGAAAGGGGCCTGCTTTGGGGGAGGGGTGTGCTTGGAGGCAGACAGCTTTGCTTGGGGGGGGAGACAGAAGGGGGGCCAAGGAGAGACAGTCAGGGAGGAACTGGAGGGGCAGAGGGAAAGGGGGCTGCTTCGGGGGAAGGGGTGTGCTGGGAGGCAGATTGTTTTGCTTAGGGGGGGAAGACAGAAGGGGGGCCACGGAGAGACAGTTAGGGAGGAACTGGAGGGGGAGAGGGAAAGGGGGCTGCTTTCTAGCACCCGTTAATGTAACGGGCTTAAACACTAGTACGGTAAATAAATAAATAAAATAATGAAGATATCCCCAGAGAGAGAGAGAAAATAATACTAATTAATGAGATATACACAGAAAGCTGGGGGTAATCCATCATCCTGCTGTTGAGATGGCTGACAGCTTTATCATGGCTATATTTTAGGCAATGCAGGAGATGTCAGTGAGTGAGAGAGTTGCTGGACCTTTTCATGTTAGCTGATTAAATCTGAGATTTTCATTCCTGGAGTGGGGACATTTCACTATTTAAATGGCTTGAGATTGCCTGAGTTGAGTGTTGGCAGCAAAGCCGTTCTTGACCATGGATCGATCAATTTTTGAGTTGACAACACTGAACATTTTTTTAACACGCTGACTGCCATCAAATAATTTAGATATGAATATTCAGAATATCTTGAATACATTGAATATCTTGTCAAAGGCAGTACCCAAAAATTATATGGTCACTGCTAATATCCAGTACCATATCCATAAAACTAACCAAGCAAAGATAGGCCTGCCATTTACAATAAGTGCTGTACTTGTACATAGAAACATGATTGCAGATAAGGGCCAAATGGCCCATCTAGTCTGCTCATCCGCAGTAACCATTATCTCTTTCTCTCTCTGAGAGATCCCACGTGCCTATCCCAGGCCCTTTTGAATTCAGACATAGTCTCTGTCTCCACCACCTCTTCTGGGAGAATATTCCATGTATCTACCATCCTTTCTGTAAAAAAATGTATTTCCTTAGATTATTCCTGAGCCTATCACCTCTTAACTTCATCCTAAACCCTCATTGAAGAGTTTCCTTTCAAATGAAAAAGACTTGACTCATGCGCATTTACATCATGTAGGTATTTAAACATCTCTGTTATATCTTCCCCTTTCCCGCCTTACCTCCAAAGTATACAGATTGAGATCTTTAAATCTGTCCCCATATGCCTTATGATGAAGACAACGCACCATTTAAGTAGCCTTCCTCTGGACTGACTCCATCTTTTTTATATCTTTTTGAAGGTGCAGCCTCCAAAATTGTACTCCATTACAAAGCCCTCCTCACCTTTCAAAATTCAAATGGGTGACAGGCATAGCAGTGATTCTCTAGAGCTGCTCGCATGTTCCTCAGTGTTGTTTCCCTGCCATGGTCTGCCCTCTCTGACGAAACTTCATGTTTCTGCTTGGGCAGACTGCAACAGGGTAACAACACCAAGGAATCTATGATCAGTGCTAGAGAATCGCTGGCAACCCCTTTGCATTTTAAAAGGTGAGAAGGGCTTCAGAACGGGGTGGAGGGAAGGACATCCCAGCTCATGGGGGAGGGATTCTGGATGGGAGGGAGGGAGGGAAGGAAGGAGGAGTAATGCTGGATAGAAGGGTATTAAGTAGGTGAAGAAATCAGGGGAGGGGCAAGAAGGAAAGAAATTGAGGACCCCGCCTTAATTTTTGCCATGGGCCACAGAATGTGTAACACAGACCCTGGTTGTCAGAGGGGATATTCAGTGGCAGTGGCGTAGTTACAGTTATTTTAGTTTAACAAAAATCAAATCAAAGTGGTTTCCAATAAATAAAAACAATGGGTCATATATAAAATCAATCAAACAAAACAGGGGAAATGTAGGCAGACCAACTAACTATACTAGACACAAGAGGGATAGCAAAGGCCAGGAAAGATTTATAATATCTTGAGGGGAAAAAAACCAAACGGGATAAAAACAAGAGGGTAGGTTAAGAATGCAGAAAGAAGTAATAGGCTTAAGATAATGACTTACTTGTCACAAGCAATGGGGAAAAAGAAGAAGAAGAAAAAAAAATTCAAAGATAGTGATTTCCAAGTCAGTAATGGGATAAAGTTGCCAAGGTGGTGACTTCCTAGACACAAGTAATGAGAAAAAAGTTGCAAAGTATCAGACCATTAGGAACTAGGTTCAAACACCATTTTAAAATAATAAGCTTTTAAGTGAGACTTAAATGACTTAAGAGATTTTTCTGTTCACAGATATAACGAGAGAGAGTTCCAGAGTTTTGGAGCCATTACTGAGAAACTAGAGTCTCTGTAAATATCCAGAAACAGCTGCCTAAAGGATGGAATAGACAGTAAGGATTGATTGAAGGAACACAACTCCCCAAATGAGAAAATAAAAACAGAGAAAACCAGTCTAGAATCTGAAAAGTTAAGAAGATTATATTTAAAAGGTATCCTAAAAGAAATCGGAAGCCTGTGCTCAGTTTTGAGAAGTGGAGTAATATGATCGAATTTTGAACGACGATAAGTTTGACTGCAGTATTTTGTGCTAGCTGGAGTTGACAGAGTTGGTACTGCGGAAGTCCAATTAATAATGAATTGCAATAGTCCAATCTAGAAATAACTAGTGAATGCAAAAGGATTTGTAAGGAGTTGTGATCTAACAGTGACCTAACTGAGCGAAGCTGATAAAGGCTTAGAAAAGAAGATGAAACTACATTGGAGATGTGTGAGTGAAACAACAAGGTGGCATCCAAGGTAACACCAAGGATTTTAATTGATGATGAATATAGTAGAGGATTACCCTTTAAACTAAAAATATGATCAGGAAGACTCAATGCTGGCTTAATTGGAGAAAAGATCATGGTAGAAGTTTTTTGAAAATTGATTTTTAGTAGTAATGGGGGGCGGACTGCCCTGGGCACCATCTCATTGGGGATATCAGCGCCTCTCCGCCCCCCCCCCCCATGCCACGCTCACACCCTCCCTTCTCCACCTCCACATACCTCTTTAAAATCTTTGCCAGTGCAAGCAACTACTCTAGCCTACTGCTTGTGCAGGCATGGCTCCCTCTGAAATCACTTCCGGGTCATGGGGCCAGGAAGTGATGTAAGAGGGAAAGCCAGCGCAAGCAGCAGGTTAGAGAAGCTGCTCGCACTGTCAAAAATTTCAAGAGATACAGGGGTGGGAAAGGAGGGTGCGAGTGTGGCGGGGCACAGATGGAACAGGAAGAGCGGAGAGAGCAGTGAGGAGGGCATGTGAGGGGTTGGCGTGGAAGGAGCAGGGGAGTCAGACAGGATTGAGCTTAATGAGAACAGACATATTCTGACACACCCTCGTGGTAAGTGCTCTGTTGGAATGTAAGTGCCCTGGCAGAGAAGGGAATCTTATCTTTAAATTGTGGATAATGGCCCTGGTATCCTGAATTCCTAAACAATAAGATTAATTACTGTGCATGCTATACATAACATCCTTGGGAGATTTATTTATTAGGATATATTAACTGCACTTACGAAGAGATCCATCTAAGGCAGTTTAGTTAGACCTAATTTAGATTTGTGTTAATGGTTTAACAATAGTCAAATGACCAAGTTCTAACTGTAGAGCTGGCTAGGAAAGTGATCGAGATCATTATTGGACAAGCCAAAATATAGGACAGCTCGCTTTAATGAGCGAGCTATCTGAAATGATTTTTTTAAAGGGCTATTCGTCTTCCCGGTGTAACTCACAATAGACCACTTTTGAGTAAGGATCTTTTGGCTGCAGTTATAGCTAGCTTCAACACAATTATCACAAACTTCACAGCACACTTAAAAATTACACTGGCCAACACTCATTTTGGTGCCTCAAAGGTTAGACCTGTTTCTGGGTATATTTGACCTGCTGATTCCACAAATGGCACCAGTTTTCTCTTATCAGCTAAAGTTTTTCAGATACAGAACATGTGCCATATACCACTCTTCACTCTGCTCACCAATTACAAAATCAGGATATTTTAATGTAGTGTTTAAATTAATATCTTTTAAGCATGAAGGAAACATATTAAAAGAAAAGTGTACAACATGAAAATCTAATTATTTCATACCAAAAGCACAAGTTTATGAGAGTATGGCACAGTGGTTAAAGCAAATATATTGAAAATACGTTTTGTCAAATTCAGTTATGAGCAGGGATTCATCCAGACCAAAAGTACATAGATAAAGCTGACAAACTAAAAATCAAAAAGATGAAAAGGAGAAAAATAAACCTCAATTGAGGGTCGTTGGGACTACACAAGTACCCAACCATCCACTCATCATCACGGGTTTATAAAAAACTCCAAAACATGTATAAATAATCAATTCTCACATCTTTCATTCACACAAAATCTTCTTGTACCGTCTTGAGAGGAGTCGGCTCTATTTCCAGCAGTTAATTAGAAGCAGAGAGATATTGGAGTTGGCATCGTTCCCCTGAAGTAGCCCTCGTCGGGCGAAACAGAAAGTCTTTTCTGTCGGGATCTTGAGTTGGAAGCCTCTTGGTGAAAACCCTCGATTTCAGATGAGTGTATTTTTTCACGATTTCAGATACATGCTGCATATCTCTAAAAACTGCTTATACTGATTACATTCAGCTGTAGTCCTCGCCAATTAATGTGGTTAAGCTTGGGATTCGGGCCATTTTTATTGCTTGACATTTAAACTGAAACTATATATAAAAAAGACTGTGAAAAATAACAAAAAGAAGATTTTGTGTGAATGAAAGATGTGAGAATTGATTATTTATACATGTTTTGGAGTTTTTTATAAACCCGTGATGATGAGTGGATGGTTGGGTACTTGTGTAGTCCCAACGACCCTCAATTGAGGTTTATTTTTCTCCTTTTCATCTTTTTGATTTTTAGTTTGTCAGCTTTATCTATGTACTTTTGGTCTGGATGAATCCCTGCTCATAACTGAATTTGACAAAACGTATTTTCAATATATTTATTATTAGTCTCACGTTAGTGCCTCAAAACAAATTAACAGTGGTTAAAGCTACAGCCTCAGCACCCTGAGGCTGTGGGTTCAAATCCACGCTGCTCCTTGTGGCCCTGGACAAATCACTTAAACCTCCCATTCCCTCAGGTACATTAGATAGATTGTAAGCCCACCAGGACAGACAGAGAAAAATGCTTGAGTACCTGAATATATTTATGTAAACCGTTCTGAGCTCTCCTGGAAGAACAGTAGAAAAATCATCAAATTTTCCAGTCATTCAACTGGAACTGGAGTGGGATCTGCCAGAACAATCCCGTATAAGAATCCAACAAGTCTGCCATCATGTGGGCATCCCATCTGATTGGTCATTGAGAAAGTGACTTACATATATGTAGAGCTGGCAGGGGAAGCCCGAAGCAGCCTCCTGCCACTCAGCTGTTCAGGGCATGACGACTTTTTTTTTAAAAATGGCACAAATGACAGCCCCCCCCAAAAAAAAAGAGGCAGGAAGAATGCCCACTCTCTCCTGCCTCAGAAACCCATACGTCACTGCAAAGATCACAGCCACACTAAAACCACCATCCTCCCAACCACCCCCCTGCAAAGATCTCGGCCACCCGAAACCCCCCACCTCATAAAGATCACCTGCACTCCCTCCTACCTCGGCCACCCAAGCCACCTCACATACACCCCGACCCTCCCTGACAATGGCCCCCATCTTCCTTGGTATCTGGCTTCCATTATTTTTATGTCTTGGTGATATCTTTTACATTGCTCTTCTCTTAAGTCACCAAGAACCAAAATAGGTTTTAAGACCCTTTTAACTGATTATCAGAAGCTGCTAGAAATGACAGCCATTTTGGACATCGCTAGCTCAAATGCTCCAATGCTAAACAAGTTAAAACTGGTTTAGTGTTGATCATTAAAGGCACGGTACTTTTTCAGCATATGGGCTCTAATACCGTGCACAGCCCTGCTTCTGTCTTAATCACACCTGGGATCTTTTCTCTTAATTAAACCATGATGCACTAAAAATGGTGGGTTGCTAAGGGCTGAATTTTTGTCCAATTTTAAAACGGCAATCAATGTTACCCATATATGTTCTCTCCTTGCTTTAATTATTGTAGTTCATCCCCTTCTCCTTTTGTACCTGTATTGAATTTTGTATGTATATATTATTTTGTATTAATGTACTATATTGTTTTTCCCCCATTTTTCAACTTGTAATATGCTTTGAAATATTTGACAATGCGTGCACATCAAATTTTAATAAAAACTTGAAACTCAGATTAGTTTTGCGGACATTCACCGTAATCCCATCTGATTGGTCATTGAGAAAGTGACTTACATATATGTAGAGCTGGCAGGGGAAGCCCGAAGCAGCCTCCTGCCACTCAGCTGTTCAGGGCATGATGACTTTTTTTTAAAAAATAGCACAAATGACAGCCCCCCCAAAAAAAAAAGAGGCAGGAAGAATGCCCACTCTCTCCTGCCTCAGAAACCCATACGTCACTGCAAAGATCACAGCCACACTAAAACCACCATCCTCCCAACCACCCCCCTGCAAAGATCTCGGCCACCCGAAACCCCCCACCTCATAAAGATCACCTGCACTCCCTCCTACCTCGGCCACCCAAGCCACCTCACATACACCCCGACCCTCCCTGACAATGGCCCCCCTCTCCAACAACTTGAACAAAATCAGCAGGAAAAATGTCCACTCCTCATGCCTTGGCCACCCGGGCCACCCACACACCCCTGACTGTAACCTGGACCCCCCCTCACTCCCCCCTTCTGACCCCTCCCACCACCCCCACCAAGTCCCCAAGACAGCAACCTGGTCTGGTGGGCTGGAGGAGTCAGGCCAGAATCCCCCCAGATCAAGCATAGCACCCCAAACCCCCATACCTTGTTTTAGAAAGCTGGCAAGAGGGATACCCACTCCTTCTTGCTGCCAGGTAGGCCTATCTCTTCAAAATGGCATGCCTTCCCCTTCCCTCTAATTGGCCCATAGGAAAGACCTTAGGCACCTGGGCCAAAGTACTGGGAGAGGGCCTAAGACTCTGAACCCATCGGAGTCTTAGGCCCCTCCCAGTACTTTGGCCCAGAGTCTTAGGCGTCTTTCCCATGAATCCCAGGATGAACTGGGAAGGAGAAGACCCGGCATTTTGAAGAGGTGGGTCTGATGGCAAGAGGAAGTGGGCATCCCTCTTGCCAGTTTTCTACAACAAGGTAGAAGGGGGGTTTGTGCTTGAGCTGGGTGGGGTTTCTGATCTGACTCCCTTGGGAAGTTGTTGGTGGGGTGGTGGGAGGGTCAGAAGGGGAGCCTTGTTGGGAGTTGTTTGGGGGTGTGGGGTGTCCAGGTTTTGGACAGTCAGGAGTGTGGGAGTTGTCCTGGTGGTCTCGGCAGGAGGAAGTGGGCATCCCTCCTGCTGATTTTTTTTTAAATTTGGAGATGGGGACCATCATTGGGGGGAGGTCGGGATGTATATTAGGGGGTCTGGGTGGCAAGGCTGGAAGAAGTGGGTATCCCTCCTGCTGGTGATCTTCATGGGGTGGGGGGTTGGGGTGGCTGCAATCTTTGTAAGGGGATTAGGAGCGTGGTGGGGTTTGAGTGGCCGCAATCTTTGTGGTAGAGTTCAGGAGCATGGGGGTATGGGTTTCCAAGAAGCGAGGGAGTGGGCATCCCTCTTGCAGGGCCGGATTTTCCTATAGGCTAACTAGGCTTCAGCCTAGGGCAGGGGTGTCCAATGTCGGTCCTCGAGGGCCGCAGTCCAGTCGGATTTTCAGGATTTCCCCAATGAATATACATGAGGTCTATTTGCATGCACTGCTTTCATTGTATGCTAATAGATCTCATGCATATTCATTGGGGAAATCCTGAAAACCCGACTGGACTGCGGCCCTCGAGGACCGACATTGGACACCCCTGGCCTAGGGCCTCAAGATCAAGAGAGGCCTACATTCAAATTGTTAGCAAAATTAAAATGACACTATTCTAAAAACAGTGAACATTAAAACACTGAACTGAAAATAAGGAGAAATTCTATGCTTCGGGATCGGAACCGGCTCCGGCCGCAACGGGGCGTGACTCAGCTTCTCCCTTTCTTTTTCTCGCCCTGGAAGGAGGATCGGGGAGGGAAAGACGTCAGTCCGGAAACAGCTGGGCAAAGCCCAGCCCCGCGGGGAGAGAGGCAAAATGTGGATCCGTCAGGACAGGGTGGCCCAGACTGGCATCGGGGGTAGGGGGTTTCAGTGGAAGGGGGATGGAGGCAGGAAGGCTGGCATCAGAGGGGGGGTGGGGGGGTTTAATGGAAGGCAGGCAGGCAGGATGGCATGGGAGGTGTTCAATGGAAGGGGGATGGAAGGCAGGCGGGCATCGGAGGGGGGGTGAAGTGAGGAAGGATGCACTGGGGGCACTATGGACATAGGAAGGGGCAATGTTGTGTGTTATGTTTGATTAGTTATTGTTACAAGTACTATATATGGTGCTGAGAATAAATGTCCAAATAAGTGTTCTCGACTTTTATTTATTATCCATGTCACATTTTTTTATAAAGGTTAGTACCAATAACAAAATGTTTCATTTAACATATTGATATATATCACAGTAATGATGTATTTTATTATCTCTCATGTAATTTACAAACTTAAAAATGGGAGGTGAAAGGGCCTCATAAGTGGAATAGCCTAGGGCCTCTTTTCATCTAAACCCGGCCCTGCCCTCTTGCCTCTCTTTTTTTATGGCAGACCTGTTATTTTTTTGGGGGGCCGTTAAAACTAATTGCTAATTTCTGTGCATGATGAAGTGATGTTGGGGCATTGGTCAGTGGACTGGTTTTAATATTAATTACCTAATTTTAATACTAATGAGGTCGTTTTCATACCAGGGTCGGAAGTTGCAATGGATGCATGGAAAAGCACATGGTGAGCCATTGAGTACATAAAGTCGATCGTCAGATGCACTGTGACCTCAGGGCATCTGGGCCTTAGTCCAGTGTCTTGTCTTATGGGGCTGCTTCAATATCTTTGCCCAGTGTTAGCACTAGACTAATGGGATGCCTTGTGCCTTCTCCCTGTCCCCACTTTTATCTTCTAGCCCCTCAGAACCAGCCCAGGTTTCAAGGACAAGTTGGATAGAGCTGCGAAGGGTGCTGTCAGCACCTTCTTGAACTCATTTAGCATCCCGGGCCCATTGCCTTATCTACGCTCATTTGCATAAGTACTTCAAGTACCCCCGTGTCTAGAGTTTGATTTGTGATCATGTCACATTTACAGCCACTTTCCCTTTCTTCTCTAACAGCTGAAAAAAATAACATATAAGATTTCTGCCTTTTGCCAACTCCTCGCTTCACAGATTTTCCCCTTTCTTCCTTTATATTACCACTCCCTTCCTCTTTGTTTTTATGTTTCTTCAGCTGAGATGGTTTTATTGCCTTCTTTTATCGATTGGGTGATTTTCTCCTTCATTTAGACCTTTGCTCTACTAATCACCTCACTGCTTTCCTTTGTTTTTCATATAATTCTACCTCTCCACCTCCTCCTGTGCATGTGTGTGTGATTTTTTTATTTTACTTTTTAATGCTATCTCCTCTCACTTCCCTTTGTCATTACCTCCTTAGAGGACAACATTGGTTTCTTTTTCCTTTTTTGTTAACCTGCTTTGCACAAAGGTTTACTGATTGCTTAGTGTTCTCTTTTATTGTCAGTCAAAGTTCCTCTGTAGCCTTCAGCTCTAGGAAACCCAATAGGACTTTCTTCACTTGTAAATTCAGCCCTTCTGAAGACCAAAAACTTAGGGGGAAACTCTAGAAACAGTATCTAAATTTAGGTGCCGGAAGATGCCCTACCAGCGCCTAAGTTAGGATTACCTGATTTTCTGCTGTAGAAACCTGGAAACCGGTCCCACCTCTAGCCCCTCCTTGTTATACCTTCAGCCCCACCCTGTTCCACATCCAGTCCCGCCCCATTACGCCCCTGGCCTCACCCCCATAAAGACTTATCTTTCTTTATAACCTCTGGGCTGCGTCTGGAGGGCCTCTGAGCATGCGTGGATGCTTGTGATGTTATCTGCACATGCTCAGAGGCCCTCCAGGTGGAACCTAGGACAATACCAGGTGGACTTTACAGTCTATGACCTAGAAATATCAAGGAAGAGACAAGTGAATTTAATCATGTATTTTTAATGGATATAACTAATGGGCAGACTTAATGGACTGTTCAGGTCTTTATCTGCCGTCATTTACTATGTTACTATGAGCAAATGTTCCTGGAGACACAGGGTCTTGGACAAGGAGATGAGTAGGACTCCAGAGATTACCAAAACAAAGAACTCTATCAGCTTGGAGACAGCAAAACAGGCAGACCTTTCATGCAACTAACGCGGAAGAGCTGAAGTCTGAAGATGACCGAGGAGTTATACAGGCCCGGGAATCACAGTGCTGAGCCCATATTGGCAGTGGAAAATTCAGTGTGGTGGAGAGACAAGGCTAGGATTAAAATACTGGCAACTCACAGCTTACCATTGATTGAGAGGAACAGCTTGAATGCTCAAAAGTGAGCACCTAGATTAAGAAATCCTTTCACTCACACACGTGCTGCGCCTCACATATATTTCGTGTGTATATTTAAATTCAGGGATTTACTGTAACTTGACTTCCATCTGACATATGTCCTGAGCCCAGCATCTGCTGGTCTTGGTGGTCGAGACTGTAGAAGCCATAGTGGCAGCCTTCATGGTCCCTGGGGGTTGAAGCTCAAGCTTTTGATCAATTGTGACACAGGAAGAGCTGCTTTCGACCTGACTTCCAAAGCTAGAGCCGTGATTTATGGCAGGAGTGGGCAGTTTGAAAATCCCTTCTTACCGTGATAAAAGCAACTGAGCTGGTCAGCGTGTGGGATATTTTTACCCACAACGGAAAAGTGTAGTTTGATCCGGGTGCAGGAGTGTATACAACCAGATTTCATTTTGAAAGCCAAACAAACTTTTGCACCTATTTTGAGGTTGTTTTACGGTTACACAGATTTTTCAAATAAAACTTTTGAAAGTTAGCTTGCACACTGGTGGGAACTACAGCTTCAGAGAGACATGTGCTAGTTAGCCTCTTTGTTTTATACCAAGGGCATAACTATAGGTGGATCATGGCCTTTCCACTTTGGACTCACAACTGCATAGGTTGTGGGGTGAGGGGAATGCCAGACAACATATGTACTGCCACTGGGGGAGTTTGAGCCAAAAATGGGTGTGTCTGGGTTCTAACAAACACTTCACAAGAAAAATCAGTACAGGATATAGTAGGAATCAAACATTTAAAACAACTAGAAACCAACTCTCTTCTGCCGTGAGGCAGGATCAGAAAAACCATGAACACTTTAATGTGGAGAAAAAAAGATAATAATAATAATAACTTTATTTTTCTATACCCACAACACCCAAAGAGTTCTAGGCGGTTCACAAAATAAGAGCTCCCCTGGAAGAATGGTATAGAAACTTGAATAAATAAATACATAAATTTTAATTTTTTAAAAAATTTAATTTAATTCTTATATACCGCTAATAACTGTGAGGTTTCTAAGCGGTTTACAAAAATGATGCATTAAAGATACAATAAATAAAAACTAAATAAATAAGATGCAAGAGTAACTTGAAGACCTGAATCTCAGAAATATCAAGCCATACTGTTATGAGCAAAGCTAATTTCAAATAGCAGGCCCCAATTAATTCACAGGTCCCCTCCCCACCCCAAAAAACACAACTCCACAAAATATCAAGCTATCAAATGTCACAAGTTCATGATCAAAAATCAAAATCAGCTTAATAGGTTCTCCTTAACGACAGGGAAAAGTTCAATTAAAACTCCTTAAAAACAATAAAAGTTGGGACCACACTTACACAACATGCTGGCTCAAAACATCAGTCAATTATCTCTGTGAAAATATAATTCCATCAAATTCCATATAGCACTGCAGAAAGAAAAGAAGAATCCAATGTAGTTATGCATGTTTTGCACTCTACTTTCCCAGCATTGTAATATTAATATCACTGTATAGCTTCATAATAACATAGAAATATTGGTCTTCATATATATTGCGTAACTCTTGATCACTATGCCACATTATCACGTTTTTGCATGGTACACACAAATTATCACTATGTCACACCATTTTGATCTGTTATTTAGCATTAATCATATTATCTTAGGATTAATATTTATATTCATTAGGACCCCTGAGGTAGGCGTGTTATCCGAAACACGGACCGTGTCGGGTCCCTTGGTTCAGTGTTCTTCAACCACCGGTCCATGGACCAGTGCCGGTCCACAGAAATTACCTGCCGGTCCACAGGGCCAGCACGTGCATCAGGCCCAAAACAGTGTTCTTCCACAGTGCGATCGATGCGGCGTTATCTTTGAACCATCTCCCTCTTCCTAACTGATTCAGTACACAAAGCCACGGGCAGTGGCTCCTACGGGCATCCTGCGCCTGAACCGGAAGCCTTCGCTCTGACGTTGCAACATCAGAGGGAAGGCTTCCAGATGAGGCACGGGACGTGCAAAGTGCAATTAGTACTATTATGGGGGCGGGGTCTGGGGTGGAGATTGGGTAGAGATGGGCGGGGTCTGGCCCACGACTTAGCCCCGTGTTCTTCAACCGCCGGTCCACGGACCGATGTCGGTCCACAGAATAATTATTTTATTTCTGCCGGTTCATAGGTGTAAAAAGGTTGAAAAACACTGCCTTGGTTGGTAATAAGGTTGTATATTTTACTGCATTTTTATTGGTTTAATAAACAACGCCTGCATCTTATACATAATCTGCAGTTTGTATATTGTTTTTTATATAGCACTGCAGCTCATACAATTGATCCCAACGTATGCAATATTAACAAAAGCATTCATCCAGAAAGAAGGTTTATATCCATGCAAAAGTATCAAAGTTCACTTATCTGTACAGTGATACCCATCATGCACCATTACAGCTCTCCAACACTCGAGTCGATCCAGGGAGTCAAACAGCAGTCAATTCACAGAGAGAAGTGACTCATGAGACTTCAGCCTGGATAAGAAATGTTTTGCATGGATGAGTCTGCTCCTCTAGTACTGTGAACTGTGAGATAGAGAATGACATGGGGACAAATTTCTCCCCGTCCCCGTGGGAACTCATTTTCCCATCCCAGTGAGTTCTTTTCCTGTCCCTGCCCTATTCCTGCAAACTCTGTCCTCATCTGCATCAAACACTTTAAAATCATAAGTGTTCAGGGCTTGTGTAGTTAATGCAGAGCTTACAGACATGAGGCAGGGAGAGGGACAAAACTTGTGGGGACGGGGAAATTGAATTCCTGCTGGGATGGGGAGAAATTTGTCCCCGTGTCATTCTCTACACTGCACCACTCTAGAAATCAAAATGCAGCAAAAGTGAACCAAGTATAGTACAGTGAAGCCAGTGGCGTACCAAGGGGGGGGCATGGGGGCCGGTCCGCCCCGGGTGCCAAGCCCTGAGGGGGTGCTCCCGGTCCGGTCCGGTTTCCCCCCCCTGCACCAGGTGTCGCATCTGGAAACAGCCTGCAGCAAGATCGCGATGCCAGCATTCTTTGCCTGCTTCGGCTGTTTCCTCTGCCACGGTCCCGCCCCTCCTCTGACGTCAGAGGAGGGGCGGGACCGCGGCAGAGGAAACAGCCGAAGCAAGCAAAGATCGCTGGCATCGCGCGATCTTGCTGCAGGCTGTTTCCCCAGGGAAATGAAGCGGGGAGGACGGGGGAATGAGCAGTGCTTCGTAGTGGTGGTGGTGGGGCCGAGCGGTCCTTCGAGGTAGTGGGGGGGGCAGGCCTTCAGGTCCACAGAATGGAGAACAGGCAGGCAAGCCTTCAAAGGGGGGACAAGCCTTCGGGGGGGGGTGCAGGCCTTCGGGGGGGACAGGCCTTCAAGGGGGACAGGCAGGCCTTCGGGGGGGGGGTTACAGGCCATCGGGGGGGACAGGCCTTCAAGGAGGACAGGCCTTCAAGGGGGGAACAGGCCTTCAAGGGGAACAGGCCGGCAGGCCTTCAAGGGGGGGGACAGGCCTTCGAGGGGGGTGTAGGCCTTCAGGGGGGTGTAGGCTTTCGGGGGGGGTACAGGCCTTCAAGGGGGGGCAGGACTTCAAGGGGAACAGGCAGGCAGGCCTTCAAGGGGGGGACAGTCCTTCGAGGGGGGTGTAGGCCTTCGGGGGGTGCAGGCCTTCGGGGGGGTGCAGGCCTTCAAGGGGGGGACAGGCCTTCAGGGGGGGCAGGCCTTCAAGGGGAACAGGCAGGCAGGCCTTCAAGGGGGGGACAGGCCTTCTGGGGGGTGCAGGCCTTCAAGGGGGGCAGGCCTTTAAGGGGAGGGGCCCTGGTGTAGAAGTACACGGAGGGAAGGGGGTGGGGTTCAAAGAGATGTGCATATGCCGGACTTTGGGTGGGAAGAAATAATGGGTCTGAAAATAGAGGAGAGAGAGAGAGAGATGATGGACATGGGTTTTAGGGAGGGAAGGAACAGAAAGGGAGAGAAGTTGGACACAAGGGATGGTGTGGAGGGGGGGGAAAGAGATACTGGTTAGGAGGGTAGTTGGGAAAAGAAAGGGAGAGATGGTGGACCCTGGGGTGGTGGGGAAGGAGGGAGAGCTGCTGGATGAAAGGGTAGTTAAGAAAAGGTGGATCTGTGGAGGGAGACAAAAAAAAGGAAAGATGCCAGACATCCGGGGGAGGGAAGGGAAACGGAAGGGGAGGACAGAGATGGCAGATGGATGGTTAGCACGTAGAAAAAAGAAAGAAGGAGACCCTGGCAAGCAAGTTATCAGAAGACAACCAGAGCCTTGGACCAACAAGATTTGAAAAATAACCAGACAACAAAAGGTAGAAAAACTAATTTTATTTTCTGTTTTGTGATTACAATATGTCAGATTTGAAATGTGTATCCTGCCAGAGCTGGTGTTAGACCGCAAACATGAGCTAGGATTTAACAGAGAGAGGAAAAGTCCTTTTTGTTTCTTTATTTTATTTACATCACAGCGCCAGTGTGGTTAGGAGAAGCCAAAGGGGGGTGAAAAAGCTATAAAATAAACCCACCAGGATGTTTGAAAAAAACACCCAATTGGGCAGGAAAATCGAATCGATAAACCAATTCAATAGGCTGAATCGAATCGAAATTTTTTTTCTTGAATCTGGCAGCACTAGTTTGCGCTACTGTCTTAGACTTTAGGACCTGGGATTGGGGAGAGATGGCATCCTCAGTACTTTATAATGCAAGTGAAACAAGGATTTGGTCAGATTTTTGAAGGGTCTGCAGAAGAAAAATATTGTATAGGCTGGGGACATGGGACAGCAGGAAATGGAAACTTTTCTTCCTTCTATTTTTGTGAATGGAAAGGCTGAGGATGTCAGAGAGTTCAGTTAAAATATGTGCTTTATAAGAAAATATAATAATGTGTTTTATAAAGTTTATAGCATTGCTGGCCTACCCGGTGAGGTGTTCCTAGTGGTGGTGATGGCAGCGTGTCAATGTGTTAAGAGGAAGAGGTGATCTGGGAAATTCTGCTGAGCAAACTCCGGGCCCATTTCCACCCCCCAGTTAGTCCACTCCACTCAACTGGTTCACACACTGAGTGGGTCTTTGGGTGTTGTTCCTGGGTAGTTGTTTTGGGATCTCTTCCAGTGGTTTGTCAGTATCTCCTTCTGGTCCAAGGAAGGAAACTTTGTTAACCTTAGCACTGACCTACAGAATATGTTTGTAACAGCGCTGCTTGTGTGGCATTAGTCTATGTAGTGATCAAAAGAAAAAACCAGACCTTTGCACATTTTTGCACTATATGGTGGGTGTATGAGGAGATTCACATTTCCTGCACAGCTAAGTCCGTGTGAAGTTACCTTGTGCTGTATTTGACATCTAGCAAAGTCTCTGTTTGGAAGGAAAGATCTCAGCTTAAAAATGAAGTGGCCAGAAGTTATGGTAAAAGCAGATAGCGTAGCTGGTTTTAAGAAAGGTTTGGACAAATTCCTGGAGGAAAAGTCCATAGTCTGGTTATTAAGACATGGGGGAAACATCTGCTTGCCCTGGATCGGTAGCATGGAATGTTGCTACTCTTTGGGTTTTGACCAGGTACTAGTGACCTGGATTGGCTTCCATGAGAATGGGTTACTGGGCATGATGGACCATGGTCTGACCCAGTTAGGCTATTCTTATGTTATGTTCTCATCTGTAGGGGCCTTTGTTTTCACTTCTTATTTTAATGTATTTTTTCCTGAGAACTTATCAGTGTTTTTTATAATGGGAACAAACATGGAAGAGAATTAATGTGTGTGGAATGGGGGGGGGGTAACTAATTTCTTCAGCTAAATAATTCAATCCACCTCAACCAGACATAGGAGAACTCACACACCATTCACACACCCTCCAACCAAAAACGTCAAAAGAAAAAAACAGTTCGACAACCTCCTAACACTCGACCCCCAACTCTACAACCTATTGACCTCGACCACAGACTACAAAACCTTAAAAAAAGAAATAAAAACCCTTCTATTCAAAAAACATATAAACCGAACTAACACAATCAGAACTGTCCCAAGCATCACCTGCAACTACTCCATATGTACTTCTGATGTCATGACAATTCAGACATAATTTATGTTATGGTATGTTTGGAATAATGGTTACATATATGAGGTTCAATAAAAGAAAATTTTCACTGCCTGTTTCTATTCTGACCATTTATTCTGTTTCATGGTCATTACAAAAAATATTTTTTTACATGGGGGGGTGGGTGTCAAAAAATGATGGGCCCCGGGTGCCACATACCCTAGGTACGCCACTGAGTGAAGCCATTGTAACATCACTGATGAGGTTGGCTCTTAGGCATTGGAGGAATGAGGCATTATGATGTCACAATATCAGCTCTGGTTATCAGAGGCTGAAGCCTTTCACACTATTTATTCAGTTTTCTATACTGTTCTCCCAAGTAGAGAATGGCACAGGGACAAGTTTTTCCCCGTCCCCGCAGGAACTCATTTTCCCATCCCACCCTGGTGAGTTCTTTTCCTGTCCCTGCCCCATTCCTGCAAGCTCTGTCCTCATCTGCATAAGTGCTCAGGGCTTGTGCGGTTAAGGCAGAGCTTACAGGAATGGGACAGGGACAGCAACAAAACTCACAGGGACGGGATGGAGAAATTGAGTTCCTGCGGGGACGGGGAAAAAATTTTCCCCGTGTCATTCTCTACTGTGAGAGTCTATTGGGATCTTTTATTTACCTTTATCTCATAGGTTTTGAGCCAGCAAGCTGGGTACGTGTGGTCCAAAAGTTTATTGTTTTTGAGGAACTCTATATGAACTTTTTCCTGTCGTTTGGGAGGATCTATTAAGCTGATTTTGATTTTTGATACTGAACTTGTAACATTTGTTTTTTTTTTAACCTGTGAATGAATTGGGGGCCTGCTGTTTGAATTGAGCTTTGTTCATAACAGTAGGGCTAATTGGCATTTCTAAGGTGTTTTTCTTTCTCCACATTAAAGTGCTCGTGCTTTTTTTCTGAGCCTCCTCACGGCACAGAAGTTTCTTGTTGTTCTTGCTGCCTGGATTCCCAAGGACCTTCAGTGGCTTTGCCCCTGCGGCTAACACATAGCCAGTTAATTCAGAATTTATATGGCTAGGGGGGACCGCATAAAGACAAGACTGTGTTTTATGTGGTCCCATTTACACAGTTAGCCTGGCTACCTAACTAATTAATATCGGCACTTAACTGGTCAAGTGCTGACTTTGACCCTGCAGCGCCCATAAAAATAGTTTTCACTCGGATGCTAACCAGTGGCATAGCGAAGGAAGGAGACGCCTGGGATGGTGGCGCCCAGCATCGCTGCGCCGCTTGCTCTCCCCACACTCTTCCCCGCTGCACCTCCCAAGTACCTCTTCAAATCTTCACCGGCAGCAAGAAGCATCTCCTACCTGCTGCTTCCACTGGCCTCAGGTCTTCCTCTGATGTCACTTCCTGGTCCCGCAACCAGGAAATGACGTCAGAAGGAGAACTGAGGCCAGTGCAAGCAGCAGGTAGGAGATGCTTCTTGCTGCCGGTGAAGATTTGAAGAGATGGGTGGAGGGAGAGGAGGAGAGGTGCTAGCTAGAGAATGACACGGTGACAAAATTCATCACCATTCCCGTCCCCGCGGGAAACCATCTTCATGTCATTCTTTAAGGAAAGAGGGAAGAATCAGAGTATGAATGGCCACAACCACTGACCCGCAAGCTTTGCTTTGAATAGACACTAGAAAATGACATGGGTTTATTTCCCGCAGTTATCCGCGGGGACGGGAACGATGATGAATTTTGTCACCGTGTCATTCTCTAGTGCTAGTGCCCCAGCCTAGATGGTGCCCAGGGTGGTCCACATCCCCCTGCTCCCCCCCCCCCTGAAAATTAGCAGATAGCCTGAACAAGCAATTTAACCAGTCAGCAGCCGTTTCTGACCAGTTAAATCATTTTGAATATTGACCAGAGAGTGTGCACTGTTTGCTACCAATGTGCACTCTCTCAGATTGTCTTTCTGATCAAGTGTGCGCTGTTAGCAACTAATGCACATTCTTTGTGAACCATCCCTTAATACTGAACTGGTGGCAGAGAGCATTTTGCTGTCCACCGCCGGCGTTATTCCTGTCCAGGCTTTGGCAGTGAATATCCAGGGGAGTTTTGAGCCAGTTAACGCATAGCCGGTTAAGTCAGTAATCAGCCTTTGACTGCCTCGAGTGAATCTCTTCATAAAGGTAGTTTAAAAATCCCAATAAGTGCATAAATAAGCCAAACCACTTAAAGAAAGGGAATGTTATTTATGTGGCACAAGTTAAGCAGTTTATAAATGCGGTGAAGCTCTAAATACTGGCACTTAACCTGACTCTGCCCCTGGAATGCCCACAAACTGCTCTTGAAATCGGCACTAACTGGTCATTTTCAGCGGAGATAACCGGTTAAGTTGCGCTAAAAATAACCAGAGACTCTTCCATGTCAGCGGTGGTTAAGCCGCTTCTCGAAAAAAACATCGCTGGGCCCCTCCTGCCCATCCAGCTATCGCCCCGTCTCCCTTCTTCCGTTCCTATCCAAGATACTCGACCGTGCTATTCTCCCTCACTTCCTGGACTTCCTTTCAACTCGACAAATTCTCGATCCTCTACAATCTGGTTTTCGCCCCCGACACTCCGCAGAGACTGCCCTCACTGCCGTGATTTGTTCATGGCCAGATCTAAGGGCCTTTGCTCTATCCTTATCCTTCTTGACCTGTCTGCTGCCTTTGATATTGTAAATCACAGCTTACTCCTTGATACGCTGTCCTCGTTTGGATTCCGTGATTCTATCCTCTCCTGGTTTGCCTCCTACCTTTCCCAACGCACCTTTACACCCTCTTTTACAAAGGCGCGCTAAGCGTTTTAGCGCAGATTTAGCATGCGCTATCTGCTAATGTGTCCATAGGATAACACGCACGTGTTAGCGTTTAGCGTGCGTTAATATTTAGTGCATGCTATAAAGCAGTGTTTTTCAACCTTTTTACACCTATGGACCAGCAGAAATAAAAGAATTATTCTGTGGACCGGCATCGGTCCGTGGACCGGCGGTTGAAGAACACGGGGCTAAGTCGTGGGCCAGACCCCGCAAATCTCTACCCAATCTCCACCCCAGACCCCGCCCCCGTAATAGTACTAATTGCACCTTGCACGTCCCGTGCCTCATCTGGAAGCCTTCCCTCTGACATTGCAACGTCAGAGAGAAGGCTTCCGGTTCAGGCGCAGGATGCCCGTAGGAGCCACTGTCCATGGCTTTGTGCACTGAATCAATGAGGAAGAGGGAGCTGGTTCAAAGATAATGCCACATCGATCGCACCGTGGACCGGCGGTTGAAGAACACTGTTTTGGGCCTGATGCACGTGCTGGCCCTGTGGACCGGCAGGAAATTTCTGTGGACCGGCACTGGTCCACGGACCAGTGGTTGAAGAACACTGCTATAAAGCATAGCGCACCTTTGTAAAAGAAGGGCTTAGTGTATGCGTTGGTGGGTCATAATAGTAGCGAAGTCTTTTTTTCAAGCACCTGTTTTCTACTTCATATTTTGGGCTGCGTCTCTGCAGGAAATTAAAAATTATTCTAGCACCTGCAGATTTTAGGGCAGTTTTACCGCCCATGATATTAGTAGATTATTTTAATTCTTTATTTTAGGCCTGTCCTCATCTATGCTGAAGGCATTACAATCAGCTGAGAACTCTGCTGCTCAGCTGCTAACTGGAGCCTCTCAGTTTAACCATTTCGGTCCAATTTTTTTCTTCACTGCATTGGTTGCAATACATGGTGTGTTCTATTTAGATTATTATGCACAATTTTCAAAATATTCTCCAGTGAATCATCCTTTTATATAATAACATCTACGAACTCTGTGTTCTGAAGGTGCCGGGCTTTTGCAATTACCCAGTGCTACATCATATTAATTGGCAGAGACATGTAATGGTCTTTTATCCTAGCTGGACCTTTTGAATGGAGCACATTGACAGATGAAATCAGAATATCAGAAGACTGCAATTCTTTTAGAATATAGCTCAACAGACTTTTTTTATGCCAGGCATTTGGTGATCCCCCCCCCCCCCCCCACTCTGGTTACCAGAGGATGTAGTAACAGCGGTTAACGTGGCTGGGTTTTAAAAAGGTTTGGATAAGTTTCTGGAGGAAAAGTCCATAATCTGCTATTGAGACAGACATAGGGGAAGCCACTTCTTGCCCTGGGAATGTTGCTACTATCTGGGTTTCTGCCAGGTATTTGTGACCGGGATTGGCCACTGTGGAAACAGGAAACTGGGTTAGATGAACCATTGGGCTGACCCAGTATGGCTATCCTTACGTACTTCTGAATAATGTGAATACTGTACTTCTGCAATTATATGTTTTATGTTATTTACTATTTTAAGTAAGGACATAAGAGTTACCACACTGGTACAGACTGAAGGTCCATGAAGCCCAGTATCCTGCTTCCAACAGTGGGACTTGTATACCACCTTTTTGTAGTTTTACAACCACACTCAAAGCATTTCACATACAGGTACTTAAAGCATTTTTCCTATCTGTCCGGGTGGGAATGGAGGATTGAATGACTTGCCCAGGGTCACAAGGAGCAGTGCTGGGGTTTGAACCCACAACCTCAGTGTGCTGAGGCTGTAGCTCTGACCACTACGCCATACTCTCCTCATCTGGTCACAAGTACCTGGCAAGATCCCAAGCAGTAAAACAAATTTGATGCTGCTTATCCTAGGAATAAGCAGTAGATTTCCCCAAGTCCATAATAGGGTTCCTTTTACAAAGCTCCTTTAGGGCATTAACGCATAGAATAGTGCGCACTACATTGCCCCGCGCGCTAGATGGTAACGCCAGCATTGAGCTGATGTTAGTTCTAGCCACGTAGCGTGTGGTAATATCCTGCTAAAAACGCTAGCGCACTTTAGTAAAACCTTAGGCCAAAATCTTCTTTCTCAGATCAGTACAGTATACCGCAGTTATGGTATCCTATCCTGACTTGCAGAAGGGAGTTTTGGTTTCCAAAAGTTAGTCAAAAATATAGTAAAATTAGTCCAATAGAACGATCACCTTATTTCAATTTTTTATGTATAAATGTTTATCAACACAGCTACAATACTTTATCCTAAAGAAATTTTTTTTTAACCTTTATCATCTTTGATTTCTGCTTTCCTCATCTTCTCATTCTCTTTCTTCCATTCAGGGTCTGTTCTCTATCTCCCTTCCATTCAGCATATGCCCTCTTTCTCTGCACCTTACATATGGCATTTGCCCTCTTTCTATGTCCCTTCCATAAACTGTCTACCCTCTCCCCCTTTCATCCAGTCTGTGCCCCCTCTCTTTTTTACATGATTCATTGCAGCTTCACCTCTCTCCATTTTTATCTCTCCTTTATCTTCCCCTCCTCCCTCATCCCATGCTCTGGCATATCTCTCCTCTCCTTCCCTTTCCTTTTCTTCCCCACCCCACCCCATCCCATGGTCTGGCATCTTTTTCTACCATCTCTACCTCCCTTCTTCCTCCCCCCACCAATGGTTTGGCATCTTTCTCCTTTACCCAGGTCTGTTATCTTCGTCGGCTTCCCTTCCATCTTTCCCAACCCATAGTCTGGCATCTCTGTTTCCTTCCCTTCAATCTTTTCCCCCACTCAATGTTCTGGCATTTATCTTCTCTCCCCCTCCCCCATGGTCTGACATCTCTCTGTTCTTACCTCTTCCCTTTTCTTTTCTTCCCTACCCCCACACCATGGTTTGGCATCTCTGTCTTCTTCCCTTCCATCTCTCCCTTTCCCCCTGTGGTTTGGAATCTCTCTCCTCTGCTTCCCTTTCCTCCCTTACGCTGTGGTCTATCTCCCTTCTTTTCCCTTTCCTTCCCTAGACTTACTTATTCTTCCTTCTTTCTTTCCTCTCTCCCAATTTGGCTTCCTACTTTACCCCTCCCTCCCCCCAATCACGTGTGACATTGCTCCCCCAGTTCCCCCGTAGGATGGGTACCTCTTTTCTCCTCTAGAGCAGGCTGCTGCTTCCAATCTTTGAGCTACCAGCAGTGTCAGGGCCTTTGGCAGCCTTGAAAGCTTTCCCTCAGTGTCAACTTCTTGTCCCCGCAGAGGCAAAGCTTCCAGGTCGCTAAAGGCAGTGTGTTCAGCTGACTGACACTGCTGGCAGCCTGAAAATTGCAGGCTTGCCTTCAGAAGACTGGAGCACTGTGTGGACGGATCCCTCAAAAATCCTGCTGCCAATTTTTGGGGAGGCTATGGCCCCCTATGGCTCCTCTTCCCCCCCCATCCCAATCCCTATGATAAAAAGTACCATCTTTCATCCAGATACAGCACTGTGTTTTTCTAGTGGTAGTGTGGGGGAACAGGATATGCTTGGAATAGAATGAGCTGCATAGGACCTTATATGACGAGCTTCAATTTATGTGCTTGAATATTTAGTATGACTAATTGTTATGGCATTAGCCACAATCAAAACTAATGTCAAATTGTTCTTAGCAACATAAGAACATAAGCGTTGCCATACTGGGACAGACTAAAGATTCATCAAGCCTAGGATCCTATCTCCAACAGTGTCCAACTACCTGGCAAGATCCCAAAGAGTAAAACCGATCTGATGCTGCTTATCCTAGGAATAAGTAGGATTTCCTCAAGCCCATCTTAATAATAGCTTCTAGACTTTTCTTTTAGGAAGTTGTCCAAACAACTTAAGCAATAGTCTAGTGGTCTATATTTTCCAATGCTACCGAACTCCTGTATAGAGAACATTTCATGCTGCATTGCTGAAAGTCAACCTCTGTCATGTTAATGAGAGAGAGCACCAGAATGCCCTTCTGCCAAGCACTTCCTTGCAATCTGTTACATGCTTGAGAAAGCAATCCTGACATGTTTGAGGAAGCGATTGGCTTAACACCATCCAGAGGAAATAAATCATTGAGGAAGTACATGCCAAGCAGCGTGAGCCTGTCAACAGCAACTCAAGGAGTGTCATACTTAAGCTTTTCGCAGCCTACTTGACATTCCCTCCCTTCAGCTTCCATTCTTAGCTAACAGGGAGCCAGCCACGGGAAAAACAACTTGCATGCTTTCAAGAGTCACCCACACTGTAATATTTATCTATGAAAATCTATTGACTGCTAATCTACCATATTTTTTTTTTTTTGTAATTCTTTATTTAAACACTGCAGTTACAACCCATAGAACAGACATCTAGAAAGGACAAAGTCCATTCGGCAGAACTCATGAACAAAAGTCACCCTAGTACCATCAATAACAGTGTTAACCAATTTTCTGAAACCCCGAAGAAAACACCTCTCCCCAACCTCTACCCAAGAACCAGAAAGAACCTCCCCCTCCCCCAGTCCCCCCTCTCCCCGAGAGACAGTTGATGGAACCCTGTTGGTGCTCTGGCCTGTGCAAATCTACCATTCTAAATGATTTGCAATTGAACGTTCATGACATGTCTTTTAACTCTCACAGTTATTAATGAAATTGTAACGCGGAACCTCAGGTATAGAGAGGTGGAATCTAATTGGGGCTTTAATCACTCCAATTTGTTATAACCTCAGGAGGCCAGAGAGTGGGAAATACTCATAAGAATATAAGAAAAACCATGCTCGGTCAGTGCAAGGACCATCAGGCCCTGCACCACCACCATCATCATAAAAGGCCAAATTCATGAGATATGGCCCCAGAAAAGTATTCATTATGGCTCGACAAAAAAATCATTTTTGGAGCACACAGGAGGTATTCCACATTGTCCTTCAATGACCACCTCCAATCCTTAGTAAAAAAATGCTTTTTCAGCCTTCACATGCTGAGGAAAGTTAGATCCTGCTTCCATCAAAAACATTTTATCCTCCTTGTCCAATCTATCATCCTCTCCAGATTAGACTATTGCAACTCTATCTACTTAAGCCTAACTAAGAAAAACCTCCACAGACTCCAACGGATTCAGAATGCCGCGGCCAAGCACATCTTCGCTAAAAGTAAATTTGACCATGTCTCCCCGCTCCTGGCCAAGCTCCACTGGCTTCCGATAATCGCCAGGTTCCACTATAAATGCGCTTGTTTAACTTTCAAAATCCTATATGGTATCCTCCCTCCCTTTATCCCTCTTTCTTGGAATTCCTCAAACCCTAATACCACCAGATCCTCCCACAAATTAAAACTATCCTTCCCCTCGCTAAAAGGCATTTCCCACACAGGAAAGCTAGGGACCTCCCTCCACTTCAAAATCACTGAGCTCTGGAACAACCTTACCTCCCCTCTTCGGAACTTGAGCTCTCTCCAAGTTTTCCGCAAACATCTGAAAACCTGGCTTTTCTCAAAAAATGTAAGTCTCCCTCCAACTTAGGAATCAAGGAAACTCTTATATCTTGGCATCCCAAGTCCTCTACATTTTCTTCACACTTCTACCTCTAACCCTCTGTTGTAGTTCCTTCCTATTTCTCCTACTGTAAACCGCGTCGAGCTCTACGAACGTGGAGATGATGCAGTATACAAACCTAAGGATTAGATTAGATTAGATTAGTGTTAACTTTGTCACTCCATTAACACCCTTTACGTCGCCCAACTTACAGGCATCTATACACTCAACCAAAGCATAGGCACCTTTAATTTTATTTATTCGATTTGCTAGCCCGTCCTCCCAAAAGAGACCAGAACGGGGTTCCAAGTTTACGTACCTTCCAGAGCTCTTAGACACAAAAAGTATTTACTCTTACCCCTGGGGTGCTGCTCCAGTTGCGGCTGTGTAGCTTTCATTCAGATTAATGGGAGTCATATTACATAGAAACTAGGCTTTTCAAACAAGTGTTCCTGTCGTAATCAGTGGTTTAATTTTATGCTTGATATGTCTTTTGAGTGAGTTTACTCTATTGCCTGGAGTTGTTTTGATTGTAATAGTTTTTAATGTCAATTGTCTGTTCTTTATTATTGTACATGTTTGTTATTTTAGCATGTATGTTGCATTGTTACCCACCTAGAACTGCAGGATATACAGGGCTATACATTTTTAAATAAATAAAGACAGCAGATAATGGTCAAATGGCCCATCCAGTCTGCCCATCCTCAGCAGCCACTATCTCCTCCTCCCCCTAAGAGATCCCACTTGCCTGTCCCGCACTTTCTTGAAATCAGGCACGGTCTTTGTTTCCATCAGCTCTACCTGGAGACTATTCCATGCACCTACCATACTTTCTGTAAAAAAAAAAAAAAAAAAAGTATTTCCTTAGATTATTCCTGAGCCTATTACCTCTTAATTTCATCCCATGCCCTCTCACTCTGGAGATTCACTTCAAATGACAAAAGATTCACCTCATGCGCATTTATCCACATAGGTATTTAAACACCTCTATCATTTCTCCCCTCTCACACCTTTCCTGCTAAGTATATACAGTGTATTAAGATATTTAAGTCTGTCCCCATATGCCTTATGATGATGACCACAGACCATTTTAGTAGCCTTCTTCTAGGCTGATTCAATCCTCTATATATCTTTCTGAAGGTGCGGTCTCCAGAATTGTACACAATATTCTACATAAGGTCTCACCAAAGTCTTATTCAAGGGCATCAATACCTCCTTTTTCCTATTGGCCATACCTCTCCCTTGTATGTATCCTAGCATCCTTCTAGCTTTCACCATCTTAAGATCATCACGTACTATCACACCCAAGTCCCGCTTTACTTTTGTACACAAAAGTATAGAAACACTTCACCCCCTACACTGTACTGTTCCTTCGTAATTTTGCAGCCCAAATGTAAGATTTAGAGCATCAGTGCTCTCCATTGCTGGGGTGAAGCTCTGGAATACCCTCCCTGGAATCCTGAGGATTTGTACTGATAGTCTGCAATTCAAAAAGACGTTGAAAGTGCGATTATTTGTTGATGCATTTTTGGGTATTTGCACTGAAGAATGAGTTGGCATTAGTGTAAAGACATTTTTAAGGGTTTTGAATCCTTGTATCTACAGAGTTATGTCTCATTGTTGAATGCATAGACATTTTTAGTGATGATTTTAAGTGGAATATACAATATTTGACTGTGACCGTTTTTATAACATGTGCAATGTAGTGCCTGATGAAATATTATGAATGTTTTATATGGAAACCGAATTGGTTCAAGCGGTTTAGAAATTTTTAGAAATAAATAAATAATAAATCTTAGTTGCCAAATTTTAGACCATTCTTCAAGCTTTGCTACATCCTTCTTCATGTTAACTGTTCTTGTTTTGCTATGGGCTCGTTTTCAAAACATGTAGACACAAAGTACAACTATAACCTACGGAACTTTGTGTGTCTACATGCTTTGAAAATACGCCTCTATATCACATAGCTTCTTAAAATAATGTTTAGCATCCTTATCCATATTTTAACAAATTGACTGAAGTTTCCTATGGAAAAGCCACTTAGAAAGGGTCAGTAAACTAAACTAAACTAAACTAAACCTTAGGTTTGTATATCGCATCATCTCTACAGTCGCAAAGCTCGACACGGTTAACAGGAGTTAGGGTAGAAAGGAACTCCAGAGGAGGGAAGGATGAAGAGGAAATTTAGAGGACTAGAATAATCAGAGAGGGAGGAAGAGTTACATTTTTGAGAATGACCAGGTTTTCAGATGTTTACGGAAGAGTTGGAGTACTGCTTTATCTGTCAAGAATCACAGTTCTCACTTTTTTAATTACACTTCCCCCTTCGTATTTGCAGTTTCATTTTTTCGTGCGCAGGCTCCACCCCCAAATTTACATCACAGGAAGTCGCTGTTCCCAACGATGCACAGAGAAAATCGATTCTCCCAGCGTTGTACAGAGAACATCGTGGCACTTTCTTCACAGGAACAGGTAAGATTATTTTGGGGGGCTTTTTACAGAAAAACCATGAATAACATATGAAAAGTTATTTGTGGTTTTTCTGTATTTGTGGCCCCCTATCTCCGCGAATACAGAGGGTGAAGTGTATTCACTTTACTATGGGAAAGGTAATCAATTCTTAAAAGTTGCTTTGTCACCCTCTGATCACCCATCTCCCCTCTTTCTTACCCACCCAAACTCCCACCATTTCCTGTGAGACTGTCATATGTTTCTCTTATATGTTCTGATATTTGCAATCATTTGCTTAGTTTCTGATCTGAAGAAGGACTTGCATTTGAAAGCCAATCAAAAAAATGTGGGTCTGATATTCAGCAGTGGTGATCAGAATTTGCTCAGAAATTCAATGTTAGGCCATGTCCGGGCTCCGGCATTGAATTTCTGGATACAGGAAGCTGGCTAAAACATAGCCAGTTAAGTGTAATATTTGGCCCTTAACTGGCTATGAAGAAACACATAAAAATAGGACTGCATTTTATGTGGTTATCGTAACCGATTAAGTTCCTAACATTGGCATGAGAAAAGTTAGGGGCCAAGTTATAGAACAGCACGCAGGGGGAGACTCAATTAGGTACTGATTTGCACCAATGAAATAGTGAGGAAAGGAGGTGCCTGAGCCCGTAGCACCCCCACGCCCTCCTCTCTACCACCATTCCTTCCCCACCCCCTTGCCATACTCGCCCCCTTCCTTCCCCGCACCTCTTTAAATCTTCACCAGTGTGAACAGCTTCTCTAGCCTGCCGCTCGCACCGATGTTGGCTTTCCCTCTGATGTCATTTCCTGGTCCCGTATCTAGGAAGTGATTTCAGAGGGGAGCCAGGCAGGCGGGAGAAGTTGCTTGCACTGGCAAAGATTTAAAGAGATATGGGGGAAGGGAGGGCACAAGCATGGCATGAGGGGACAGAGAGGTGTCGATGCCCCACCAAGATGGCACCCAGGGTGGTCCCCCACCCCCACCCCACCACTGCTAACTGGTGCCTATTACCTTGTGTGCAGATTTTGGATCACACGCAAATTTCGGCACCTAACCCTCGGTGCTATAAAAAGAATCTGGGGGTTTGTGTTTGCTCTAAAGTTTCAAAACTTCATCAACATATGACAGTTGATCGGAAACAACATGCCACCAAAAAAGATCAAAATAAGGCATATAGAAGGGTGAAATTCAATAATAGAGATTTATTAAAGCGGTACGAGGAAGCGGCGCACAGCAGGGGGTGTCGGGAAGGAGTGGACAGGAGGACTGGTGCTGGCATCCCTACAAAGTCCATGCCCGGGATGGACAAATCAAACATTAAGAGAATGAGAATGCGTGAGCCTTTAGTGGCGCATTGTGCAGCACACAATCACAAATTTGGAAATGACAAGTGTAAGATGAGGCGACAGATTGAAAAGGTTGAAACAGAAAGAAGTGCGCTGGATTTTTAAATTAGAACCCGGGAGGTTTAAACAACACAATGGAATTCTTTTTTTTTTATTGATTTTTCCCAAACTACAAATGCGCAATAAACGATTCACATATTTGCACATTACATAATAAGCGCAACAAAACTTACAAATACTACTGCATAATAAAATTTCCCCCACCCTCCCAGCTAATAAACAAATCTAATAAAACCTTCATGAAATTATTCATAAAATCCTTGAATCAATTCCAATTCTATTCCCTTCCCTTCCCTTCCTCCCCCCCTTCCCCGGATGTGTATGTTTACTTGACTATAAAATTAAAATAATTATTCCTCTTTACAGTATTTAGCCAATGGCTTCCAAACATCCATAAAATTCTTAAAACGTCCGTTTTATGGCTATGCAACGTTCTATTTTATAAGTATAACACAGGGATTCCCACCAGAATGTGTAGTTCAACCTATCCCAGTTTTTCCAATTTCTTAAAATAAGCTTGAAATAAGGAATTATTTTTATTGATGACATCATGACATGCAGTAAAGCCAGTGCTGGCGTTTTTGTTTCAAGTGAGTGCCATTTTGCAAAAAAATTTGAGTGGGGCAAGAAGCGGCCAGGACTTTTCACAGTAACAGGACTGTTGTATGATGACAATGAAATGGATCATTTTTTAGTGGTGAATTTATGGTTTTCAGACATGTACTTACATTATCTCTGAAGAAGCCCTGAAAAGGGTGAAAAGGGCCCTGGTGGAGCTATTATTGCTCAGTTTTATTATTTTTGTACACCGCAACGAACCACAACATAACATAACATAAAAACTCACTTGTATACCACAAACACCATTAAGTTCTATGCGGTTCACAGAGATTAGCAATACAAATGAATAAACATCCAATGTCTAACTTTCAAAAGATTCTATAAAAAGATGCGTCTTTAAAGCACGTCGAAATTGTTGGTACGAATTTGAAAGTGCGATATAGAAATACATTTTTTTTGCTGTGTTATGTTGAAGCAGGATACAAAAGAAATTTAATGATTGAAAAGTAATTTGGGGTTAATAAAAATAAGAGGGTTTTTGGACCAGTGAATGAGATGTTGCTCATTAATTGAAAAGAAAATGGGATTCACTATGTAAAGTCTAGAATATCTATTTTCTCACTTGCCGGTAAGAATCTCTGGAATTCAATTCCAGGTATAATGAGATGATGCAAAGGTCGTATTAGGGAAATTTGAGGGGGAGACTAACTTATTTGTTTACTGCATTTTACAATGTTTGTTTGTGTTTGAAACTGTGGATGTAAATGATTTTGTATGTCGCTTAGATTTAAGGGTTTCCTAAATGGTAAAAAAATAAATAAATAAACATAACCCAAATAAACAGACAGACTCGTGTTTAAATTTTATCTGTGGGTGGGTTTTCTAAGGTCCTTTTCCCTTGTTCCAAAAGTGAAACAGTCAAATAAATGTAAATGAATAGGTTCACAAAGAGATATTCACCAACTGGAACTTGCTGTAGGAGTGTCTGATCTCACTTGGTGACAGGTTTGTGTTTGCTCTAATTGAATGTGTGTCAACACAGAACGCTTATTGCCTGAATTCTATAATTGGAGCTTTGAGTTGTTGTGATCAGGCTGAGCGGTCATCACCCGTCACTCATCTACCTCCAGGCACTTCTGGTCTTCTTTCCTCTATCATTAAGCACTATTAAAGCAAGATCACTCACACCCTGTTAAAACACATGACTAGGGCCCTCCAGACACTTCCTGGAATTCTAGGTCTTCAGGCCACTGCTGGTTATCACCGGCCCTGCCAGTCCTTCCACTGGTCACTGCCAGTCCCAGGATCTCTAAGTCTTCTTCATGCCCTCTCCAACCCTCATTGGCCCTCGGGTCTTCGAGTAGCTTCTGGTACTATTATTGGTCTCTCCACCGGTCACCACCAGCTCTGCTGATCCTTCTGTCAGTCACTTGCCAGTCTCCATCAGCCTAAGACCTTGAATTCTTTTGGCTGCTTGTGGGGCCACCGCTGGTCACTTTGATCTCTGGCCTTCTGGATCCCCACCTGTCTAGGACATTCTTCTCCTGTCCCACCGCTGGTCATCAAGCTTGAATACTCTCCAGTCACTCCAAGCTCTACTAGCCCTCTGACTACTCCACTGCTTCTAGTCACTCACTCATCTTCTCTCAGATACATGCTCTGAGGACTCTGCTCCAAGTCACTCAGTCATCTTCTCCTAAATACACGCCCTGAGGATGCTCCCAGTCACTGAGTTTATTTCTCTCCACCAGGCTCTCTGCTGGTCATCAAACTTGAGCCCTCTCTATGTTCCAAGCTCTACCAGAAAGGCTGGTCTACAGCTGAAGAGCAGAGAAAATGATTGGTACAGCTGCTTTTTTGGTGGTGTAAGAGGAGGCAGAGGCAAAGGTAAATGTGGATGGAGTGGAGAGGCAGGACCAGATGTTGGGAAAGGGGATGAAGGAATGGATGCTTGAGAAGGATACAGATGAAATATTATGAGATAGGGCTGTATGCTGGGAGAGAGATGAAGAGAGATATGGGTGATGGGGAAGGAGTTAGAGCAAATGCAGGAAGAGAGGTCAAGGAAATGGATAATGAGGAAGAGGAATGGAAAAACACTGAAAATGTGGGTGTGACAGATAGAGTAGCTGCTGGGGAAGGAGTTAGATAGTTGACTTCTGGGAAAAGCGCCTAGGAGAAAGGAGATCAACATTGACATGGGGTGGTGGTGGCAGGGACTCAAGAATTAGGTAGGGATGCAGAAATTGAGTGGCAGAGCAGAACAGGGTGTAAAATTGGCACCAGATAGAATGCAGGGATCGAGACTTAAGGAGTTTAACTGAGACTTAGTTTTAATGGCGAACATTGGGAAGGGTATGATTAGAGGTATATTATATGTGCTATGGGATATGAGACTACAAATAAAATTGGGGAAATGGTATGCAAAACTTAGAAAGGTTCTAGGGAGTTGATAAGTGTAGAAGAAGTGAGGCACAGATGAAGAGGATGAGCCTTTGGAGGGAGCAACAGGGTGGAAATGGAAAAGGTACCCCCTCACCCCCCAAAAAAAGGAATGAACAAGATAGTTGGGGGGTAAAAGATAGAAAAAAAGAGGCAAGGAAGAGAAAGATTACCAGAGAATAAATCAGACTAGATAAGGAGAAAAAGAGTAGGATAAAGAAGTTGAGGGCTGCTGGAAGATTATAATAGGCGGAAATGAGAAGCTTGAGAGGAAGTGAAAGAAAGGAATAAAAGACAGGGGGAAGAATGAAAGACAGAGGGGTACTGAGAAAACTGGAAAAGTAAGAGTGGGAAGTTGGAAAGCTGAACCAAAGCTGGACAGTGAGAGACGGGGAGGAGTAAAATCTACCTAAGAGTGGGTACAAAGGTAGGTGAGAGAAATGGGAGGAAAAGATATATACAAGGAAGGGTCGTTTGTAGAGAGAGATGAAAAGGAGGAAAGAGAAGAAACAGAAAATGGAAAAGATCCTGGAAAACAATGAACAAGAGAAAAGCAGAAAAGACATCATAATCAGACAACAAAGGTACTAGAAAAGCATTTTATTTTGAGTGATTAGAATGTGTTAACTTTGGGAATATACACATCATATATATTTGTGTTTTGCTTAGTAAAGAAGAAATTTCCGTTTGTTATTTCTACAGTTTTGCTTCTTAGGATTTTAAATCCAGATTTTAGCTGTACACTTCTTTGGAAAAGGTCTTACAGCCCAGGATATATAGGGCTCCTTTTACGAAGTCGCATTAACGGTTAAACGCGTGTAATAGCACACACTATACCGCCAGACGCGCTAGCCGCTATCGCCTCCTCTTGAGCAGGCGGTAGTTTTTCAGCTAGCGCGGGGGTTAGCGCGTGATTGAAAGTCACGCGTGCTTATGCGGCTTCATAAAAGGACCCCATATTTGTTTTAGGTCACTGTCTAGTGTGCTAACATGTATGTCCATTGTACTGGAATCAAACTGCAGCAACCAATTTCAAGAGAATTGTGTTTTTCAGTATTGTATTGTCATGGACTGCTACAGGACCCTTTCTAGTCCTGCAACTACACTGTTACAATTCAGCTGTGTTTCTTATGGTTTTCCACGATTGAAGCTTTTAAGACAGCTAGGACCCCTGAGGAAGAAGTTTCATCGAAACACAGACTTTGTTGGGTCCCGGTTTCTAACCTTGAAGACCACATTGTGGAAAACTATAGTTTTGTGTCTTCAGTAAAGTTCCTGAATCACGTACATCACCTCTGCTGTTTTCCTTTTTTGTTTAGTCGTTTGTTCAAGTTCAATTTATTTAATATACTGCAAATATAAAACCAGAAGGCAAATCTAAGCGGTTTACAATAAAAAAAATTTAAATTTTAAAAACTTAAATAAGGTAAGAACAGAAAGAAGACAAAACGTCAAGGAAAACAATTGAGAGCATGGGGAAAGGGAATCAAGGATTATAATAATAATAAAAAGGTTGGGGAAAGGGATGAACAATACTGTATGGGAAGGGAGGGAACAAAGAATTTAAATCTGCCCACACAGGAGGAAGTTAAGAGCTAAAGGCCAAAGAGAAGTAGTATGTCTTTAATTGTGCCTTGAAGGTTACAAATGATTTCTCTGAACTAAGGTAAAAAGGCAAAGAATTCCAGAGAGTAGGAGCTATAATAATAATAATAATAATAACTTTATTCTTATATACCGCCAACAATCTTGCGACTTCTAGGCGGTTTACAATGAAGAGAAACTGTACAGACAGCGAATTACAGAGTATAGCATTGAACATCAAGTGATAGTAACAGGAGAGTTACAGGGCTGTGTATTACATGGTTTCACAATGAGTAGCATTATACAGTCGACGATATTCAGAGCATAAGTAGTGTGTTGGACTTCTTTGTCTTGCCGTAAAGAAAATTGCTCACAAGGGAGAATGAAAGGGCACTCTCTAAAATTGAAAGGGGATAGATTCCGTACGAACGTAAGGAAGTTCTTCTTCATCCAGAGAATGGTAGACAACTGGAATGCTCTTTCGGAGTCTGTCGTAGGTAAAAACACCCTCCAGGGATTCAAGACAAAGTTGGATAAGTTCCTGCTCAACTGGAAAGTACGCAGGTGAGGCTGGGCTCATTTACAGCACTGGTCTTTGACCTAGGGGCCGCCGCGTGAGCGGACTGCAGGGCACGATGGACCACTGGTCCGACCCAGCAGCAGCAATTCTTATGTTCTTATGATGTGGGCCACTTTTGGTGTATGTTGTATATTAGTTTTATGTAATTTAAAGATTTGTGAAACACTGCATTGGTTATAATTTTTTCGAGGGGCAGAGAGAAGGCAAAGACCCCAATAATTTTTCTTCAAAATGTAGAAATACTTGAATTCTGCATTCTTCCTAAAGTACCACGCTTTCACAAAAAGGCCGGTGAAAGAAAATATAAATGAATTTATTACTGCAAACAATAAAGCAAATTTATATAATATAATAAAACAAATTTAAAAATAGCTTATAATATAATAAAGCAAATTAAAAAAATTGCTTAGTGCTGGTGCTGTTTATATAACAAAATACATGGAGATGTGGGTGAGGTGCAGGGTAGGAGTGGGATCAGGGGGGTCCAGTGTACTTGTGTGCCTAGGGCCCATCAAAGGATTAATCCTGCCCTGAGTACATAAAAACCTGAGTGTTTCACAGCCCTCATCTCCCCCAACCTGCCTCCCTTTGACAGCTCATGGGGGAGGGGGGAAGCATAGGGATGTGTTTGTCAGCTAAAACATCCCCCTCCCTCTCCCTAAAAAGCTTCTAGTCATGGTATTTGTAGTAGCATACTTTCTGCCCTGTATTTTATACAGTAAACTATTTTCATGTTACAAAGGTTTCAGGAACCCCAGGGTTGCAAGAAGTCTCCCCTGATCCCTGTGAGTATTCTCAGCTAAAATAACAGATACTGGCCTGAAAACGCAATCTGTGCTATTTTTTTCTCACTCTGGAATTCTCCCTCTTAATACCCTTCAAAGTACTGCGAAACAGCAAATGGAGTTTTAGCCAACGTGAAGGAGAATTTTTCAAATGGCTGCTTTACTAGGGCAAATCGTTACTTGTCCATGTAAACAATTCTGAAACCTGAGGCAGGTATTAAACGTGAGGTCTCAGCGACCATCCCGAAAATAGCGTGTGAATGACAACACACTTGGCTTTTTTGTGCATCCTTACTTAAAATCCTTAGCTGCCCTCGATCTCCCAAAAGAAAACCGGTAGGAAACTCTCTACAGTCATCTATCCTCATTGCCCCAAGGGTCTGAAGGTTAGCTTAATTATCCTGCTAACTACACCCTTCCCCTGTTCTGTTTTGCATCCACACACAAAAAATTATTTCATAATGAGTAATAATATGGAGCAACCTCAATGACGAAATATTTGCAAACAAATCATCAATCTCCGAACAGCCTGACAATAGAGAACCGACATCCTTTTCAGCATCTTTAAATAGGAGCTCTTTAGCTAGATCGCATATGTTATTGGGCTTGCTTTAATACATCTAGAAAAAAAAGGGTTTGTTTTAAGAATTCAAGTTCTCTTTCTTGCCTGCTGCATTTGAGTACGGTTATCTCCCCCATCCACCCCCCCCCCCCCAAAAAAAAAAAGAAGGAAACTTAGTGCCGGGCATATTTCCCAGATGTTAAAAGCTTGGGGAGCTTATACGGAAACACAGCAGCAGCAACAGAGAGAACACAAACGTCTTCCCGATCGAATCCACTTTGACAGTTCTGCTCCTATTTTCACTCCCCCCCCCCCCTCTCCGTTTTCAGAGAACTACAGTTCCAGGAGACCTAATAGCAAAGGTCCCCCTCGATTTTTTTTTTTTTTTTCTTCTACCTCTTGCCAGGGTTGCATAAGAACCGCGGCGCGAGCCGCACTCGCCCCGCCTCCGCCTGAGTCAGCGCAGCTCGCGTTCTCAAGTCAACCCCGGCGTGGGAGGGGCGGAGCCTCCCTCCCAGCCGACAGCGGCCTTTTAGACTACGTCAGCGCGAGGCCTGCGTCACCAATCCAGGATCCTGTTGGACAGAGCGGGGCGGGCTCGGCTTATGCGCCTCGTTTTCTTTCTGTCTGTCTTTTTTTTTTTTTTCCCGAGTTCGCTCTTCAGGCGGCCGCTGGCCAATGAGCGGCGTCCACATGCTGCGGGCTGGGAGCGGGGCAGCGGCGAGTTGCAGCGAATAAATGCTATAGAGGCTGCGGCGGCGGCCAGCAGAAGCGGCTGTAACCAGGGCCAGGCAGGAGCTGCAGTCCCGAGGGGGGGGGAAGGGCTAGTATTTATGTATACTGAATAGCTAAACGCATATAAATTCCATACACCCTCTCTCTGTCGCGCGCGCGCTCTTCCCCTTCCCCCCTCGACCAACAGAACGTTGTGAAAGGGCACTAAAGGAAGGCGCCGAGCCCGGGGGGGGGAGTAAAAAAAGCGTCTCTGGGGCGGGAGTTTCTCTGTAACGAGAGGCTGTGGAGGGCGCAGACGGGACTCATTTGACACCCCCTCGGCGCGGAGAGGGAGAGCTCAGAGCGGCTTCCACCTCCCTCAGGTGAGACAGACCAGACGAGCTCGGGGTTGGTGGTGCCGCCGCCGCCGCCGCCTTCTGAAGACCGGGGGGGGGGGGAAGGCAGAATCCAGCATGGAGAACGCGCACACAAAGACTGTGGAGGAAGTTTTGGCTTATTTTAACGTCAACGAGAGCACGGGACTGAGCCTGGATCAAGTGAAGAAGCTGAAGGAGAGGTGGGGGCCCAACGGTAGGTGGCCGGCGGGGAGGGAGGGCTAGGGGTGGGCCGGCGGCTCCCCCTCGGGCCTAACCTGTGCCGAGCCGGCATCCGACCAGGAACTGAATGAGCCACAGAAGATGGCTGACTAGGTGCAGCCTCGTGGGTGCTGCTGGGAGCCGGGATTGCGGCCGGCTTGGAATACCTTTTCGACCGGCTGTCACCTGGGAACGAATGGCACATGTGCGGCTTTTGCCTGCTTGGTTTGAAGGGGGGGGGGGTGACCTTCGTTCAGAGTCCTAATAACCCTTTTCTCTCTCCCATTTTCATCCCCCCTCCCTCCCCCCCAACAGTTCGTGGGATGATTAAGACATAACATTTCCTTGGGTTTTTACTAGGACTGAAGTGATGCAAGCGGAAGGCGCAATGGATCTGCCTGGCTGCAGTTGAGCAGGCTCCTGTCCTTTGCTCTGTGATGCGTTTAGTCGTCTCTGGCCCTCCGTGTGCGGAATCAGAAGTTGCACAGCTGGCAGAGACTGATGACTTGGCTGAAATGCTTGATCGGCGCTAAGAGCTCCGAGCAATCTTTTTAGCTGCCAAGTGCGAGCTTGAGGGTGAATGAAATCCCTTTGTTACAAAGACCTTTCTATCGCGTTATCTGATTTAATTGACGGATCATGTTTTTTTGGCTCTGTACTGAAATATGATAATAGAAATGAACGTTGTTGTACTAGAGAGATTTTTAATTCCTTTTTGTCTCTTCCCCCCCTCCCCCTGACTGTTCCTGGCAAATCTTGACCTCCAACAGAATTACCAGCTGAAGAAGGTAAGGATGGTTTAGTGCTGCTTTTTCTTTCCTTCACATTGTAATAATGTTTGCTTCTCGACATTTACATAAGCTAACATTTCTCTTTAACTAACTTTACAGGAAAAACACTATGGGAGCTTGTGATTGAACAGTTTGAAGATTTATTAGTTAGAATTTTGTTGTTGGCTGCTTGTATATCTTTTGTAAGTATGAAGAAATTATCTATTCCTTTTCAATGTACTGTCCCATACCTTGACTTCTTGAATTTAAATTTAGGAATGTAATTTGAGAGAAAATAAGTTTTCATAAAATAACTTTAAAACTAGCAAAACCATCTGGTTCTGTCTGTCATTAAGTGTATGTAAAGGAGATAAGCATCAAAATTCAGTGTACAGTGTATTTTTATTAAGAGGAGTTACTGTTTGTTTCACTGATCTAGGGGTATACCTCTGACAGCATTTTTAAGGTTAAGACAAATAGTGTCCTAGATTATTATTTTTGGTGTTATTTTTTTACTTTTGTTGATAACCTTCATCGAATAGTTGCTTAAAGATGGTTGACTACACTTGGAGTTGTAAATAGTATTTGTACTGGGCATATGCTGGTTGCTTTGCTGTCCTGATAATAGCAAGGTGACAGTTGTTACTCTTGACAGTGACAAGAGTGATGCCAGAGATGGCACCATTGTTGACCAAATTTGGTAACTGACCTTTAGAATGGTCTATTCATGAAAAATGGCCAACTCATCTTGACTTAAGGGTCTGCAGAGTACCAGGCAGTGCAGTAGATTCTTAGAGAAAAAAAGTCTTAGATTGGAAATAAGGTTTCCTTATATGTATTATGTGGCTGCTAAGGAGCAGCTGTGAAAGCTTGAGGCGGGAAGGTGTCGGGGTGCATGTGTTCTGAACAACTTTAGAAACCAGCTGCTTTGTTTATGCAACTAAACTTTGTCACTCCTCAAAAGCTTGTGAAGTGGAAGTAAAATACAACTTGTAACTGATCTCCTCTTGATGTTATCTTAACTAAAATAACTAATCATGATTATTATAAACTGTAGTCTCTGGATATTGAGTACAGATACCAAATAATTTGCTTATTAAATATGATCCAAATTCATGTCCTGTCAAAGAATATTGGCGAGAGGAGTTGATCTTTCTGAAGTTTGATAATTATATGGTGGTATTTAGGGATTGATGTAACAAAACTGATACTGTATTTTGTATTTAAGCTATTTCTAATGGTCCAGTGATTTTTGATTTGATCCTTACTGTGGGATCATGCTTCATTTGGTCAAAACAGAGAAAATCTGGTTGAAATCATTCCAGTTTGTGGTGCTTGATTTTATAGTGAAATGGTAGCTGTGATAAATTTAAAATTGATATTTATATTGGGGGAAAGGACAGAAATGATGTAAGGTTAGATTAATTTTGAAGTGCTGCTTCTGTTTTCCTGAAGTCCATGCATAAAGTACTTTTCCTTTAGTAGATTATAATTTTAGCTTCTTGTGATAAAAGGTCATTTTGCAAGTTTGCTATAGTGCTTTATACAGCCTCATTGACTTTCAGCTGAAGTAGTAAACTTGACAGATTTATTCATTTTGGTTGCTTTCAAGCAAGCTAGTTGTGCATACAGATTCATTAGTTCCTTCTGTGCTACAATTCAGTAAAACAACATCTTTGCTTTGGATTTTTACTTCAAACTTTCATTTAAAGTAGATGAGTAGCCTAATGGTTACTGCAATGACCCAAGAACCAGGAAAAAAGGTTGGATTCCCATTGTAGCTCCTTATGGATCTGGGCAAGTCACTTACCCTTAAATAAGTACTGTACCTGTATTTATGATGTAAATTGCTTTGGTTGTAACCACAGAAAGGTGATACATCATATTGATATAAAACTTTGGATGAACGGACCAAAGATGGAGAACGGTGGCAGAGAGTTAGAAGAGTTACCCGACACAGTTAGTTTGAAGAGTTTTTTGGACTAGAGGACTTGAATATAAATAGAGACCCCCATTTATGGTCCATTTTTTTTTTTTGCCCCAAAATCTGTTTATACTAGTATTTGAGTATATATGTTGGGTCCCTATATGAACTTCGTGATCTTTATTGCTGCCATATTTTTTTTTTCTATGAACATTAAAAAAATTGCATGTGTGTAGAGTTATTCTGGTTAAAGTGTACTGATGCATTTCTTAGATGGGCTGGGGAGGGCTTCAGTGGCTGAGAGGGTGTAGATCAGGGGTCTCAAAGTCCCTCCTTGAGGGCCGCAATCCAGTGAAGTTTTCAGGATTTCCCCAATGAATATGCATGAGATATATTTGCATGCACTGCTTTCAATGCAGATTCATTGGGGAAATCCTGAAAACCCAACTGGATTGCGGCCCTCAAGGAGGGACTTTGAGATCCCTGGTGTAGATGGACTGGAGTGAGGTTTGACGGAGACTTCAGTAGTGGGAACCTAAGAACAGTACCGGGCAGAGGTTTGGATCCTTGCCCAGAAATAGCTAAGGAGAAGAAGAAAAAAAAAACACCTCCCAACAAATTTTTAGATTGAATCAGATTGGGCAGACTAGATGGACCATTCGGGTCTTTATCTGCTGTCATCTACTATGTTCCATCCCCTTTCCCTTTAAGTTGGATTTCTGAAAAGTAATATCTGCTAAATAGGCAACTTTGATTTACTTGTGGTCTCTTTCCTACCACCAGAGAGCATTTTGGATGTAGTACCGTAACTACTTTGTATTCAGAAACAATTTTGCTTTGCATTGTGCTGTTACACTATGAAGTAAATGGCTTTGAGAACTAAAACAGTATGAGCATTCTATTGAAGTATGTGCTAATTAAAAAAGAAATGCATAATAGAAACACAAAATGCAAAATAGAAACACAAAAAGTTTAAAAAAAAAAGTGGGGATGGAACTACAAAGGACAACTGGAGAAATGTCTCTGCAAATAAAAGGCAGAAGAGGAATTCTTTCAATCAGACTGTGTTTTGGCTCTGACTAGCCTGCCTCAGGGGATACTGACCCCATCACCTCAACAAGTTCAGCGGAAGATGATGTTTGAGGCTACCTTTGAATACCAAGGACCTCCTTATCTGGAACAAACTGCCAACATATCTAAGAGAACCCACCACTTACTTCGACTTTCTTTTGACTTCTGAAAGAAACTTAAGACACTTGTCATCTATAGCCAACGTCCTGTCCTTCACCTCTTCCCTCTAACAACCACGATCGGGCTTAAAAATGTAATGTCAAGATTTAATTCTTATTGTAAACTTCATAGGTTCCTTGTAGAGAATTGCAGTATATAAGGCACTGGTATTGTATTGTAATATCATATGGATAATTTTCTTTTAATGCTGGAGGAAATCGCTTACTGAGCATATCATTGAATGTGCTCTGCTAAAATGCAGGTGGCCACTACAAACTGTGGGAAAAAATAAATATAGAATGTTTTTTTTTTTAATGTTAATTGCATTTAAAAAATAAAAACCATTCTATATTTAAATGCAATTTACACATTAGGGAAAGGGAGTGGGACTTGTATATCACCTTTTTGTGGTTACACATTCAAAATGGTTTACATACATATAGGAAACAAAAAGTGTGGATACAGATGTTCTGGAGATAATTTATTAAATACTGACATATAAAACCATGAAAATTCAATTAAAAAATACAATGCTAAAAAATATTGTGATAAAAATCCACCCGGACCCTACATGGTCCGTGTTTCGGCAAACATGCCTTCCTCAGGGGTCCAATGGTTTTGCAAACTCACATATAAAGAATTGGACTGAAAACAGTCTATTGTCTTTAAACATGTGAGCAAAGAACACCGTTATAGCGTTTTTTTGCTACTTCAGCTTGTCTGCGGTGTTCTTTGCTCACATGTTTAAAGACAACAGACTGTTTTCAGTCCAATTCTTTATATGTGAGTTTGCAAACCATTGGACCCCTGAGGAAGGCGTGTTTGCCGAAATACGGACCGTGTAGGATCCGGGTGGATTTTTATCACAATATATTTTAACATTGTACTTTTTTAATTGAATTTTCATGGTTTTATATGTCAGTGTTTAATAAATTATCTCCAGACCATCTGTATCCACAGTTTTTGATTATGTTTTCATCGGTGGATTGTTTTCACTGTGGATCATCGGATCTCCCCATTTTTCTTCGTTGTGTTACATACATATAGGTACTTTATTTTGTACCTAGGGCAATGGAGGATACAGTGACTTGCCCAGGATCACAAGGAGCAGCGCTGGGATTGATCCCACAACCTCAAACTGCTGAGCAGCAGTTTACCACTAGGCCATTCCTCACATTAGATTTCTCCCTTTTGTTAATAGCGCTATGGGTAGGAAAGAAAGTAGTACATTTTATTTTATTTATTGCTTTGAACAATCAGGAACTGAAGAGCCCTGTATATCTGTGAATTTATGGAAGAAATAGACTCAGTTTTTTTTTTTTTAACCTAATGTTTTCATGTGAACCAACTAACAAACCACACATTTTTGGAATAATGTGAAGGTAGATGGTTAGAGCTGGACCTAATAGACCAAATAAATGTGTGTACTTACTACTGCAGTTTCTCATTGCATTTAGGAGTTTGTTCACTAATGTTTGCTAACCATTAGTGTAGGCCTGTGTTAATGGCTATTGTATGGTTTTTAAAAATGCTGTGTAACAACATCAAAGGGCAGGTTTTGGGCAGAGAGTGGGCATGTATTGTACATGGTACTAACTGCATGCTATCATTTGTGTAGTTAATGTGTTTGCACTTACCACTCCTTGAACAGATGGTCAAGTGTATCTGCGTTAATTGTGAATAAACTTAAAACTTAGCGAAAGCCTTACTGAACACTTTTTTAAAACTTTTATGTTAGAATCCATGTACTAAAGTAATTTTGCAATTAAATTACCTGCAAGATGTTTTCCAGTGTAAATATTGCAAATGTTTGTGATTCCAGTGACTGGAAATGGCACTCAGTCCAGAGATATTTCAGCAGCACCAATGGTGACACACCTGGTGGCCTATAAATACTAGTTGGTTTGCCTTGCCCATGCAGCTTTGCACTCAGCTGAGAAGTAGGTCTCTGTTCCATGTCACATATTACAGGGGAAATGTAAAACTTAATTCTGTAATCACCATGATTATAGATGATTAAGAGGTAGGCAATGGCAGGCAGGATACCTGAAACAAACAATCTATTACCAAGTTCTAGATTGATGTTCTCTTTAAATGTTGAGGAAATACTCGGGGGGAGGGAGGGGGGTTCTCCTGTGGAAGACATTTCGTTTTTGTGTTTTTGTTTTTTTCATATGCCTTCAGTATCCCCTCCAGTGGAGCCCTGCTGGAGAGTAAATTGTTTTCTTTAGAGTGGAAATTGAATGAATCCTTTTTTTTAAATTTACTTATGGCAATATAAATTTTACTGTGTCAGAAATCTCAAATGGAAATTAAGGTAATCCATTTTCACAGTGTGGGGTTTTTTTTTGTGTGTACAGTTTTTCCAAATGATTATGCTTAAGACATTCTATTTTTTTTTTTTTTTTCAATTCTGAAATATTTTATTTTGAACTAAGCTAAAATTCTAATGTTTAGGAAATCTTGTGTATTGTAACACATTGTTTTAATCTCTTAGATTTTAGTGGAACATTTAATGTATACAAATGAGATTTTAGTGGAACATTTAATGTATACAAATGAGAACAATCTTGTGATCTCATCCAGAGAGATTGGTTATGCATCTGGAGTCTGAATTAAGTCAGCTAGTGGGGTGATGAGCATTAAATATCAACATCCTGAGGCTGTGCCATAAGACATAAATATATATTCCTTCTCTAGACTCTCTTAGTTTTAACAGCATGCTGAGAGGACATCACTGATTTTTACTAGAAGGAGACATGTAATTTTGCCTGTGATGTCCATCACTAGGAATTTGGACTTGAATTGCTAACTCCTTTAAAATCTTCTCTTGTTAAAGGCAATCAATTTTCCTTTCAGACAAGGTGGATACTTAATTAATCAAAGTATCTTCACCTGTCCTACTGGAGGAATAAGCAAGTTTAGCTCTTCAGTAGCTTCACTGAATAAATCCCACAAAGACATGACCATTTTTAACTTTGTATATCATTTTTGAGGTTTCTCTAGAAATCTTGTTACATCAGGTACAACAGAGCCATATCATGTTTTTAGTATTTTTTTTTCATTTGTGTGTTATGTAAATAGATAACTGGCTGCTGTTCTGCCTGAATGTTTTATGTTATTAAAATTGTTTAAGGAATGAATCTGAAAAGTGGATGGTCAATTCTCCAAAGAATCTGAATAACAAAATTGTTGTCCTGTTGGAGTTTTCCACTGGAGTAGTTTCACACTAACATGCATTAACTTTCTCCATATAAGAGACACAATTATTTGGTTTTATGCTCTGGAACCCCTGAACTAACCTGGTTATTCCCAAATTTTCTAGCATGTGATATCCCTTAACAGTTCTATATAAGCTTGAGTTTGTTTCTTCAGTAGAAAATGTACTTTCCATAGCATTTCAGAAATCCACAAGCTATCCCTTACTAACCCCCTCCTTTACACAGCCGTGCTAGTGTTTTTAGCGTTGGCCATGATGGTAACAGCTCAGATGCTCATAGGAATTCTAAGAGTGTCGGAGCTGTTACCGCAGCGGCTGGCACCAAAAATGCTAGCATGGCTTTGTAAAGAAGGGGGCAAATGAATGAATATTTAACTGCCAAAAAAAATTTTTTCTTTTACTTTGGATGTCCAGCTTAGTGAAACTAAACTAAACCTTAAGTTTATATACCGCATCCTCTCCATAGCGATGGAGCTCGCACAGTTTATAGGAACTTTAAATAAGGAAGGAAAAGCATAATAAAAATTGGTGAATTTATAAAGAGAGTAGCGAGATTTACATTTTTGAGAATAGCCAAGTTTTCAGATGCTTTCGGAATAATTGGAAGGAGCCCAGATTCCGCAGCAGGGTAGGAAGGTTATTCCAAAGTAATCATCTTTTGGGTTTATGGCACTTTAAGTCTTCATCCACAACTAACCAGAGATTTTCTTTACTTTTTAAAATGGTGGGCAGATGTCTAATAGAATATTCCTACGTGCAATCCAACCATTATATTTAGACCATGGCTGCTTTCAAATCCTGGTTTGCATGTTCCCCCAAAGTTGGTACTAGGTACTATAATTTTTAAGTTCCTAGGAGACTGCCAAACCATTTTCAAATCTCAGAAGTTGGTCTCTACAATCAAGCCTTGGTCTCAGCACAGCAAACTTGGTCATTCTTATTGTAATTTTTAAGCAGCTTTTTGCTTTCCATTTGTTGGAGCAATCGGCAACAAGAACTGTACACTATTGCATATGTTTTCCTCTGATTATAAGTATCACAGAGGCAGTTCTGTGATGTCATTTGTGACTCTTCTCTGGTATGTCTGTGTTCAAGAGGTCAAAGGAATGTCAGGGATATTTTAAGGAACTGCAGAAATTGCCTGGCACCATTTTAATAGCATATAGATGCTGTGTGTTTCTGAAACGGTGTTCGTTATAGATGCAGAAATAAACTCCTGTTTTTGTTTTTTTCTGCAGGTACTGGCATGGTTTGAAGAAGGTGAAGAAACAATTACAGCCTTTGTGGAACCCTTTGTAATATTACTTATATTAGTAGCTAATGCCATAGTAGGGGTGTGGCAGGTGAGTAAATCATCTCTTGTGTCTTAAAGAATACATTTGTAGATACTTGGAGCTCTTTTACTAAGCTACACTACTATATGAACTTTGCATGCCCTAACAGAGGACTTTCCTGTGCATTAAGTCCATCTCTAGTGTGGCTGTAAAATGGCATTTTTCTATTTCTTTCCAAAAGTTGTGGATCTCACTAAAATCCTTAGGATTAGGCTATCATACAAGGCTGTAAATACTGTCATATATAATATAGACGAACCAGGAATCTCAAGCGCTCACAATCAGAAGCCCAAAAATATTGTCAAGGCTGGTGACTTATTTAGTGAGCTATCATCGACCTAGTTATGTTCTCTATAATTGTAAGTATAATTATTAATTTAATTATTTTAAATATTTTTTTCTTATTTTTTTCTTTTTCTTTCTTTAAAACAACTGATAAAGTAGTCTAATATTCTAAATATCCGTTACCCTCTCAAATACTATTCAGGGTTACTTAGCTTTCATTTTCTTTAGCTGAAAGTGTTCTGTTTCAGTTTTTCTCCTCAATACTTTATTTCAATTTCTTCTCGACGGAAGATCTCCGTTTCGCTCTTATTAATTGAACAGGAGCTTCATCAGGGCAAATGCCAAAAATATCACTGATACCAACGCCGATGCCACACCGGTAAATAGGCTGGAGATAAAGCAAGGACTGCTCTATACAGTGACTCAAGCAATTTCAAGAGCCTATTTACCGGTGTGGCATCGGCGTTGGTATCAGTGATATTTTTGGCGTTTGCCCTGATGAAGCTCCTGTTCAATTAATAAGAGTGAAACGGAGATCTTCCGTCGAAGAAATTGAAATAAAGTATTGAGGAAAAAAACTGAAACAGAACACTTTCAGCTAAAGAAAATGAAAGCTAAGTAACCCTGAATAGTATTTGAGAGGGTAACGGATATTTAGAATATTAGACTACTTTATCAGTTGTTTAAAGAAAGAAAAAGAAAAAAATAAGAAAAAAATATTTAAAATAATTAAATTAATAAATTAATAATTATACTTACAATTATAGAGAACATAACTGGGCCGATGATAGCTCACTAAATAAGTCACCAGCCTTGACAATATTTTTGGGCTTCTGATTGTGAGCGCTTGAGATTCCTGGTTCGTCTCTATATTATATATGACAGTATTTACAGCCTTGTATGATAGCCTAATCCTAAGGATTTTTCTATTTCTTACATGTATGACCATGTGCTAATGTTAGCATTAGCACACAGCCTTTTTAAAAAAATTTAACATGAGAGCACTTACCACCTCCTATTTAGGAAGTGTTGAGGGCTTCCCACATTATGGACACAGTAACCAAGTTAGCCTGCTGATAATGAAATCACACTAGCTGGATAACACTTTCACGCTCATTTTCAACCCCCTAAAACAGTGGTCTCAAACTCAAACCCTTTGCAGGGCCACATTTTGGATCTGTAGGTACTTGGAGGGCCTCAGAAAAAATAATGGCTTATTAAAGAAATGACAATTTTGCATGAGTTAAAACTCTTTATAGTTTATAAATCTTTCCTTTTGGCTAAATCTTAATAATATTGTCATTTATAGCTAAAGAGACCTATGATCAAGAAACTGTTTTATTTTACTTTTGTGATTATGATAAACATACCAAGGGCCTCAAAATAGTACCTGGCCCCCTGGGCTGCAAGTTTGAGACAACTTCCCTAACACAACCCCTCCCATTTTGCACACACACACACACACACACACACACATTGTAAAACTAGTTCAGAATGCTTTAGCTCATCCTTTATTAAGCCATTTTTTCCTGTATTAAGAGTGCTTTAGCGTTTAACACAACTTAGTAAGAGGGCCACTGAGTATAGAGTTTATTTTTTTTTTGTTGAGTAGTTTGATTAATATTTTGTTGGGTATGTTAGCTATATCTGTGGTTATGTTTCAGTTGAAAGCATGATTTTAAATTGGTAAATATGACTGGAGGAATATTCTATAATAAAATATATGCCATTTGCTGTTCTGATTAATGGACAATTTATCTAATTTAGCATTAGCCTTAATTTTTCTTAACTGGATTTTGCCAGTTGGTTTTGTCTTGAGAAAATTGAGTATCTGCAACATGACTGAGTTTGAAAATTTTAAAAATTAACAATTTTGGAGCCCTTTTACTAATGTGTGGGAAACATTTACCATTTAAATTAGTGCATAGCAACTGTTATTGCACTGCTGCAGTAATTGTTGCTATATAAACAAGATAGTATGCAGTAATTCGTGTGCTAACTATTGAGTAGGGGTTTGCATAGTGCGGTTAGTGTATGTTCGTTAATGGGGGCCATAGCTGTCAATGTTGCAGATAGCATGTGTGGATTTACTGTACAGTAAGATTGGGAAGGTTCCCAGCATCTTCCCATATAGCGATATTACTGCACAGCTCAAATTACTTTTTCCTATGATCAAACAAGGGGGGGGGGCGAGGGGATTGACTAGTAAAACTGTTCTTTTTGAGCTTCTAGTTCAATCAGAACCAGCCTCTGTTAGGTTATGGCACCATGAGCCCTCATTTGTAACTAGCTGAGAACTGTTTCCCCTTTTCCTGCATCAGAACATCTTACTTTCTTAGCTGGAGCCATACATCAAATCTCTTCTGCAAGTCGATTCTCAAAACCTACCGCCAGCAGTGAATAGCATGCTTCTAAATCTGCATGAAATGCTCAGGCTTTAGCATGGCAAACAACGTATAGAAGGCCACACATTGTATTTCAGTGTAGTCAAATGTAAGTTAATGACATTATTTGGTATACCTTCCCAATGCTTGGAGAGCAGTGATGAACTTGGAGCTGCCAGTGGGTTTGAAGAGAGAATTTATGTATTTTGATTTCCAGTTTAAAATCTGCTGGTTTTGATGTCTTTTGGAAGTGGAAGAAAGCCCATGCAAGTCTGTAAGAACTGATACCTGGTACATTAGAGCAGTGTTCTTCAACCTTTTTACACCTATGGACCGGTAGAAATAAAAAAATTATTTTGTGGACCGTCATTGGTCTGCGGTCTGGCAGTTGAAGAACACTGGGTTAAGTCGTGGGCCAGACCCCACCCATCTCTACCCAATCTCCACCCCAGAGCCTGCCCCATAATAGTACTAATTGTAACACTATTTTTTCCATTCATTTTTCATAGATATACACAATATAATCTTATTAACAACACATAATGGTTAACCACAAAATTAAACTACACAAAGCACACTAACAGCAGATGTAAATTCTCAAAATTGGCATAATTCAATCACTAAATTCAAACATAAACTCATTCCCCCTCCTGCCTTTGTTGTCTCCCTCCCTCTATGCTATGCCTTACCTTCTGACTTGCTCCCGCCTGGCCATTTTATGCCACCCCCAGTGTTATCTTCAGGCCGGCTCCCTCTTCCTCACTAATGCAGTGCACAAAGGTGCGGGCAGCGGATCCTTGCACGTCCTGCACCTCATTTGGAAGCCTTCCCTCTGACGTTGTGACATCAGAGAGAAGGCTTCCGGTTCAGATGCAGAACGCACGTAGGAGCCGCTGCCTGTGGCTTTGTGCACTGAATCAGTGAGGAAGAGGGAGCCAGCTCGAAGATAACGCCGCAATGTGAACCAGCGGTTGAAGAACACTGTTTTGGGCCTGATGCACGAGCTGGCCCCGTGGACCGGCAGGAAATTTCTGTGGACTGGCACCGGCGGTTGAAGAACACTGCATTAGAGTAATGTGAGTCTGAGCAAACCTGAAAGTGAAAGCACATATTGGCGCCTGTTTTCTGTGCTTAAATACAAGCTTTTCATGAAAAAAATTTGAAAATCTTATATTTAAAGGTGCAAAGGAGCAGCGCTGATGTGTGCTTCAGTTGGGATTGCCTGGTGCATGCACGTAAGAGGTGCTTACCGCAAAACTCCTGCACATGCACCAAGCATGTTTATCTCTCTTGCTTTTTCTTCTACAACACACATATAATTTGAATCATTTCCTTTGAGTATTGGAGAGCTATCTTTCTGTGGTATTCCAGTGATATGGAATCTGTGCTGCTGGCTTTAACACAAGATTTTTGAGAATCAGCCTACAGGAAACCTATAATTGGGGACCTTATCAGCAGCAGATGAATCCAAAGATGTGTTATGACCACAACCAACAGGTGGAGATAGAAAATACTGGCTGACCAGGGAGCTTACCATCCTATAAGGGAGAGCTCAGCTTGGTTCTATCTGCAGTAGGCAGGTGGATGGTCTCTCACATGCTCTTGGTTTTATTCGTTGGACTGCTTCTGTTCTGGGTTTTCTAGTTCATGTTTGTTTGTTATATTGTGGGCTTGATATCCCGCTAAATTCAAAAGAACATAGCGGCTTACAAAATATAGGAGAAAGGAACACCATTTTTAAAAAGGAAAGACATTAAACAAACAAGACATTAATATAAATTAAAATTACATGTAAAATAAAAAATCTCAGTTGAGGCTGGGGAGTTAGGCATACATAGAGCCTATTGTAGGAGTACATCTGTTGGTGCCAGGTCAATCCCCCCCAAAAAAAAAACCCCTCACTCTCCCTAGTATCTTGCTGCTTCTGGGTTGTAGTTTTGTTGTGGCCTTGGTTCTTCTTTCAGTCATGGTGACTGCATTCAACAGGAAACTTTGGTTCGCTTAGTGGCTCTTGCGGACTTGGCTATTTTGTGCTTCAGTGCTTTTGTTTTCTCCTGCCGCTCTGTATTATGGTCTGCTAGTTTTCCTGACCAGAGATTTCTGGGTTCTTCTGGTAGGTTCTCCCATTGTGGATCCACTGTGATCTGTAGCAGCAGGTGCTCTGTTGCCCTCTCTTGCATGTAGCAAGGGCATGAATGCAGACATAATACTTCTCATAAGAACATAAGAACATAAGAAATGCCATCTCCGGATCAGACCTTCGGTCCATCAAGTCCGGCGATCCGCACACGCGGAGGCCCTGCCAGGTGTACACCTGTCGTAATTTATAGTCCACCATATCCTTACATGCCTCTCTTAAGGAGATATGCATCTAGTTTGCTCTTGAAGCCTAGGACGGTCGATTCCGCAATAATCTCATCTGGGAGGGCATTCCAGGTGTCAACCACTCTCTGAGTGAAGCAGAACTTCCTGACATTAGTCCTGAACCTGTCCCCCCTTAGCTTCATTTCATGTCCTCTAGTCCGTGTCAAATTGGACAATGTAAATAATCTTCTCTGCTCTATTTTGTCGATTCCTTTCAGTATTTTGAAGGTCTCGATCATATCCCCACGCATTCTCCTTTTCTCAAGGGAGAACAATCCTAGTGTTATAAGTCTGTCCTCGTATTCCAGTTTCTCCATACCCTTCACCAGTTTTGTTGCTCGTCTCTGCACCCTCTCCAGCAGTTTTATATCCTTCTTTAGGTAGGGAGACCAATGTTGGACGCAGTATTCCAAGTGTGGTCTGACCATTGCCCTATAAAGCGGCATTATAACTTTCTCCGATCTACTCGAGATTCCTTTCTTTATCATTCCCAACATTCTATTTGCCTTCTTTGCCGCTGCCGCGCATTGTGCCGACGGCTTCAGGTTCCTATCTATCAGTACACCCAGGTCCTTTTCTTGTTCACTCTTCCCCAGAGTTGCACCTGACATTGTATACTCGTATTCCTTATTCTTATTGCCTAAATGCATTACCTTGCATTTCTCCACATTGAACTTCATCTGCCATTTCTCCGCCCATGTTTCTAACCGAGACAAGTCGCTCTGGAGTTTCTCTCTATCCTCCTGCGATCTGATCGCCCGGCATAGTTTTGTATCGTCTGCAAACTTGATGATCTCACTGGATGTTCCTTCCTCTAGGTCATTGATATAAATATTAAAAAGGATCGGCCCAAGTACCGAGCCCTGGGGTACACCACTAGTCACTTTCTCCCAGTCGGAGAACTTCCCATTTATGCCCACTCTCTGCTTTCGGTTTTCCAGCCATTTGCCTATCCATCTTTGTATATCCCCCTCTATGCCATGGCTTTGTAGTTTCCTGAGAAGTCTTTCGTGTGGAACTTTGTCGAACGCTTTCTGGAAGTCCAAGTATATTATGTCCACCGGCTTCCCACTATCAATTTGCTCGTTCACGGTCTCAAAAAATTGGAGTAAATTCGTCAAACATGATTTCCCTTTCCTGAATCCATGTTGACTGGGTTTCATCAAGTCGTGTGCGTCCAAGTGCCGGACCATGCTATCCTTGATCAGTGCTTCAACCATCTTGCCGGGGACAGACGTAAGACTCACAGGTCTATAGTTGCCCGGTTCCCCTCTCGATCCTTTTTTGAAAATTGGGGTGACGTTCGCTATCCTCCAGTCGTCCGGTATCTGTCCAGTTCTGATTGTCAGGTTTGCAAGTTTTTGCAATAACTCTCCGATTTCAACCTTCAATTCCTTTAAGACTCTCGGGTGAATTCCATCCGGTCCAGGGGATTTGTCACTTTTAAGTTTGTCGATCTGATAGTATATCTGGTCTAAGTCCACTTCAACTGTGGTGAGGCTGTCTTCTATTTCTCCTGCAAACACTTTCTCCGCTTCAGGTATTGTTGAGGTGTCCTCCTTCGTAAAGACGGACGCAAAGAAGGAATTTAGTTTGTCTGCGATTTGTTTATCTTCCTTGATGTACCCTTTTCTTCCCTGGTCGTCCAAGGGTCCGACTGCCTCTTTTGCAGGTTTTTTCCCTTTCACGTATCTAAAGAAGGGCTTGAAGTTTTTGGCCTCCTGGGCTATTTTTTCCTCATATTCCTGTTTTGCATCCCTCACCGCCTTGTGACATTTCTTCTGATCATCTTTATGTTTGTTCCAGGCTTCGGTTGTCTTTATGTATTTCCATTTTTTGAAAGAGTCCTTCTTTTCTTTTATGGCTTCCTTCACCTGTTTGGTAAGCCATGCCGGTTCTCTTTTGCTCTTTGATCTCCGATCTTTGGAAATCCTCGGAATGTAGAGATCTTGTGCTTCTGTGATAGTATTTTTCAGTAGGGACCATGCCTGATCTACCGTTTCAAGTTTGTCCACCTTCTTTTCGAGTTGTTTTTCTACCATGGCTCTCATGCGATCGTATTTACCCTTTTTAAAGTTCAAGGTGGTGGTTAAGGTTTTGGCATGTTTCCCTTTCCCGATGTCAAGTTTAAAGTTAATTACATTGTGATCACTCGTTCCCAGTGGAACCATGACTTCCACTTCTGTTATCGGTCCCGTGAGGCCATTTAGGACCAAGTCCAAGGTGGCGTTGCCTCTTGTCGGCTCTTTTACCATTTGTTCCAGGAAGCAATCCCCTAGCACCTCCAGGAACTTGGCCTCCTTGCCGCAGTTGGAGGTTGCTAGTTTCCAGTCTATCCCTGGGAAATTGAAGTCTCCCAATATAATTATATTGCCTGTCTTGCATTCTTGTTTGATTTCCTCCATCATTTCTGAGTCAGTTTCCTCCGCCTGTCCTGGGGGACGATAGTAGAGGCCAATTTTCGTATCGGCGCCATATTGACCAGGAATCTTGATCCAGAGTGATTCAAGCTTCTCTTTCATTTCTGTTGTAACCATTTCAACAGACTCTATTCCCTCCTTAACATATAGAGCAATACCTCCACCTTTCTGCCCTACTCGATCTCTTCTATACAGCTTGTATCCCTGTAGTACTGTGTCCCATTTGTTTTCTTCATTCCACCATGTTTCTGTTATGCCAATGATATCCAATATGTCATGTCTTGCTATTGTCTCTAGTTCCCCCATTTTGTTACCTAGACTTCTAGCATTCGTATACATACATCTAAGTTCCCTTCGTGTTACCTTTTTGGACCTTCTACTCTTGGCCGTCCCTGTAGTTTCAATTACGGTATCCTTTACTGCTCCTGTGTTATCACCCTTGTTTGCTGTGTGGTCTTCCCCTCCTGTATCTGAATTGTCCCTTCCTGCTTTTTCTCCCTTATTTGCCGTGAGGTCGTCTTCTCTTGTGTAGGAGTAGTTTTCCATGGCTTCTTCGTCGGGGCATCCTGCTATCCGTGCCATCGACCGGTGGTCGACTGTCGGCTTTCCCCTATCTTTCAGTTTAAAGCCTTCTCGATTGCCTTCTTCATGTTGCCTGCCAAAACTCTTGCTCCTTCTTTGTTGAGGTGTAGTCCGTCCCTTCTGTAGTACTTGCTTTTTCCCCAGAACGCCGTCCAGTTGCGCACGAAGTCGAAGCCTTCTTCTTCGCACCATCGTCTCATCCAGGCGTTGATTACTTGCAATTCCCCTTGTCTCTTTCCATCCGCTCTTGGTACTGGGAGGATCTCAGAGAAGGCCACCTTCACCTCCCTGATCTTCAGTTTTCTTCCGAGTGAGCGGAGCTGGCCCTTCAGCTCTTCCCTGTCATACTTCCGCCCGCTCACATCATTTGTACCCACGTGGATAAGCACAGCGGTGTCCTCTCCCCGTGCGCCATCTATGATCCTGGAGATCCTGTTGGTCACATCCTTCACTCTTGCTCCAGGCAGACAGGTGACGACTCTGTCCTCTCTTCCTCCTGCGGTGTGGCTGTCCACATGTCGTATAATGGAGTCGCCTACGATGATCCCCATCTTCTTTATTCGGGGATTCCTTGGGGGGCGTAGGTCCACGTCCTTGGAGTAGGGCCAGACTTCTTCCTCCAATGATACTCTTGAAATTGTTTCCTGTTCTTTGGGTGGGGCGATGTCTTCCTGTGCTCTCACTATTCCAACTAATGTGCGGTTGTCTCCTACCTCGTCTTCGGTTTCTTCTGTGTTTGCATGGGTGTCTTCTCTCCTCACATCGGTTTCCTGAGTACAGTTTTCCAGCCCTGGGATCTCTACGTGGTGCTGATGAGCTTCCTCTATGAACATTTCTAGTTCCTTGACCTCGTCGTTTGGGCTGTACTCCACTAGCATCTTCTCCTGTGCTCGGATTCTGTCTTCGAGTTCCATCACTGTTCCTTCCAATAGTCTTACCTGACATTTCATGCTATCCATCTCCATGCATCGATTGCAAATGTATGCCTGGATCCCCGAAGGGAGGTAGTCATACATATTGCAGCCGATACAGAAGACCGGAAAGCTCACCTTCTGACTTCCTTGGGCTTCCATTTCTTGCTTCCCTTGTGTGTGCTTGTGTCCCTTTCCTGCTGCTTCCTTATGTTGCTTGCCTTGCTGTCTCTTTTGTGTGTGCTGTCTCCGCTCTACCTCACCTTGATTGTATGTGTGGGTTTGTTCCCTTGGCGTATGTCTCTTCCTTACCTTTTGTGTTTGTCGCTTTCTTACCGTTCAGTCCTCCTCGGTGTTCTTGATAGTAGGTACTCGTCCCTTGCAAGGCCCTTCGCAAAGGCGCTCTCGCTAAGGCGAGCGCCTTTACCGCTCGCCTTCGCCGCGCGCCGAACGGCTGGGCGCCGTTGGCTCCGCCCCTTTTAAGGGGGAGTCCGGCGCAGCCTCTGACGCGGTGGGGGTGGGCGGAGCGAACTCTCGCCGCTTCCCCGAGCCTACTGCTTTGTTTCTCGCCGCTTCCCCTGCTGTGCCTGGCCTGACGCTGCTCCTCTCTTTGGCCGGGACAACGGGAACCCTGGCGCTGGTCTCTTCCTCTCCTCTGCTCTCTTCTGCCGCGTGTGCCGCGCTGGCTCCTCCCCTATCAAGGGGGAGTCCGGCGCAGCCTCTGACGCGGTGGGGGTGGGCGGAGCGAACTCTCGCCGCTTCCCCGAGCCTACTGCTTTGTTTCTCGCCGCTTCCCCTGCTGTGCCTGGCCCGACGCTGCTCCTCTCTTTGGCCGGGACAACGGGAACCCTGGCGCTGGTCTCTTCCTCTCCTCTGCTCTCTTCTGCCGCGTGTGCCGCGCTGGCTCCTCCCCTATCAAGGGGGAGTCCGGCGCAGCCTCTGACGCGGTGGGGGTGGGCGGAGCGAACTCTCGCCGCTTCCCCGAGCCTACTGCTTTGTTTCTCGCCGCTTCCCCTGCTGTGCCTGGCCCGACGCTGCTCCTCTCTTTGGCCGGGACAACGGGAACCCTGGCGCTGGTCTCTTCCTCTCCTCTGCTCTCTTCTGCCGCGTGTGCCGCGCTGGCTCCTCCCCTATCAAGGGGGAGTCCGGCGCAGCCTCTGACGCGGTGGGGGTGGGCGGAGCGAACTCTCGCCGCTTCCCCGAGCCTACTGCTTTGTTTCTCGCCGCTTCCCCTGCTGTGCCTGGCCTGACGCTGCTCCTCTCTTTGGCCGGGACAACGGGAACCCTGGCGCTGGTCTCTTCCTCTCTTCTGCCGCGTGTGCCGCGCTGGCTCCTCCCCTATCAAGGGGGAGTCCGGCGCAGCCTCTGACGCGGTGGGGGTGGGCGGAGCGAACTCTCGCCGCTTCCCCGAGCCTACTGCTTTGTTTCTCGCCGCTTCCCCTGCTGTGCCTGGCCTGACGCTGCTCCTCTCTTTGGCCGGGACAACGGGAACCCTGGCGCTGGTCTCTTCCTCTCCTCTGCTCTCTTCTGCTTCTCTTTTCTCTGGAATGGATTGCATAGGGTCACTAGCTCAAAATTCCATCATGGTGATATCAGTTCAATGGCCCATTCCCTGGTCTCAGGGGTGATGCAAGTCTCATCTGTTCTGCCCCCTTGATTTTGTATATCTCTTAAGGGCATGAAATCTTGCTTGCACAGGGATTGCTCCGGTTGTATCAGCAGTGCAGCATTAGATCCTCCTTAATTAGCAAGACAGCACACTCATGTCTCAGACACGGCCCAGGTAACTGATGGCTGATCTGGCAGTATTCTTAGATCTCGCATGCTAATTGAGCATCAGTCTGTCCAAGATGCTGCTCAGGCAGCTTGCTCAGGTGTCATATTCAGCTCAGGCTGCACTCTGATGTCTCTTCTGCTCTGGCTGTGCTCTTTTGGCTCAGTTGCCCTTCTTGTCAGCTCCCTCACATCTTGGACACTGCTCTGGCAGCCCTCTCTTTACTCAGATGCTGCTCTGGTCGCCCTATCCCAGTGTCTTTAAAAGTGCACTTGAGCCTTCTGGGGTCTTTGTCCCTTGGCTCTGGTTTTTGGCAATGGAACAAGTTCATGTGCTTCAGTTGGTTTGCCTGGTGCATGCACACAAGAACTATGCTTACTGAAAAACTCCATTGGCACATGTACCAAACATGTTCCTCTCCCTTGCTTTGCTTCTACAGCAAACACATAATTTGAATATCATTTCCTTTCAGCATTAGAACTATTTTTCTGCACAGTTCTAGTGGTATCGGATCTGCGCTGCTGGCTTTTTTCTGCATAAGTTCTGAGAATTAGCCTGCTGGAAACCTGTAATCGGGTGCTTTTTATTCAACCACCAGTTCCTTTCTCCTCACCCCCAAAGGGAAAAAGGGGAGGGGGAGAAAAATTTCTAGGAAGTTGCAAATGAAGTAGATTTGAGGCTAAGTTCTGATTGAACATGTAAATCTGTTGGGATAAAATTTCATTGCAACTAGTAGCAATCCTTGGAATATAGTCTCTTTTTAAAATTAAATTAATCTTACTCTGAGTATTGCTGCTCTTTGTATTTGTGAACTATTGAATTTAGGATTGGAAGCCATCATAGTGGTTAAGTTTGGCAAAGAGTAATTCTGCATAGTTGTTGTGTACAGCTTTTTAAATATAGTATCACATGGAATATGTAAGAATGTTTAGAAATCTAAGGGAATTTAGATTTTCATCTATAAATGGGGGTTGGGTGAGTGCGAAACCAGTTCTATGTTCCTTCTGTGAGCAAGGAGATTATAGAATATACAATTAGTCTGGGCAATATTAAAAATTGACTTGCTGTCTGATATTCAGCCATCATTATCCTCATTAATTGCCTTTGACTCCTCCTTGGGGGTTTTATCCCTTTAAAAGTATAAATTATTTTATGGATATTTTAGTGCATCACTCTTATTGGCTTTCTTTGCACGCCATGCTGTGTTTTCTATTTATCTCCTGTTGAGACATTACAACCAGTCATTCTTGCATTTGCAATTTAGCTGCAGGTAGCAAATTTCTTCTGTCTATACAGTATGCCTGAGGAAAATCACAAAGAGGGAAAGGGGGCAGCATATATGGTTTAAAACGGGGGTGTCCAACCTTTTGGCTTCCCTGGGCTGCATTGGCTGAAAAAACTTTTCTGGGGCTGCACACACTAATACTAGCCGATGAGCAAAAAAAGATTGAGCAGGTCCCAAATTTGCAATCACTAATATAGAAGATGTACATATCTAATAATAAACCTTCATTAAAGGGACACTGTGGAGAGGAACCCAAAAAAGCAGTAATACTTACCCTGACTGAATGATCCTCCACGTGCACTGCTGACAGTGGGAGCAGCCACAGTTTTCCACATCCCCACTCTGATGTGCTCTTCAGAGCGGGAATGCTGAATCAGCTGTCAGCAGCGCATGTGGAGGATCGTTCAGTAAGGGTAAATATTACTGCTTTTTGGGGCCTCTCACTTTGAGCTTAGGCTGCCTCAAAATGAACATCTCCCCTGCTGTAGCTAGTAGGGATCCTCAAGCCTCAGCAACTGATGGCCATCTCTTCTCCCTCCAACTTCCCAAGTTCTGCAGCTGGTAGCAATATTGCAGAGCTGCTGCTGCTGCCTTCCTTCTTCCCTACCCCTTCCCTCCTTGGCTTTCATGCATGCATGAAAGCAGTGGCAGCTTGAGGATATTGCCATTGGCTGCAAAGCTTGGAGATTTTGAGTTGCCAGACTGGAAGAAGATGTCTTCAGTAGGCAGGGCTTGGGAATCCCCACTAGCTCAAGTATTTATAAATTGCACTCAGGCAGGGAGAAACTTTGGTGCCCATCCACTAATTTTGGGCTCCAGTCTCTCCCCAAAATCAGCTGTAAATGACTGAATACAAAAATAATTGTGATGCACATATCCCAAAGCTAACAAATCCCAGTTAATAAATTCAAAATAAAACAATTTTTTCTACCTTGTTGTCTGGATGTTTTGTTTTTCCATCATCTTGATCCCAGTTTCTCTTTCTGCTTTTTATCTATCTTCAACTAATTCTCTTTCCAGTGTCTGCTGTCCATTTTTTTCTCTTCTTCTCTTGTTCCATTTTCTTCTTATGCCTGTCTCCAATGTATTGATTTTTCCCTTTCAGCTTTCTTAACTTTTTCTTTTCTTTTTTGCCTCTATCCACTCAAATCTTGCCTTCTTTCTCACCCTTCTTTTTAAATGTTCAGCTACCTCTCAATTCTCCATCTTCTCTCAGTCCCTAGCTCTCCCATTTCCAATCTCACTCCTTTCCCAGCCTCCTATTTCCTGCTATTTACTTCCCATTACCACATTTCTACCACTGTACTCACTGCTCTCTCACTCATCTTATCATCTCCCTTTTGACCTCATCCACATGGCTCACCACTTTAAGAATCCCCCTCCCTCTCTCCTCTGGTCAAGATATAATTCTCTGTCCTGTCTCTTAGCATCTTCTTATCCCAGCTTTCTTCCCTTCTGCCCTCCTATCGGTCCATCTCTGCTCCTCTATCACCATGATCCAACATTTTGCTCCTCTCTTTTCTGGTTTTCTTCTTCCTTCCCCCTTGATGCTGAACAATGAAATGGAGGGGGGAAAAAAAAGAGAGATGCTGCATCTCTCTGCCTTTCATCCACAGGCCTAACATTTTTCCCTCCCTCCCTTCCATCCCCAGATCCAACTTCTCTCCCTTTCTCTTTCCAACTGCCCCATCCTATCTCTCCCCCTGCTTGCCTGCCTGCCTCCCTTCCCCAAGTCCACCATTTCTCCCTTTCTCTTCCAACAGTTCTCCCTTCAAGTATCTCTTTCCCTCTTCCTCCACACCACCCCAGGTCCAACTTCTCTCCCTTCAGACTATTGCCCACCATCTCTCTCTGTCCTCTGTTTCGGGCCCCATAAGCTCTCCCCCCCCCCAACCAATCTAGCACTTCTTTTAATACCCTCCCCCTCTGTACTTAAAAAAAAAAAAAAGAAGTCCAGGAGGCTTCCTCAGCCCAGTATGTTCTCCCCCTTCTCTCCAAGCCCATGCATCTGTACCTCACTCCTCTCCCTCCACCATGTCCAATAATTCTCTCTCTCTCTCTCCCTCCTTTCTCTGCATCTCCTCATGTGCGTCATTTCTTTCCCTCTCTGACACCCAGTTCTCCCTTTCTATTCTCTCCCTCACCTCGGCATCTTTCCCTCCCTCCCTCCATTCTTCCATCTTATGGCTCATGCTACCCTCCCTCTTTCCCTTCATTCTGAGTCCTAAGTTCATGCCCTTCTTTCCTTCCATCATTTGTCCTGTTTGTGCTCCCTCCCTCTTAAGTCCCCAACACATCTTTCTCCCTCCCTCCCTTCTGTGCCCCGGGTGTTTACATTCTTGCTGGCTCCCTCTTCTGTCTTGCTGCAGTGTTCGCTGAAAGCCATAGGCAGCTGCTCCTATGTGCCTCCTACAGCTGACCTGGAAGCGTTCCCTCTGACGTTGTGACGTCAGAGAAGTCTTCCAGATCAGCCGTAGGAGGAGCGTAGGAGCTGCTGCTGCTGCAGATTCCGATAAAGCAGAACTACTGAATGAATACTTCTGCTCGGTCTTCACCTGCGAGGTACCGGAGCACGGTCTGCAGTTGCAGGCAAGGCCCAGCGTGGAAGACCCGTTTCAGAATTTCGAGTTCACACCTGGCGACGTCTACTACGAACTGGCAAGACTCAAGGTGAACAAAGCCATGGGACCGGACAATCTACACCCCAGGGTGCTCAGTGAGATGCGTGATGTCTTGGCAGAACCGCTATCAGGACTCTTCAATCTCTCCCTAAGTTCGGGGAAAGTCCCCAATCAGACAGGCCAAGGGTTCCATCACTATCGTGAACAAAAGTGGCAACAGGGGACACCCCTATCTCATTCCCCTTCACAATTCAATGGGTTCAATCAGAAATCCATTCACTTTGAACCGAGACAGTGTTTCAGTATACAGAAGGTGGATCCAAGAGAAAAATTGCCCTGCAAACCCCAGTTTAATCGAGACCTCAAATAGAAAATCCCAGATGACCCCATCGAAGGCCTTTTCCGCATCCATGGAGAGCGCCAGCACGGGGATCTTTTGCTGCTGCACATGGCAGATCAAGTGCAGAGCCGTTTTAATATTATCAAATGCTTAGTGCTGGCAAATAAATCCCGCCTAATCAACATGTATCAAATAGGACAGCACTCACTGCATCCTTTAGGCCAGAATTTATGTTCAAAAGGTAGATTGGTCTAAAAGACCTGCAATCTGTACTATTCTTATCCTGCTTAAGCAGTAAAGTCTCTGCAGCAACACACCAGGTCTGTGGCAATAACGTCTCCACACCTAATGCATTAAAAACGCTGGCAAATATAGGGGCAAGAACGCCTTGAAAACACTTATAGAAGTTGTTAGTATAGCCATCCAGCCCAGGAGAGGTCCTGGCTGGAAGGGCTGCAATTGTCTCCTGCACCTCTTCCAATGTTATAGGTAGGGACAGCTGGACGGCCGCCTCCCCTCCCCTCCCCTCCAGAGAGAAGGCAGCTCCACCCGAGTCAAATAATCCATAATCTCTCCCTAGGCCCAAGCCCCACCATTACTATAAAGTGTTTGATAGTATTGTACTTCTGGAATTCTTGTCCAATGTCCCTCAATGAGGTCAAAATTTTCCCCCTCAGTCTTGATGGTGGGAATGAAATTTTGCAGAGTCTGCTTTTTAAGTTTATGGGCCAGCAGACTACTGTGCTTATTGCTAAATTCAAAATAGGTGTACCCAAAGAGCATGCAATTTTTCCTGATCGTTAAGAGCCAAATCAAGTTTTCCCTCATTTCCAACTCCAATATGGCCTCCTGGATAGTTTGCTTCTCCCTTAATTTGGCATGTTTCTCCTTCACAGCCAGAGCAAACCTGGGTTGATCTCATCAATATCATTGAAGTCTAAATACTCAACAATAGCTTTATGTAAAATTTCCACATTAGCAGCCTGCAGGAGCAACCCATCATTAAATCTCCAAGGGGGGGGCTTAGGTTGTACTTTACCCTTCCCCTCCAAGAGCAAAACCACTGGGGAATGATCCGAGAGCGTACTGCTTCCTATTTGACAAGATTTCATTCACGACAGCAACCATTCTCTGAGCAACAAATCTAGAGATGAGGATCCATGCAGTGGGGAGAAGTATGTATGGTCCCTTTCCGTAGGATGAGCTTTTCTCCACAGATTGTGAAGGTCCCAATGAGACAGCATGGACCGCAAACCTATCTGGTCTGATTTTCCATACTGTATACTGGGATTAGAGTTATCCATGAATGGGTCCAGATTAAAGTCCCCACCTAACACTCTGTATACAAGTCTTTAGCTTTTGATAAGAGATTCTGATGCTCGTTCGGTGCATAGATATTCACTAAATGGAGATATCACTCTCCATTGATTTGAATAACCAGAATGATATACCTGCCCTCACTGTCACATATGACCTGCATGCACTCTGTGTCCACCTCACACGCAATGGCAATAGCTACTCTTTAGTTTTTTTGTTCTCTTTATTAGAGGCCAAATAAAGCTCTGAAAAACAGGGGTGCCTCAATACATGTTCATGGTGAGGCCTGAGATGAGTCTTTTGTATAAAAAGAATGTGTATGTAAACGATGGGCTTCTCGAAACAATAAATGCCATTTAGTGCTACATTTAATCCCCGAGCATTAAATGTTAAGAGCCAAAGCTCAGATAGCATCCCCATTAGGCTCCATCAACTAAAGCATGGCCCACAATGGGCTCCCCAATGGACCACCTGAGCAAGCCCCCCCTTACACCACTCTGGGTATCCCGCAAAACTAAACTATCCCTGCCTACCCCACCAAAACCCACCTCCATCCCCCCTAACCTCCATATCAAATCATAGAAACATAGAAAGATGACGGCAGAAAAGGGCTATAGCCCACCAAGTCTGCCCACACTACTGGCCCACCCCAATAAGTCTAGATGCTAGTGAATCATCTTACTTAGGGATCCCACGTACATGTCCCATTTGTTCTTAAAGTCAAGCACGCCTGTGGCCTTGACCACCTGCACCGGAAGCTTATTCCAGTGATCTACCACCCTTTCCGTGAAAAAATACTTCCTGGTGTCACTACTAAATTTCCCCCCTCTGAGTTTATGCGGATGCCCTCTTGTGGTCGAGGGTCCTTTGGGGAAGAGGATGTCATCTTCCACTTCGACACGTCCTGTGATGTATTTAAATGTCTCAATCATGTCCCCCCTCTTCCTGCGTTCCTCAAGAGTGTAGAGCCGCAGTCTGCTCAGTCTCTCTTCATACGAGAGACCCTTGAACCCCAAGATCGTCCTAGTAGCCATCCGTTGAACTGACTCGACTCTAAGCATGTCTTTATGGTAATGTGGCCTTCAGAACTGCACACAGTATTCCAGATGAGGTCTCACCATGGTTTTGTACAGCGGCATTATGACTTCTGGTTTCCGACTGACGAAACTTCTATTGATACATCCCATCATTTGCCTTGCCTTGGATGTGGCCTTCTCTACCTGCTTGGCAGCCTTCATGTCTGCACTGATGACTACACCCAAATCTCGTTCTACTGAGGTTCTAGCTAATGTTACTCCATTTAAGGTGTAAGTTCTGCACGGATTTCTGCTACCGAGGTGCATGACCTTATATTTCGTAGCATTGAAGCCTAGCTGCCATGTCGAGGACCAGTTTTCCAAAGTACGAAGGTCCTGTGTCATACTATCCTGTAAAAAGCTTTCACTTACTATGTTGCACAGTTTTGCGTCGTCAGCGAATAATGTCACTTTACCCTGTAGCCCTCGTGTCATGTCCCTTATGAATATATTAAAAAGGAGAGGTCCATCTAAAAAAGAAAAACTGGTACACCTTGGCTAACAGAGGAAGGAGGTACCTCCACATGCCTCCAAAACTACTTATATAAGTGAAACTGAGCTGTAGCCCTCGCTATTAATTTAGTTAAGTTTGGGATTCTGGTCACCAGTTTTTGACACGAATAACACATGTAATTTTGTGCTCATAGCTGTCATTATAAAAAAAGCTTTTGAAAAAAATGCGATTCTGGATGAATGGAAATGAGTGATTTTTCTACTTATTTATATGTATGCGGAGTTTTTTATAAACCCGTGATGATGTGCTGAGGGTTGGGCACTTGTGTAGTCCCAGCCTCCCACAATTGAGGTTTATTTTTCTCCGTTATATTATGATTTTTCATACAGTTTGTTATGTCAGCAACTTTTGTATACATGGCCTGAATGTGTTCCCTGCTATTAACTACATTCTACAATACGTACTCTATATACATTTATCAGCCATTACGATTGTATCCCAGAAACTTGCTAGTTGTATAACCCTGCTAACAATGCCCATTCAGCAAACCACATACACATCCCCAAGTCAGTTGCCTATCAGCGGACCATCGATCACTGCAGCCCAGCCCCAAAGCAATAACACCTTCCCCAGATGAAGAGAAGGAATGAGAAGAGATAGAGAACTGTCAATAAGCATAGCAGAGTTCCCCAAAAACAGGAACCCGAAAGGAATCACAATAACATACTGTAAAGTTTCCCCCCATAGTGCAGGGATCCACTCCCTCAGGTGGTGGGCCCAGAACCAGCGGAGATACTTGGAAAATGCTTCGTCAGATGCCCTCTAGTACGAGCCACCCGTTGCCAGCGGGGTCTAGGGGTGTGTGAACCCATAGGAGAAGAGTGTCCAGGTGTACCACTGGGGACTGAAGCTGTGTGCGTAAACTGCTCCATGGGGAAAAGGCGGGTTGCCTCCTCCAGTGTCCGCACTGTACATAATTTTCCTTCATGGTAAAAAAGAGCAATGCAAAGGGGTGCCTCCATTGGTATTTCACATTATGATCCCTCAGATACAGTAGCACTGGCTTCAACTCGGCACATCTCTGAAGGGTCACAGAAGCTAGATCTTGATAGATCTCTATTTCAAACGTGCCCCACTTTAAATTTAGTTGAGCTCTGACTGCCCGCATCACCACTTCTTTGGTCTTAAAATCAGAAAAGCAGGCAATAATAGCATGAGGCCTGTTACAACGTGGGGTCACCAACGTCCGATGTGCCCGCTTAATACCAATGTTATCTGGGGAGACAGAAGTGGTATCCATAGAAAGCAGCATGCTGGCTACTTGCTGGACCACTCTGTCATAATTAGAATACTCTGCAAGCAGCGCCTACGATTTTCCAAATCCTCCAATTTATCGAGGACATACAAGTGGTGTGCCAATATTTCCTTTGTTTTGTTATTTAGCTCCTGCAGCTGCTCCTGGTGCTCCACAAGGCGGTCTTCCATTGTTGTCGCATGTTGCCCCAGATCAGCGATTTCACCACGAAGGTTTGCTGCCAGCATCATAAGTTCTGTTTACACAGATTTTATGTCTGTGTGGATCTCGTGCAGCAGATCTTACAGTTCTGCCATAGGGGCCGCCCGTTTCTCCCACCATCAGTAAGGCTTCTTGTGATCCACCCTGCTCCACCATTTTTGCTGTGCCCATCAGAGCTCACTGGCAGTTTCCCGCTGGGTTATGGCGTGAAGAGCTACCCGTTAAGGCCCAGATTGTCGTTTGTCTCCCGCTAGGGCTAAATTATATTGCCAGGCATATGGAATTCCTCAGCCAACTAGCCAACTTAGGTGGTGACGTCACTTCAAGTTTGTTTATAGCTTGATATACTGACCATCACAAGTATCTGGTTGGTTTACAGTAATAAAAGTTAAAATATTAACAAATAAAGTTTAAAAAAATAAGAAATAAATTGAAATAAAAATAGGGGGGATTGAGACCAGGACAAAGGGGAGGGAAATTTTTAATTACATTATGTAAATTAAAAATAAAAGGGAGGGAAGGGATAAAACAAGGGGGAAAGGGGGGTGTTGCTTCCTGAAAGCATTTCTCTTTGTTATTTTTTATTTTCCTTTTTTCCGGGTTGTCAGTTGGAATTTTAATAGGCGTCTTTGAATAAAAATGGATATGATAGTGGTAGGGAGGGGGGATTGTACTGCAGGGGGCAGAAAGGAGGGAGGGAGAAGTGTTACACTGAGAGGGAGGAGAGATGATGCAAGGAAGGGAGAGATGTTGGATTCCAGAGAAGGATGATGGAAAGAGGGGGGAGAGAGATATTTGACCACTGGAAGGAGAAGAAGAGAGAGAGAAGAAACGCTTCTTATGGATTGATGGGAATAGGGGAGAAGAAAGGAGGAGATGATAGACATGGGAAGGTAAGACATGGAAAAGTAAATAGATTTTGAGATGAGAGCAGAAAAATGAAGAAAGCTGAATGTTAAAAGTTAATGCCAAAGATGTATGTAGGGTAGAAAGAAGAAGAGAAAAAGCAAATAGATGCCCCTGGAAACAGTTAAGAGCACAGACAAAAGGAAGTGCAATCAGAAATTGGGAAAAGATGATTTAGGAAAATTAAATCACCAGACAACAAAGGTAGGGAATATGATTTTATTTTCAATTTAGTGATTGAAATGTGCCAGTTTTGAGAATTTTTATATCTGCTATTTATTTATTTCCTATTTCCAAAGTGACTCACGGCTTAACATATATAATATTAAACACACATATTTTCGGGGAAACAGTATTATTAAGGTTACGGAGTCAGGGGCAGAGCTTGAGTGGGATCTAGGGTAGAGCTTTTGGGCTCTCCCAAACAAAAAAGCATTCTGCTGCCTATGCTGAAATCTTCAGGCTTCAAAAACAATTGTGCTTAAATTGGACCTCTTACTAATTTAAGATTGGCATGAAATAGCAAATCTGTTTATTTTCTGTTGCTCGCATATGGCTAATGGCTTTTCAGGACTGGTAGGGAATTTTAGATTAAAACACAGTAGGCATTCCAACTTAAAAGGAGGCTAAATAATTTTATGATAAAACAGAGATAGTCCTACTGTTCTTGTAAAAACGAAAAAAAAAAAAATGCCGGTGAATGACTTTTTCAAAAAGCAGATTAAATGTAGTTGGATGGGAAATACATGAGGACATAAGCAGTGCCTCTGCTGGGCCAGACCAGAGGTCCATCCTGCCCAGCTGTCTGCTCGTGCGGCGGCCCATCGGGTCAAGGACATGCATAGTAATTCTCTATCGGTACCCCTCAATCCCCTTATCCTTCCGGAAATCATCCAATCCTCTATCTATACCCTTCAATCCCCTTATCCTTCAGGAATTCATCCAAACCCTTCTTGAAACCCAGTAGCATACTCTGTCGTATCACACCCTCTGGAAGCGCAATCCAGGTGTCCACCACCCTCTGGGTGAAGAAGAACTTCCTAGCATTGGTCCTGAATCTGTCTCCTCTTAACTTTTCCGAATGTCCGCTCGTTCTTGTATTTTTCAAAAGTTTGAAAAATCTGTCCCTCTCCACTTTCTCCATGCCCTTCATGATCTTGTAAGTCTCTATCGTGTCCCCTCTAAGCCTCCGCTTCTCCAAGGAAAAGAGGCCCAGATTCTCTAATCTTTTGGCATATGTTAAGTTTTCCATACCCTTATCAGTCTCGTCGCTCTCCTCTGAACCCTCTCGAGTATCGCCATATCCTTCTTAAGGTACGGCGACCAGAATTGGAAGCAGTACTCCAGATGCGGGCGCACCATCGCCCGATATAGCGGCAGGATAACTTCTGCCGTTCTGGTTGTAATACCTTTCTTGATAATACCTAGAATTCTGTTTGCCTTCTTTGAGGCCGCTGCACACTGCGCTGACGGCTTCATTGATCTGTACACAAGAACAACCTTTTTTCTTTACATGAAGTATTTGCATAATTAAACATGGAAAAATGCTTTACATTATAGGATTGACTATACATTTTTAACAGGGTAAGTGTTTAGTTCCCAAATATTCTGGTAAACATGGCCTTTGCTTCTAGCTGGTGCAGTATAGCTGGCTTACTATTCAATTTTCACCTAAAAATAGTATGCGGGTACATAATAGATATTTGAGAAATAAACTGAATCCTTAATATGATCATCCAGTGAAATAACAAGCATTAAGCCAGGAAAGGCTTGCAGATCTTCACTTTCCAGGGTTAGTGGCTTAAGTGGAATGTGTTTTAAACTTAAACCATCAGATTTCTTAGGTGGATCACAGGATAAAACACATGATTTATCTGCACGTCATATGAGAAGCTAGAGTCCTGGTTATATAGTTTTTAGTAAGGATTATTTATGAATGAAACATGGGTGTATTGAATAGTCCTCTGCTAGCAATCTGACTTTCTCAATGAGCTTGTATTTGAGTAAATAAGATGGGTTGCTGGGCACATTACATTTTTGACAGAGGCATCTTAATGAAGGTTGGGCATGAACTTTGATATAGCAAAGGTACTATATACAGTATTAGCTCATTGGTTCCCAAACTATGCACTGGAGTGTCACAATGAATTCACAGGGAAGCCACGGTATATTTTAAGCAAAACCCCCTCATAAAACTGTAGAATGTCTGGCAGGGATGCCCAAGCCCTTTTCAGCTAAAGCAGTTCACTGCCCAGAGCTCAAGCTCCATGCAGTGAGAACATCATCGGTGGTATGCTTCTGTTGCTAACTCCAGCACTTCCATGCATGCTTGTGGGAATGCCAATCTTGGTGGCTGAGGCATGCCGCCAATTTCCTTGCTTCTTAGGCAGCAGTTCACTTCAGCTGGTAAAGCTTGGGCATTCCCACCAGTAAAGGTAGGATTCCACACTACTACCATGGTAGGGAAGAAGATCTGAGAGGAAATGTATGGCCTAGGAGCTCTGTGAAGCACTGCGAACTAAGTTTGGGAGCCACTGTTAACTAGCTTGTTACCTAATGAGCTCTTCAGATTAGAGATGCAGTGACATAGTAGTATACAACAGACAATTGAGAGCATACATAGTTATAGACAAGAATGTGTCTTCTATTTTAAGTAAGTGGCATGTTAACATTATACGTTAGTTTATATTTACTTTCATTTTTTGTTGTATAGCATAATATCTAGTTTTAGTATGCTGCTTTTTTTAAAGGCACAAACCTCTTAAAGCTGCTTTTGTTTTGTTATACTGTCTTATTAAAAGGAAAAGCTTTTGTTCAGCTAGGAAGTTTTATCCTAGAGTGACCGTGTGCTAATTGCTAGGTATGGTACTGTATTCTCGTCTGAAGCGCCAGGAGCTGGACCACAGAAGACAAATGTGAATAGGGATGGATGAGTGGTAGACCCTGATCGATTTTCAGAGGGTTGTGTTTGTGAGGAGCTAGCTAAATTAAAGGTAGACAAAGCGATGGGGCCTGATGGTGTACATCTGAGGGTGCTGAAGGAACTTATAGAAGTTCTGGTTCTTCCGCTGACTGACCTTTACAATGCTTCTCTAGAGTTGGGAATGGTACCGGAGGACTGGCGAAGGGTAGATGTGGTCCCTTTCCACAAAAGTGGAAGTAAGGAAGAAGTAGGGCATTACAGGCCGGTAAATCTGACTTCTTTGGTAAGCAAATTAATGGCAACGCTTTTAAAACAGAGAATGGTGAAGTTTCTGGAATGGATTACAGGACCGAAGACAACATGGAGTCACTAGAGGTAGGTCTTGTCGGACAAATCTGATCCATTTCTTTGACTGGGTGACTAGAGAATTGGATAGAGGGAGTGCACTAGATGTAGTGTATTTAGATTTTAGCAAAGCCTTTGACAGTGTTCCACACAGACGTCCAGTAAATCAACCGAGTGCCCTAGGGATGGGCCCCAATGTGACGAGCTGGGTCAGTAACTGGTTGAGTAGTGGTCAATGGAGATTGCTCTAATGAAAGGGATGTTACCAGTGGTGTGTCTTATGGTTCTGTTCTTTAACACTTTTATAAACGATATTGCTGTGCATGCTAGAGGTGGGCCAGTGAAAAGGACCATGTGAGGAAGCCGGTCAGCTGACAGTTCATTTGGTGGTGTTGATGGACTCCAATTGCTAGAGCTCATCTAACCTATAAGAAAGTGATGTCTTCTCAGTAGTTCAACTTTTCTGGAGGGAAGAGATAAACACCATGACTTTCTAGAACTAAGAGAGATTCAGTATTATGAGAGCTGGTGAGGGAGGTAGACACATCTGGGTTTACTATTAAAGGATTACAGAGGGCCTCAAAGTAGTTCATCAGACTATTAAAGCCATCATGGCACAGTGTAGGATTCTTTGATTGCTCATTAAAGCTATCCAAGATGGATACCATGGTTGCTGTAGTGTCTAAAATCTCCATCCCTTTTGAGAGGAATTTGGCTATTAGACTTCCACACCATAGGATAGAAGACATCGATGAGGTGTGTTTGAGTAGCAGCCCAGTGGTTGCAAGCTTAAGTTTGAAGTGAATGTATGTCAAGAACTTGTCTTTGCTGTGTCCTGTAGCTGTCTGCAGAGTCATTGAAGGATACTCTGCTCAAGGATGCCATGTGTTTGTACAAGACCTCTACCCTCCATCTCCAAACTCATTTAGATTCCCACTAGAAGCAAGGTGATAGCTGTTGCAGCCAAGTGTTTGTGGCTCTAGTATTGGTCAGTGGAAGTGGCTTCAAATTCTCATCTAAGTAGACCTTCTTTAGAGAGAGTAGCTTATAGTTTGGGAGAGTCTAAATCCTACAGTGATTATCTAAGCTCAGTCCTTTGATATCAGGGCTACACAGGATAGATTCCATGAGTCTGGCAGATATCATCTGGTTGAAGATGTGTTCTTCCTGCTCCCAGTTTCTGGGTGGGTCAGTCCTTTTTGTGCTGAATGAGGAGGTATAGGAGGCTCTAAAAACACAAGTTCGTCCAGCAATGACCAATTGATGGGTTAAGGTAGTCTCCTCAAACAAGCTGTCAGATATCTAGCTGTCAGTTTTCTCAGTGATCCCGAGTCATATTGAGCTGCTATCTCCATGGCATTGTTGGGGGGGGGAGGTCCCTTTTGCCAGGCTCTAGCCAGCAATAGCTCTTGAGATGCTGGAAAGTTTATTGTGCTTGGGGTGGTACTGGAAAGTGAATAGGGCAGTGTTCAATCAGCTTTCTATCACTAGATAAAAAGTGGTGGTAGAATGATTAAATCTTCCTTAGATCTTGAAGAAGTATGTCTACATATTCTGATTTATAAGGACTATAAGAGTTTTGAAATTTTACTGTGCTGGGACATTGTCATCTGTTCTTGATCTTGCTCTTTTATCTTAACAGTCCCTCGCATCTCAAAAATGATTGTTGCCATAGTGCCAGTACTTAGCAAGGCAGGCAGCCTGGTACATTTCTGTTGGGCAATTTTACATCTTCAGAGTATGGAATGGAAATTTGGTTGGTCATGTTTTCAGTATTGCAGGTGTAGAATCATGATTCAGGGTTGCTGGAACAAAGTTTAGAATGCAGTGTCATTCACTTAGAAGGAGAAGGTGTTCTTGCTGGAGAACAGAGTAATAATCGTTCAGAAGCTAGTATATTTTCTATCTAATCTTCTATTATCCCAGGACAAGCAGGCAGCATATTCTTGACTGATGGGTGACGGCACCGACGGAGCCCCGGTACGGACAATTTTAGAGTGATTGCACTCTAAGAACTTGGAAAGTTCTAGTAGGCCGCACGCGCGAGTGCCTTCCCGCCCGACAGAGGCGCGTGGTCCCCAGTTTCTTAGTTTCCGCGGAGCTAAGAAGACGCACTTTCAACAGCTGTTGAAAATTTTTTCTCAAACGCCTTCCCGCTCGCGTAAACCTTTTCGGAATTATTTCCCTTCTTTTTCTTTTTCTTATTTTTTTAAAAAAAAAAGAATTTTCTTTTCTTTTTTTCTTCTTTTTTCGGGTTCGCCCCGGCGGGGCCTGCTGCCACCATCGAGGCCTCGGCCTTTGATTTGGCAGAAGCCGTTTTCACGTTCATGCCCCCCCCAACCCGGTTTTAAGAAGTGCCAGCGGTGCGCAAGGCCCATTTCCCTCACCGACCCGCACAACTGGTGCTTACAGTGCCTGGGTCCTGACCATCGGGCGTCCACCTGCACCCGCTGTGCCACTCTAAAAAAGAGAACTTTAAAAAACCGCCAGATCCAACAGCGGCTTTTATTTGGTACCGAGATGTCGGATTTGGCGGCACCGGTCCCGACATCAGTCAGCACCTACCTTATCGACACCGCATCCCTCAGGTAAGCCGGCTAAGAAGCCTTCCCCGCTGGAGCGCCCTCCGGTCTCAGTGGCAGCGAGCCCAATCCTGCCGACTTCGAGGCGCCCACGGAAGCACTCCGCTCCGATTGAGGTGAGCCCCTCGACCTCGGGTTCCTCTTCGGAGTGTAGAGCGGCACCAAAGGTACCGCAGAAGAAAAAAGCGGTACCGGTGCCTTCGCTGGACGAGCGAATTGCCGCCGTCCTGCAAGTGCAACTCAAGGAGCAATTACAACAGCTCCTTCCTGCTCTTTTGACTCCGAGCCTTCCAGTCCCGGTCCGGTCTGAGCCACCGGTACCGGCAGTGGAGCAACCTCTTTTATCGGTATCCACTTTGTCGGTACCGGTACATACGGCTTCATCAGCATCCATGCCGAGCTTAGCGCCGGAGCCGAGGTCCTTACACCAGGCCGTACAGACTTCGGCACCGGCACACCCCATAACATCTCCTGGTACCGTTTCACAGAGATCTGGTAAGTCGACTCACAAGACTCGACACCTGGAACCCTCCACACCGGAGTCACGGGACCGGAGCTTTCAAGTGAGGGACCCTGATCTGTGGGGTGATTCAGAGGAGCCTTTCCTCTCTGAGGGAGAGTGTTCGTCAGGGGATGAGGATCCTTCTGGTTTAGATCCATCCTCCAAACCTGATGCAACTTCTTTCACTTCGTTTCTCAAAGAGATGTGTGAATCTCTCTCTATTCCCTTGGAGGCTGAGTCTAAAAAATCCAAGGCATTTCTCGATGCACTGGACTTTGACCAGCCTCCAAGGGAATTCCTAAAATTACCTCTCTGTGATATTTTGCGAGAAACTTTCTACAAAAATCTGGAGACGCCCTTGACCATTCCAGGAGCTCCTCGAAAACTGGATTCCCTATATAAGGTCATACCTATTCCAGGTTTTGACAAACCGCAACTCCCTCATGAATCTTTATTAGTGGAGTCCACTTTAAAGAAATCTACGGGGGCTAGTGTGTACGCCTCTGTCCCTCCTGGCAGAGAAGGTAAAGCCATGGATAAGTTTGGCAAGAGGTTATATCAGAATGCGATGCTTGCTAATAGATCAGGGAACTATGCTTTCTATTTTTCTTTCTACCTTAAGCATCTCATTCAAAATTTGTCATCTTTTGAAAAATACCTCCCTGACCGTAAAAGATCTGCCTTTCGCCAAACTTCTTCATTGCTCTTACAACTTCGTAAGTTCATGGTCAGATCGATCTATGACACCTTTGAGCTGACCTCTCGAGCCACGGCTATGTCGGTGGCCATGCATCGACTGGCCTGGATCAGAGTTTCAGAACTTGATGTCAATCATCAGGATCGACTGGCTAATGCACCTTGCCTGGGGGATGAGCTGTTTGGAGAATCCATGGACTCCACTACCCAAAAGCTTTCAGCTCATGAGACTAGGTGGGATACTCTCCTCAAAACAAAAAAGAAGACCCCACCTACCAGGCCCTTTCGTCAGCAATCGGCATACCAACGTCGATTTGTGGCTCGTCCTTTGCCACAGGCACCTCAGCAACCCAGGCGTCAGAGGCAACAGCAGAGGCAAAACAATAGACCGACTCAGCAGCAGCAACAGGTGAAGCCTCCTCCTCCACAAAAATCCTCACAACCCTTTTGACTTGGTTCTCCAGGACATAGCCAGTATCCCTCCATCTGCCCATCTTCCGCTGCCTATAGGAGGACGCCTTACTCATTTTATAAGCCGTTGGGAAACCATCACCTCGGATCAGTGGGTCCTCAACATCATCCGCCACGGGTCCTCAACATCATCTCTCAACTTTCAGACTCTTCCTGCCCAAAGTCTACCAAAAGAGTCTGCTTTGAACACTCCTCAGTCTTCCCTCCTTCTTCAAGAGGTTCAATCCCTCCTCCTTCTGAACGCCATAGAGGAAGTTCCTCTAGATCAAAAGGGGCAGGGATTCTACTCCCGTTATTTTCTAGTTCCCAAAAAAACAGGAGATCTCAGACCCATTTTAGATCTTCGCGATCTCAACAAATGCTTGGTCAAAGAAAAATTCAGAATGCTTTCTCTGGCCACTCTTTACCCTCTTCTCAATCAAGGCGACTGGCTATGTTCCCTCGATCTCAAAGAAGCATACACTCATATACCGGTCCATCTGGCCTCCAGACAGTACCTACGCTTCATGATCAATCGTTGTCATTACCAGTACAAGGTTCTACTCTTCGGTCTTGCCTCCTCTCCAAGAGTGTTTACCAAATGTCTGATTGTGGTAGCTGCCTTTCTATGTTCCCACCACCTTCAGGTGTTTCCTTACCTGGACGATTGGTTGATAAAGACCAATTCATCTCAGACAGTACTCCTGGCCACCAACCAAACCATCCTGTTTCTACAACTTTTGGGGTTCGAGATCAATCTACCCAAGTCTCGTCTCATCCCCTCTCAGAGACTTCAATTCATTGGAGCGGTGCTGGACACAGTCCTCATGAGAGCGTTCCTACCGTCCAACCGTCTTCAAACGCTTCAATTTCTATGTCAGCAGGTGCTTCCACAACGTTCCATCTCAGCCAAGCAAATGATGATACTTTTGGGTCACATGGCCTCCACAGTTCATGTCACACCCTTCGCACGTCTTCACCTGCGCACTCCTCAATGGACCCTAGCTACCCAGTGGTCTCAAGCGATGGATCCTTGCTCTCGTCACATATCTGTGACATCATCTCTTCGTCAGTCTCTACAATGGTGGTTGATATCCTCAAATCTCTCCAGGGGCCTTCTCTTCCATCTACCTCCTCATCAACTTATCACCACCGACGCCTCCCCTTACGCTTGGGGAGCTCACTTGAACGAGTTCCAAACTCAAGGACTTTGGACAGCTCAGGAAATGAAGCATCACATCAATTTCCTGGAACTCAGAGCGATGTTTTATGCCCTCAAGGCCTTCCAACATCTTCTCTTTCCTCAAGTCCTCCTGCTGTGCACAGACAATCAAGTTGCAATGTACTACATCAACAAGCAGGGTGGGACAGGCTCTCGCCTATTGTGCCAGGAAGCCCAGAAGATCTGGACTTGGGCCATAGATCACCATCTATTCCTGAAAGCTATCTACATTCAGGCAGAGCAGAATTCCTTAGCAGACAAGCTCAGCAGAATTCTCCAGCCTCACGAGTGGGCACTCGATCCTTTCACTCTGCAGTCCATCTTCGCTCAATGGGGCACTCCTCAGATAGACCTCTTTGCAGCTCCTCACAATCACCAGCTGCCCCTATTCTGCTCCAGACTCTACTCTCCTCACCGTCTAGCAGCGGATGCATTTCTCCTCGATTGGTCCAATCCGTTCCTGTACGCTTTCCCTGCTCTGCCTCTCATGTTAAGAACCTTGTTCAAGCTCAAGAGGGAACGAGCCACCATGATTCTGATTGCTCCGAGGTGGCCCAGGCAACATTGGTTCTCCCTTCTACTTCAACTCAGTTCCAGAGAACCTTTTCTTCTTCCACTGTTTCCTTCTCTGCTTACACAGCATCAGGAGACCCTTCTACATCCCAACCTCCAGTCTCTGCACCTGACAGCTTGGTATCTCTCGGGCTGACTTCTCATGATACTCTTTTGTCTCAACCCGTTCGTTCCATTCTAGATGCCTCCAGGAAACCAGCCACTCTGCAATGTTACCATCAGAAGTGGACACGGTTTTCTTCCTGGTGTCTTCTTCATCATCTTGATCCCACTTCCCTGGCAGTGGAGACATTGTTGGATTATCTGCTTTCTTTGTCTGACTCTGGCCTTAAGTCTACTTCCATCAGAGTCCACCTCAGTGCTATTGCTGCTTTTCATGAGCCGGTTCATGGAAAACTTCTCTCAGCTCATCCCTTGGTGTCCAGGTTCATGCGGGGTCTTTTCAATGTGAAACCACCTCTTAAAGCCCCTCCTGTAATCTGGGATCTCAATGTGGTTCTTTCCGCCTTAATGAAGCCTCCATTTGAACCTTTGGCTACCACTCCTTTCAAGTTTCTCACTTGGAAAGTACTTTTCCTTATTGCTCTTACCTCTGCCAGGAGGGTCAGTGAGCTACATGCACTAGTTGCAGATCCACCTTTTACGGTCTTTCATCATGACAAGGTGGTTCTGCGTACACATCCAAAGTTTCTCCCTAAGGTTGTCTCTGAATTCCATCTCAACCAATCCATTGTTCTGCCTGTCTTCTTTCCGAAACCTCACTCTCATTCTGGAGAACAGGCTCTACATACTTTGGACTGTAAGAGGGCTCTAGCTTACTATTTAGAGCGTACTAAGCCCCACAGATCAGCTCCCCAACTCTTTCTGTCCTTCGATCTGAATAAATTGGGACGTCCTGTTTCTTTTTTTTTTTTTTGAACATCATTTTTATTCAAGAGACCACAACAGAAACAGGCAAAGGTCCAATAATACAAAACAAAATTGCAAAGACATGCAGGCAATACAGAGGCAGAACATGCCGCAACAGAAGAACAAGGTAAACCACTAAACACATGACAATCCAATTAAAAACAGCCCGCCTCTTATGTAAGTCTCAAGAATTTTTGAAAAAAAACAGACCCAACCCACCCCAAGGATGTCCCACAAATGAAATAGCACACATACCAACCAACGCAGAGCAATCAACCAGACATGCAAACCCCTCTCATACTCTCCATTCATACCCACCCCACGCCGGAGAACCAGAGGTAGCTGCAGGAACACCCTCCAAAGAGCCAGGTAAGCTAAGTACCTCAGGATTGGAGGAACGTTTAGAATAGCAAAGTTCAAAATGCGCCAGCTCAATCATCTGATTCAGCCAGCTGTCCAAAGGGATAGACCCCGCCTGCACCCAATATTGTAAGATTGTACGTTTGACCGACAGCAAAGTCAGATAAATAAAGCGCCGTTGCGGCACCGTAAAACCTTGCTCCTCCAATAGAGACTGGTCACCAAGGAGCAATGTTTTGTAATCCCACTCAACTGGTCGTTGCAAGACCAACTGTAGCTGTGCAAAAGAAAAATTCCAGATAGATAGGTCAGGACATTCCAAAAAGGAGTGTAAAATCGTCCCCGGGGCCCCGGAGCACCTGGTACACAGTGGGTCGTCCCACAATCCCATGCCCGCCCCTCACTCTCTGGTTATGTAAGCCCTGTGGAGGATTTTAAATTGAGTTTCCTGCCAAGCCGCTGACATCACAAAAGCATGTAAAGTGTAAAAAAGATCGAGAAAGGTATCATGGGTATACTGAGCGGCAAGATCACGGTTCCACCGCTCTCTAAGAGCAGATAAGTGGCCCTGGGAGGCTACAGAACGAATCACTCTATACCAGACCGACAAGGAGCTCTGAGAAGCTGGGATAGTAAGTAGGTAGTCATCAAGAGGGCCACACAGCCAATCTGCTCCAAACTGTTGATGCAAAGTCTGAAAATAGTGCCGGGCCTGTAAATAGGCAAAAAATTGCTGGTTAGGGATGCCCCATCGGTCCCGAATGGTGGCATACGGAACAAAAACACCCATGTCGGCCTCAATCAGAGAAGAGAGGTTGGAAGCCCCACTAGATGCCCATATAGTGAATGGAGAACGGCCGAGACCCGGGGTGAAGCCAGGGTTACCCTGAAGTTGCATGAATGGGGATGCGGTCGGGACCGGTCCTGCAGTCTACGCCACCACCTCCAGGCCAAATGAAAAGGGCGCAAGAACCGCAACCTGGAAAGCAATGCTCCTCCCCCTCTCTGACTCTGTGACATATAGAGAAGGTTGATGAAAGTGTAAGGTGCGCACCACCCCGTCAGCCATCCAGAAGGAGAAAAACGAGCAACTCCAGTCACCCCTTCATGGACAAAACGCAGAAGAGCCGCCACATTGTACGCTCGTATATCCGGGAGGCCCAAGCCCCCCTCCCGTTTAGAGAGAGTCAATTTCACATAAGCTATCCTCACCGCTCTATGGCGCCATAAAAACGAGGTAAAAATGGACCGAAGCCTCCCAACATTTCGCTGCAGCACCCAAAAGGGCACCGTTTGTAGAGGGTACAGCAATTTGAGTAGGAGGATCATTTTAACCAGAGCCGCCCTCCCCAGCAGGGTCAGCGGGAGATCCCGCCAGGCAGAACACAAGGTCTGAATTTTATCAATAGCTGCTAACACGTTACTTTTGTACATAACCCGAGGGTCAGTATGGAGATAAATACCAAGATATCTCATCGGCTTCCGCACAGGCGGTATCTGCAAAGTGGCATGCCAGGGTTCTGGACCCAGGCCGGACAGAGGGAGGAGCTCAGACTTAGCACAGTTTACTTGGAGACCCGACAAGACACCAAAGTCCGCTACCAAACGCAATGCCACCGGCAAATGACGGGAGGCCTGGTCCAAAAAGAGTAAAATATCATCCGCAAACAACGTGATACGGCACTCTACGCTCCCAATCTGGATACCCTGCAACTGAGGATTAGTAAGGATCTTAATGGCGAGCAGTTCAAGAGCTAGGACGAAAAGAAGTGGAGAAAGGGGACACCCCTGCTGCGTGCCCCTACAGAGCGGAAAGGAAGAGGAAAGGCCTCCATTAATGATAAGTCTTGCCTGCGGTAGGGTATATAAGCCCTAAATCCACATAATAAAGTTCCCCGTCAAGCCATATTCCTGTAGTACCCAAAAAAGATACTGCCACGAAATACTGTCAAAGGCTTTCTCCATGTCCAACCCAACGATTGCAGAGGTGCCCCCTCCACCGCGATGTACATGGATCGCTGTCAAAGCTTTAAGGAGATTCATAGAAGCATACCGTTGGGGGACAAAACCAACCTGATCTTCCGCGATGAGCTGAGGCAAGACCAAATTCAGTCGGGCTGCCAGAATAGAAGGCAACAATTTAACATCTTGGTTCAACAACGAAATCGGTCGATAGGATCCTACCTGCGTAATGTCCTTTCCGGGTTTAGGGAGCAGGGTAATATGGGCTAAGTTGTTCCGGAGACCAGATGTAGACGTGGATAGAAAGTTAAAGAAATTCCCCAAGGGCTGTGCAAGAAGATCAGGCATAAGTTTGTAATATTCCGGACCGAAGCCATCAGGTCCCGGAGACTTGGTAAGCTTCAGCTTTCGGATCCCCAAACGAACTTCCTCTAGGGAGATAGGGGCGTTCAGTTGTGCAGCCTGGTCAGCGGAAATCCGTGGAAGACAAATATCCCGGAAAAAATGCTCGCGATCTTCCTCCGTAAACTCCCGTCGTGCATAGAGACCGATATAAAAAGCCACGAACTGTTCCCGGATTTGGGCCTCCTGAGTAAAGCTATCCCCTCTAGCATTGTTCACCTGTCGAATAAGTTGTTTTTTCCGGTAAGGCCGAACTAGGTTCGCAAGAAGTTTACCCGCCTTGCCACCCCACTGATAAAGCCGAAACTTCTGATAATAGATATCCTGGCGAGCACGATAGTCCAAGATCTCATTGATCTGACGGCGTAAAGATTTAATCTGTTGTCCATCCGACTCCGTCAAGGACGTCCGGTGACGTTTGCGAAACACAGCCAAGCGGTCCGCGAGAGCAAGAAGTTTCTCTCCCTGCTGTTTTCTTGTAGTGGCAACATATTGAATAATATGGCCCCGCATCACCGCTTTAGAGGCGTCCCAGAACACCTCAGAGTCCACGTCAGGGGTGTTGTTATGCGCGGTATACTCCAGCCAATGAGCCCGCAAATAGATCCCGAAATCCCGGTCTGAGTACAAAGCAGCAGGGAACCGCCATGTTCTATCCCCCTTCATGCCAGTGATCCCTAAAGTAAGCACCACCGCCGAATGATCAGAGAAGGAGGCATCTTCAACAGTAATCTTGTCCACGCAAGAAAAAAAAGTAGTTGACACCAGAATGTAGTCCAGACGGGAATACATAGAGTGAGGGTTAGAATAAAATGTATATTCCCTATCAAACGGATGAAGAGTTCTCCAGGCGTCCACTACCGCCAGCTGATCACATAAAAAATTCACCCCCATGCGAGCAAAATTTTGAGGCCTCGGCTTGGCAGGAGAGCAGTCCAAGGTTGGATCAGCAACAATATTAAAATCCCCCCCCACAATCAATTGATAAGTGGGATATTGAGCTAGAATTCCCAGTAACCCAGAGAAAAAACTATGACTATAAACGTTTGGGGCGTAAAGGTTGCAAAAGAGGAGTTGAGAACCCCAGACCTCCCCCAACACAAGAATGTATCAGCCGTCCCTATCTGGAATAGTCTTATGAATGTGGAACGGTAAGTGTTTATGCACTAAAATGGCCACCCCTCTTTGTCTCCCATTATAAGCGGAATAGCTCACATCTCCCACCCATTCTCTTCGCAGTTTCTCATGTTCAGTACTCGTCAGATGGGTTTCTTGCAGAAAGGCTACGTCAACGTGGTGTTGCCGAAGTCAAGTGAGAATTTTCTTGCGTTTAATTGGAGAGTGTATACCATCTACATTCAGAGTAACGACAGTTAAATTAACCATAGCTGCTAAGCAGAAAAAGCCACCATAGCAATCTGTTAACAAATAAAGAAAAACATGCCAGAAACCGGACCTCCCAGCTAAGCCCGGCTCCAGGGAAAAACAGGAGCCCTGCAGACCTTCCGGTCCCCCAGTCAGCACTACCCTCTGCCCCCACCCCACCCCGTCGACTCACACACCCTCCTACAAACATCCACAGCCATACCACACACATCCCGCCCCTCCTACCACCTCACTCCCCTCTCCCGGAAAGTCCTCCCCTAACTTTCCAATACCCCAAACCCAAGAAAAAAAACTGCCTGCACTCAGCCATCCCTCCCCCCTCCCGTACCCTTAGCCAATATCAAGCAGAAAAGAAAATCCCGCTAAACTAGCACAGACTCCCAACCAAACCCCGAAACATCCCAGACTGTACCCGCACTAATAGCCGAACAATCCCCTGTCCACTAAATCATACCCAGCAAAGCAAAAGCTCCCTACAGACCCTCATGAGCCAGAAGCCTTCACCTCCCAAAAGAAAATAAAGGAGGGTAATCCCCGCATGCCCCAGAAGGAATGCCCAGCAGTCCAAATAAAGGCAGCCCATCAGGTGGAAAGCCATTCAAATAGATGAGAAAAATACTAAACAAAAGGGGAGCAGGGCACAGTTTATACCACAGTACTGACTCCCGGAAGCCCATTTAATCCAGATAACAGCAACCCCATCAAGTCCAAACAATCCAACCCGGACCCAGACCACCCCCCGAACCCACCTCAAAGTCTATCAAAGGAAAAGTGAGAATGCGAGAGAGACAATAAACAGAGCCCCGGATGGGGATGAAACCAGAAGAGAGAGGGAGACACAAAACTAAGATCCCCACTCATTGCCCTGCCGATAACAAAAGCCATTAAGGCGGCAACGAGCAGAAGCAGGCCCACAGAGATAACACACAGCGCCAAGACTCCTCCAAGCAAGGAAAGTAACACGCAGGCAGGCAGCAGGTGCAGGACAGAAAGAAATAGAAAGAACAAGAGACGGGACCTCGAAGCCGTGTCTTCTCGGTCTAGGGGCCCAGAGGTTACCAGCTCACACCCCCGAAGGGAGGCAGCAGTTCCCACCCGGATCCCGTGGGGCCCTAGAAGGCAAGAGGTAGGAGGAGGAGGGGGGAAGAAGCTAGGGCAGAAAAGTAAGAAATACAAAATGTCCAGGTCGTCGAGTTTGCAGCAGGGGATCATCCTCATGGAGTGCGTAGCAAAGTCTAGCCCCCGGTACAGTGCAAGCGGTCAGTGTCAGGGTTCACAGGTATCACGAAAGTAAGATACTCAGTCTGGCAAGCCCTCTAGGAAGGATCGAATCTCCACCGGGGTGGTGAAATAGTGCATTTTGTTGGCATGGTGGACTCTCAGTTTTGCCGGATATTGCAAAGCAAAACGCAGCTGTTTTTGATGGAGCTGTGTGCAATACGGAGCCATAGCGCGGCGCTGCTTTGAAACTCGAGGAGAGTAATCCTGAAACAGGAGAAGCCGCTGGCCCTCATACAAGACATTGCCTTTCGCCTTATAATGAAGCATAAGCTGAGTCTTGTCGGCAAAATTGAGAATGCGGGCAATGACTGGCCGCGGCTTCCGCTCTCCTTCCCGGTAAGCTCCAATCCGATGCACTCTCTCGATCAGGAGAGGTGAACCTCCGGCATCCATCCCAAGCTCCTTGGGTAGCCACGTGGAGACCAAGGCGTGCAATTCCGTACCCGAAATTGATTCTGGAAGACCGATAAGCCGGACATTATTTCTACGGCTCCGGTTCTCAATGTCCTCAGCCCGGTCCTCCAGTTTGCGACATTTATCCTCCAGGGCTCGTGCTCCCGCCTCTAGGGCCGCCGTGCGGTCATCTTGCGCCGAGACCCTTTCCTCCACGTGTTGCAGACGATCTGCCGTTCTACCGTGTCTTTAAGGCCGTCGACCGTGGATTGAAATCGGGTGAGTTTATCATCCAAAAACATTGTAAGATGTTTTTTCAGCTCTTTGATCGCGTCGGCCTGCAGCATGATGGTTGGTGTAAGCTGCATGCGGTCAGATGGAGTGTGTTCCGCCATCTTAGCCGGTGTGGCAGGGCCTCGCAAAACTTTAGCAGACTTCTGGACTCTGGCTGGCATACCGGAAGACCCCGGCCAGAAATGGTACAGACGAGCAACCAGTGACTTGCCCCAGTCAATGGAAGAAGAAAACAGGCTGAAAAGGCAGATATGTAGCGGGATATAGCAAAAATCAGCCCAGTATTCGGGAGAGGTACTCAGACACGTCTGATCAGGACGAGTGCATCACGTGACCCCCTCGGGACGTCCTGTTTCTAAACGTACGTTGTCTAATTGGCTGGCAGCGTGCATTTCATTCTGTTATGTTCAGACCGGACTGACACTGGAAGGTTCTGTCACGGCCCATAGAGTTCGAGCTATGGCAACATCTGTAGCTTTCCTCTGTTCCACTCCTATTGAGGAGTGGAACGGAGTCCTCAGTTCATACTTTTACATCTCACTATTGTCTGGATGCTTTCTCCAGACGGGATGGACACTTCGGCCAATCTGTTTTGCAAAATTTGTTTTCCTAATGGTCAACCTTCCCTCCATCCCTCTTTTTGTTAGCTTGGAGGTCACCCATCAGTCAAGAATATGCTGCCTGCTTGTCCTGGGATAAAGCACAGTTACTTACCGTAACAGGTGTTATCCAGGGACAGCAGGCAGATATTCTTGCGTCCCACCCACCTCCCCGGGTTGGCTTCTTAGCTGGCTTATCCTAACTGGGGACTGCGCGCCTCTGTCGGGCGGGGAGGCACTCGCGCGTGCGCGGTGCAGCCTACTAGAATTTTCCAAGTTCTTAGAGTGCAATCACTCTAAAATTGTCCGTACCGGGGCTCCGTCGGTGCCGTCACCCATCAGTCAAGAATATCTGCCTGCTGTCCCTGGATAACACCTGTTACGGTAAGTAACTGTGCTTTTCTGCTTTGCTCATACCTAGGCATGCTCAAGGTGACTTATAGAGATGGGCAGGGATGGAGAAGGGAGGAGGAGGGGGAAAGGAAGAAGAGGTAGGAGGGAGGGGGTGTGTGGAAGGGGGAGGAGAGGTTAAGGTGATTAAGTGCCAAATAGATGAGTCTTCAGTTTCTTCTGGAATATGGTGTGCATTAGGTTCTGTTCTGGTCGTTTCTGTAAGGTCATTCCAAGTTTTTACTCCTAGAAAGGTGAACATGGAGTGGAAAACACGTTTGAATTGAAGATTTTTTGTGGAAGAGAGATTTAGAGGTATTCTGTTGAGGGTTCTGCGGGAAGTAGACCATGCCTTGGAGAAGAGCTGGATGAGAGGAGCTGCGGAGTTTCCGTAAATTATGCGATAAATGATGCATGAAGTTTTGAAGGTTATTCGTGATGGGATGGGCAGCAAGTGCAGATGGTGAAGGCTGTAAATGAGTCATATTTTCTCAGGTTGAAGATTAGTCTTAACAGCGGTGTTTTGTATGAGTTGCATTTTGTGGATTAGAATGGTGTTGATTCCCATGGAGTTGCAGTAGTCCAGTTGTGGTAGTATTATCAGTTATTCAATTAAGGAGAAGTGGTGTTAGTGAAAGTATGGTCTGATTAATCTTAGTTGTCTCAAGGTGTAGAGGGGTTTCTTTCGGAGACTGGAGATTTGTGGTTCCATGGTAAGTGTGGAGTCCATTATGCAACCTAGGATTTGGAGGATTCTTCTACAGGGAGTGTCTTGTCCAATCGAAGAGTGACACTTGTAGGTGCTGTCTGTTGAGGTGTGTGAAAGTATAAAACTTTGGTTTTAGTTGTGTTTAATTTTAGTTTGTTGGTAGTTGCCCAGATTTGGATTCTTTCAATATTATGTGAGACTTTGTCGGTGATGTCCGAGTGATTGTTGATTATGGGAATAAGGAGACAGATGTCATCTGCGTAGGACAATATGCTTTCATCTTCAAATTTGATGTTACCAAGAGAGCTCATGAAGAGGTTGCTTAGGATGGGGGAGAGTGGGGAGCCCTGTGGTACACCACAGAAGGCCCTCCAGGGGTTGGAGAGCTCTCCGTTCATTTTGACGACGTATTCCCTGTTTAGTAGGAAATCCTGAGAACCATCTTAGCACTGTGCCGGTTATGCCAATTTCTGACAGTTTTGTTAGTAACAGGTGGTGGTCTACTGAATCAAAGGCTGCTGAAATGTCAAATTGGAGGAGTATTGCTTGACATCCAATACTGAGTAGTTTGTTTTTTGTGATCAAGGTGAGGAGGAGAAGCTCTGTGCTGTGTTGTTGATGGAATCCAAATTGGGATGGGTGGAAGCAAGAGTGTTGTTCAACAGAGGTTGTGAGCTGTTTGCACAAGTGGGTCTCAATGATTTTTGTCAGGATAAATATGCCAGCAATGGGTCTATAGTTTGAGGCTGAAGTTAGATCTGCCTTTGATTTTGGTATAGGGGTGAGTGCTATTTTACCCATTGTTTCTGACGAGTGGCCTTGGTTTAGGGAGTTAGGAGGCTGGTAATCCAGATGGTGATCTGTTTAGAAACGGTAGTGAGGAGATAAGAGGGTCAGTTATCTAAGGGGCTACTGCGCATGGACAATTTGGATAGTAGTTTTTTTGTGTCAGGGATGGACAGGTTGGGGAATGAAGCCTAGATTTGATCTGCTTTGGTAGGTTCAGTGAGGAGTTGAGATGTGTCAAGAGTGTGTGTCTGTGGTGAGAGCTTTGGTTACCTCAGATTGAACATTTTTTATTTTGTTGAGAAAGAAGTCTGCTAGTTCTTAGCTGTGATTTTGTTGGTGTCCAGTGGATTCCTGTTTTGGTGGGGTTGTGAGTTGACGCACTAGGTGAAATAGCTTTTTATTATCCAACGTTTTGGTACTTAATTTGTTGGTATAATAGTTTTTCTTGGTCTCTGCTATGTTGGATTTGTATTTTTTTATAGCCTTACGCCATTGTGTTCTGATTTCTTATGAACCACTTTTCTGCCATTTCCTTTCCAGTCGCCTGCATAGTTGTTTGTCAGATCTCAGTGATTCAGTAAACCAGGGAGAATTATGATTTTGTTTTGTTTTGTGTGGATGGAGGGGAATGAGAGTATTTAAAGTGTTGGTAATGGATTGGTTCCAGCTTGTTAGCATAGTTGTAGTACAGTCTGAAGGTGGGATTAAAGTGTTCTCAACTATGTTCCAGAAGAGGTCTGGTCTTGGCTTTCCTCTAACTAGTTTAACTTCCTTGGTGGCTTTGTTGTTCGGTTTTGCTGTTGTGAAGTTTAAGTAGAAGTTTAGTAGGTATTGTGTCTGTCCATGGTACCGGAGTCCTCTTGAAGTTGATAGTGGAGGGGGCAGATGCAAGTATGTCAAGGGTGTGTCCTTTCATGTGTGGGGCCCGAAGGTATGACAGTGATTTTGCAATCTTCAAGCAGTGTTTTGAGTTTTCTGTTTGATGATGAGGATTTCCTGTGCATGGAATTACATGCAAGTACTGGGTTCAATGAGGAGGCAATCATTTTGGCCACATGAGGCTGTTTTGGAGTTCTCTGCTGTGGTGCTGGCTATTGCTATCTCCATATTATGACAGCAGAATCCTTGGAACCTCTGAGGCTAGGGCTGGTTTGCCCTGGTGGCTGAAGGCTTACAACTTATCTAAGCTATGGATCAGGAGATACCCAGCTGGATTGTGTGTATTGCCAGTTTGGTTGAGGAACCTTTTTTACCAGGTCCTTTTGGTTCATTTGTTGGTTCCAGTAGGAAGTCCAGTGGATAATAGATGTCAAGACAAACTATTTTGAAGGACTTAGCAGACCAAGTCCATAGTTTGTAGTTGGTGGTCAATATTTTCTGATGGTGTCATATTAATGGTAGAAATTTATTGGCATGGGGATGCAATAGACCCCCCCCTTGCTGATCAAGTGGGCCACAAGCCACATCTAGGCTTGTTGGTGACTTGTGTTTCAGGGTCTCGGTCTCTGTGCCAACTTTCTGAGAAATATTCCCTGATAGGGCGAATAGAAGTTACTGGTGGTAACTTCACAGGAAGTTGCATCAGAGAGGTGGAATGTGGCAAAAGAAAAGCCCCACCAGATGGAGCAGCCTTCAGTTCTGCCTCTGCTGCAATCCACCAGTGTTTGTGGGACCATGGGGGGGAGGGAATGGAGGCAGATGCTAGGCCTGGGCAGGTGCGGGGGAAGGGGAGAGAAGGAGAAGGGAAAGAGGGAGAGAGATGCTGGACTTTAGGTTTGGGGACCGAAGGAAGAGAGGGGCCTGGAAAAGGAGGCAGATGCAGGACTGGAGAGGAGAGCAGAAGGAAAAAAGTGAGGGTGAGAGACACTGGCCCATCTGGATGGAGGGAGAGAGATGCCTGACCAAAGAAGGTGGATAGGTCAGGAGTTATGGGGGTGCAGGAAGAAGGGAAGAGAAGCTGAACATGAGAATGAACAGGGGCATGAGATGCTAGCTCTGGAGGGAGTATAATAATAATAATAATAACTTTATTCTTATATACCGCCAACAATCTTGCGACTTCTAGGCGGTTTACAATAAAGAGAAGTGGTTTACAATAGAGAGAAACTGTAAATACAATAAAGAGAAACTGTACATACAGCGAATTAACGGGTATAGCATTGTACATCTGGTAATTCCAACATTAATAATATTAACAACAGTTTGTGTGCTGCAAGACCAGGAAGTGCCATGCTGCTAACACAAAATTTAGAAGTATTCCATGAATTGAATGGTGTGTTCATGGTTAGTGATTAAGGTTGGGGTTTATAATTTACAGGGTCGGGTATGTGGTGGTATTATGAGGGGGGCTGATGTTCTGGTTCGCTACCTAGGTATTTCAAGAACAGGTAGGTTTTTAGGTGTTTCCTGAATTCGCCATAGTTGTTTGTGTGTGCAATTAGTTTTTCTAAGTCTTTGCCCCATGTGGCTGCCTGATACGATAGCAGTTGTTGATGGTATCTCTTATATTTACACCCTCTAGCCGGAGGGGAGACAAATTTCAGGTGTGTTTTTCTTTTATGTCTGTTGGTTGGGAATGAGAAGAGGTCTGTAATATATTTAGGGGCTTGACCGTTTAATACCTTGAAGCAGAGACATCCTAGCTTGAACTTCGTGCGTGCCTTCATCGGCAGCCAGTGTAGGAGTCTGTAGGAAGGGGTTATATGGTCGGACTTCTTCAACCCGAGAATCATCCTGACTGCTGCGTTTTGTATCAGTTGTAGTCTTTGCATTTGCTTCTGGGGGATTGTCAGATGGATGATGTTGCAATAATCTAGGTGGCTTAGTATTAGGGATTGTACTAGGATTCTGAAGGCTGAAGTGTGGAAGTACGCCTTAATGGACCTAAGTTTCCAGAGAGTGAAAAACCCTCTTTTGATTATAGGGACAGGGATGAGAAAAATGAGGAGATACTGGATAGAATGGATAGAGACATAAGAAAGATGGATGATAGACATAGAGAAGAAATGTCAGAGACAAACCCTGGACAGTTTAAAAAGCAGGAGAGACTAGAACCTAAGCAATGCTTGGACAACAAAGATAGAAATAAAAACACTTTTTTTCTGAATTTATTAATGGCATCCCCCCTCCTTTGGTCCCTACTACTTTGGGGGTGCCCAATCTCTCAATTTTTCTATCCAGGACTCATTCATTCCTAGCTGTGCCATCAGATTCATTGTATATGTAGGTTGCTTTAATTCTTAGCTTTGGCATTAGCTTATTGGGAATATTCTTGTCTGCACTACCTGTTATATCGATGTTTTTGGAATCCGTCTTTCCCCTATCTGTTGGTCTGAACTGGTCTTACAGGACTCAAGGGAAGGAAAATATAAAAAGTTCTCCTTTTTGTTTGCAAAAACCTCAGAAGTCCAAAAGGTACTGGGTAGGTTTTTCCTTTGTATTCTTCAACTTTTTGCCACCTATGGACCGGCGGAAATTAAAAAAATTTATTTTGTGGACCGGCAGTTGAACACTGGGCTTAGTTTTGGGCCCGACCCCCACCCCCATAATACCGTATTTTCACGCATATAACGCGTGCGTTATACACGATTTTACAAACCGTGCATAACCATGCGCTTTATATGCGTGAGCGCGTTGTACAAATTTTTTTTTACATAGTTCCCCCCCGACGTCCGATTCATCCCCCTGCCCCACCCCGAAGGACCGCTCGCACCCCCCCCGATGTCGGATTCATCCCCCAGTGCCCCCTCCCCCCCCCACGGAGAAGCTGCCTACCGTTGGTTCCCGATGCCAGTGAGCCCTGCTGCTTCCTCTGCCGGCGGTCCCGCCCCTTCTCTGACGTCAGAGAAAGGGTGGGACCGCCGGCAGAAGAAGCAGCGCAGGGCTCAGAAAGGGGCGGGACCGCCGGCAGAGGAAGCAGCAGGGCTCACTGGCATCGGGAACCAACGGTAGGCAGCTTCTCCGTGCGGGGGGGGGGGGCGCTGGGGGATGAATCGGACGTCAGGGGGGTGCGAGCGATCTTTCGGAGTGGGGGGCCAGCAGTCCTTCAGGGTGGGGGGCCAGCGGTCCTTCGGGGTGGGGCATCAGGCTTTCAGGGTGGGGACAGGACTTCAAGGGGTGGGGGGGGCCAGTGTGGTTAGAAAACTGAGCGGCAAGCAGCTCAAACCATCTTCTTTGTCTGTAGATGGTCTGCGCATGCTTACAGAGCTGGGAGCAGGTCTGGGCGGCGAAAGGAGAGTCGGGACGAGAGGATACTCGGGGCAGGGCGGCGAAAGGAGAGTTGGGACGAGAGGAGACTTGGGGCAGAGGGCAGGGCGGCGAGAGGAGAGTCGGGACGGCAGAAGGAGATTTAAATTCATGGAGCAGCATGCGCGGTATACGCGTGTGCGCGGTATATAATAATTTCTTTACATAAATTTAGGTTTCCCGCGCGCTATACCCGTGTGCGCGTTTTACACAGGTGTGCGGTATATGCGTGAAAATACGATAGTAACACCATTTTTTCCATTCATTTTTCATATATATATACACACACACACAATATAAACATATTAACAACACATAATGGTTAACCACAAAATTAAACTACACAAAGCACACTGTATGCTTCTAACACAGATAACCCCATGCAAATTCAGGACCAAAAACTAAAAGTACTAATATATACAAACAAACCCTAAGATGCAAGACTCTGTATGCAGTACAACCCCAGAAGAAAAGAAGCAAATGAATTTCTTCCTGAACAGTGCAAAATACAGACAGCAGATGTAAATCAATCATTAAATTCAAAAATAAAATCATTCTCCCTACTGTTGTCTCCCTCCCTCCCTCCATGCTGTGCCTTGCCTTGCCTTCTGGCCTGCTCCCGCCTCGCTGTTTTATGCCACCCCCGGTGTTATCTTTGTGCTGGCTCCCTCTTCCTCAGTACTGCAGTGCACAAAACCGTGGGTAGCGGCTCCTCACACGTCCCGTGCCTTATCTGGAAGCCTTCCCTCTGACATTCTGATGTCAGAGAGAAGGCTTCCATTTCAGGCGCAGGGCACGAATAGGAGCCTCTGCCCACGGCTTTGTGCACTGCAGCAGTGAGGACGAGGGATCTGGCCCGAAGACAACGTCTCATTGATCGCACCGTGGACCGGCGGCTGAAGAACACTGTCTCGGGTCCGATGCACATGCCAGCCCTGCGGACCGACACTGGTCCATGGACCGGCAGTTGAAGAACACTGGTGTAGAGCACATTTACAACTCTAGACAAATAATAATAATAATAACTTTATTCTTTTATACCACCATAACCAAAAGTTCTAGGCGGTTTACACTATAAAGAGCTGGACAATCAGCGAAATACAATAATGCAGTAAAAAATGCAAATATTTGTAAAATAGAATTTCAATAATAAAACTTCACTAAGTAATAAACTTATTGAACAAAGTGGTCTTAATTTTCCGAAAACTGCAATAGGATAACATAGCTTGCTGAATACATTTACCTGACCTAGATTGTTGCCTACCAGCTTGAAATGCTAGGGTCCTATCTAAGAAGGTCTTATATCTACACCCATTAATTTTTGGGTAAGCAAATAAGTAGAAGTTTCTAGTTTCTCTTGATGGTCTATGCAACACAAATGTGGGAATAAGTTGTTTTGTATCAGTAGTAAACATTTTAATCTCTATGGTGGTTTTTTTTTTCTTTTCAGGAAAGAAATGCTGAGAATGCAATTGAAGCTCTTAAAGAATATGAACCTGAAATGGGTAAAGTGTATCGACAGGACAGAAAGAGTGTGCAGAGGATCAAGGCTAGAGACATTGTACCTGGTGACATTGTGGAGATAGCAGGTATGAGAAATTTTAAGAGCTTGTACATTCAAACCTCTGTTTGAGAGTTTTGTAAGATGAGCAAAACACTCCAGCAAATTGTAACTCACAAAATGAGCATCGTCTTGCAGTACATAGAAACATAGAAACATAGAAAAAAGCGGCAGAAAAGGGCTATAGCCCACCAAGTCTGCCCATTCCAAGTATCCCTCCCTCCTGAATTTACTCCCTTAAAGATCCCACATGAGTATCCCATTTTTTTTTTAAAATCCGTCACGCTGCTGGCCTTTATCACCTGGGGTGGGAGTCTGTTCCAATGATCCACCACTCTTTCGGTGAAGAAGTACTTCCTGGGATCGCCATGAAATTTCCCTCCCCTGATCTTCAGCGGATGCCCTCTGGTGGTCAAGGGTCCCATGAGCCAGAATATATCATCTTCCGACTCTATGCGTCCCGTGATGTACTTATACGTTTCTATCATATCTCCCGTTCTCTTCTTTCCTCAAGTGAGTACAGCCGCAACTTCTTTAGTCTTTCTTCATACGTGAGATTCTTGAGCCCCATGACCATCCTGGTGGCCGTTTGCTGAACCGACTCGATCCTCAGCATGTCCTTCCGGTAGTGTGGGCTCCAAAACTGAACACAGTACTCTAAGTGAGGCCTCACCATGGCTCTGTACAACGGCATCATAACTTCAGGTCTCCTGCTGACGAAACCTCTACGGATACACCCCATCATTTGTCTTGCCCTGGAGGAAGCCTTCTCCGCTTGATTGGCAACCTTCATGTCCTCGCTAATGATCACTCCTAGATCGCGTTCTGCCGTGGTCCTAACCAAGGTCTCACCATTTAGTACATAAGTTCTACGTGGGTTTCTCCTGCCCAAGTGCATTATCTTGCATTTTTTAACATTGAAGCCTAGCTGCCAAGTTTTTGACCATTGTTCTAGCAGCAGTAGGTCGTGTGTCATATTATCAGGTGATAAGCCACTGCCTACTATGTTGCAAAGTTTGGTGTCGTCGGCGAACAGTGATACTCTTCCTCTAAGTCATATCTCTTATGAATAAGTACGAGCACATAAACTTGATCCTAACCTTAATTGGTAATGTGCGTTTCCTACCTGCTGGGCTCCGGATCTGCCCTGATGAGGGTGATTGACTTTGGGGCCCTTTTCCCTCATCGGCAACTGCGGGACTCTGAGATCAGAGTGGAGTTTCTGCTTATTGGTTTGGTATGGGGGCTTTGCTTATTGGTTCAGTATGGCATCTCTGCTTATTGGTGGGGCTGTGGTACACCTTAGGAGTCTGGTTGTACATCGGGGATCTGGGCGGATGCCAGAGCTATGATCGTCAGTGGTGGGTTTGCCTCGATGGATCTTCTGTGACTCGACTTCTTTCCTTGGCATGCTGCGTTCTGTCTCGGATCGCTTCCTTTGGCTGCTTTGGGACTTTTCTTCAATGAACTGATGGCCAGCCTTCTCCCTTCTGACCCTGCTGTTTTCTGTTGCTCCTGGAGCTGGGCAATGGCGCCTTCCCCTGTTTGCAAAGGTTGTATCCTGTTGTAGTGGCCGAGCTACCTTAATGACTGATTTCAACTCACTCCCCATTTATTTTCTTTTATTTTTGTTCTTATTTAATATTTATTTCATATCTACAATTGTATGCAGTAAAATGTAATTAATTTGACCGGTTAATGAGAAAATTGTACATGAATTGTCTGAGTTTCCATTATTTTCTATGGGGAAATTTGCTTTGATATGAGTGCTTTGGATTACAAGCATGCTTCTGGAACGAATTATGCTCGTAAACCAAGGTACCTCTATACTTCTATTTTGGGCTAGGGGTTGGCGTTTGTTTTATTTAACTCCACCGTTGATTGATTTTTTTTTTTTTGTCTAGGATACCATTCTGGTAGAGGATAGGGAAAGGGAGCATTTTCTTGGGCTCTTGCTTAAGACAGATGGTGTCATGATATGTATTTGATTTTTTTGAATTATTTTTTTAGCCCGTCCTCCCAAAGGAGCTCAGAACGAGTTACAAATCAGATACTTGAGCATTTTCCCTATATCTCCCGGAGGGCTCACAATCTATCTAATGTACCCGGGGCAGTGGAGGATTAGGTGACTTGCCCAGGGTCACAAGGAGCAACATGGGGTTTGAACCCATAACCTCAGGGTGCTGAGGCTGTAGCTTTAACCACTATGCCATTGATAATGGCAATTTTGGAGTCTTGGTCTTTCTACTTGATTTTGGCACTGATAAGATGATTTTGTACAATATTTGTATCTCTGAGTGGTGTTAATAAAGGCTTTGCTGCTTAAGTCACATCCCTATAAACTTTTTCTCAGAATTGTCATATATTCCAGAGCCCTTTCACAGCCAGCTTACTAGCACAACACTGGCTCATTTAATTGTACTGATGTAATGTGTTTCTCTGAACATAAATTATGTTCAGTATCCTAATACAATGATCTAATTATAAACCGTGGATGATGCATTTTGTTCTCCTAGGATACATGTCCATTTGCAAGTATTGGGTTTCCCTAATTTTATCTCTGGACTTCCCTCTTTGTATAGATTTCTGGGAATTGTCCTTCTGGCAGTACCTAGTTATGCTGGAAAGTCTTGCATGACATTACAAGCATACAGTGCACTAGTATAGGCTAGTAACTCGGTATGCCGGCTGCTCTGCTTAAAGATTGTGACTCATAGTTCTTTGTAGAAGGAAGAGAACAAGAGTAACTTGAACTCCTTGATTTTTCAGTGCAGAATTCACTGCTAATGGTGAATATGATCTGTTCCAGAATTAGGCCTGAAGTCCTTGAGTAAAATTATTCTGTTATCCAGTCCCACATTGCTCCCTTGGGTTAGCATTCATTATGTCAAGTGTTGTAGTGCTGACTCTTTGGTAACTATGAGCAAAGATTGATTTATGGTTTCAGAGCAGAAAAGATGCTTGCAGTCCTTTGAAAAACCTCTGTATACCTGTAGTTCATCATAAAAGAATAAGAAACGCACACATTTGTGGAGGAAAAATGAAAACCAGAAATAACTAATTACAAGAGAAACGGTAGAAAATATTAAGCACAAGGTTCCAGTTTTATATTTGGCACTCTGTGCAAATTAATTAAATATATCAGTTTTAAACTGAGATATTTTGATGGTGTGTTTTGTTTTGCCTTGATCTGTGCCATAAGGATCTTTCACAAGAATGTTATATCCGCACATTTGAATCTAGGATACTGTGTTAATTTGCTTCCTCATAAGTTTACATGTTTGTTACTTATCACCACATCTTATTACATTTTTTTTTTTGACCTTGGATCCATTAAGAGTCTATATGCTCATTTTGATCCAAGATGGCTGCTGCAAGCTGGACGCGCTGAGCTGTTTGTGTCAGGACAGCGACTTTAACGAAGGAATTTTCTTCTAGTGGTATTCACTTACCGCTATGCCCAAGAGAAGAGGCTGGAGCGCTGCTTCTGCCTTGCGGTGCCCTGGAGTTCATGGTTTTGGCAACACTGAAGAACTCCTGAGGCAAATGCAGGAGGTCTCGGCAGCATCGGATGGCAGCCTGCTGAGGACACAGGGAGGCGAACCCGTAGTGTTTCCTTTTGGGCCTGATACTACACTTAGCCCCGATGTAAGGGCGCTGCCCCCGCAAGCTCAGGTTACTAGCTCTCCCAGGAGTGGGGAAACCCCCGAGACCGTGGTGTTCTCTCCTCCAGAAGCAAGTTTGGATCCAGTGCAGAGCTTGGAGGCTGGGGCTCTTACTCAAGGAGCCCTAATGGAGATATCTGGGGCAGATTCATCTTTGTAGGAGGGTGATGGCCAGAAGGCAAGCCCTGAAGAAAATCTACAGAATGGTGAGCACTCTGCTATGTTACAAGTTCCAATTTCTTTGGTTAAGCCCACTGAAGTAACCCTAGACTTTTTATGGGATCTAATGGCTGGCTTTGTAAAGTCTATTACTCCTAATTTTCAACATATTGAAGGAAAAATTAAAGAACATATTAAAGAGTTGAATGACTTAAGAAAGGAAATGAATACTTCTAATTCATCTATACAGAAATTTGAAAACAAAATTACTACATCTAAACAACTTCAAGAGACTTTAGTTAAGGACAATATCAACTTGAGAAGGAAAATTGAAATGCTTGAGAACAATTCTCGTAGTAATAATTTAATTAATTAATTTTCCTAGGCTTGAGATGGTAACACCTAGAGATATGCTTAAGAGATACTTAGTAGAAATGTTGGAAGTATCTGAAGAAATGTTACCACCATCTCATGTGTGTATTATTTACCTAATAAAGGCCGTAATCAACAACAAAAAAAATATTTAGACCAAGAACCTTTAAATGTTTCAAAATTCTTAGAGACTTCTGATAAAGATTTAGCATCGCCAGCCACTTTGATTATAACTGTAGCTCTTCCGATAGATAAAACATGGTTGTTAAAACTTTACTTTAAAAATAAACAAAAATTTTCCTTGGTCATAAAATACAGACGTTTCCAGATCTTTTACGGTAGACGCAAAAGCGCCGCCGTGAATTTCTTCTTTTGAAACCCGGAGTTATATCCCAGGGGGCTACCTTTTATTTGAGACACCCTTGTAAGTGTATTGTATGTTACCGCACTGTTAAGTATGTGTTCTTTGAACCATCTGAATTGACAACTTTTGTGGCAATGTCTCATCTGTATGGAGGAAAATCTAGAGCCCAATTATTTGATTAAGTACGGGACCTCGTTTTCAGTGCTATAGCTTTCAGCATTTTGTTAAAATACTTTGTATTTTTTCTTTTATTTACTTTGCTGTTTCTAAAGTCTTGGATCCAAAGAGGACTGAGCATAAATAGTTAAATGTTGTTTTCTTTATTGGCTGTAAAATCAAATTATATCCCCCTCCCTTTTTTTTTTTTTTTCTTTACTTGGGCCTTTCGGCCTTCGTGTTCTTTCTCAACAGTTTTTTCTTTTTCTTTTCTCATCGCTGAGCTTAATTTAGCTGCCACAATTTTTCCATCCATGTCGAAACCATTGACCAGTCAGTGCCAGGGGCCTATTTCAGGACTGACCGGCAATGTTTGGGTCCTGAGCATCACGTTGACACCTGCATGCGCCTATTCTACCTTACAAAAGATAAAGAGAAAATCACTCTATTAATGAAAAACATTATACACCAAAATAATGTTAACCAACGAAAGAAAAAAGTCTCGGACAATAGGAGAGGCGAACCTACACTCTAGCCAAGCGTCATAAGCAAAAACACTTTCACTTTGGTTAATTGTAGCAAATAAGGACTTTACAAAAAAATAGCAAAAATTATCAATTTGGAAAAACCACTAATTGCAAGGAAGCATGCTGAAATCCAAGCTAACCTAAAAACACAAATGGAATTTTTGGGTAAAGTACTCATGCAAACGGTTATTAGTGAAAATGGAATTAACTTCCCTTTACTCACTGTTTGAAGAACTCCCTCTGCGTGTTGCCACAGGAAAGGCGGTGCACAATGACCTATCAGAGGCAACCAGCATATGATAGGTCCAGCATGCATTTAGTTAGCATTCGAGACAGGTAAACCAGTTCATTGAGAAAATACCAAGAGGAGCAAACTATATGTAATGACATCATGGAGTGAAAAAATTGAATAAAGACATATTTATAAGGCAGATTGCAAGGGCACAACCACACGAAGGAGAGCCAAAAACAATAAATAACCCCCTAGTAGAAATAGACCTAAAGAAGTCTGACATCAGAAAACAATATGAAATTGTTTAGAAGGTAATATGTTAATCTCCCACATTAAGATTGGTGCGACTATGTTATCTGTAGCGGGTGTAAAGCTGTGGAATACCTTGCCAGGAATTTTGCGTTTGTGTGCTGCTAGACTGAATTTTAAGAAAATGTTAAAAACCCAACTGTTTGTGAAGGCTTTTGTGAGTTGAAATTTTATATTCAAACTGGATTTGAAGATTTCTGATGTTTTATCGACCATTTTTAAGAGTGTTGTTTTTTTAACAACTGAGCTATATATGTATGTTTAACATTTTATGCTTGTTACTATGGAAACCGTATAGGTAATATGCGGTATATAAATTTTTAAATAAATGAAGTCCATATGGTTGGACTGCATCAAGATTATAAATACAAAGCTGTTCCTTTTGCTATAATTGAAGCTGTCTACTGCCACCATGCAGATTACTTGGAAATGTGATCCAGAACTAAACTGCAATTGAAAAAAGTCATGATTATGCGACTTCCCTCTTAAGAGCACTCCTGTGCTCATTGAGACGCAAGCGCAGGGGACGTAAAGTCTGACCCACATAAACAAGATTACAAGGGCAAATGATGCAGTAGACAACAGGATCAGATTCACATGTAGTGAATCTGATCTTCAAAGTTACACTTTATCTGCTAGTTTAACAAACTCCGTAGATGTCAACATAATATCACAGTTAATACATTTTCCACATGGGCTATGATGTCCCGTAAGGGGGAAATACACCCCTGTTAACATGCAGCATGCAGGACTCAACTTTTCTTTAGAGTTTGTTTCTCTTGTAGGCAAATCGGATCCTATGTTGGGAAAAGGTTGGTAACATCTTGACTATTTCCCAATGCCTCTGTATGCTCCTTCTCACTTGGTGAACCTTTGAGTCATAGCTCAGAACACAGGTGACAGTGTCATTGTCAACTCGAGCAGGTGAAGAATCCAACAATAGACACAGCTGGCATACAAAGCACGTTTAAAACGCTTTACATATTACTGGGGCAGGATACCCCCATTCTTCAAATCGTTTAGATAGAATTTTAGACTGGGCTAAAAACTCATCTTGGGAGGAGCATATTCTTCTATAACGAAGAAATTGAGAAATGGGAAGACTCTGAGGTGCGGAGGGTGGAAACTGTCAAAATGAAGTATAGTGTTTCTATCTGTGGACTTCTATGCACTGTAGTGGTTAAAATATTATCCATCCTTGTAACCTCAATATCCAAAAAGGTAATATTTGTTAAACTACATTGCAATAAAAATTTAATCTTAGGATGGAGGTTGTTTAACCACTCTACAAACTCCAAAAGGGAAGGACGATTGCCAACCCAAAAGAAAAAAATATCATCAATGTAGCGCATCCACTGTAAAACATGTGGTTTGTAGAGTGACTCCAGGTTGCTGATTGGAATTGTCACTGAGGAACCCTGAATGCTGGATTGGGGACAGGTGAGATGTGCTGGCTGGAGGCGAGGGATGGGGTGAGAGAGGCTGTCTCGGGGGTGGAAGATCCTGCACACAGAGAGGCACAGACAGAGAAGATATCCAGGATGGGGACTGAGCATAGAGATAGGGACACTGAAGCAGTGCTGGCACAGAGAGGGACAGATATGGAGAAGAATGCTTGATGGGGGGAGAGCATTGAAATGGGGACATAGAAGGAATGCTAGACAGAGGGACATTAATTGAAAAGGGATGATGAATGGAGAGGAACAAAGAGGGAAGAAGCTCAGGATAGAGACTAGGGAGACAGATGCTGGAAAGGACAGATAGGAACAAAATATAAAATGGGCAGGTGATCCTGGGAAGACAATTAACCAAAAAACAAAGAAAAGTAGAAAAGAGATTCCTGGGATCTAAGTGAATGGAAAAATAAACTGCTCAGACAATCAAAGATAGAAGTTATTGAAATGTCAGCTTTCAGAATGTTTTTCAACTACATAAAGACAAAGTGAAGTACAATGAAAACAAACCAACTAAACTTCACCACAGTGGTCTTTTGCAAAGGTATGATGCTAGAAGAAAGTTACTAAGTAAGGAAGGCTGTTTTCTCTAGTATAGGTTACCCCCCCCCCCCTTTTTTACTAAGCCGCAGTAGAAGTGTCTACTGCAGCCCAGAGCACTAAAAGCTCTGATGCTCGTTGAATTCCTATGAGTGTCGGAGCATTTAGCGCTCCGGCTGTGGTGGAAACCTCTACCATGGCTTAGTAAAAGAGAACCTTATTGAAAATACTGAATTGTACTGAAATTCTAGATAATAATTAGCAAAAATTTTGCTTAAATGTTATCCAATAAATTTGCAAATTTTGTGTCTAGAATTTTGGATTTTTTTTCTACAGAATTTTGGATTTTTTGTGTAGAATTCTGCCTGGAGTAGGTGTTTAACTGCTTTGTGCAATTCTACTACTCCAGAAGTCTCAGAATATCTCGCCTCCCCCCCAGTGAATATTTGTGGAATAATTTTGCTTAAGTCTCGATTTGGAGCTCTATATCCCTATCTCTTGGTTTCCTTGAAAAATAAATTTGTGACCATTAATCTGATACCTTTCCATTTCAGTTTGTATATCACTGTTGCTACGCTTCAGATTATAAAAGGAAAAAAACAGAGAAAAAGATTCAAGTTTTGAATGGCATATATAATTCCTTTATGCTAGATTACAAAAATCTTACACACTCATGCTTTTCTCTGATTCTTCTTTTTACTTTAATTTCTCATGACATAACAACTATGTAAGTCGAAACAATAGGATGGATGAAAGCTGCTGAGCTGCAGCAGAATTAGTCTTCTGGATGACAGAGAGCAGATGCTGACCTTTCCTACTGAGGCAGACACGTTAGTAACTCTTGAAGCTTACACATGCCGATTTTCCTAGTGAGAACTAAGCATGAAAGAGTATTGTAAGAGATCATGGCCATGGAGAATTGAGAGCAAAAGGAAAAGTATGACAGATCAAAACTCTAAGACTTGTATATGTTACATTTACCATACCTGTTACTGGTGTGTTAGAACAGTGTTCTTCAACCTTTTTACACCTATGGACCGGCAGAAATAAAATAATTATTTTGTGGACCGGCATCAGTCCGCAGACCAGTGGTTGAAGAACACTGGGCTAAGTTGTGGGCCAGACCCTGCCCATCTTTATCCAATCTCCACCCCAGACCCTGCCCCCATAGTCCTAATTGTAACACTATTTTTTCCATTCATATATACACACACACGATATAATCTTATTAACAATGCATTGATCGCACCGCAGACCGGCAGTTGAAGAACACAGTTTTGGGCCTGATGCACATGTCGGCCCTGTGGACTGGCAGGAAATTTCTGTGGACCGGCACCAGTCTATGGACCGGTGGTTGAAGAACAATGTGTTAGAACATCTATATCTGCTTTTCAAAGTGAAGGGAATTGCATATTTTAGGATTAAACTTGAGTGTGTTGATATACTGCTTTTGGCAGGAGCACATGAGAACAAATTCTTAATGACAAGATGAAAAATGTAGGGTTTTTACATTTAATCAGATGTTTGGAAATATTTTGGGCATTTTCAGTAAGCTTAGTTTTGTATAATTTTTCTTTTTGGTCTGAGATTTTATAGCATTATGCTGCAGTAAAATATCTTACCACAGCTTTATCACATACAGTATATACTCAAATATAAACTGAGATTTTTGTGCCAAAAAAATGGCCCAAAAATGGGAGTCCCTGTTTATATTTGTGTCAGTGCTGATCCTCCTGAACCTGTTGCAATCCTCTGCCGGGCCTGCCATAAGACCCGGTGGTCCAGCAATGACTGGGACAGGAGGGATCCCTCCCACCTCCTGTCCTAGCTGATTCTAATAATTTGTACCTCCCTCCCGCTTCCCCTGCGTACCTTTTTAGTATCCCTGGTGGTCCAGTGGTGAATCATGGCAGGAGCGCCCTACTTTTGCTCCTGCCCGTGCAGAGTCGCTAGCTGATTGGCTGCTGCGAGTTCTCATGCATGGGCAAGAGCGAAGGAAGTTCACTCTTGCTGCGATTCACCACTGGACCACCAGGGATACTAAAGGTATGCGGGGAGACAGGAGGGAGGTAAAAATTCTTAGAATTTGCTGGGACAGGAGGGATCACTCCTGTCCCAGCCAGTGGAGGCCTGCAAGTCATCGGGAGGTAGTGAGTGAGGGGGCTGGATGTAGAGCCTGGCAGAGCATCGAGAGAGGGGGAACAAGGTGCAGAGTCTGGCAAGGCACTTCACTTGAATAATAACCCCTTGGTTTATATTTGAGTCTACCTTTTATCCTCATTTTGGGGAGGAAAAAAGGTCACCTCCATTTATATTCAAGTCAGTTTATATTAGAGTATATAAGGAATTACTTTTGCTGACTTTATATGATAAGATCCGTAAAGTATTTGACATGGGAAGGCATTATCTGTTGGAATCTCTTGATGTAGCATCTGCCTTTGATACTGTAGATCATCTCACCTTATTGGACAGATTACGTGGACTTGGGATTGCTGGTAAAATATTAAAATGATTTGATTTTTGTGTGGCAAATGGTGATGATCAATCTGTGTTTTTCCCGTTGAAATGTGGAGTGCCACAGGGCTCCTCATCTGCTATGCTTTTCAATCTATTTTTGGCACCCATTGGGAAATTGTTCTCACTTCTTGGGTTACAATATCAGATCTATGCAGATGATCTACAATTTTTGTTTGAGTTTCCGGCAGACTAGATACAGGGTTTCCGGTTATTGTCACACTATATGGATGAGATCCAGTTATGGATGACAACGAAACGTCTCAAAAACAAGGATTTTATGGCTTTCTCCCACTGGTATTGAGGGAAGCTCCATTAAATTTCATGTATGCAGGTGTTACAATTGTAATTCAGCAGGAAATTAAAAGTTTGGGAGTCATCTTGAACATTTTCCTAAAATTTCGTAGTTGTATCTCTTCTGTAGTTAAGACTGTATTTTTTAAGATCAGGATAGTACTAAAATTTTGGGATTTGTTGGCTGCAAATTTTTGATCAGTGATGCAAAGCTTTGTCTTGCCACACTTAGACTACTGTAATTCTTTTATGCGGCTTACTATAGAAATCTTTAAGTGGCTCAGAATACCGCTGCTAGGGTTATAGCCAGATTACCTCGCTATTCTCGTGTTACATCTGTACTAACTGAACTGGTTGCCAATTATATGGAGAATACAATTTAAGATACTAACATTGGTATTTAAATCTGTTCATGAATAAAGATCTCTTGATTGTCCCTTCTATTCATTCTGTTAAGAAAGTAGTGAATCAATCTCATATGTTCCAAGTAGCTGGACCTTTACTATGAAATTCTGTTCCAGACTCCATTCATTTGATTTCTGATTTTTTGTCATTTTGGAAAAGCTTGAAAACCTATCTTTTCCGATTGGCCTTTTTCAATCTGGGTAATTCATGATTTTGTAGTTTTTGGGCCTTAATTATTTTAAGGAATGGATGCAGGATGTTTGTTATATGCTGCTGTTTTTATTGTGATTTGTTAAGTTTTGTTTTAAGTATGTATGTAATGTTACTCGCATAGATGTTTTGATAGGCGGTCTATAAGTGTTTTAAATAAATAGAATCTGTGGTGAATGAATAATGGGGTATGTGTTCTTTCCAGGAGCATCTCAAAGGGGCTGGAGGTTACGTAAATCCTTTAATTATTTAAGACACTTAGAATCCACTTTTAACCAAAGTGGCTCACAATCAACATACATAATCGAACAAACATGTCTACAAGAATCTAGACAACAAAACTAGATAGCTAAAACAATAATGAGAGAGAGGGTCCATTAACTTCGTATCCATTAAAGAGAAGACTTACATCATCAAAACCAGAGTAATATATAACTAATTAAAAAATGCTTGTCGGAGGTCACGTGACGCTATGCACCGTTGAGGACGTGCTCCGCATCGGCTCCGGGCCCCAATCCTCTTCCCTGAGCTACAACTTTAAAAATTTCATCCTGGACGGGTCTCCGAATAACATGCAGCATCGAGCGCATATGGATAAATATTTAACACGATCGCAAGAAACAGCGAGATCGAAAGTGGCACGGGCCAGCATGCCGAAAGTGAACTCGGGAGCGACTAAAATGGCGGCGGCCTCAGGCACGGCTGTGTCCGAGTTTACAGACACGGCACTGGCTGATATAAAATCGGCGGTGGCTCAAGTGTTGGGACCGCAAATGGAGGTGCTTACTACTACAATGACTTGCCTGGAACAATTGCTTACCGGCACAGCAGCCCCCACGACAGATTTGGAGCAGCGGATTTCAACGGCGGAGGATAACATTAACTCCCACGAGCTGGATATAGCAGCCTTACAGGAAACTGTGCACCGGCAAGCTGAAAAGATTGACGAGCTGGAAAATAGGTCGCGTCGCAGCAACCTTCGTTTTGTGGGTATTCCTGAACTAATCCCTGATGCACGCTTGCCGGCAGAACTGGAGGGCTGGCTTGAAAAAGAATTTCCGGAGGCCATGGTTTCCAGCTCCCTCTGCTTAGAACGAGCCCATAGATTGGGAGCGAGACCAGCACAAGATGCTAGGCCACGAGTGGTAATAGCAAAATTCCTGAATTATCGCCATAAAGCAGCCATACTACGCCAGTACCGGGCTAGAACAGCTGCCTTGACACTAAGTGGGTCGACTATTCGAATTAGCCAGGATTATTCGACGGCCCTCACCGACAAGAGGAAGGAATTTTATCCTCTCTGCAGCCGACTGGTGGAACTTAAACAGCGCTTTGTGTTTGTTTATCCTGCTCTTTTGAAGATACACCATGAGGGTGCTTGGCACTCATTTCCACATGCACCTGAAGCAGCTGATTTCATTAATACTCGCCTAAAATCTTCGGGAGACCCTCCTTGAATGTTTCTGGACTTGATCACTTTTAATTCTGGCCGGGATGGAATTCCCACTGTTAAGTATGTGTTCACTGTACTGAAGCTCATAAAAACATTTTAGGTTACTATCCATTTAGGAGATTGGGGTTCCGTTTGGTGTCCTACGGGCCTCTAACATATTCCGGATGGGATATGTTCTGCAGGGTACTTGGGAATATTGGGGAAGGGATTTGGGATTGTGGGAGGGAATGGGAACAGCCTGTGGGGACACGAATTGTTATGGTTATGCTATTACACTGGGTATGTTTACCTGTTTCTATATTGCATTTCTCCTTGCTTCTTCTGCGATCTGACTGGTGCTATATATCATGCGCTCGGGTGAGGCTGGGCACCTGGGCGTGGTATTTGAGTATAGATTTCTGTATAAATGACTTTTTGAGGGACCCTGGGTGACAGCACACTCCGAATTGTCTCTTGGAATGTTTCCGGTATAACATCACCGGTTAAAAGATCCAAAATATTACAACAATTGAAACGTCACCGAGCAGATTTGGCCTGTTTGCAAGAGACTAAATTGACTGCCGCTGAACATGAAAAATTGAGGCGAGGATGGGTAGGATCAGTTTTTTATGCCTCCTCATCGGGCAAGCGGGCTGGAGTGTGTTTATTAATTCGCAAGGGTTTGAAGTGTGCTGTCACCTCCTACCAACCAGACACTCAGGGTAGGACTTTACTATTACATATTTCACTGCAGGGTACAGAATTCAGACTGTTGATTACATATGGGCCTAACATCTATTCTCCACACTACCTAAAATCTTTAGTTTTGTTGGGACTCCAAGATGCTTCTGTTCCATTACTGGTGGTGGGGGACTTTAATCAAGTAATGGACGCTACAGTAGACTGTTCTGGTCTATCTACCTCTCCCTCCACACAGAATACTAAAGGGTTACCCTTCGTTTGCAAGTCCCTGGGCCTAGTGGATCCTTGGCGCCTCCTTCATCCGTTTGAGCGGGACTATACTCACCAGTCTAGGGCACATGGGACCTTTTCCCGTTTGGATTATACCCTGATCTCAGAATCTCTCTTTCCTCGGGTGACTGAGGCGACCATTGGCGATATCTGATCACTGTCCTATCTGGCTGGATGTGTCCTGGGGCTTACCTCCTTTGGGAAGATACCGGTGGCGCTTTCCTTCATACTTGATGGATGATCCTACTTTTCTAGCGTATTTACGTTCTTGTTGGGAGGAATTCTTGGTAACTAATGGACACCATCAATCCACTCCAGATCTCTTCTGGGACACAGCCAAGGCTGTACTTAGAGGGGCGATAATTTCCTTTGTCTCAGCTCGTCGCAAACGAATTTCCAATGGTATAATTAGATTAGAGAATCAATATACCCGATTAAAAGCTCGTTATCTCCTCCATCCTACTCGAACGCTTGGTGAAGAAATGCACTCAGCACAAGTAGCACTGAATGCTTTACTGCATGATCGGGCAAAGCGCTCCCTTTTTTATAGAAAGTATAGGTTTTACCGTTTCGGAAATAGGACAGGTAAACTATTAGCCACCTTGACTAAAAATTGGCAGGATGATCGCTATATTCCCCGAGTTAAATCGGGAACACATTCTTATCATACTAAACCGGCAGACATTGCAGAGACATTTTATCAACACTTCTCTAATTTCTATAAATGCCCTGGTAACTATACAGGCCCTGATGTCTTTGACTATCTGGAAGATGCGGGCATGCCTAAATTCACAGACCTGCAGAGATCGGTATTGAATGGACCGATTCAGGGAACGGAGATCCAAAAAGCGATTAAGCAGTTACGATCTTGTACAGCTCCGGGCCCTGATGGGTTTTCAACTGAATTTTATAAAGCCATGTCACTGCAGGTGTGCGAATCTCTTCTCAGCTATTATGTGGTGGCATTGGAGAAAGGAACCTTTCCACCTCATGCCAACACAGCCACCATTACATTACTCCCTAAACCGGGTAAAGCTAAAGACGAGGTTGAATCTTACCGCCCCATATCCCTTCTAAATGTAGATATAAAAATTTTGGCCCATCTATTAGCCAATCGTTTGACTCCTATTCTACCGCATGTGATTTCACCTGCACAGGTAGGGTTTGTTCAGGGCCGGCACTCGGTGGTGAATGTCAGGAGAGTACTATTGGCAATGTCTAGAGCACAGGCAACGTCCACACCGGGTATTCTGGCCAGTTTAGACGCTGCAAAGGCCTTTGATCAGGTCAACTGGACCTACCTTTTTGAGATATTGCAATATGTAGGGGTGGGAGGCTGGTTTTGGTCGGCCTTGCGGATGTTATACTCGGCTCCTACTGCTTCCCTTTTGGTGAATGGTATTCTAACACGGACCTTTGCGGTTGGCCGGGGTACTCGTCAGGGCTGCCCGTTGTCCCCCTTACTTTTTCTTCTCTACTTAGAGCCTCTTATACGAACTATACAGCAGGATGATGTGCTGGTTGGATTGTTGGAAGGGGACTCCCAACTAAGAGTGCTAGCTTTCGCGGATGACATTCTGCTTACCCTTGCTCAGCCGCATCGCTCCTTGACGCGTGCTTTGGAGCTGTTGGACGAATTTCATCTATATTCTGGACTGACGCTGAATAAACAGAAATCCTTAGTACTTCCACTTCAAACCACAATTTGTGACTCCTGGCCGGGTCCCTTTCCTCTTGTATGGGCTACCTCATCCATTAGATATCTGGGTGTCCTTATTCCTAGGGATTTAACCACCCTTTACTCTATAAATGTGTTGCCTTTGCTCTCTCGAACCGAGCAGCGTCTGCAGGCGTGGCGAGCCTATCCTTTGATGTTAATGGGTAGGATCGCCTTATATAACATGATGGTGATCCCACAATGGCTTTATATTTTGCAAACTCTACCTATTCTTTTATTGCACACACATCTCCGACAGCATTTTCGTACAGTAACACGATTTCTCTGGGGGGTAAAAGATCTAGGATTACTCTGCACAACTTATCGCTACCTACCTCACAAGGGGGTCTGGGCCTCTTGCATATAGATAGATTTAACAAGGCTTGCCAAATCCGGCATCTGAATGATTGGTTCTGTAACACTTCATATTTTACAGCCACGGGGGTGGAATGTTCAACATTTACCCCATACCATTTTAGTTATTTACTACATGTTACTAGCCTACCTAAAAGAGAGATGACTTATGGTGATTTATTTTTGCTTCCCCTGAGAAAAACTTGGAAGTCTCTTTGCCAGCGATTGGACATTAAATATGATATGACACCATGTCTCCCTGTCACCGGGAATGGAGCCTTTCCCCCGGGTATGGACCTGGGTGCCCAAATTTGATGGACTGGGAGGGGAATGTATTATTTATTTCATGTATTGCAGTCTGATGGATCTCTCCAATCTTTTCATACTTTATGTGACACTTCCATGCTGGAGCCCGGTGATTGGTTCCCATACAAACAGCTTCACCACTATGTCAGCTCTTTGCCCAGATCAGCATTGAGAAAAGAAGTTCAGGATAAATTATCAGAAGCCTTCTGTTTGACGGCACAGGAGCCCATACCATTACGCTTTCATCATCGCTTTCTACAAGAACTAGCCGGTGAACTGGATTATGCTTCTCTGGCTCATCAATGGACTCAAGACCTACATATTACAATCTCGGTGGATGTGCTTAAAAGGAGTTTCTCCTTGGGAATGAAACTATTGGTATCTCCTGCAGAAAAGGAACGCTACTACAAGTTCTTGACCCGAGCGTATTTTGCACCAATTCGGGCATATCGGGCACAAGTGAGTACTACGGACTGTTGCACGAAGTGCGCGGCCCCGAGGGCCTCTCTGGGACACATGTTTTGGCTATGTCCGGGTATACAAGCTTATTGGAAACAAATTTGTCTCCATGTTCAGTCCATTTGGAACTGTACCTGGACACCAACAAACACCTTTCTCTTTACATTGAAATTTATTTTAATGCCCAAACGTCCAGGCGCAGCAGCGTTTGTTCAAAAGACCATATTCATGGGCCTTAAAACTATTCTCCAATGCTGGCTGTCCTCCAATACCCCTACTGTGGCTCATTGGCGAGCACAGATGATCCAATTGGCGGGATATGAGCGTTTGGCCCTTACAGATATAAACTCTAAACATGGTTCCTCATATTTACGTTGTTGGATGCCTTTTTGTGAAACTCTGACACCAGTTGTACGCAGTAGACTGTTGAATTGAGGTGTTTAATTATGGCTGTTCCCATGGGGAAGGAGTGGGTGGGTGGCGGGTGGGGTGGTTAGGTGGTTGAATTGTTAGAATTGGAAGTGTTGCCTTGAATATGTGGCTGGCTTAACTGTTCTTTGTTTTGTTATTTAAATGAATAAAAAGATTTAATCATAAAAAATGCTTGTCCACCTCTTGGATTCACTAGGACTATCCCTGGTGTCTGAAAGTGGGGGGATAGGTGTGATCCTCAGTTGATCCTGCTCCATAGGTCTCCAGCATCAAATTGCAATTGGCTAACTCCTTGCAGTACTATTAAGATACTGATAGGTTTGGTGCTATTTTGATGTTGGCAACCTAGTGGACAGGTATGACTGCAGATTGTTCCCTCCCCCATGCATTTTCCTATATATGTATCCATGTCTTAAACATCATTTCATGCATCTGGTGACATGAACTCTAGGCCTCAAGCTCAAACGTCATTTCATGCATCTGGTGACATGAACTCTGGGCCTCAAGCTCAAACGTCATTTCATGCATCTGGTGACATGAACGCTGGGCCTCAAGCTCAAACGTCATTTCATGCATCTGGTGTCATGAACGCTGGGCCTCAAGCTCAAACTTCAATAAATTGGTTAGTCTATATCAGTGGTCTCAAACTTGTGGCCTGGGGGCCACATGCAGCCTGCCAGGTCCTATTTTGAGGCCCTCGCTTTGTTTATCATAATCACAAAAGTAAAATAAGTTTCTTGATCATATGTCTCTTTAGCTATAAATGACAATGTTATAATTAAGACTTAGCCAAAATGAAAGATTTATAAACTAAAGAGTTTTACATCATGCAAAATTGTCATTTCTTTAATAAGACATTAACTATTTTTTCTGCGGCCCTCCAAGTACCTACAAATCCAAAATGTGGCCCTGCAAAGGGTTTGAGTTTGAGACCACTGGCCTATATGGTGCTACCTGCTTCTGTCAATTGTTACACCAGACTAATATGATTGCCCCTCCTTTTGAACTTGAGCAAAATTATTTTAGGTTTTAAAAATTGCTGAAAACATGGTTATTTTATAAACATTTGTTGACACTCTTGTGTAGGCTAGGTCTTTGAATTTTTTAAAATTCTGTCTCAAGTAATTTAATGGTATATAAAAACCATGTGTGTTATGCCTTGCTCATTTCAGACTGGTTGTTTCTTTGTACTTCCTCAGAAACAGTTATGTGAGATATCCTGGTCTCTATGCATATGCTACTTTTTTAGTCCAGGTTGTGAATTGTTAGTTTTATAACTTAGGCTTTTTAAAACTAGCGCTTTGTGTCCGCAGAATAGAGTTGGCAGAGAATTATTGAAACCATTGGATGTAATCTACAATAGCTGTTGTACACATCCATCCATTACTTGATACATGAATGCTTTTCCTCAGCCAACCTTCTTTAAACTGGTGGTTAGCATTATATTCTGCTTGTTAGATGAAATTCAGTGGACAAATTCATAAATTTATTTCTAAAGCACTGTGAAATATCTTTTGCTTTCATATTTGGAGAAATTTGGAGTTTTTATTTGATCCCTATTTGGTAAGATTAATGCAGTTATCTTTTGCATTGTTTTCGTCTATAGATACGATTAGGTTTTTTTGTGATTTATACCTTTTACTAGTAGATGGTTACAAGTCTACTAGTTAATACATTCTACACTGCTAAGCTCAGTTTGCAATACTATATTTGACAAAATATGGTTCAGATAGTGTTAAATTCCCTTCTGTCTCCATTCGTGCAGAGTACATTATGTATATCTCTACCTTATTCTGTGTCAAGACCTGGAGGTGTGAGAGGGACTGTATGCATGCCTTGTCTCAAGTTTTGAGGGTAGGCATAGTCTTTAACATGATTTCTGAGGAGAAATGACCATTTAGGGAAATGGTAGAGCACCTCACTGGGATACATATCTAAGCATGCTATTCTGGGCAATGTGCCAATGACATTTGTGTGTCCAGGCAAGTGTCTGTCACCAACGAAGATGGTATAAATAACCAGGTGGTAGGTTCCCCCACATGTCATCACTCAAAGCTCTGTCTAAATTTGTGATTCTCTTTAGACAGATCTGCTTAATCAGGTTGGCTTGGTGATGTCAAACATGGCTCAGAAGCCATAGAGTGAACAGCTCTAATTTTCCAATGCTCATCATAACTATCACAATTTTACATTCTTCTGGTTCTGTTTTCCTTGTTATTCTGACTACTTCATAGTAGTCAAAAAAAAATAAGAGAAAAAGTGTTTTAACTGATGTAGTAAAAAGCTTAAAAGCATTTCCAAATGCAATAATGAACAATTAATATTCTTGGATGAGCTAGTTAGATATTGAGACAATGCATGTCTAAGAAGGAGATTTCATATCAAATATGATAGCACTGAGGGATGAAGAGGTAGATTATGTATAACTTCCTCTTGGGTTCCTAGGAGGCGAAAACATTGCTTTGACTCATAAGACATGGTTTTGCCTTTAGATTACATCATCTCTTAGCATAGAAAAATGAAGGCAGATAAAGACCATAGGGTCTATTCAGTCTGCCATAACATGTCATCTACTGTGACTATATCCTCCTCTCCTTTGGAGATCTGACATACTTGTTCTAAGCAGTCTTGAATTCAGATACTCTTTGCTTCTACCATCGGGAGGTCATTCCATGCATTCACCACCTTTTCCGTGAAAAATATTTTCTGAGGTTACTTCTGAATCTATCCTCTTTCATCGTAATTCTATGCCGCCTCATTCCTGAACTTTCTCTCAATTGCCTCATACACATTTATGCCACATAGGTATTTAAACATCTCTATATCATGTCTTCCCTCTCTTGCCTTTTCTCCAAAGTATACATATTGAGAGCTTTAATTCTGTCTTCATATGCCTTATGCTGAAGACTGCTGACCATTTTAGTAGCCTTTCTCTGGACCGACTCTAACCTATTTATATCTTTTTGAAGATGCGGTCTCCAGAATTGTACACACTATTCTAAGTGAGGTCTTACCAGACTCTTATACAGGGACATCAATACCTCCTTCCTTATTCTCTTCCTATTCCACCTTTTCTCCTTTTCAACATGAAGTCCCGGGAGGTATGTTGCCTGCCTGGTGCCAAAATCCAAAATATTACAGAGAACTTGCCAAGACTCATCAAGCTTAATAACTATTATCTGATTCTGCTCATCCATGTTGGCACTAATGATACTGCTAGATATCCCTCCAAACGTATCAAAAGTGACTTTGTAGCTCTGGGAGAGAAGGTGAAGCAGTCAAGTGCACAGGTGGTATTCTTATCAATCCTCCCTGTTGAAGGTAAAGGCCAGGGAAGAGAAGCTTGCATCCTAGAGATGAATGCGTGGCTGCACGGATGGTGTTATAGAGAGCGTTTTGGTTTCTTAGACCATGGGATGATTTTTCCAAGGACTGCTGAGCAGTGATAGGGTGTATCTATCAAAGAAGGGAAGAAAGAATGGCTAACCTACTGAAGAGGGCTTTCTTTTTAGAGATGCCTTTGATCTTTAAGCTTTTTAAGTCAGGATCTCAAATGCTTACTCGCATCTTTGCTTTTCCGCAGAGTTGCTTCCCTTCTTGTGTTTCCTGCCATTTTTTCTTTCATCTATTTCTCTATTCCTCCTCTCTTATTTCTATTTATCTCTCTTTACTTTTGCTTATTCTCTACTTACCCATCCTGATGTTTTTCCCTTTACTGTCTTTCTTTCCTATCCATTATTGTATTTCTTACCCTCCTCTCCCATTGGGCGCTGTAAGTCCTGTATGTCTTTTGTAAGTCAGCCAGTTGGTTCCCCTTGAATATTGTAAATATTTTTAATTATGTTAATCGCTTAGAATTTTGATTAAGTGATCAATCAAGTTTTAAATAAAACTTGAAACTTGAATCATTGGGGCAGGGTGATCAAAGCTCCCAGGTGAGTAAGCCCTCAGGTAAGTGAATCACTAAATACCTGTAGACAAATAGGAAACGAGGGCAGTGTCTGGAAAGCAGTATATAAATGTTCAAAGTATGGGAAACAAGGTTCTGAATCTAGAGGCTGTGATGGAAGAGGCTGAGTTGGATTTAGTGGTGATCACGGAGACGTAGTTTATGTACAACTATGACTGGGATATAGTTATACTGGGCTATAATCTGTCAAGAAAGACAGGGAAGGAAGAAAAGGAGGGGGGAGTGGTGTTATATGTTAAAGACTATTAAAAAAACACAATTGCAGGATCTACAGGGTAAGGAAGAGGCATTGTGGGTCAGTTTGGAAAGAGGGAATAGAAAATGTATTTACATTGGTGTGATATACAGGCCTCCTTCACAGACAAGAAGTGGACAGAGGTTTAATAGTAGACATTCAGAATATAGCTGTAAAAGGGGAAGTATTACTAATGTGATTTCTAACATGCCAGATGTTGATTGGGTTATTCCTATTGTGGGATCTTCTACAAGTAGAGAAATCCTAGCTATTCCACAGTAATGCACAAAAGTAAATATGATTTTTTTAAACACATGCACAATGCAAATTCACCACCAGGTCCATAATGTAGAAGGGTTAGTCAAGGGGATTTCATGCCAGTTTTGGGGATTTATAGGCAGCTTTTCTTCTGCAACTTTAGCAAGTACCTGAAACTTAAATATAGTGAAGTTGCCATTGCCTCCATTATATGTGCATATCTGAAATGTAAGTACCAGCATGCATCTGCACATGTTTGGCACATAAATATTAGCCTCATTAATTTTAAGGGCAAGAAATTTTTGTAAGACAGTATTTTATATAAAGTAACATTTCAGATCATGAGCAAATACATACTGACACATATTTCTTCAAACACATTCAGAGTGAAGCTGGCCTTACCTCGGAACCTTTGTGTGCTTATGTCTAGCAGGCTTGCCCTGATTTAGCATGCAAATTGTGTACTTTGAATTTGCATGTCATTAGTATTCTGCATCACTGCGGAATATTTTCTTGCTAGTGTGATAGATGCTGCATGTGGCAAGTCACTCGCTGATGGCTGAGCATCAATTCCTTAGTGTTTCTTTGGTCTGGAATGGATTCAAGAAGATCTGTCGCTGACAAATAATCCTTGCATGTGGTCTATATCCCTTCTACTTACCTTTCTTTAGGGAGATTTTGTTTCAAGTATTGCTGATGCTTCTTGCACTGGAGCAGGATGTGCTGAATTTTTTGCTTTTCTGCTGCCAGTGGAACAAATGTACTCTGCACAACAGTAATGAGCTGTTTAATGTCTGGCTGTCTCATTGGTTTATATAGTGTATTGCTTTGGTGAAATTTGTTCCTAAAGAACAGCTTATAAATTAGGGGATATCTACTATAAAGTGCTAATTATGTTACTATGCACATACTGTTAGTATATTACCTGTTAATTTATTGCTATCATTTCATTTCTTAAATCTTGATTTACTGCCAAATTATGAACAGGTCAAGCAAGGTGGGTTACAAATGTATAAAGTAAACACAGAAGAAAGGAACTAAAAAATATCAGAAATATCACGACAGGAAAGCTCTCAGAAAGAGAACAAATAAAACAAACTTTCGCAGGTACCTCACAATCCTGTGAGCTCTATCATGGGTCCACAAAGATGATTGTGTGTTTTTATTGTAATCCACTCAGAATTGTTGGATGTAGCAGGTAATCAATTTTCTAAAGTAAATAAATAAAGACCTTCATAAACAAGTTCTCAATATTATTTTAAATTTCTTGTAAAGTGGGAGCTGATTCCAAATGGCCTGGGCAAGCTAAAAAATACAGTAGGATGAGTGGCTATCAGATGGCTGGACTAGTGACCTCCAGCCTGTGAGCTGTTGATGAAATAGAAAATGCAAGTTTAGTTCGTTTGTTATAAGCCATCGATGCAGTTGACAATATAATAACATGAATAAAGGAGAATAGAAAATGAAGAAGCAGAATAAAAAGTTATCCCCAAGATGCACAAAGAGTAATTAACACTGTGAAATAAGGTGGGGTCCTCACATATAAGACCTTGTGAGCTAATGTAGGGATTTTAAATGCAATATGGCACCTGATCAGGAGCCAATGGTAATGCAAAAATTGTGTCTCATGGTCCCCAAAATGGACCAATCGCCACATTCTGAGGCATTCTAATAGATGTTTCATAGTATGCGAACAACACTGGCATAAGCCAGGTTAATCATTCTGTAGAGGAAATCAACAGAGCAAAGGATAAAGAAACCTATCTTTCGCCACACTGGAAATCTAGGTCCCAAAAGACAGTTGCAAATCAGTTACTCCTAAGCAATGCTCCATCTAAAGATTGACTGGGTGCTTGAAATTTCTTTTTGTGAGAGCGACAAGTTCTTAAAAAAAAAATAAAAATAAACTTTGTGTTAGCATCAAGTCCTAAAAACCATATTTGCAAGACTGTGAGCAACACTCCTAGAATGTATGAGAAACATATCCCCTAAGTATTTAAAGGAATCTAGAGCTGGTATAGAGTGAACAGACAAAACTGGATGTCAAAAGATGAATTATAACTCCTTTACATGGTAGTTTCAATTGCCCCAATATGTAGGGGATAAATGTAATCGGGCATGCTAGGAAGGCATGATGATATCTAGGGTTTTTGCCAGCTACTTGTGACCTGAATTGGCCAATGTGGAAACAGGATACTGGGCTAGATGGACCATTGGTTTGACCCAGTATGACTATTGTGGGCTAGATACACTAAAGTCAGCGATCGTCGCTAAACTCGTTTTCACAGCTTTAGTGATTCGACCCAATGCACAAAACAGCTCACCGTGTGTTTTTCCCCTCAGTTGCCTATTTTCTGATCCAGTCATACAAATTAGCTAAAAACCCCATGCAAGTAGCCAAGAGATTGATGCACTAACATTGCTTGGCTATGCAAAAAAAAAAACCCACAGAGGTTTTAGCTCTCTCGGACGACTGTTCTTGATTGGTAACTGTCACCGACAGGTCTGCCTGTTTGTTTGTTTTTTCTTTTTTTTTTTTCAATGGCACATATATTTTGCATGTTATACAATGACCCCCCCCCCCCACACACACACACACACACACACGAACTGGCACCACGACCTCTCCACGGCACTGAAAATGGCAGGGGGATGCTTTCTCCCTCCTGCCTGGCCAAATACCCCCGGCTGTATCACCACCCGGTCCTGGGCACCAACACTCTCCCCAACCATCCCCAACTGCCCCCATCCTCCCCCCTTCAAAAAAAAGCAGGAGGGATGCTCCCCCCAAACTCCCTGTACCTTTGGAAGATGTTGGGAGCTGGAGGGAAGCACAGTCTCTCCAACTCAGAGGTCCAGCACATGAAAAATGATCGACCTTCCCTTCCTGGTGCTCCATGTGATACATGCGAAGGAGCCTAAAGCCCTAATTGACTCAGATACCCAAGGTGCCTTCCTTTTGGCTCAGATGCCTAAGGCCCCTCTCATCAGGGGGCCTAAGGCTCCTCTCTCTGTATCCCATGTGATGCATGGGGAGGGGCCTAAGGTCCTGATTTGCTCAGATGTCAGACCTTTGACCCCTCCCTGTGCATCACATGGGGTGCAGAGGGAGGAGTCTAAGGCCCCCTGATGGGAGGGGCCTTAGGCATCTGAACCAATGGGGAGGTGCCTTGGGCATATGAGCCAATCAGGGCCTTAGGCTCCTCCCCATGCATCACAGGTAATTCCCACGTGCTGGGCGTTGGAGCTGGAGAGACTCTGCTCCCCTCCAGCTCCCAACATCTACCAAAGGTACGGGAGGGGGTGGTTCGGGGGAGCATCTGGTGGCAGGAGGGAATGGATGTTCCTCCTGCCTTTTTCTTTTGGGAGAAGGAGGGATGGTTGGAGGGGGTCTGTGGCACAGGGGTCCAGGACCAGGTAGGGGCATGGTGCAGGGGTATTTGGCCAGGCTGGAGGGAGGAGGCATACCTCCTGCCATTTTCACTGCTGTGGGGGGTGGGGTGGTCATAGTGCTGGTTCGTGGGGGGGGTTGTTGGGGGAGGGCCATCAGTGCAAGAGGCTTTTTACTTTTTTTTTTTTTTTTTAATGGGGCATATTGTGTGTGTATAACACACGGACAGCATCTGTGCCATTTAAAAAAAAGAAGCCCTAACAGCAGTGGCAGGAGGCTGCTTCCTTTGTCACTGCTGTTAGGGCTCTGCGTGTGTGTCAATCACTCACTGAGTGATTGATCTGTTGGGTTTGCATTCAAATGATTTACACCTCCATGCAAACTTGGTAGTGCACCGATTGCTTGGCCAGAATCGGTCAGAGAATCAGCAAACAGCGATCCAGTTGGTATTACTAACTGATTTTAGTGCATCTAGTCTTATGTTCACATGATGGCTTTAAGGAGCAACTGATTAGGACACCAACAAGAGGAGGAGCAATTCTCGATCTTAGTGGACCACATGAGGTGATATACTAAGACCACTTACCAGTGACCATAACATTAGATTTGATTTAATAACCAGGGTAAGTACACACAGAAATCCAATACATTAACTTTTAACTTTTCAAAAAGGAGACTATGATAAAATGGCAATTTTTTTTCTTTAAGGAGCAGCTGCAAAAATTTACATTAGGTATAGATGTTCAAAAATATCCTCTTGGAAGCCCAGGGCAAATAGTCCATGTATTAAAGGCAGAAGGAAGACCAAATGACATCCAGCATAGTTTAAAGGGTAGGTAAAGGAGCTAAAAACATCGTTCAGAAAATGGAAGAAGGAAACTGCATCAGAGATGGCAAGCCGAATGTGAAGCACTGATAAGGAAAGCAGAAACTTTGAAAAGATTTGCCTTGGAGACAAAAACTTCTTTAGGTATATTATATAGTAAATGATGGCAGATAAAGATCTGAACAGTCAATACAGTTTGCTTTATTGTTTTGTGGTAGTTTTTGCTTTTGCATCTTGTTCACAGATTTTTGTCGTGGTATCAGAGATCCAGGTTTAAGGGGACTTCTCTGCCTGCTTGGAGAGGAGCAGACAGCTGCAACTGGCAATGTATCCTTTGGGGAACTGTACAGCCAGCTGAAGATTTGTAGAGTTCAGGGTTCCAGGCCCTCAGCACTTGCTCGCTTCCTTGACTTGTCAGGATCTTGAGCACAGGCTTTTAGGCATCAGAAGCAGTCCTTCAGTGTGCTCAGGGTGCTAGCTGCAACTTTGCCTCCTCTCCTTTTTTCCTTTATTGGCTCAGATCCGCAGTGTGCACGAAGCTGCATACAGCAGTTCCTCATGCGTTCTGCGCCTGAACTAGAAGCCTTCTCTCTGACATTGCAACGTCAGAGGGAATGCTTCTGGATGAGGCGTGGCTAGTGAGAGGAGCCGCTGTACGCAGCTTCATGCACATTGCAGCTGTGAGGAGGAGGGAGCCAGCCAGCCACAAGAAAACACCATCGGACCACGGGCCACATAAAACAGCCAGGTGGGCCGAATTAGATACCTGTGGGGTAGAGGATCAGTCCAACTAAGGTCAAACTGGCAGCCCGAAAATTTTTGGTATCTCAGCTGACCAGTGGCTTGAGGCAGAGAGCCCCTTCAGATCCAGATACAACTTAAGGGAGCTGAAGTGGGCTGCAGCACCTTTTCCCTATCGCATGTTTTGTGAGTTCAGGCTGTGACAGCCTAGGGGTAAAACGGGGGGGTGTCTTGAAAAGTGCTTTTTGACTTTTTTGCATTTAGTATTTGGTCCTCCTCTTCTAAAATCCTATTTTTTGGTTGGCTCCGAGGTGTTTTGAAACCATTTGTAGGTGCCAAAACACTGCTGCAGTGGACATTTTGGATTTCCCAATTTTTTTTCTTAAGTTCTCCAAAACACCTCATTTTGCCTCAAAACTGACAGGGATAAGGTCCTAAGATCCTTATGCCTTACTTGCACTGGATGGATGACTGAACAGCACCCATGCACCACTTGCTGCATGATGTGGGATGGAGGGGTGGAAGCAGTCATTTAGGGCTGGAAAATGGCAAACATTCCCATTGGGGGAAAAGAAGCACCTCCTGGAGCCCCGGTACAGCGGTCCTATGCACCATAAAGGGTATAGATGCTTTGCACCCCAAGAAAAGGTGATTTCTCCATATTAAGGGGGAAGGAGAGTTGCCACTCAGACCTTTTCTCTGGCAGGCTTATGCACAAGGCTGAACGCTAATCAGGTCTGCTGATGAGCGGCCCAGCGCGCAGCCCCTATGGATATTCAGAGCTTTTCTTTCCTGAGAGTGGAGGCTATTCTAGAATCTGGTCCATTGGACAGGGACGAAGGGTCAGATTTAATCTTTTTGTTGTCCCAAAGTGAGGCTTCCTTGGGTGGGGGGGGGGGGGGGGGGAGAAGCAGCAGCCTCTCATTTGGAGGACCAGAAGATGATATCAGCCATAGACCAGGGAGAGGATCCCTCCGCCGACTCTTATCCTCTGTATTGCTGGAAATCATTACTGAGTCCCTTCAACAACTAAAGATAGACCCTCCATAAACCCCATCCTCCCAGTGTTTTCTTCTTAGTGGAGTCTGGGCTCAACCCACGCCTATTCAGTGGCATCTGGATTTATGAGGATCATGGTCACAGAGCACTGGGAGATTCCTGAAGGCTTCCTGAAAGTGGCTTAAACCATGACTAAGTTGTATCCCATGGATCAGAAATTCCAGCAAATGTTTGCTGTGCCAAAGGTGGATTCCCTGGTAGCTCAGGTTACCAAACGCACTTCCCTGCCAAGTGAGGGAGATGTAGTTTTAAAGGATCTGCAGGACTCCAGTGATGATATTGCCTTCAGGAGGCAGTTGAGCCTCTAGTATTGAGGATTAAGGCTGCAATCACAGCCTTCATAGCACACACCTATCATTCCAAGCTACGAAATGTACATGGCAGAGGCTGAGTCCCTGCCACAGCTTCTGTTAGCTGGAGTAGACTATACAGCAAATACTCTGATATGATCAGAGTCATGGGAAAAGTCTCAGCATATGAATGGGTGATTCAACCTCTAAAGCGATGTTGAACGGGCTCCTTTTCACGGGACATATTCTGTTTGGCATGGGCCTAGATGAGCTTATGGCCAGTGTACAAGATCACCACCCAAGATCTTTACTAGATGGTAGAACCCAATCAGCCAGAGGCCACAGCCACAAGGATAGACTGGAATCTAGGCACCTCTGGCTGCGGTAGGGAGACCAAGTTCCTGGATGCTGTAGGCGATTGCTTCCTGGAACAACTTGTCAAGGAAATACGAGAGGAAATGCAATTCTGGACTTACTTCTAAATGGATTACGAGGACCGGCGCAAGGTGTAGAAGGGACACTGGGAAGCAGTGATCACAATATGATCCACTTCGACCTGGACACAGGGGCAATACATCAGACCAGAACGTCGGCCACGGCACTAAACCTCGGAAAAGGGAATTACAAAGGGATGAGGTTCATGGTGGGGAAGAAGATTAAGAAGAGGATAAGCACTGTAAAAACGCTAGAACAAGCATGGTCCCTTTTTAAGGACACGATCACCGAGGCGCAAAATCTATATATAGCACATATCACCAAGGGCTCCAAGAGGAAAAAAAAAACAGGGAACCAGTGTGGCTTACTGTAGCAGTGAAGGAAGCGATCAGAGACAAGAAGACCTCGTTTAAGGAATGGAAAGGTCAAAAATGGACGAAAACTGGAAAAAGCACAAACACATAAAAGCTAGGTGCCATAAGGCGGTAAGAAGGGCTAAAAAAGACTATGAGGAAAAAATAGCCAAGGAGGCGAAAAACTTCAAGCCGTTCTTTCGATATGTTTAAGGGAAAATGACCGGCGAAGGAAGCGGTGGGGCCGTTTGATGACCATGAAATAAAGGGAGCGCTAAAGGAGGACAAAGCCATTGCCAACAAACTGAACACATTTTTTGCATCTGCCTTATCCAAAGAGGATATACGCAACATACCGGAAGCCAACACTGATAAAGGACAGCATCATTGATCACCTTGATGGACACGGGCTGATGAGGACCAGTCAGCACGGTTTTAGCAAAGGCAGATCGTGTTTGACGAACTTGCTGCACTTCTTTGAGGGAGTAAACAGACAAGATAGACAAGGGCAATCCGGTCGACATTGTATATCTGGATTTTCAGAAGGCGTTCGACAAGGTTCCGCATGAACGACTACTTCGGAAAATTGCAAGCCATGGAATTGAGGGTGAAATACTCACGTGGATTAAAAACTAGCTGGAGCATAGGAAACAGAGAGTGGGGGTAAATGGACAATACTCGGACTAGAAGAGCATCACCAGTGGGGTGCCGCAGGGCTCGGTGCTTGGACCCGTGCTCTTTAACATCTTTATAAATGATCTGGACATAGGTACGACGAGCGAGGTGATTAAATTTGCGGATGATACGAAGTTATTCAGAGTAGTAAAGATGCAGGGGGATTGAGAAGATCTGCAACGTGACATAAACACACTCAAGAAATGGGCCACCACATTGCAAATGAGGTTTAACGTAGATAAGTATAAGGTGATGCATGTCGGTTACAAAAATCTTATTCAAAATTAAATTAAAATTATTACTATTACCTATTGTATTTCCCCTTTTTTGTTGCACTTTTCTTTTACGATTGTAGTTCTTCCCCATTTCCCTTTTGTTTGAAGTAGGTCTATACGTCTTATCTGTGCTTTATTATGTCACTTAGATTTTATCCAGTATCCCCAGTTTTAATATGTTTTTATGTAAATTTTATATTGTACACCGCTTAGAAACCTAATTAAGCGGTTAAAAAAATCTTTTAATAAACTTGAAACGTCACGAATACAGAATGTCTAGTGCGGTACTCGGAGAAACACCCCAGGATAGAGACCTAGGAGTACTGGTTGACAAGTCGAAACTGTCAGCGCAATGTGCAGTGGCGGCGAAAAGGGCGAACAGAATGCTAGGAATGATTAAGAAGGGGATCACCAGCAGATCGTACAAAGTTATCATACTGCTGTACTGGGCCATGGTACGCCTCCACCTGGAATACTGCATCCAGCACTGGTCGCCGTACATGAATGACACGGTACTACTCGAAAGGGTCCAGAGAAGAGCAACTAAAATGGTTAAAGGGCTGGAGGAGCTGCCGTACAGTGAAAGATTAGAGAAATTGGGCCTCTTCTCCCTTGAAAAGAGAAGACTGAGAGGGGACATGATTGAAACATTCAAGATAATGAAAGGAATAGACTTAGTTCATAGAGACAGGTTATTCACCCTCTCTAAGGTAGAGAGAACAAGAGGGCATTCTCTAAAGTTAAAAGGGGATAAATTCCGTACAAACATAAGGAAGTTCTTCTTCACCCAGAGAGTGGTGGAAAACTGGAATGCTCTTCCGGAGGCTGTTATAGGAGAAAACACTCTCCAGGGATTCAAGATAATGTTAGACAAGTTCCTGCTGAACCAGAAAGTACGCAGGTAAAGCTAGGCTCGGTTAGGGCACTGCTGGGCACGATGGACCACTGGTCTGACTCAGCAGCGGCGATTTCTTATGTTCCTTTCATAGGTTACGGCACCGCTGCCAGTACTCCACAGAAGCCTCTAACCAGATAGCCTTTAAAGGTTCCAGACAGAAATTCTCTGGGAACCAGAGAAATTAATGTGGTGAAAGCAGTTAGCTTAGCAGAGTTTAAAAACAGTGTGGATAATTTCCTAAAAGAAAAGTCCATAAGCCATTATTAAAATGGACTTGGGGAAATCCACTGTTTATTCCTGGTAATTACTGTTTGGGATCTTGCCAGGTACTTGTGACCTGAGTTTGCCACTGTTGGAAACAGGATACTAGGCTAGATAGACCTTCAGTCTGCCCTAGTATTTTATTTATTTATTTATTTAATCATTTACTTATTTCAAAAACTTAAATTCCACCTAATATCTAGGTGGGTTCTAATCAATATACATAATGGTCAGACACAAATTAAAACATTATCAATAAAACAAACTTATATTCTTATGTGTATAGTTCTTTATCAGTTTGCCACTATTCTGAAAATGTTTGAAATACAGTATTTAAAATCATCAGGACTCTGGTTAATGACATTTGTGTGGGCTGTTTTGTGTATAATTTCCATGGTCTAGAGCAGTGGTTCCCAACCCTGTCCTGGAGGACCACCAGGCCAATTGGGTTTTCAGGCTAACCCTAATGAATATGCATGGAGCAGATTTGTATGCCTGTCACTTCCATTGTATGCAAATTTCTCTCATGCATATTCATTAGGACTAGCCTGAAAACTCGATTGGCCTGGTGGTCTTCCAGGACAGGGTTGGGAACCACTGGTCTAGAGAGCCACAGGTTGCTCACCACCAGTGCTCCTAAGGTTTGGGCAGGTGAATGTAAATTTTTTTTGTCAAATGAGCAACAAGTTCTAAACCCAAAATTTTCCAGATTTGCAAGTATTTTTATGAGCAACCTTGTAAAATCTGTGAGTGACACTACCAGAATTTGAGCGATGGCTCATGTGCTCAGCTTAGATAAAACATAGCCCACCACTCCTGTATTAAAGGCTTGGGAGAAGAGCCAAGTTACATAGATGGCAGCAATAAAGACCCAAATGTTTAGAATTCATGATACACAAGTATTCATTCCCATCACAGAGATGCAGAGCATTTATTTACTGTATCAGTATTGGCAGTTTATTTTGGTTGGCACCTATAATTGCTTTCAGACTTCTAAGCTTTCCAATTACTGTAGCAGAACTGGTTTTCTTATTGTGCCTATTTATCTTTTTGTCAAAACCATAAATATGCCAATTTTAGGATTACCTTGGGTTTGGGCTCAGCTGTTAAAAACTTTAAAAACTGTGTGTATGGGGTGACAAGACATGCACCACACTGGAGGAGGGGAAGCAGCCTGCTGTTCATATGGAATTGTGATAGCTGAAAACCAGCTGCTATCATATGTCCACGTATAAGCTGCCTCGCAACATCAGGGGAGGGTATCCAAATAGTTTTCCCATTTTTGGCCTTGCTCATTGTTTGTCCAATTCTATTTTCTCTCACTGCTCAAGGGCATAATAGCATTCATTGGTTTTCATGTGGTATAGTGGTATGAAAGGGAGAAAAATGAATAGCCGTACAGTCCTTTTTTTCAAAACAATTTCTTTTGGATTTTCTGTTTTATTTGGTGTGCAGTTAACAATATTAATTTCAAAGCTTTCTACAGAAATAAAAATAATAAAACTATTGAAGAGGAGAGATTCCCCTAAACCACCTTGTTTCATCTCCTCCTAGGCTATTAATAATAACTTTATTCTTCTATACCACCACAGTCGAATGACTTCTAGGCGGTTCACATCAAAGAAGGCTGGACAATCAGCGAATTTCAGAATGCAAGAAGTGAGGGTACAACTTATCACATAAAAAATAGATAAAAGGACAGCATATTAAGAGAATCCATATGCAATATCAGCCATTGTAGTAAAGAAAGGCATATTTGGGTTTTGTGTGTTTGTTTGTTTTTTAATCAGTTTCCACTTGTTTCACAGTTCTTAAAAAAAAAAAAATCCTAGTTTCCCTATACTGCACTTTATCTTCTGTTACTGCTTATATGACTGTATGTACAGGCTGAGGACAGGAGACTTCAACATTGCTGATACTTTTTACATATTTTAATGTCAGCTATTGCTGCTAGTTGCATAAGCAGCTCCTGTAGGAATTTCTGTGTGTGTTAATATGTCCCTGCAGTAAGCAAAAAGGAATTGTCATGAGCTCTTCTTTGGGCAGCCTGATTGCTTTGCACTGCTAAAAACTTTCTTCACTTCCTTTTGTCCTGCAAGGTTTCTTTACATTTCATAGTACAGCTCTCCCTCAGTATTCGCGGTTTCCCTATTTACGAATTTGATTCGTAATCTTTTTCTTCTATATTTTTTCTATTTGCAGGCTGCCTGAACCTCCCCAGACCTTACCTGGTGGTCTAGCGGTGACACAGAGCAGGAGCGATCTTCCTAAGCTCCTGCCCTGTGCAGAGCCATCATCAAAATGGCTGCCGTTAGTTCCCATTGTAGTCTTGAGACTACAATAAGAACTCACAGCAGCCATTTAGATGACGGCTCTGCAAGGGGCATGAGCATAGGAAGATTGCTCCTGCCCCACGTCATTGCTAGACTACCGGGTAAGGTTCAGGGAGGCGAGGGTGGGTCAGAGCTGGCCCAAAAACTTATTTGTGATTTTTCCCTATTCGTGGGCCGGCTCTGCCCCTAATCCCCACGAATATTGAGGGTTTGCTGTACATTTTAGTACTAGACATTTTTAGTCCGTGTTTTTAAACTTTAAACATTTGGTGTTAATATACATATGCTTGAGAAACGCCTGCCAGCTTTCTTGATTTGAGAACAGTATGCAGTGTTTTAAGGCCTGACTGTTCTTACCAAAAGTATGCATAGCATTGGTCTTTATGGAAGTCTGCAGTCGGACACCCTTTTCTAACAGATCATTTTAGTTGGCTCAAAACTCGTAGCATTAATGTTGATATGTATATTACTGTGTATTTAATGTATTCTATGTGGTGGTCCGTTTTATTCTATAAGCCTGTTGTAGTGAGAGGAACAAATTGGGCATTTTATAATGTACAGTCCTGATTCTGCTTCTGCATCTGATTATTACCTATTTGTTTAAATTGTGTTTGAATTCTTTCAAAAATTTCTCCCAAGATGCTCGAAACTACCTGCTTTCATACAGAGTGTTTATCCAGTAGCATAATTTTAACTTCATCTATGTCGTCAAACTTTGAATGAAAAGATTTCCTTTAATGTGAAAAGATGAAAATTGTCTATTTACTGATGAACTAAACTTCCTGATTATTTTTTAATCCATAGTTGGAGACAAAGTGCCTGCTGATATAAGACTTACATCAATCAAATCTACTACTTTGAGAGTAGACCAGTCGATTCTCACAGGTACTCTAGATTTATAAATGTATGCATATCTTTTTGGGTGTTTGCTCCACTTTGAGTGGAACTATTTGTTTCTGAAATATCTTATTTGTAAGCATATAACACAGTGAATGGGTATGGAATGGGTGACTAGCTTACTAGTTAGCACAGCAAGATTTCAGATCCTGCTGTTGTACCTTGTGACCTTTGGTAATGTCATTTCACCCTCCATTGCTTCAGATATATACAAACTTAGGAAATAGATTTAGTACGGCATGTTAAGACAAAGATACTTGATGACAATGGGGCTAGTATTAAATAACATGCATTAAATTGCATTGGTGCACAGTAACATTTGTTTTATTCTTAAGACTTTCTCATTAGTAGCTTTGAGCAATGAAAAGGCCTGAGCAAAATCCAAATGTTTCCGTTCCACTTGTAAAATAACTCTCAGGTCTTGGGGGCAAGTTTTGCCATCCTGTTTGCTCATGTTCTCTACTCTTTGTTGTTTTCTAAAAGGAAGCAATTTCTCAAACTTGCCAATCCAGATAGACACCAAGAGCCCAGGCCGCACTACTCCCTTCTGTTTCTTCACAAGGAATGTGGCAATTTATATTGGATTGCAATATATAAATTCTTAATCTATAATCAGTGTGGAGAGAAGCATTGAAACTATTTATGCTAATACATATGCTAATAATATTTATGCAAGAAGTAGAATCTATATATATAAAATCGGAGGTATGTGTGTATGTGCTGCAATCACGCAAAAACGGCTTGACCGATTTGAACGAAACTTGGTATGCAGATCCCTCACTACCTGGGATGATATGTTCTGGGGGTCTCGCGGCCCACCTGCACACGTGGGCGGAGCTACAAACAGAAAATCAGATTTCACCCATTCATGTCAATGGAAAAAATGTAAAAAGCTGCCAACGCAAAAACGGCTTGCCCGATTTGAACAAAACTTGCTATGCTGATCCCTCACTACCTGGGGTGATATGTTCTGTGGGTCTCGCGGCCCACCTGCACACGTGGGCGGAGCTACAAACAGAAAATCTGATTTCACCCATTCAAGTCAATGGAAAAAATGTAAAAAGCTGTGGGACCGATTTGAACGAAACTTGGTATGCAGATCCCTCACTACCTGGGGTGATATGTTCTGGGGGTCTCGCGGCCCACCTGCACACGTGGGCGGAGCTACAAACAAAATCTGATTTCACCCATTCAAGTCAATGGAAAAAATGTAAAAAGCTGTGGGACCGATTTGAACGCAAATTGGTATGCAGATTCCTCACTACCTGGGGTGATATGTTCTGGGGGTCTTGCGGCCCACCTGCACACGTGGGCAGAGCTACAAACAGAAAATCAGATTTCACCCATTCACGTCAATGGAAAAAATGTAAAAAGCTGTGGGACCGATTTGAACGAAACTTGGTATGCAGATCCCTCACTACCTGGGGTGATATGTTCTGGGGGTCTCGCGGCCCACCTGCACACATGGGCGGAGCTACAAACAGAAAATCTGATTTCACCCATTTAAGTCAATGGGAAAAATGTAAAAAGCTGTGGGACCGATTTGGACGAAACTTGATATGCAGATCCCTCACTACCTGGGGTGATATGTTCTGGGGGTCTCGCGGCCCACCTGCACACGTGGGCGGAGCTACAAACAGAAAATCAGATTTCACCCATTCATGTCAATGGAAAAAATGTAAAAAGCTGCCATTCTCACAGTAATTCCAACTACCTGGGGTGATATGTTCTGGGGGTCTCGCAGCCCACCTGCACACGTGGGCGGAGCTACAAACAGAACATCAGATTTCACCCATTCATGTCAATGGAAAAAAAGTAAAAAGCTGCCATTCTCACAGTAATTCCAAAACGGCTTGACCGATTTGAACGAAACTTGGTATGCAGATCCCTCACTACCTGGGGTGATATGTTCTGGGGGTCTCGCGGCCCACCTGCACACGTGGGCGGAGCTACAAACAGAAATTCAGATTTCACCCATTCATGTCAATGGAAAAAATGTAAAAAGCTGCCATTCTCACAGTAATTCCAACTACCTGGGGTGATATGTCCTGGGGGTATCGCGGCCCACCTGCACACGTGGGCGGAGCTACAAACAGAACATCAGATTTCACCCATTCATGTCAATGGAAAAAATGTAAACAGCTGCCATTCTCACAGTAAATCTAAAACGGCTTGACCGATTTGAACGAAACTTGGTATGCAGATCCCTCACTAACTGGGGTGATATGTTCTGGGGGTCTCTTCACCCAAGAATTTATATGTTCTTGCTCCTGGAGGTGAAACTAAAAAAGTTTGTTTATAATCAAGTTTTGTGTTAGTTGTATTGTATTCATTTTGTCAAATATTTCACATTATAATTTGAATATTGTACTTTTTATAAAGCTGTAAAAAAATAATTTCATTCACCACTATAAAGTATCTTTATTTGAATCCATTTACAGTGTTATTGCTATAATTAAATACCCGTGCAACGCTGGGGCATCAGCTAGTCCTTAATATATAACTGTATTTTCTCGGTGGGCCTTCCCTAAAAAAGGATTTGGGGAGGGGATATAGTTTGGTAGAGAATGTCTGAAGATGTCCATGCAGAATGGATAGATCTTATACTGCAGTTGTAACATGTATGTGATTTGTTCTTTGACATTTCAACTGTACAAGGTTGAGAACAAATTTATAAGATGTCTACATAGTATTGTTAAAACACCCATAAATCTTTTCAATACAAATATTTAATTGTGACTGTTTCATCGCTTAAGCTTGAAAGTAAAAAGGAGCCATGCTCTGTACAGTGAATTAAAAAAAAAAAAATCATGGCCTACAACATCACAATCTTTAGCAGTGTTTGAGAAAAAGGAGAGGTGCCAAGTTTGCCTCTAGAATAGTATTTTAGGAGCAGCAAAAGGGCCTTAAAGCATCTGAAGATTTTTACTGAATTGTTTAATTGCATGCCCTTTATTTTTACTCAGAGGGATTTGTGGGTGGCACTTTTGCTGCCGAAAGATTTTAGTAAACTTGACAGAAGATATTGATATTGTGATAAGTAAATCATTGGCGCTAATCTGATCTTTAGAACAGTGGTTCCCAAACCTCTCTTGGAGGACCACCAGGCCAGTTGGGTTTTCTTAAGGAATATGCATGAGAGAGATCTGGATATAATGGAGGTGCCAGGCATGCAAATCTGCTCCATGCATATTCATTAGGGCTATCCTGAAAACCCGACTGGCCTGGTGGTCCTCCAGGACAGGGTTGGGAACCACTGCTTTAGAACACAAATTTGTCTGTGATAACTTATTTTAAGACCTAGCAAAAACCTAAGTTGCTAGCCCATATTGCTGTGTGCTGCTTTGAATTCATTTTGGCACAATAGATCACTACTAGATGCATTTGTAATCTTCAGCTTTGCATTGTTGAACACTTGTTTTTGTTTTTTTTAAATAAGCTTAGTGCTTTACGTTTCACTATGAGAAAACCAAAAAGAAAATCTTGTCTAATATTCTGAGGATTTATTTTTAAACTCTTGAAAAATACTCAGGAGGAGACTGCTTGATCCCTCAATTCAGCTTGTCAGCTTAATTTCTAGTCAAGTAGTCAAAATGTAGCTCTAAATCAAGTTTCAAGTTTATTTAAATGGAGATATAAGAGCAATCCTCATGGCTATATTTTTCAACATGTGCATTTGGGGGGGGTGGAGATTCAGATTATTTTTTCTGGTTGGTCTGCACTTGGCCATTGACTTTGAAGATTTTTGTAAGCAAGAACAGGGTGCTTCAGTAGCGTACCAATGGGGGGGTGGTCCGCCCCGGGTGCACGCCTCAAAGGGGTGAACAGCCGGCCACCCTCCCTATTCTGCCGTTACTCCGTCTCACCACCGCATCCCGGCACCGGCTCCCCTGCAGAGTCACTCCTTAACCCAGCCGGCCGGCAACTGCGTGGTAGGTGGAGACAAAAGGTGAGGTGGGCTTGTGGGCGGAGAAAAAGCGCAGAGCCCACAAGACTTCACCTCCGGCATCAATTCTAACGTCGAAGGGTAAGTTCTGGGCCAGCCAATCGCTGTCTGGCTGGCGGCAACTTCCTCCCCGTTAGAACTGACCCCGGAAGTGAAGACTTTTGTGGGCCCGACGCTTGTACGCGCCGGGCCTGGCTCGGGGAAGGAGCAGGGAGAAATTGACTGCTGGCTTAGGGGTGAGGGTAGGGAAAGAATCGTGGAAGTGGAGAAATTGGCACGATGGCTTTGTGGGGACTAGGGGGAGAGAGAAAGAAAGGCAGAAATAAAGAGGGGGTCAGGGGGAGAGAGAAAGAAAGGCAGGAAAAAAGAGGGGGCAGGGGGAGAGAGAAATATAGAGGGGGGCCAGGGGGAGAGAGAAAGGCAGAAAGAAAGAGGGGGGCCTGGGGGAAAGAAAGGCAGAAATAGAGAGGGGGGCCAGGGGGAGAGAGAAAGAAAGGCAGAAATAAAGAGGGGGGCCAGGGGGAGAAAGAGAGAAAGAAAGAGGGGGGCCAGGGGAGAGAGAGAAAGAAAGTCAGAAATAAAGAGGGGGGCCAGGGGGAGAGAGAAAGAAAGGCAGAAATAAAGAGGGGGGCCAGGGGGAGAGAGAAAGAAAGAGGGGGGCCAGGAGGAGAAAGAAGAAGGACCAGACACTCATGAAATCACCAGACAAAAAGGTAGGAAAAATGTTTTTATTTTCAATTTAGTGATCAAAATGTGTCCGTTTTGAGAATTTATATCTGCTGTCTATGTTTTGCACTATGGCCCCCTTTTACTAAACCACAATAGCGGTTTTTAGTGCAGGGAGCCTATAAGTGTCCAGAGCAGCGCTGGACATTCAGCGCAGCTCCCTGCACTAAAAACTGCTATTGTGGTTTAGTAAAAAGGGAGGGGGTATATTTGTCTATTTTTGTATGGTTGTTACTGAGGTGACAGTGCATAGAGTCATCTGCCTTGACCTCTTTGAAAAAACCCCAGAATAGGAATGATAATTATCATTTTCTCAGCGTACAGTGTGCTTTGTGTTTGTTTGTTTTTTAATTTTATTGTTGGTAGATCATTTTGACTTGGTCATTTTAAAAGTAGCTCGCAAGCCCAAAAAGTGTGGGCATCCCTGAACTAGAGCATTGAATCTGCGTGTGGCTGCCGTAAAGGTCATCTCTGACACAACCGGAAGTTGCATCAGAGACAACCTTTACGGCAGTCATATGCAACTACAATGCTCCGGCTGCTGTAAGAAGGCAGTTTAGACATCGCCGGCCACAGGCAGGGAGGTTTGTCGGACCGGGCCTGTTGTCCTGGGGGGGGGGGGGAGCGGCATTGCAGATCTTGTTGCCAAAATCGGAAAGGTGAGGAAGGAAGAAAGATGGGCCTGTGGTGGATGGAGAGATTGAGAGAAGGGGGCAGATGATGGAAGTTGGTAGAAAGGGGAGAGAGAAGAGGTCAGATGATGGAAGTGGGGAGAAGGGAGAGCAAATGCTGAATGGAAGTGGAGAAAGAGAACACATACTGGATGGAAGGAGGGATAAAGAAAAAGGACATATGCTGGATGGGGGAAGAAGATAGTTAGTGAGATAGTGGAGGGGTAAAGGAAAGGGGTGGCATGCTGTGGGTAGACATAGTGAAAAGAGGGAAACTGAAGACTGCATAATAAGAAAGAATTTTATTTAGACGGAGGCAGAAAATAAAGAAGGAAGACCAGAGAAGGAAAGGGAAGGAGACAGAGATATCAGATCTGAGTGGAGGAAATGAGAAGAGAGAGATGCTAAAAACCACAGGGGGGAAGGAAAGAGAGATGAAAGGAGAAAGATGCCAGACCATGAGGGAACAGAGGGAAGATGATGGATGCCAGACCAAAAGGGGGGGGGGGTCTAGAGGAGAGATGGAAGGGGGAGGCATACAGTTTCTGGAAGGGGCATAGAAGGAGAGAAGATGCCATATAGGGAGGGGCAAAGAGATGGCAGACAGTGGATGGAAGGAAGATAGTAACAAGAAGATGAGGAAAGCAGAAACCAGAGAAGACAAAGGTAGAACAAAAATTTTCTATTTATTTATTGCTTTAGGAGACATATGTCACTGTTTCTGTGGTGTTGCATTTTATGCAGAGTCCAGCTTCTTGCTGGTTCAATTTAACCTTTGTCTATGTATTTCTATTTTATCCCCCCTTTTACAAAACTGTGGAGCGTTTTTTAGCTCCAGCCGTGGTGGTAGCAGCTCTGATGCTCAGAATTCTATGAGTGTCAGAGCTGTTACCACCATGGCTAAAATCCACACTACAGTTTTGTAAAAGAGGGAGGGGTTAGTTTGTGATGACATATTCCATACTAGGCGAAGGTGTGTTCTGTGTGTTCGAAAGACATGGTTTTCTGTTAGGATTGTACTGGTCTGGCTTGTTTAGTTTTACAATGGGTGTATGTAAGATGCTGCCTTTTCCTAGGTACTTGTGTGACATGTGGCTTGTTACTAAAAATCATGGTTTTTGTACAGATGGGGGGGTGCCTAAAAATGATGGGCCCCGGGTGTCACATATGCTAGGTACGCCACTGGGGTGCTTCAGAATGGACGGCCATGCCTTTTCAGTGGCACTTGGCAATCTCTTCAGCCACAGTGTATTAAAGGGTCTTTTTGATGGGAATATGGTTTGGATTGCCAAAGTTGGAGAGTCTTGTGAATGGTGGTGTATAAAAGCTCTGGGCGTTGAAAATTAGTCTTTCTCTTGTGAGCCTCCTGCCAGATAATGGAGAAATTTTAATGTTGTCTTCTTTCCAAACCCACTTGGTAGCATATAGCTGAAAGTACTTTGTTTATGTTAAAATATGAAGCATGTAAAAGCAAGCCCCTAGTTCATTGTACATTGAAATAAACCTGGAATCTAATGAGTAGAATGGAGGTCCCATCAAATTAAGTTTCTATAAGAATATATGAATGGTCAGTCTGTTCTGTTAGGCTTGTGAGCAGTAACAGAAACTACACAGAGCAGAAATTTTAAAAAATAACTAATAAAGGGGGCACGCTGTGTGTTCTTCAAAACGCCCCCCCAACAACTCTGTCCCCCCTCCCCTCCCAAAACAACCACTGCATACCAATCAAAAAGGATCAAAGGAAAGCAAAGATTTTCTTCCAAGTCCACTCCTGGTGTTCGAAATAACAGTCATGTTTAGCAGTCAGGCATTCCATTTGCGCCAATTTGCACAATTGAAGATTCCAAGCCTCTCCTGTCAGCGCTATGCTGCTTTTCCTCTTCCGAGCAATGAGACATTTGGCATTGAAAGGGGGGAGTAGGGAAGGGAGTGTTGTTTTTGATAGGTTACAGGGGTAGGGGGGTGTTTTCTGTTAAGGGGAATCTGGTGTGGGGTGGTACTCCTTTCTTAGCTAGGATTTTGTGCTGTATTAGTAGTGAAAGGGTGGGAATTGAAGCATCATGATTTGTATGTTGAGATGCTATGTGACTGTATTTTATGAAAATTTAATAAAAATTTTAAATATAAAAAAACAAAACTATATTTAACTTTAACATTTCAATCTAGGTGAATCAGTCTCTGTTATCAAACACACTGACCCTGTGCCTGATCCCCGGGCTGTCAACCAAGACAAAAAGAACATGCTGTTTTCTGTAAGTAAATGTTTAGTGTGTGTGTTTGTATTTTTACTAGATGTATTTTTACTAGATGGTGAACATACAGATTCTACTTCAACCATATCAAAAGTTTAACACATATTGTGCCATCTAAATGCATGAAGAATGGCTTTATTCTTTTACAGTTTGATATACTTAATTAATCATAAAAATAATTCCAGTGCAATAGGAATGGTCTGCCGAACCTTAGGGTACTCTGTCCATTCTTGCGAGCATACTGTAGAAAGATGTCAATCACAGCTTTTGAAACCTCCTTCTCTCAGGAATCTGCTGCCCCCTTCAGTTTCTTTTTCTGCATATGAGCATGAAAGGTGCCTTTGATCGGCTCAATTTATTTCTTTTTTTTATATTGTGATAGTTTTGCAGTTTTTCGATGTCGTTGTGGTCTTTTTTTTTTTGTGAAATCGGAGATCCCTTGTGCCTGCATGGAGAGGAGCAGATTTAAAATCTGCAGTTAGCAGGTGTATCCTTCAGGGACTGTTTCAGCCAGCCTGCTGAAGATTACTGGAGCTCAGGGTCCGTTCCCCTGGTGTTGCTTGACCCTTTGACTTGGTTAGGGGCTGGAGCAAAGGCTGTTCATGAGCTGAAACAGGCAGCAGAACCATTCCCCCAACACATGGTCTGTGAGTAAAGCTGTGACAACCTATGGAAAAGATTGGGGTTGGGGGGAGAGATCTTCAAAAGCTGTTTTTAACTGTTTCTACAACTAGGACCTTGGCCCCCTCCCCTAAAATCCTGTTGTTTGAGCTTTTTGGTCAGCCCTGAGGTGATTTTTAAGCTGCTTTATTTTTTTTTTTAGCACTAAAATTCACCAGTTATGGCCTAGTTTTTTCCAATAAGAGTCTGGTGCACTATTATTACTGATGTTAATAAAGAATTGTGTATAAGGGTAAGAGTTTAAAGTAGGGGGTTTGGGCACAACAGGGCCATTCCAGATCCCACTGTGAAGGTCGTCAATTTCTTACTCATACCTTTTTGCCTAACCATCTGCTGGTCTTTCGCGCACTCTTCTCTCAAAAATGTGTAGAACCGACACTATCTGAGTTACCTTGACTCCTTAGGGTTCTCCTTGTTCCCTATTTTCTTCGCAGAATTATCTTAAGTCATCCCTTCCCTCTCATGTTAGGTATGAGAAAATGCAGATTTCACCATTCTTCCATCTGTACTTGTTAGTTGGATTCTATTCCTTTTGGACTTTGTTTTTTTTAGCCTTTGGGATAGGTAGATATCCCTCTAGCTTCCCAGCCCTCTCTCTATCCCTACCCAATCCCCTATTTTCCCTATGGCAGGAAATCTTTCAAATTTCCAACTTCCACCTAACCTTCCCACTGGCACCTCTGCTTCACTCTCAACCCCCCTCTCCTCACTCATTTACTGCCTTGACTAGTAAACCTCAACCTTTCTGGAAGCCCTCTAACCAAAAAGGTATCAGGCGACCAGCACAGGCCATCCAGCCCCCTGTTAAAGTTGCCCATTGAGACTAACTCTCGGGTCTAGATAACACTGGGATCTGGAATGGCCCTGTTGTGCCCTTACCCCCCCCCTTTAAAACTATTCCTTATTAATATCATCAGTAATAATAATGTACCAGACTTTTTTATTGGATAAGACTAGGCTGCAGCTTTATTAAACATTTGAACAGATAAATAACCTCCCAGGCTGCTGACAAAGTTTAACAGTATAAACATAGGAATAGAGCCCTAGCCCTGCCTTGTCAGCTTGGGCCTAGGGTTGGGCTTGGACCTCCATGCTCCCTTTCCAGCTCACCTGACCCAAACCACTCACAGAACTTTATTTCTTGCTGTAGTTTGGGTTTGCAGTAGTTTGGGATTACCACCACAGGGCCTGTAAGTACTTACAGGTGCCACCCCCCCCCCCCCAAAGCTGCAACCTAGCATTCCCCAGGAAACCAAAGATTTTCCAGAGAAATCATCCAGCAGCAAATTGAGCCCCACATCCACACTTGAGGCGTCAGCCCAGTCATGCTTCAATTGGATTCTGCCCCTGGCTATTAACCAACACCCTATATGCCTATTACCTTAATCAAGCTTTGAGTCCACCTCCTAGACTCAAGATGTCAAGGCCTGGGAATGATATTCAATCACACCATGCATGTGGCCAGAAACCATACCAGAACAAAGTGCAGGTCACCCTTAACAGTATCAGTCTTTTTCCCATCCAAGAATCAACTTTGTTGCTGCCCATATGTATGATCAGACATCTGGATTAGAGAATGACACGGGGACAAATTTTTCACCGTCCCCGTGGGAACTTATTTTCCCATCCTGTTCCCACAAGTTCTTTTCCTGTCCCTGCCCCATTCCTGCAAGCTCTGTCCTCGTCTTCACAAGACTCAAACACTTTAAAATCAGAGCTTACAGGAATAGGATAGGGACTGTGACAAAATTTGCGGGGACAGGGACAAATTTGTCCCTATATCATTCTCTAATCTGGATGCCATGGTTTGAAATGTAGGTCATAAGCAATGGAAGGAGTTGTGTCCACCTCATACCCCTATGACTCCACCAGAAGATCCGTACCACCCAGGTGCGCTGTGCCCAGGTTGAGATGCCCTAGGTGCTGAATTGCTCTCTCTCCAGCCGAGTGGATGAAAGTGACCCACTATCCATGCTGCTAGTCTCCTCGGCACTGCATCTGGAAGAGATGGAGCAAACAACTGAAGGGTAAAAGAGCACCAGTAATGTTGTTAGCAACTAGTTAGTAAGGGCATGCCAATCCAGACAAGAACAACAAGCTCTAACCTTTGCACCAACTAACATGCATCACCCACCTGCTCTGCTGCAAGGATAACCAAGACTAGCCACAAGACACCTAAGAGCTCCTAGATCCACTCCAACCCAAAACCTCCATCCCAACTTTGTTCCATCACATGAAGCTCTATTGTACAATATATATCCTTGATAAGCTCTTAATGACCACCTTTTCAGACTCTGAATATTCTCATCTGATAGCCCAGCCGTTCTGGTGCTAGTAGCTGTCCCAGTGCAGAACAAATGAGTCCCAAACTGGGATGGCACCTCCCCCCCCCAAGGCTATTGCCTTGCACATGTCCCACACCTGTAGGTAGTCTTCCAACAATGTGACAGAGCATTTGACACTGCCTGGTACCTATTGACCGGCAGAAATAAAATAATTATTCTGTGGACCGGCATTGGTCCGTGGACTGGCGGATGAAGAACACTGGGCTAAGTCGTGGGCCAAACCCCGCCCATCTCTACCCAATCTCCACCCCAGACCCCGCCCCCATAATAGTACTAATTGCACCTTGCACGTCCGTGCCTCATCTGGAAGCCTTCCCTCTGACGTTGCAACGTCGGAGAGAAGGCTTCTGGTTCAGGTGCAAGATGCCCGTAGAATCCACTGCCTGTGGCTTTGTGCACTGAATCAGTTAGGAAGAGGGAACTGGCTCGAAGATAACGCTGCATCAATCGCACCGTGGACCGGCGGTTGAAGAACACTGTTTTGGGCCTGATGCAAGTGCTGGCCCTGTGGACCGGCAGGAAATTTCTGTGGACTGGCACTGGTCCATGGACCAGTGGTTGAAGAACACTGATCTACAGAATTAAAGGTAGCACTTTGATCTTTGTCTCCAGAAAGTTGAATTTGATTTACCATAGCTTCCAGTGATGATTCAATACAAATCTACCCTAAATCCTATTTGCTTTGGGGAGTGGAAGAGTAGCCTCATGGTTAGTGCAACGACCTGAGAGCCCGGGGAACTGGGTTTAGTTCCCACTGCAGCTCCTTGTAACTCTGGGCAAGTCACTTAACTTAAAACATAACAAAACAACATAAACTTTTATTTATATATCGCAAAAACCTTTTGGCTCTATGCAGTTTACAAAAGAGTTGGACTGACAATTTTCAGTGAAATACATCAGAGAGTTCCATAATATTGGTTGCCTAACAGTAATTTTTCATTGAGAATCTAGTATCTGAGAGATTACAAGAGCTCTGAGAACAGGTGCGTTTTCAGTAGTTTCCTAAACTGCTTTAACCCAGAGTTTCTCAACTTCTTCAAACCAAGTCTAATAAATATGAACTGAGTACCCACGCCTAAGCTCCACCCCAGACCCCACCCCGATAATAGTAGTAAATGTAATGCAATTTCTTCCATCCATTTTTCATATACAGTGGTACCTTGGATTACGAGCATAATCCGTTCCAGGAGCATGCTCGAATCCAAAATGCTCGTTTATCAAAGCGAGTTTCCCCATAGGAAATAATGGAAACTCGCTTTGATACATTCTCCCCCCCCCCCCCGAGAACCGGCATTGCTCCCCTCGAAGGCCCCCCCACCCCCGCGATTAGGCCCCCCCCTGTGAACCGGCACCCCCCCTGCCTCGAACCGGCACCCCCTCGCCACGATCCGACCCCCTCCAACTTGATAGGGCACCCCCCCAACACAATCCGACGTCCTCTCCGACACAATTGGGCACCCCCCCACCGCTTCTTACCCTCATCTGGGCACTCTTGAAAATCGGCTTCCTCTGCTGGGCCTTGAGCATCTGAGCATGCTCAAGGCCTGCGAGTTCACGTTCAGAACGTGAACTCGCAGGCCTTGAGCATGCTCAGATGCTCAAGGCCCAGCAGAGGAGAAGGCCGATTTTCAAGAGTACCCAGATGAGGGTAAGAAGCGGCGGGGAGGTGCCCAATTGTGTCGGGGGGAGGGTCGGATCGTGGCGGGGGGGTGCCAGTTCGAGGCAGAGGGGGGGTGCCGGATTGCAGGGGGGGTGCTCGTAAATCGAGCCATGCTTGGTTTCCGAGGCACTGATTTTGCAAATGTTTTGCTCGTCTTGCAAAACACTCGCAAACCGGTGCACTCGTAAACCGAGGTACCACTGTATATACAATATAATCTTAATACATAATGGCAACCACAAAATTAAAAAACACAAAGTACACTATATGCAGAGAAAATGTTATCATTAAAATTAGTTTATTTTTCAAAGAGGTCAAGACAGATGACTTTAAAATATGCAATGTCACCTCAGTAAAAACTAGAAAAATAGTCAAATATAGTGCAAAATATAGACAGCAGATATAAATTCTCAAAACTGACACATTTCAATCCTTATATTGAAAATAAAATTATTTTTCCTACCTTTGCTGTCTGGTGGTTGCACTTCCTTCTGACTGTGCATCCAATATTTCTTTCTTTTCGCTTCCTGCATGCTTTCTCTCCTCCTGACCTCATTCCATTCCCCAACCAACATCTTTCTGTCCCTCCATTAGTTCAACTTTTCTTCCTCTCTCCTCCACCCCTATTGGCAACAAGTCTCCATCTGTCACTGTCCATCTGTCTTGAGAGATCCAGACATCTCTCCCACCCCCTCTACTGTCACATCCAGCATTTCTCCCTCTCTCATCCCCCAGATCATGTGCAGCATTTTACACCACTGCCCACCAGTCCTATGCCCATTTCTCATATCACCCCTCTCCAGCACAATGGCACATCTCTCACTCCATCATTGTCTAACATTCCTTCCCCTTGCAATACCCTTCAATCTGTCCCTCTGTGCCCTCTCCACCATCATATCCAACATTTCTCCCTCTCATCCTTCTCTTCCCCCATGCATCTCTATCTCTGCCCAATTTTCCTCTTTCTTCCTTTCCCCATGTGCCACCATCTTTCCCTCTCACTCACACACTCGTACCCAACAATTCTCCCTTTCTATTCCCTCCCTTGTATGTCCCAAGTTAGTGCCTCCTTCCCTTCAGTGTCCCATGTTCATGCCCCCTCCCTTCCATCTGTGTCGCATTTGTGCCCCCTCCCTGCACGTAAGTAGCTGCTGCCTCCGGTGATCCCACCTTCCTGCCCGCCCCGGCCGCTGCAAGGAATCCCTCTCTGCTCGCCTGTCTCCCCCCCCCCCCCAAAGCCAACCCAGTTCTTGTTTGAACTGCACTTGTTCCTTCAGTCTTCAGTGGCACTCCTTGCAGGAATAGCGCAGGCAGCGATTCACACACTGCACATGGCTGACCCACAAGCCTTCCCTCTGAAATCGGAGAGAAAGTTTCCGAGTAAGCTACTTAACGTGCAGCGTGGAAATCACTGCCTGCGCCATCCCTGCAAGAAGTGCCGCTGAAGACTGAAGGAGCGAGTGCGGCTCAAACAAGAACTAGGTTGGTTTCAGGGGGCAGGCAGGGAGGAAGGGAGGGATCCCAGGGGGCAGGCAGGAAGGCAAAATCCCCTCTGGCAGCGGCTTCTACAGACAGGAATATCCTCCGGTGGCCAAGCTGCATACCCCCAACAAGCGGCCTGCGTACCCTTAAGTACGCATACTGCATGTTAAGAAACATTGTTCTAGAGGGTTGCATTTATATTTTTGATTTGGTGGCATCCTACAGTCACACTTGACTCCGCATGCTAATCAACTGTTTTGAGATGCTTAAAAGCTTTTTAAAATGCAACTTATCTGTCAGGAAGAGCAGTTTCTAAAAATAGAACCTGACACCATCATAGATAATTTTGCTAGTGCACTAGATTGCCACCTCTAAAATTAACCAATGAGACATTGTGGATAAAAGAGGTAGGGCTTTTTAAAAATTGTGTTATCTTACAGTTCAGACAAAAGTTTAATATTGCAGTTGGTACATAAAGAAAATGTCTTGGTTTTACCTTTATACTTCATGATATCCCCTTTTTGCTTCATGTCTTTACTGTCCTCTACATTCAGACCTATCCAAAGTCTAGTATAGTATTCCAGCATAGTCGTCTTTATTTATCAATTTTCATCATTTCCTGTTCTATATTCAAAACAGTCATTGTTTGTTGACAAAGTGTTTGTGTAGATCTATCATTTGGATCTTTAATGCAAATCTTCCTTTCCTTCTCTCTTTGCTTCTTGTCTGGTTTCAGGGTACAAACATTGCTGCTGGTAAAGCCATGGGAGTGGTGGTAGCAACTGGTGTGAACACAGAAATTGGCAAGATTCGTGACGAAATGGTTGCAACAGAACAAGATAAGACTCCACTCCAGCAAAAACTGGATGAATTTGGTGAACAGTTGTCAAAAGTCATCTCGCTCATTTGCATTGCCGTCTGGATAATCAACATTGGGCATTTCAATGATCCAGTTCATGGTGGCTCCTGGATTCGAGGTGCTATCTACTACTTTAAAATAGCAGTTGCCCTGGCTGTTGCTGCTATTCCCGAGGGTCTGCCCGCTGTTATTACAACATGCTTGGCTTTAGGAACCCGTAGGATGGCAAAAAAGAATGCTATTGTCCGAAGCTTGCCTTCTGTAGAAACCCTGGGATGTACATCTGTTATCTGCTCTGACAAGACTGGTACCCTTACCACCAACCAGATGTCAGTCTGTAGGGTATGTAACAGTTTTCTGCTTCTGTGCACATAATAATACAATAGTGAATTTCAAGATATACAAAAGAGTTGCCTTACATAATATCTACAGTTTCAAAATATTAGCTGTGTGACTATTCACTCTTCATGTTATTAAATCGTGAAGGCTAGATTGATATTTATCTGCTCCCATATTCTACAATTTGAATGAAGAGACTAGGGAGCCATAATTGGCGCCACTGTTTTTTTTCTTTATTTTCCCTTTAGAACTAGAAGTATGAAAAGTTATGAATGTTTTGATAGGGAATGATTTCAGCTTGTACCACCTCTCAATCTGTCCTGCAGCACTAGTGGCCAAATCTGTTATGGTTCTACCCTAGGGCTGCTAACAGTCTTACATATTTATTTGGTTAGTTTTTTATTCTCCTCCATTGCTTGGTCACTGGGACAGTTGTCTCAGAAATTTCTTGTCCAGGGTGGTGGTGGATTAAATTTTTCAATGTAGCCCTAGATTCTAGATTCTTCAAATCAATGTACCGTATTATGCTGCTGCTGTATTCAAAAAACATAAGTTTAGTCTAGGGTGCAGTGCACCTTTCTAGCTGTCAACATTGTGTTTTATCTTCTGCGTTATAAGTATCATGCCATGAATTCTCTGTCCTCTGAAATGCTTTATTACTCTTTGTGGTGATCAAATTTGATTTGATGTTGGACTTGTCATTAAACATCCAAGTGTTTGGGGGTTTTGTTTTTTTGTCATTGCACGCCTTTGGATACACAACTAAATATTTAGTCTCAAATGTGCATGAGGTCAGAATTTTTGCTTTGTGAACATAACATTAAAACTGCACATTTATCTACTTTGTGAAAGAAAGAAAAAGCTTACGAGATCTCCGTATCTGCCTTCTAACATCTGTATTTTGTATCCTATCAAGGGATCTTGACAAGGGGTGTTGTGAGGGTTTTTTTTAATTGATTTTGGTTTTTAATCCATGTGTATTCATGGATATGTCTGTCTCACAAAGTAGGCTTGATTTGATTCTGCATAGAACACAATTTTTATTTTTTCATACTCAACATGGAGTGCAGTAAGCTTTGGGTTTCTGTTGTCAAGTTTTTTGTTTTTTTTAAGTAAACTTGTTTTAAAGAGAATTAGAGAGGCCCTGAAAATGAAGTTTTACAGAAATGTATGTTCTTCTTTGAAACTTGCAAACTATATTCTTAAAATGCTGTAGTTAACTTTTTTTTTCCCCAACCTGACGGAAGCTGGAAACAATTATACAAGAGAGGATAAATATCTTTCTGGGGCAGAATAACTCTCCAAAAATTTAACTGAATGGGATAAAACTTGTATGAGGGAAAAAAACTATAAAAATATTTTGGGCCTCTTTTTTTTTATAAAGCCACAATTCCTGGCGCAGCAGATGCAACACAGCCCATTAAATTCCTATGGGCTATGTCACATTTGCTGCACCAGGGCTCAATACCGCAGCTTTGTAAAAAGGGCCCTCAGAGTTTAAAAAAAATAGCCAAATTGTACTGGCGGGTCCAGATATAAGTTTCCCATAAACTAACCTAGTATGGCTATTCTTATGTTCTTATGAGCCAATACATTTCTAGGGATACACTTCTGTAGCATAGAAACTTAAGAGTGAAATGTTGGAGATCAGGGCAAGGCAGTTTCAAATGTGCAAGTCCTATTCTTCCAATCTCCTAAACTGCCCTGTCCCATTAAAACTTACTCCCTCATAGTTCCCCCTACCCCACCCCACAAAGTGCTCCATATCCAAAATTTATAGTTCTTTACCACCCAACAAACTGCTTTGTCCACCAAAACTGCATCCTGCAATTCTCATACCCAAAAACTACCACACTATCCACCCCTAATACTACCTCCTACATATTGTTCCACTCCAGAATCTAACCCCCACGACCACAAGTTCTGCCCTCCCACTGCTTGTAGTCTAAGAACATAAGAAGTTGCCTCTGCTGGGTCAGACCAGAGGTCCATCGCGCCAAGCAGTCCGCACCCGCGGCGGCCCATCAGGCCCATGACCTGTACGGTGATCCTTGTCTGAACCCTTAAATCCCCCTTGGTCTCTATCTATACTCTCTCTATATCCCATCTCTACCTCTATCTGTATCCCTCAATCCCCCTATCTTTCAGGAATTTATCCAATCTTTCTTTAAAACCCCGTAGTGTACTCTGTCCTATCACAACCTCCGGCAGCGCATTCCAGGTGTCCACCACCCTCTGAGTGAAAAAGAACTTCCTAGCATTGGTTCTAAACCTGTCCCCTTTCAGCTTCTCCGAGTGCCCCCTTGTACTTGTACTTAGAAGCCCTGGTGCTCTAGTGGCCTCTTTGGGGCAGGAGCAATTCCTTCTTGCTGCTGCCCATGTCGGCTCCATCATCAAAATAGCTGCTGCAGCTTCCTGCAGCAGCCTCGTGAAATTGCTAGAGGAAGTCACAGCAACTGTTTTGAGACTGGAATCTCAAAATGGCTGCTGTGACTACCTGCAGCAGTTTCACGAGGCTGCCACAAAGTCACAGCAGTTACTTTGACCATGGAACCGGTATGGGCAAGCACGAGTGAGGATTACTCCTGTCCCAAAGAGGCCACTAGATTATTATAACCTAAACAAAGTAGACCACTGCTGCTTGTAGAAACTCATACTGACCAACTAGTAGTGTACCTTAGAGCAGGCATACCTCAAACTCTGGGACCAGAAAGGGTTTTTTTGAATGTCTTGACAGTACCTTTTGAAGACTCTGGGTAGGGTGGCAGAAACTTTTATAGACTAGGAGGCAAAGACTTTTTAATTTTAATTTTGTTGTATTTGTATTGCCAAATCAAAAGCAGATATCTCCAAGAGGTTGTCATTAAGTTTTAAAATCTTACTGTAATTTTTCCCTCTACAGATGTTCATTGTGGACAGAGTAGAAGGTGATAACTGTATGCTGAATGAATTTACCATAACTGGGTCTACATATGCTCCAATGGGAGAAGTGTAAGTTGCACATCTCTTACTGATGTCAAACAAATGCTCATGTGCTGGTTGAACATATCTGTGCAGGAAAAGCTTGCATTTCTAATTCAAAGAATAAATTGAACTGAAATTAAACATTGTTTCAGCTAGTGTTAGTTTGGTAAGATTTAGATTTCTGTATGTATATTCCTCTGAATATCCTAAAAATGAATATATTAAGATGGATGTCTATAAATGTCAGAATGTACAGCACTGCGTACACCTTTCAGCGCTATTTAAGTGATTAGTAGTGGATCATTAGGCAAGGAGCTGTGAATTAGAGAATGACACGGTGGCGGTTTACCCGCGGCCACCACATTTCGCCGCGGGTAACCCGCCGAAACGGGGAACGAAAAATAGCAGTCACTACGGGGACAAGGCCATTCACCGCCCGTGGAGCGGTGAATGGTCTTGTCCCCGCAGTGAGGCATGAAGGATCGCGCGGTTCCCATAGCCACCACCTGCCTGCCCAATCGATCCTAGTGTTTAGCCAGCTCTCTCCCTTCTCCTCACCTTAGTTTGTAGATTTTCTTTTTCGGCGACACGCACGCTATCAAAGAGCCGCGCACCCACTGCTGCTCAGTTTCGATCTTCTGCTCTGACGCAACCGGAAACAGGAAGTTGCAGCAGAGCAGAAGATTGAACAATGAGCAGCCGCGCGTGCGCGGCTCTTTGGGAAAACGTGCAGGTCGCCGAAAAAGAAAACCTACAAACTAAGGTGAGGAGAAGGGAGAGAGCTGGCTAAACAGTAGGATCGATTGGGCAGGTGGGTGGTGGCTGCGGGGACCGTGCGATCGCTCGTGTTCCCGGCTCAAACTGGAAGGAGGGAGTGAAAGGGAAAAGGATTCTGGGCCAAGGGGATGAAGACGGAAGAAAAATCCACAGCAGGAAAGAAAGGGAAGGACAGGCAGGTGAGCCAGATGCTAGAAGCAAGGGGGGGGGGAAGAAAGAAGGAAAAAAGCTAGATGGGGTTGAAAAGAAGAGACACATTGGTATGGAAGAGGAAGATAGGGGAAATCTGGACACAGGAAGGTAACAGAAAGAGGGGAAATTATGTGCATGGGGCATAGGGACAGAGACATAAAGGGGACATGCCATGGGGATGGTATATGGACGCAGGGGGGGGCAATGGCAGATACATAGGGGAGATATTAGAAATGGGGAAAATAGGAGCACAGAAGCGAGATGGTTTGTGGGGATGGGACAGGGACTGAGCTCGCACAAATTACATTGTAATGTGCCATGAAAATAAGAGGGAGGAAGGTAGATAGATAGGCCACGCGAGAGGAGCTGAAGGGTAGTAGAAAGGAACAGATGGTAAAGGAGGGAGGGAAGGGTGGTGGTGGAAAGGAATAGGACAGACATTGAAGGAGGGTGGAGAGGAACAGACCCTGAAGGGAAATGTGGAAGACAGAGTGGGAAGAAGACAGATGCCAGACTATGGGGGAGCGGAGGGAAGAAGATGGGTGCTAGACCAATTGGGGGGGGGTGAAGGGAGAGGCACAGTAACAGCAAATGGAAGACGCAGAGAGAAGACACACAGTGGATGGAAGGAATTGAATGAGAAGATGTGGAAAGCAGAAACCAGACAACAAAGGTAGAAAAAAAATTCTATTAATTTATTTATTTTTTGCGTTAGGATAAAGTAGTATATTAGTTGTGTTGATAAAAATTTATAAACAAAGCCCGCCAGCTGAACATCGCTTTCTCTAGTTCAGCAGCAGGAACTTTGATTTATAAGAAAGGAATAAGCTAAATATTACAGTACTAAGGCTTATATGGATGCAGTGGGGACGGTGACGGGGCGGTGAATGGGATGGCAGTGGCGGTGACGGGGCGGTGACGGGCGGTGCAGAGGATGGTGGGCCGGGGACGGGGCGGTGACGGGGACAGATTTTTTCCCCATGTCATTCTCTACTGTGAATTACTAATGTAAAATAACAATCAACAATAGGAACAATACAAAAATGTGGGATTGAGTAAAGGTAGATCAAGGTGAGCCAGTTGATGTAGTGTATCTAGATTTTAAGAAAGCTTTTGACTAAGTTCTTCATGAGACGCCTGGGATAGTAGGCAATGTTCTGTTCCAGTGCAAAAGAGACACGAGTCTTAATTAGTGAATTATTCACCTGCAGAAGGAATCATCTACGTTTTTCAGCTCTGCCTCCTTGTGTCAGCAGGCAGTTCCCCAATCTCCTCAGTTTCTCCTTCTGCAAGCAAGTTGAGAAAACGACTTTTCTTCTGCTCTGCATTTTATTTATTATTTTCGGGTTTTTAATATGATGTTCAAGGCTTCTCAGTGCTCCTGAGGTTCTCAACATTTCTGGGACAGCTCTACCTGAGAGAAGATAGTCTTCTGGTTCAGAGAACTATAGCTGGGGGAGCAACCCTTTCACAGAGTACCTGCCTAGCCGGCCTGCACTAATACTTACTATAGTTTAGAGCAGGGGTGTCCAACCTGCAGCCTGAGGGCCGCATGCGGCCCTGTGAAGTATTTTGTGTGGCCCTGGTCGAGGGTGATGCAGTGTTTTCCTCTGCTGCCCCCAGGTGTTTACCATCTTGGCAGCTCCCTCTGTCTTTCTGCAGCATCTGCGCGGCCCCAGAAACATTTTTATCGGCCAATGTGGCCCAGGGAAGCCAAAAGGTTGGACACCCCTGGTTTAGAGTGTCTTCCCTTGGAAGCTTGGCTCATCCCTGATTTATCAGGCACTTGAGCGCAGGCTGAGTGGCCCTGTGTTTGTCCAGGGGATTGTAATAGGTGCTGGCTGCGTCCCTCCTGAAGACATTAGATTGTGAGCCCACCAGGACAGACATGGAAAAATGCTGGAGTATCTGAATAAATTCATGTAAACTGTTCTGAGCTCCCCTGGGAGAATGGTATAGAAAATTGATTAAATAACTAAATATCCAGCAATCAACATCACCAATACCTAGTCCTTCTCTTTGGTTTCTCGTCTGCACCAAAGTTTCCACAAAATGTATCACAGTGGTTGTAGTCCACCTTTTGAGCATTTTAGAACAATAGATCTTCAGTTCCTCACCTGGAAAACTTTGTCCTTCACAATTACTTCAGCCAGACCAATAGGTAAACTTTAAGCACTAGTGCATTACCATCCCTCTCTACAATTCCTACCTGACAAGGTTCTAATCACTTAGCAGACTGAATATTCTTGTTCTCTTTTCACCTCAACTTCGAATGATGGCTTACAAAATCAGGGTTACTGTTCTTTTCCCTTGCGTATTTATGTTCTTTTTCATTGATATTTGTAGGGCAGCCACCTGGGACTCCCCTCCCACATTTTCCATCATCCTTATGTTGATCAACAGTTCCATGCTGATTCTTTAACAAGTGTTACTATACAAGAAGTCATTTAAAGAACTTCAACCTGCCTCCTCCTCCTCCTTGTGTATCAGGTTGCTTCTAGTCAGGATTCAGCAACCCTTAGCTTTGGAGTTTCCACATGTGTGGCAGTTGTCCATCCTGCTTGTCCATGGAGAAAGCAAATGTTGCACATCTGTAACAGCTGTTCTCCCTGGACAGCAGGATATAACAGACATACAATACCGCCTTGCCCATCCCTTGGTTGAAGTTAATTTTTCAATGGCTATAGATCTATACATATTAACTGACAGGGATGGAATGTTCTAATGGATATGTTCAAACGGGAACCTACCACGCATGCTCAGAAACCTTTGTAAATGTCAGTCTGAGCTATTTCACAAGGGATGCTTGGTGCTGTTAGCTGTGACCTCACCCATATGTGAGGCAGTTGTATCCTGCTGGCCACGGAGAACATCTATTACAGGTGTGCAACATTCGCTATACTGCAGTTATGGTATCCTGTCTTGAGGAAGGGGGTTTTGGTCTCCGAAAGTTAATCAAAATATATTAAGATTAGTCTAATCTAGAGATCACCTTATTTCCACTTTCTATTTATAAATGTTTAACACAGCTACAATACTACTTTATCCTAAAGCACAGAAAAAGAACAATTTATTTTTTATCCCAGGACAAGCAGGCAGGTATTCTCACATATGGGTGATGTCATCGACGGAGCCCAGATGCGGACGTCTCGCAAGCAGAGTTGCTTGAAAAAACTCGAAGTTTTGAGTCGCCGGCACCGCGCATGCGCGAGTGCTTTCCCGCCCAGCGCAGGGCGCGTCTCCTCAGTTCAGATAGCTAGCAGAGAAGCCAACCAGGGGAGGTGAGTGGGTTGTGAGAATAGCTGTCTGCTGTCCCTGGATAACACCTGTTATGGTAAGTAACTGTGCTTTATCCCAGGACAAGCAGGCAGGTATTCTCACATATGGGTGACCTCCAAGCTAACCAAAATGGGATGGTGGGAGTGTTGGCAATTTAGGAGAATAAATTTTGTAATTTGGCCAAACTGTCCATCCCGTCTGGAAAAAGTATCCAGACAATAGTGAGAAGTGAAGGTATGAACCGAGGACCAAGTAGCAGCTTTACACCCATATGTGAGAATAGCTGCCTGTTGTCCCTGGATAACATCTGTTACGGTAAGTAACTACTTTCTGGTTTCTCCTGTCCTCATTTTCTCTTCACTCTCTTCTTCCATTCAGCACCTGTCCTCTTTCACAGCCCCTTCCATCCAGTGTGCCCTCTCCCCTTTCCATATGGCATCTGCCCTCTTTTTGTTCCTTCCACGAACTGTCTACCCTCTCCCCTTCCATCCAGCCTGTGCCCCCCTCTCTCATTTTTACATGATATATTCCAGCTTCACTCCCTGTCCATCTTTCTCTGTCTCCCCTTCCTCCCATACTCTAGCACGTCTCTCTTCTCCTTTCCTTTCCTTCCTCATCCCACTCCACCTTATCCCATGGTCTGGCATCTGTCTCCTTCCATCTCTCCCTCCCTTCTTCCTTCCCCCTCCAGAGGTTTGGCATCTATCTCCTTTCTCCCCCCCCCAGTCTGGTATCTCAATCTTCCCTGCCATATTTCTTCCACTATACCCTATGGTCTGGCACCTGTCTCTTTCCCTTCCTTTCTTGTCCTGGTTGCATATCTGTCTCCCTTTTCTTCCACATCTCCTCCCACCTCCCTATGCACTGGCATGTCTCTCCTCTCTATCCTTCCCCCCTCCCTGTTGTTTGGCATCTCTCTCCTCACTCTTTTCTTCCCTGCCCCTAACTCATGGTCTGACATCCCTGTCTCCTTCCATCTCTCCCTCCCATGCTTTGGCATCTCTCTCCTCCGCTTCCGTTCCTCCCTCCCCCGTGGTCAGGTATCTTTCTAATCACCCTTCCCTTTTCTCTTCTGTTTCAGCCCCCACCCAATGGTCTAGCATCTGTCTCCTCTTCTCTGCTTCCCTTCCCCATGGTCTGTCATCCTTGTCTCCTTCCCTTCCATCTCTCTCCTTTCCTTCCTCCCCGTGGTCTGGTATCTTTCTCCTCACACCCTTCTCTTCCCCAGGGTCTGTCATCTCTGTCTCCTTTCCTTCCTTCCTACCCCCCCCCCCCCCATGGTCTGGTATTCTTCTCCACTCTTCCCTTTTCTTTCCCAGCCCCCACAGGCAGTCCATGGTCTGGTATCTTTCTCCTCTTCTCTGCTTCCTTCCTCCCTTTCAATTTGGCGGCTTTCTCTTATCTCTCCCTCCTTCCAACCGTGTGCAACATTTCTCTTACCTCTCTCTGCTGCTTATAAGCTTTGAGCTGAGGCAGTGTTAATGAGCTGAACACATGCTTCTGGCAGCACCAGAAGCTTTCCCACTACTTCAACTTCCTGTCCCCGCAGAAGCAGGATGTTGCAACAGAGGGAAAGCTTCCAGGGCTACCAAAGGCAGCAAGTTAAGCTCAACGCTGCCTGCAGCTCGAAGTTTATGGGACATTGCTGATGGCTCTCCAGCTTGGAAGACTTCTGGCTGGGAAGAAGTTTTCAGCAGAATTGGAGATCCCCCATCAGCCACCACCAAAGTTACCAGTTTGGGTGGGCCTTAACCCAAAGTGAATGGGGCCCTGCCTATTTTGACCTGCCCATGGGTAAGCCACTTCTGCAAGAAACATTAAATCTCTAACTATGCTGATGTTCCTTTTTAAGCAATAGCTTTATTATAAGATTAATTGAGCCTGGTATGATTTCATGAAGCCCATTAGTCTCTGGTATTGGTAATTTTCACTATTCATCCCAAACTCCCATCTGAGTCAAGTAAACTAAAGCTATATAAATAACATTAGACTTTTCTTAACAGCTGCTATTAAGTGTGAATACAGTAAGATGCAACTACACTGGAACATTTCTATTTAGAGAACCAGGTGTAGGTGGGTACCACATTAAAGGAATGCTAAGGACTAGAAATCTACTTGACTAGTTAACAAGTATTTGGTTATTCTAGTGGAGGTACTTTTAAGTGTGCCGTGTTAATGTCCTTGGAGATGCAATATAAGCTTGTGTCCAAACAAATAGCTCTTGATCATCAAGTTATTTTCGTAGGCTTTAAAAGCTTGTTATAAGAAACTGAGCCTGAAACTTTGCACGGGAGAAAAGTGGGTCCTTGCTGTCTCTCGGATGTTTGCATCACTTTATAAGGGCATTGTCTGTGTAATATGTTTTAGATAACAGCCTGTAATCACCATGAGAAACGGAGTTTGGCAAAGAAACGATGCTGTGTAGATTTGAAAGAAAAGGCTATTCATAGAATTATATAAACATATTGAAAGGGTTTTAAAACTGCTTTGGTATCTGTTCCGTGAGATTTAGTATTTTACAGTTTATTTAAAATCTTGGGCCTTTTCACAGGCTTCTCTTCCCACCTGCTGAGTATGAGCTCTATGTAAGAGAAAAGAATGGCTCAAAGCTGTAGCTGCTGAAGATAATGGACAGACTTAAAGATCTCAATATGTATACTTTAGAGGAAAGGGGAGATATGATAGAGATGTTTAAATACTTACATGGCATAAATGCACATAAGTTGAGTTTCTTTCATTTGAAAGGAAGCTCTGGAGTGAGAGGGCATAGGATGACGTTAAGAGGTGATAGGCTCCGGAGTAATCTAAGGAAATACTTTTTTACAGAAAGTGTGGTAGATGCATGGAACAGTCTCCAGGAAGAGGTGGTGAAGACAGAGACTGTGTCTGAATTCAAGAAGGCATGGGATAGGCACGTGGGATCTCCTAGAGAGGAAGAATAATGGTTACTGCGGATGGACAGACTAGATGGACCATTTGGTCTTTTATCTGCCATCATGTTTATATATTTTTATGTCACACACAAGTCTAACATCACTAACATCAATAAACAACTTACTCTCCAAACTATTGATTAGCGTTAAAAGCAGCAGCCTCTTACTGCTGAAATTTTAAAGAGGGAAAATGCCTCAGAATATTAATAGGCACTCTACTATAATTGCACTTTAAAAAAATCCCCCTTTTTTAAAACTCATTTTCTACATTATATTAAATACATGGAATTAACTGCAGGAAATTGTGTACAACTATGAAAAGGAACTTAACTGTTTCACATGGTTCCATTTCAACAAATCTTTGCTAACGGCCAGCATTTCATAGCTATACCACTACATCAGTTACTTTAAACCAGTCTCTCTAAACATAATACATGAAGTCATATAATACTCATGTATCATGTCCTCTTACACAAAATAATGTACTTCCATCAATGGTATGCTCATGTCGGTTTGCAGCACTAAACAGTATAGCATCTTGAAATTATATAAGCAGGCTATCACATTGAGGGGAGCTCCCTGTAATCATCACTCGCCCATATCAAATCATCAGGCCAATTAAAACTTATGGCATCATATTCTTATTGGAAGGACTACAGAAATTTTTTTTTTTTTTTTAAGTGAGGATCTTTTATAAGGATAAGAATCTTTTAAATAAAAATAAAACCAGTCCTTCCATTACATCTGTGCCATTTTCTGTCTGAGCTTGTCCATTCCAGTTATGCAGCTGGCAGTTCAGTGAGGTTTTTTCACCTGCGCAATTCCCACACTTTTATACTGTTTGGCTTTGTATGTTTTTCCTATCTTTTTGATAGCCAGTGGTGCTCAGCTATATTTGCTAATTCTCTTCTTAATGTGACAGTTAATGCTAAGCCCTTTTGTGTTGTGCAAATGCACCTGTCCCTTCTGGAGTCTTTGGTCCAGTTTTATGCTGTTTTGATTTATTGTGATCATTCTTAGGGCTTTTAGCTGAACTTCCAGGCAGAAGTTTAGATGTTTTGAGTTTGCCTCACTGTCTTTGGCTAGTGCTACGGGACTGTTTTGTGTGGGCTTCTTGCTCACATCGTAGATATCTCGGTTAGGTATCATCTCCATGGACTGCCTATGGTGGTGGTTTCCTATGACATTTACTTATAAAATCTTACTGTAATATTCCACCTTTCTCGTATGCATAGTATCAGCTTTGTTTTAGCTGCATAAGTTGTCATCTTTCAGGTTACATGCTAGAATCATCCTTTATGCTATACAAGGACAGAAAGTATGAAGAGTAGCCTAATAGTTCAGTGCAGTGGCCTGTAAACCAGTGGACCCAGGTTCAAATCCCAGTTCAGCTCTTTAACTCCTTATAGGCTGTTTAGAGGCATCATCCTCTTGTGGGATATAGCGGCAGCTAACTTTTTAAGATCTATAATGTGCTACCATATCGATTTTGGATGTTGGACTCATCCTTTTATGCAGTGTTGGCACAGCTTTCTTATAGGCTGCTTAGGGATTGCGTCTGAAAAATGTTGTGACTCTTTCAAAGGCCTCGCCAGTACGCAGGGGGTTCCTCTGCACATAGGTTGTAATGGGGCTCTTGACAAAGACCAGATGACATCTTTCCTCCAGTTCTGCCCATCTGCAGCCTCCAAGAAACAACAGATGCCTGTTTGGCAGCCATGCCTCTGTAGATAGGCAGGAGGTTGTAGACTCACTAGGAGGCCTGAGTGAGGATTTGCTCAGACCGCTGGGTCTTGGAGGTCATTCAAGAGGGTTACAAGCTCGAGTTCTTTCATCCCCTGCATGACTTGTCTCTGGATTCTCCATTCACATGGCCGGAGAAAGCTGTCAAAGTGCAAGCAACAGTGCAGCGGTAGAACCCTTTCCAGCAATAGAGTCGGGCTTGGGCAGATATTCTGTTTACTTCATTATGCCCAAGAGAGACTCAGAAGTCTGGAGACCGATATTGCATCTGAAGTCGGTCAATGTGGCACTCATAGTGCCGTGATTCCGCATGGAGATCATGCGGTTACATTGCCTTTGTAGTGCCAAGAGAATTTCTGGCCTCTTTGAATCTTAGAGGTTTATCTACATATTCCCATTTTCCCAGATCACAGGAAATACTTGAGATGCCATGTGGTAATGAGGCATTTCCAATTTCCAGCTTTGCTCTTCGGTCTGACGAAGGTGCCTCACACCTTTACCGAAGTGATGGTCATGATGGCAGTGCATCTGTAGAAATCAGGGATCCAGGTGCATTCATACTTGGAGAATTGGCTGATCAGAGCCCCATCCAAAGCTGAGGGCAAGAAAGCAGAGCCCCAAGTATTCCACCTGCTGCAGGAGCTGGGTTGGAGCATCAACTTCCAGAAAAGCCATCTGAAGCCACAAACATCCTTAGAGTACTTGGGCATTTCACACAGCAGAAGGCCGCATTTTTTGGCCCGAGACATGCAGGATGAATTTATCTCAGCAAATTGTGGAGCTCTTGGTGATATCTGCTCCCACAGTACGATACTATCTTCATGTTTTGGAATCTATGGTAGCCACCATAGAGTTCCTGTGGTTAAAAGCTTACCTGCGTCCACTGCTGGACTCGGTTGTCCTGGTGATTCCATAAGACGGACTCTTTCTAGACACCACTGCCATGGACAATGGAAGCGTGTCACAACCTGCAATGATGGCTTCAACCATTGTCCCTATCAGGAGCCATGCTCTTCCGCATACTCTCCTGGAAACTGCTTTATCCTCTGTTTCAGATGATGACCCACTCGTGGATAAATTAAAGAGCACCTTCTTTCTCGTCTGCCTGCTTTTCCGAATATTGATCTTCTTGTTCATCCAGGGATATACATATCCCCGTGTGTAATCCATATGATCACGATGATATTTTTTTCCCTTTCCTGAAGCCATGTTGACTGGCTTTCATAAGGTCGTGTGTATCCAAGTGCCGGACTATGCTATCTTTAATCAGTGCTTCAACCATCTTTTCAGGGACAGGCGTAAGGCTCACAAGTCTGTAGTTGCCCGGTTCTCCTCTCAATCTTTTTTTGAAAATTGGCATGACATTTGCTATCTTCCAGTCGTCCGGTATCTGTCCAGTTCTAATTGTTAGGTTGGCAAGTTTTTGTAATAGCTCTCCGATTTCAACCTTCAATTTTTTTAGGACTCTCGGGTGAATTCCATCCGGTCCGGGGGATTTGTCACTTAAGTTTGTCGATCTGGTAGTATATCTGGTCCAGGTCCACTTCTACTGTGGTGAGGCTGTCTTCTATTAGTCCTTTAAGCACTTCCACTGTTTCTGGTATCGTTGCGGTGTCCTCCTTCGTAAAGACGGACGCAAAGAAGGAATTTAGCCTGTCTGCAATTTGTTTGTCTTCCTTGATGTACCCTTTTCTTCCCTGGTCGTCCAGCGGTCCCACCGCCTCTTTTGCCGTTTTTTTCCCTTTTACGTATCTAAAGAAGGGCTTGAAGTTTTTGGCCTCTTGCGCTATTTTCTCCTCATAGTTCTTTTTGGCATCCCTCACCGCCTTGTGACATTTCTTCTGATCATCTTTATGTTTGTTCCAAGCTTCGGTTGTTTTCGTGCATTTCCATTTTTTTAAAAGAGTCCTTTTCTTTTATGGCTTCCTTCACCTGTCTGGTAAAGCCAGGCCGGTTCTCCTTTGCCTTTAGTTCTCCTTTCTTTGGAAATCGGCGGAATATAGAGATTTTGTGCTTCCATGATAGTATTTTTCAGTAGGGACCATGCCTGATCTACCGTTTCAATTTTGTCCATCTTTTTCTTGAGCTGTTGTTTTACCATGGCTCTCATGCGTTCGTATTTACCCTTTTTAAAGTTACCCTTCGGCAGCCAACTTTTTAAAGTTTAAGGTCGTGGTGAAGGTTTTGGTACGTTTTCCTTTCCTGATGTCAAGTTTAAAGTTGATCATGTTGTGATCGCTCGTCCCCAGCGGGACCATGACTTCTACTTCTTTTGTCAGTCCCGTGAGGCCATTTAGGACCAAGTCCAAGGTGGCGTTGCCTCTTGTCGGCGCTCTTACCATTTGTTCCAGGAAGCAATCCCCTAGCGCCTCCAGGAACTTGGCCTCCTTGCCGCAGTTGGAGGTTCCCAGGTTCCAGTCTATCCCCGGGAAATTGAAGTCTCCCAAGATTATTACATTGCCTGTCTTGCATTCTTGTTTGATTTCCTCTATCATTTCTGAGTCTGTTTCCTCCGTCTGTCCTGGGGGTCGATAGTAAAGGCCAATTTTTGTGTCTGCGCCATTGCAACTAGGAATCTTGATCCAAAGGGACTCCAGCTTCTCTTTCTTATCCGTCGTAACCACTTCAACAGATTCTATTCCCTCCTGAACATATAGGGCAATACCTCCACCTTTCTGCCCTACTCGATCTCTTCTGTATAGTTTGTATCCCTGTCGTACTGTGTCCCATTTGTTTTCTTCATTCCACTATTTTTCTGTTATACCAATGATTTCCAGTTCATCGTGTCTTGCTATTGTCTCTAATTCACCCATTTTGTTTCCCAGACTTCTAGCATTCGTATACATACATTTGAATTCTCTTTGTGTTACCTTCTTGGACTTTCTACACTTAGCTGTCTCTATTGTTTCTTTCACGGTATCCTTTTCTGCTCCTGCGTTGTCTCCCTTATTTGCTGAGAGGTCATCCCCTTCTCTGTCTGAGTAGTTGCCCGTGGTTCCTTCTTTGGGGCATCCTGTCGCCCGGGCCAGGCTGAGCACATGAGCAATTGCTCATAAATTCTAGGAGTGTCACTCAAAGGATTTTACATGTTTGCTCACAAAAATACTTGCAAATCTGGAAAATTGTTGGTTTTTAGAATTTATTTCTCACATGAGAAAAATGTGCCCACTCCGAGCCAATCCTTAGAGGGAGCATTAGCTGGTAGATGGACATAATCCATTTGTTCTGGACTGATCTGGCAGGACTAAAGGAAAGAAAATGATCAGTTAAATATAATTTTCCCATAGCTTGGTTTAAATCCAACGTGGTATTTTTATGCTGATAATATAGGACAATTATATTGGAGTGCCTGTCTCCTTTGTGTAATTTGTTAGCAGTAGGAAGCTGTTACTTTTGATTTTTGTATTTAGTCTTCCACGCCTGTTTTTTGAGTTGTGCTAACAAGTATAACTGTAATAACAATTGAGAGCTGTTGGGGGATAGATAGCTGCATCATTGAGTTTACTATGAGAATGAAGTGCAAGGAAAGGGAGATGCTAGTCAAGAAATCTCAAAATTTGTTAAATATTGTATAAATTTAACAACTGTTGCTGTTGCAGTTCAGTTTTATTCAGAAGTAAGCATTTTCCAATAATTCCTGCTGCTGATTCACCTGATCTATTGGACATCGCCTCCATTGAGTTTAGAACTTAGGGCTAGATTCACTAAAGATAGCGACTCAATCGCTGTTAGCCGATTCTCTGGCTGATTTTGAAAAGGGAGGAGCCTGAGGCGTCTGAGCCAATCAGGGCCTTAGGCCCCTCCCTGTGCATCACATGATGCACTGGGGAGGGGCCTAAGGCCCAGTGGCGTCAGAAAAAGGAAGGAGCAGGAGGTATTTTTGAATACCTGTTCCCAACGTTAAGGTAGGAGTTTAGGGAGGGGGGCCTCTGTTGGCAGAAGGGAGTGGACATCCCTCCTGGGTTGTGTGTGTTTTTTTTTGGGGGGGAGGGATTGGGGGGGTAGGTTCTTCATGGCAGGAAAGAGTAGAAACATCCCTCCTGCTATTTGTGGGTCACCACATGTCAGGGGGGGACAGCGCGTTTATCAGGAGCCAACAAGTCTACAGCAGTTGGGTTTTAGGATTGTAAAACCCGATGTAAAATAGCCAAGCAATGTAAGTGAATCAATCACTTGATTATTGTGCATGGGGTTTTACTAATTTGCATGGTCGGATCAGAAAATGGGCAATCGAGAAGAAAAACACGCGGTGGGCCGTTTTATGAATCGAGTCAGTTAGCAGCAATCATTGCTAAACCTGTGAAAACAGGTTTAGCGACGATTGCTGACTTTAGTGAATTGGGGCCTTAGTGACTTAGGGGGGGGAAGGTAGGGTAGATTTTTGTACTGTTAGTATGTGAAACTTTTCTTGGTTTGTAACAAGTTGTTACTGAATTAAACTATATTTTGCCTTGAAAATCTTTAATAAAAATGCATTGAAACAAAAAAAAAATAAAACTTAGTGACCATTTGTATTAGACATTTGCTCTATTTAATCTTGGACGAGAATAAAGTAATCTTAAAAGGAATTGTGTCTTGAGTTCAGATTAGTTAATCTAGAAATTAGAAAGTTCTGTGATCTAAATTCTGACTGTCAATAAATGTACAGTATCAATACCAGCAAGGTCACTTAGTAACAGCACACTGTTGGCACATATTCTTAATTCATGGCCACTTAAATGAGAGAAAATGTCTTGTTTTAGGATGATACCTTTTTAAAGGGCTTGTTGAATGTTGTGCATAAGCTGTAAACTTGCAGGCGTCCTTCACAGATAGTATTGGAGATCTGTATATCTCAAAAGCTCATGTGAGGTAGTTTCACTCACTGATTTCTTTGAGACATTACAGCTTAGAATCCAGGTTTCTCCAAGACCAGTATGGCTTGCAAAAACTTAGACATGCCTACAAGTTTAGAAATGAATAATTAGTAAGGCATGCTTCTCTTTCTTTTGAAGGCATAAAGATGACAAACTGGTTAAGTGCCATCAATATGATGGCCTTATAGAGCTGGCAACAATTTGTGCACTGTGCAATGACTCCTCTTTGGATTACAATGAGGTAAGTAGCAAAATGCAAAAACTACTTGCAACTTGACTACTTCTATTTGTTTTAATGCTTAAATGCTTGCTTCATAAAAATACAGTCTTTAATCATTATAATTTGAATAAAAACTAAGGAATTTAAAAACATGCATGCAGCAGTCTAGTATCTAGACTGCTGCAGACCTGTTTTGAAAACAGTAGTATTACACAGTTCTAACAGGTTAGACAACCTCCATGGTAAGAGGGAGTTAAAGGTAGAACTACACTTTTACTTGTTTTTATGTTTCAAAATTAAGAAAAAAAAATTAGGGATCGTTCCATAATGAATATTCTGTTACACAAAGCATACAAGTCCTGACAATAGATGAATATTCCATACTTGTAAGTTGGCTGCAGGAGGGTGAAATTTACATTCTTCAATTCCGCCTCCTTCTCCAGTGCTGTGGAGCCCTCTTCAGTTTTTTCCTTCTGCAAGTGAGTTGAGAAGAATGTTTCTGATCTGTTCTGATAATTTATTATTTTTCGGGTTTTTGTCTCTTGAGTCTGAGGTTTTCAGTGCTGGAGAGGAGGACCTCCAATGACCCTGGGAGCAGCTCTGCCAGGGAGAGGACACAGACTCTGTCAGAAATCTGCAGCTGGCATGGTAGCCTTTAGGTTCCTGTCCAGCCAGCCTGCTTGATTTTTGTGGAGCTTGGGGGTCTATTCTCTTAGAAGCTAGCTTGCATCCTGATTTATCGGGCACAAGCGCAGGCTGTTTGACCATGGTTTCAGTCCAGCAGGGCTTAGCTGGGTGCCAGCTGCATAATTCCCCCCTCCTGCTTCCACGTGGATCCATGGGGGTTGAGGTCTCAGTCAGATATTGGATCTGACTAGCAGCCCAAAGATTTCAGCATGTGAACATGGATGTCTGAGAGAGGCTGTGTCCGCTCCAATTTCCAGCTTCTGTGTCAGTTGAAGCAGGCTTCCCGGCACATACACAGACAGCTGTACAAGTCTGTGGAAAAATCGGGGGTGGGAGTTGGTCCAAATTTGGTAGTTTTAAGGTTTTCTGGGGCTATATTTGGCCCCCTATCTCCAAAATCCCCTCCCTAGAATTTTTTGACCCTAGGGAGGGTTTTATCGGGCCATTTTTGCCATGACAATGTTTTAGCAGTGGCCATCTTGATTTCTGTCAATTTTTATAACAAGCCTCCATCTGCCTCAAAACCCTCCAATTTGGCTAGAAAATACTAGGGATGGACTTCTCTAGTGGAGATACCCCTGATTCATGCCAGATTTGCATTAGATGGCCAACCAAACATGAGGGAGGGAGGGGCAAGACCTGCAGATTTAGCCCCGTCTGGCACAAGTAAGTTGAGGGAATCGCAAAAGACCCCTTCTTTGGAAAAAAAAAAGTAGTCCCCAGGAGCCCTGGGAAGGAGTGAGGATGAAGCATAGGTGCATGGACACTGCAAATTCCAGAAAAAGGTAGTGATACCCAAGTGAGCTCCTCTGGGGTTCCTAGTCATGGATTTACCCCAGATTTTGTAAACTTGTTATGGAAAGCCAATTTAAACTGTCGGGCCTCCTTTCTCAGCCAAGAGAACACAGAAGTGGCTGAACAAGAGCCAGAGAGCTAGTCAGATGTAGATTGGGGAGACGGGAGATCGGATGCCATTACTGTCTCATAGTGAAAATTCTTTCCTGGGGATTGAGTCCCAGGCTGAGGCTGGATCCCAGGAACTGGCAGTTTCCCTTGAGCCCTTGAAGACCTGACAGTGTGCCGCTTCTTTAAAGTGTAGGTGTTACTAGAGCTTATTCCAGAAGCGTTGAGGGAACCTGTCGCTAAAATCATCTGTAGCCTGAAAATTGGAGGGTGATCAATGTTATGCTGGATTTTTAAAAGGGTTCCAGGGGAGATTCAGGAAATTACAATCCAGTAAGCCTGACTTCAGTACTGGGCAAAATGGTAGAAACAATTATAAAAAAATAAAATTGTGGAACACGTAGACAAACATGATTTAATGAGACAGTCAGCATGGATTCAGCCAAGGGAGATCTTGCCTCACCAATTTGCTTGACTTCTTTAAAGGTGTGAATATACATGTGGATAAAAGTGAGCCGGCTGATATAGTGTATCTAGATTTTCAGAAAGCTTTTGACAAAGTTACTCATGAAAGGCTCCTGTGAAAATTAGAGTCATGGGATAGGAGGCAAAGTTCTTAATTCCTAGTTCCAAAGTTCCTAATCATATGGATTAGGAATTGGTTATCGGATAGAAAACAGAGAGTAGGGCTAAATGGTCATTTTTCTCAATGGAGGAGAGTAAACAGTGCTGCAGGGATCTGTATTTTGGATTTGGCAGCCGGGCACCAGGAGAGCTACAATATAATTGGAGAGACAGACAGGACAATACATGAAGCTGCAAGAGGGGATATTGAATTTGGACCTCTGTGATGAGGGCAGGCTCATCTGTCTTGCCTTAGATTAAGGAGACTGCTTTAGTATGTCACCTCCTGTCAGGACTCATGCTTTGTATAACAGAAGGGAAGATTAGGTATACCTCGATAATCTTCCTTCTATTAACATAGCATACGAATTCTGACAACCTGCCCCTATTATCATAGCATACGAATTCTGACAACCCACCCTATCAGTCTGGGATCCGCCTGTGTTCTCTGGAGCAGAGTTCAGTGTCCACTAACAAAGATATCTTGCGTTCAATTCTGGTCTCCTTATCTCAAGAAAGATATAGTGGCGTTAGAAAAGGTTCAAAGAAGAGCGACCAAGATGGTAAAGGGGATGGGTAACTCTCCTCGAATGAGGAAAGACTAAAACGGTTAGGGTTCTTCAGCTTGGAAAAGAGACGGCTGAAGGAGATATGATTGAAGTCTACAACATCCTGAATGGAGTAGAACGGGTACAAGTGGATTGATTTTTCACTCCGTCAAAAATTACATAGACTAGGGGACACTCAATGGAGTTACACGGAAATACTTTTTAAAACTAATAGAAGGAAATTTTTTTTTTCACTCGGAGAATAGTTAAGCTCTGGCACGCGTTAACAGAGGATGTGGTAAGAGCAGATAGCATGGCTGGTTTTAAGAAAGGTTTGGACAAGTTCCTGGAGGAAAAGTCCATAGTCTGTTATTGAGAAAGACATGGGGGAAGCCACTGCTTTCCCTGTATTGGTAGCACAGAATATTGGTACACCTTGGGTTTTGGCCAGGTTCTAGTGACCTAGATTGGTCACTGTGAGAATGGGCTACTGGGCTTGATGGACCATTGGTCTGACCAAGTAAGGCTATTCTTATGTTCTTAAATGGAAGAATGAAGGGAGAGTGCTTTAATGGGAAAGACACTGAGCTTCATGATGTTAATTTCTGTTGAATTTTTGGTGGGTGGTTTTTGTTTCTTGCACCCTATTATTGCAAGTGTTGTTTAACCTTATTTGATATTTCTTACAGAGCAGAACAGAACTGATTGCAGGAAGATTCCCCGTACCCCCTCCTTTTTGTTTTCTGTGTTTAGTTCTGTTCAATTGCTTTGGTACTTACTGAAGGGGGCTCCACAGCACTGAAGGAGGGGGAGCTGAAAAATGTAAATGTCACCCTTCGGCAGCCAACTCACAAATATGGTATATTCACCTTAGAGAATGACATGGTGGCTGTTACCTGCGGTTAGCCCGTCAAAATGGTGAAGGGGAAAAAAGTGCTTACTGTGGGCACAGGAACAAGGCCATCCACTGCCCCGTGGAGCGGTGAATAGCCTGTCCCCACAGTTAAGGGAGGGAACGCACGCCCCCCTCACTACCGAATCTATCTCCCTCCCCCCCCTTTTGCAGCGCATTAGTAACGTAACTCACTGAAGCCAGCCGAGCCTGCCTGCAGTCGCGCGTATGTGGGTGGTAGCATCTCCTCTGACGCAACTTCCGCCCACACACACGGCTGCAGGCAGGCTTGGCCGGCTTCAGCAAGTTACTTTACTAACGTGCCACAAAGGTAAGGGGGAGGGAGGGAGATTCTCGGGCTGCGCAAGGGGTGCTAAAGGGTGGTGAGGTGGCAAGAGGGAAGGGTGGTGGTGGTGGGAGGAAGACGCTGAAGAGAAATGGGGATTGGGGAAGACAGAGTGGGGAGAAGACGCTGAAGGGAAGAAGATGGGTGCCAGACCAATTTTGCGGGAGTGTGAAGGGAGAGGCACAGTAATAGAGCAAATGGAAGACGCTGAGAGAAGACAGACAGTGGATGGAAGGAATTGAATGAAAAGCTGAGAGAAGACAGACAGTGGATGGAAGGAATTGAATGAAAAGATGAAAGCAGAAACCAGACAACAAAGGTAGAAAAATAAAATTCTGTTATTTCATTTTTTGCTTTAGGATAAAGTAGTATATTAGTTGTGTTGATAAAAATTTATAAACAAACCCCTGCCAGCTGAACATCTCTTACTCTAGTTCAGCAGCCAGAACTTTGATTTATAAGGAAGTAATAAGCTAAATATTGCAGTACACTTCCCTCTCCCCATTCGCAGTTTCCCTACTCGCGATTTCACAGAATCGTGAATTTTTTTTGGGGGGGGGAGGGAAAAATAAACCCATATTTTTGTCTTCCCCCCGGAATCCTGGCCTTACCTGATGGTCTAGCTGGTTTTCAGGGCAGGAGCAATCTTCCTACGCTCCTGCCCCGTGCAGATAGCCATTAGGAAATGGCTGTGGGGAGTTCCCGTAATCTCTCGAGACTACGGGAACTCCTCACAGCCATTTCTTAATGGCGATCTGCACGGGGCAAGAGCGTAGGAAGATCGCTCCTGCCCCGAAAAACAGCTAGACCACCAGGTAAGGCCGGGATGCCAGGGGAAGGCAGAAGGGAGGCGGATCAGAGCCAGATATTCGCGGTATTTCGCCATTCGCGGTCTGGCTCTGCCCCTATCCCCCGCGAATAACGAGGGAGAAGTGTACTCAGGCTTGTATGGATGCTGCGGGGATAGTAGTCGCGAGGGCGGGGACTGGTCACGGGGATGGGGCAGTGACAGGGACAGATTTTTTCCCCATGTCATTCTCTAATTCACCTGTCAAGTCTTTTATGCTATGTTAACAGAAAGAAGATTATCGAGGTAAGTACCTAATCTTCCTTTACATATGAATGTTTTATGTAATTGTTCAGCTCTTAACTTTCCAGTTTAGAGTTTGGATTCAACAGGGCCAACTCAGTTTGACTCTGAAGTGCTTTACAAAATTAAGACAGCAAAGATTGTTTACTACTATATTTCTAAGAGTTCTGGAACTCTAATTTCCTTTCTTTTTCCCTTCCCTCAATTTCTGTGGGCTTTGTCACATTTGCCATACCAGGAATTACTACTGCGGCTTTGTAAAAGAACATAAGAACATAAGCAGTGCCTCCGCCGGGTCAGACCATAGGTCCATCCTGACCGGCAGTCCGCTCCCGCGGCGGCCCAAACAGGTCACGACCTGTCTGAATCACCAGAAGGGGCTCCATTGCCACCTTGGTTTCTCATTGAAGTCCTATCTTCCCATCGTAGTCCTAACCCTCCGGTCTTGCACATGCACGACCTGTTGGGTTTCTATACTTATTACCTGGTTAGCTTTCTATACTTGTGTTACATCCCAGCTCCTCCCTCAGTATCCCACGATCCCTTTATCCCTCAGGAATCCGTCCAATCCCTGTTTGAATCCCTGTACCGTACTCTGCCTGATCACTTCCTCCGGTAGCGCATTCCAAGTGTCCACGACCCTTTGGGTGAAAAAAAAACTTCCTTGCATTTGTTTTGAACCTATCTCCCTTCAGTTTCTCCAAATGCCCCCTCGTACTTGTTGTCCCCTTCAGTCTGAAGAATCTGTCCCTATCCACCCTCTCTATGCCCCTCATGATCTTGAAGGTCTATCATATCTCCCCTGAGCCTCCTTTTTTCCAGAGAGAAGAGCCCCAGCCTATCCAACCTCTCGGCGTATGGGCAGTGTTCCAGCCCTTTTACCAGTTTCGTTGCTCTCCTTTGGACTCTCTCAAGTACCGCCATGTCCTTCTTGAGGTGTGGCGACTAATACTGAACGCAGTATTCCAGATGTGGACGCACCATCGCTCGATACAATGGCATGATGACTTCCCGCGTCCTGGTTGTTATGCCCCTCTTTATGATGCCCAGCATCCTGTTGGCTTTTTTCGAGGCTGCTGTGCACTGTGCAGATGGCTTCAGTGATGCATCCACCAGCACACCAAAGTCTCTCAAGTCTGCTGTCTCCCAACAATGCCCCCCCCCCCAATTTGTAGTTCTATATTCCTTGGTAATACTCAAATCTTAGATGGACCTTTTGACATACTGTGCCGAGTGCATTTTTAATGTTTCTTGAACTAAACTTGACTTATGAATTTGTGTGGGGTTTTTTTCCCCTTCATTCTTATTAAAGGCTAAAGGAGTATATGAGAAAGTTGGAGAAGCTACAGAGACCGCCCTCACCTGTCTAGTTGAGAAGATGAATGTATTTGATACTGAGCTTAAAGGACTTTCCAGAATTGAACGTGCAAATGCCTGCAATTCGGTTAGTATCTACTTAATTCAAAGTTGTACTGTGTTTTGTGTAACAATATTAGGCCAGTGTGTAATATCCATGATTCTCATTCACAGGTCATAAGACAACTAATGAAAAAGGAATTTACATTAGAATTTTCAAGAGACAGAAAGTCTATGTCTGTGTATTGCTCACCAAATAAACCAAGTCGTACTGCCATGAATAAAATGTTTGTTAAGGCAAGTATGGCTGTCATAATATCTCTTAATGGCTCTAAGCTTTAGATGATTCATGAGTTTTGTGTAACCAATCTTTCTTCTCCCCCCCCTCCTTTTTTTTTTTTTTTTTTTTTTATAAAGTTAGAATAATCGGTCACACATTGAGATGAGATTCAAACTGCATTTCTGTGTTTGATCCCAGGGTGCTCCAGAAGGTGTGATTGATAGATGTACACATGTCCGTGTTGGCAGTAGCAAATTTCCTCTGACATCGGGCATTAAGCAGAAAATCCTGAGTGTCATCAGAGAGTGGGGCACTGGTAGAGATACTTTGCGTTGTTTGGCTCTTGCTACTCATGATAATCCACCAAGAAAAGAAGAAATGAATCTTGAGGACTCTGCAAATTTTGTCAGTTATGAGGTTAGTTTATTAAAAGATATTTTTGCAGTCAGATGACTTTCATTTGGAAAACTTTGCAAATTTACTGATAGTAATGGCCTACAACGGGACAAAATCTTCCAATTGGTTTACAAGAGAGATTCTTCAGGGTCTACAACCCAGCCAGGTTTCCAGGATTTCCACAATGAATATGGATGAGATCTGTGTTTACTGCTTTTATTGCATATTCGTATTCATTGTGGAAATCCTAGAAACCAAGCAGAGTTGTGGACTGAATTTGAGGACTTCTGGTTTAGTGTAACATTTTTATCCTGCGCTATCCAACCATTTTAGGTAGGTTGCAGTTATGAAGTGCTCTCCACTTTACACTACCTCCTCAAGATGGAGGATTTCTGTAACTGTATTTATTTCCCTGTGGTAGCAGTGGCAAGATTGGCTGGGAAGTGATATGTATTTTTTTAAACCCACCTCAGGCTGTGCTCAGATTACCCCATCAACCTTGAAAATTGAGGCTACATGCTTTGCAGATGAAAAATGCTGATAAATCATTTGTGAAGACTTGCATTTTTGTTTTTTTCTCATCACTGTCAGTTGTGTGTGTGCATCAGGCTGCTATACTGATATGTCCTTACTATTACTAGACTGCTGTAATTTTTTCTTGTGCCATCTTTTTGCAAATACCTCAGGACTCTATAAATTGTATATTATTTTTGAGTACAGGATCTACAACAATGATTTCTCAGTTCAACTTGTCAAAACTAAATCACTTGCCATTTTTTCTAATATTGAAACAGAACTTTATTTTTAGACTGAGAGAATTACATAATGTGAATTTGGAAACTATTGGTATCTTGGGCTCAACTAGAATTTTTTTTTTTCTTTTATCCAGACCAACTTGACCTTTGTAGGTTGTGTTGGTATGTTAGACCCTCCAAGAACAGAAGTAGCTACATCAGTAAAGTTGTGTAGACTGGCTGGCATCCGTGTGATCATGATTACTGGTGACAACAAGGGAACAGCTGTGGCCATTTGCCGCCGTATTGGCATTTTCCGGGAAGATGACGATGTCTCTGATAAGGCCTTTACGGGTCGTGAATTTGATGAACTCTCTCCAGCTGCCCAGAGAGACGCATGCATGAATGCTCGCTGCTTTGCACGTGTGGAGCCATCACATAAGTCAAAGATTGTAGAGTTTCTGCAGTCTTTTGATGAGATCACAGCAATGGTGCGTAACCTGTAGAGGAGGTCTGTAAGACCTGTAGCTTCTAGATGAGCGTCTAAAAAAATTATTAAATGATTTAAAACAAATTGACTGACATAATGAACTGTGTGTGTGTTTTTAAACTTTATATAACTTTATGTACAGTATTTCTTTATAGTATTTATTGGGATTTATTAACTGCCTTTTAGGAAGATACTCACCCATGGCAGCAGTATTGGGTATTTTAGGCCTTTGTGCCCTGTTAAAAGAACTGTGTTTAAGCTAAATACTGTCAGTTTTCTGGTGGCTAAGTAGATATGTTGCTGGATCCTATTCACCCAGGATGAAAATTCAGCTTCACTCAGTATTGAGAATGTATGATCTCTTACACTTTTGTGTTCTCAGTGGACTAACTCTTGTTAACAGTTTGACCTTCTACTTAAGAAGCTGCCTAGCTTTGCAACTTTTGAGGCAAGGTTTCCTTCAAACAATTTTTCTAATCTTGAAGCAAGGACATAAGCTTTGAACAGGCCCCCAGTTATTCTAGTCATACCTCTTTTTGCTACCTAGACTTAAAGAGAAAATTGGAAAATGGCAACAAGGGTTTAAACTTTTTTTAAATTTATGTTGTAGACCGGTGATGGTGTGAATGATGCCCCTGCACTGAAGAAGTCTGAGATTGGTATTGCTATGGGGTCAGGCACAGCCGTGGCTAAAACAGCCTCTGAAATGGTACTGGCCGATGACAATTTCTCAACCATTGTAGCTGCTGTGGAAGAAGGGCGTGCAATCTACAACAACATGAAACAGTTCATTCGTTACCTCATATCTTCCAATGTAGGAGAGGTAGTATGGTATGTCCAGTGAAAATTTGTTCACTTTAATAGCAGATAAACACAACACTAGAATTTCAGGTTCTTCATCTTGGCAGTTAGGGATGTTGCTGACATTCTGTTAAAATATTAAGTGGTCCTTTTACTAAGGTGCAGTAACCAATTTAGCACGCGCTAAATGCTAAGATGCCCATAGGAATATAATGGATGTCTTGGCATTTAGCATGCCTTAATAAAAGGACCCTTAAGTAAAGCTGTTTATAGGGGACATATTTTTCAAGCAGACTCTGGAAATTAAAGGAAATGGAGAATTCCATTCTTGGAGGAAAACATTTCTGTATAAATGTTTGGTTTTTTTTAATCTCTTGTAGTAAACAAGGAATGGTGTGGGAGGGAGGTCTTTTTCATCATTTTGTCTGATTTCCCCTGTGTGCTCCATATGTAAGACATTTCCATTTATACTTTAAACCTGCTTATGTACGTGTAGCTGGTAAAGTAGTGTCTCCATCAACCCAGATGTTGCCTTAGCCAGGATTATTACATGACAGCTGAGGGGTGAATAGCTGACCCAGGCATTTAATTGCTAGGGAAGAGTAAGTAAAGCCCTCTGTTCTGGATTAGAAATTAATCATGTTCATTTTCATTTTATTAGAATTTATTTACTGTGATTTTTAAATAAATTTACCCAAGGTGGTGTATAGGAAAGATAAGTTGAAAGGCAACAGACAATTACAGCAGTAAAATTATTAAAATCCGTAGTATGGCAATAGTATGCTACACACAATATGCAATAGAATGTCTTAATAGACAGTGAAAGTGGAATACATGGAGAAAATCAACAAGTTAGAAAAGGAGACTAAAGAAAGTTGTACATGAAGTCAAAGGTGCATGAATATAATCTAAGGGATGGGAGTGAATAAGTAAGTCTGGCTGTTGTATGTGCAGATCAGAATTGGTCCTTGTATATGTGAGCAACTAGTTTCTCCTTCCATTAAAGGCTTGAGAGAAAACGGTCAAGCTTTCATTTGCTTCCCAAAGTAGAGTCTTGCATTGAGCAAAGCCTTCCAGAGTGTGGTGGCTACTCGAGAGGAGGTTCACTAGTGGGTATCACATTATGTGATATCCTTTGGAGAAGGTGTGGTTAGGGATGCTTTTTGGTAGGACCTTATTAGCCTTGGAGGAGTGTAGAAGGGGATCCTGTTTTTAAATACTCTGGACCATTTCATTTAAGGGCCTTGAAGATCAAACAGAGGAACACAGAATAATTTGCATTCTAGTAACAAAAAAATAAAGTTGTACAAGAGAACATGTACACATCTGCCTCCTCCCCTACTTGTGAAGTGGCAAGCTATATGGCACAGGAGTGGCAACAGGAGTTTGCTCAGCCTAAGGTGGAGTCCTGGTAGCTCAGGTAATCAAGCGAATGTCCCTGCGAGTAAGGGAGGTGTAGTATTAAGAACATAAGATTTGTCGCTGCTGGGTCAGAGCAGTGGTCATTCGTGCCCAGCAGTCTACTCACGCGGCGGCCCCTAGGTCAGACTAGTGCCCTATTTGAGTGTAGCCTTACCTGCGTATGTTCTGTTCTATCAGGAACTTATCCAACCGTTTCTTGAATCCCTGAAGGGTGCTTTCCCCTATAACAGCCGTTGGAAGAGCATTCCAGACAGAATCTATTCCCTTTTAACTTTAGCGAGTGCCCTCTGGTTGTCTTCACCTCAGATAGGGTGAACAATCTCTCTTTCTCTACTAAGTCTATTCCCTTCAATATCTTGAATTTTCGATCATGTCCCCTCTGTCTCCTCTTTTCAAGGGAGAAGAGGCCCAGTTTCTTTAATCTCTCATTGCATGGCAATTCCTCCAGTCCCTTAACCATTTTTGTCACTGTTCTCTGGACCCTTTCGAGTAGTACTACGTCCTTTTTCATGTTCGGCGACCAGTGTTGGATACAGTATTCCAGGTGGAGGCATACCATGGCCCGGTACAACGGCATGATAACCTTTTCAGATCTGTTTGTGATCCCCTTCTTAATCATTTCTAGCATTCTGTTTGCCCTTTTCGCCGCCGCCACACATTGCGCGGACAGTTTCATTGACTTGTATACAAGTACTCCTAAGTCTCTTTCCTGGGGGTTCTCTAAGAGTACAGCACCGGACATCCTGTATTCGTGCATATGATTTTTGTTACCAACATGCATCACCTTGTACTTATCCACGTTGAACCTCATTTGCCATTTCGTGGCCCATTCCTCGAGTGTGTTTTGTCTTGTTGTAGGTCTTCGCAATCTCTACTCTGAATAACTTTGCATCGTCCGTAAATTTAATCACCTCACTTGTCGTGCCTATGTATTAAAGGATACGTAGGATCACAGAGTGGATGTGGTCCTTTAAAAAATGCAGTTTGAGGCTTTGGCCTTAGAGTTAAAAGCAGCTGTAGCAGCCTCTTATGTGGCGCACACTTGTCATACCAAAATTCATGAGCAGTGAGCAGGGTGGGTTATGTGGCCAATACTTTCTACGACATCAGAGTCATGAGCAAAGTCTGAACTTATTCAATTTCAGCCCACAAATTGCTCTGGATCAGACAATGCACGAGAGATTTTACCTCCAAGGCTACTCCCAGAGCTTTCAAAGGACAGATGTTCGGAAAGGTGTGGATGATCTGATGGCTAGCATGGCAGTTCACCGGTCATAATCTCTGCCTAACAGCAGACCGCAAACCTCTAAAGGTTCTGGTTGGTCTAATTTTCGTAGTTCCAGGCGCTTTTGAAAGTAATCCTAAGAGCCTCATCTCAGAGATCCTATTATTCAGGGACCTCCTCCTATCAGATTTCAAGACCTAGGTAAAGCCAAGCCTCTGGTTTTTTTCCCACATCAACCTCCAAGAAAGTGCAGTGACGCCAGAGCTGAAGTCTTCCCCCTAAGGTTAAGAGGAAAGCTCTCAGCATTTGTGGAGGTCTGGGTGCAGATCTCTTCAGGCTGAGTTCAGTCATGCAGAGTCTTAGCAATAATGCAGAGACATGTAGAAATTCAGGCCATAGAGCCAGTGTCATCCAAAGAATCGGGCCCGGGCAGATACTCCATATACTTCATAGTGCCCAAGAAACTCACAGAAGATTGGAGGAGAGTGTGGTGCAGTGGTTAGATCAACAGCCTCAGCACCCTGAGGCTGTGGGTTCAAAACCCCACACTGCTCCATGTGGCCCTGGGCAAGTCACTTAATCTTCCACTGCCCCAGGTATATTAGATAGATTGTGAGCCCACCGGGACAGATAGGGAAAATGCTTGAAATACTGTAAAAGGATATGTAAACCGCTGAGAACTCTGTAAGATTCAGCGATATATCAAATTTGAATAAACGGATCCATTCTGGATCTCATACACATCAACAAGGCCCTGAAGGTTCCATGCTTTCACATGGAAACCTTGTGGTCAGTCTTTACAGCGGTAGCTCTGGGAGAAGTTCTAGACTTGACGAAGCCTTCCTGCACATTCCCATATTTTTGGAACACAAGAGATTCCCGAGATTCTATGTGCTGGGGAGATCTTATAAGTTCTTAGCACTCCTCCCTACCCATTCACCAAGGTGATAGTGGTGGCAGCAGCACATCTCCGTAGAGCAGGATTGCAAGTGCATCCATATCTGAACGACTGGCTGATCTGAGTTTTGTCATTTTCAGAAGGAGAACCAACAGTGGCTCAATTGGTCCAAGTTTTGCACAGTCTATTTGAGTAGTGAATTTTCAAAAGAGCCAACTGGTTCTATCCCAGTCCCTGAAGTACTCTTCAACATGGCAGAAGGCTGGGTCAATCTTCCAGAAGCACACAGACAAAAGCTTTGCATTCAGATAAAGGTCATGATGGCCAAGCCAGCTCCATCTCCATGACAGCCACTACAGAGGTGAACTCTTGGGCGAAGGCTCTTGAACATCTTTTTCAGAATGCTTTACTGTCTCAGTAGTCCCCCATGAATGAGCTCCCTTGAAATGACTCTCCCGTGGACTCAGGAATCCCGCTGCCCCTTAGAATAATTTTGTGGGTAATTCTCACAATGGGTGCCAGCTTGTTTGGATGAGGAGGCCATTGCAACAGATGCCCAGTCCAGGGCAGTGGTCAGCCTCTCAGAGAAAGTGATTCTGCAACAGACTGGAACTTCAAGCCATTTGAATGGCATTACAGAAGATGAAGAGTCTGAAAGGACAGGTGGTATAAGTCTTAAGAACATAAGCAGTGCCTCCGCCGGGTCAGACCATAGGTCCATCCTGCCCAGCAGTCCGCTCCCGCGGCGGCCTAAACAGGTCACGACCTGTCTGAATCACCAGAAGGGGCCCCTTTCCACCTTGGTTTCTCATTTAAGTCCTATCTTCCCATCAAAGTCCTCACCCTCTGGTCTTGCCCATGCACGACCTGGTTGGCTTTCTATACTTATTACCTGGTTAGCTTTCTATACTTGTGTTACATCCCAGCACCTCTCTCAGTATCCCACGATCCCTTTATCCCTCAGGAATCCATCCAATCCCTGTTTGCATCCTTGTACCGTACTCTGCCTGATCACTTCCTCCGGTAGCGCATTCCAAGTGTCCACGACCCTTTGGGTGAAAAAAAACTTCCTTGCATTTGTTTTGAACCTATCTCCCTTCAGTTTCTCCAAATGCCCCCTCGTACTTGTTGTCCCCTTCAGTCTGAAGAATCTGTCCCTATCCACCCTCTCTATGCCCCTCATGATCTTGAAGGTCTCTATCATATCTCCCCTGAGCCTCCTTTTTTCCAGAGAGAAGAGCCCCAGCCTATCCAGCCTCTCAGCGTATGGGCAGTGTTCCAGCCCTTTTACCAGTTTCGTTGCTCTCCTTTGGACTCTCTCAAGTACCGCCATGTCTTTCTTGAGGTGCGGCAACCAATACTGAACGCAGTATTCCAGATGTGGACGCACCATCGCTCGATACAATGGCATGATGACTTCCCGCGTCCTGGTTGTTATGCCCCTCTTTATGATGCCCAGCATCCTGTTGACTTTTTTTGAGGCCGCTGCGCACTGTGCAGATGGCTTCAGTGATGCATCCACCAGCACACCCAAGTCTCTCTCTAGTCTGCTATCTCCCAACAATGCCCCCCCCCAATTTGTAGTTGAATAACGGGTTCTTTTTCCCTATATGCATGACCTTGCATTTTTCCACGTTAAAGCACAGTGTTACAGCAGTGGCATATGTCAATTGCCAAAGAGGTACCAAGAGTGCACAGCTGAGCCTGGAAGCCCACTTAATATTCCATTGGGCAGAATTACACCTACAGGATATCTCTGTGGCTCATGTAGTGGGAGTAGACAATGTCCAGGCAGATTATCTCAGTAGACGACCTTAGACCAAGGAGGATGGATGTTGTTTGCAGCAGCGTTTCAGTCCATCATTTGTTGATGAAATCAGCCAACTTTCTATCTTATGGTTATGGCGGGGAACAAAGAGGAGGACCACTTCTTCAGTCAAAGATCCAAGCCCTTAAGCAAAGGACTGGATGTCCTAGTCCAGCTGTGGCCAAAGAGCAAGCTCTTGTACATGTTTCCTTCAGGACCCATGATAGGGCATATAATTCACAAAATAGCAAATCATCCAGGGAATGCAGTTCATGTAGCACCAGATTGGCCACACATGCCATGGTGTGTGAACCTAGTGTATCTTCAATGACAAAGGTCTCAGACTGCAGATACAGCATAATATTCTGTCTCGGGGCCCAGTGGTCATAGAAGATCTGGATTGCTTTGGTCTTATGGCATGCTCATGAGCATGTGGTGTTAGAGTGCAAAGGATACTCAAAAGCAGTCATTGCTACTCTCCTCAGGGCCAAGAAACCTACGATGGTCTCTACTGATGCTAAGGCATGGGAAACATTTCAACACTGGTACACAAAGAGAAGGTGTTGCTGTTTAGTGCTCCAATCGCAGTGGTGCTAGCTTTCCTCCAAGCAGGTTTCAACAAGGGCCTTGCAGTGTTGTCAATCAGAGTCCAAATGGTAGGCCTCTCGGTGTTTCAGAGCACTTGGGCGCAAAGCTCCCTTGGCTTCTCATCCAGACAAGCCAGATTATTCCTAAAGAGGGCACTAAGGCTCAGACCACCAGTAAAACAACCGTTTCTGTCATGGAACCTTAACATGGTTTTGCATGGCCTCAGTCAGGTTCTGTATGAGCCTATTCAGGAGGTGTCTTTTTGAATCTTACCATCAAGACCATTTTCCTTGTGGCCATTATGTCAGCGAGACAAGCCTTAGAGCTGCAGGCCCTGTTGTACAGGGAGCCCTTCCTCAAGATTGAGGAGGCAAGAATTTCCTTACGCATGGTCCCAACTCTATTGCCAAAGGTCATTTTGGCGTTTCATATCCATCAAGAGGTAAGATTACCAGCATTCCAGACCTCAGGGTCAAAAAAAGGACCAGATTCTGAGGAAACTGGATGTGAGGAGTCCTACATTATCTAGAGGTCATTAATGAGTTATGACTGTCAGGCCTTCTATTTGTACACACCAGTCAGGCTAGATGCGGTAGATCAGCATCTAAGGATACCATTTTTAGATGGATACAGATGGCCACCTTGTCAGCATATATTGCCTGTGGCAAGCAATCGCCAGTCCCCTTTAAAGCACAATCCACGAGAAGCAAGGCTTTTTTTTTCTGTGGGCTGAAGCTCGGGCGATTTCGCCCAGGGAGATTTGTAGGGCAGCGACCTGGTCCACTCTGAAAACATTCTCCAAGTTCTGTAGAGTGGACGTGGCAGCAGGGAAGGACACCATCTTTGGGTCCTCAGTGTTACGAGCAGGTGCAGAGGTCCTGCCCTAGATTTTTGGGACTATTTTTGTTACTCCCTACTGTCCAGAATGAAACACTTATTGCACTAGATAGTAGATAGGTGTATCATTCTGGAACCCTGCCCTGCCAGTATTTACTCTACCTGCCTACTGTCTCAATCAGGAAGTTCGAGTCAAAACTGAGATTTTGATGTTAGACATTATGAAGCATAATATTTCTTTAACAAATTGGGGGAATGTTTGAGCTCCATAAATGTTTCTGATTGGTATGATTATTTTGATGCTTTGATTGTTCAATTAAAATGTTTAACATCTTTGTAATACTTTCAGAGCATAACCGATTTTTTGTTCGGGGAATCTCCCCTTACTCCTTATGTGTTCCTATATAGGGCTATCGCTTGCTTTGGTACAAACTGAAGGGGACAGCAGAGCCCTCTGGAGAAGGAGGAGGAGTTGAAGACTGGATTCCTTCTGCATGGCTCGTGGGCATGGGGAGAATACCCTACTGTCCAGCATGACACATCTATCTAATAGAAAAGATAAGTAAGAACCTAATCTCTTTTTGTATTGACTCCTTGGATAGACAGAGTAAACAATTTTCAAAATACAGTATATTATAGCTAGGTCTGTAAAGATGAATATTTTTGAAACACTCATTTCTGGAAACTGGCTTTCCTGCTTCTCTGCCCCCCCCCCCTCCCCAGTTTATTGTCTCCTCTGCAGGCCACTTGCTAAAGTGTCACATTATTGTATACTTGATATCTGGGGCACATAATATATAAGCATTTATAGTACTAATTTTATAGTAAAACTTGGGCCAGGTTAACTTTTGTCAAGAACATTTCTACATGTATGAATTTTGAAAGGTCTTATTTCTGTTCTTATAGCTTTCATCACAAGAGTTAGTGTAGAAGTTGAGGCCTCTGTAGAAGGGTAACATTAATCTCATGTTTATGTTTTCTTTTTAGTATTTTCTTGACTGCTGCTCTTGGTTTCCCTGAGGCTTTGATTCCTGTTCAGCTTCTTTGGGTGAATCTTGTGACCGATGGCCTTCCTGCCACTGCTCTGGGTTTTAATCCGCCTGATCTGGATATCATGAACAAACCACCCCGCAATCCCAAAGAACCCCTTATCAGTGGATGGCTCTTCTTCCGCTATTTAGCCATTGGATGTGAGTAGAATTCACGTTTTGAGCTTATCTGGAGCATTTAGACTACAGGGAGTGGCCATTATGTTTGATTTATTTACTTAGGAAAAGGGGCATATGTCAAGAAGCTACCAGTGGACATTCAAAAGATCTTTAAGTCACTCTTTGCCAAGTATGTCTATCTCTGGATATATTATGGGGAAAATTTAGTCTGCTGCCTTATAGACCAAAACCAAAAGTGGAATTACTGAATGAAGCAAATATCAAAGAGGAAGAAGTAATATCTTTGTCCCCAAAGATATGAACAACTTTCACAGCCTATGCATATGCATCACACTATATCTGAATGTGGTCATAGAATATATCTTTATGTGCTCATAGAATTATTATTCACAGGGCAACCTTTCAATAAACACTTTTTTACCATTGATGCATCTTATGTTCTAATCACAGCACATAGGCTTCACAAAAAATCAGTAACATTGCTGAGCAACTTTGCTGTTATAAAAATGTCTGGTGATATGTATGGAGTGTGAGGTATGCATGGAGCATGCAAGAGTAGGGGGGTGATGGAAGGGAAGGGATTTTGTAGGCAATAGGGTACCATTAATGATCTTTATTAGTACTTAGGTTCCATAGAGAATTGATTGGAGAGGCCTGGCTGGGGGGGTCCTTCTGAATCAGTCCAAAATGAAGCTATTACTGTTTTTTATTATCTTTCAGCTGGATTATGGTTAAGCATAAGGTAGTTACCTTGAACTTGAATGGTATCCATTCTCCAGTTAAATGGAAAAAGATTATACATTGGTTCCAAAAAGAAAAAGTGGATATTGCATTCCTCCAAGAGACTCACCTTAGTACTTTAGAGCATGGCAAATTGAAACACGACTGGGTGGGAGAGGTGGGCTCCTCTACTTACAATAATTGGAAGAGAGTGGTAGCTATATTAATCCATAAACAGCCATTTATTAATCACAAAATTCTGACTGACACTGAGGGATGATATATTATGATGCTGGGGGATTTGTGGGGACAAAAATTATTGCTGTGCAATGCTTATGCTCCTAATATCTATAACCATAGATTTTTCTCCACCTTGATCTCTAAAATAGTATTATACCCCGACCATAAGCGCATTGGGGGAGGGGGGAATTTCAGTATCACGGCTAACCCAGCCATGGATTGCAATCTGGCCAAGCATAGTCCCAAAGACTATTACCATAAAGGCGTTTAATTTTCTTATGAAACATAGAAAGTGACGGCAGAAAAGGGCCAAGGCCCATCAAGTCTGCCCACTCTATTGACTCACCCCCCTATCTACCCTTTGAGAGATCACACTTTGATGATCCATCCCCTCTTAGAGATCCGACATGAGCATCCCATCTGTTCTTAAAATCTGGCACGCTGCTGGCCTCAATCACCTGTACCGGAAGCTCATTCCAATTGTCAACCACTCTTTCGGTGAAGAAGTACTTCCTGGTGTCGCCATGAAACTTCCCGCCCTTTATTTTCAGCGGATGCCCCCTTGTGGCCAAGGGTCCACTAAGAAAGAAAATATCATCTTCTACCTCGATGCAACCAGTGATATACTTAAACGTCTCAATCATGTCTTCCCTCTCTCTACGTTCTTCGAGAGAGTATAGTCACAATTTGTTCAGCCTTTCTTCGTACGAGAGATCCTTGAGCCCCGAGACCAACTTGGTGGCCATTCGCTGAACCGACTCAACTCTCAGCACATCTTTATGGTGCAACTAGATGCAGTAGACAGATGGCGGACTTTTCATCCCTCCGACCATTCTTATATGTTCTACTCTAATCCCCATGGTGTGTCTGCTACTTGCAAAATCTTTGATCTCTATGGTGGCGGATGTCCAGATTATGGAGGCCACACTTTCAGACCATTCCCTTGTGGTTCTCTCCCTGGGTGGTAGTTTCGGAGCTGACGGAAAGTGTGGTGGTAGCTATCTTTACAAATACCTGGAATTTTATAACTTTTTACGAGAACAATGGCTAGGTTACTGCCACAATAATGCCATGCAGGAATTTGACCCTCTTGTGTTTTGGAATACTTCCAATGCAGTGCTTCTTGGCCATGTCATTGCAGGAAAAAATAAAAAATAAAAGGCCACTCTCCTACAACTCTCTAGGGAGCTTCAAACTCTGCACAGAACTCATATTTCTTCTCTGAATGTGACTGATAAGAACAGGATTGGGGAGCTTAGAAGGCTAATTATATATATATATATATTTTATAATTTTTAATTTGTATTAATTTTTTAGTTTTATTTGCTAATTTGGTTGTAATAGAGTATTATGTAATAGAAATGTTAATTTTTTTCTTTTTCTTTCCTATTTAAATGAAGTTCTTTTTATAAATTTGATTGAGTTATATTGTAAACCACTTTGATCTTTTTTGGCTGTGTATGCGGTATATAAAGATTTTAATAAACATAAAACGTAGTTCTCTCAAAAGATCCGAAGGGCACCACTTACACCAAAGAGAGTAACATCATGCTTTAATGTGTCCAATATTACCAGGAGCTTTATAGTACTAGACCCCTTGAGGGGGTTAAAAATACCCTTTTCAGGGATGTCATACTACCTAAACTTCAGGAAGACCAACTTACCCACCTTAATGCTCCAATATCTCGAGCACAGGTAATCTTGGGAATAAAAAGATTAAAAGTAACAAAAGCACCTGGTCCAGATGGTTATGGCCCAAAATACTACAAAATCCTATCGGATCTAATCCCGGGCCCGCTATATGCAGCTTTCAATGGCTTAACGGCATATAACCTATTGTATTACTGCCCAAGCCTGGGAAGGACCTGGCTCAGGTTGGGGTCATGCCACTAATTTCTTTGTTGAATCAGGATTGTCAAAACTGCTAGCCATTTTGGCAGTGCACTTGAATGCTTTCCTACCTGCTCTTATACATGCTGACCATGTTCCTGGACAATATGCCTCTGAATAAGAACCTTATTGGCCATTCATGAACACAGGGGCAAGGGAGGCCAAGCAGTTATTGTGGGTCTTGATATGGAGAAGTCGTTTGATAGTATCATGGCAATACCTGTTCTGGGTTCTCCAAAAGTATGGTATGGGGGGCAATTTTTATTTTGGGTGCAGAGCTTATATCATACTCGGGCAAAACTCTTAATCCACGGGAAATTGACAGGGGGGTTTCCACTGGCGCGGGGAACCCGGCAAGGATGCCCTTTATCCCTGCTTCTTTTTCTACTAGCTATTGAACCCTTAGCCACTAAGATATGACAAGAACCACAACGCACAGGTATTCGAATTGGAGCTTAGGAAAACAGAATTAATTTACAGTGGTGCCTCACACAACGAACTTAATTGGTTCCAGGAGCAAGTTTGTTATGCGAAACGTTCGTTATGTGAAACGCGTTTTCCCATAAGAATACATGTAAAAAAAAATAATTCGTTCTGCAGCATAAAATATGCTAAGATGACATAAAAAAAGATAAATTTTTGGTTATTATTTTTATTTAGATACATCTAAAAACATAATTGTTTTTTAAAACAACACACATTTTTTAAATTTAAAGACAGACTAAGTAGAGTCTAATTTTACAGTGAGAGAGGGCAGAGTCTCAGCGGCAAAAACTGGGACTTAACTGTTCATTTTTTTTTTTTTTCTACCGTGTTTCCCCGATGATAAGGCAGGGCCATCAAATAAGACAGCCCCCCCTTTTTAGAAAAAAATGTAAAATAAGGCACCCCCCCGCAAATAAGCCACCCACCGATACCTGCGCTTACCCGAATCGGGTGGTACGGTGGGTGACTCCGTGTGGTCCCTGGCACCCCCGACACGATCGGGGCAAGAGGGAGCTCAAGCCCTCTTGCCCCCCCGACTCCCCGACACGATCGGGGCAAGAGGGAGCCCAAGCCCTCTTGCCCCCCCGACTCCCCGACACGATCGGGGCAAGAGGGAGCCCAAGCCCTCTTGCCCCCCCGACTCCCCGACACGATCGGGGCAAGAGGGAGCCCAAGCCCTCTTGCCCCCCCGACTCCCCGACACGATCGGGGCAAGAGGGAGCCCAAGCCCTCTTGCCCCCCCGACTCCCCGACACGATCGGGGCAAGAGGGAGCCCAAGCCCTCTTGCCCCCCCCCCCGACTCCCCGACACGATCGGGGCAAGAGGGAGCCCAAGCCCTCTTGCCCCCCGACTCCCCGACACGATCGGGGCAAGAGGGAGCCCAAGCCCTCTTGCCCCCCCGACTCCCCGACACGATCGGGGCAAGAGGGAGCCCAAGCCCTCTTGCCCCCCCGACTCCCCGACACGATCGGGGCAAGAGGGAGCCCAAGCCCTCTTGCCCCCCCGACTCCCCGACACGATCGGGCCAGGAGGGAGCCCAAGTCCTCCTGGCCACGGCGACCCCCTAACCCCACCCTGCACTACATTACGGGCAGGAGGGATCCCAGGCCCTCCTGCCCTCGACGCAAACCCCCCCTCCCCCCAACGACCGCCCCCCAGCCGACCCGCGACCCCCCTGGCCGACCCCCACGACACCCCCAACCCCCTTCCCCGTACCTTTCTGTAGTTGGCCGGACAGACGGGAGCCAAACCCGCCTGTCCGGCAGGCAGCCAACGACGGAATGAGGCCGGATTGGCCCATCCGTCCCAAAGCTCCGCCTACTGGTGGGGCCTAAGGCGCCTGGGCCAATCAGAATAGGCCCGGGAGCCTTAGGTCCCTCCTGGGGGCGGGGCCTGAGGCACATGGGCCCAACCCGACCATGTGCCTCAGGCCCTGCCCCCAGGAGGGACCTAAGGCTCCCGGGCCTATTCTGATTGGCCCAGGCGCCTTAGGCCCCACCAGTAGGCGGAGCTTTGGGACGGATGGGCCAATCCGGCCTCATTCCGTCGTTGGCTGCCTGCCGGACAGGCGGGTTTGGCTCCCGTCTGTCCGGCCAACTACAGAAAGGTACGGGGAAGGGGGTTGGGGGTGTCGTGGGGGTCGGCCAGGGGGGTCGCGGGTCGGCTGGGGGGCGGTCGGAGGTTCTTGGGGGGGGCGGTCGTTGGGGGGAGGGGGGGTTTGCGTCGAGGGCAGGAGGGCCTGGGATCCCTCCTGCCCGTAATGTAGTGCAGGGTGGGGTTAGGGGGTCGCCGTGGCCAGGAGGACTTGGGCTCCCTCCTGGCCCGATCGTGTCGGGGAGTCGGGGGGGCAAGAGGGCTTGGGCTCCCTCTTGCCCCGATCGTGTCGGGGAGTCGGGGGGGCAAGAGGGCTTGGGCTCCCTCTTGCCCCGATCGTGTCGGGGAGTCGGGGGGGCAAGAGGGCTTGGGCTCCCTCTTGCCCCGATCGTGTCGGGGAGTCGGGGGGGCAAGAGGGCTTGGGCTCCCTCTTGCCCCGATCGTGTCGGGGAGTCGGGGGGGCAAGAGGGAGCCAGGCGGAAAGAGGGCAGTTAAGCGCAGTGCCTGCGCGGAAGGATGCAGCTCGGGCGACTTCGTTGTGTGAAACGAAGTTCGTTGTACGAATCAAGACATAAAGTTCGTTGTGCGCAGCGTTCGCTGTGCGAGGCGTCCGTTATGCGAGGCACCACTGTATTTGCAGATTACATCCTGCTTTATTTAGACCAGGCGCCTATCCACCTGGAAGTGGCATTGAATTGAGTCCGGGACTTTGGCATGATGTCTGGACTATGCTAAATTGGAGCTTCTCCCCTTAGGGTCTGGAAGACCAGAACCCTGGCATGCTCAACTGACCATCCCACTGGTAAGAAAACCCATGCGGTATCTGGGCATTTATCTCAGTCCCAACTTACAAGCTATGTACAAAGCTAATATTGTAGACCACATTGATAACATCCAGACTCTCTGTGCAAAATGGAATGACCTTCCTTTAAAATTGTGAGGTAGGATAGCCCTAGTGAAGATGGTGATGCTTCCTAAAACTGCTGTACCCTTTGCAGGTTATGCCTTTGTAGCTGCTCCAAAAAGATGAATGGGTGGTTTGGGCTATTACAACCACTTTCATCTGGAGAGGTAAAAAGCCTCGAATTAGTTATTGTAAACTCTCTGTGGACCGCTGCCAGGGGGTGAATGAACCTACCAGATATTCGCCTTTAAAATATAGCTGCATTGATGAGGATTATTGTTGAGGCTGTGGGCAGCCAAAATTCCTGCCTGCTGGATGATAGGTGGAGCGCGCCCTACTCTCTTATGAATCGGATTTATGTGAGAAGTCAGGTACCAGACCTTCTCCAGAAAATCCACTTTCTATTATTCCTTCGAAATGGTTGGAGGTAGTGGAGAAGGCAATGTAAATCACCAGAGGTCTCTCTGTTCCTCTCCATGGTGGGAGACAGAGATTTCTTCCTGGGATTGACGCTCCTGTCTTCAGGACTGAGCGAAGAGGGGTTGTAAGTTTCTGTGTCAGCTTTTAGAAGGGCGGGGTACTTCTTTCCTGGTGTTTAAGCAGATTAAGGATGCTTGGTGAATCTCTACCTCTCAGTTCTGGGCATATCTTCAAATTCAACACCATTATAGTTTTCTTCGGGCTAAGTGGGGTGAAGCATTAGGATATGGCCCTCTAGATGCCCTGCTGTTGAAACTGCCCCTTGCAAGTAATCTTCTATCCACATGGTACAGATTGCTGAAAATGTAGCAAAATGTGTATCGACAATGGACAGGCAAAGGTAAAAAAGATCTTTAACTGTCTTCTACAGTAGAATTAATTTAGAGTTACTTTTTCAGGTTATGTTGGAGCTGCTACAGTGGGTGCTGCTGCCTGGTGGTTCATTGCTGCAGAGGATGGTCCAAGAGTTACCTATTACCAGCTGGTACTGAACTGTTTTATTTTATTTAATATAGAAATGTACAATCTGATACTGACACTGTATGTTAATCTTCTAGTTTTCAAGCAACATAGCTTATAAATAGCTATGAATCATTACACTTACTTTTTAAGCTATTGTTTGAAAGTTTTCAGGTGTGATCTGGCAAATTTCCAAATATAATTTTTTTTTCTTTCCAAATAAAGAAAAGTAGACTTATGAGATCACACTGTATCCCATCCTCAGAAACAAATTTTTGTTTGATATTTACATACTAGATTTTCAGAAGAAAACATTTTTTAGAGGGGCAGGAGGTACAAATGCAAGCATATCTTGAAAAGTGGGCCCTGTTAGATCTGCATGGAACCTTTTTTTCATATAAAAAGCAATAGTTGTGGTATTGATAAGGAAAACATCTTCAACTTTTTCATTGAAACTGGCTTTTCGGCTTTGTTATATGCTGCTTAATGCTGTTGACATTATTTGGAAAGAAAAACACTCAAAAATACATTACCAGATATTTGTTTTTCATTGTAGAGCCATTTCCTACAGTGTAAAGAAGATAATCCAGACTTTTCCGGTGTGGAGTGCGAGGTCTTTGAATCCCCATATCCAATGACAATGGCTCTATCAGTCTTGGTTACGATAGAAATGTGTAATGCTCTTAACAGGTTGGTAAAATTACTGGGTTAGGATAGACAGCCTTGAAAATTTTTATCTACAGGTACAGCTTTTGTTAGAAGAACCAGGTGGGGATGGTTTTACAGTAGAATTTTATAAAACATTTCAAAATGCGTTACTCCCTCATTTATTAAATTTATATCAATATCAACTAAATAAAGGTTGTATTACAGGTACTATGGCAGAATCTTTAACTATTGTTTTACCTAAGCCAAACAGAGATCCTACTTCGGTATCAAACTATAGGCCGATATCTTTAATTAATGTAGATGGAAAATTACCGTATTTTCACGCAAATAACACGCACCCGTATAAAACGCGCACACGAATATAGCGCGCAGAAATCACGATGATTTGCACAAAAACTTTGATATACCGCGCTCACGGGTATACCGCGCATGCTGCCCGACGCTCCTTTCGCCCGCCCTGACTTTCCGTGCGCTGTCCCGACTCTCCGTTCACCCCCCCTGACTTCCGTGCACTGTCCCCCCTTGAAGGTCTGTCCCCATCCTGAAAGCCTGATGCCCCCCCCCCGACGCCCGACCCTCCCCCCCCCCCCCCCCCGAAGGACCGCCGACTCCCCAACAATATCGGGCCAGGAGGGAGCCCAAATCCTCCTGGCCACGGCGACCCCCTAACCCCACCCCGCACTACATTACGGGCAGGAGGGATCCCAGGCCCTCCTGCCCTCGACGCAAACCCCCCTCCCCCCCAAGAACCTCCGACCGCCCCCCAGCCGACCCGCGATCCCCCTGGCGACCCCCACGACCCCCCCACATGGTCGGGTTGGGCCCATGTGCCTCAGGCCGCGCCCCCAGGTGGGACCTAAGGCTCCAGGGCCTATTCTGATTGGCCCACGCGCCTTAGGCCCCACCAGTAGGCGGAGCTTTAGGATGGATGGGCCAATCCGGCCTCATTCCTTCGTTGGCTGCCTGCCGGACAGGCGGGTTTGGCTCCCGTCTGTCCGGCCAACTACTAAAGGTACGGGGAAGGGGGGTGGGGGGGTCGTGGGGGTCGCCAGGGGGATCGCGGGTCGGCTGGGGGGCGGTCGGAGGTTCTTGGGGGGGAGGGGGGTTTGCGTCGAGGGCAGGAGGGCCTGGGATCCCTCCTGCCCGTAATGTAGTGCGGGGTGGGGTTAGGGGGTCGCCGTGGCCAGGAGGGTTTGGGCTCCCTTCTGGCCCAACTACCAAAGGTACGGGGAAGGGGGGTGGGGGGGTCGTGGGGGTCGCCAGGGGGATCGCGGGTCGGCTGGGAGGCGGTCGGAGGTTCTTGGGGGGGAGGGGGGTTTGCGTCGAGGGCAGGAGGGCCTGGGATCCCTCCTGCCCGTAATGTAGTGCGGTGTGGGGTTAGGGGGTCGCCGTGGCCAGGAGGGTTTGGGCTCCCTTCTGGCCCGATATTGTCGGGAAGTCGGCGGTCGTTCGGGGTGGGGGTGCGAGTGGTCCTGCCGGGGGGGGGGGATGTATCGGACGTCGGGGAGTCGGCCGGGCAAGAGGGCTTGGGCTCCCTCTTGCTCCGATCGTGGATGCGGGTGTGGGTGGGAGCGCGTGCGAGCGGTCGTTCGGGGTGGGGGTGCGAGTGGTCCTGCCGGGGGGGGGGGATGTATCGGACGTCGGGGAGTCGGCCGGGCAAGAGGGCTTGGGCTCCCTCTTGCTCCGATCGTGGATGCGGGTGCGGATGGGAGCGCGTGCGAGCGGTCGTTCGGGGTGGGGGTGCGAGCGGTCCTGCTGGGGGGGTGAATCGGGCGTCGGGCGGGGTGGGAACTATGTTTTAAAACTTTGGTATACCGCGCTCACGCATATAACGCGCGAGGGGTATGCGCGGTAGGTAAAAACGCGTATAACGCGCGCGTTATATGCGTGAAAATACGGTACTGGCTAAAACTTTGGCTATGAGATTGGCTAAGGCTCTCCCTTATATAATTGATGTACATCAAACTGGATTCATTGCGAATAGACATTCTTCTAGTAACACAAGACTGACATTCCACACTTTAAATTTAACTAAAAATATGAATGATCTGGCTTTTGCCATATCTTTAGATGCAGAAAAAGCATTTGACAGAGTGGAATGGGATTTCATGTATCAAGCATTGGAATGGTTTGGTATAGGTTCAGGATTTATTCAAATGGTTCAGACTTTGTATAGCTCCCCTATGGCAAGATTATATATCAATAATAAAATGTCAGATCGTTTTCATTTACATAGGGGAGTTAGACAGGGTTGTCCACTATCTCCTTTGCTTTTTGATATAGTATTAGAACCCCTATTATTAGCTATTAATCAAGCAAAGGGGATACAGGGTATTCCTCGTAACGATTGGGAATATAAGTTCTCTGCTTATGCAGACGATATTTTATTATATTTGAGAAATCCTGTTTCCTCCATTCCTTGTTTGTTAAACTTGATAGACAAGTTCGGTAAATTTTCAGGATATAAAATAAATTGGAATAAGTCTGAACTTCTTCCACTCAATGTACATTGTTTAAAAAGTATGTTTGAGTCCTTTTCTTTCGTTTGGAAGGATGATGGTTTAAAATATTTAGGAATATGGATTAAAAATACAGTAGATGAGACTGTAAAAGAAAATGAAAAAAGGTTACGGAATTATGTGAGCATTGGAATCCATTACATTTATCTTGGTGGGGGAGAGTTCAAACGGTTAAAATGATGATTCTACCTGTAGTTTGCTATCAAATGGGTATGATACCAGTATTTTTTCATGGATCTTTTTATAAAAAATTGAACTCGATTATTATAAAATTTATTTGGCTTGGTAAAACTCCTAGAATTGCTATAGCATCTTTGCAAAGACCAATTAAGGAGGGCGGGGTAAATTTTCCAAACTTTTATAGGTACCATCAAGCCTATATTTTACGTCAAGGTATGTATTGGGTCCTCCCGGATCTCATTGAGTATACTCCTGATTGGTTATATTTGGAATGGCGACTCATGTTTCCTTTACATCTTTCTCATGTGCTCAGTATCAAGTTGCCCAGATTGTACAAAGAAAATAGAATTATAATGGATACTTGGAAAACATTACGGTTTGTCAGTAATTTAACAGCAATTACTATTAATAAGTCAACGAATCAATCCATATGGCTAAACTCCAGGATTCAAATTGGCGGTTTTAAGATCGTCTGGAAACATTGGATAATTGCAGGTATCAGAACTTTAAATGATGTAATTACTAATGGTAAGCTGCTGGATTTTACACAATTGCAACATAAATTTGGGCTTCACAAATCGCAATTTTTTCGTTGGTTGCAATTGAAGCAGGCCATTCAGGCAGGGTTCCCTGAATGGAAAAATTTGAATAATCAACCTAGCATAGAATTTTTATGTTTTCAGGCGGACTTTTTGGGACATCAGGCCGCACACTGGTATAAAACTATTAGTGAATTGGTTAAAAAAAAGCCTAAAAATACTCAGGGATATTGGAGCATTGAGATTAAGCATGATATTTCAGCATCTCAATGGCCACAAATTTGGTCTTGGAGAATGAGATGTACAATGTCAGCGTCTATGAAACAAACTTGGTTTTTTTTGTTACATAGAGCTTTTTGGACCCCAGTTAGATTGCAAAAGTTAAATAGTTCTTTGTCTAATAGATGCTGGCATTGTAATCTGGATATAGGGACTTTAGATCATCTTTTGTTCTATTGTCCCCATATCTTAGCCTTTTGGAACTCAATCTGGGATCAAGTAAATTGTTTATTGGAAAATCACGTATCATTAACTTATGATACTGTACTTTTTGGTATGTCTATGAGAAAAAAGAGTCAGATATCAATGTGTAATAACAAACTTTTATTGATTTTGACCGGAGTAGCCATTCAACATATTACTAATAACTGGAAAGACCATAGTAGGCTCAATTTTAAATTTTGGTGGAATTCAGTTTGCCACATATACAGAATGGAAAGATCAATAGCGGTGCAAAATGGAAATTATAAAAACTTCATTAAAATTTGGGAACCATTAACGTCCTTTTGTCATGATTGATGCCATTTTCCTAATATTTCTATATTTAATATGTAAGATAAGGGTGGGGTAGGGGGAGGGTTTCTATTATATGAAAAATAAAATTACTAAAAGGATTTCAGGATGGGAGAGGGAGGGTTATATTTACAACTATAAGTTATAATGATAAGATGTACAAGTGGTTAAATCTATGTTATTGTGTTGCAATTTTTGTACACTTGATGAAAGTTTTAAAATGAATAAAGAATTATAAAAAAAAAAAAAGAAGAACCTATAGAGTCTCACAGCATCAAATAATTCTTAAGTTAATCAAAAAGTTATCAGAGCCTGGCAGTAATCCACTTTCCTCCAGAACCAATAAAGTTGCTAACTAGATATAGCCAGATTCCCTTTTTAAAGGTAGTTTTGCTGATGAAAATTTTCTAAACAGTATAAGATATTAAGAGTAATTGAAAAATACAACTTTGCATTCTAGGTAGCTAGTTTAATAGCACTTTACAAAATGTAGTATATTGCCCTGGAAGGCTACTACTACTATCTAAGTTCGTGCTTGTGACAGTGGAGGATGGAGTGATTTGACAAAAATCAATAAAAGTACCAGTGAGTGAAGCAGGATTCAAACCTTTGCTTTCCTGTATGCAGCCTTTTGCTCTAAGCTACTTTTTACTTCTACTGAGAATGACACAATTTTCCTTAGCTAGGGGGGTGGGGTTTATTCAAGTTTTTATTAAAATTTGATAATGTCGCTTATCCGACTTCTAAGCGAGATACAGATTAAAATATGGGGAAAACAGATAAAAATTAAAAACGCCAATAACAAACAATTAAAAAAGAGCAAACAACATTAATCAAATGGCGTAACTAGTCAAGAACATCTACTACAAGACTTACAGGAGACAACAGGAAAGTGAGGAAGAAATACAATTGAAATAGGATAGGAAACAAGGCGAGAACGATAGGAAAGAGGGCACTGACTAAAAGGAAAATTAGTAGGGCTTAAATGTTGAAAGCATCCTTAAATAAATGGCTCTTAAGTAGGCCTTTAAAGTGATTTAGATTATTTTCTTCCCTTACTGGGGTTGGAAGAGTATTCCATAGTTGGGGGGGTAACCACTGAAAAAAATGTCATGCCTTTTAGTCCCTATTAGGCGCAGAGAGGGTACAGTCCCCCAGCTAATCCAATTTATGTTATAATTTTAGCATTGCTAAAATATCCAAAGCAAGTTTTCTGGCTGTGTTTGTGGTCTTGTTCATAGTTTGAAATGTATTTAAAGAGTTACATGTCATGCTGAATCACAAAACAATTTAAAAACTGAAACTTCATTTTGTCACTGTCCCTTCAGTCTGTCAGAAAACCAGTCCCTTCTGCGGATGCCACCATGGGAGAACATTTGGCTTCTAGGCTCTATTTGCTTGTCCATGTCGCTCCATTTCCTTATTCTCTATGTAGAGCCATTACCGGTAAGTGAATGACTTGAAATCTTTATTTGCACATTAAGGACTTGATTTATATCACTGAGCATCTATTTGATAGGCTTCAAATAGGCAATATTTTGAACTTATAAAGTCAATATCAATGCCTTTATCCTTTTTATAAAATAGGCACCGAGATCCAGCCCCAGCAGTGCAGAAATAAATGTGTGCACATTTTCTTTGCTCCTGCTGTGCCCCCCAAGATTGCCTGCATACCATCTTGTTGGCACACATACACAAATAAACTCTGAGACAATTTTATACTACTACTGTAGACTTTGAAAGTGGAAAATTCCCTATGAAATTGTCTCCCACAGATATAGCAGGAAATGAAGAATACCCAAATGTATTTAGTGAGTTGCTGATTGATAGGGCGATTGTCATTCTGCTTCTTTTGAAATTTCACACTAAACTGCATTGGCATAGTATTTTACATGTTTGTTAGCATCAATTTTAATGCATGTAAACTAGCTTACTTTGGTACATGGTTTCCTAAGTAGTAAATTTTAAAGCAAACCAGAGAAAATATTTCTTCACTCATTATGTAATTATACTCTAGGATTTGTTGCCAGAAAATGTGGTGAAACAGCTTAGCAGGGTTTAAATAAATTTGGATAATTTTCCAAAAGAAAAGTCCATAAGCTGCTATTAAGATGGAAAATTCACTGCTTATTTCTCAGATAAGCAGCATAGAATCTGTTGTTACTCTTTTGGGATCTTGCTAGGTACTTGTGACCTGAATTGGTTACTGTTGAAAATAGGATATGGGCTTGATGGACCTTTGTTCTGTCCCCGTATGGCAACTCTTATGTTAAGTCCACAGCTCTTCAATACCAATTTGATGAAATAATCTTTCTAAAACTTCTACAGGCATACCCAAATCTATGTTCCAGCATGCTCATAGTGCAGAATTGGCCACATATAAATTAATATGAAGCACAGACTCAGAAAGGCCATCATCTGGAAATCTATCAAATTGGCACAAACTCTCACCCAAATGAGAGCTTAGACCTCAGTATTCTACTGCACATAGTTTTTCAGTTGTCTGTAGGCAAAAAAAAAACCTAGGCCTGACATCACAAGTGGTCCCAAGACAGTATAGTTCCATCTTCACACAGGACATGCTCTGAGCATTATACGAGTCCTTTCCACATCCAGTGACTAAAACTGATTCTCCACACCCAGTAAGGATCAAATGTTACCCCTGATAGGCAGCTTAAAATTAATTTTTAATGTGCACAGTTCTGCATGATTAAAATTCCCCAGTAATCTAAAGTTTATTCTCCTGGTTTTTCATTAAATTATTTACATTTAGTATGCCAATTTGTTGCTAGTGTGCTCTTCAAGTGTTGTAAAATCAATTGCAGTGTGGTCCATGTCAGCATCTCCTCAGCTGTGAAATGACGTCTGGTCAGAATGGAATTTTAAACTGTTCAAAAGGAAGCTGAAAGTGCATTTGATTCATCACTGCTTTTTAAGTAGTTTCAGATAAGGGATGACGTTTTTTATTTTGGATTTATAATGTGCGATTTCTTATGTCTTTGATTGTGGTATTTGTTGTAAATTGAATTGAAGTGTCTTAGTACAGGTTTGGATATATACCGTATACTCGAATATAAACTGGGATACTTGGGCCAAAAAATTGGCCCAAAAATGGGGGTTCCGGTTTATATTTGAGCCGGCGTCCCCCTCCCAGAATTATTACAGGTCGCCGCCACCTGGCTCTGCACCCTGCCCCCTCCCTGCCCTTTTCATACCTTCACTGCTGATCCCTGATGGTCCAGAGGTGCAGTGGGCAGGAGCGAGCTTTCCGCACCGAGCAGCAGTGCCAAATCGCTCTCCTGTTCGGTGCCGCTCAGTGGGTGAAGAAACCCGATCTCGTGGCAGCTGGTTAGCAGGCAGGAGCGAGGAAAACTCGCTCCTGCACACTTCAGCTCTGGACCACCAGGACTTGGCAGAGGAGGTATAAGGATAGGGCAGGGAGGGAGGGCAGGGTACACAGCCTGGGAGGGAGGGTGCAAAGTCTGACAGAGGAAGGAAGGAAGGGTGCTGGGTGTAGAGCCTGACAGGGGAGGGAGTGAAGGGGGATGGGTGCAGAGCTTGGCAGGGAGGAGGCTGGGTGCAGATCCTGACAGGACAGGGCACTTGAATATTAAGCCGCCTGACTTATATTCCAGTCAATCATTTTTCTTCCTTTTTGGGGGGAAAATTGCGGCCTCGACTTATATTCAGATCGACTTATATTCAAGTATATACGGTAAGCATCTTTTTAATTACAAATAAATGTAATATTATAAAACTAAACCTCTGTCTCCTACTTCTCAGCTCATCTTCCAGATCACTCCTCTAAACTTGATACAGTGGCTCATGGTGCTGAAAATCTCAATACCTGTCATTTTGCTGGATGAGACCCTTAAATTCATCGCACGTAACTACCTGGAACCTGGTAAAGAGTGTGAAAAGCCTGCTGCCAAATCCTGCGCATTCTCCGCATGCTTGGAAGGGATTTCCTGGCCCTTTGTGTGCATTACCATGCCACTGATTATCTGGCTTTATAGTACAGACACTAATATTACAGAGATGTTCTGGTCTTGACTGACCTAGTTTTACATAAGATGTTTAACTTAACCTTTTTTTTTTTTATTGTTTAAAGCAACTGTCTTTCTGCTGAATTTTCACATGAACATATTACTGGTGAAGGAAGTTTCATACTCTAGATATTTTTTTTTTTATTTTTTTTTTTTACTCCAGTGGGGACATTTTTTTTTCCTTTTTTATACACTTAATGTCCATTGACATGTACAGAGAACTAACACTATTTTAAGCAAATATTTTTTTTTGTAGACAAAAAAGCATGTACAGTGTTCTGTTTCGTAGTATGTTCATCCTTGTAAAAATAAAAAATGAGCCAATGGACATAATCAGTAAATTGACAGGAAATGAATTTTTCACAAAACTAAACAAGAAAGCATGAAATGTCTTTCTGCATGGGTATTGGATTGAATTGAATTTGTGCTATCTTGATTTATTTCTTTTTTTATAACCATAATCCACTTTTTCTACACTAAGCAGAATACTGCTTACCTCGGTCAGTATTTTTTTTTTTTTCGTTGCTTTACCCTTTTTTCTCCTCTTTTTGAACTGTCTTGTTTACACCAGTCTTCGTACGAGGTAGGCCATTCTTGCTTGTGCAGAAAAAATAGTTTTTGTCCCTTCCCATCTTTATTTTCTACAACCTCAGATTTTAAGGTTATTTATTTAAATGTCTATTGTATTTTATTGTACTAGATCTTGTTTGCCAGTGTTGCCCACTTCAGTGGCTACTTCACGTTCTAGATTTAAAAAAAACAAATAAAACCTTTTTAATGGATAGAGAAAAATCAATGTCTTGTTTTAACTTAAATGATTTTATCACCAAAGTTCCGTAGCAGTTTTTCTTCATTTGCATAGAGAAATAGGCAGAATGTGTGCTTGTATTATTGTGCACTGCCAGTTTGGAAGCTGGATGTCATAACTCGTTATGTGGAGCACTAATAATTCATATGTTTTTGTGAGTCACTCTGCTGACCAGATTTAGAGAAATAACTTCACTTCAAGAAGTGTGTGTGTTTGTAAAATGTGTAAATAGCACATGACCAAATATACTGTACAGAATTATTTTTATTTTAGTGTGACACTAACCACCACCATGATGGCAAATGTGAGTGCATGTTTAGGTCTTGTCCTGTGTCCAGCAATGTTTAAAATCATTAACGGTCCTGCCTAACTATGGTGTTTTTTTTCTCAATGCCTTCCAACATTCAACTCCGAGTGAGTATTTCTTACTCTTCAGACATCCTTTCATGCCCCCTGAAGTTTTGATGTGCAATGACGTGCTATGTACTTACAGAATAAATGATAGTGTTTCTCCCAGATCATACTGTGTGTGTTATATATGGTGGTGCTCCATTTGTGGCATACTTTTTAAAGAATACAGGATAGAATGGAGGACAGGTTTAGTGAAGGGTGGATACCAGTGCGTTGGCTCCTGGTGCATCTGTATACTAAAACAGGAAGTTTCCTTTTTTCTCTGATAGTTTCATCAGAACAGCGTACCCTGTATCACCTTTCTGTGACATAGTGAAGTCAGGAGCAACACTGTTCATATTTCAGCACTGACAAACATATAGGCAAGGCCCCTAGTCTTCTGTAGCAGATATGAGTAAATGTTGTGTCACTAAATATGCACAGATCAATGTTTTTATTGAAAATCTAACTTTAAAGCTATATATGACTTCTGTTTCTAGGTATTTTTGCAGTTCATTGAAAAATCAGTGTGCTTTACATCGTGTGCAGTGTTTCTAGGTGCATGTGTTAGTGGGTTTAGATATTCAGAAATCCCTAACATTAATAAACCTCACTTTTTCCAAGAAGTCTATTTTAATTTTTTATTTATAAAACTTTTACAAAAATAGAGCTCTTTTTAGAGCACTACAGTCATGTTCAGCACATTCAGATTAAATGAATAGTCTCTAACTATCATTGTGAAATGGTTTGATATGCTTGGGCAGCATTTTTATTTTATTTCATTTTTTATGTTTTTATTCAAAAGTTTCAAAAACATCACTTTTATACAATCATTGCAATGCAATTACTTCCAATATACTCCAAAAACTTCCTCCCCCTGCCCTCCTTGACTCCCCCCTCCCTGTTAAATCTAAACCTAAGATATCTAAGTTGAAGATATTAACATTTAATTGTAGACCTCCAGGCCACAAAACTATCCCATACTTTATGATAGGGGATAAATGCTTGATGATGAAACGCCGTCAATTTACACATTAAATTTACATAATCCAAGTGCCCTATGAGATACCAACACTCCAGAACATGAGCAGAACACCATCATTTCACTAGTGCCACTCACGCCACAGTAAAAACAAAAATAACTAACCTATGTTCCTGGACATCATACCCAGGGACAGCAGCATTGCGCAAACAACATTCCATCAGTAGTGGACAATGCTTGTGTGTCATCCCCACCAATATTTGCCCCATCATGTTCCAAAATCCCTTCATAAAAGGGCAATCCCACCATACATGTCTAAAGGTTCCCAGTTGACTACAAGCCCTCCAACAAAGGTTCCCCATACCCGCACACATACTCGATAGGCGATAATACATTTTATAACCATTTTCAATTAAAGAGGAGGAGAGTGGGATAGTAAACAAGGATCTATACAGAGACAACCATTCAACATTTTTAACTAGTTATAGGACAGTCTCTTTGAATATCTTGTATCTGCTGAGCATAACTGAGACATGTGTAAGGTGCTAGGGAGGAAAAGAGCTTAGGTGGCAAATGATATAGAAGAGTCCTGGTTTGGTCCCCGAGTTGGACTCTCCATGCCTAAGGTGGTTGTGGGGTATGGTGGAGATGGATTATTCACAACCATCTGGGAGGGGAGGGAAATAGACAGGGTTCTGGAAGGAGCTCAGGACAGTCTTACTGCAATGACCAGACTAGGTATGTGAGGTGAGGGAATTATAAAATTGAGGAAGAAATACCCAGCCTTGAATGAAGGTTCGGGTATCAAATCCCATTCTGGTTTCAATACAAAGGAGCAGGTAGAAATGACTAGCTTAAAATACACCAGTGCTAGAGTGGAAGAACAGCAATAGCAAACCATTTAAATATAGTAAATAGTCAAGAAGTAAAACAAAACTGAATGAACCACATCAGTATAAATCTCAGAAATAACAAAAAGTTGTAAAGTGGTCTATGGAATGGGTGCTGTTGCTTGCATATGTCTGCATTCCCAGCATATAGCAAGTACAGATTCTTTAAAATAAAAAATGACATACCATTCATCTCGTTACCTATAGCTTTTTTGAAAAAATTCCAATAGGAGAATGTGTTTTTCTGGCAAATACAGTGTCTGCTATGTGTCCAACACTTTACAGTATATCTTGTGGACTGCATTAAAGACCCCAATGGAACCTAGTTTCCTACTTGTACTACAGTTCAGAGCCAAGCACTCTGAATAACATAGAAACATGATGGAAGATAAAGGCCAAATGGCCTATCCAGTCTGCCCATCTTCATCCTATCCAGTATCTCCTCCTCTCCCTAAGAGATCCCAACTTCCTGTCCCACACTTTCTTGAACTCAGATGCAGTCTTTCCACCACATCTACCGGGAGGCTATTCCATGCATCTACCAACCTTTCAGTAAAAAAGTATTTTCTTAGATTACTCTTGAGCCTATCTCATCTTAACTTCATCCTATGCCCTCTCATTCTGGAGCTTCCTTTCAAATAAAAGACACTCTCCTCATGCGTATTTAAGCCATGTAAGTATTTAAACATCTCTATCATATCTCCCCTCACCTACCTTTCCTCCAAAGTATACATATTGAGATCTTTGTCCCCATACGCCTTATGATGACCACCAACCATTTTAATAGCTTTCCTCTGGACAGACTCCATCCTGTTTATATCTTTTTGAAGGTGCAATCTCCAAAATTGTATACAATAATATTCTAAATGAGGTCTTACCAAAGTCTTATACAGGGGCATCAATATCTCCTTTTTCCTATAGGCCATACCTCTCCCTATGTATCTAACATCCTAGCTTTCTCCATTGCTTTTTCAACCTGTTTGGCCACCTTAAGATCATCACATACTATCACACCCAAGTCCCACTCCTTTTTCATGTACCAAAGTTTTTCATCCCCTAAACTCAGGTTTTTCTCAGGTTATTGCAGCCCAAATGCATTACCTTGCATTTCTTAGCATTAAATCTTAGCTGGCAAATTTCAGACCATTCTTCAAGTTTTGCTAGGTCCTTCTTTACATTTGGAACTTAGGACAATACCAGGTGGACTTTACCATCTATGACCCAGAAATATCAAAGAAGAGACAAGTTAATTTAATCATGTATTTTTAATGGATATAACTAATGGGCAGACTGGATAGACCATTCAGGTCTTTATCTGCTATCATTTACTATGTTACTACAGTATGTTGTTCACACTGTCAGGGGGTGTCCGCTGCAGAATTTAGTATCATCCGTAAAGAAGCAAATCTTAACTGAGAGCCCTTCAGCAATATCACTTACAAAAATATTAAAAAGAACAGGCCTAAGAATCAAACCTTGACTGGTAACATCCCTTTTCTCAGAACATTGACCACTACCCTTTCTCACCTTCCACATAACCAGTTCCTGACCCAGTCCGTCACTTTGGGGCCCATACCGAGAGCACTCAGTTTATTTATTAAATGCCTGTGTGGAACACTATCAAAGGCTTTGCTAAAATCTAAATACACCAAATCTGGCACTTTTCTTCTATCCAATTATCTGGTCACCCAGTCAGATTTGACTGACAAGACCTACCTCTAGTGAATTCATGTTGCCTTGGGTCCTGTAATCCACTGGATTCTAAAAATGTCACTATTCTCTGTCTTACAACATCAGACTTACTGGCCTATAGTTCCCTACTTTTTTTTTTTAACTTTTTTTTTTTTTAATTAGTTTTCAGCACTTAAGTAACAAATAGGACAGAACAAATTGAGCCACATATGTTAGTTCTTCACAGTGGTTCTGGAAAGAAACCAATACAGTATCATCCACACCCACCCCCCAACAATTTTACATATTCAATAGGAAGCTGTGGTTAGAAGACATATTGTCCCAAACGGGTGACAAAATCTGTAAGAAATGCCACCATGCAGCAAGTGATGCCCTCTTGACATCTAGACACGCCATATGTAACAATGCATAGATGTCATTCTTCTACTCCGGCATTGAGGGGGGGTCTTTGCTATCTCCAATTTCTCAAAATGCATTTGCGGGCCAAAAGAAACAACTCAAACAAGCAGTTAGTAGCACTCCTCATTACCAATGAAAGAAAGTTAGAAAACAATAGAAAATCAGCTTGACAAGGCAACCGCTTACGCAGAAATCTAGAAAGATAAGTTACCACAGTGGCCCAGAAGTGCTGAATAGGAGCACAGGTCCAAAACACATGATACAGAGTGGCTGGTATGCTATGGCACTTAGGACAATATGCAGTCACAGCTATTCCTGCCTGGAATGCAGATTGAGGTTCCACATACAGCTGAAGCAAAAACTTATATTTTATTGCAAAAGTCATTGGATTTATTTACTATGTGGGCAAAATTGCCCTTGAGTTTACGGAGCGTATAGCATTAGCTAGCCCATCCTTTTGGATGGGGGGAAGGGGGCTGACTTTAAAAGATTTGAGACATTATGATGTTGCATGTTTGATGCAACACTTGGTTGACTGGATTAAGGACTATTGTTTTTATATGCCTTTGGCACTGGAACAGCAAATAGTTGCCCCAGCTCAGCAGTTGTATTACCTGCATTTTGCCGGCACAACATCCGATTTTGGAATCAATGGGACAGGCCTGGCACTGGATTTGTAAGCAATTCTGGATATCTCCCTGTTCCACCTGCTTGATTCACTTATTGGGAAACTTGGACTTGAACCCGGACTTTTCTAAGCACAATCTCTAGGGTTGGAAAGAGCATGGACTGAGACATGTTCAAGACCTTGTCACTGAGAAGGGAACTATGCAATCTCTTGTTGACCTACACCTGGACAGCCAGGAATGGCTGGTTTATGGTTAGGTAAGTCACTATGTGTTGTCTCTAGCTTGAGAATATGTCAATGAGGATGCGGTGGACGCTGTGGTGGAACTTTTCTCCTTTTCTCGAACCACTCTGGCTAGCATCTCTTTCTTTCAAATGAGCCTCAATAATTTGTTTCTACCTTTTGACAGAGAAAATTGTGGTAGCGTGGAATGCAGAAGCTGTTGGAGATCGAGTAATTGATAGAGGGTTTACATTTACTGTTGAACAACTCTTGCAATCTTATCAAATCCTCTGACTTGCAGGAATTAAAACAGAGTAATTTTCCTTATAAGCATCAGCTACCTGTACAGGAAGGAATATGCTCAAGTAGCGCATCCCTTTTTAAAGGGAAAAGGAGAAGTCTAGTCTGCAGTTATAGCTCCCACTGCAAGAGCCTCTGATTTATCAAGATTTAAAGTAAAACCAGACATCTTCCTGTGTTGCTGAACCAACTCCAACATGCGCACCAGAGGGATAGGGGTGGGACACACTCAACATCAAGTCATCTGCAAATGCCAAACATTTGACAGGCTCACACCCTACCATCATTCCATTTATCTCTCCTTCAGAGTGGATTTGAGCAAGCAAACTCTCCAATGATAAGATAAAGAGCAATAGAGACAAGGGGCAGCCTTGCCTTGTACCCATGCCTAAAGCAAATGCCCCTGATAATATCCCATTAACTAAAACAGCTGACCAGGGGGACTCGTATAACACCTGAACCATATCCAGAAAGGGACCCCCATCCAATAACATTTCAAGAGATAAAATAAATATTCCCAATACACACAAATGCCTTATACACATCCAAACTCACCAAAAGTCTACTCTGATGTTTCGTGGCCCCCTGTCCCAAAACTGCCATCACCCTCCACACATTCTATACTGCCTGACAAGCCTGAACAAACCCCACTTGGGTCAGGGTGGATGATCCCAGGTACTAGAGGAGCCAAATGATGGGCCAAAATCTTAGCCGATAATTTTAGTTCAAAGTTGATCAGTGATACAGGCCAGTAAGATTCCATTAGCAAGGGGTCCTTCCCAGGTTTTGGCAATACAATAATAGTAGATAAATTAGCATGTTACAAAGAACCCCCGCTACAGAACCTGGGCAAAATAGGCCTCCAACGGTAAGGAGATGTGATCCCGTAACAATTTATAAAATTCAGCTGAGAGGCCATCGAGCTCTTTTCGTAAAGGAGCCCACTGATTAACGTCCCTAATTTCCTCCCCTGACAGAGGGGTCTGCAGCCCCTGTGTGTCTCCCGCACGCAAGACTTGGACCTGCAATGTGGTTGGATATGACCCAATCTGTTCTGTAGGGACCACACAAGACTTATATAAATGCTCATAGTATTGGGCAAACAACTCACTAATCTGTTTACTATCTGTAACCATGGCACTGTCATGTCACAATGTCTTACACACCTGAGGGCCACCCCACGGTAGAGTCAATCTGGCCAGCAATGCTCCCATGTGGTTCCTAAATCTGTAGAAGCGATGTTTATAATACTAATCTGACCAAACAAAGCGTTCATGTACCTTAGTATTAAGAGCCACCCGGGCAGCCTACAACTCCTGCTTAGCCGCTGTAATGCGCATTCCAAGCCAGATTCTCTCACACCTTTCTACTTGCTTCTCCAAATAAAGCACTTCCCTCACATATTCCCGGCACTTGCACACCACAAAGGCCATAGTTTCACCCCTAAGGAAAGTTTTAGCGTCTCCCAGAGCAGCAAAGGATCCTCCACATGCTGAGCATTATCAGTTGCAAACAGGGAATCTCTGTACAAATGGCATGAAAATCTCCACCTCCTTCCCTGTGGGCCCACCAAGACTCCTTGTAGAGTGTGATCTGAAAGCGTTGGACTGCCAATGTAAGCCTGAAACTGTAGGAAATATTTCTTCACCTACCAAAATAAGTCAATGTGAGACATAGATTGAATATAGTCAATGTGAGACATAGATTGGTGCGCCCTAGCAATATGGGTATAGTCAGAATCTAGCAATGATGCAACTGCCAAACATCTACCAGGTGTAAAAGCTTACTGAAAGAAGTGAAACCCTTCGCTGCCTGAAAGTCCCCAGAAGATGGAGGTCCAGTCTTAACTAATACGGGATCTTAAACAGCATTAAAATCACCCAGGACCACCAAAGAGATATGTAAATAAGACCCGCATGCTGCCACTACCAAATCGGACTCTTGGATATTAAGGAGGGCCAAGATGAACCGCCCCTGTGGGTCCTGCACCGTAACCACGACCGAAACAGTAACCTTTGCTAATCAAAATTACCACTCCCATGCTATGGGTAGTCCCAGATGCATAGAAACCTCACCTACCCACTGAAACATAGAAAACATAGAAAAGTGACAGCAGAAAAGGTCCAAGGCCCATCAAGTCTGCCCACTCTATTGACCCACCCACCCTCCTAGCTACCCTTTGAGAGATCGCACTCTGATGTCCCATTCCCTCTTAGAGATCCGACATGAGCATCCCATCTGTTCTTAAAATCTGGCACACTACTGGCCTCGATCACCTGTGCTGGAAGCTCATTCCAATTGTCAACTACTCTTGGTGAAGGAGTACTTCCTGGTGTCGCCATGAAACTTCCCGCACTTTATTTTCAGCAGGTGCCCTCTTGTGGCTGATGGTCCTCTAAGAAAGAAAATATCATCTTCTACCTCAATATGACCAGTGATATACTAAAAACCACCTTGTTTAAGAAATTTATAACCTAACCAGACTTCTCCCCTAAAATCGGAGCCTCCTCCCATCCCAAGGAGTCCGTCTACCCTCTTCTGCCAAAATTTCTATCTTTAATTGTTACCAGTTTTTCCCACTGGTGCCCGTCCTTCGTTCAAATGTACCAAGTTAACAACTTACTTCTCATCAACATCTTATGTTATCGTTTTCACCTTCGCAGTCTTGCACCTTTGTAACTCAAAGCACAATCTCCTTTCTCTTCTCCTACTTATGCTCTGAATATCGTCGACTGTATAATGCTACTCATTGTGAAACCGTGTAATACACAGACCCTGTAACTCTCCTGTTACTATCACTAGATGTTCAATGCTATACTCTGTAATTCGCTGTCTGTACAGTTTCTCTTCATTGTAAACCGCCTAGAAGTCGCAAGATTGTTGGCGGTATATAAGAATAAAGTTATTATTATTATTATTATTAAACGTCTCAATCATGTCTCCCCTCTCCCTACGTTCTTCGAGAGAGTATAGCCACAATTTGTTTAGCCTTTCTTCGTACGATAGATCCTTGAGTCCCGAGACCATCCTGGTGGCCATTCGCTGAACCGACTCAACCCTCAGCACATCCTTACGGTAATGTGGCCTCCAGAATTGTACGCAATACTCTAGATGAGGCCTCACCATGGTTCTGTACAATGGCATTATGACGTTGGGCTTCTGACTAACAAAGCTTCTCCGGATACAACCCAGCATTTGCCTAGCCTTGGATGAAGCCTTCTCCACTTGATTGGCAGTTTTCATGTCTTCACTAATGATTACTCCCAAATCTCGTTCTGCTGCAGTCCTTGCCAAGGTTTCTCCATTCATTGTGTACGTTCTGCATGGATTATTGTTGCCAAGGTGCATGACCTTGCATTTTTTAGCATTGAAGCTAAGCTGCCAGGTCGAGGACCAATGTTCCAATAAAAGAAGGTCTAGCGTCATGCTTTCGGACAAATTGCTGTTACTTACAATGTTACATAGTTTGGCATCATCGGCGAATAAAGTTATTTAACCTTGAAGCTCCTGAGTCATGTCTCTTACGAATATGTTGAAAAGGATCGGGTCCAAGACCAAGCCCTGCGGCACACCACTGGTCACCTCCAACGTTTTAGAGAGGGTACCATTAACCACCACCCTCTGAAATCTACCACTCAGCCAATCGTTGACCCATGCGGTTAGTGTTTCACCTAATCCCATCGATTTCATTTTGCTCAATAACCTGCGGTGGGGGACGCTATCAAAAGCTTTGCTGAAGTCCAAATACACGACGTCCAGGGACTCTCCCAGATCCAGTTTTCTTGTTACCCAGTCAAAGAAGTTGATGAGGTTGGATTGGCAGGACCTACCCTTGGTAACCCCATGTTGGTAGGAATCGCGTAGATTCTTCTCATCCAGCATCGTGTCTAACTTGCGTTTGATTAGTGTTTCCATGGGTTTACACACTATCGATGTGAGACTCACCGGTCTGTAATTCGCAGCCTCCGTCCTACAACCCTTTTTGTGCAGAGGAATGACATTAGCTGTTTTCCAGTCCAAGGGGACTCTTCCTGTACTCAGGGAGAGATTGAAGAGTACGGATAACAGTTCCGCTAGGACGTCTCTGAGCTCACTGAGCACTCTGGGATGTAGATTGTCTGGGCCCATGGCTTTGTTCACCTTGAGTCTTGATAATTTGTCGTAGACGTCTCCAGAAGTAAACTCAAAATTCCGAAACGGGTCTTCTGAACTTTGCTTTGCCTGCATCTGTGGACCGGATCCTGGTGCCTCCTAGAAAATAACAAAGTCCCTACCACTACCAACTTAGTAATCAACTCTATCAACTACCCTCTACAAATCACCCTAAAACTACTTGGAATGACTATTGACAGGGCTGCACCATGCAACCACAAATAAACAAAACGATTCAGAAATCATTCGCAGTCATGAGAAACCTCAGACAAGTCCGAAAATTCTTCAAAAGACCACAATTTCTGCTTCTAGTACAATCACTAATCCTCAGTATATTCGACTACTGCAACATCCTCTACCTCCCCTGCCCGGCAATAATGATTAAACAACTACAAACAATTCAAAATACAGCTTTGAGACTTGTCTACTCATTGAAGAAATATGACCACATCACTGAGACATACATCGATTCACACTGGCTTCCAATCCAAGAAAGAAAACAATTTAAATTCTACTGTATACTATTTAAAACTATAAACGGGGACAGCCCAACCTACCTAAACAACAGCCTTATCCAAACTACCTCTACCAGGCATAGAAAAACACACACCCCTTTCACCCACCCCACAATCAAGGAAATAAAACAGAAAAAAACTTTACGACGGCTTACTAGCCACTCAAGCAGCAAAACTAGATAACCAAATCTCCAACCTATTGATATCAACCCTTGACTACAAGAGGTTCAGAAAGGAAATAAAAATCATACTCTTCAAGAAATCCCTGAGTAAAGCCTAATACCATGAATACCTCCCTCCTACCTACCCCTGATCCTACCTCTCCCTCTCTCAGAAACGATCTCTGATCTAACTTTGTAACCCTTCATTCCACAACTCTTATTGTAATCCGCTTTGAACCGAAAGGTAATAGCGCAATAGAAATCTGTAATGTAATTTAGTAGTTCGGCTTTGTCTGAATTTGATTCTACGTAATTCCCGTCTGATTTCCTAAGGCGCACTATCCCATCAGTGTTTCTTTTTCTGTCACTAATATACCTGAAGAAGGATTTGTCCCCCTTCTTAATGTTCCTTGCTAGGTTTACTTCAACTGGCATTGCAGTTTGATGTTCAGCATCAGAGAGATGGGTCTCCTGCAGACCTACAATGTGAATCCTTTACCAATGCAAAACCTGTAAAATTTTAGAGCGGTAGATCTTGGAATGAATCCCTGCCACGTTCATGAACCAATCTTTGTCAGCCAGAACAAACCAAAAGAAAATATCTACCCACCCACGCTACATACCTCAAAAAAATTGAGATCTGACACCCAGCCCTTGCCAGACCCCCTAGAGCACTCCTCAAGCATACATTCAGCCACAACATACTACCAATGGACCAACACATTTCCTGCAAACCCCTATGATTGAACAACCCCCCCCCCACCACCACCACCACGCACAAACAAACCCTGTAATCCTACCCATTCCCCCACACCCACATCCAGGTACTCTCAAGAGACCAACCTATGGCACCCCCTCCCCAACTCCAGTAACAACTGAGCATTCATGCTTCCCAAGCCCATACCCACACCTCAGTACTGTCTTCACACACAAGTCAACTATTATCCCCAGAAACCCCATTTATACCAGCCCTCAAGTGAAAGCCCCAGAAGCACGAAATGAAGAGAAGAAAAGGGGAAGAGCAACAGTTGCCACCCGAGCTATTCAGAGTAATGCTTAGCTTGGCCAGCATGATCTATGTGCAACTTAGCAGAATACAACAGCGCAAACTTGACATGCAGCTTCATCAATAGTTTACAAGCCAGAACAAAAGTTTTTCATTGGGCCTGGACCAAGGCAGAGTAATTCTGAAACCACAAGATCGTTCTATTATTGTGAGTGACTTCTCTGAGTGCAAGGCCTACAATATAGCCAGTTTATGTGCAAAGTTTAAGATCTTGAAAATAACAGGGTGTGAGCGCTCCCCTGCCGCTCTCCGGGGTCCAACACGGTGGGCACGCTCTACGTGAAAAGGCCTGGTTTGCTCAGTTAACTGCAATTCTTTCAGGATCCAGGATTCCAGAAAATCCCAAAGTTCACTCTCAGCCAGGGACTCATTCTATTTGAGCGTAAATTGTTCATGCACTTTCTTTTCCAAGGCTGCAATACGTTGTTGCACTTGTTCTTGGGTTATGGCCTGGTCCTGTGCTTGATCTTTCAGATTGCTCGTGCGCTGTTGATGATCTGTACATTTGAGCTCCATAGAATCCAGGCGCTCATGGGCCGTCTCCACTCAATCCAAGATATTTTGTAGCTTTGACTCCAGCATGGACTCCACAGCTGCCTTGACCTCTGTTATTATCTCAGCAGATCACGCAGAGCTCACCATCGGGCTCAATGGCCCTGCTGCGTCAGCCAACTTGGCTGCGGCCCCACGCTGATGATCAGTCTTTTCTTTGTGATCAACCAGATTCACCTGCTGCCTGTGAGAGTGCCTGAAACCAGCTGGACATGGACCCCCTCTGACAATAGATCACTTGCGTGGGAAAAGGGATCGTGAGTCTTTGAGATTTAGAAAGGTAAATAATTTGTGAGAGAGGCGATGGAGCTCAGCATTTCAGCATCTGCTCATGACCATGGCACCACGTGATCCTCCCTACTTCTTCTTTACTTCTACTTTTGTGGAGAGAGACTGCATCCGCCTTTCTCCAGTCTTTCATTACCACTCCTGACTCTAGAGAAGCATTGAAAAGGTCAGCCAGCGGAGCCATCAGAACTTCCCTATGTTCTTTCAATACTCTTAGATGTATACAATCCAGCCTCATCGCTTTGTCAACCTTTAGTTTAGCTAGCTCCTCACAAACACAATCCGCTGAAAATCGATCAAGGTCTACCACATCTCCAGCCCTATTTGCAGTTGTCTTTTTGTAAATCTTTATTGATTTTCAAACTTCAATAGTGCAATACAAATGATATATCAGAAAAATTGCACAAAAACACACTATTAACTATATAATTACATTAACAATCATTTCCTCCCCTCCTTAATTATTTAAACAATAGTACATATAAAATAATTTCAATATTATAATGAAATAAATTAACTTTTCAAAATATATTTCCCACCCCCCACCCACCCATCCTCCCTGGATGTGCAAAGAATGTAATGAAAAAAGAAAGAAACATGACCTTAATTATAATACAATAAAATTAGTCAATGGACTCCATACATCTGTAAAAGACTTATTGTTCCCAAAACGTTCTGCCATCATCTTTTCATACTTATACGTGGTACACACAGTTACCCACCAAAAAGTAAAATTAATCCTATCGTAGCTTTTCCAATTATGAGTAATCAATTCCTGTCAAGATAGGGAAAGACGACTTTTATATCTATCTAAAGTAGGTTTAACATGAAGCAGCATACCACAAATTATCGCCTCATATGACAAGGGGATAGATAATTCAAGAATGAGATTAATTTGTCCCCAAATTGACTTCCAGAAGCCAAGTATCAATGGACAAAAAAATAACATGATCCAAAGTCCCTATATTAATATGACAATGCCAGCATCTATTAGATTTAGAATTATCTATTTTTTGTAAATGGAACCGGGGTCCAAAAATCCTATGCAATAAAAATAACCATGTTTGTCTCATAGATGCTGACGCTGTACATTTCAACCTCCAGGTCCAAATTTGTGGCCAACAAGACAGAAATATATTGTTTTATCTTGATGCTCCAGATATCCCTAAGACTATTTTTGGCTTCTTATTTAAAAATCCAGAAATCAATTTGTACCACTGGGCGGCCTGATGTCCTACTAGATCTGTCTGGTAGCAAAGGATCTCAAGCTATAATAAGTTTTTAAGCTTTTCCATTCAGGGAACCCACTCTGAATAGCCTGCTTCAATTGCAACCACCTATATTGTTGAGACTTTAAAATGCCAAATGATTGTTGCAGCCTTGAAAAATCAAGCAGTTTTCCATTAGACATAACATAGAAGATGACGGCAGATAAGGGCCATAGCCCATCAGGTCTGCCCATTCTACTGACCCACCCCCAAGTCTACTATCCTAGGGATCCCACTCCTGGTGACAGGTTCCCTTGGCTTAACCCTCTAAGGCAGTGGTTCCCAACCCTGTCCTGGAGGAACACCAGGCCAATTGGGTTTTCAGGCTAGCCCTAATGAATATGCATGAAGCAAATTTGCATGCCTATCACTTCCATCATATGCAAATCTCTCTCATGCATATTCATTAGGGCTAGCCTGAAAACCCGATTGGCCTGGTGTTCCTCCAGGACAGGGTTGGGAATCACTGCTCTAAGGGATCCCACATGGGTATCCCATTTGCTCTTAAATTCTTGCATGCTGTTTGCCTCGATCACCTGCACCGGGAGCTCGTTCCAAGGATCAACCACTCTTTCTGTGAAGAAATATTTCCTGGTGTCGCCATGAAATTTCCCGCCCCTGAGTTTGAGCAGATGCCCTCTTGTGGCTGAGGGTCCTTTGAGAAAGAGACTCTCTTCTTCCATCTCGATACGGCCGGTAATATACTTAAACGTCTCGATCATGTCTCCTCTCTCCCTACGTTCCTCGAGTGAGTACAGCCACAAATTTTTCAGCCTTTCCTCGTACGATAGATTCTTGAGCCCCGAGACCATCCTGGTGGCCATCCGTTGCACCGACTCTACTCTCAGCACATCTTTTTGGTAGTGTGGCCTCCAGAATTGCACACAGTATTCCAAATGAGGTCTCACCATGGTTCTGTATAATGGCATTATGACTTCAGGCTTCCGGCTGACGAAACTCCTGCGGATGCAACCTAACAACTGTCTTGCCTTAGATGAAGCCTTCTCCACATGATCAGCAGTTTTCATGTCTGTGCTGATGATCACTCCCAAGTCTCGTTCTGTTGAAGTTCTAGCTAAGGTCTCACCATTCAAGGTGTAAGTTCTGCATGGATTTCTGCTGCCGAGGTGCATGATCTTGCATTTCTTAGCGTTGAAGACCAGCTGCCAGGTCGAGGACCAAAGCTCCAACAAATGTAGGTCCTGTGTCATACTATCGGGTGAATTGCCGCCTCTCACTATATTGCATAGTTTGGTGTCGTCAGCGAATAACATTATCTTACCTTGAAGCCCCTGAGTTAGGTCCCCTATGAATATATTGAAAAGGAGTGGGCCCAAGACTGAGCCCTGCGGTACTCTACTGGTCACCTCCAATGTTTTAGAGAGGGTACTGTTAACTACCACCCTCTGAAGTCTGCCACTCAGCCAGTCATTGACCCATGTAGTTAGAGTTTCTCCCAGCCCCATTGATTTCATCTTGCTCAACAGGGACACTATCGAAAGTTTTGCTGAAGTCTAGGCATACGACGTCCACGGATTCTCCCAAGTCTAGCTGTTTTATTACCCAGTCAAAGAAGCTAATGAGATTGGATTGGCAGGATCTACCCTTGGTGAATCCGTGTTGACTGGGATCCCGTAGATTCTCCTCATCCAAGATTGTGTCTAATTTACGTTTGATTAGTGTTTCCATGAGTTTGCATACTATTGATGTGAGATTCACCAGTCTGTAGTTTGCAGCCTCTGCCCTGCAACCCTTTTTGTGCAGTGGAACAACGTTAGCTGTTTTCCAGTCTATGGGGACTCTCCCCGAACTTAGGGAGAGATTGAAGAGTCCTGATAGCAGGCAGGTATTCGGACATCCAATGTCCGAATACCTGCCTGCATCCAATTCTTCTAGGCAATCCCAGCACCACCTATTTGAATCTTGGAGTTTAATCATAAGGACTATAAAGTAGATTTCATTATAGGAACCTCTGTTAGTTTAAACTGTCAATAAATTTAATTGTTTTCCTTGTATCCAATAACATTATGTTGTCCTTAGCATATCTAGGTAGCTTGATACATAGTACATGAGGTATTTGCATAGGGAACATAATTTTCCATTCAAGATATAACCAATCCGGCTGATGTTCCATGAGCTCAGAGAAGACCCAGTACATATCTTGATGCATTATGTAGGCTTGATGATACCTATAAAAATTGGGAAAATTTACCCCACCCTTCACAATTGGTTTTTGTAAAGATACTAAAGCAATTTTTGCATTTTTCCCTAGCCAAATAAATTTTGTCAGAATATTATTTAGCTTTTTGTAAAAGGACCCTTGAAAATAAACTGGCAACATACCCATTTGGTAGCAAACAGGCAAAATCATCATTTTGACCGTTTGAACTCTCCCCCACCAAGACAAATGTAGAGGGTTCCATTGCTCACACATTTCCGTGACCTTTAACAATAAGGATTTTTCATTTACTTTCATCGTTTCTTCCAATGTACTTTTTATCCAAATACTTAAATATTTTATACCAGTGGTCTCACTCAAACCATTAGTGGGGCCACATTTTGGATTTGTAGGTGCTTGGAGGGCCGCAGAAAAAAATAGTTAATGTCTTATTAAAGAAATGACAACTTTGCATGAGGTAAAACTCTATAGTTTATAAATCTTTCCTTTAACAGTTAAAGAAAAGATTTATAAACTATAAAGAGTTTTACCTTATGCAAAATTGTCATTAACTGTTTTTTCTGCGGCCCTCCAAGTACCCTATTTTTTCTGCAGCCCTCATATTTAAAGTTTAAAATCTTTCCTTTCTCAAAACTGACACATTTTCAATCACTATATTGAAAATAAAATCATTTTCCCTACCTTTGTTGGCTGGTGACTTTATTTTTCTGTGCTTTTAACTATGTTTCCAGGGCCTTATTGTCCTTTGACTGTTTTTCTCTCAGTCTTCACTTTCTGCCTTGCATCCATCTTTGGTATTAACTTAATATTCAATTTTTCTGCTTTCTTTTCAAAATCTACATTTCCATGTCTTACCTTCCCTTCTATCTCTCTCTTCTTCCGTCCCTATTTCCATGGTCTGACATATTTCTTTCATTTCTCTCCCTCCCTCCTTCCTTTCCCCTGGTCTGGCATCTGTCTCTTTCCCTCCCCCAACTTTTTATTTCTTTCACCCTGCCGCCTTCTTTCTTTCTCTCTCTCTCCCTCCATGCCCCCTTTCTTTCTATATGTCTGTCTTTCTCTCTCCATGCCCCTTTCTGTCTGTGTCCGGTCTCCTTTCTTTCTGTCTCCCTGTCCCCCCCTTTCTTTCTTTATTTCTCCCTGCCCTCCTCCAAGCCACCACCATTGGGGAACAGGCCAGTGCCAAGGTAGCTCTCCCTGCTTAACTTCCCCAGTGCGGGGCCGACCAATTCTCACCACCTGACGTCAATTCTGCCGAGGGGAAGTTCCGGGCCAGCCAGGCAGCGATTGGCTGACCCGGAACTTCCTCTCTGACATTAGAATTGACGTCAGGTGGTGAGAATTGGTCGGCTCTGCGCTGGGGAAGATAAGCAGGGAGAGCTAAGACCTCGGCACTGGCCTGTTCCCTGATTGCGTTGGCTTGGGGGAGGGCAGTGAGAAGTGAAGGGAAGCAGATTGAGGATCCCTGCTTTATGCGAGCCGCAAGTCATTTGCCGACATTCCCTCCAGAGAGACACAAGTCCAATTACAGCAGTCGCGGTCTGTACATGATTGTCCTCTCCACAATCGGAAAACTTGTGAAGTGGAGAGACCGCGGGCCGCAAAATAATCCCTGGAGGGCCGCATGCAGCCCGCAAGTTTGAGTCCACTGTTTTATACCATCTTCCTTCCAGATAAAAGGAAATGCATCAAATAATCCTTTTGCACAATGTACATTTAATGGCAGAACATTTGATTTATTCCAATTTATTTTGTAACCAGAGAATTTTCCAAATCTATCTATTAAATCCAGTAAATGTGGAATGGTCGACTCAGGATTCCTCAAATGAATCAAAATATCATCTGCATACGCAGAGACCTTATATTCCTGACCTGCATAAGGAATAAATACCATGTATCTCTTCCGCTTGTTGAATAGCTAAAAGTAAAGGTTCCAGAACAATATCAAAAAGCAAAGGAGACAACAGACACTCTTGTCTAACTCCCCTCTCCAGATAAAACCTCTCTGAAAAAGTATTATTTATATACAATCTGGCAGAAGGGGAACTATACAAGGTTTGAATCATTTGTATGAATCCAGAACCAATACCAAACCAACCCATTGCCTGATACATAAAGGTCCATTCTACTCAATCAAAGGCCTTCTCTGCATCCAAGGATACAGAGAAAGCCGGATCATCCATATCTTTTGTCAAGTTTAACATATGAAAGGCCAATATGGTATTATTTGAAGAATGTCTTTGAGCAACAAACCCTGTTTGGTGCATACCAATAATATAAGGGAGAGCCTTGGCCAGGCGTAAAGCCAATAACTTTGCTAACAATTTTCAATCCACATTAATCAAAGAAATAGGCCTGTAATTTGAAACCAACATAGGATCTTTATTTGGCTTTGGCAAAGCTATTGTTAAAGATTCTGCCATAGTACCTGTAATAAAACCTTTAGTCAGTTGAGCCTGATATAAATTGAATAGATGAGGTAACAAGGTAATTTGAAAGGCATTATAAAACTCTACCATATATCCATCACCACCTGGAGCGGATCCAACTCTAAGAGACTTCAAGGCTGTCTGAATTTCTTTTTGTGAAATTGGTGATTCGAGACTACCTTTCATATGATCAGGAATTTTAGGCCCCTCAATCAACTGCAGAAACTCTAAACCTTCTTTCTCTTTAGTTGAATAATGCTCAGAAGAATACAAGCCTTTATAAAATTTCAAAAATTGTTTTAAAATATTTCCATTTTGAGAATGAGTTATACCATTCTCATCTGCAATCTGCAATTGTCACTATGTTTACTTTTTTTTTTAAGATAATTAGCCAGTAATCTTCCCGCTTTATTCGAGTTTCCATAATACAAAGCTTTATGAGATATCAACTTTTTCCTGGCCAACTGGGAAGGAATCTCATTATATCTATATTTTGCTTTTAGAAGATCCTGAAAAGTATTTTGTTCCCAATTTAATTTTAACTTTTAACTCCAGGTCCTTAATATTTTGTTCCAAGGTAAGAAAACCTTTATTTAGTTGTTTTCTAATATATACTGAATATGAAATTATGTGTCCTCATGGTAGCCTTAAAGGCATTCCATAAAGTTTCTATAGAGATTTCTTCCGAAGCATTGATCTGAAAAAATTCATTCATTTTCAACTGGAATTCCTCTATAAAGTTGGAGTCTGCCAGCATTGCATTATCAAATTTTCAAACAGGCCTATTATTTTCTTGTCCACCTATATCACATTCGATCCAAACACCCCCATGATCCGATAAGATAATTGGATCTATAGTTGCCTTTTTTACTTGTTGAACTAAATTTTCTGATATAAACACATAATCAATTCTTGAAAATGATTTATGAACATGGGAGCAAAATGAAAATTCCCGATCAGTGAAATGAAGAATCCTCCAAATATCTTTTAAACCACACGATTTTACCAAATTATCCAATCCTAATGATTTTAATATTTTACTAGGTTTTTATCCAATATTGGATCTATTACAACATTAAAGTCCCCTGCCAATATTAAACTGGAGGCAGATGATGGTAAAATCAACTGTTGTAGATTCTTAAAGAACTCCACCTAATTCAAATTAGGTGCATATATATATATTAAACAGCAACAAGGTATCTTTTCCTGAGCTCATCTTCAATTGAATCCATCTTCCCAAGGGATCCACAGAAATCATATTGAACGTAGCCAAACATTTCTTATGTATCAAGATAGCAACTCCAGCTTTTTTCCCTACAGTAGGGGCATAAAAACGCTGTTTGACCCAATCCCCTTCTAATTTCCTTGATTCTATTGCAGATAAATGAGTTTCTTGAATAAAATATATATCCGCCCACCCTGTCTTTTCAGAAAAGATAATGTTTTCTTTCTCTTAATAGGGTGGTTTAGAGTGGTTGAGACCATTGACATTTAATGAATATATTTTAGAAGACATTGTATTATTTTAACTATACGGTACCATCTTAACAGTCTTAAAATAAAATTCATCTAAATTAATCTATCCATTCTATTACACATCCATTCCCCCCCTCATTATGTACCCCAACCCTCCCCCCAAGTCACACATATACATCCAACACCCTATACAAAGAAAAACCCTCCCTTTTACACAAAATGCCTGCTTAAAAGCACTCATGCGGAATTACAATCTAACCTCCCTATGCATAAAGTTCCCTATTTATAACTTATTATATACTAAAAATCATACACATTGTGTTCTTTTAAAAATTATAATAAAATTTTTAAAATTATAATAATATTCCTATAAGATAAATTGATTATCAAGTGTTATTTTTAAAAGAACAAATTAATTACTTACTTTAATAAAATCAATTATATATTTGATATAAGAAAGAACTCCTTTTCTTAAAAATCACTTTTACCATAATTTATCATTCCTTCTAATAACCATCCCTTCCTAATTACCAAGTAACTTAATCTCATCACTCCCCCTTATACCCCTTTTATACCCTTTTGTCTTCTGCAGTCCTGTGCTCAGTGCTTCAGCTGTGAGCACAGAACAAAAATATTTAAGCAATTCAACCTCATCTTTATTAGCTTCTACATATTTCTCCCCTTCACCTTGAACCCCCAATGCCACTTTTTCCTATCACTAATATGTCAAAAGTCTTGTCCTCCCCACCCACCCCCTCCATTTTACAGTATTAGCTGGGTGGGGGGGGTTTCTTCCATTTGCATCTTTGCTTTCCTGACTACTCAACCAGCCTTTCAACTTTTCCAGATATTTTTGCATGTCTTCCTCTTTCTGTGATCTTTTGTAATTTATGAAAGCTAATCTCCTTTTCCTTTCCTTCTTGGCTACTAATTTTGAGAGCCAAAGCAGCCATCTTTTCCTCTTACTTTTACTTCCCTTAAAATGGTTTGTTGCTCTTCCAATAACTCCTTTCAGTTTTGCCCAATGCTTTCCTACTTCTTCCAGATGTTCCCATCCAAGTAATAATTTAACGTAATCCCCCATCTGAAGAAAGTTAGGTTTGTTTGTTTTTTGGTTTTTTTAAGTGTACAACCTGTCTTAATATTAAACTACCATAATCCACACTCTCAAAAAATTCACAGCACAGCAATTATATACACCATTCAAAACAAATGAAGCTACTTGGAAAAATGTATTCACATGAGATACATTCAGATACCTCTGATTCAGCACATTAAAGGTTTTCACTGTAAAAATTACCACGAGGTAGGAAAAAGTCTCAGATCCCCTGCTCCACCAACCAAACAACAAAGGTTGTGAAAAAGTGGAGGCTATCACTTGTCACCAGAAAAAAAATAGGTACATATATGTATCGCAAATATTAATACTGAGGCACTACAACAACTGCCCAGAGAAGCAGAACAACCAATGAAAAATTAGGAGGAGAAAGCCTCTGATCTCAACCTCCACCCTACAGGGACAGGTGATAGGTATAGCAGAGTAAAAAAAAAAAAAACCCTCCTCATATACAAACTAAATCTGTGCTCTGCGCAATGCAAGTAAATCCACTAAATTTTTTTTTAAAAGGCTTATTTGTGTTAGAAAAGGTTTATTTCACTAACAATGGCCAGCGTTTCACATTCATGGCTGCTTCAGGGCATGCTCAAACACAACAAGAGATCAAAAACTTGCAAAGCAAAATCAAACAAAACATCTCAATCTACCTAAAAATAGAGGAAAAAAGCCTCAGCGCTCCAGAGGTAAACAGCTCTAACAGCATTTGTGAACTTAATATCTTTCATAGGCACAAAAAAACCCTCCATATAACTGATCTAACAGAATGTAGTGCAATAAGTGAATATACATAATAAATAAGCACTTATCTCGTGGCCCAGGATGCTTCAGGGTATGAACACACTGCACAGACCTAGCAACAAAAATCATAATAACTAGAAAAAAACAGATACATGCATACACATAAGTAATGAAAAATACGTTAACTGTATTGTGTAAAGGAGAAAATAACTTTTGTTATTAGAAACCACCTGAGTGGTGTCTTACTGCTTTACAAATGTGGCTACAAGACACCATCCAGAACTAAAAAAAAAGGGAAAGGGGAGAATTGATGTCATATCCCAAAATGCACTTGCCTAAAGGCAAAAGATAAACAGAAATATTGCTGGAAGCTGCCTCTATTCCCTCGACTATTCTCCATGCCAGCTTTTAATTTAGTCCTTCAAATATCTTTCAGGCAAGTGGGAAAAAATCAGCTGGGAATAACTCAGAGGCATCTGTAATTACCTGGATAAAACAAAAATCTTGGTAGAGAAGCTCAGTTCAAATCCATTCACGCTTTTTAAATTCTATTTCACCAGTTCTTCACAATTCTATCCAGGGAACCACAATAATTCACTGAGGGATTGCCAAATGTCATCCACAGTTCTTAAGAAGATACATCAATCTCAATTTTTTTTTTTTTTTTTTAAATACTCCATTCCACTTTTGATTTAATTCTTCAGGTTCTTCACTGTTCAATCTGTGAATCCACTAATGTTCATGCTATAACAAAAACACTTATTTCCCAGTCAGGAACAACATCTAAAACACGACAGCATAAATCAGAAAAACTAGACTACAAGCTCCTGTGGAATTAAATTATTATACAGACAGTTTTTATACTCTGTCATACTTATCTTAAAAGGTGGTCTAATCCCACATATATTTTGGGACATGAACATATCACTGGGTATACAAGTTTTCAAGTTTATTGTTCTTTTGATATACAGTCATCAATAATTTTATCTAGACAGTTTACATTTACATTAGAACATAAAATTAGCCTTACTGGGTCAGACCAATGGTCTATCAAGCCCAGTATCCCGTTCTCACAGTGGCTAATCCAGGTCACTAGTACCTGGCCAAAACCCAAGGGTAGCAATATTCCATGCTACCAATACAGGACAAGCAGTGGCTTCACCCATGTCTTTCTCAATAACAGACTATGGACTTTTCCTCCAGGAACTTGTCCAAACCTTTCTTAAAACCAGGTATGCTATCCACTCTTACCACATCCTCTGGCAACGCGTTCCAGAGCTTAATTATTCTCCGAGTGAAAAAAAATTTCCTCCTATTGGTTTTAAGAGCACTTCCCTGTAGCTTCATCGACTATCCCCTAGTCTTTGTAATTTTTGACGGAGTGATAAATTGATCCACTTGTACCCGTTCTACTTCACTTAGTGGTGAGAGGGGTCACAAGACCAAAAAAAGACTAACAGGGCAGGAGGGGAAAAAATACATCGAGATAAAAAATATATATATTAAAATGAAGGAGGGGGTAGGGCAATACACTTGGGTGGGTTTCACTTCAAAAGAAGCGTTTGGTGGGGAGAGCCTGAGCGGGATCTTTCTGGGAGATAGAGGCTCAAGTATTAAATATTAAATGTGTCCTTGAATAGAAAAGTTTAGATTTTTGACCGGAATAATTTTAGAGAGGACTATTGCTTCATGTGAAGAGGAAGAGCATTCCAGAGCAAGGATGCCATCACAGAGGTAGAGGAACATGAAGTGTTGTGTGACAAGAAAACTTCTTCCCAGTGCAGGGGTCCATAAACCATCCTTCACATTCCAATGTGATATTGCAGATTTAACAATTGTAACATCTATGATGACCGCCAACAGCATTTGCTGTGGTATATGTCGGTGTTCTGTTAACATCAGAAGGAATTAAAAGTTCTTTCAATGTTGTTGTATAAATACAGTTCTCAGGAAAGAGCCCTTAAATGCAGATTGAAGTTCCAAAATGTCCCAATGGTGTCTCAAAATATGAACCACATCTTTAATCCTTGGAGAATATTGTAATATATGTATAGGTAATCTTCTGCATCAACTATCATGCTCAAGAAACAACAAATCTCTATTCAAAACTGGCCTGCTTATAGGCTCGATTCTGAGGTTTAACCCCTTTGAACAATGCAGTGAAACAACTGACCACTCTAATGGCGATATTCTATTATGTCCGAGCATATATGCCTGTATTGAAAAAAATTGAGAGAGAGGAAGATTCTGCTTAAGAGCCATGGGGTGATTACTGGAGAACTCCAGAAAAGTCTAAGCTTTGGGCTGCTTCTGGATTTTAATAATTTTCCAAATGTTCACTTTTTAATGTTAAGGACCTGAAAGTGATCTTTAATGGTCTCTTTTGAAGCAGTTTAGACTTCCAGTTCACATGTGATTGAAAACCAAATATGGTTTATCAAGTAGCTAACTTTATTAATTGCCTTTCTAAAAACATTAAGGTGTAGTAAAACCTCTCAATTAGCCGCCTCTCAATGCTCAACAACTCCATCGAAGCACCAAAGATGCACCTCTCCTTCACAGTTTCAATGCTCTTCCCATCACTCCTCTCAATGTTTCATATCCCATTCTGCTAGATAACATCACATCAAGGACATTGACTCAGAATGATCTCTCCATCCACTCTTCTGAGATCGATGTTTCTGCTGAAGAGTCTTATGGAATCCCGTAAGATCCTTCTCCTCCTCTCCCTAGGAGATGATCCCTGCCCAAAAGTCTTTTCTAGAATTCATCAGACAAATGTGTCTAGCTCTTACCATTCATATGGAATCTGAGCATGAGCCTCAAGCGGAGCTCATGGAACTTAATGAATGAAGCACTCTTTAAGACTTGGGAAACATGATGGCAGTCCCTGTAGCTCCTAGAAAATTAGACACCTACCTTTCACAAACCACAACTACAACACGAGTCTTTAGAGGTAGAAACAGCCTTGAAGCTTGCTCATAGCTCATGTTCTTATGCCAGTACTCCTCCTGGGAGAGAAAGCAGGACATCGGACAGATTTGGCAGATGAGTTTTTCAGTCACCCATGCTCACTAACTGCATACTAAACTATAATTTCTATTTGACTTTTTACCAGTGGCGTACCAAGGGGGGGGGCGGGGGCGGGGGGGGGGGGCGGGGGGGGGGGAGGTCCGCCCCGGGTACCAAGCCCTGAGGGGGTGCTCCCGGTCCGGTCCAGTTACCCCCCCCCCCTGCGCCGGGTGTCGCGTCTGGAAACAGCCTGCAGCAAGATCGCGATGCCAGAGATCTTTGCCTGCTTCGACTGTTTCCTCCGCCACGGTCCTGCCCCTCCTCTGATGTCAGAGGAGGGGCGGGACCGCGGCGGAGGAAACAGCCGAAGCAGGCAAAAATCTCTGGCATCGCGCGATCTTGTTGCAGGCTGTTTCCCCAGGGCAGTAGCGTACCAAGGGGGGCGAGGGGGAGGTCCATCCCGGGTGCCGCCTTAGGGGGGGGTGCACAGCTGGCCCGGTCCCTATCGCGCTCCTACCCTCCCAGCGAAAGCAGCATCGGCGCCATTATCGAAAAAGGTAATGGCGCCAGGCCTTGGAGCACCAAGGCAGACCGCTTCTCCCCCCTCCCAGCCGAAACCCCGCTGACCATCCTATCTCTCTCCCCCCCCCCAAGTGAACCTTTCTGACCCTCCCAGCGAAAGCAGCAGACCTCCCTCCAGTAGCGTCGGCTTTATCCTCCCTCTGCCGCATCACTGATGACGTCATCAGTAACGCGGCAGAGGAAGGAGAAAGCCGCGAAGGAGGTTTGCTGCTCTCGCTGGGAAGGTCGGAAAGGTTCACGGGGGGGGGGAGATAGGAGGGTCAGCGGGGGTTCGGCTGGGAGGGGGGAGAAGCGGACTGCCTCGGTGCTCCATTACCTTCTTCGGGCAGCAGCAGCGTTTACAATTCGCTGCTGTTGCCGGCTTCAGGCCTTGTTCTCTGCCGGGTCCTGCCTACTTCCAGTTTTCATGAAGACAGGACCCGACAGAGAGGAAGGCCTGAAGCGGGCAACATCAGTGAATTGTGAATGCTGCTGCTGCCCGATGAAGTTCAGGACATCGGGGAAGGAGCAGGGAGAAATCGGCTGCTGGCTTGGGGGTGAGGGTAGGGAAAGAATCGTGGAAGTGGAGAAATCGGCACGATGGCTTTGTGCAGGCTAGGGGGGAGAGAGAAAGAAAGGAAAAAATAAAGAGGGGGGGCCAGGGGGAGAGAGAAAGAAAGGCAGAAAGAAAGAGGGGGACCAAGGGGAGAGAAAGAAAGGCAGAAATAAAGAGGGGGACCAAGGGGAGAGAAAGAAAGGCAGAAATAAAGAGGGGGGCAAGGGGGAGAGAAAGAAAGGCAGAAAGAAAGAGGAGGGCCAGGGGGAGAGAGAAAGAAAGGCAGAAAGAAAGAGGGGGACCAAGGGGAGAGAAAGAAAGGCAGAAATAAAGAGGGGGGTCAAGGGGGAGAGAAAGAAAGGCAGAAAGAAAGAGGGGGGCCAGGAGGAGAGAGAAAGAAAGGCAGAAATAAAGAGGGGAGCCAGGGGGAGAGAGAAAGAAGAAGGATCAGAAGAAGGACCAGAGACTCATGAAATCACCAGACAAAAAAGTAGGAAAAATGATTTTATTTTCAACTTAGTGATCAAAATGTGTCCGTTTTGAAAATTTATATCTGCTGTCTATATTTTGCACTATGGCCCCCTTTTACTAAACCGCAATAGAGTTTTTTAGCGCAGGGAGCCTATGAGCGTCGAGAGCAGCGTGGGGCATTCAGCGCAGCTCCCTACGCTAAAAACCGCTATCGCAGTTTAGTAAAAAGGGAGGGGGAATATTTGTCTATTTTTGTATAGTTGTTACTGAGGTGACATTGCATAAAGTCATCTGCCTTGACCTCTTTGAAAACCCGCGGAATATAAATGATAATTAACATTTTCTCTGCGTACAGCGTGCTTTGTGTTTTTAAAATTTTATTGTTGGTAGATCATTTTGACTTGGCCACAAAGGTAAGGGGGAGGGAGGGAGGGGAACTGCTGAAAGACATCTAATAATCCTTGCAGGCTTGACTGCAGGGAATTATTTTTGTAAAATCATGTTTTGTTATGTGACTGGCATTATCTAGACTTTAATTTCTATGAATGAATAGAATGAAAATGATATAAAATTACTTGCTTGTTTTTATGTGCGTGCGCTGAAGGAAAGTGGAGAGAGAGTGGGCTGAGGATGCTGAAGGGAAATGGGGAAGAGAGTGGGGAGAAGACGCTGATTTATAAATTGACAATTGTACAGAATATTGTTTCTTTTTATACTTTAATATAAACAATTCAAGGCTTGTGTGGATGGAATCAGGTGGTTTGCGGGGATGGGGACCGAGCTTACGGGGATTAGTCCAATAAAATTGTATTTTTTTATATCTCATTATTTGTTTTATTTTTATTTGTTAATTTATAAAGTGGTGATTGTTATGTATCAGTTTTTTCAAATTTACATCTACTGTCTTTATATTTTGCACTGTATTAGAGGACATGTGTTACTGTTTTTTGTGGTGTTGCATTGTATCCAGGGTCTGGTTTCTTGGCGGATCAGTTTAACTTTTGTCTACATATTTCTATTTTTAGTTTGTGATTATTCCATTTTGGGCGAGGGTGTATCTCTGTTCTGTGTGTATGAAAAAGACATAGTTTTCAGTTGGCATTGACTACAGGACCAATTGACTGTGCGGGATCTGGCTTGTTTAGTTTTACAATGTATGTGTTGGTGTTCTAGTGCTCACTGCAGTGTTTAAGATGCAGCCTTTTCCTAGGTACACTCTTGTGGTGCGATATGTAGATTGGTACTAAAAATCATATTTTTCATATAGATGGGGGGGGTGTCAAAAAATGATGGGCCCTGGGTGCCACATACCCTAAGTACGCCACTGCCTGCAACTACACCATATGTACTTCTAATGTCATGACAATTTAGACATAATTTATGTTTTGTTATGTTTGGAATAATGGTTACATATATGAGGTTCAATAAAAGAAAATTTTCACTGCCTGTTTCTATTCTGACCATTTATTCCATTTCATGGTTATTGCAAAAAAAAAAAAAAAAAAAAAAATTTTTTTTCCATGGGGGGGGGGGGGGGGGGGTCAAAAAATGATGGGCCCCGGGTGCCACATACCCTAGGTACGCCACTGCTTTTTACCTAAAGTCTTTAATTTAACAACTGCTAAATTTCCATCAATACCTTCCTACAGACCAACAGGAAACTTTTCAACGCCTCACCAAAGACTTTTTGGAAACTAGAAAGTACATGGTGAGATCTTCCTTTGATGCTTTTGACATCTCCTCTAGAATATCAGCACTTTCTGTTGCTGTGCCCAATTTCCAAAATGGTTCATCAAACATCTGATGTAAAGGAGATGACCTTTTCGGGGATCTCATAGAGGGGCTACTGAAAAGATAAAGAAACTTACAATTTGCTCAAACTACACAGCAGTCACAAAAATATTCTGCCTTTTATTGACAGCAACCGTATTACCCATCCAGGTGTCATTTTTCTCAGCCTACCTCCTCCTCACACTATACTATTCAGATGCCCTCAATAGCAGAGACAAAACAGCAAATGTCTCTTCCTTCATAGTCTCAGGAGTCTTTTTGACTTTCTCATAAAGAGCATAGCCAGCATCTATCTTTCTCTCTTCCAACAGTTATCAGTGCGAAGTCTGATCCACCATTTTTATCAATGCTGGACCCACATAACATCAGACAGATGGGTCCTTTAGGTAGTCTCTTGAGGACCTTCTGAAAAAGCCTCCAACCTACCCTCCAAAAGTCTACTTTCAACTCACTCCAGAAATCCCTGCTTTACCAGGCGTCTTTACCACACCAAATCTCCACTCAAACCACTGCCTGTGGTATGGGATTTGAACATTTTTCTTTCTATACCCATGAAGCCACCATTTAAACCCCTCTTGTCTGCTTCACTAAAACACCTCACCTGGAAAGTGGCTTTCCTGATTGAGTGAGTGAATTACAAACAATGGTATTGAATCCACCCTGTATCAGGTTTTAAGACAACAGTTGTCTTCCGTACTTATCTGAAATTTTTATTAAAGGTAGTCTCTGAATTTCATCTCAACCAATCCATTGTTTTACCTGTTTTCTTTCCAAAACCACATGCATCTCCTGGAAAGTCAGTTCTCCATACCCTGGACTGTAAAAGAGCTCTTGCCTACTATTTGGATTGAACCAAATCACATAGGACTACAACTCAACTGTTTGTCTCCTTTGACCCTAACAGATTAGGGGTTCCAGTTACCAAGAGGACTATTTCATGCTGGCTGTCAGACTGCATGTCTGTTGCACATTCTCAGGCTGGACTGATGCTAGACAGCTGTGTTGCTGCTCATAGAGTATGAGTTATGGCAACTTCTATTGCCCATTTGCACTCCACTCCCATTCAGGACATCTATAAAACAGCCACTTGGTCCTCAGTCTACACATTTGCTTCTTATTACTGCTTAGATCAACATTCTAGACCAGTCAGTTTGGTCAGGAAATTCTCAAAAATGTATTTTCTTTCTTTAAAAGCCATCTTCCCTTCATCCTGAGGGATTTTACCAGCCTCATGGCAATTATATTAAACCCTCTTCCTAGAGGCATGAGCCTGGCAGCTTGGAAGTCCCATATGTGAGAATATACTACCTGCTTATCCTCTGAAAAAAACATAGTTAACTCACCTTTGGCTGGTGTTATCCGAGAACAGCAGGCAGATATTCTTACAACCCACCCACCTCCCCTAGCTAGCTTCTTGGCTTTTGGACAGAACGGAAGGTCCCACGAGCTGACTTTGGGCAGAAAGGCACATGCGGTATGGACAGTGTTAAAGTATTAAAGTGACAGTACATAAGAATTGCCGCTGCTGGGACATACCTGTGGTCCATCGTGCCCAGCAGTCCGCTCACGCGGTGGCCCTCTGGTCAAAGACCAGCGCCCTAACTGAGACTAGCCATACCTGCACACTTTCTGGTTCAGCAGGAACTTGTCTAACCTTGTCTTGAATCCCTGGAGGGTGTTTTCCCCTATAACAGCCTCCGGAAGAGCGTTCCAGTTTTCTACCACTCTCTGGGTGAAGAAGAACTTCCTTACGTTCGTACGGAATCTATCCCCTTTCAACTTTGGTACATGTCTGCCGGTCTCTGTGGACAATGTCACCCGTATGTGAGAATATATGCCTGCTGTCATCAGAGAACATCTGTTACACATGAGTAACTATGCTTTATATTTAGTCTTTTTACAACTGTTATGCTGTTAACAAAATTGTACATTTTATGTTGAATTATACCTGCTGTGCGCAGCCTTGGGTGAATCTCTTCATAAAGGCAATTAATAAATCCCCCCCAAAATGAATAAATATCCCAAAACTTAAATGACAAATACAGATGCCCCTCAACACTATAGTAATGGCCTTGATTTGTTACCTGTATCTAAATTATATATCTTCTCAAAATGATGGTACAGTATTTGGTAACAAACAACGCAGTTGAGCCATACTAATAGTTAATCTTGAATTCTTCTAGATTCAGCAAGGGAACAACATCTGTGGTCCCCCCCAAATTGCTCAAAAAGTTCCTTTGCTTTCATGGTTACGGTTTTGTTTACAATTCATTTCCTAGCACACAAGTTTGGAAGATTCCAGCACAATGCTGCTATTCTTGTCTTTCCTAGAAGAGACCTAGAGCACAGTGTGGTGCCTACAGCAGTGAAGGAACTTGGATCAGTTTCCTCTCGCTTAGCATTGCACTGGTGTACGAGTAAATAGTTTTAGCTAAGAGGGTTTAGAAAGAAAGGACAAAAGGCCACTAAGAAAGGAGATGGAAAAATAGCACCAGTTAGACAAAGGGGGAAGAGGTGCTGTATATTTTTTCTGCAGGGAAGAGATGCAGATCGGTGGCGTGTCATTTAGGGCAGTGGTTCCCAACCCTGTCCTAGAGGACTACCAGGCCAGTCGGGTTTTTGGGATAGCCCTAATGAATATGCATGAGGCAGATTTGCATGCCTGTCAACTCAATTATATGCAAATCTCTCTCCTGCATATTCATTAGGGCTATCCCAAAAACCCGACTGGCCTGGTGGTCCTCCAGGTCAGGGTTGGGAACCACTGATTTAGGGTACAGTTAAAGATGATTGAACCAGATCAAAATGTCCTCTAGCTGGACAATAAATGTTAGTCCATAACAGATGATATATAATATTGAAGCATCATTGCAATGACCAGAGTATTATTTGTCACCAGAGGGTTAGCTTACTAGTGATTGGATTGAGAACCACTGCTATAGTGGGTGATCATATGCAATCATGCAATCACCAGGTAGTGTGGTTCAATATTAGGATATTAGTTAGCTTCTCTCTAAGATATCGAATGAGGGTCTTCAATCATAAGTTATTTTTTCTCTAATCTTTTTTTTATTTTTTTATTCATTTTAAAGCCATAAGTAGGTGCAAAATAAAATACAATCATATAATTCTATAAAAGCACTTAAATACAATTACAATTATAATCTATGACAAAAAGATTATCACACCCTCCCCCCCCCCCCCTCCAATAATTATTTCTAAGAACTACACTTAAATTGAGAATTGAAAAATACATTCCAACCCGCCCTGGACGTGTATGACCAAAGGGCATAATCAGCAATCACTCTTTGCAAAATTTTGTCAATGGCTCCCAAATCTTCAGAAACTTCTTATAATATCCCTGATGTCTGGCCATATTACATTCCATCTTAAAAACATGACAGAGAGACTCCCACCAAAAGGAATAGTTCAGTCTATCCCAGTTTTTCCAGTTCCTTAGAATAAGCTGTATGGCAACCCCTGTCATAATAAATAGAAGTTTATTATTATGTGAAGATATTTGGCTTTTAGCTCTCATCATAGTGCCAAATAGCACAATGTCATATGTTAGTGCCACTGGATTTTCCATTACTTTGTTTACCTGATCCCAAATGGATCTCCAAAATTGAAGTATCAAGGAACAATAAAATAATAAATGATCTAATGTCCCAGATTCGAGATGACAGTGCCAACACCTATTAGACTTGGAACTATCTAATTTCTGTAACCGAACTGGGGTCCAAACTGCTCTATGTAACAATCTAACTGCTTTCACTTCGATTATCGGTTTTTATGTGAACCGAGTTGAGCTCCTTTTGGGGGGATTACACAGTTTATAAATCCAAGATTTAGATTAGATTAGATTTATTCAAAAATGAGGATTTTAGACTTCAGGAAATCTTAACTTCATCAAAATAAGAGTAAAGGCTGAGGGAATTTGAATTGTAATTATGGTGCCGAAACTGGCCCAGCGACGTGTAGAAGAGGGCTAAAGTGCATCGCACATAAACGGAGTCAGAAACAGATCAAAATACCATCCAGAAGGGGAAAATCAAATCCTATTTATTGTGGGACCCTCAATAAATAGGATTTGATTTTCCCAGTCTGGATGGTACTTTGATCTGTTTCTGATGCTGAAACTGGCCCCAAATCCTTTTGTCTGCCCAGTTATATTTTGCCAAAACAGATTGTGCATTGTTCCATTTGTGTCACTGCCTTCTCTCCCCCCCCCCCCCCCCCCACCTCATAGGCCTTGTTGGGCCAATCTTAAATCCCCTGTGCAATAAATAAGGACCTTACACAGTGTCTGCTTCAACACCTATGGCTGGGAATGTAAAAATGTCTCTTAAATAGTCCAAATTTGTTTTGGATTTTAAAGAAAAGACTTAACTGAAGAACACTACTATGAGTGAGTTAGCTTGATAAAGTAGCAAGGCTATAACTTGAACTGGGAAAACCCATTTGTGTAGGGAGACTTTCTCAAAACTCTTTCCCCTCCCACATTCTGTGGCTGTGTAAAAAAAAATCTGTATTGAATGAAGTTAGGAACAATTTACTATCTCAACATTTATGGAGAACCCCTCTAGCATGCTGCTTTACAACAAATGTGACCATCTCTGGGAAAAAGTGCCATAAATAAATGAGGTTTTAATGAATTAGAGTAAGCCATTTGTAATAGTCCAAGCCCCACTCTTTTTATGTGAGAAAAAAAAAATTACAGAAGTTTAAATGTAACTTTTTCAGTCTATTCAGTAAATTTTGGTTTTAGACTGTATCTCCCTTGAAATAGAATTGGCAAAATTACACCCACCTCAGGGATCATCTGATAGGCCTTTACTTAACTAAATATTCTATAATATCCTATATTGAACAGGAAGTGGTTGAAACTATGTGAGTCATTTGCAGATAAGTTCTGAGAATGTTTGCTTCTTGTCGCTTAATGCATTCCAGTTTTCTAAATGATACCAACTTTACTTTCAGTTTTATTGATGACATAGGCACAAATCAACAACATATATATCAACCATTATGGAGTACAACCAATCAGTAACGGCAAATGCACAGCGTCCAGCCATCAAAGGGTTTTCATATTATACCTCAAATTCCCCCCTTCCAATTATCTCTTCCCTCAGCAAACATTATAAACTATGACGGTGTCTATCCACCCTCCAGCACTCAGGTCAGCCCTAATCCACATCCTTTAATAATCCAGAGTTACAGCAACAAACCATTTTAATCTAACAGTAAGGTCATATATTATTTATTTAAAAGCATCCATATCCAAAACCAACCTCCCCTCCCCCCCAAGGAAAGAGGAACAATGATTATTCCAGGACAAGCAAGCAGCATATTCTCAACATGTGGGTGACGTCATCTACGGAGCTCCCTAGCGGACGTTCTCGCAAGCAGACTTGCTTGAAAATCTTCAAACTTGCGAGTGTATCGCGCAAGCGCGAGTGCCCCTCCTGCCCAACCTAGGGCATGTGTCTCCTCAGCATGGCCTCAGTTCTATAGAAACATAGAAATAGACGGCAGATAAGGGCCACGGCCCATCTAGTCTGCCCACCCTAATGACCCTCCCCTTCCTTTGCCTAGCGAATAGATCCTATGTTTTCAGCGGAGCCAGAAGCATTGCTCCCTTGCTTCGCGTGATCTCATTGTCCCTCTTTGCACCGCGGCTTATTTGTTTTATTTCAGGTGAGCTGCTGTGCTCACGTCTTTATTTTGCTTTCCGTGTCTTTTTGACCGGGTCGACCGGTCTTGCTTTGGCCGCCTGGCCTTGCAGGGCCGCAGTCGTCTTTTTTCTTACGCCCCGGCCTTGTTCTGGGTTTAAGAACTGCACTAGGTGCAACTGGGTGATCTCCATCACCGACCCCCATCGTTGGTGTGTGGAGTGCCTGGGCACGGAGCACCACGCTGAATCGTGCCTGTGTTGCATGATTTTACAACCGCGGGCTCTTCGTCGGAGGGTGGCCAAGATTCTCCAACTCTTTGGCCCGATGGATCCAGCGGGACAGGCCTCGAGCTTGACCTCAGCACCATCGTTGGGTGCCTCGGCCTCAAAGTCCTCAGCCTCGAAGTCCCCCTCAGCCTCGAAGACTTCAGCCTCGGCTCCTCCTGCTACACTGATCTCGGGTAAGTCTCCTCTTCCCTCCTCAGGTGTGCCGGCAAAGAAGCCTACTTCGGAGTCTCACGTGGGTGGTGCCTCGTTGGCCTCGTCGAGATGTCATACAAAGCGTGCCTCCTCACGTAGGGAATACTCTTCCTCGAGGTCGCCCCCGAAGGAGCGCACTGCTGCACCTCTGACCCAACCTCCCTTGGTCTTGGTGCATATGTTCGAGGACATGAAGGGGGCTCCAAGGAGGTCCAGCTCTTAAGAATTCCCTTACAGGCTAACAGATTCAGTTTGCGGCACAGTTGTCTCTGCGCTCCTGTCATATGTATGTAAGCCCCTGGGAGATCAAGTACCAGTTGTTCTTTTCGTTCCCACAATGTTAATTCCCAAACTATGTGTTATAAAGTGCATGATCTCCATCCAGTACCCCTGTATGTAGCTATACCACCAAAACATATGCCCCAGTATTCCGTCAGCCAGTCCACATTTAATACACATTGCACTTTCTATCCCCCCGGAGTAATGCAGCTGCTGTCGGGAGCAATAAGCCCAATACAACACCCTGTAAAAACACTCCCGAAGGGAAGCTGCAGTCGTCAAATTGGGGATGCTCTTCATTTGTGCAAGCATGTCCCAACATTCAAAGGGTAATTGCAACTCCTATGCCCACCCTTTACGATATATGTCCAACATTCTATCTGGTGCCAGTGTCGCTAATTTCTTATAAATATTAGAAACCGAGTTCACCTCTCCAGCTTCCACCCAAAAAAAACTCCCACAGGCGGCTTCCATATGGGCACTTAAGGGTACCGGATCCAGAGAGTTGCCCGGAAGTGTCTAAGCTGACAGTAGGCTAAGGTATTCCCCCATTGTAGCCCGACTCTTTTCTGCAGGGCATCTAAGTCCACCAGATCCCCTGCCTCAGTCAGGGCATGCTCCAGTTTAACCAGCCCCTCCCTTTCCCATCAGTCAAACACCACATTCTCATTCCCGGGTATGTAAAGCGAGTGACCTCTCAATGGAATCAGACCAGGAGGTGCCCATCCATTTTTCTAATCAACCATCTCCACTGTTGATTTCAACAAGAGGTTATCTTTAAAGTTCAGTGGCGTCTGTGCTCCTGTCAATTGCAATAGGGAGAAATAGCAGTCCGGGACATAATACTCCTTCATCGATACTGGAGTATACAGTTTAGTGTGGTGGTTTCTTACTCTGCTTGTTTCAAGCCATTTTCAGGTTTTCTGCTCAAAGACACGTACATTGTTTTGCTCATATTTCTATCTTTCTACCCTGCATCATCGGGACCCCTGAGGAAGGCGGTCTCGCCAAAACACAGACCGTGCAGGGTCCGTCAGGACAACCATACGTGAATTACTAAATCAGACTTTTATTTGTATTTTTATTGTGAATAGTGAATAAAAATCATCTTTCAAGACATCCACAGTCTGTCGTTTTTATCTTTAACATCTAGTTTACACATAAAAGCTGTTTACATTCAGAGACTCTTAACTAACATATGCTATTCCCTCCATGCTTCACAGCTCTAACTCCTCTGTGTGTTTTCCTCACCTTTATTCTAACACTGTACTAAGACATCTTCTGAAGGGTCACAGCACTGGTTCTTAGTAATTGATAGGTTACATTAATTAGTGCAGTCTGATTGCTTTTATTCATGTGACTAGAATTTCTTTACTGCTATGGAAACAATTCCTGTTAGAACAGTATGTCGCAAACTTTTTCTGCCGCAGCACAGTAAACTCGGGGCTGCGTCAACAGGACCTCTAACCATGCACGGACGTCAACTGGTGATGTCACATACATATGCGTGATGTTATCACATCGACGTCCGCCCATGCTCAGGGACTTCCAAAACCCAAACAAACTGCTAGGTTTTGGAAAGCCCTCCAGTGCTTGTGCTGGCAGTGACAGGCTGCTGTCTTGCCACAACACACAGTTTGTGATTCACTGTGTGAGAAGAACACTGTTATCCGTACCTAAGGGTATTCTTAGAAGACAGAGCTACTGTGTAGAAAATGACACAGGGACAAATTTTTTCCCGTCCTGCAGGAACTAATTTTCCCATCCCCGCGAGTTCTTTTCTTGTCCCTGCCCCATTCCTGTAAGCTCTGCCTCAACCGCACAAGCCTCAAACACTTATGATTTTAAAAGTGTTTAAGGCTTGTGCAGATGAAGACAGAGCTTAGGCATTGGTGGAATGAGGCATTATGATGTCACAATCTGAACTCTAGAATGTTGCTATTTACGATTTTTAAAGTGTTCCAGTCTTGTGCAGATGAGGACAGAGCTTAGGCATTGGTGGAATGAGGTATTATGACATCACAATCTGAGCTCTAGAATGTTGATCCTTATGATTTTAAAGGGTTTGAGGCTTGTGCAGATGAGGACGAAGCTTGCAACAATAGGGCAGGGGCAGGAAAAGAACTTACAGGGACGGGAAAATGAGTTCCCGCGGGGACGGGGAAAAATTTGTCCCTGTGTCATTCTCTGCTACTGTGCATTCATTGACTTCCCCTTCCAAGACAAGCTGTCGTGACTGTCTGGTTTGGGTAAGGACTTGTTCAGCTATGCCAGGGGTGTCCAACCTTTTGGCTTCCCTGGGCTGCGTTGGCCGAAAAAAATGTTTCTGGGGGCCGCACAAATGCGCAAACGCTGCAGCAAGACAGAGGAGGGAGCCGGCAAGATGGTAAACACCCGGGGGGCAGCAGAGGAAAACACTGCATCGCCCGTGACCAGGGCCGCACAAAATACTGCACGGGGCCGCAGGTTGGACATCCCTGAGCTATGCCATGTTGGTTGCGTTCCAAAATCAGATTACACAAGTTCGAGTGGAAGCACCAGTTAACGGTTAGAAGACTTTGCAAAGAGGGATGTGTTAGAAAGGATGTCTGTGTTACAGCAGCTCGTGCTGTGGAAGTTCTCAAGCTGACCTGCCCTTTTTTTTCTCTCTCTCCTTTCCTTTTCAGCACAACTGGAGTAATCCCTCCCCAAACAATTGTGCATAAATGTAAGGTTGTTTTGTTGCTGCATGCATGTGATTGCAGCAACACATCTCCCCCCCCCAAAAAAAAAAAAAAATCTCTGCATGTATAATATGTATAAAATTTCCCCTCCCCCCCAAAAACAAACAAACAGACAACATAAACCAAAGTAACAAACATTGTGTGATATGTGAAGATGTGTGATTCCAATAGCGTTTCAGTTAGAGATGAAACAGGCGTACAGATGTACAATGAATCGGAAGAAAGAGTATCTTCAGAGATCTTTGGGAAACTCTGCTGCGTGGAGAAGAATTGAGACCAGAGAAGAAAACCACCAACTTCCCATTCTTTCTCTGTGTCAAATGTTGGTTTATAAAATGTACAAGATTCGGAGGCATGTCTTCATTTGTAAGTAGTATCATCTCAACATAAGGGAAGGGGTAAAACGCGGACCTCACGGACCTTGCGGATCTAAACCCGTACGGCCTTAAAAATCTGAGGTCCGTGTCGGTCCGTGTCCCTGCCGCTTGTAGTTTCTGTCGCCGACAGATCTTGATTGAGATTTGAGCGCTGACGGATCCGTCTCAGCATAGGGAGGGAAAAGTGTTAGGATCCGTCAGCGCTAAAAATCTCTTCGAGGTCTGTCAGAGCCAGAGACTAATGCTGGAGCGGCAGAGCAGAAGCCAAGAGAGCGGGGAAAAGAAGTCTCCAAACTCCAGCCACTAGTCTCTGGCTCTGACAGACCTGGAAGAGATTTTTAGCGCTGACGGATCCTAACACTTTTCCCTCCCTAGGCTGAGACGGATCCGTCAGCGCTCAAATCTCAATCAAGATCTGTCAGCGACAGAAACTACAAGCGGCAGGGACACGAACCGACACGGACCTCAGATTTTTAAGGCCGTACGGATTTAGATCCGTCAGGTCCGTGAGGTCCGCGTTTTACCCCTTCCCTCAACATAACTACTTTATAAACAGCTATGTACAATATGCTAGTGAGTACAGTATTTATAAAGTCATTGAAAACATTACAGATGTTGAATGTTTAAACTGTAAACCTCCAGGTCACAAGTTCAGACTTTTTTTTTTTTTAAATTTTTGGTGTGCAAACTGAAAAGTTTGCACTATAATGTAACTTATTTAAATCTTAAGTGATAGCCAAGTGTTGGTGCAATACAAAGATTGTAGTGCATTGTAAACAAAAAAATAAAGTCAGTAACCACAGGTGCACGTTTGACTTTAGATGAACTGTAAATAAGTCCATTGTTTATTTCAATGCTGACAATATATTATGCATCACACACTTCATGGATTCAGATAAATAAAGTTTATTCTACAATAAATGGTTTGGCAGCTTTTTGTTGTTGTTGTTGCTGTGGACTAAGTCAGTGGTTCCCAACCCTTTCCTGGAGGACCACCAGGCCAGACGGGCTTTCAGGAGAGCCCTAATGAATATGCATATATGAGATCTGCATATAGGGGTCCTTTTACTAAGGCGTGCTAACCAATTTATTATCTTTACACCTATGGACCGGCAGAAATAAAATAATTATTCTGTGGACTGGCGATTGAAGAACCCGGGGCTAAGTCGTGGGCCAGACCCCGCCCATCTCTACCCAATCTCCACCCCCAGACCCCGCCCCCATAATAGTACTAATTGTAACACTATTTTTTCCATTCATTTTTCAAAGATACACAATATAATCTTTTTAACAACACATAATGGTTAACCACAAAATTAAACTACACAAAGCACACTGACAGCAGATGTAAATTCTCAAAATTTACATAATTCAATCACTAAGTTCAAAAATAAAATCATTCCCCCCTACCTTTGGTCTCTCCCTCCCTCGATGCTATGCCTTACCTTCTGGCCTGCTCCCGCCTGGCCATTTTATGCCGCCCCCGGTGTTATCTTCAGGCCGGCTCCCTCTTCCTCACTGATGCAGTGCACAAAGCTGCGGGCAGCGGCTCCTTGCGCGTCCCGCGCCTCATCTGGAAGCCTTCCCTCTGACGTTGCAACATCAGAGAGAAGGCTTCTGGTTCAGGCGCAGGCCGCGCGTAGGAGCCGCTGCCCGCGGCTTTGTGCACTGAATCAGTTAGGAAGAGGGAGCTGGCTCGAAGATAACGCCGCATCGATCGCACCGTGGACCGGTGGTTGAAGGACACTGGGCCTGATGCACGTGCTGGCCCTGTGGACTGGCAGGAAATTTCTGTGGACCGGCACCGGTCCACGGACCGGTGGTTGAAGAACACTGGTCTAGCACACCTTAGTTAAAGAGGGGGGAAATGGAAGTGCCAGGCATGCTAATCTGCTCCATGCATATTCATTAGGGCGATCCTGAAAACCCAACTGGCCTGGGGAAGGACCTCTTTTTCAAACCCCTCCCTGTCCCAAACTAATTTCTTTTCTGATGAAAAATTCTTCACTGAGAAGAGCAGAGTCAGTGGGAGACCCTGCACAGAAATTAACTTCTGTTTACTTATGCCATTTTTTTGTGGGCAAAGCCTACGCCCAGCACTATTATGAAGTCTAATAACCAATAGAAATCAAATACAACTCCACACTTGCTACAAGCAAGGTGGGAGACATTCAAGATCCAGGAATCTGTGACAACTTATACACACTGTAGTGTAAATAGCTGTACTGAAAAACAACAGTAAAGTTCATTTATCTAGTACAGGAACTTATGACACTGTTTGTAGTAAGTGTGGAGTGTTTTTTGGGGGGAGACCTGTGATGGTTTAGTAGTATTTGGTGGGTCTAATCATCTGTGCTTACTGAGCTCTCTCTTTTCTCCAATTTATATTATTTTTTTTAAATATTTTATCACTTTAAATTGATGGACATGCTCTTTCATTCACTAGAATTTAGAATGGACTGGTATTTCAGAAGTGCACATGTACGTTCTCTTAGGTTTCTGCAGCTGTGTCACAATTGTTGCAGTTTTCTGGATCTTGACACACCTGGATAGAACGAACCGATGTTTCAGCCATCGTTCTGTGGCTTTTTTCAGGGTATCATGGCTTTGGCGGTATATAAAAATAAAATAATAATTATTATTATTATTATTATGCTGTGAGGGCTCCAGTTTGCCTTTATATATATATATACTGGGTCCTCAAACCTGATTGGCTGGGGATTGAGGCAGGAAAGTCCGTTGGTCTTGAATTTCAATTTTGGTGGGAAAGACCGTTGGTCACAAATTAGAATTTTGGTGGGAAAAAAACAAATTTGAATCTGGTATGGATTTTTCCTGACAAAATTCAAATTTGTGACCAACGGACTTTCCCACCAAAATTCAAATTCAAGACCAACGGACTTTACTGCCTCAATCACCTCAAGCCTCAGCCAGTCAGGTTTAAGGACCCACTATAGACAGTATAAAGACATACTGCAGACCTCGCAGCACACCCTGAAGAAAGCCACAGATGCGGTGAGACTTGGACTACTGCAATAATCATGCACATGTATGTTTCTAAAATGGCAGACTCATGCGTCTCTTTCCCCAAGCTAATGCAAATCACAATATAATTTGCCAGTATAGATTTCAGAGACGGAAGGGGGACTAAAACAACCTAGAGAACATAAGAATCCATTCACCTTCTGAAATATGGTCGCACATGTAATAATAGTATTACCTTAAGACTCAAGGACAGCTTATTTCAATCATGGCCACAAAAAATCCCCTCCTTCAAAACAAATCGTTAGCAAAATAAACTTCAATTACTGGTAGTTACTATTCAACATAAATTTAGAAGAGAGTCAAAACAACAAAACCCCTTCATGTATCAAATTCTCCAAACACATTCAAACTACAGGTCAAACAAAACTTATCTGGCAATGCGGTTGATCTTCATATCATAATTATTCAAGCTCTCATACACAGCCACAATCCCAAATTTTCTAATCACAATTATTCGGGAGTTAGAAATTCATACTGTAGTCATAATACCAACGGAGATCTTGTTTTGCTGTAATTCTGCTTCTCATTGGACCAACTTCTCGGTGCCAGAGGCAGACTTGTGGCAAGGTGATTACTTCCAATTTTGTGGAGAGGGACCACATCCGCCCTGCTCCAATCTGCCAGTATCACGCCTGATTCTAAAGAAGCGTTGAAAAGGTCAGCCAGCAGAGCCACCATAACTTCCTTAAGTTCCATCAGTACCCTCAGATGTATACCATCCGACCCCATTGCTTTGTCCACCTTTAGTTTAACTAGCTCCTCACAAGCACAATCCTTTGAAGATCAGGGTCTACTACACCTCCATCCCTATTTGTGTTTGTCTTCTGCAGTCCCGCTCCTGGCACTTCAGCTGTGAACACAGAACAGAAATATTTGTTAAGCAATTCAGCCTTTTCTTTTATCAGCTTCTACATATTTCTTCTTTTCACCTCTGAGTCTCAATACCACTTTTGCACTTCTTCCTATCACTGGTATATCTAAAAATATGTCTTGTCTCTCCGTTTTACCATATTGGCTATTTTTTTTCTTCCATGTGTATCTTTGTTATTCTGACTACTCGGTCAGCCTTCTTAACTTTTCCAGATATTTTTGCCTGTCTTCCTCTTTCTGCGATCTTTTATAGTTTAAGAAAGTGAATCTCTTTTTCCTTATCTTCCCAGCTACTACTTTTGAGAACCAAACCAGACTTCTCGCCTATTTCTTTCCTTACAAAATGGTTTATTGCTCTTACAATATAGCTCCTTTCAGTTTTGCCCATTGATTTCCTACTTCTTCCAGATGTTCCCATCCAGACAACAATTCCTGAACAAAGTTAGTTTTTTAAAAAGTCTAGAATCTTTACTTTTGAATGAGCCTTCTCTACATCTGTCTTAGTATTAAACCATGCCATGTGGTGATCACTAGATGCCAGATGATGACCCACTGTAACATCAGAAACACTTTCCCCATTTGTAAGCACTAAGTCCAGTATGTAGATTCTATTAGCAATTACTGGAACAGTTCTCCTTGTAGAGAATCCAGGATCTCCCTATTTCTTGAAAACCCCACAATAGGCTGATCTTAGCCAAATTCTGAATATCCAGCACATTCTGGCAATAATTAGTATCAAGTTTATTAGGTTTTTATATACCGCCTATCAAGGTTACCTAAGTGGTTTTACAATCAGGTACTCAAGCATTTTCCATATCTATCCCGGTGGGCTCAAAATCTATCTAACGTACCTAGAGCTATGGAGGACCGAGTGACTTGCCCAGGGTCATAAAGAGCAGCACGGGGTTTGAACCCACAACCCCTGGGTGCTGAGGCTGTAGCTCCAACCACTGCGCCACACACTCCTCCAATGGTGCCTCTTAATCATGGGTTTCTCAAAGGTAGAGATTAAACTTATTGGCAGCAAATCAGCACAGAGATCCTTTTAATGACCATGACCACCAAGCAATACTTGAGCATTGGCCACCAAGCGATCCTCCTTCAATTTGACATATCCGCCGCCTTTGATTCAGTCTACCACCAACTATTACTAGCCAAACTCAACAAAATAGGCATCGTAGGAATTGGCATTGTCCTGAACTGGTTCAAATACTTCCTACAAAATCTACAAAGAGAAAGCTTTTTTTAAAAAACTGGCAAGCGTTATCCCCGATCCTCCTACTGTTTCTCCTTCTTTTTTGTCTTTTGATAGGAAACTAATGTAACTAGTATCCTCTCCTCCTTCCTGTAGTGAGTCTATGTTTATCACCTGTATTTGTCAGCCCCATTTGTAATTTTGTTTAATCTTGTATGTACACTGCTTAGACTGATAGATAAGCGGTATATCAAAATAAAATTAAACTTGAAACTTTGTGAGTTTATTAGGCCAGATCAAATTTGACAACAATTCATGTGTATTCTCATACATAGAGGACATTCTTCTACTCATCCCAGTTAATTGTGACTCCAATGATATAACACTGATAATATCACATGGACTAGACAAAACACAGATCTGTGCCACATCCAAATAAACTCAAACCAAACGCAGACAAAACCAAAGTTCTATGGTTTCATAACGCCATACACACAGTTCCTTCCACTGTAACTCTAACTTCCGAAACCACACTGAATATCAGCAAGAAATCCAAGGTCCAAGGCAGCTTCTTGTGATAAAGAGTTTGTAAATCTGATAGCTCTGTCTCTTACCAGCAGTTCAGGAAATTATTGAAAACCTACTTATTTAATAAACATTTGTAATTTCTAGGTCTTTTTTTTTTATTGTCACCGTTTCAATTTTCTTTTGAAAACCACATAGACAAATATATATATTTTTTTAAAATCTTTATTGATTTTCAAACTTTGACAGTGCAATACAATTAATTGAACATAAAATACTGTATAAAAACACACTATTAACTACACAAGTAATACATAAAATAATCATTTTCTCCCACCCGCTTCCCAATTATTAATACAATAAGACATGTGATGTGATTACAATATTATAATTAAGTAATTTTAATCTTCAAAATACTATATTTTTTTATGTTATGTTATACTCCACCCTATTGTATGAATCTCAAGTATCCAACTTAAGGAAGAAAACCTTCTACAGTATAAGACTGTTGGGTCCTTTTACTAAGTCGCGCTAGCTGTTTTAGCGTGCGTTAAACACTAATGCGTCCATAGACTATAACAGACGTGCTAATGTATAGCGCGTGCTAAAAAGGCTAGCGTGCCTTAGGGCTCCTTTTACTAAGGTGCGCTAGCGTTTTTAGCGCACGCACAAAATTACTGCACGGTACGCTTCTAGAATAACACCAGCTCAATGCTGGCGTTAAGGTCTAGTGCACGTGGCAATTTAGCAGGCGCTATTCCACGCATTAAAGCCCTAACGCACCTTAGTAAAAGGAGCCCTTAGTAAAAGGACCCCTAAGACTTATCCAACCCTTTTTTCAACAGCATCACTTTGCTGTAGCAACACAAATGTTTATACTGTCCCAGCTGGATTACTGCAGCTCCCTCTATGTGGGTCTATAAATACTCTACTCTCCTGAACAAACTACAGATGATACAAAACATGGCAGTCAGACTGATAGTCAAACTAAAAAAAAATGGCTTCCCAACAAAAGTTGCATTGCCTCCAAACTATCATGTATAATGTTCCAAATTCTATATGCAAACAAAAATGCAGAGCCACTCAAACGTATTCGTCAATTCCTGGTCAAAGTCAACCAGAACACTGGAGTTGCTTCAACTACTTCCATCTCCCAAAGGAGTTAAATATAAACACACATTCGACTTGCTCTTCACTTATCTTGGCACCAAGACCTGGATACAACTTCTCAACTGACATTAGGATGGAAACGTCTACAACAGATTAAAAAAAAAATTAAAAACTCTCTTCAAGCATAGACAACTAACTCAAAATACCTAACACTAAATCCCAAACCCAACTCAAGTGTTAAACTGGTAAAATTATTCTGTTCATTACCCGGTTCTCCTCAAACTGCTATAATATGTTGTTTACACATCTGTAATACCTTACATTGTAAGTCGCCTTGAACCTATTTAGGCATAGAGCGACTCAGAAATATTGGATTCGATTAGATCAGTGGTTCCCAAACCTGTCCTGGAGGACCCCCAGGCCAGTCGGGTTTTCAAGATAGCCCTAATGAATATGCATGGAGCAGATCTGCATTCCTGGCATCTCCATTATATGCAAATCTCTGTCATGCATATTCATTAGGGCTATCTTGAAAACCCGACTGGCCTGGGGGTCCTCCAGGACAGGTTTGGGAACCACTGGATTAGATGATTTATGGAAGCTGATGCTGACGCTGCTTTCTGTAGAGCCTATTCCCTAGATTAACGGAACAACATTTTACTCCTCACGTTCAAAACAACAATCTCACTATACCCCAGAATTTATTACGAGGACTTCTCATTCCATATCCCCCTCAAGATCTCTCCGATCAAATAATCAAAATTTACTAGTAATACCAACACTACGTCAAATTGTTTATGATACAACGCGTTCATCGATCTTCTCAGTTAACTGCCCCTCAACTTTGGAACTCCATGCCAACCCACCTCCGGGAGGAATCAGTACTAGATCGATTCAAAACTAACTTAAAAGACATTCTTATTCAAAGACGCATTCGACCTATAACATGTAACACGCTTGACAACGCACAGATGTATTCTTTCTCTCCCTAATATACTTCCCATTTATGTTCTCACTATTCTACCATTGTATTTCTACCCCCTAACCTTCCCCCTCTTTTACGAACATATAGCGCGGGTTTTAGCGCTGGCAGCGGCGGTAACTGCTCCAACGCTCATAGGAATTCTAAGAGCGTCGGAGCAGTTAGCATCGCTGCTGGCGCTAAAACCCATGCTATGCATTCGTAAAAGGGGGGGGGGGGGGGCTAATGTTTGCCAATGTATATCTGTCTGTCCTTATGAACCATACGAAACCCCCTAATTTTATATTCTTTAACATTGTACACCAGTTAGAAATTTAGATAAACAGGATAATAAATGATAAATAAACTTGAAACATCTCAGCTCCCAGTGCTACCAGTCTGGCTCCCACCACAAGTCCTTTGTTTGTTGGGACTTGTGACCGTTCATTTTTTATATATTTTTCAGGCAAGCAAATAACTTAGTTCCCTTAGTTCCGGAAAAAGAAAAAAAAAAATAAACAAAACAGTACTTTCAGATTTATTTGGTGTTACTTGCTTCTAGTAGGGATTAATTTCTGGCAGAACTACCTGGAACACAGTTCCCCTCCTTGTCAGACTCCAAAGCAACCAAAGTGTTCCACTCCAGCCCCTCCCAGGCAGTCTGCAGGTAAGTGGAGATGGGTGAGGCTAGGGCAGGAGAGAACAGTCACTCTGCTCCCTAATCCAGCTCCTTTTCTCCTGTTGCCCCCGCCAGACTTTTACAGTTCTACATCCTTCTTGTCTTCAAACTATGTCTAGTTTGCTGGAGGCTCAATCACCCCTTTGGTTGCATTTACTTATGACCTGTGTTAAGGAAGGAGATCCATGCCTTCCTAACCTCCTCCTTCAGCTTCCATTCCATTACAGGAGCAGGGCGACAGGAGTCTGCTACATCTGTCATTTGGCAGCGTGCTACGGTTATTCTGTGGGAAGAGATTTGCTTTGTTAAAGAAATCACTTTGTTGTCCGCACCCAGATCTGATTCTTTGAAAAGTATGAGATGACACATTCAATCACGATCGAGCCCTGGCAATTAGTTGCTATGACAATATTTTCTTAAGTAGTTACACAAATACTTTAACCTGCTATGTACAGACATGTAAAGCTGATGTTTAGACTTCTCTTTGTGTAGACCGGGGTAAGAGGCTTGACATTTTGAAAAAGGGAGAGATTTTCACGGTGTGAACAATGAGGGCAAACACTTCCTTCAAGCAGCCATTATGCCTTTCCCGAAATGGGCAGCCACATGCCTCTCGCCAACATTAATCCAGGAGGGACACATGCTGGTAACAAGGTAGGATGCATCTGACTCTGCAGGCATGCGGCTCCCAAGAACACTAGGAGTTGGGTCTCTTTGATGGACTGGAGCTAGTCCAGGCAAGGGCTGCTCTAGGCTAAGCAACGTGCTGTCCAAAATCTAGAGCTTTCAACAGGGGCAGCCTTGGCATACTATTATTTCTGTTGGCAACAGTGATGATCCAGCAAAAAAAAAATCTCCCTTTCTCTCTACTGAAGATAGTTATCCCCTCCAATCCTCTCTCTTTCCCCCTGCTTGCATAATATACAACGTGGAGCAGTGTTCAAAGTACTTAAGCAAAAGTACAAATAAAGGTCTATTCTATTACTAAAGTAAAGATGTTATTTCCTAATATAATACTTTTTGAATAAAAAGTAAAAGTACCACAACGATGAATGCAATTATTGTTAATGTTTATATCCCAGTTGCATTATAGCCTTTCAATTTAATCTCCCTTGCTTTTAGTAAAACTACTTTTTTTTTGTAACGACTGTCACTCATGGGAGTGTGTTTGTGAGTTGTTAATCCAGCACAGCTGACAAGGTTTTCAACAGCTGCACTAGCAGAAAGTGGATTGTTCAGTCTGATAAAAAGTTCCTTTAAATCAGGCCGAGTTGCAGTATTTATTGATGTTTTCTGACTGGGTCTGCAGGTTTTAATTGTGGGAATCTCTGAACATGACTCCAGAGAACAAAGAATACTCTCTCATCATTAGTGTTATTTTTTTTTTAATGTATACCCTGCCTATAACTAACCCTGCCCTTTACTAAACCACGATAGCAGTTATTAGCGCAGGGAGCCGCGTTGAATGCTCCACAGTGCTCCCGACGCTCATAGGGGTTGATAGATGAAAGGGTTGGGGCCTGGGAAGCTGCCGCCACATGGGGGCTCGTGAGCTGAAGGTCACCGACCCCTGCCCTAGTGGGTTGAGTGCTGCTGGGGTTCACAATAAAATTTGCTTTTCACAATAAAAATACACATAAATTGTTTTTAGCTCATACATCATCCAGACCCCTGAGGAAGGCGGTCTCGCCGAAACACACACCATGTAGGGTCCGGCAGGCCAATCATACATGTATTACAAATTCAGACGTATGTATCTTTGAGCAGAAAAACTAAGGTTGAAACACATACATTGTTTTTAGCTCATACATCATCCGGACCCCTGAGGAAGGTGGTCTCGCCGAAACACACACCGTGTAGGGTCCGGCAGGACAATCATATGTGTATTACAAATTCAGACTTTTATTTGTATTTTTATTGTGAAGAGTGAATAATAAATCTCCTTCCAGAACATTCACATCCACAGTCTGTTGCTTTTATCTTTGGATTGGTTTTATTGTGGAACATTGGGTCTTCCTTTTTGTTTTGTTGCTTGCTAAAACAGCAAAATGGAAGATGGCAGCAGAATATAGCAGGCCTCTAAACCACTACAGAGAAGCCCGTACCAAAGAGAGGAGCAGAAACAGCAGGGGTTTGAGCCCTGTGCTTATTTTTTTTATCTTCATGCAGCAGAACTGGGCTGGCAGAAGGGAGGTTAAGAGAATGAGACGGGATAGGATGGAAAAAGAAAAGGCCCAGGCCTTTATTTGGTTGCGGAAGGCCAGCACCCCATCATACCATACACCCCAAAAGCCAGCCCTATTCCTTAGAAACTATAAATAGGCAGCAGCTTAGTAAATGTATCAGGTATATCACCAGACATGTGCCTGCCTGAGTGGGAGTTGGGAGTGCTGCGCTACATGGAGGACCTGGTTTTGCCTTAACCCTTTCTTTGGCACTGATGCTCAGAAGCAACATGCGAGATCTGCGTCTCCGAATGCCTGTTACCTTGGTACCTCTGCTCTCGTTCAGCATCAAGTGACGTAAAGCAGCCATTTCACCACCAATTAAAGGGTTAAAGTCAAGTCCTGTGCTGCAGAGGCAGCATTTAATCACTGGATGGGGTGGGGGTTGAGCGGTATCTAGCAGCCCAGGTTTCCACAATTCTAGATTAAGAACTGTTACAACAATGATTGGTGGGGACAGGACATCAAACAAAACACTTATTAGCAGCACATACAGACACAAATGCCTACGTTTTCTTGACATAATCTCTGAATGTTCTAATAGTTCTATCATAAGAACGGTTCATAGACAACGGCGCGAAAGACAAAGGCACGCCCGGACAATTGAGCGCAGCGCGGAGGCACGTGCCGCTCGAAATTACTGTTTTTAGGGGCTCCGACGGGAGGTTTTGTTGGGGAACCCCCCCCCCACTTTACTTAATAGTCATCGCGCCGGCGTTATGGGGGGTTGTAACCCTCCACATTTTACTGTAAACTTCACTTTTTCCCTAAAAACAGGGAAAAAGTGAAGTTTTCAGTAAAATGTGGGGGGTTACAACCCCCCAAACCCCCAACGCCCCCACAACACGGCACAATGTCTATTAAGTAAAGTGGGGGGGGGCTCCCCCCCACGCCCCCCCATTGGAGCCCTAAAAACTGTAATTTTGAGCGGCGCGCGCCTCCACACTGCGCTCAATTGTCTGGGCGCACCTTTGTCCCGGCGCGCTTTTGACCTGACACCCATAAGAACAGCTTTACTGGGTCAGGCCAATAGTTCAGCTAGCCCAATATCCTGTCTTCACGGTGGCCACTCCATGTCAGAAGTACCTGGCCATAATCCAAATAGTTGCAACATTCGGTGAAAAATAAATAAATAAAAATCGTGGTTTAGTGTCTTTTTGAACATGGATGGTGTCACTCCAAGTTAATAGTTGTATTAGGTTCAAGGAAATCCATTGAACTGAGATATTGAGAAGAGTTTGGGAATAAAAGGAGAGTTTGTTGCATCATGACCTCAGGTAGCACAAAACAGAGGCAATTGTGCAGATGGGTTTTCAGTCTTTCCCTATTTGCCACACAGCCCAGAGCACCACGAGATTGCCATCTTTTATTTTCCAAAATGGAAGGAATAACTTCTGCGGGCATCCGTTCGACTCAAAATGAAGAGGTGGAAAGGACGGTTGAAAACCCCAAGATGCACAGCTCTTTTCGCAATGGCTTCGAAAAACTTGTCCGTCATTAGCAGAAATGTATGGTGAAGGGTGGCAACTGCCGGTATGTAGAAAGGTAAATACACCTAATAAAAGAGCAAGTCTCAAGCATTCTTTTCTTTTTTCATTACAATATTTTCATTGAAAACAAAACTTTATAGAGATAGAGATGGAGACATTAATTTTCATTCATCCCTCAGTTTTAGTGCCATTATATATGTCTCATACATTTAGACCTAGATCTTAAACAGGAGCTGCGGTATCTTAAAATTAACTCTGTGCAAACCTCTCTTCCGTTTTAGAAATGGTTCCACTAATACTGACGTAACGCAGACGCCATAGCGTATTTAGGGCTCCTTTTAACAAAAGGTGCGCTAGCGTTTTTAACGCACGCACCGGATTAGCGCGTGCTAGCCGAGAATCTACCGCCTGCTCACGAGGAGGCGGTAGCGGCTAGCACGCGGGGCAATTTAGCGCACGCTATTCCGCGTGTCAAGGCCCTAGCGCGGCTTTGTAAGAGGAGCCCTTAATGTCCAGCGATTGCTCCAGCTTCTGCTTTCATTTTAGTTAGGGGGTGCGCCATGTCATTCCCCATGGGGTGGTTTTTTTTGGTTTTCGTTTGGCTGTTGCGGGAACAATGGGGTCCTTTTACTAAGGTGCGCTAGCCGTTTAAGCGCACGCTAAACACTAACACGTCCATTATACCCTAAAACGGCTACTTAGCAAAAGGACCCCAATGCCAATAAAAGAGCCACACTTCTGAAATCCTTCACCCTGTTTGTGAACAATGCAGTCTTTCAGAAAGTGCACTGCTGGGAAAGAGTACACACTGTTCACAAACACACAACACTCTCCTAACCCCCCCACCCCACACACACTCACAAAAATTTGCATTATTTCTGCTCATTTTTATTCACCAATGACATGGGAAGTGCTGTACATTTTTCCTAAGCCATTTCAACTGAATGCATATTCCTAATTTCAGGGTGAATTTAATTGAACCACCTCAAGCCCCCAAGAGGATTTTATTCTGCTTAGCGCAGGAGTGTCAAAGTCCTTCCTCGAGGGCCGCAATCCAGTCGGGTTTTCAAGATTTCCCCAATGAATATGCACGAGATCTATTTGCACAGAGCAACAAAAAAGGAAGGAGAGGTCCAACCTTGTCTGCAGAAAAAACCAACCAGGAACAAACAAAAACCAACTGCAGATGTGTACAAGATGCAGGCAGAATTTATTGTGACAAATATAAATTTATAAAAACCTTTTTCCCAAACAAGGGACCCGACACGGTCCGTGTTTCGGACAAACCTTCGTCAGGGGTCCAATATGCAAAAAGGTTTGAAAAATATGCCACAAAAAATATGGAATAAAAAATCATAAACCAAAAGGTCCAATGTGCCGAGAATCGCCAACTCCTGTAAAGCGTCTCACAAAAAAATTTGCATTATTTCTGCTCATTTTTATTCACCAATGACATTTTTCCTAAGCCATTTCAACTGAATGCATATTCCTAATTTCAGGGTGAATTTAATTGAACCACCTCAAGCCCCCAAGAGGATTTTATTCTGCTTAGCACAGGAGTGTCAAAGTCCCTCCTTGAGGGCCGCAATCCAGTCCGGTTTTCTAGATTTCCCCAATGAATATGCACGAGATCTATTTGCATGCACTGCTTTCATTGTATGCTAATAGATCTCATGCATGTTCATTGGGAAAATCCTGAAAACCCGACTGGATAGCGGCCCTCGAGGAGGGACTTTGACACCCCTGGCTTAGCTCAAAGCCTCCTTTTTTTTTTTTTTTTAACAGCTTACAGTTAATCACAGGGTCGTTTGTGCCAAGCCTGAAAGATGGCTGTGTGACTCTTTATACAGCCTTCAGGTATTACAATATTGGAAAGATCAACTTACTCATTTCCGTTCCTATAGAACGTACCCATTTTCTCCAAGTTGGCTTTTGGATGGTCCGAGGTTATTGGCAGAGCAGAGAACATGGGAGCCTAGAAAGCAAACATGCACTACAGAAGAAGCACCCAAGGACTTCATCATCCAACAGGGAAATTACTGTCGCACTTAGTTCCTGGGGAGCCACAAGCCGAGAAAAACCCAAGGAGTGCAGCTGTGAACTTCTGTATAGGCACATCAGATAACACAAGCTGTGAGTCTGCCTCACTGACCCCTTACCAGCAGCTACCAAAACCGTTTACCCAGTGCAAGTGACCAGTGTCTACAAGTTGAGCCTGTCTTGTGGAAAAATGTAGCCACAGGAAACATACATAGTAACATAGGGCAGATAAAGACCTGAACGGTCCATCCAGGTCCATCCACCCTCCAGGGATTCAAGACAGGGTTGAACAGGATCCTGCTTAACAAGAAGTGCGTTGGTAGGGCTAGTCTAAGTTAGGGTACTGGTCTTTGACCTAGGGGCTGCCGTGTGTGCGGACTGCTGGGTATGATGGACCACTGGTCTGACCCAGCAGCAGCAATTCTTATGTTCTTATCCAGTCTGCCCATTAGTTATACCCATTAAAAATACATGATTAAATTCACTTGTCTCTTCATTGATATTTCTGGATCATAGACTGTAAAGTCCACCTGGTATTGTCCTAGGTTCCAAATGCTGAAGTTGCCATCCAATCAAGCCATTGTGACATCACTGCTGAGGTTGGCTCTAGGGCATTGGTGGAATGAGGCATTATGACATCACAATCTCAGCTATGGAATGTTGCTACTCTTTGGATTTCTGCCAGGTAACATAGTAAATGACGGCAAATAAAGACCTGAACGGTCCATCCAGTCTGCCCATTAGTTATATCCATTACAAATACATGATTAAATTCACTTGTCTCTTCTTTGATATTTCTCGGATCATAGACTGTAAAGTCCACCTGGTATTGTCCTGGGTTCCAACTGCTGAAGTTGCCGTCCAAGCTCACTCCAGCCTATCCAACCATCCTGTTTGCAGGATATCTCCCATAAAGTCTGGCCAGTAACATCCTCATGTTCCAAGTTAGTGGAGTTCCCATTGATGCCCTCCCCAGCCCAATCCTACACCAAATCATCATATATGGGACACAGACCGTGCAAGTCTGTCCAGTACCAGCCTTAGTTCTTTAATTTACATCCTTCATTTTCTAATTAGAGATCCTCTATGTTTTTTGAACTCCATTACCGTTTTCTTCTCCACTACTTCCCTTGAGGGCATTCCAGGCATCTACTACCCTCTCCATGAAAAATAATTTCCTAACATTGCTCCCAAGTCTTCCTCCCTGCAACCTCAAATTATGCCCTCTAGCTTTACCATTTTCTCTTCCCAGGACCTGGGCTTACATAGCCCATGACGTCACTGGTTTGAATGATTGCCCTTTGCCCTACATACTCCAAAACATCATCTAAAAAAAAAGGAGAAATTAGGTTCTTACCTGCTAATTTACTTTCTTTTAGCTTCTCCAGACCAGTAGAGGTTAACTTTACGATTGGGTATATATCTAATCATGACCAGCAGGTGGAGACTGAAAACAAAACTTTGGGACAGTATATCCTAGCCCCTCCTCTCTATTTCCCTCAGTCTGCCGAATAGCCAAGCAGAACCAAGAACTGGAAACAACAGAGAGAAAAAACAATACTCCGAAAGGAGTAACAAATAACATACCCAAAAAATGCTGTTGGAAAATGCAGAGGAGAAATTCCCGAAGGAAGAAGGTCCCCACAGCTCGCCAGCTAAGCCAGCCGAGCCACAGCCGCTGTTCTTCAATTCTCCCCGGCCCTAGAAAAATACTAGAACCCGCAGCAAAAACCAAAAACTGCCCGCGCAACAGCCCCAACAACAACAACAACAGACAGGGTGGGGACCTCTACTGGTCTGGAGAAGCTAAAAGAAAGTAAATTAGCAGGTAAGAACCTAATTTCTCCTTCTTTAGCACTCTCCAGACCAGTAGAGGTTAACTTTACGATTGGGACGTACCAAAGCAGTCCCTCTCACGGGCGGGACCCCCGAAGGGCCGATACCAGAACACGCTCACCGAACACCGCGTCCCGACGCGCCTGAACATCTACCCGATAATGCCGAACAAATGAATGCAAGGAGGACCAAACCGCAGCCTTACAAATATCCACCGGAGGCACGAGCGACGACTCAGCCCAAGAAGCCGCCTGACCCCTAGTGGAATGAGCCTTGAGAAACTCCGGAACCGGCTTCTGACTCAGAAGATAAGCGGAAGCGATCGTCTCCTTGATCCAGCGCGCAATAGTAGCCTTAGAAGCGCCAGCCCCCCGACGAGGACCCGCCAGAAGCACAAAGAGATGATCGGAGCTCCGAAAATCCCGGGTCCGCTGCACATAAGCATGGAGGACCCGACCGACATCCAACTTGCGCAGCTGTCGTTGCTCAGAAGAACCCTCCCGACTACCCAAGACCGGGAGGACCACCGATTGATTGACATGAAAAGGAGAAACTACCTTCGGCAGAAAGGAAGGAACAGGCCGCAAAACAACCCGCTCCTTTGAAAACTCCAGGAAGGGAGCCCTACAAGAGAAAGCCTGTAGCTCCGACACCCGTCTAGCGGAAGTAATGGCCACCAAAAAGACCGACTTCAGCGTAAGGTCCTTCAACGAACAGCCATCCAACGGCTCGAAAGGAGGGCGCACTAGAACAGAGAGAACCAGATTGAGATCCCAAGAGGGAATCGAGGGCCTTATGGGAGGCCTGAGCAACTTGGCCGCCCTAAGAAAGCGACGACAGGGCCGCCAGATGAACCCGAAGAGAAGACCAGGCCAGGCCCCTATCCAGGCCATCCTGCAAAAACTCCAGAATGTTAGGCAGAGAAGCGCGAAAGGAGACCACTCCCCGCGCTCGGCACCATTCCTCAAACAGACGCCAAACCCGTACATAAGCCCGAGAGGTAGAAAGCCTCCGGGACCCCAAAAGTGTAGAGATCACCTTGTCGGAATATCCCTTCTTACTCAGGCGGCCCCTTTCAAGAGCCAAGCCGTAAGACAAAAGGGAGACGGGTCGAACATGGGAATGGGACCCTGCGTCAGAAGATCGCACTCGAGAGGCAGAGGAAGAGGATCCGCCACCAGATGCCTCACCAGATCCGCATACCACGGACGACGAGGCCAATCCGGAGCCACCAAGACCACCAGCCCCGGATGGCGAACAATGCGAAGCAGTACTCTGCCTACTAATGGCCAAGGAGGGAACACATACAACAGCCCCTCCGTTGGCCACGGTTGGACCAGAGCATCCAGACCCTCGGCCAGACCGTCCCTGCGACGACTGAAGAAGCGGGGTACTTTGGCGTTGCCACTTGTAGCCATCAGATCCATCAGGGGCTGCCCCCAAGCACGCACTAGCAACTGAAACGCCTCGGCGCCGAGACACCACTCTCCCGGATCCAAGAAGTGACGACTGAGGAAGTCCGCCTGAACGTTTTCTACCCCGGCAATGTGAGAGGCCGAGAGGTCCAGAAGATGCGACTCCGCCCAAACCATGAGCCGAGCCGCCTCCTGCGCCACCAGAGTGCTCTTGGTGCCCCCCTGACGATTGACATAAGCCACTGCCGTGGCATTGTCCGACAGGACTCTGACCGACTTGCCCAACAAAAGGGAGTGGAAAGCCAACAGCGCCAGCCGGACCGCCCTGGTCTCCAACACGTTGATCGACCAGGAGGCCTCCTCCGTGGACCAGGTTCCCTGAGCAGAGTGACCCAGACACTGGGCCCCCCAACCCAGGAGACTCGCATCCGTAAGGAGCACCGTCCACTGCGGAAGATCCAGACCCACCCCCTGAACTAGGTGAGGGGTCCGGAGCCACCAACGCAGACTGCAGCGCGCCAAGCCTCGCAGGGGAACCGGAACATCCATCCCGTGCCTCTGGGGAGACCACCTCCGGAGCAGAGCATACTGAAGAGGACGCATGTGGGCCCGCGCCCACCTCACCACGTCCAGGGACGCCGCCATCGACCCCAGGACCTGGAGGAAATCTCGCGCCCGAGGACACCGGGACGCCAAAAGCAGGCGAATCTGAGACTGCAATTTGCTCACCCGGGCCTCTGGGAGGAAGACCTTCCCCAAGGAGGTGTCGAACAGCACCCCGAGGTACTCCAGACGCTGAGCCGGAACCAACCGACTCTTGGAAAGGTTGACCACCCAGCCCAGCGACCGGAGAAACTCCACCACCCGAGCCGTAACCCGGTAGCTTTCCTGCAACGACTTGGCCCGAATTAACCAGTCGTCCAGGTAGGGGTGTACCAGAATGCCCTCCGACCGCAAGGCTGCCGCGACGACCACCATCACCTTGGTGAACGTCCGGGGAGCCGTGGCCAGCCCAAAGGGAAGCGCACAGAACTGATAGTGCCGACCCAAGATCGCAAAGCGCAGGAAACGCTGATGAGAGGTCCGAATAGGAACATGCAAGTAGGCCTCCGTCAGATCGAGAGAAGTGAGAAACTCCCCCGGCTGAACCGCCAGAATGACCGACCGCAGCGTTTCCATACGGAAAGAGGGAACCTTGAGAGCCCTGTTGACCCCTTTCAAATCGAGGATGGGCCGAAAAGTCCCCTCCTTCTTGGGCACCACAAAGTAAATGGAGTACCTGCCCGTGCCCCACTCCGGGGGGGGCACCGGAACTACTGCCCTGAGATCTAGCAAGCGCTGAAGGGTCTGGCGAAAAGCCTGCTTCTTCCCCGGAGTCTGACACGGAGAAGCGAGGAAAAAATCCGGCAGAGAGCGGGCGAACTCCAGGGCATAACCGTCCCGCACCACCTCCAGGACCCACTGATCGGACGTGATCTCGGCCCATTTGGGAAAAAAGTCGCGCAGCCGGGCCCCCACCGGAACCAAGGGGGGCGCCGGCAAGGCGTCATTGTGCAGGACGGGAAGCGGGGGAACCGGCGGAGGGGTTCCCTGCCCCCCGACGGGCCCCCCGAAAGGGCTGCATGCGCTGGAAGAACCGACCCCGGGAAAACCCCGGAGACTGGAAAGAAGCAGCCCCACGCCCAGGGCGATACTTGCGAAATTCCCGCAAACGCCCCCGGGCCGCACCCCCCCGAGACGCCGGGCGGGCACGGTCCTCCGGCAAACGGGGAACTTTCGAGTCCGACAGAGTCTGAATTAACTTATCCAAGTCCTCTCCAAATAAAAACGACCCCCGAAAGGGAAATTTAGTAAGCTTAGCTTTGGACGCAGCATCCGCCGCCCAAGCGCGCAGCCACAACACACGCCTTGCGGCCACGCCAAAAGCCATGGACTTAGCCGAGATCCGCACCAAGTCATACAGAGCATCCGAGAGGAATGAGGCAGCCATCTCAATCTTTGCTACCTCCTGATCCACCAGAGACCAGTCGTCAGACTCTCGATCCAAGACCCGCTCCGCCCACCGAAACACGGCGCGAGCGACCAGTCCCCCACAAATAGCCGCCTGGACCCCAAAAGCAGAGACTTGAAAATTTTGCTTAAGGATGTTCTCCAATTTGCGCTCCTCAGAGTCCCGCAAGGCAGAACCGCCCTCAACAGGCACGGTATGCCGCTTGGAAATAGCCGAGACCACCGCATCCACGACTGGCGAAGCTAACGTAGCCCGATCCCCTTCAGGAATGGGATACAGGCGAGCCATGCTGCGCGCCAGCCGAAACGGCGTCTCCGGCGTTTTCCACTGCTCAAGAATAATATCCCGAATATCCTGATGCATAGGAAAAGAGCGGGAAACGGAACGGATCCCTCGTAACAGAGGGTCCCCCACACGCGGAGTCTCCGGCGGCGCGTCCTCAAAACGCAAAGCCGAAGAAACCTGTTGAATAAGGTCAGGCAGCTCATCTCTCTGAAAAAGGCGCACCACGGACGCCTCGTCACTGGAGAACGGGAAACCCGACAACCCGCCGCCAGCTTCCGTCCCCTCCAGAGGGTCCTGGAATTCCTCAGAAGGGTCCAGGTCCTCCTCCATACCGACACGTTCCTCCGACCACAAATCCTCGTCCCACGACACCCGCGGACGCTTGGACAAGAGAGGCGGCGGAGGGGACGTCACGTCAGACGAGAGAGGCAAAGCCGCAGGGAGCGCGGAGGAAACCCCACCCCCCGAGACCCCCTGGGCGCAACCGGGACCCCCAGCCGCCTGAAAATAGGCTTTGCATAATGAAAAGAAAAAATCAGGGGAAAAACCCCCCGAGGGTCCCAAGGGACTCCCTGCCACAGCAGGGGACCCAGCAGAAACCTGCCCCTGCTTAGACAAAACAGGGGGAAGGTCACCTGAGGTGGAAGACAAAATGGAGGGGCCAGACAGAGAAGATGGCGTCTTTCCCGCCAAAACAGCTCCCTCCACAGCCTGAAGCGGCTGAGAGACCTGAATAGTCTCAGCCGCTAAAACAGGCAAGCCGGCATCAGCTGTCAAAATATCAGCTGAGAGGGAATCCTCTAAAACCCGACCGTCGGCGGCTCGGGGAATCCCTCCGTGGGCGGACGGAGAAGACCGGGCTTCTCCACCGTTCCCTGCCGACTCGCGAGGCACCATCGGCGGGGAGCTCTGGGCGCCTGCAGCCGCTGCCGACGGAGCTCCTCCACCGCACCGGCCTGAACACCGCTTGCACAGGCCGGCCGCGAGTGCCTCGCGTCTGGAGCACAATGAGCACTTTTTCCCTTTAGAAGTGCTCATTGCTCCATACGCGACCTAGCTATAAAAAAGTGCCGGTTAGTTGAAAAAATACAGTAAAATACAGTTTTCTTAAAGGGATACAACCCTCCAGACCAGCACTACCTCAGGATTTTTTTTTTTTTTTTTTTTTTTACAGAACAGACTCCACAGGCTCTCGAAGCAATATGCCTTGCTTGATTTAGGGGGCAAGGCTTACTGCTGAGGCTCCTCTAAAAAAATATGGGGAGGTGGAGGAAGTGGGGGGAGGGACCCCGCTCGTGACCCGCCGGGTTTGACACCCCCGAGGTCGGACGAACCCCCAAACAGAGTCCGTCCAAGCTCCGTCCGGCTAAAAACAGGGACAATAAACCTCTAAACAAATTCCAACAGCCCTACCAAGGGAGATGGGTACAGATCACTCAACACCTGCTGGAGACTGAAAGAAGACTGAGGGAAATAGAGAGGAGGGGCTAGGATATACTGTCCCAAAGTTTTGTTTTCAGTCTCCACCTGCTGGTCATGATTAGATATATACCCAATCGTAAAGTTAACCTCTACTGGTCTGGAGAGTGCTAAAGAATACACATTCTACTTTTCTCTCTTCACAAAACGTCACACTACCAAAATAGAAAAGAAGTTGAACATAATTTCATTTTATATATAGATTTTTCCAGGGAATACAGATATTTTGTGCACTTTGTACAGACATTGTTAATGTAAACACATAAATGAGAATTTAACGTCCCGTTCTTCTGATGTGCAAAATACTGATTAGCACACTGAAAAGAATTCCAGAAATCAGAAAGTCTTAGGACCACTCTGACTTTAGACATTGATTCAGGGCATTGTGCGAGTGTGTAACCATAAAACAGGCAAATCTCATACAAGGAATCAGGACCTGTGTATGTGGTTCAGTATAAAAGATCCTTCCAGGGAACTATAAGCACATTCAAACCAAACAAAAGCACACAAATACATTGTTTTAAATACAGGCCCTATTCAGGGCCAAACAGAAAATCTGTCCTGTTCCTCAGGCTTCCACATGTGAAGGTACAGGGAAAGAGAAAATACAAACAGAAATGGAGTCTCAATGATTCCAAGCAAGAGTTAATTCACTTTCTTTTTTTTTTTTGCTCATCATGGGAATGATTCACCAACGAGCACATAGACAGTCCTGAGGCTTTCAAAGTTCTGCCAATGTACCTACCTCAGGCACAGCTGTCCCGACCTAGTACCAGCTGTGACTGCAAAAACATTCAGAGGAAGCTGTGATCCAGTGCTCTGACCTCCGAATAGGCTGCGGAGCACTACTTTTCCCTGGGTGATCTTCAGATTGCTCGATTGTCACTGCATGCCGAACCACTGCTCCTGATCAGCCCACTGAGCTGCCTCACTATCGCTGCCCTCCAAGTCCCCCTCTTCCCCGCTGCCCTCCATGTCGTCCACATCCTCCTCCTGAGTGGCGTCTGTTGGACTCTCTTCCTTTTCCATTTTTTGCATTCCCTCCAATGACTTCTGATCATTAGGATCCAAGCTACAAAAAACAATAAAAGGAAAAATGACTTGCCAGTTGACCTTTTCTCACCTTCCACGCCCTTCTCCATCTCCCCACCTTTCCCGCTCATTCTTCATCATTCACCTGTCTCCTGTTTTAAGAGGAATTCCTGGAATATTCATGCAGCATATCTAAATGAAATCTGTAACATTTTTTTAATGCTGATTTCCGTAACAAATTAATAAGTTTTACATTTTAGGCAAAAGCAGGGTAACATTCACCAAAAAATAATTCTGCTTAAATAATTAAACACCACAGTTTCTGCCAAAGAAAATCATTTCCTGAAATTCCAACTAAAAAACACAAGCAAAATGTTGCATGAGAAAATGGCAATGGTACTTTCTGTACAAGGTTTATGGTGGAGAATGACATGGGGACAAATTTGTCCCCTGCAAGGGCTCAATTTCCCCGTTCGTCCCATTCCTGTAAGCTCTGCCTTAACCGCACAAACCTCAAACACTTATGATTTTAAAGTTTTGAGGCTTGTGCCGATGAGGACAGAGCTTAGGCATTGGTGGAATGAAGCATTATGACATCACAATCTGAGCTCTAGAATGTTGCTACTTATGATTTTAAAGGGTTTGAGGCTTGTGCAGACGAGGACAGAGCTTAGGCATTGGTGGAATGAGGCATTATGACATCACAAACTGAGCTGCTACTTATGATTTTAAAGTGTCTGAGGCTTGGGCAGATGAGGACGGAGCTTGCAGGAATGGGGGAGGGATGGGAAAAGAACTCACCGGGATGGGGAAATTAGTTCCCGTGGGAACGGGGAAAAATTTGTTCCCGTGTCATTCTCTAGTTTATGGATTAATTTCAATGCAGGTTGTTTGACAGTGCTAATCACATCAGTTGTCTGTCTCCCTTTCCTCTCTACCCCTACTTGTTTACTCACACGGCCAGGCTGCTGCTGCTGCTGCTACTTCTCCCAGTTTGCATGGTTGTGGGATGGCAGTAACAGAAGGCAGGCACTTCCTTTCTATATGTATGTCCCTTATTTTATTTTCTGAAATAAGACCTTGAAGCGTAAAACCTTTACATCGTTTTCTGGGAAGATCCTGGCCCTCACCTTAATGCAATGCTGTACTGATCCATTGCTTCCTGGTATTCGTTGACTGCAACCAGGAAGTCACCCAGCATCCTATGCAGGACACAGTCGCTCTGATCTGCTAGGGAAGTCCGCAGTAAAGCGATCCCATCTTCATACTTTTGTTCCCGACCTGGAAAATTGCACAATGGATTAGTGTATCAAACTAATAGAACAGAGTCCACCTCTTGCTACCCACAGAACCCAGCTAAAATTTCAGTCTTTTTTTTAATCTAAAGGGCAAAGTATGCTTAAATCATTTTTATTGAACCACCAATAAACAGCAAACAAGCAATACAACAATTTTCAGCAAAACAAACCACCCCAGCCCCCCACCCCCTCCCCCAAAAGAAAAAGAAACTAAAGTGCGAGATGAGCAGAAACCAAAAAGCCATACCAACATCCAACAAGTTATAAATGCAACAAATAATTACGTAAGTATAGTGGAAGTGAGTTCCAAAAGGGTTAAAGTGCAACTATTATATCAGGCCTTGACACAACTCTTTGAATCAAGGAGCCAGTTCAAAAACTTAGGGAAAAATGTGTGACTGATTTTTTTTTTTGGGGTGGGGAGCAATGTTCCCTCTAAGGATTGATGAGGTGTGTGCAAAATAAAATATGCATGAGCGACAAATTACATACTCCACAAATTTATGAGCAGGTGCGGAGGACGCATTTTTAAACAAATGTAGTTTATCCTTGTACTCCTTATGTATTTTTAATCATCTATGGATATGTTTGTATGTTTATTGTTCAAATGGTTTTATTTATTTCCCCAAATTTATTTTTGTTATATGCATTGAAAATATTTGATATTGCGTTTAAATCAAAATCTCAATAAACTTGAAACGAGTGCCCGTGAGATTGTGGGAGAGTTAAATACTCAAAACTTAGAAGAATAACAATTTACTTAAAGTTTTTGCTTCGCCAGTATCTTTACATACAGTGGCATACCTAGCATATGTAATACCTGGGGCCCATCATTTTTTTGGCACCCCCCCCCCCCAATCTGTACGAAAACATGATTTTTAGTAACAAGCCACGTCACACATGAGTACCTAGGAAAAGGCAGCATCTTACATATTGCAGTGAGCAGTACATCAATACACCCATTGTAAAACTAAACAAGCCAGACCAGCACAGATCAATCCTACACCGTCAATCCTAACAGAAAACCATGTCTTTCGAACACACAGAACACAGAAAACACCTTCGCCTAGTATGGAATATGTCATCACACACTAACCCCTCCCCCTTTTACAAAACTGTAGTCTTGATTTTAGCCACGGTTGTAACAGCTCTGACGCTCATAGAATTCTGAGCATCAGAGCTGCTACCACCACGGCTGGTGCTAAAAAACGCTCCACGGTTTTGTAAAAGGGGGAATAAAATAGAAATACATAGCTTCAACACTCTAGCTCAGGGGTGCCCAAACTTTTTGGGCTTGCGAGCTACTTTAAAATGACCAAGTCAAAATGATCTACCAACAATAAAATTAAAAAACATAAAGCACACTATACGCTGAGAAAATGTTAATTATCATTCCTATTCTGGGTTTTTTTCAAAGAGGTCAAGGCAGATGACTCTATGCATTGTCATCTCAGTAACAACCATACAAAAATAGACAAATATATCCCCCTCCCTTTTTATTAAACCGCAATAGCAGTTTTTAGCGCAGGGAACTGCGCTAAATGCCCAGCGCTGCTCTCGACGCTCATAGGCTCCCTGCGCTAAAAACACTATTGCGGTTTAGTAAAAGGGGGCCATAGTGCAAAATATAGACAGCATATATAAATTCAGACACATTTTGATCACTAAATTTAAAATAAAATCATTTTTCCTACCTTGTCTGTGATTTCATGAGTCTCTGGTTGCACTTTCATCTTCTGACTGTGCATCCAATCTTTCTTCCCTTCTTTCAGCCTGTATGCTTCCTCTCCTCCAGACCTCATTCCCTCCCCCAACTTTTTCTTCCTCTCTCCTTGCCCTTTCTTTCTTTTTTTTCCTCTTGATGCCCCCTTTCTTTTTTTCTGTTTCCCTTCTGTCTCCCTGCCTGCCCCCTTTCTTGCTCTCTACCCTCCACAAAGCCACTGCTGCCACCATCGGGGGAAATAGGCCCCAAAGCCACCGCCGCAACCATCGGGGGTAAAACAGGCCCCAAAGCCACCGCAGCAACCATCGGGGGAAACAGGCCCCAAAACCACCGCCGCAACCATCGGGGGGAAACAGGCCCCAAAGCCACCGCCGTGGCTGCCCCAAGCTCTCTCTGCTTCCCCCGACGTCAATTCTGCCCTCGGAGAGGAAGTTCCGCCCAGCAAGGCAACGATTGGCTGGCCCGAACTTCCTTTCCAACTGCAGCCTTAGGGGATGTGCACAGCCGGAGCGGACCACCCCCCCCCCCTTGGTAGCCACTGAAGACGTGGCAGCGGCTCCTCTCACGAAGTCCGATGCAGTCGGGGATCTTGAGAGGAGCCGCCGCTGCATCTTTCAACTTTGGAAAATGCTGCCGCTGCCGCCGCTTCCTCTCACCTCCCTCGAGTGAGCGACAGGGGAAAGCGTATGAGCGACGCCACTTAAAATAGTGAGCGATCGCTCATACGCTCACCTTAGAGGGAACACTGGTGGGGAGGTAATTGTAATAGGTAGCTGAAAAAAATGTTCTATAAACTGGAGGTGTTTGAAATTCTCTTTTGGAATTTGCTTGCTGTATGGCCATAGCACCATGTTTCAGCAATTGTTAACTTTTGCTTGTCAATTTCTTTGTAGTTTATGCTTTAACCAAAACAAAATTTAACTCTCAGCCACTGTTTTTCCTCTTTCGCCTGGACCCCACACTCATCCTCCCAGCAAAGCTGAAAAGAGTAGATGCTGGTAAGAAGAAAGATTCCTTCCAAGAACTGCTGCAGCTCGTTTAGGGCCTGTTTTGCTAGTCTCTGTCTAAAGGAAAAGAATGCCGGCTCTTAATGGGACACTCCCTGTCTTCACTTAGCTTCACTCCTTCATACTCCTCACCCTCTCTCCCATCATACCTCCTCTTCAGCAATCTCTTTTCTCCCCATCTAGTCATCCAATCTTTACCCACCAGCTTCCCTCCCTCGTGCACGGGCTGGCAACCAATTACAAGTGCCAGCCATCACCCGCAGCTTCCCCCTTACTATTCCTCCCAGCCAGACCTACAGATATACCCAGACTCCCCTCAGCTTGCAGTGGTGCAGTACGCCACAGAAGCAGCACTTCCTTCTCATCTGCATCTCGCAGCTCTCAGTAGGTTTTTGCTGCATGATGCACTGGTTTTGGGGTCTCAAAGAGTTCCTGTAGCCCACTGCTCAAACTGACAGCCCCTTGGTGAAGATGACAAGGAAGCTTTGCTTCAGGAGTGGCAGTAGTTGAAAGGAAAAAAATTTGTAGGAATATGAAATTCCTGAGAGCCGCAACAACCTACGAAATAGTCTCCCTTGCAAGAACTAATTGTACAATACCAATTTAATCTTGCTTTGCAAGAAGCAGCTCCTAAAAATTCAGTTGGCAGTGAAATTCCATGTAACTGCTGAATATTTTTAAGCCAGGTTATTGAATATTGTTATCAGGACTTACAAGGCCAAAAGCAATGTGGCTAAACCCAAAACATTACTGAAAAAAATAACACTTCTACAGTAAAGACCTTCAGTGGAATTTGACGGCATGGTAGGGAATTTTAAAGAGGCTCAGGGAAACCTACTGAGGAGCTCAGCTTTCTTCACCACAGCCTTGATGTAGTCGGGCCTCTGCAACAGCGCCTTGTCTAAGAGCGTCTTTGCTTTCTCCTGGGTGACCGGATCTTCCAGGCAAACTGTTGCCAAGAGCGTCAGGGTCTGTGCATTTGCTCCCAGTGTCTTATAAACATTGTTGGCCATTACCATCGCTTCCCGAATACTGTTAGAAGCCAAATAGCATTCAATAAGGCCTATAAAGACAAAAAGCACAGCAGCAGCATTAATTATATTATCACCTGATGGCGAGCCTGAACTACACATGTATTCTATTCTATTCTTATTTATATTCTACACTATTCTCACAAAGGATTTTAGGCAGATAACAACAATTTAAAAAATACTGTGTCCATACAAAATTATTCATTTAACAATCATTAAAAATCAAAAGTTTTCAACAATTTTCTAAAGATATAAGAAGAAACTTTTCTTAGTGCAGCTGGAAGATCATTCCAAAGCTTTGTTCCTATAAACTCCAAAGATTTGCTCAAAGATTTCAAACCACTTTATGATCTTACTGAATAGCCAAGCCTCAATGACTGTTTATTCTGAGCAGTAGCTCTATTTGTTGGGAAAGTTATAGCCTTCATTAAACCTAATTGTCCCATTCCCTCAACAATTTATATATAACAAATTTAAAACATACTCACCTCAATCTTCAACCAATGCAACTGATTCAGAAGAGGAGAAACCCCATATTTTTTGACCTAAGTTATTCACCATCCTTTTCTCTCTTCTGGTCCTATTCTTATGTTATTTAATAGGTATAGCTGCCATTTTGTGAACAGATGTGTCTTTTGGCCTTACTCAATCAGAACAAGTCCGTGTTGGGCTACTGCAGCATTGTAAGCCTTTTTTTTTTTTTTTCTACAGTTACGGGGGATGGGGGGGGGTTATTTTATAATCATCTTCCATTCGGAGATGTCAAACTCCAATCCTGGAAGCCTGAAAATCAGTCAGGTTTTCAGGCTATCCTTAATGGTCATGCATGAAATACATCTGTATGCAACAGAGGTAGTGCATAAAAAAATCTCATGTGAATTTATTAACTACACAATCTTCAGAGCAAAACATTTTTTTTAAAAAAAATAGCTCCAGTTCAATCAATGCACCATCTTCCTAAGAAGCTATTCAAATATTGCAACACTAATATTATAATTTAATTTTTAGAGAAAACAATTTTTATTGAACAAGCAGAAGAAAAAAAACAAACTACAAAACCACAATCTCTGTTCAAGAGATATACAATAACATCCCCCAATTCCCACCCACCCCTTATAGCCAACCCTTCCCACCCGACACCCAGAATCCACTGTCCCCGCTACTACAAAAATCCAGGTTATACAGAGGTAAAGGGCAGCTGCCACCCTAAACCAAGTCTATGGACAGAAGTACAGTAACACAAAACAAAGTATGAAAATGAAACAAGAACAACAAGAATGATAAGAAACCAGCAAAGAGCCAAAAGCCAAACACTACCCAACGGGAGAGGCCCAAATAAATTGTATAGGAAACACTGCAAACAGAGTCCTGTGCTCTTATGAGCCGTGACAGATAGAAGGCAAGGCAAGGCAAGGTCTCTCCCGCCCCCCCCCCCCCGAAAAGTAGGACAAACAAAAAACAAAACACTCACAGAACAACAACAAAAATTTCCTAAGACAGACATGAGTTCCACAGCTGCGGAAAGACAGCACCAGAACCGCCGACCCCCCTCCCCCCCACCCGCTCAAATCACATCAGACTCGTAAGGTATTTAGAATCATACTACAGATTCTAGGAGACAAAAAAAATGGATATAAGGGCCCCAGACTCTCAAAAAAAAACTTAAGACTGTCGAAAAGAAGCACGCACTCGACTCCTCTCAAGCAACATCAAAGCATGTATAATTTAATTTTTATTACACCATCTTCACCTCAACACTCATCTTATACTTCTATAGCACTGAAAGGCGTACGCAGTGCTGTACATTTTAACATACAATAGACAGTCCACATAAACACTAATTCACTTATTACCCATTGAAGGAGCCCCCCCCCAAAAAAAAACATTCACCCCAATGTCAAAAGGTTCTTTGTAAAATCAATTTCTCCTTAGCAGCTTCAACCCTGAAGTTGCCATCCTTGACAAAGTTCCTGTTAGGAAATCTCCACAATCTTTCTATATTAACCATTAACTCCATTATAGTCAAATACTTCTTGTATGAAGAGAAAACAGTCCAGCTGCGAAGGAGAAATTTTATAAAGGACAATTTGACATTGGGGTGAATGGTTTTAGGGGGGAGAGGGCTCCTTCAATGGGTAATAAGTGAATTAGTGTTTATGTGTCTTTAAGTATAAGACGAGTGTTGACGTGAAGATGGTGTAATAAAAATTAAATTATAATATTAGGTGTTGCAATATTTGAATAGCTTCTTAGGAAAATGATGCAAATTTATTAGGAATATGCTGAAAACCCGACTGGACTGTGGCCCTCCAGGAATGCAGTTCAAATGCCTCAGTTTTGCTCAATCAGCAGACTGGAAGTCTTTCATTGGGCTCCTGACCACTGCTTAATTCAGTGTCTACTATACGAATCCTAAATCTGGCCGTGAGGATTAGCCGTGGTGTGATGGACTGAGAATCCTCCCCCACCCGAGCACTCTCTTTACAATACTCCCAGTCCTGGCCTGAGGAGGGGTCAAAAAAGTGGGCTAAGAAGCACGTCAAAGCCATTCCACAGACAGTCCATAGGAGTCACTAATCTGAGCCAGGCATTCACAATGCCACCAGACCTACCACCATTCTACATTAGAAGACCATTGGAAAGGCCTGCTCGGTTCTTGAACTTGCCTTCGTAACAATCCAGCCTGCAGGGCGCAAGACGTATCGCTTCTCGAAAGTGGATTATCGCTTCCTGGACTCTCCCCATATTTCGCAATGCAGCTCCCTTTAATAGCAAGGCCTGGACGCTGTTGCTATTGAGCTGAATCGCTTTGGCACCCAAATACAACGCACGGGAATATCGTTTACTGTAAAAACTATGACATCTGGAGAGAGAGAGAGGAAAAAAAATAAGTACATAGATGGATACATACTGGTCACAACTCCGAGGGAAATATGTGTTTGTTAAACAGCCCTTTTTATTTTCATTTGATACACCGCCTTATCAAATCAAGGTCAAAGCAGTTCACACATTTTCTTTGTCAGGTACCCCATACAATTTTCCCCATCTGTCCCAGTGAGCTCACAATCTACTTGAGGCAATTGGGGGGAGGTCAAATGGAGCGGCTCTGGGGATTGAAACTGCAGCCTCAGGATGCTGAGGCAGTGGCTCTAACCACTAGGCCCCTCCACCTTCTCCTTCCTGGAAGCATTTTTAGGGCGGTTCATAGACAACGGCGCGAAAGACAAAAGCAAGCGCGCCGCTCTAAATTACAGTTTTTAGGTGCTCCGACGGGGGGTTTTGTTGGGGAACCCCCCCAGTTTACTTAATAGACATCGCGCCGGCGTTATGGGGGGTTGTAACCCTCCACATTTTACTGTAAACTGAACTTTTTCCCTAAAAACAGGGAAAAAGTTAAGTTTTCAGTAAAATGTGGAGGGTTACAACCCCCCACACCACGGCGCGATGTCTATTAAGTAAAGTGGGGGGACACCCCCCCCCCCCGTCGGAGCACTAAAAACAGTAATTTAGAGCGGCGCTGCGGCACGCGCTGCGCTCAATTGTCTGGGCGCGCCTTTGTCCCGGCGTGCTTTTGACCTGACACCTTTTAGGGACACAGCAGATTAGCGCACACTAACCCCGCGCTACGTGGCTAGAACTAAGGCCAGCTCAATGCTGGCACTAGTGTCTAGTGCGTGCGGCATTGTAGCATGCACTATTGCGCGTGTTAAAGCCCTAATGCAGCGTAGTAAAAGGAGCCCAAAAACATCCCTTTGAGGCTCCTGCTCACCCCTCCTCCAAAGGGTTCCAGGGCTTCATTTCCACACATGACTGCTGTGAGTTCCCGTAGTTTCTCGAGACTACGGCGGGAGCTCACGGCAGCCATTTCCTATTGGCGATCTACTTGGGGCAGGAGCATAGGAAGATCGCTCCTGCCCCGAAAGCCTGCTAGACCGCCAGGCAAGGCCGGGATGCCGGGAGGAAGGTGGGAACGTGATAAAATATGGTTTCCCCCCCCCCCCCAAAAAAAAAAAAATATATATATATCGCAAATTTGTGAAACCGCAAGTGTGGAAACTGCGAATGGGGAGGGGGAAGTGTATTTTCACTCTCCCCTTCATGAACCGCAAGGTAAAAGCAGAATAAAAATCACTAATGTAATGTAATGATGCCAACAAATCTGTCAGATTATTATTATATTACCACCCCCTTCCCCCAGAAACAATTTCTAAAAAGAGAAGCAATGACACTTACCCCGACACAACCCACGGTTCTGCATGCTGATCTGAAATATTAAATAAGCGACAACCTAAGTTCTCTACATCTTCTAGTCGACCTTCACGCGCCAATAAGTAACCATATACATCCATTCCTAGAAAGAGATATAAGTCACAAGGAAGATCAGCTTACTTCTGAATTAAGTAATGAATTAACATCCTGCTCCTAATACAAATGCTTTTAAACCGCTAGCCTTTTGAGTACTACACAATAAAGCCTGAACACCAGATCCAGGAAGCTCCCCTATGTGTAGGATCACCGATAACAACAGCCATGAAAAAGATAAAAACAATTCATGCTTGCCATGTTAACAAAACTAATATAAAAGCAGCCTAGGCTAAGCACAGTTACTTACCGTAACAGGTGTTATCCAGGGACAGCAGGCAGATATTCTTAACGTATGGGTGACGTCACCGACGGAGCCCCGGTACGGACCTTTTTAACTAGAAAGTTCTAGTTGGCCGCACCGCGCATGCGCGGGTGCCTTCCCGCCCGACGGAGGAGTGCGTGGTCTCCAGTTAAGATAAGCCAGCTAAGAAGCCAACCCGGGGAGGTGGGTGGGTCGTAAGAATATCTGCCTGCTGTCCCTGGATAACACCTGTTACGGTAAGTAACTGTGCTTTATCCCAGGACAAGCAGGCAGCATATTCTTAACGTATGGGTGACCTCCAAGCTAACAGAGAGGGAGGGGGGATGGTTGGCCATTAGGAAAATAAATTTTGTAACACAGATTGGCCGAAGTGTCCATCCCGTCTGGAGAAGGTATCCAGACAGTAGTGAGTAGTGAACGTGTGAACTGAAGACCAAGTGGCCGCCTTGCAGATTTCCTCAATAGGTGTGGAACGGAGGAAAGCCACAGAAGCAGCCATAGCTCTGACCCTATGGGCCGTGACAGGTCCTTCCAGGGACAGGCCGGCCCGAGCATAACAGAACGCAATACAGGCAGCAAGCCAATTGGACAGCGTTCGTTTAGAGACAGGACGACCCAGACGGTTGGGATCAAAGGTCAGAAAAAGTTGAGGAGAGGAACGGTGAGCCCTGGTACGGTCAAGGTAGTAAGCAAGGGCACGTTTACAATCCAGTGTGTGTAACGCCTGTTCTCCAGGATGAGAATGGGGTTTTGGGAAGAAGACAGGCAATACAATCGATTGGTTGAGGTGAAAAGCTGAAACCACCTTGGGAAGGAATTTAGGATGGGTACGCAGAACCACCTTGTCATGGTGAAAAACTGTGAATGGTGGATCGGCAACCAGTGCATGCAGTTCACTGACCCTCCTGGCAGAGGTGATGGCAATGAGGAAAAGCACCTTCCATGTGAGGAGTTTGAGCGAAGTAGTAGCAAGAGGCTCAAAGGGAGGTTTCATGAGGGCTGACAAAACCACATTTAGGTCCCAGACGACAGGAGGAGGCTGTAGAAGTGGTTTGATGTTGAAGAGGCCTCTCATGAAGCGGGAAACCAGAGGGTGAGCCGTGAGAGGTTTTCCGAGGATAGGCTCATGAAAAGCAGTGATGGCACTGAGGTGGACTCTGATTGAGGTAGACTTGAGACCAGCATCGGACAGAGAGAGCAGATAGTCCAGAATGGTCTCTACCGCCAATGAGGTGGGATTGTGATGATGCAGGAGGCACCAAGAGGAAAACCGGGTCCACTTCTGATGGTAACATTGGAGCGTGGAGGGTTTCCTGGAGGCATCCAAAATGCGACGGACAGGCTGAGACAGGGTATCTGGAGAGGTCAGCCCGAGAGAAACCAAGCAGTCAGGTGGAGGGAAGACAGATTGGGGTGCAGTAGAGACTGATGCTGCTGTGTAAGCAGAGTAGGAAACACAGGAAGAGGAATGGGCTCCCTGGAGCTGAGCTGGAGCAGGAGGGAGAACCAGTGCTGTCGGGGCCACCGGGGGGCGATGAGAATCATGGTGGCCCTGTCCTTGCGGAGCTTGAACAAGGTCCGCAACATCAGAGGGAGTGGAGGAAAGGCATAGAGGAACCGATTCGTCCAGTTGAGTAGGAATGCATCTGGGGTCAGACGATGCGGAGAGAAGAGTCTGGAACAGAACTGGGGCAGCTGATGGTTGTGAGGAGCTGCAAATAGGTCCACTTGCGGAGTGCCCCAGCGAGCAAAGATGGAGTGGAGAGTAGGAGGGTCCAGGGTCCACTCGAGAGGTTGCAGGATGCGGCTGAGTTGGTCGGCCAGGGAGTTCTGTTCGCCCTGGATATAGACAGCCTTGAGGGAAAGATTGTGGGCTGTGGCCCAGGTCCAGATTCGGAGGGCCTCCTGACAAAGGGGACGAGATCCGGTGCCGCCTTGCTTGTTGATGTAGTACATGGCGACTTGGTTGTCCGTGCACAGGAGAAGAACCTGAGGGTAGAGGAGATGCTGGAAAGCCTTGAGAGCATAAAACATGGCTCTGAGCTCCAGGAAGTTGATGTGATGTTGACGCTCCTGAGGGGTCCAAAGTCCCTGGGTGCGGAGATCGCCCAAGTGGGCCCCCCATGCATAGGGGGAAGCATCCGTGGTTATGACCATGGAATGAGGAGGCGGATGGAAGAGAAGTCCCCTGGAGAGATTTGAGGAGTTCAACCACCATTGAAGAGATTGCTGAAGAGACGATGTCACAGAGATGGGATGAGAAAGAAGATTCGTGGTCTGTGACCATTGGTTGGCAAGGGTCCATTGAGGTATCCTGAGGTGGAGTCGTGCCAGAGGAGTCACATGGACTGTTGAGGCCATGTGGCCTAGAAGGACCATCATCTGGCGAGCAGGGATGGATGGATGAAGGAGCACCTGCCGGCAAAGGTGAAGTAGCGTCCGGTGCCGGTCGGCAGGAAGGAACGCCCTCATCTGATTGGTATCGAGAACTGCTCCGATGAACTGCAGGCGCTGCGTAGGAAGCAGATGTGACTTGGGATAATTGATCTCGAACCCCAAGAGATGGAGGAAAGAGATGGTTTGATGAGTGGCTTGCAGCACAAGCGGAGATGTAGGTGCTTTCACCAACCAATCGTCCAAGTATGGGAACACTTGTAGGTTGTGGGACCTGAGAAAAGCCGCTACCACAATCAGGCACTTGGTGAACACCCTGGGTGATGATGCGAGACCAAAGGGCAGCACCTTGTACTGATAGTGGTGATTTTGTATCTGGAATCGGAGGTAGCGACGCGAAGCCTGATGGATTGGGATGTGAGTGTAGGCCTCCTTGAGGTCCAGGGAACATAGCCAGTCGTGTTGAGATAGAAGAGGATAAAGCGTGGCCAGGGAGAGCATTCTGAACTTTTCTTTGACCAAACACTTGTTGAGGTTCCTGAGGTCTAAGATGGGACGAAGATCTCCCGTTTTCTTGGGTACCAGGAAGTAGCGGGAGTAAAATCCCTGACCCCTTTGGTCTGGAGGAACTTCTTCGATGGCATTGAGGAGGAGGAGGGATTGGAGCTCCCTGAGGAGGAGTGGAGTTTGGGAGGAGTGAGAAGCAGACTCTACGGGAGGATGGTCTAGAGGGAGAGTCTGGAACCTTAGTGAGTATCCGTGACGGATGATGTTGAGAACCCACAGGTCTGATGTGATGGCCTCCCAGCGTTGGAGAAAAATGGAGAGGCGGCCTCCGATCGGTTGAGGAAGAGGCAACGATGGTTGGAGACTGGCTATGCCCTGGAGAAAGGAGTCAAAAGGGCTGAGGAGGTTTTGTCTGAGGCTGAGGCTTGGTCGCCTGGTGAGACTGAGAACGAGCCTGAGTGTGACGAGGCCGGCGGGATTGCTGGTGAGGAGGATTCAGCGGCCTGGCAGAGAATCGACGTTGATAAGAGGACTGAGGCCTGTATGGTCGTGCCGGTGGAGTTTTCTTTTTGGGCTTAATGAGGGTGTCCCATCTGGTCTCATGAGCCGAAAGTTTTTGTGTTGTGGTATCAAGAGACTCCCCAAAAAATTCGTCACCAAGACAGGGCGCGTTGGCGAGACGGTCCTGGTGGTTTACATCAAGGTCAGACACCCTCAGCCAGGCTAGGCGTCGCATGGCCACAGCCAGTGCGGAGGCTCGTGAAGTAAGCTCGAAGGAGTCGTAAATCGAGCGCACCATAAACTTTCTGAGCTGAAGGAGGTTGGAAATCTGCTGTTGGAAGAGTGGGACCTTACGCTCAGGTATATATTTTTCTAGAGCAGAAAGTTGTTGGACCAGGTGTTTCATATAAAATGAAAAATGAAAGGTGTAATTGTTGGCTCTGTTAGCCAGCATGGCATTCTGGTACAGGCGCTTTCCAAATTTGTCCATTGTCTTTCCCTCTCTGCCAGGAGGGGTGGAGGCATAAACGCTGGAGCCCTGAGATTTTTTGAGAGTGGACTCTACAAGGAGGCTCTCATGGGGCAATTGGGGTTTGTCAAATCCCGGAATAGGGATGACCCGGTATAAGCTGTCCAGTTTTTTAGGGGCACCTGGAACAGTAAGTGGAGTCTCCAAATTTTTATAAAATGTTTCCCGTAGGATATCATGTACAGGAAGTTTAAGAAACTCCTTGGGAGGTTGGTCGAAGTCCAAAACTTCTAAAAAGGCCTGGGACTTCTTAGAGTCGGACTCAAGGGGGATGGAGAGAGTCGCGGACATCTCCCGAAGGAACTTCGTGAAGGAGGATTGCTCGGGCTTAGAAGTGGTTTCAGCCATGGAGGGTTCCTCATCTGTAGAAGAGGCATCCTCCTCGGTACCGAGTGGGGATTGCTCCCATAGGTCTGGGTCCCTGATAGCCGGCTCAGTATGGCGGGTTTTAGAAAGGGACTTGCCATATCGCATGGATACGGTGCCGGGGGATGAAGACCGGCGTCGATCTCTGTCCCTGGAGGAATGGTGCCGATCCCGATCCCGAGACGACCGGCGTCGATCTGGGGCCTGGGAAGGGTCCTCTGCCGAGCAAGTCTGAAGTGCAGGCTGAGCAGATAAGACCGGCATGGATGTGTTCAACGGTACCGAGGGGGTGGATACCGGTGGAGCGGTGCGAAGCTCGGGCTGGACCGGTACCGGAAGGAGCGGTGCCAGTAAGGTTGGAAGGAGCTGTTGGAGTTGCTTCTGTAGCTGCTCCTGAAGCTTGTCCTGGAGGATGGCCGATATTCGGTCCTCCAATGGGGGCACCGGTACCGCTTTAGATTTCTTCGGTACCATAGGTGCTGCTCGACGCTCTGGCGATGAGGAGGCCGATGACGAGGCACTCACCGTGATCGGAGCGGAGCGTTTACGGGAGCGGCGGGACGTCGGAAGGACCGGGGTCACCGCTGTAGCTGGAGGTCGCTCAAGGGAAGTGGAAGGCTTCTTAGCTGGCTTACCTGGCGCTATCGACCCCGAAGGAGGATCAGGCGGTGTCGATGTGGTCGGTGCCGATTTAGGCGGTGCCGTCGACGTCGGGGCCTGATCCATGGTAGAACCGGTACCGAAAAGAATATTTTGCTGTATTTGCCGGTTCTTAAGAGTGCGTTTCTTGAGAGTAGCACAGCGGGTGCAGGTGTCAGCCCGATGCTCTGGACCCAAACACTGAAGGCACCAGTTGTGTGGGTCAGTTAAAGAGATCGGGCGTGCACACCGCTGGCACTTCTTGAAGCCCGGTTGAGGGGGCATGAAGGGAAACACGGCCTCCGCGAAATCAAACCCGGAGGCTTGGATGATTACAACAGGCCCCGCCGGGGCTGGCTGCAAAAATAAAGAAAAAGACACGAAAAAGAATTTTTTTTTTTTTTTTAGAAGAATGAAGTCGAAAGACAAAAATAGAACCAAAAGTGGATCAAAAATCGCGAGCGGGAAGGCAAATTGAGAGTTTTCAACGGCCGTTGAAAAGCACATGCGTCTTCTTCGCTCCGCGGAAACGAAGAAACTGGAGACCACGCACTCCTCCGTCGGGCGGGAAGGCACCCGCGCATGCGCGGTGCGGCCAACTAGAACTTTCTAGTTAAAAAGGTCCGTACCGGGGCTCCGTCGGTGACGTCACCCATACGTTAAGAATATGCTGCCTGCTTGTCCTGGGATAAAGCATGCTATGGGACATATTTAGCTTTTCAGGAGGGAGTCAAGGTGTTGCACAAAACAAAAACTGATCGCTAGATAAATCCTCCTTTCTTGCCCAGTCTCTACTGAGCTCAATATAGAAAGCGATCATCCGATTATCCATTTTTCTACATGAAACAAGAGAATATTATACAGGAACACTAACAAACTCTCTGGTTCTTGAATGTTTTAATGTCAATTATATTAAGGCACAGTGCCCAGAATTTTACAATGGATTCTCAAAAACTCTGAAAATTCTGTGGTAAAATTTTCAAACCTTTATGGTAATTATGTAAAACGTTAGCATAGATCTGTATAAAAATAATGTACATTTGTATTATACAGTCTAAAACAAACTTATTTTCTCACATTCTATGTGAGTCCTAAAAATGTATTTTATTTTTTGGGGAAAAGGAATCTTAGATCAGTGCTTAGAGGAGGGCATGGCTGGTACTAGGGCTTAAAGGGGTAGTGTCCACGATGCTGAAATGCAAGTATGGGTTAGTAGCAGATGAACATAAGAGATGCCATACTAGGACAGACTAAAGGTCTATCAAGTCCAGTATCCTGTTTCCAACAGTGGCCAACCCAGGTCACAAGTATCTGGCAAGATCCCAAGAAGAAAAACAGGTTTTATGCTATTTATCCTAGGAATAAGCAGTGGATTTCCCCAAGCCATCTCAATAATGGCTTATGGACTTTTGCGTAGGAAATTATTCAAACCTTTTTTAAACCCCGCTAAGCTAACTGCTTTCACCATATTCTCCAGCAACGAATTCCAAAGTTTAATTACATGCCGAGTGAAGAAATATTTTCTCCGGTTTGTTTTAAATCTATTACTCAGTAGCTTCATCTCATGTTCCCTAGTCCTAGCATTTTTGGAAAGAGTAAACAAACGATTCACATCTACCTATTCCACTGCTCTTCTACCATCTGGGTTAGGGGTTCTTAACCTCTCTTAGTACCTGCACTCTTAAATAATAAATGAAACCCCTTGCACCCCTTTCTTAAGCCACTAGTGACAATTATATGTTGCTGTTAGGCAGTGGCTAACATGTTGTTAAAATTATGGTAGTACACAGGGGAGCTGGAAAAGGCATCTCAGAGCAATAAGCGATGAAGAAAAAAAAAAATAACAGAAGCAAAGGAAGGAGAGGAAAGGGAAGGAGGTTCATAGAGACAAGAGGAGAAAGAAGGGATCCTGGGTTTGGAGGGAGGACAGATCCACTTTAAACATCCATCCTCTGTTGATCACTTCTTTCATTCACTCACACATACCCTATGCCCCTAGGGCTGTCAAAGAGTCAGGTAAAGAGGTAGTTGGCAGTTTGCACCCCCCTCCCCTCTACTGGCACAACCCAGACTGAGAAAGCAACACTGGTGCTGTCATTATTGTGCAGTTGCTTCCATGTGGCGCAAAGGGAACCGTCAACTGCCGGGTCTTTAGCAAGGGTAGCACTGGAGTGCATCACAAATTATGGGCCAAGTCTTAAAGGGTTTTCTCCCATTTCAGTGCCTCTAGGGATTATTCTTACTACACTGCCTATAAGCAGTCACTGTGGACGAGCATATTCTTTATTTCTCTGTTAACTGTTGGAACAATGCATTCAACATACGTGCTCTCTTAAAAATAACCATTCCTGCTCTCCTATAACCTAAGCATCTTATTATAACCACATAGAAAGTTCTAGAAATCTTTTGTAAGTCACAATGAGTCCTGGCTGATATTTTGCGGGGTATAAGAAATTGTATATGGTAAAACCTAGAATTTGTTACAATTTAGATGTGTTGTACCTTTAATCAAATACGGATCCAACATTTGGGCTTGTTCAAATTTCAAAACTGCATTTTTATTGTCACCAGCTCTGAAGTACAAATCCGCCAAACTCCCCAACAGGTCTACATTGTCTCTTAATAGCGATTTTTTTTCTAAAGAACTTAAGGAGAAAAGAAAAAAAAAAAGAGCAGTTTAGGTGTTCTTCCTTTAATTCGCGTTACCTCAGAAAATATGATGACAATGGGGACAAAAGCATCCTGGACTTTGAAATGTCTTGCTAAACTGTCATTTTTTTTCTATTACTGAATTCCACAGTTTGTGCCGTTTGCTCTTGATGTTCATTTTTGTGACTGAAATTTGTTAAAATAGGACATCAATTTGGGTAGGTGAAAGGCAACTTGTTTGTGCGTGTTTATCACAAAATTTAATTATCCCTCGCACCATCCTTCTTTACCTGTGTCTCTGTTCACTCCTATCATACTCTCCACTATATTTCTTAATGGCAGAGAAATGATGAGGACGAGAAAGTAGGAGTGGACCAATAAAATTAACTGTGAAACCTTGGAATAAGAATTGATAAAACAAAGTTTGTTATGACGAAAAAGACAGTAGGTCTACTACTACTATTTAACACTGCAGGGCATGCACGGCGCTGTACATTTTGATATTAAATAGACAGTCCCTGCTCAGTGGAGCTTACAATCTAACTTTTCCTGACAGACATGACATATAGGGTTGGGGATGCAGTACCCAAGGTGAGACGAGTTAGGAGTTGTGAGCTTTTAACTTGGACTTGAACACTGCCAGGGACGGAGCCTACCGTAGGGATTCAGGCAGTTTGTTCCAGGCATACGGTGCAGCAAGACAGAAAGGACGGAATCTGGAGTTTGAAGAGGAGGAGAAGGGCACAGACATAAAACAAATTCCCAAAATATGGTAGAAATTCAGAAGACAGACTCAGACTCGCCACGGTTCGGTATTTCAGGGCTACATAACTTATGTTTTATGAATTCTTACTCCAAGGTTCCACAAGTAGTCTTTATTGGTCCAGCTCTACTTCCTTGTCCTTTGGCTTTCTGTCCATAGGGGAACTGCCTCCTTTTGTGTTTTCTAGAGGAAATGATGGAAAAATGTTCTTGGAACCTGAACTGAAACCCTTTGTGGGTATTAACATGATCCTGTTCTGCCTCTGAACATTCTCAGTACAAATCCCAAAGCTCAAGACTGAGCTGCTGGGGACTCGCCAGTGAATACCCAGGGGAGCATATTTAAGGGTCTTTGTGAGAGAATAGCAGAAATCTCTCTAAACCTGTGACGACAAGCTCGGTCAGATCAAAAGCCAAGATGGCACTTTAGCACCCTTCTTACCATATGGTATTGATGGCTCTGGTGTTTTCTCCGGTGTGAACGAAGGCACAGGCTTTGATCCACACAGAAAGCCAGTCTAGATTAGGGATGCTCTGAATTACATTTATTGTCATAGAGGCCACTTCTGCTCCTTTCACAGAAAGAGACAGCAAACCTAACAAAAAGAGAAGCAGGTGAAGTAGATGCACATTCTCCTCTTCCGTTAGTATCTCATTTAACACGAGCTGCTTAAGAGTCTACTAACTACGTATGCAAATAGGCCATAACTATAATTATCAGGCTCTGTACAGTACCTTCCGGCTCTGTACAGTACTTCAAACCGCTCCAGGGCAAAAGATGCACCAACAACAGTATATGTCCCCCCCTCACCCAAAGCACGTATGTGAAATTACAGTTTTTGGGTGTGGAGTGTTAGGTTATAAACAGTTATAATGCAAGTTGGAAAGTAAAATTACTACACACATCAAGGATACTGAAATTTGTTCAGCCACTGTCAACACTTACAACAAGATGCATCACCAGTTCCTTGTCTTATGATAGCTTATGCCACCCCACACACCTGGAATATTCAACTACCCTGGGATAGACTGGAGTATCGGGCACTCAAGTTGCGTGAGAGAGACCAAATTCCTGGAAGCCACGAGGGACTGTTTCCTGGAGCAACTGGTCACAAAACCTACACGAGGAGAAGCTACTCTTGATCTAATCTTCAGTGGACTGGGGGGACCTGCAAAGGAAGTAGCAATATTAGACCCACTGGGGAACAGCGATCATAACATGATCCAGTGCAGACTAAAACTGGGATCATCCAGGGTGAAAAGAACCACAACAACAGCGCTCAACTTCAGAAAAGGGAATTATGATGCAATGAGGAAAATGGTGGGGAAGAAACTCAACGGCAGCACAAGGAAGATAGAGTCCGTAGAAAGCGCCTGGACCCTGCTCAAGCGTACGGTGCACGAAGCACAGAACCTGTACGTCCCCAGGTTCAGAAAAGAGTGCAAGAAAAATCGAATAAAGAACCCAGCATGGATAACGGCTGCTGTAAAAAAGGCGATCAGTGACAAGAAAGCATCGTTCAAAAAATGGAAACAGGATCAAACGCAGGCCAACCAAAAGGATCACAAGGAAAGACAGAAGGAGTGCCACCGAGTGGTTAGGAGAGCAAAGAGGGAATATGAAGAGAGACTAGCGGGAGAAGCAAAAAATTTCTAATCATTCTTCAGGTACGTAAAGGGAAAGCAACCAGCGAGGGAGGAAGTGGGGCCCTTGGATGATGGGGATAGAAAGGGAGTAGTGAGGGAAGAAAAAGAAATAGCTGACAAGTTAAACGACTTCTTTACGTCGGTCTTCACGAGGGAGGACACATCCAACATTCCGGAACCAGAGGAAATAGAAAATGGAGATCAAGATAGCAAGCTGGTCCAACTAGAGGTGAGCCAGGTGGATGTCCTCAGGCAGATAGACAAGCTAAAGAGCGACAAGTCGCCAGGTCCAGACAGCATTCACCCAAGGGTGCTCAAGGAATTAAGGAATGAAATAGCAGAGACACTTCAGCAAATATGCAACCTATCCCTAAAAACTGGAGAGATCCCGGAGGACTGGAAAATAGCTAATGTCACGCCCATCTTCAAGAAGGGTTCAAGGGGCGACCCGGGAAACTATAGGCCGGTGAGCCTCACATCGGTCCCGGGAAAGATGATGGAGGCGCTGATTAAGGACGGCATCTGTGATCATATCGAAAAAAATGGACAGCTAAGGTCGAGCCAGCAAGGGTTCTGCAAGGGTAGGTCGTGCCTCACAAACTTGTTGTACTTCTTTGAGGGGGTAAATAGCCAGGTGGACAAAGGTGAACCCATAGACATAATTTACCTAGACTTCCAGAAAGCCTTCGATAAGGTACCACATGAGCGGTTGCTCAGGAAACTATGGAATCACGGGGTGCGAGGGGAGGTCCACCGATGGATCAAAAACTGGCTGGCAGACAGGAAGCAGAGGGTTGGTGTAAAGGGCCACTACTCGGACTGGCAAGGGGTCACGAGCGGGGTTCCTCAAGGGTCAGTGCTGGGTCCGCTCCTGTTTAACATATTTATTGACGACATGGAGGCAGGAACAAAATGTGAGGTCATCAAATTCGCAGATGACACCAAACTATTCAGCAAGGTTGAAACCACGGTAGATTGCGAGGATCTCCAAAGGGATCTTACGACACTGGAAGAATGGGCGAAAAAGTGGCAAATGAGCTTCAACGTGGGGAAATGCAAGGTCATGCATATAGGGAGAAGGAACCCGATGTTCACTTACAAAATGGGGGGAATCAATGCTAGGGGTCAGTAAGCTGGAAAGAGACCTGGGAGTGATGGTAGACACGACATTGAAGGCGTCGGCACAGTGCGCCACAGCCTCGAGGAAAGCAAACCAAATGTTAGGTATCATTAAGAAGGGTATCTCAACCAGAACGAAGGAAGTCATCCTGCCACTGTACCGGGCTATGGTGCGCCCGCATCTGGAATACTGTGTACAGTACTGGTCACCGTACCTCAAAAAGGACATGGCAATGCTTGAGGGAGTCCAGAGAAGAGCAACTAAACTGATTAAGGGTATGGAAAACCTTACATACACTGACAGACTGAAGAAGCTGGGGCTGTTCTCCCTGGAAAAGCGGAGACTCAGAGGAGATATGATAGAGACCTTCAAGATCCTGAGGGGCATCGAAAAGGTTGACAAGGACAGATTTTTCAATTTGAAAGAAACCACAAGAACAAGGGGTCACTCGATGAAATTGAAGGGGGACAGGTTTAGAACAAACGCAAGGAAATTCTTTTTCACACAGAGGGTGGTGGACACATGGAACACCCTTCCGGAGGCCGTGATAGGAAATAGCACAGTACAGGGTTTCAAGGAAGACCTGGATAGGTTCCTGGAGGACAAAGGGATTGAGGGGTACAGATAAGAACAGTGGAAGGTTTAGAGATAAGTGTAGAGGTAGGTATAAAATTAGTCAGGGACCGCTGCTCAGGCAATATGCCTGATGGGCCGCCGCGTGAGCGGACCGCTGGGCGGGATGGACCTCTGGTCTGCCCCGGCGGAGGCGACTACTTATGTCCTTATTCTACTACCCCCAAGACACTTTAAAAAATAGACAGTCGATGAAACTATAAGAGGTTACTCTCCATGAAAAGCAATGGTAATAAAGCTATACCTAGGATCGCATCAAGTGCCAAAGGGCATTGCCTCAGCACTTCCTTGTAACTTGTGACAGAAGAACGCTCTTGACCCGCTTTCTTGTATAAATTTGCCAACAGCATGTTAATCTAGAAGAAACAGAAAAAAAAACCTATTTGTAAACTATTTAGAAACATAGAAATATGATGGCAAATAAAGGCCAAATGGCCCATCCAGTCTGCCCATCCGCAGTAACCATTATCTCTTCCTCTCTCTAAGAGATCCCACATGTGTATCCTAGGCTTTCTTGAAATCAGACAGTCTCTGTCTCCACTACCTCTACTGGGATACTGTTCCACGCATCTATCACCCTTTTCTGTAAAAAAAAGTATTTCCTTAGATAACCCCTGAGCCTATCACCTCTTAACTTCATCCTATGCCCTCTCATTCCAGAGCTTCCTTTCAAATGAAAGAAACTCAACTCATTAGCATTTACGCCACGTAGGTATTTAAACGTCTCTACGATATCTACCCTAAACTAAACTAAACTTTAAGTTTATATACCGCATCCTCTCCATGGAAGTGGAGCTCGGCATGGTTTACAAGAACTTAAAATATAAGAAGAGAAAGGAAAAGGTTTACATGAACTTATATATAGAATGGAAGAGTAAGGGGGAAAATAGAATTACACCTTTCCTCTAAAGTATACATATTGAGATCTTTAAGTCTGTCCCTATATGCCTTATACATTTATTTCATTACTAGTCGTTAAGCCCGTTACATTAACGGGTGCTAGAATTTATGTCTGTCTGTATTTTTCTTTCTGTCTCTTTCCTCCCTCCATTTCCCTGTGTAGCGCTGTCACTGCTTTCTTCCTCAGTCTGCACTCTCAAGCTGTAACATTACTGCTTAGCTTTTTCTCCCTGCAAGCATCTCTGCTCTCTTTCTCATCCCCAGTCTCTTTGCTATTTTTCTCTTCTTGCAGGGGTCTCTGCTCTCCTTTCTCTATATGTTCCTGATTCCTGAAAACTTCTGTTTTCTCTGTATGCTCTTGATCCTGTGTTTCCCTGTAGGCGTCTCTTCCTTTTTTTTTTTTTATTCCTTCTTCACGTATGGTTGATTTATTAAAAGTTTTTATATTTTTCCTATTTGTTGCATGCCTGTCTCCTTGGCCGCTGTATGTTTCTCTTTTTTTGCTTTCTGTGTTTGTTTGTGTTTTTTTGCTGATTGTCTACTTGGTCGCTGTCAGTCTGTCTGTCTCATTGGCTGCTGTATGTCTGTATGTCTTTTTTGCAGTCTAACTCCTTGGCCACTGTATGTCTGTATGTCTTTTTTTCCTGAATTTATCCTTGGGCATTGTATTTGTTATTTTTTTCTGTTTGTCTCCTTGCTTGTTTGTAATTTTTTTTTTTTTGCTGTCTCCTTGCCCACTGTCTCTCTGTCTGCCTACTTGGACGCTGTATGTAAGTATGTCTGTATTTTTTTTTGTTGTCTGTCTCCTTGACTGCTGTATGTCTGTTTGTCATTTTTTTCCTGTCTCTCTCTCTCTCCTTGTCCTCTGTGTTTTGTTATTTTTTCAATCTGTCTCTTTAGCCCCCTGTCCTTCTGTGACTGTCTGTGTGTCTGTCTCTCCTTGTCCACTGTTGTTTGTTTGTTTTTTTCAATCTCTCTTTAGCTCTTGATCCCCTCTCACTGACCCTTGCAACTGCATGTTATTCCGGCTGGGTTTTCATGGCAACCCTGCTCGCGGATCTGTGAGTGTAGGGCCGTTTTGTTATTTCCTCGTGGGAAGCTGTCCGGGTCTGGCGGCGCCGTGTAGGGCGGAAGCGGGGAGGCGGGGCCTCAGCACCGGCCGGGCAGCTTGCGCCGCCGGCCCCCAGGAGCCCGAGGCCGGCGGCGGGGGAGGCAGGGACATGCCTGGCGTGCCAATGGTGCAGGAGGAACGGAGATCGGCGGCTGGCTGCGGTCCGGCTTGTGGAGGCGATCGGCTGGTGACGTATAAGCGCGCATGCGCACTCCTTCGGCCACAGACCTACAGCGCACGGAACACGCAAATAGGAGTGCGCATGCGCGGCTAGCTTTTTATTATATAGGATAATTTATCTTTAGCTATCAACTACTAACGATACTAAGACACCCTCACACATTCGGAGTCAGAATTAGCAATTGCGGAGCCCCATGAAACTTGGAGGAGGAGGTCTCAGAGAGAGTGGGGAGGGAGGATTAGAGAAAGGGGCAGATGCCAGACTGTGGGCAGGAGGGCTTGAGAGCAGTGAGAAACAGATGTGTTAACTCAGTTAAATGCAAGGTCGTCCCTGAATACACTTACCTTAGGGGTTCTCTGACGAGAAGGTATCCCATCAAGAACTGCAATGGCATCTTTGTCCTGTTTCAGCATCGTGTAACACTCTGCCATTTTGTACTTCACTTCAATTTCAGAGGGCAAACACTAAAAATATAAAAAGGTGAACAAATGTCTCTTTCCACCTACTGTCCGAAAAGCATTCAAACTGAAATGTGCCATCTAGAATACAAATACAATACCATCTACAGGCAGTCCCCAAGTTGCAGACACCCGACTTAAGTATGACTCGTACGTAAGAACGCAGATACAGCTTCATGTGATTTCACTGAGCATATTTCCAGCGGCATAGAATCCTACACTTCTCCTGCAGCAGATTCAGGAATGATGCATAGCCACATTAAGAACAGTGTGTGGTTGTGCATGCTGTACCTTAGAGGTTCTTATATACATTTATCTCAATACATTCACAGACCTCAGTGATACCATCTGTATGCCACTAAACTTTAGATCATACAGATAGTCGGTATGAGCTAAAGTTTAGTGGCATACAGATGGTATCACTGAGGTCTGTGAGTGTATTGAGATAAATGTACATAAGATCTTCTTACTGATATATATACTGGTTGACTCGAAGGAAGATCAAAAATCAAATAGAGTCAGTGATTAGGTTGTACCTTAGAGGTAACACTGGTAGGAACAGTTGGACCTTTTGTCAGCTGGGAGCAGAGTTGAGCAGCAAGAACAGGTATCCCACTTATCTTCACAGTTCTCATAGCTGGAATGTTATCCCTTATTACATCACCATGAGAAGCTTTCCTTGGTAACAAGATAAGAAAGTTGGGAAAAACAGCCCAGAAAACTCCCGTAGTATGCTCTCATTAAAACAAAGTGAAAGTTGGAACAGATACAGGGAATTAAAAAAACAAGAATTGAAGCAGACATGGAGATTCACAGATTCATCCACATATGCCCTGGCCTGGCCATAGGCATAACAGCTGCCATAGTGAAGGAATTCACTCAAGAATAAGTCAAACATAAGCAATAGACAAGTAGAACTATATCATTGTTATAAAATAAAGAGATTTTCTTCCATGTTGAGAGATGTTGAAAATATTAATGAGACTAGGAGAAGTAGAAGTGAGGCGCAGGAAAAGAAACGTAAGATTTCACTGTTCGTATTTCCTGATATCTTATACACTCTTGTTATTTTTTAAAAAAAAATCAAATCTAGTCTCATTCTCAGAAGCTTTGTGGCCAGCTGCTTAGAAACTGTTCTACAGATTGGGATTTCTTTAGAGCCATTCGATGTACTTTTCCCTTTCATTAATCGTTTGCTTCTTGGTACAAGAATTATATACAAGCAGTCCCAGGGTTAAGAATGAGTTACGTTTTTAAAGCTGTTCTTAAATCGGATTTGTCTGTAACTCAGAACTTGTAGATTTTTAGATTGTTTACTGCAGGAACAGCAGAGTGCATTTGTGAGAACAACTTAATTCAGCATTTTTTATGCTATATAAGACTGAGAGTCACATCGTAGACTTTGAATCCAAGTTTCCAAGTTTCCAAGTTTAATTCGATTTTGATTAATCGCTTTTTCTTAATTCAAAGCGATGTACATTAAAAATTACATTAAAACATAGTATTACATTGAGAAAAGTTGACTAAACTTAAGACAAAAAATGACAATACTAGAAACATAAGGGAAAGAGAAGGCAAGAAGTTACAATATAAAATAAAGATGGGAATCACATTTAGGGAAGGAACATGAGGAAGGGGTGAAGCTTGGTCCTGAAATTGATTTATGATGAAATTAATAATTAATTTAAGAAGGCATCATTGAATAGAAAGGTTTTCAGGTTACTTTTGAATTTCTCTAGATTGACTTCTTGTTTCAAGTGGTAAGGTAAAGAATTCCAGGTTTGGGGAGCAGTGACGGAAAAGATATATTGGCGTCTTGTATTTATGATTTTAAGAGATGGAATTGACAGTAGATGTTGATCGGTAGATCTTAATGTTCTATTCGCAGTGTAAGGAATTAATGATTTATATATAAAAGCCGGAGTTTTCAGAGAAAGAGATTTGAAAGTAAGCAAGCTGAGTTTGTAAATGATTCTGTGAGTAACAGGAAGCCAGTGGGCTTCCTTAAGAAGTGGAGTGACATGGTCGAATTTTTTGGCTTTAAAGATAAGCTTGACCGAAGTATTCTGTATAATCTGTAAACGTTTGATTTCTTTTTGAGCTATGCCTTTGAAGAGTGCGTTACAGTAATCTATCCTGGATATAATGAGAGAGTGGATGAGAATATTAAGCCAAGGGAGTCCCATAAACTGTACTGACCTATCAATCGAAAGGGTTCCCGATTGTGAGGGACAGATATGACAGACATGGTGAAGTTGATGTTTTTCAATATATATATATTATATAATCTGTTTCTGTTTTATCTGGTGTTTATCTGATGTCTATGCAATAAAATATCATATTCCTCTGATGCTTTCTTTGGAAGTTACTATTGCACACCCTTGTTAGATAGATACGTGGCAAATCCTAATAAAAAAAATAAAGAAACATAATAGCAGATCTGATCTACCTTTTCCCTTTGTGTATCCCTTCACATAAAAAAAATAAGTTACAGTACGAAAGTGCCAAAATTTCTTCAGTAACTGTTCAGTGACCATCCTACATCAGGCTGGTCATTGCAATGGTTAACGTTTAACCTCAGAAAAAGTGAATAACCAAATTTTGATCACAAGTTGGAAGAAGAGAAGGTAGTGTGAGAAAATATGATCGTAGTGAGAGAACAATTGATACCTGCAATACAGCAGATGTGGTAGTAAAAAAAGAGTGAAAATTCAAGCATGTTTGAGACATATCTAATAGTCCAGCAAAAGACAATCCCATGAAAACAAAAAGTGGGATGGGACAACAGTCTTTCAACAAAGAATACAATGACCAAAAAGGAGCATATGAAACTCATTTATGATGTCAATCCGCAAAAGTGTTGACCCAATACAGCGTATAATACACCTGCCTCAGGGGTCAAATACACACTGGGTGTTGATATTACATTACATTAGAGATTTCTATTCCGCCATTAGCTTGCGGTTCAAGGCAAATTACAAAATGGATTGTCCGGAGATTAGAAATATTTAGGGAGTAGTTTGTACATTTCCTTGAGTTGCTAAGGATTACATCTGAGTTGTCATGATATTGGAAGTTTATATGTAGTAGATGCAGGTGATGCTTGGGACATTTCTGATTGTGTTAGTTCGGTTTTATGTGTTTTATGAATAGAAAGGTTTTTATTTCTTTTTTGAAGGTTTTGTAGTCTGTGGTCGTGGTCAATAGGTTGTAGAGTTGTGGGTCGAGTTTTGCAGCACGAGTGGCTAGGAGGTTGTCATACAGTTTTTTTTCTTTTGACGTTTTTGATATAACAACTAAAATCACCACTATTCTCGAGAGAGAACTTTGTGGAGCAATTATGAAGCAAACGCACACCGAAGGCCAAGGTAGGAACCTTGAACAAACGACACACATAGAACATTGTCTCGCCACTTCTAGCCATATGGGTTTTCAGATTACCACAATGAATACATGTTGATAATTATAAAAATTTCAAATAGTGCCCAGCGCTTACACAAATGTCCATATTATTCAACTCCCGTATATCATCTTACAGAAAAGATGTCTTTTTAGCAATTTTTGGAGTCTCCATTGGCTACCTGTGTGTTCACGTATTATTTTTAAGACATTAGTGCTAGTGTTCAAAGTCATTTACCAAGGGATTCCCTGGTATCTATCACATGCTTTGGCAATCTACCGACCACTTAGAGCTTTGCGATCTGAGGACGCGAAACGGTTGTCGTCAACAGACTTCTCAAAAGTGCGCTAGGAGAATGCAAGATCCTCTGCTATTTTCATCATAGGAATAACTCTATGGAATAAATTAACTGGTCCACTAAGAGCTCTCATAGACTTTCAGAAGTTTAAGAAAATGCTAGATTATAATGGTTTCTGTATAAACATACAATTGAACGCTATAAATAATTGTTCTTTTTGAACAATTTGAAAGGTTTGTTGTTTGTATGTTTTTATTTTATGTATATTTTTCCTTATAAAACCGCCTAGGAATAGGCGGTTAAGAAATCTTTTAAATAAATAAATAAATACATACATAGAGAGAGCTCTGTACACGTCTCCCTCCGTATTCGCGGTTTCAGCATTCACGGTTTCGATAATTCACGGTTTTTAGTTTGCTGGCTCCTCCCCCCAAATTACATCAGCTTGCATAGAGAAATTGCTGATTCTAAGCGTTTACAGAGAAAATCACCGATTCACGGCACTTTCTTCACCCTGTGTTGCCTCTCCTTCAGGAACAGGCCAGGTCTCCCACCATGTTATTTGTGGTTTCACCATATTCACAATGGTTTTTAAAAGAAAACAGCAAATAACATATGAAAAAGTTATTTACGGTTTTTCTGTATTTGCGGTTCTGTTAATCCCCATATCACAGCGAATACGGAGGGAGAAGTGTATAAAGGAGGTCTCTCATATGCAAATCTCTTTCATGCATATTCACTGTGGATATCCTGAAAACCCATTTGGCTAGGTGTGCTTTCAGGAGAGAATCGAGATGCACTAGTGTAGAAGATAATGGGAAGAACAGGGGAGCAGGCAGGGTTTTAACAGACAGCGGTGACTGCAAGAACCATAAAGCCCCAGGAAAAGCAAACTAAAGAGCAGGTTAAGATCCATTTGTAAATACCTGACTTTGTGGGGTTGACGTGGCATTCCCTGTTGAAGGCCTGACTTTAGATGTCTTACTTAATGCTTTCTTCTGCTGCAGAGCCATTGTGTACTTACTTACGGCATTTCTATATTCCTTATCATGAAAGAGAGAATCTGCATGGTAGACGAGCAGCTGATATTTTTGAGATGCAGAGAATAATTCACTGAAAAGCAAAATCAAAGAGAAAAGTATTAAAACAACATTGGGGGGGGGACTGGACATATTTTATTCCAGAATTTTCACATTGCCACCAAACAGCAAAGCACATGGATACTTCTGCTCAGCTAATCTCTCTCAGAAAATCTGCTAGCGCAAAATTACTTGCATGCAGATGGGAATGGGCAAGGGTACCTAAGTGCACTTATATGAAAATTCTACACACAAATATGCACTTTACTCCCAATCTGACTCTACTTCCTGAAGTGCCAGTTTTTGCATCCGCTAAAATATAGGTGCTAGGATATAAAATATTAAATACAGTGTTACCCCAAAAATAAGACAGGGTCTTATATTAATTTATGTTCCAAAAGACGCATTGGGGCTTATTTTCGGAGAATGTATTATTTTTTTTCATGTACAACAATCATCTCTGCCTTTCTCTCCTGCACCCCAATTCTTCCTCTTTCCTTTCTCTTCTCCCCCCCACCCCATGTGCGGCATCTTTTCTTGCCTCTCACCCATCCCCTTGTGCAGCAGCTCCCAAAGCCTCCAAAAACAGCGGCAGCGCTCTGAACACGCTGCTTCATAGCCTTTTTCGCCAGGGCCGGGCCTTCCCTCTGCAGCATCTTTCTATCCCTCCCTCCCATCCCTCTGTGCAGAAGAACCCCACTGACCCTCCCACCGTGAGCATGACATACCTCTACTCCAAAAGAATCCAAAACAGCAGCAGAGAGAAGGCCCCGGCGGGGAAGGCAGCAAAGTAGCCCATTCAGAGTGCCCATAAAAGAATTATGGCATTCCCCATATTCTAAGGGTCTCTAGTTCCTTTCAATTTTTTCGTAAAGCTGTAAAAGTTACTTTGTTTTCTGACCACCTTAGAAATCTTTCCTAGCTTTGTCTTCTCTCATTCACTGGCTCTTTTATTCTTCCCTTCATATTGTTCTTTTTTTAAATACTGTTAACCGAATCGAGCACCTTGTTTCGAGATGATCCGGTATACAAAGCTAAGTTTTTAGTTTAGTTGAGTATACTGTATGTGTCTCTTAGCATAACAACCAAAGGGGCCTTCACTTCTACACAAGGTAAAGAAAACCCACAACACACAGAGCAAAAAGTACATTATGGGATTATTTCTGCCACCCATGTGTGCTATTTAGGGGGTGGGAAAGAAGGAGACATGAAATCAGTGGAAAATAGAAAAATAAACAAAAACTATAGACAAGAAGATTAATTGGGTAGAAAAGATTCGTCCCTACTCTAGTTCTCCGTTGCTGCCTGGACTTTCTTTCAATTTGACAGATTCTTGATCCTCTACAATCAGGCTTTTGCCCCCAAAACATCACAGAGACTGCCCTCACCAAAGTCTGCAATGACCTGTTCATGGCCAGATCTAAGGGCCTTTACTCGATCCTCATCCTTCATGACCTGTCTGCTGTCTTTCATACTGTTAGTCACAGCTTACTCCTTGATACGCTGTCCACTTGGATTCCGTATATCTGTCCTCTCCCGGTTTGCCTCCTACCTCTTCCATCGCACCTTTAATGTTTGTGTTGCTGGGTACTCTTCTGCTGCTATCCCACTAGCGGTTGTCGTACCCCAGGGTTCTGTCCTAGGACATCTTCTTTTCTCCCTCTATACCTTTTCCCTCAGTGCCTTGATCTCCTCTCATGGCTTCCAGTATCACCTATATGCTAATGACTCCCAGATCTACCTCTATACACCCGAAATTTCACCTTAAGTCCAAGAAAAAGTCTCTGCCTGTTTGGCTGACATTGCTGCCTGGATATCCTGCTCCTCCATCTCTGTAAATGTTCCAGACTCCTCTGCTCGCAACCTTGGAGCCATCTTCGATTCTAACCTTTCATTTTCTACGTACATCCTGTTGCTTCTATCTCTACGACAACACCAAAATTCTACTATCCTATTTTCCCCAAAGAGCTCAGTAACGGGTTACAGGTTAAACATACATAATATACAGTTGATAGATTACGATTTGTACTACATTTGCCATAATTACAGTACACTACACGGATCGTTGTCCACACTCTCATAACCTCACGCTTAGATTACTGCAATCTAGTTCTAACTGGTCTCCCGCCGTGCTGCCTCTCCTCCCTGCAATCGGTGCAAAAGTCTGCTGCATGACTCATCTTCTACCAACCTCGCTACATTCATGTCGCCCCTCTCCTTAAATCACTTCACCGGCTCCCTATCCGCCTTCGTATACAGTTCAAGCTCCTATTGCTGACCTACAAGTGTGTTCATTCTGCTCCTCTTCAATACCTCTCCTCTCTCTTTATACACCTCCCAGAGGGACCACTGGTCTGGCCCAGCGGCAGCAATTCTTATGTTCTTCAAATTTTGCGCCATTGACACAAGGGCTGAAATTTGACAATTTTCAAGGTCAATTATAAAAAAAGAGTCTGCCTGAATCTTTTTCTAACTAGGACACTGAGCAAATAGGATATGGACTTTTTAGGTTAGGTAGGGAACATTTTCAGGTCATGGACCTGGAGGGCCGCCGTGGGAGCGGACTGCCGGGCGCGATGGACCCCTGGTCTGACCCGGCGGAGGCAATGCTTATGTTCTTATGTTCTCCTCCACTGCCAATTTCAGACTTCATCCCTTTCATCTAGCTGCCCTCTATGCCTGGAATAAATTACCCGAATTTGTCCATCAAGCCTCTTCCCTTCTTTAAAAGCAGACTGAAATCCTACCTTTTTGATATAGCCTTCAATCCATAACCCTAATCCCCACTGCCCACCAACCCAGCCAGCAGATTAACCATTCCCCTTAACTGTATCCATGGCATCCTGTTTGTCTGTCTTGTCTGCTTAGATTGTAAGCTCTTTTGAGTAGGGACTGTCTTCTTTGTGACTCTGTACAGCGCTGCGTACGTCTGGTAGTGCTATAGAAATAATTAATAGTAGTAGCAGCAGCAGCAGCAGCATAGTGTTGTGATACAGCAGAGTTATGCAATCGCAAAAGGGTATCAATGACTGAAAATTTGTTCCTTGGTGTTTCAGTCAAAATCCCCTAGAATTACACTCCTTGTGGGATGCTGGTGCTGCTTCTGGATCTGGATCATGCATGCTCGCTATAAGATACGAAACCATTGTCTTCTCTCCAATCTGGTGTGAAAGCACTACCTCCTTTAATTGGGAATGTCAAACTGCCATCGTTGAGAGCCTCAAACTAGACTGGTTTATAAGATACCTACAATGAATGTACATTAACAGTATATGCAAATATCTCTCACTCCCTATAGACATCATAAAAAGCTGGCATCCTCCATGCCTAAGCTACACCTCTGCTTATCCTCCAGACTAAAAAGGTATAGAAAGAGTGGTCGATATATAAAGACAGTGGAAGCCACAACAAGAAGAACATTCAGGAACGCCTAAAAGAAACACAGAGGATCTCTTAAATGTCCCAAATCAGAGGTCTTGCCGACTTTTGCTATCATTCCCTAGGTGCAATGAAGCAGAATTGCTGATAGAAAACGGATGCAGCCCTGAAGCAGGTTAGCAAGCAACCATCTAACTTGCGACACTAAGCAAGTCACTTAATCCCCACATTGCCCCAGGTACATTAGATCAGTGTTTTTCAACCTTTTTTGGGCAAAGGCACACTTGTTTCATGAAAAAAAATCACGAGGCACACCACCATTAGAAAATGTTAAAAAATTTAACTCTGTGCCTATATTGACTATATATTCTCTTGAATAGGAATCAAATAAACACAAAGAAAGTATTTTATAATTACTTTATTATGAAATATTAAGTAAACAGAATAGTGAAAAATTATAAAATACTTTATTCAGTGCGAAACCTGGGCCTGTTTGGCTGAACACAAAGCTGATATTCTGGCTGGAATCGAAGAAAGACACACACGTAGCTCTTCGTCAACAGCTCTCAGTCTCTCTCTGTATTTGGTTTTTATAGCATACAAAAATAGACAAATATACCCTCCATCCTTTTTATTAAACCACAATAGCAGTTTTTAGCGCAGGGAGCTGCGCTGAATGCCCAGCGCTGCTCTTGACGCTCATAGGCTCCCTGCGCTAAAAACCACTATTGCGGTTTAGTAAAAGGTGACCATATTGTAAAATATAGACAGCAGATATAAATTCAGAACTGTGCATAGTAAGTGAAGGGAAGTTTTCATCTCTGGGAATTTACCCAGTTAACTATTAAGTTATTTGGGCAAATTCCTTTGAAAACTGTGGTAATACTGCCTCCACTTTGCTAAATTTAAAATAAAATCATTTTTCCTACCTTGTCTGGTGATTTCTGGTTGCACTTTCTTCTTCTGACTGTGCATCCAATCTTTCTTCCCTTCTATCAGCCTGTGTATGCTTTCTCTCCTCCACACCTCATTCCCTCCCCCAACTTTTTCTTCCTCTCTCCCTGACCTTTCTTTCTTTTTTTCTGTTTCTCTTCTTTCCTTCTGTTTCCCTGCCTGCCCCCTTTCTTTTTTTCTCCCTGCCGTTGCCCAAGCCACTGCCACTGCCGCTGCCATCGGGGAACAGGACCCACCAATGGATAACAGGCCCCAAAGCCGACGCCGACGCATGCTCTCCCTGACGTCAATTCTGCAATCGGAGAGGAAGTTCCGCCCAGCCAGGCAGCGATTGGCTGGCCCGAACTTCCTCTCCAACTGCAGAATTGACGTCGGGGAGAAGAAGACTTATCGGCTCGATAGATTAGATCGCCAAGACAAAGTGAGTCCTGGGTGATCGACTCACTTTGCCTTGGTGAGCTACTGGCGCCCCTGCCTCGGGCCCCCTGTCAGCTCCGGGCCCCTGAATGCAGGACTGGTAGTACTGCCCTGATGGCGGCCCTGCGGCACACCAGGCAACATCTCGCGGCACACACTGCATTAGATAGATTGTGAGCCCACCGGGACAGACAGGGAAAAATGCTTGAGTACCTGAATAAATGCATGTAAACCGTTCTGATCTCGCCTGGGAGAACAGTATAGAAAATTGAATTAAAAAAATAAAATAAAGTCAGGAGCTTTTTCAAACACATAAACACGTTTAACCTGTCGTGTCACGGGGCAATATGGCTTCAGAAAAAGGAGGACAGATTGAGACATTCGGGTTTTACTGCCATTGAACCCAAATGCTTTCAATGGAAGTGAAACCTGGATGTCTCAATCCCCCTCGTTTTTCTGGAGCCATATGATAACCCTGTAAAATTAAAGCCCCCCACATCTGATCAACGCTGATCGGGGGACTTACACTCTCTATTTACTACCATAGTCCCTCTCAGTAGCGTAGCGACGGCGAGAGGCGCCCCTCTCCCACTCTCCTCTCCCCATACCTCTAGTTGTTCACCACCGTGAGCAACAAGAACTTCGACATCCTCCTCGTGACTCTGTTGGCTCTCCCTCTGACATCACTTCCTATGCACGGCACCTGGAAGCGATGTCAGAGGGAGAGGCAATGCGGTCACGAGAAGCACATTGACGTTGTTGCTCGCGGCGGTGAACAACTAGAGGTGCAGGAGAAGGGGTGGGGGGCACGCACTTGGCAAGGGGAGGAGGGGAAAGAGGCAGGGGGCGGAGAGGAGGGGTTCTGGCACCCCAGCCGCACCACCGGCCCCTCGCTCCTTTTCTAGAAAACAATAATTTAGCTTGAAAGCCCTTTGAGATCAAGCACACCCCCGGACCAACTAAGAGCATCTCTGTTTCTAGGGGGTCCAGCTGGGACCCCTCCCCTTCCCGTTTCTAGGGGGAACAGCTGGGACCCCTCCCGTTTCTAGGGGGAACAGCTGGGACCCCTCCCCCTCCCGTTTCTAGGGGGAACAGCTGGGACCCCTCCCGTTTCTAGGAGGAACAGCTGGGACCCCTCCCGTTTCTAGGAGGAACAGCTGGGACCCCCCTTCCATCCCTCCTCCCCCCACTCACGGGTTGTTGTTGCTCATGGTCAGAAGCAGGCTGCTCAGTAGCCGGACATTGGAGTGCAGGCCAGCGGCCGCCATGTCCCTCACGTGGTCTATCACGTTCATCCCGAAGGTGCTCGGGCAGCGCGCGCGGAGCCTCCTTCCGTCTCCCTCCTCCTCCCCCAGCTCGCGAGGACTTCAAACGAGGACCCCGGCGAGAGGAGACCCGGTGCCGGGAGCGCTGGTCGAAACGAAGGCGCAGCTTCCGCCGGGGCGAAGGTAGAGGCGAGAGCGCACCAGAAGCCTCTTCCGGGAGAGTCGCGAGGGCGGACGGTAGAGGCTGGTCAGGCACTGGGCTGGGCACCTCTGAGCTTGCCCCGCCCCCGGGCTGTGGACTTTATGAAACTGAGGCCGCGTAGCTTGCTGGGAGCAGAGAGGGGCTGATGGGAGTTGTGGTTTTTATTCGTTGGGGAGGAGGGGCTAGACTTGTTTTTCGACGAAAGCTCCCGTACCCCACTACCTGTTATGTCTCCTCTCTAGGGCTGACCATCAGCTTTAAAGGCACCTAAGTCTACAGAGGGGTAGGCAATTCCGGTCCTCAAGAGCCAGGTCAGGTTTTCAGGATATCCACAATGAATATGAGATGGATTTGCATGCGCTGCCTCCTTGAGATGCAAATCCATCTCATGCATAGTTATTGTGGATACAGTATCATGAAAACTTGACCTGGCTCCATCTCTCCAGGACCGGAATTGCCTACCCCTGGTCTAGACTGCATTGGCCTTTCGATTGTAAGCCCTCTAGTCTAGGGCAGTTACATTGGTCGGAAATGCAATAGGTGTGTCAGAGATGCAACAAGGCAGGGAGGAATCAGAGAAATTTGTCAGAGACAGGTTTTGATTGAAGGCTTGGTAGGAGGGTGTGTTGGAAATGAGGGTGGTTAGACATTTATTCCATTTGCCAGCTTGGAATGACAGTGTTCTATCAAGGAATCTCTTGTAGATACAGCCCTTCAAGGAGGGGAAGGCAAACAGGTAGGTGTTAGGTGTGCGGGAGGTGCCTGGAAATACGAAATAGATATACACATAGACTCTCAAGCAACCAGAAAAAAGTCTAATACTGTAAAACTTTAAGTAAAAATGAAATCAATTTCTGGCAGAAATTTAAGTGTAAACTTGGCACGCCATACCTGAATACACCCCCGCTTTGCCTACCACATATCCTGTAGTTTGTCTGGAACAGTGATATGGCATAGTATGGAGTATTATATTAGTTAGGCCTATTTTATAGTAACTCTCAATCAACCAGAAACTACATTTATCCGGCATCTAGCAAACCCCACGTGTGCCGGTTAACTGAGAGTCTACCCGTAGTAGGTAGTTCCCTAGACCAGTGGTTCCCAACCTTGTCCTGGAGGACCTCCAGGCCAGTTGGATTTTCAGGATAGCCCTAATGAATATGCATCGAGCAGATTTGCATACCTGGCACCTCCATTATATACAGATCTCTCTCATGCATATTCATTAGGGCTATCCTGAAAATCCGACTGGCCTGGAGGTCCTCATATTTCCCCATCTGTCCCGGTGAGCTCAAACTCTATCTAGTGTACCTGGGGCAATGAGGGAATTAAGTGACTTGCCCAGAGTCACAAGGAACAGCGAGGGATTTGAACCCACAACCTCAGAGTTCTAAGACTGTAGCTCTAACCACTGCGCCACGCACTCCCACGGGTGATTTTTATATATATTTATATATATTTATATATATATAAAAATCACCCGTGGGAGTGTGTGGCGCAGTGGTTAGAGCTATATAAACATCCTATATAATAAAACGCTAGTCGCGCATGCGCACTCAGACCTGCGTGATCTGTGATCCCTGATCTGTAGGTCCGTGGTCAGAGTGCGTATGCAGCGGCCAGATCGAGAAAGCACAGCCGGCGACTCCCCCCTCCCGCCCTCACTCACCGCCAAAACCACCACCGCCAAAGCCTCCTCCTTCTCGCCGACTCACCTGCGTTTAAATTGAGAAAAGCGCTGCACCGCGCTAACGCTGGCTTTGCCGTCTTCTGTCCACTGCAGCCCGCCCTCTCTGACTACTTCCTGTTTCCGCTAGGGTTGGCCGCAGTGGATAGAAGAGGCCGAAGCCAGCGGTAGCGCGGTGCAGCGCTTTTCTCACAATTTAAACGCAGCGGCTGCGAAGGGGGCGGCGGGAAATGCTGCTTCTGCACAGGGAAGTGTGTGTGTGTGGGGGGAAATGCTGCTTCTGCACAGGGAAGGCCAGGAAATGCTGCTATATTCTAGCACCCGTTAATGTAATGGGCTTAAACACTAGTATATATATATATATATATATATATATATATATATATAATGGTGTATTTTTATCCAACCACAAAATCCAGGCTATCAGTACGCAGATCCTAACTGCTGCTTTCAACCACGAAAGCAGCAGTTAGAATCTGTGTACTGATAGCCTGGATTTGGCGCTAAGGCCCCGAAGCAGTGGTTACTGGCCACGAAACGATCGTCGGCCTGGCCTGGTTTATATTCAGTGGTTTTTACCATTAATCATTCTCGGCTATTTTTTGCTCCCACCTGCTAACTTTAAACTTGTGCGAAAGTTTTTTGCCTATGATGCTTGGGTGGAAGAGTGTGGGTACACCTCTCCGTTTGTCTGAGGCTTTTCTTTCGCTTAAGTAATAAGCTAGCTTTCTTGGCTTGTGTGGTGCTCTTGTTTTGGAGTGATATTTTTGAATCTTTGTATTTTTTTTTTTTTTTTATTTATGCAATTTTAAATAAACATACAACATAAAAATGCATTAAGAAATAGAAAGCATATTGCTAATTACAAAACAAACCACTAAATATTATTTTCCATTTGAAATTCAAAAAGCAAATATATTCATAGCAGCTTTCTCTATAAGTCCTCAATTAAAGCTGGGGAGAGGATAAGGAAAAAGAGGCACATCTCAGAAAAAAGAAAATTACTTAATTAAATCAATAATATCAACAATGACAACGTCTCACCAGTTAAACTACTACTACTACCATCTTCCACTTACTAATAATTATTATAATAATTATAATAATTATACTCTTTCCCCCTGACCCGATACCTGTACCTGTATTTTACACTTATTCTCAAGGAAAGCCTCCAATTGTTTGGGATCAAAGAAAAGATATCTATTTGACTCATATAATATTAAACATTTACAAGGAAAACGCAAAAAGAAATGAGCACCCAGGGCTATCACCTGAGCTTGTAGAGCCAAAAATTGCTTCCTTTTCTCCTGAGTGTCTATACAGACATCAGGGAAAACCCAAATTTTTCCTCCCAAAAACAATTTATCAGTTACGAAAAAACATTCTCATCACCCAGTCCTTGTCAGATTCAAAAACAAATGTAACTAGGAGTGTGGTTCTTATACACTCTTCTTCCAAAGATGTTTCTAATAGTTGTGTTACATTTAAACTGTCCATCGATAGTTCTCCTTGGGAAGAAGATTGTCGTTTCTTCCCCGGCATAGAATAGACTCGAGAAAATGGAGGCACAGTTTCCTTTGGAACCCCCAGAACTTCCATCAGATATTTCTTAAGCAGTTCAATGGGGGCTACAGTCCTGGATTGAGGAAAATTGATAAAACGCAGATTCAACCTACGGGTATAATTCTCCATTTTATTCCTCAGTCCAATCATACCTTGTCCATAAATCAAGGTATTAGATTTTATATCCTTAAAACTTTGTTGGACTTCCTCTACTTTTTTCTCAAGCTCAAAATTCTTTGCCTTCTGGATGACAATACGTGTTTTACAGTCTTGCAAGGAATTGTCCATCAAAGCCTTATTTCCAATGAAAATCTTCTCTAAGCGAGCTACAGTGTCCCAGATAGAGTCTAAAGTAACATGGGGAGGTTTAACCAGAGGTGTAATTTGCTGCTCACCAATATCCTGCCGCTGACCAAGTTTCTCAGACCTGGATCTCTCTCCGTGCCTCTCCTCTGCACCTCCTACGGCACCTTCAGAAACCAGGTGGAGCTCAGAACTCGCTCCCATATTGTTTCCCAGCAAACTGGTTTCTCCTCTCATGCTCCGGATACCACCCTCCTCCGTTGAGAGATACGCAGCGCCAATCATAGCCTGCGTGCTCAACGCTAGTTCCGGCAGGGTCCCCATGCCTGGGTCAGAGGGTGGAAGTCGCTCCTCCGGGCTCAGCGTGACATTGAGCTCGGGTAAGGCCGCCCCTTCGCCAGCACCCGCTCCGGGGATATTCGCTGTTCGGACTACAAATCTCTCCATGGTGGAAAGGGGAAAAGGAGAGGACTCGGAGGGGTAAGTCCTTACTTTCCCCTTTCTCTTACCCATGTTAGTGTAATTCAAAACGCTTTAATAGCAGAAGTAAAGTAAACTCCAGCAGTAGCCTTCCTCAGCGTGGTTACCGGCGAGACGCCATCTTAACTCCTCCCCCCTCTGCACAGTTCTTGATCATTTCTCAATCTTTGTATTTTTATCCAAAACACTTTACAGGCTTTAGACCAGGAATTTGAGAATGGATTTACCTTTATCATCTTGTTAAGGCTGGTAATTTTAAATATATTGTGGCAGAGGCCTTAACACAACACTCAACAGGTCGAACCCTGGTGTCTATTCAGGAGTTGTCACTTGTAGCGTTTTGAAACTAACGCTGAGCAGTGAAACGTGGCCTGGGTTGAGCTCGAGGCAATTTTGCAATGGCAAAGTAGGTGTGTGTGTGGGGGGGAGGGGGAGGCTACCTACAATACAATGTTCTCCCGCGAATTCGTGAATCGCGGTCTGCTCCGACCGCCTCTTCCTGTAGTAAAGTCGGGCTACACCAATCAGGAGCTGCGTGTCAAAGCATGCAGCTCCTGATTGGTGTAGCCCGACTTTACTACAGGAAGAGGCGGTCGGAGCAGAGCACGAGTGATTTTCTTCACCCGCCCTCTCCTGCCTCCCCTGCTTTTGACAAGCAAAAACACACATTTGTGGTTTTTTGAAATTTGCAGAGGTTCTTGGAACGGAACCACCGCAAATTTCGGGGGAGTACTATACTCCCTTCTAAGGCAATTTATCGCAAATTTGTGCCATACGAGATTTCAGGTGTGCTGCCAGATGCCAGGGACGAGGAGAGGCGTAGGTGGCGGCAGACTGCCTACAGGACTGCCTCGCCACGAGAGGCACATCCTATAGGCAGTCAGCCACCACCAGCGCCTCTCCTCCTCCCTGTGCCTCTTCTTTTTCAGCACCCCCCACTAGCGGCTCCGAGCCCCATCTGGAGGGCCTCCACACATACACGGACGTCAGCCATTGTTAACCTGCGTTGAAAAATGAAGTCCACTTTTCTAGGGGGTTTGAAATATGCTCTTTCTAATGAGACTGATTTGAAAGAGTTTCTAAAAGGTATTTTTCTGTAAAAGCAGGCTGAAAATAACCTATTTTTGGCCTTTTTACACAAATTAGCAACTTTACACTTAATTTGTAAACTAATGGAAAGAGCTTGGAGGTTGAAATTGTACTTTTGAAAACAACGTTGTACTGAGACATTATGCGCCAAATTTCGCATTTATTACTCAATTATTGTGGGAGCTAAGTAATGTCAAACTTTGACTTTTTTTGGAGCACTAATTTTTTCGGCCAAGTTTACTGTAATTCAGGCATTCAATCAGTGCTCGGCAAAAATTGTTATTGGTAGCAATGAACAGAGCTCAAAAAGTTGTGCAGGGTAGCTAAGTTTCAGTTTTTTTGGAAACACAGCTCGGGAGATATTGTGTCTCAAAGTTGTCAGAATGTCATTGTCGTACTGTATTTCATTGTGGTATGGGATCAAACAAATGGCTATATCTCCACAAATATTCCACAGGCGAAACTAAAACTTTACCAAAGTTCGTTTGAGACATGGTGGACTCTGCAGAAGTTTCATCAAAATCCGTGATGGTCATGCAGGGCACTTTCCAAGAATCTGATCACTTGACATGGAATGACCCATGTGCCACAGCTTACAAAGTTTGTGAGACACTGCTCTAAGGATTGGCTGGATGTGTGCACATAACCAATGGGATTTAAGATACGCTAATAACCCACTGAACCAAGTGCTTATCGCTTAAAGACATGTATTTTATTTTATTTTTTTTAATTTATTGAAATAAAGAAAGAGTTCAACATTGAGCAACACAGCACAACATTTCCTGCCAAATAGAGGTACTCCAGCCAGTGTGGTACCTGCTCACTTCTGAAGTATTTTCTGGAAAATTCAACAATAAATTTTAGCTAGCAACTCTGACAAGAAATTCAACATATAGTTTAGATACATAACATAGAATTAATTTTAAATTTTTTTTTTTAATTCAAGCGCCAGCTTAACATAGTTATGCACAAAGATCAAAAGGGATCTTTTACCCCTATTTTCCCTCAAGAAGAGGTCCAACGGAATCAGGTTCCTCGTATAAAACATATATGAAACAAAGGCAAAAACTATCTTTTGTTTTTGCAAGTGCACAGAGGGTCACTGGCCAGGTCCAGAGAGCGATTTGTTCATGAACTGCCTCTTCACAAAGCAGGTCCACCACTAGCAAAGAGATAAAAAACAACATTGAGCACACATGGCAATCCCAAACCAACACATGCTTTTAACCCAATAAGGAGTAAATCTGTGTCGCCTGATAAAGACCGGTATAGTTAATCTTCACAGATGGGTCATATCTTACTGTGACCAGCAGGTGGAGACTGAGACCAAAACTTGTATATTAGGTGAGGCTCTCCCTTCCCATCCAGTCTTTCTCAGTCTCCAGCAGTGTGGTAAGACTAATTCGGTTCCCCCTTTTAGGACTGTTGGAATTTGTTTATGACTCCCGGGTTCCCTTTGGTGCCCGATGGAGTTTGGACGGGTCCTATTTATGTCGACTAAACATTTGGTGCCAAAAGGGTCAGCGCTTAGAGCGATTCTATAAACTGCTTATGGAGTTAGGTGCGGTTTATAGAATTACGCATAGTGCCCATCCGTGCAATTAACATTTAGGTGCAGGTCTTTATGCCAGTAAAAACCAGGCCTAAATACTTGCACCTAAGTTGTGTGCATATCGGGCATATTCTACAACAGTGCCTCTAACTTAGGAACATCCATGACCCACCCATGCCCCTTTTGAGATCCACACACTAGAATTTACGCTCACCACTTTATAAACTATGCTTCAAATGTTGTGTGCGTATATTCTAATTAGTGCAATAACTGCTTGTTAATTGGTGATTAGTATGGATTGGCTTGTTAACAAGTTGCATGTGCAAATCGATAATGCGCACACATTTGCATGTGCAACTTTGGCCGCAGTATAGAGAATCCAGGGGTATGTACGCTGCATTGTGGTAGGAACACCTGGGTCTTCTCCTGGCTGAGGTGGACATGGACAGAACAGTGACACCCTGAGGTGTCTCAGAGCACTGCACCTCCTAGCTATCTCCCAGAAAACAATGAATGCAAGATTTTAGCCAAGTTGTTATCTTAAAAAGTGTGGCTGCCCAGATATGATTTTGTGTGGGAAAAGATATTCCTTTTCTTGCCCAAGGCGAGAAGTACAAAAATAAGGTAGACCTAGGGATCTTTTTTACTAAACCATGTTAAGCACTAAACACACACTTATCCCCTCTTTTACAAATGCATAGCCCGGGTTTTAGCGCCGGCAGCGGCGGTAAATGTTCCGACTCTCCTAGAATTCCTAAGAGCATCGGAGCAGTTACTGCCGCTGCCAGCACTAAAACCCACGCCATGCGTTCGTAAAAGAGGGGGTTAATGTGGGAAAAATGGCCTAACGCAGAACGTGTTCATGTTTTGCATTAGTTTTGCCATTTGCAAGAGACAATCACAAAATTTTTTTTTATTTTTTTTTTACATTGCTTTTGGGAGGATGCACTATTCAGCTAGTGCACTGGCATTAAATAATGCCGACTTGTTAATCTGTCCTAAATATGAGCTGTTAAGGGCTCCACGTTAGCATGAGTAAGCAGCCCCTGAAAAAGGCCTGAATTTACAGCCGCACGGGAAAGTTGCGCTAAGCCAGTCGTCTCAAACTTGCAGCCCAGGGGCCACAAGCAGTCCACCAGGTACTATTTTGAGGCCCTCAGTATGTTTATCATAATCACAAAAGTAAAATAAAACCGTTTCTTGATCATATGTCTCTTTAGCTATAAATGACAATAATATTATTATTAAGACTTAGCCAAAAAGAAAGATTTATAAACTATAAAGAGTTTTTTATCTTATGCAAAATTGTAATTTCTTTAATAAGACATTAACTATTTTTTCTGAGACCCTCCAAGTACCTACAAATCCAAAATCTGGCCCTGCAAAGGGTTTGAGTTTGAGACCACTATGCTAAGCCATTTACTACTGCATCGTCATAAAAGGACCGTCTTATAAATTGGGGTGGATAGGACATCAAAAAACAATATTTTATTAATGGAGAGACATAAAGGGGTCTTTTTACTAGAGCTGAGCATGCGCTAAACACTGTATATCCTATTTTATATCTATGGGCCATGTTCTGCCTCAACATTCCTGGGAGAAGGTTGCTTGTATTGATGTATGTAAATAAATATCTGTATCTTTAAGGCCAGCTGTCAGTGTTTGCTGCTTTATTCTTTTAGGGCTAAACACCCCCCCCATCCTTTCTGCTTCTCTCCTGTCTGATCTGAATTCAGGGGAAACTCCATTTTAGGCAGCCATTATGGCCATAGGAAAAGTATTGTTCTCCATCTGTATTTGTACCTTTGGAGCTGCTGGTCTCTTAATATAGCTTAAGTAGTGCTAAGTTCTGAAGTACAACATTATCTTCAACAGGTGTTGAATACACTCCTACCTATTCTAATCCCTGGGACGCCTGGTAGTGTTGGACTGTTTGCAGAAAGCAAGATTCCTAAAAAGCAACTGAATTGTAAGTTTATTTATTTTCTTTGTTTTGAGTTTGAATTAAAGAAGCAACTTTCCCGTGCGGCTGTAAATTCAGGCCTTTTTCATCACAATAACTGGCTGGCCCACATCATCTCACGCTCTTCATCCTACTTAAACTTCAGGAAACTACTAAAAACTAATCTTTTCACCCGATTCATACCCTAAGACCCTATGCCCACCCTGGCCCTCTATCTCTATATGTCCCTTACGCAGATTGTCTTGACCTTCTTCACTGTACCATTTCATTGCCATAATTGTACCCATCTTTCTTTCTGTTTGTACCATTTTTTCTCTCTGTTGTACCATTTTTTTCTCTATCACCTAATTTTATCTAATTGTAACATTGTACCATTTTCGCTGATTGTCCAGCCCTTCTTCGTTGTAAACCGCCTCGAACTACTATGGCTTTAGCGGTATATAAGAAATAAAATTATTATTATTATTATTACTAAACTATGGGAAGCTCGACACGGTTAACAATAAATTAATTTTTTAAAAATGCTAAAATACATAGAAATTAATTTTCAAAGTGTTTAGCAAATAGAAAAGTATTCAAGGATTTACGAAAAGATTGGAAGGAACTAAGACACCTTAAAATCAAAGGAAGATCATTCCATAATTGGGAGAATTTAAAAGTCAAAGAGAGGCTGAATTCTTGATTCCTTTAATTCCTTTCTTGGAAGGGAGGGAAAGTTTAAATTGTTGAGGTTACAGATCCAATGGAGTTTATACTGATTGGGATGCTCTGGGAGAGCCAGTAACAGGCCACGTGGCACTTAGCACACATCAAGCTTTAGTAAATACTAATGGCCCCATAGTGAGATCCCAAACCTATTTTTTTTCCAGAAATTACACTGAGGGTTTAAGCATGATGATAGGACAGACAACATCATGTGATCATGTGCTATATTTTTTTTATCAATCAACATCTAAGACACTGGCCAATGGCAGGACAGCATCACCCTAGCCTTCTGCCTTACCAACATGTCAGCTGATAAAATTAATCAAACGGGAGGGGAAAGCAAGATTAAAATGATTTTTAAGAACACCCATACTTTTGGTCCAGCTGTACCAGTGCAGGACAATGAAGGTGTTTTAAATATTCTGCAGCTTTTTTGAATACTCCTGCAATTCCAATACAGTGCTACCCCCCCCCCCCCCCGAATTTGCAGTTTGTGATCCCGGCCATTCGTGGTATTTTTCGACCGCGAAGGGGAGGCTGGAAAAGGCAGCCGGAGTGCCAGCGAGTGAAGGAAATCACTTGCTGTATGCTCCAACCGCCTCTTCCTGTACTAAAGTCGGGCCTCACCAATCAGGAGCTGCTTTAACACGCAGCTCCTGATTGGTGAGGCCTGACTTTAGTACAGGAAGAGTCGGTCGGAGCATACCGCAAGTGATTTCCTTCACTCGACGGCGCTCCAGCTTCTCTCTCCTGTCTCTCCAGCTGCCCTCTCCTGTCTAAAAACCGTATTTGCGGTTTTTCGACATTCGCGGGGGTTCCATGGAATGGAATACCGGGGGAGTACTATACACCCAAAATGAGTGTTGCACTCTTCCATGTACTCTGCTCAAGTTCCTGTCACTAACCTTCAGACTCTAGAGTACAAGCTAATTAAATAGCAATAAAATGCTTTGAGTGGTCGTACAGTTACTGCACAGTTTTCTGTAGGGGGTTACAGACCCTGGCACATCACCTAAGTCCCTGCAGTGCCCCAGTGAGAAATGTACAATGCATGAAACAGGCTTCTGCTTACCTTGCTGGGTTTGTCGCTCTGAGGATCGAATACTTTCTCACATAACCTGAGGCCAGTTTCCTGTCTGAGCTGCTGTAAGTATGCCCGCATCACTTCTGCGAGACACAAATATGGAGACCAAGAATCACTACTGGATACTCAAAGGTGCTGCATGATTTACATACATGTATTGGGGGAGAGAAAAAAATCTCACGTACTGTGCATATGCTCAGCCCCACCAGAAGAATCTGAGATGTGCCTTTAGGGAAAAGCAGAAGTATGTAGCATTGTTTTCAGAGAGACACTTTGCTTCTGCTACCATATTAACATACATGGTGTGTGTTTCAAGGAAGCTGTGCTTTATGTTAGAGACATTTCAACCTTTACTTCTTATTCGGGTGCACAAAGGGACTTCTATAAATGTCATGTTATTGCCAAAGCACTTTGTGGCATGATTATAGGGAGAGGAGCTACCAGGCTACAGGTACATGTGGATATATTTAGACACACACACAATCCCCATCCTACAAAGATCAACACAGAAATCTCCTATACAGGAAGTGGTTCTGCAGGGCAGTGCTTCTCAATAGAGAATGACACGGTGGCAGTGGGGGGAAACAGTGTGTGTGGGGGGGGAAACAGTACTCACTGCGGGCACGGGGATAAGGCCATCCACTGCCCCGTGGAGCAGAGAATGGCCTTGTCTCTGCAGTTAAGGGAGGGAAGGCACGCGATCACCGATCGCACACAGCCCCCTCCCTACCTCCGGCCAAATCTATCTCCCTCTCCCTTACCTTACCTTTGCAGCGCTTTAGAAAAGAAACTGAAGCCGGAAAAGCCTGCCTGTGCCGCCCTGCAATCACGTGTGTGTGTGGGCGGAAGCTTCTCCTCTGACACAACTTCCAGTTGCATCAGAGAAGAAGCTCCGCCCACACACGCACGACTGCAGGGCGGCACAGGCAGGCTTCGCCAGCTTCAGTTTCTTTTCTAAAGCACCGCAAAGGTAAGGGGGGAGGGAGATAGATTTGGCCAGAGGGAGGGAAGGGGCTGCGTGCGATCAGTGACCGCACGCCTTCCCTCCCTTAAGTTTCTTTACGCCACGAAGGTAAGGGGGAGGGAGGGAGATTCTCGGGCCACTGAAGGGCGGTGAGGTGGCGAGAGAGAAGAGTGGATTCTGCATGGATGGGGACGGGGCGGTGAAGGGGATGGCGGGTTCAAGGACGTGGAGGTGAAGGGGACGGTGGTCCGGTGATGGGGACAGATTTTTTCCCCGTGTCATTCTCTACTTCTCAACTCTCTTGCAGGCACACCTAGCCAGTCGGGTTTTCAGGATGACCACACTGAATATGCAAGAGAGGAATTTGCATGCATGCATGCTTCCATTATAGTTTAACAGTGTAATACGAGGAGCATTCTATAATTTATCTACCTGGGTATGAAAGAATGTAGCAAGTGTTGTGACATGTCTCAAGGTTACTCATGCATAACTGTAGCTCAGTGCAAGTCTAACATTCCAAAAGACAGGATGTCAAGAGAGTCCTCGTGCAAATCAATTAAGAAACTGCTAGATTTGGAGCACCGTTTAGTGATAACATTTCTTACAAAAGAAGGGAAAAAAGCCAAAGGAGATCCATGAACTGACAACTGCAGTTTATGGTGACTCTGCCCCATCATTCTACAAAGTAAAATTTGGAGCAAGCAGTTTAAGTGGGGTAGAGAATCTACTGAAGATGACCCTCACGCTGGACGGCCTGTGGAAGCAACTTCCACAGATATGTGCAAGAGAGTCAAGAGGATTTAATTTTGTCAGACAGACAAATTAAGGTTTCCTGAATAGCTGAAGAAATGGTATCTTGGCAGGTACAGTTTGAAAAATAATTCATAAGAAGTTGGGCATATCCAAGGTTAGTGCTAGATAGGTTCCAAGAATGCCAATGCCATGTCAGAAGGTCATGAGGCTCCAGTGTTGTCAGGAGAACTTGGAGATGCTCCATGAAGACAATGAATTTTTTCATCATTTGGCGACTAAAGATGAGATGATTTTGGGGTTCCATCACAGAGATCCATCACCAACCTCTTTGACACTTGAACATCTCAGATCTTTCCCTGCCCAAATGTTCCCCCTTTTCTCCTCCCTTCTCTCTCCACTCCTCTCACTTCTCTTTGTAAGTCGTCTTGAGCCTGCTTAGGTATGTGTGATGCAGAAATAGAAGATTCTGAGTCCAAAATGGAATCAATACAGTGGAAGCACAAGTCATCTCCCACCCCTAAAAAGTTCAAGACAGAAAAATCTGCAGGCAAAGTCATGGCAATTTCTGGGATAAAGGACTTTTGCTTCTGGAGTTCATTCCACACAAGACAATCATAGCCACTTTTGTGGGAGTCAATCAAGGAGAAAAGGCAAGGAAAACTCACAGCAGGCGTGCTGCTTCTTCACGACAATGCACCAGTGCGCAATTCGTGACAACCACAGGCTGCCATCTGAGAGCATGGGTTTCAGCAGCTGACCTGACTCCCCTGGAATATTTCCTGTTCTGAGTTTTGAAGAAATCTCGCCATAGACAGCAGGTTTTCAAGTGATGAAGACGTCAAGGGAGCTGTGACGTCCTGGTTTGAAGGTCAAACAGAAGAATTCTTTTCAAATAGATTAAAAGTCATTGCAGGAAAAGTGAATGAAGTATATGGAGCTATCAGGAAACTATACTGAAAAATAAAACAAAAAAGTTTTTGAAAATTCTTTTCTTTCCTACTGAGGTAGATAAAACTACTGATCATCCCTTGTAGTTAAAAAGTTTTGATAAACCACCCTTCAATAATATGACAGAGTGGGATATAAAATCAAAATATCAATATATAAAATCCAATATTGGTCGCCGTACCTTAAGAAGGATATGGTGTTACGCGAGAGGGTTCAAGTTTCAAGTTTAAGTTTCAAGTTTATTAGGTTTTTTATATACCGCCTATCAAGGTTATCTAAGCGGTTTTACAATCAGGTACTCAAGGATAAAAGGAAAACCTTTCATACGCTGAGAGATTGGAGAAACTGGGACTCTTTTCCCTGGAGAAGAGGAGACTTAGAGGGAATATGATAGAGACTTACAAGATCATGAAGGGCATAGAGAGAGTGGAGAGGGACAGATTCTTCAAACTTTCGAAAAATAAAAGAACAAGAGGGCACTTGAAAAAGTTGAAAGGGGACAGATTCAAAACGAATGCTAGGAGGTTCTTCTTTACCCAATGTGTGGTGGACACCTCGATTGCACTTCCAGAGGGCGTAATAGGGCAGAGTACGGTACTGGGGTTCAAGAAAGGATTGGACAATTTCCTGCTGGAAAAGGGGATAGAGGGGTAGAGATAGAGGTCCTGGATCTGTTGGGCCGCCGCATGAGCGGACTGCTGGGCACGATGGACCTCAGGTCTGACCCAGCGGAGGCACTGCTTATGTTCTTATATCAAATAAAAGATACAATGTCATCTTAATTACAGCTTAGCCGTACATACAAACAATAGATTAAAAAGATAAACATATACATTCAACTGTTTTTATATGAAAGTCTGGCTGAAGGGGCCATTTTTTAACACCTGATATATTTATTTTGTGTCAGGCACTAGATCAGGGGTGTCAAAGTCCCTCCTCGAGGGCCGCAATCCAATCGGGTTTTCAGGATTTCCCCAATGAATATGCATGAGATCTATTTGCATGCAGTTTTCATTGTATGCTAATAGATCTCATGCATATTCATTGGAGAAATCCTGAAAACCTGACTGGATTGCGGCCCTCGAGGAGAGACTTTGACACCCCTGCACTAGATTAAAGGCAGAAAGAAGACAAAAATAAGCTTCCTAGTGGTTTTTACTCATTTCTTTTGCAGAACAGCTTTGCTGGTACTTCTCTAAAGTAGCTTTGGGTGACAGGACTGAGAGCTTGGTTCCCTTTTTTATTTTCAGTTTTACTTGCAGACGGATTTATTACCAGCCAAAGGACTGCAGTATGGGGCAGTGAGCAGGAACCTGCTTGTTCTGACAGTGGGTGATTAAGAGATGAAGGGGGCACCTCAGGACGTTCATGCGGTTGGGGCTTGAGAGACACCAGGAACAAAAACTGCCCATTTCACTGTTTCTACCATTTGCCACAATACTTTGGGTCCTGAAGGTAAGCCACGATTTCCGAATGTGTCCCAGTGACTCCACAACCCTGGTAGCACAGTAGATAATAACAGATAAAGTGTTTTGGATCGAAGCATAAATATTACATTATACAGTCAAACCGTGGTTTGCGAGACGAGCAAAACACTCGAGCAAACTTTAACTTGCAAAATGAGCGCTGACTCGATAAACGAGTGCGGCCCACCCCCAAACCCTTACCGCCAGCGGACACCACCAACCCACACCGGCACCACCGCCTTGCCCACGCCGCATCTAGCTCTGCCGAAAACAGGAAGTGCAATCAAAGGGGGGTGGAGCTTAGCCGAGGGCATGGACGCAATGGCGGACTGGGATACAGAGAGCGACGAGGAGTCCGGGCGCTGGGGGGTCCTTCACGGGAGAGACACCTTCGTCGTCCGCCTAGAGAGGCGGCGAACAGCGGCAGAGTCCTCCCCGAGAGAGCTGGAGGAGCCACTCGGATAGGTCCATGACCGAGGTAGCAGCGGAGGCGTCGCTAAAGATACAACTCTGGTAATTAATTGGGATATGAAACGAATCGTCCGAGTTTCCATTCATTCCTATGGGAAATTTGCTTTGATATACGAGCGCTTTGGATTACGAGCATGCTTCTGGAACGAATTATGCTCGCAAACCAAGGTACCACTGTATTTTTAAAAAATGAGTGTTTGGTATTGTAACTGCTGCTCTCTATAGGCTTTCTCCAACCCTCATACTTTGTCTTTTTAGGTGTGTAAATCTTTTCACCCTTTTGAACTGAAACTGCTCAACAATTTCCATCCTTTTGCCACTATTGTATTTGTTTTAAGTTGATATCAGGATTGTCTCCAGTTTATCTTTCCCCTCACTTTGAGTTATATAGACCATCAAGGAATACAAGAAGTTCTCACTTATTTGCCTATCCCAAGCCAAATGGTGTCCGATATAAGACCTTTTTTGACAGGACCTTAGCGTTTCAAGCAGGTAAACTGCAATTTTGGCTTGGTGAATGTATTCATCAAGCCATGTCTTATTGTTCTTTTCGAAAATTAGTCAAGTCTTCTCTATTTCACAAATTTATCACTTAGTTGGGTATTTTTAAGATTGTAATCATATTTTTAACTTTTATTGTACGATTTTATTTTCATGGTATGAATGTATTTCGCTGACTGTCCAGTTTCTTATGGTGTAAACCGCCTAGAACTTTTGGTAATGGCGGTATGAGAGAATAAATTTATTATTATTATATATCGGGAGGCCTGCAACAGGTCAATTTTTTGGCCCCCAAATCTCAGTTTATATTCAAGTATATATGGTATGCGCTGCCCATTCTGCTGACTACCAGCCTCATCATGACTTTTCCAGTCCTGGTGAGCAGGTACGCTAAGTGAGGCCAATTGTCCAGAAAGCAGCATTTACTAAATCCGAGCTACTCGACTTGTGTTATTAACTGTGTGCACGAAAGCTCCCAAAGGCTCAGCCGCTTACCGTCCTCCTGTTTGTTGGCAGGCTTTGCATACATGGCGTTGAGCGGGAAGCCTGGCTCTCCAGGGATCGGGAAGTTTGTGATTCCTAGCGAGTACATCTCTTTCTCTCCTTGGCCTCTGGAATTGCACTGAGGAAACACATAAATGACTCGTAACTGTTTTTCCCTCTGTCCCCCCCCACTCCAAAACAAAGATTAATAATAATAATAACTTTATTTTTGTATACCGCCATACCCAGAAGAGTTCTAGGCGGTTCACATCAATTAAACAGAGTTACAAGCGGTTCAGTACCAAATTGTTCAAAGTTGCGAACAGCCAAAAGCCAACTCCAGTTCCACCTTATTTTGCTCTAGATTCAAAAGTGGGAAGGATTTCTACCATATTTACATCAAAGTAGAAAAAAATAAAAAAATTTAAATAAAAAAATTTAAATTGAATCAGGTTGAGCAGACTGGATGGACCATTCGGGTCTTTATCTGCCGTCATCTACTATGTTACTATGTTACTATGTAAAAGGGCTGAAAACACTGACGAGCAGTAACTCAAGTGAAGGAATGGAGATTCATATATAAGGAAAAGAAACGCAAGTTCAGCAGATTTAACAGGCTTTTCTGTCACACAGCAGAATTACAAGAAAATATGAAACAGGAACATCTTCCATAGTCAACTGAAAAGCCACCTATATGCACTTAAAATAGAATAACTTGGTCTCTTTGCTGGCTTAGGACTAAAAGGAAACCCCCCCAAACGTGAACCCCTTGGTATCACTCACCAGGGTCTGGCAGTGCAGCGACCCTCACACCTGAGATAGACAGCTAAATACACGTCTCCTGCTCAGCCTCCGATGCAAATAACTTCCTTTCCTCAACTGATGCCTTTCTGAACAATGCTCAGAATATAAAAAAATTCTATATTTGCTTTTCTGTAACTTGACAGTAAAGATTTACCTTCTGCAATTTCTTTAAGCACTCTGAGATGTAGAGGGTTATGTAGATCAGAGTCCTATCGGCCTCATTCTGCAAGACAGAGAGAAAATGAGCTCGATTCACGTTGTTTACCTCAAGTGATCCAGTTTTACATCAGCTAAGAGCTGGCTGAGCATTTATGCAGTCCTACAAAACAGTGTAATAAAGCCAGCAAAAGATTTATTTTGCTGCAACAATTCTAAAAAGAAAATATAGCCCCCCCTTTTTGGTCTATATAAAAAGCCTATTAAGAGGTGACCTCAGATGCACTACTGTCTAGATCAGCGGTCTCAAACACGCGGCCCATGGGCCGCATGTGGCTCTCCAGGTTTTATTTGCGGCCCGTGGTCTGGAGGCGATCATTCTCTTCCTTTTGAAGCAGCAGCCGGCTCGTTCGTTCAAAGCCGCGGGTTGGCGACTCCTTGCGCTATCCACTCCTGCATCGGGAGCCTCTCTGATGTCACAACATCAGAGAGGCTTCAGACGCAGGCATGGATCTCGCAAGGAGCCGCCACCCGCAGCTTTGAACGAACGAGCCGGCCAGACACGCTGCTGCTCCAGTGGCGTACCAGGGGGGGAGGCGGTCCACTGTTCTCCCTAGAGTGCGGCTCGTCTAGAGAAGTGGTGCCCAACCTGCTTCCCTTCCCTTCTCACTGCTGCCATCGGGGATCAGGCCGACATCGTGTTCCTTGATCTCCCTGCTTCTCTTCCCTGCGGGGCCAACCAAATCTCGCGGCCCGATGTCAATTCTGACGTCGAGAGGACGTTCTGGCTAGCCAATCGCTGCCTGGCTGCCCGGAACGTCCTTTCAGATGTTAGAATTGACGTCAGGCAGCGAGAGTTGGTCGGCCCCATGCAGAAGAGAAGCAGGGAGATCTTGGCCTGTTCCCGATAGCGGCAGGGGCAGCAGCCTATTCTGCGGCGGCGGTGGCATGGGGGAGGGCAGGAAGGAAGGAAGAAAGAAAGAAAGAAAGAAGGTGGGGTGGGGACAGGGAGCCAGAAAAAAAAGCAAAAAATGGGGCACGGAGGAAGGAAGGAAGGAAGAAAGAAAGAAGGAGGGGGGACAGGGAACCAGAAACAAAGCAAAAAATGGGGCACGGAATCAGAGAAAGACAGACATAGAGAAAGAAAGAAAAAGTTGGGGGAGGGAATGAGGTCTGGAGGAGAGGAAGCATACAGGAGGCTGAAAGAAGGGAAGAAGTATTGGATGCAGTCAGAAGAATAAAGTGCAACCAGAGACTGATGAAATTACCAAACAAAGGTAGGAAAATGATTTTATTTTCAATTTAGTGATTGAAATGTGCCAGTTTTGAGAAAGAAAAGATATTGAACTTTAAATGTGAGTGCTGCAGAAAAAAATAGAGTACTTGGAGGGCCGCAGAAAAAATAGTTAATGTCTTATTAAAGAAATGACAATTTTGCATGAGGTAAAACTCTTTATAGTTTATATATCTTTCCTTTTAACTGTTAAAGGAAAGTTTTATAAACTATAAAGGAGTTTTACCTCATGCAAAATTGTCATTTCTTTAATAAGACATTAACTATTTTTTCTGTGGCCCTCCAAGTACCTACAAATCCAAAATGTGGCCCCGCAAAGTGGCCCCGTTTGAGTTTGAGACCACTGGTCTAGATGCTGATAAAAAAACAAAATAGAGTGTCCGAGGTCTGGAGAAGAGTCACTCTGTGCATCCTGATCCCCAGGCAGCCAGAAGGCAAGAATTCAGACCCCCAGGCCTTGGATAAGAAAAGACACCCCGATCCCGAGGAAGGTATTCTTCAGACCACACAGACTGTGGATAAGAAAACCCTCCCTGATCCCTGGGTAGCCAGTGGGCAGGAATACAGACCCCCACAAACTGTGATTAAGAAGAGAGATGCCTAGCAAGTCATATTCTGGAACAGCCACAAATCATATGAAAGTCAAGGTCACAGGTAAATTCAATAAAGGTCACTAAAAGTTAGACACCAGAAACTAAGCATTAGGATACTATTCCATAACAGCAGAGATGCGTGACAAATCTGTTCTAGAATGCCATGGTTAAGTCTGTGTTTAGGAGGCAAACTTTAGGTATGACCACTTATGCCCCCAACATGCCCTTCCCAAAAGAACATTAACATAAAAATAGCCACACTGGGTCAGACCAATGGTCCATTAACCCAGTATCCTGTTCCCAACAGTGGCCAATCCAGGTCACAAGTACCTAGCAGAACCCCAAAGAGTAGCAACATTTCATATTACCAATCCCAGGGCAAGCAGTGGCTTTCCCTATGTCTGTCTCAATAGCAGACTATGGACTTTTCCTCCAGGAACTTGTCCAAGCCTTTTAAAAACCCATCTATGTTAACCACCATTACCACACATTCTATGAGTGAAAAATATTCCCTCCAATTGGTTTTAAAAGTATTTCCCTGTAACTTCATCGTGTCCCGTAGCCTTTGTCATTTTTGAAAGAGTAAAAGATCTTTTGCATTTGCCCATGATAAGTTAGGCACGCTGCTTACAGAATAGGGGAGAAAATTGTTCCATGTACATCAAATTAGTGTCAGTTAGTGCTTGTTACTTGAAATCTGTTTTTTATTAATAAGGAAAGAAACACAACAAGGGCAATATGACAGGCAACAAAAACACTGTTTTACAAGTAGAGATACCCATCAAAGAGAACTGGACTCTTATGTCCTGCAAGGCCACAAAAAGAACCCCCCCTCCCACGCCCCCCCCCCCAGCAAACCCCCCTCACACACACCTCAATCCCTCCCAGCCCCAGCCCCCAAATCAAACAGCACATAAGAAACCAAGTTCAGACAGGTGGGTTTGGAAACAGCTGAAGTCCTTTCAGTTTATAAATCTTTATTCATTTTCTTATGTTACAACAAGTGTTTCAAATAAACTCATTAGAAACTTGAATATACACACTTGATTAACTCACATATTAACATCAAATTTAACATTTCTTTAAAAAATTAATATTATATAAAGTTATAATATTATACAAGAAATCTAAATTTATATAATTCTTATTGAATATAATAATCCCTCACCCCTCCCTCCCTCCCAATCAGTAATACATATAATCCACTTTATTGTAAATTCATTCTAATATTGATATAGTATGTAATAATCAGAAATAAAATCCCACCCCATTTCCCTCTAATCAAAAATCTAATCATGGGAAAAGTTAATCATTCATTACAGAAATCTGTTAACGGTCCCCAGACTTTTTGAAATTTACTCACATAGCCTTTTTGTGTTGCAATGGTGAGTTCCATTTTGTATATATGGCATACAGAATTCCACCAAAAATTGTAGTTTAACATATCATGTTTTTTCCAATTGTATGTTATTTGCTGCATTGCTATTCCAGTTAAAATAAACAGAAGTTTGTTGTTGCTTGCCGAAATTTGACTTCTTGCTCTCATAGTTGTGCCAAATAAAATAGTATCATATGTCAAGGCTACCGGATTTTCCAACATCCTATTGATTTGAGGCCAAATTGATTCCAGAATGATAAGATGAATGGACAATAGAATAAAAGGTGATCTAATGTCCCGACTTCAACATGACAGTGCCAGCATCTATTAGACTTAGAACTATCTATCTTTTGTAAACGAACAAGGGTCCAAAATGCTCTATGTAAAAGAAAAAACCAAGTTTGTCTCATAGATGCTGACTTTCAGGATGCGACTCCAACTCCTTGGAGGTAAAATGTCCAAATAAGGAGACCAAATAGTGACAAAGTCTCTACTTCTGCGATGAGGAGGAAGCCAACCGGGCCTCCCATCCCATCAGTTCATGCAGTTTATTTCTCCAATACTCAAAGGAGGGAGGTAGTGCTTGTTAATGTCAATTTATAGGAAGTTATTGCCAATTTAATGCTAATTAATTATGTTATGCATTTAACTGGGCCTACTATGTAGCTGAGTGCCCAACTGCGCCCCTAACTTTGGGTACCATATATAGAATTTAGGGGCCAGTGATCACCTGCAGCCTTGGAAAGCAAAAGGGAGCAGAGAGGAGAGATGATGGCACCTCTCTGCACATCTTGTATTTGTTGCCAGCGAGTAGGGTCTCCCCCACCTTTTACACTAGCTCCAACCCTCCCTCTGATGTCACTTCCTGTTCACGGGACCAGGAAGTGACATCAGAGGGCAGGCTCAGCCGGCATGAGCAGGAGGTAGTAATGGCACTTAGGAGTCTTGCAAAACTTACCTTAATTTCATAATTTTTGAAGAAGACGTTGGCTTTGAAATAGTAAATGGCTTCTTCAATAATATCCATGTCCTTGGCTGAAAAAGAAGGAAAGAAAACTGAGCTGAAGAAAGACTTTACAGCAACAGGGCCTATTTAGAATACATGAGTATCTGCAGGCCTGAGGCTGTACCAGTTATGGAGATAATTTGTTTGTAATTAGAGGGAGGGGAGGCAGCTTCCTGCCAGGAGAGAAATTCATAGGGGGAAGACTGCTTAAGTAAATGTTTCCCAGCACTCTCCTGCTAGCTCAAGGGTATCAAAGTCCCTCCTCGAGGGCCGCAATCCAGTCGGGTTTTCAGGATTTCCTCAATGAATATGTATGAGATCTATTTGCATGCACTGCTTTCATTGTATGCTAATAGATCTCATGCATATTCATTGGGGAAATCCTGAAAACCCGACTGGATTGTGGCCCTCGAGGAGGGACTTTGATACCCCTGTGCTAGCTGAAGAAAAAACATTTAAACATGGCATCTCCTTAGCAATCCCACAGTATGTTGATTAAAATTTGATATGCCACAAATCTTACAAGAGTTCTCAGCGATTTACATTTATATAAAAATTCAATAAAAGAAGAAGAAAAAAATGCCCTAAAATTATAGGATAGCACACAGAAGATACAATCGTACAACATTACACATAAAATCCAACCAAACAACATATTGATCATATTTACTCTCTGTTTGAGGAGTGCCTGAAATTTTCTCAATCAATGAATGTAATCTACCGGAAGAGAGTCTAAACCAAAAGCTAACTGAAAAAAATGGAAGAGGGGTTTCTTTTTATGAAGATGACCAGAACTGCAACTCGGCAATTCAGTGCTGGGCAGACCAATGCAATTATGACAACAGCCTTAGGTTCCACATTACGGGCAGCCCAAGCTTACATCAAGCTGAAGGAGGTGGCATAGTCTGCTGTAGAAGCCAACTGAATTTTGACTCTGGTTTCAGTTATGATGCTGAAACCAGCCCAAAATCTTTTTTCTGACTGGTTTCAGCCACATTTTCAATTCTGGCTAAAGATTATCACATTTTTGGTGAAAGCCAAAAATGTGTGTCTTGTTCCGTTTGTCTCCCTCCCAAATACGAGTTGCCTTTATCCTGGACCCCCCACCCCCCAGGCCTATCTTACAATCCCTGCTGGTCTAGGGGTGTAGCTTGAGTAGGAGTGATCCCCAATACTTCTGCCCATTCCAAAATGGCTGTCACAACTAGGGCATCACTTCTGCTCCAAGTATATCACTAGACCTCCAGGATCTGTAAGATAGTGGGGGGCTACTCTTTGTAGTTTGGGGGGGGGGGGTTGTACTGTGATTGTAATACATTTATGATCTTGCATAGTAGGTTAAATTGCTAATAGAATTCTCTTTTAAATAATAAGTTCCAGGAATTTATGTTAACACAAACCTAAACTTAGCCTACTTGTATAATGCAGGCTATCTTATCTGGTAGCTCTATACTGAGTGGCATTCAAAAGCCTGTGTGCTATCTACCTGGGCGAGTTCAAGGCAGCTTACCAGTCTTGCACTTGAAACAAGTCACTTCAGAAGGTATGACAGTTTAACCTGTACTCACTTTCCCTGGGCGCTGGTCCTTTGAACTGGCTTCGAATTGGTAACAAGGCCATATTACCAATTAACTTTGAATCACAGTCCATGAGGGTGGAGTGGTAAGCCTGTGGTGCACACAAGCAGAGCAAATACAATTTCTCAATAGCTTTACTTGAACACAGACAAAACTGAAGCATCATCAGGGCCTGTTCAACCTATAGACCAGGCGAGGCTCTGGCCCAGCACACTGATGATAAAAGGCACCAAAATCCAGCCTGGTCTACCTTCAAACTTCTAGAGGGAAAAATGCTGGAGTGAGATTTTGGCACCCTTTATCATCAGTGCTCTGGGCTAGGACCCCATTGCTCCAGCAAGAGGGGGACACTTGAGAGGGGAAAGATACCAGACCATGGGGGAATGGATACCAATTTGCAGGGATGGGGGGAGCACCCATGCAAAAAAAAATAGCCCAGGGAGCCACAGTCCTCTTTGAGCCAGCCCTGAGCATCATCACATTCTTACATACATCCAAACTGCAGCTACAGCTCTAGTGGCCAACTTAGCAAACGAGCAGAAATAGGCCAGACTTCCTAGCACAGTAAGATTTCTACATCCTCTTCCGTTTTGCATTTCTTAACCTACTTGGTAGCAACAGATTTGCCCATGAAAGGAAATTAACCCTTCAGATGGGACCATATTCCTCTTCGGTTCTGCATCATTCTAGACTATATCACAAGCCAGTTTGGGGGGTTTTGTTGTTGATTTTCCCCTTTGATAATACACGTCCAGGGTGGGTGGGAAGATTTTTTTTTTTCCAATTTTGAGTGCAAATTTTTGGATAAATAGAAGGGGGGGGATGATATATGTATTTGCCATAGAATATAATTCTGATTTCATTTAAGTGCTGTTAAACTGTAAATGACTGTATAATATGTTGCACTTATTTTTGGCTTTAAAATGAATAATAATTTTTAAAAAAGACACTCAGATACTGCCAGGGCCGGCTCAACCTATGGACCAGATGACAGTGATAAAGGGCACCAATCCCAGCCCGGTCTACCTTCAGACTTCTAGAGGGATAGATGCAATTTTGGCACCCTTAATCATCCATGCCCCGAGTCAGAGACTCACCTGGTCCAGAAAAAAGGGGGGGGGGTACAGATACCAAATTGCAGGAGGGGGGGGGGAGCACAAATGCAAAAGGCTGGCTCGGGCCACCGCTGTCCCTTGAGCCGGCCCAGGCTCCTGTAATTCTCCCAATCTGCCCCGGTTCAGGCCCGCGATCCCACTTCCTGATTTTCAGTCCCCGGCTCCGTTACAGCCAACGACCCCCATGAAAGCCCCCAGCCTGGACGTGCGCCAGCGCCAAAAGGCTGGACGGGACCTTACCGGCATTTTGATCGCTACGAACTCGCCTCCGAAGGCAGGAAACGAAATGTTTCGGCAGAGCAGCGGCGGCGGCCTCGGCGCTTCCACCTCCGCACCCTAGGCAGGAAGTGAGCGGCGAGCCCTGCGGTGCGGCGAGCGGCCACCGGGCGGCGCCCGAACGCCGCTCTCTGAAATTTTTGGCAGCTCTCACGCAAAGGGTTTAAGCGTGACGGAACTCTTTTGGTTTTGGAGAATCTCTTCTTGAAATTCCTATTGTGGGGTCTTACTGGTAGTAAAAAGAAATAAAACAAAGGAAATAAGGTGATACCTTTTTTATTGCACTAACTCAGTGCATCTTATGGTGAGCTTTCGAAGGTAACCTTTCTTCTTTCAGATCAGAAATAAGCAAATGTTGGGAAATATCAGTACATGTAATGACTGTTCAGTTTGGTTTCTTTTTCCATAAGTTTGTTCATTCATTCATTTGCTTTTTCTTTTATATATATATATATATATATATATAGCGGCATCCACTATTCAGGCAAATTGGGAAAATCCCTTCTCTTCAAAATCACAGGTCTTTGGAACCACCTCACCACCCTGCTGCGGAACCTGAGCTCCCTTCAGTTATTCCGCAAAAAAATGAAAACCTGGCTTTTCAGCAAATTGTAGCTCTATCCTTCCCCCCTTTCTCTCCCCCCTTCTACACATAAGTTCATGTAATCCTTTTTCTTCTTCTCTACCCACTATTTTAAGTTCTTGTAAACCGTGTCGAGCTCCATTCTCATGGAGATGATGCGGTATATAAACTTAAGGTTTAGATTAGATTAGATTAGATTCTTTATTAATTTTAAAAACTACAGCAGTGCAATACAACCAATGCAATCTCATAGTAATACAATAAAAGCACATTCATCTTTCTCATGTTCATAATCATCCATTCCATCCCCCCCCCATACAATTATCATTCCATATAACACAAACATATATTATCCATTCATTTGTTTTTTCATGCGGTCATATGCGGTATCTTCCACCTTTGAGTGAAATGGTGTGGTGGCCGTTACTGGGAAAGACCAGAAAGGACTGACATGTTTAATGTTACTAGATTCAAAATTATCCTTTCAGGGTTCGTAACATTATTTGGGGAAAAAAGAGCCTGATTTTGAATTGTTTGTTTCTTTCATAGGTAAGACCAAACATCAGATTTCCAAAAAGAGTTGGGGGGGAGGGGAGAAAGGGAAGGAGGTCAGAGATCACAGATTTAAAACCCAAAGGAATTTGCTGGGAAAGGCCAAGTTAGGGTTACCATATTTGTTAAGTAAAAAAAAAAAAAAAGAGGACACCTGACCCCACCCACAGTGTCCTGCCTCCTACTAGTCTTGCCCCTAAACCGCCCCATCCACCCCCCAGCACAGCCTCTCTCTCCTCTCCAGCCCCCCTGGAGTCAGATATAGCTTTTTTGAGTCTCCCCTTTTCCCAGTACCTTCTGCAACTATGCAATTCAGGCAGCATTAGTGACACAATCTTTCTGCCGTTGTCCTGCCGTTGAAGTCTTCATTCTGCAGCATCCAGCCTACACTGGAGCTGTATTTAACTTCCCCTACTTCCACAAACCCCTTCCCAGAATTGTTTGACCCCTGGGTGGGTTTCCTAAGGCCGTTTTGCTGTAACCATGGTTTAGCAGTGATTTAAAAAAGCTTCCACCTTCCTGCACCCCACCCCCAACACACACACACTATTTAAGTAGAAATCACTAGGGATGGACTTTTCTAGCAGTGATACCCCATTTCATGTCAGATTTGCGATGGTTGGCTAACTGAATAGCGGCAGTGTTCCACATGAGAGAATGGCTTAGGCCCATCTGGCACCAGAAAGGCAGGGGGGCACTAAAAACCCCTTGTTTGGGGGGGGGAGGAAAGAAGCCTTCAGGATCCTGGGAAAGAATTGAAGGTGAAACTTAGGTGCGTGGATACTGCAAAGCCCAGAAAAATACAGAGTGAGGCCCGAATGGGCTTCTTCGGAGGCCTACTCAGGGATTTACCCCGGGCTTTGTAAACTTGTTATGGTAAGCCTATTCAAACTTTTGGGGGTCTCCTTCCTCAGCTGCGGGAACGATAGAGGCTGCGCAAGGGAACATAATCCCTCCAAGTGCGTTTACAACAGCTGAAGTCACTAAACAAGAACCGGAGGACCAGTCTGATAATCACTGGGGAGACTGGAGATCGGACTTTATGCCATTGCTGTCCCAGAGTGAAACTTTTCTCCTAGGAGATTCTGAGTCTCGGGCAGAGGCGGAAAGGCAGGCGGCAATAGTTCCCCTTGAGTCAGTGGAAGATCCTATGGTGTACCACCTTTTCAAAGCACCTGCGTTACTGGAATTTATTCCAGAAGCACCGAAGGAATTAGATCTGGAACCGCCTCAGGTAGCGGCAGAGCCGTGCTTGATTATGAATGCTTCACAAGTGCAGATGTCATATTTCCCATCATCTCCAGATCTTATTTCTTTAAGAATCGTTCAGAATGCTGCCGTGCGCCTCATTTACAACTTCAAAAAAATCAGATCATGTAAGCCCTTATTACAAAAAACTGCATTGGCTGCCGATGGAGGCAAGGATCATCTTCAAATTTGCTTGCCTCTGCTTCAAAACCTTAACAGGCTCATCTCCAATCTACCTGTCAGATCACTTTGAACGTTCAGGCCTCACTCGCACTCGTAATACCCACCTGTTTACCTTCCTGTCCCTAAAGGGCTGTGTCTACAAGAGATTCCTCGATAGATCCCTGGCATTCCAAGCAGGCAAATGGAATAAATGTCTTACCACTTTCATTTCTAGCTCACCCTCCTATCAAACTTTCAGGAAATCAATCAAAACCTATCTCTTTGACAAATTTCTCTGACTCCCTCCCCGCCTTGTAACCCTGCCTTGTATCTCCGACATGCCTCCGGATTTCCTGACTACTCCTGACTTGCTAAGCTAAGCTGATTGACTTATTTGTAACATCACTGCCTATGTACAGTCTCTTACTCTGTTAACCGCTCTGAACTGTTATGGTACTGCGGTATACAAAAATAAAGTTGTTATTATTATTATTACAGAGCATTGGGAGGTCCCAGAGAGCTCCTTAAAGGGAGCAAAGACAATGACATGTCTATGTCCCTTGGCTCCTGATTTTCAGCAGTTATTCATCCAGGCGAAGGTGGACTCACTGGTAAAACAAGTTAGCAAGCATACTTCTCTCTCTAGTGTGTGTGTGTGGGGGGTGGGTGGGGGTCGTATTGAAGGATACACAGGACTGCCAAGTGGACATAGTTCTCAAGCAGCAGTTTGAAGCCCTAGTCTTGAGTTTTAAGGCAGCCTCAACGGCTTCTTTTGTGGCGTGAGCCTGTCATACCAGAGTCCATAGGCTTTCCAGCACAGATGAAGTGTGGTCCCAGTTAGTTTTGGCAGGGATTGACTATGTGGTAGATGCCCTTTATGACATCATTAGAGTCCTGAGTAAGGTGTCTGCTTATTCTATCTCCACCCGCAGAATGCTCTGGATTAAGCAATGGGCAGAGATTTCGCTTCCAAAGTCACCTTGAGCAGACCCCCCTTTGGAAAGAGCCAGGGTGATCTTATGACCAGTGTAGCTCATCATTGACTAAAGACCCTTCCGGATAGCAGTCCTCAGAACTTCAAGGGGTTTGCTCAGAATAATTTTCATGGCTCCAGATGGTTTTGTCAGTATTCCAGAGGATTTGTAGGGCTGTGCTTGCTATACCATTTTTTATTTTTATTTTTTAGGCTTTTGGGCCTAGTAATGCTAAGAATCATTTTCACTACTGTACATCTTGGAATTTCATATGCTACTTGTCTGTCAGCCAGGCCATCTTACCAAGAGACTAAGGCAGTCAAGAGAAGAGTCTCTGCCCAGAAACAAGGTTCCAGTGAACAGTCTCCTTATGCCTTCCTGACTAGACAGAGACCAAGTGTGAAACTGTATCCAGCCAGTGCGTAGCTTCACCTCTGGTAATCAAAGGAGAGCTGTTGCTTGCATCATTCCAAGAACAGATCCCTGTGATGAGTCATAATCAGTCTGACCTCTTCAGAATGTAAAAGGCTCTGGCTTACTGTCCAGGAGAGAAAGAATCATGTTGGAGACGCTCCTTTTTCCATTGGTGAGCAGGCATGCCCTTCTCAGCTGAGTTTAGACAGATTCACGGCATGCTTCCGTGCTTTGGGTAGTGTTTGTCAGACTTGGTGCTTAGCTCAGTGGTAATCCTAGCTGTGTTTTCCTTTCTCTTAGTAACCTAGTTTCTGATGCATAGTCTGTATTACAGAATTACTAGTTGTGCACATGTGTTCAGAGTTGTGTCCATCTATGAATATTTAGCCATGCATGCATGCATGAATATAAGCTCTACATTACACTATATTCATACACGATTACTACCTGTTGGGCTAACAACATAAATAAAGACAACTGTTTTCTTTGGCAGTGTGATCATTGCTTAGAAGTGGGTAGCCAAGAAAAAGCTGTTCCCAGGGCAACATAAGACAGTGCCACCCCTAGACGTATGACCAAAATTCTAGCACTGATTATCTTACAGATCCTCCACCCAGAGGGCATGACAGGGATCCCATCAGAGATTTGGCACCTCCAGGCATGCACAGTCCTCTGATCTGTGCTTAGCTACAGCCTCCAAGAAAGCCTAATGATGCTAGGACTGTAGCCAGCCCCCATAGATAGGAGAAAGGCTAACTGAATTCTGGAAGGCATGGGCATGGATCAGCTCAGGCTGATGGGTCCTGGATGTCATTTGAGAAAGATACTGGTTCGAAATCGAATTCAGCTGTCTTGAGAGATCAATTTGTGGATTCAATGACCAGACAGCCAAGGTTCGAGCAACAGTTCGCAGGCTCTTAGCTATTCAAGTCATAGAGCCCATTCCACCTGCAAATTGGGTTTGGGCAGATACTTTATATATTTCCTCTGTTAAATCTTATTTCCTCTTCCTGCATTTTTGTTTAAAATACTGTGTTTTAGGTGGTATAGAGCCTATATTTCTGGTGCCTGTGGCTCAGGGTGACTAAAGTAGGGAAAATCCTGTTATAAATCCTGTGTTTTAGGGTAGCACTGATAGAACCTGCATTTTTGTTTAAAATACTGTGTTTTAGGTGGTATAGAGCCTATATTTCTGGTCACTTCACAACCAATCAAGATGACCTTTATTCTATGCAATCACTGTGGTGCTTTAATTCCAAGACATACTATTTGGAGGCTTAAGGCTTGCCCCATCTGTCTTCAACTTGCCAGTATTAAGGAGGAGCTCTGCAAACTTAAACAGGAATTGAATACAATTAAAGCAGCTTCCATCACTCCACAAAATCATACCAACTTACCACCTCTACCTCAAAGAATAAAACAGCCCAGGAATAAATGTGTCACAGTAGGCTCAGGAAGACTGCGACATATAACACAGAAACATCCACCTTCACTAATATTACCTCTACAGAATTCCTTCGCTCCACTAGTGCACTGCGATACTCGGGAAAACAGAAGGGAGGTGGGACTTGAACCAATGAAGGAAACTCAAGAGAACAAGAGCACCCTAAGTACAAATAAAAAAGCCAAAAACAGAAAACTATTACTGTTGGGGGATTCCATCATCAGAGGCATTAACCTTGGAACACAGGGCGAGGAGACCAAAATAGTGAAATGTCTTCCAGGATCCTCAGCTACCAGGAGTTCCAGGCAAATACTGACTATAATTAAGGAAGAAACTAAGGATTTTAACACTGATGTTGTTATCCATCTGGGAACAAATGACCTGGCCAACAACTCCACACTTGCAGCACAGAAAGCTTTTCGGGAGCTTGGTGAGGGCGTGAAACCTTTTGTAAAGACTTTAGCTTTTTTCTGAAATACTGCCTGCATATGGAAAAGGAGAGCAAAGAGTGAAAAACACAGAGGACTTTAATAGATGGCTCAGAGCCTGGTGTCATCAAGAAGGCTTCAGGTACATAGGAGGATGGGGAAATACATGGAAGGACAAGAAGCTATATTGCACTGATGGGCTACATATTACTACAGCAGGAAAAAGAAACCTTGCAGAGAAATTTAGACAATATTTTTCTAGGCATTTAAACTAGAAGGTGGGGGTGGTGTATGTACGAAGGACAATTATAGAGACCACCCCCGGCAAAAGAAAAGATGTGATAGTAGTAAAGGCTGCAACATAAGCAATATCAGCAACTCATTTCTTAGTATTGCAACGGAAAGTGAAACGACACAAAAATCCATACGAAAAAGGAGATTATCGCTGAAAAATAGCTGGAAAGCGATGACCACAAATGCTCGCAGTCTAAGCAACAAAGTTCATGATCTGCAAGCCCTGATATTAGAGGCAGATCTAGATATTGTTGCTATCACAGAGACATGGTTCAGTGAATCACATGGATGGGATGCAAACATACCGGGATATAATCTTTTTAGGAAGGACAGAGATGGTCATAAAGGAGGAGGAGTAGCTCTCTATGTAAAGATCAATATCCAAGCGACCGAAATGCAAGGGACCTGGGGAGAGGAAGAAGCGATATGGATTGCTCTGAAAAGAGAAGATGGAACTTCTATCTACGTGGGTGTAGTCTACAGACCTCCGACTTAATCGCAGCAAATTGATAAGGATCTGATTGTGGATATCCAAAAGTTTGGAAGGAAAGAGGAGGTTCTGCTGTTGGGAGATTTCAACCTGCCGGATGCGGACTGGAATGTTCCGTCTGCAGAATCGGAAAGAAGTAGGGAGATTGTGGATGCCTTTCAAGAGGCTCTGCTCAGACAAATGGTGACGGAACCCACAAGGGAAAAAGCGATAATGGATCTGGTCCTCACAAATGGAGAGAGTATCTCTAATGTTCGAGTGGGTGCTCACCTGGGTAGTAGCGATCATCAAACGGTTTGGTTTGATATAACGGCTAAAGTGGAGAGCGGCCGCACGATACTTAAAGTCCTAGATTTCAAACGTACGGATTTTAATGCAATGGGAAAGTACCTGAAGAAAGAGCTGTTAGGATGGGAGGACATAAGAGAAGTGGAAAGACAGTGTCTAAGCTGAAAGGAGCGATAAAAATGGCTACGGACCTTTATGTGAAGAAAATCAATAAAAACAAGAGAAAAAGGAAGCCGATATGGTTCTCCAACCTAGTGGCTGAGAAAATAAAGGTGAAAGAGTTGGCGTTCATGAAATATAAAAAAACCCAAGAAGAGGAGAGCAGAAAGGACTACAGGGTGAAACTGAAAGAAGCCAAGAGAGAGATACGTTTGGCGAAGGCACAGGCGGAAGAACAAATGGCTAAAAATGTAAAAAAGGGAGATAAAAATTTTTTCAGATATATTAGTGAAAGGAGGAAGATAAAAAATGGAATTGCTAGGCTGAAAGATGCTGGGAACAAATATGTGGAGAGTGATGAGGAGAAAGCAAATGTGCTAAACAAATACTTCTGTTCTGTGTTCACAGAAGAAAATCCTGGAGAAGGACCGAGATTGTCTGGCAAAGTTACACGAGAAAATGGAGTAGATTCTGCGCCGTTCACGGAGGGTGTTTATGAGCAACTTGAAAAACTGAAGGTGGACAAAGCGATGGGACCAGACAGGATCCATCCCAGGATACTAAGGGAGCTCAGAGAGGTTCTGGCGAGTCCTATTAAAGACTTGTTCAACAAATCTCTGGAGACGGGAGTGATTCCTGGGGATTGGAGGAGAGCGGATGTGGTCCCTATTCATAAAAGTGGTCACAGGGATGAAGCAGGAAACTACAGGCCGGTGAGCCTCACTTCAGTTGTTGGAAAAATAATGGAAGTGTTGCTGAAAGAAAGGATAGTGTATTTCCTTGAATCTAATGGGTTACAGGATCCGAGGCAACATGGCTTTACAAAAGGTAAATCGTGCCAAACGAACCTGATTGAATTTTTTGATTGGGTGACCAGAGAGCTGGATCGAGGACATATGCTAGATGTAATTTACTTGGATTTCAGCAAAGCCTTTGATACAGTTCCTCATAAGAGGCTGTTGAACAAACTTGAAGGGCTGAAGTTAGGACCCAAAGTGGTGAACTGGGTCAGAAACTGGCTGTCGGATAGACGCCAGAGGGTGGTGGTTAATGGAAGTCGCTCGAAGGAAGGAAAGGTGACTAGTGGAGTCCCTCAGGGTTCGGTGCTGGGGCCAATCCTGTTCAATATGTATGTAAGTGACATTGCTGAAGGGTTAGAAGGAAAAGTGTGCCTTTTTGCAGATGATACCAAGATTTGTAACAGAGTAGACACCGAAGAGGGAGTGGAAAATATGAAAAAGGATCTGCAAAAGTTAGAGGAATGGTCTAATGCCTGGCAACTAAAATTCAATGCAAAGAAATGCAGAGTAATGCATTTGGGGATTAATAATAGGAAGGAACCGTATATGCTGGGAGGAGAGAAGCTGATATGCACGGACGGGGAGAGGGACCTTGGGGTGATAGTGTCCGAAGATCTAAAGGCGAAAAAACAGTGTGACAAGGCAGTGGCTGCTGCCAGAAGGATTCTGGGCTGTATAAAGAGAGGCGTAGTCAGTAGAAGGAAGAGGGTGTTGATGCCCCTGTACAGGTCATTGGTGAGGCCCCACTTGGAGTATTGTGTTCAGTTTTGGAGACCGTATCTGGTGAAAGACGTAAGAAGACTTGAGGCGGTCCAGAGGAGGGCGACGAAAATGATAGGAGGCTTGCGCCAGAAGACGTATGAGGAGAGACTGGAAGCCCTGAATATGTATACCCTAGAGGAAAGGAGAGACAGGGGAGATATAATTCAGACATTCAAATACTTAAAGGGTATTAACGTAGAACAAAATCTTTTCCAGAGAAAGGAAAATGGTAAAACCAGAGGACATAATTTGAGGTTGAGGGGTGGTAGATTCAGGGGCAATGTTAGGAAATTCTACTTTACGGAGAGGGTGGTGGATGCCTGGAATGCGCTCCCGAGAGAGGTGGTGGAGAGTAAAACTGTGACTGAGTTCAAAGAAGCGTGGGATGAACACAGAAGATTTAGAATCAGAAAATAATATTAAAGATTGAACTAGGCCAGTTACTGGGCAGACTTGTACGGTCTGTGTCTGTGCATGGCCGTTTGGAGGAGGATGGGCAGGGGAGGGCTTCAATGGCTGGGAGGATGTAGATGGGCTGGAGTAAGTCTTAACAGAGATTTCAGCAGTTGGAACCCAAGCACAGTACCGGGTAAAGCTTTGGATTCTCGCCCAGAAATAGCTAAGAAGAAAAAAAATAAAATAAAATAATTTAAATTGAATCAGATTGGGCAGACTGGATGGACCATTCGGGTCTTTATCTGCCGTCATCTACTATGTTACTATGTTATATTTAATAGTGCCCAAAAAAGACTCAGAAGACTGTCGGGTCATTTTATAGGACTAATGTTGATATTTTATTGGCATTCTCTAAACAATGTCTGGCACAATGGATGAATTTGCCCATCTCTCTTTATGGAAGGGTTCAATTCTATCAAATGATAATTTTTCCTAAGTGGCTATATATGCTTCAGCTGCTGCCTATTCATCTTCAGAGACTGGATGTACAACAGTTCAATCAGTTGTTGGTTCGTTTTCTTTGGCAGGGGAAGAAGTCTAAGACCTCTCTTGCTCGTTTCTTGGAGGCTAGGGGGGGTTTGGGCCTCTCAGATCTCAGCAAATATAATGTGGCTTGTTTGCTTCACTATTTTGGAGACTGGTGCTTGCTGAGTGAGGATTATATTTTTCAGGATTTTGAATTCCCCTTCTTTCACCCATGGCACCTTCTTCCCCTGCTCCAACTACCTGCAAGTGTTACCTTCTGTGGGAGTATGTTCTTCTTCAATCTTTGTGATCTGTATGGAGGGATTTGGTGTTTATTGGGGGGAGATCCTCAGGTTTCAGATCAGTTATCTATTCAAGGTAATCCCCAATTTCAACCTGGAATTGATAATCCCAATTTTGCTCTTTGGACCCAGAAAGGGCTGATCCTTCTCGAACATCTCCTGGATTCCACTGAAAATTTAAAACCCTGGTTTTTTTTATTACAGAAATACTTCACAATGGAAACAAGTCAACTAAATCATCCGATAATCCAAACAAACTGACTTGTCTAATAAATTATCTTTATATCAAAACTCACTTCTTCGGTTAACTATGCTCTCAGATGCCTGCACTGTATAATCATGAACGATTTTCTTTACAGTTTATGCAGGACAAAGGTATCTTTCATCGAGCTTAGTACCTGTGAGCTTGTGTATTACCAAAGCTCCACAGATTTTCAAGGATGATGTTCAATTTTTAGACACATGAAACATAGAAATAGATGGCAGATAAGGGCCACGGCCCATCCAGTCTGCCCACCCTAATGACCATTCCCTACCTTTGCCTTGTGAATAGATCCCATGTGTCGATCCCATTTGGCCTTAAAATCAGGCATGCTGCTGGCCTCAATCACCTCCAGTGGAAGACTATTCCAGCGATCAAACATCCTTTCAGTGAAAAAGAATTTCCTGGTGTCACCTCGTAGTTTCCCGCCCCTGATTTTCCACGGATGCCCTCTTGTTGCCGCGGGTCCCTTGAAATAGAAGATATCTTCCTCCGCCTCGATGTGGCCCATGAGATACTTGAACGTCTCGATCATGTCCCCCCTCTCTCTGCGCTCCTCGAGCGAGTATAGCTGTAATTTGTCTAACCGTTCTTTGTACGGGAGATCCTTGAGTCCCGAGACCATCCGGGTGGCCATTCTCTGAACCGACTCCAGTCTCAGCACATCCTTGCAATAATACGGCCTCCAGAATTGCACACAGTATTCCAGGTGGGGCCTCACCATGGATCTATACAATGGCATAATGACTTCCGGCTTACGGCTGACGAAACCTTGGATGAAGCCTGCTCCACCTGACTGGCAGCCTTCATGTCCTCGCTGACGATCACCCCCAAGTCTCGTTCTGCTACCGTTCTAGTTAGGATCTCACCATTAAGGATATAAGTCTTGCATGGATTTTGGCTGCATAACTTTGCATTTTTTGGCATTGAAGCTGAGTTGCCAGGTCCTAGACCAGCGCTCTAGTAGGAGTAGGTCGTGCATCATGTTGTCGGGCATTGAATCTTCGTCCGTTGTGCATTTGCCCACTACATTACTTAGTTTGGTGTCATCGGCGAATAATGTTATTTTACCGCGAAGCCCTTCTGCCAAGTCTCTTATAAAGATGTTGAATAGGATCGGGCCCAAGACCGAGCCCTGTGGCACTCCACTGATCACTTCTGTCATTTCGGAGGGGGTGCCGTTCACCACTACCCTTTGAAGCCTACTTCCCAGCCAGTTCCCAACCCATTTCGTCAATGTGTCACCTAATCCTATAGAACTCATCTTGCTCAGCAACCTGCAGTGTGGTACGCTATCGCTATCGAATGCTTTGCTAAAGTCCAGGTACACGATGTCCAGGGACTCTCCAACATCCAGCTTCCCCGTTACCCAGTCAAAGAAGCTGATCAGGTTGGATTGGCATGATCTCCCCTTAGTAAATCCATGTTGACGGGGATCCCGTAGATTCTCCTCATTCATGATGGTGGTGGAAGCTATGATCAAGGACGGCATTTGCGAGCACATCGAGAGAAATGGCCTACTGAGAACAAGCCAGCACAGATTCTGTAAGGGAAGGTCATGCCTAACAAACCTTCTGTACTTCTTTGAGGGAATAAGCAGTCGGGTGGACAATGGGGAACCCATAGACATCATTTACCTCGATTTTCAAAAGGCTTTCGACAAGGTGCCACATGAAAGGCTGCTTAGGAAGCTGTGGAACCACGGGGTGGGAGGGGATGTGCACAGATGGATCAAGCACTGGTTGTCGGGTAGACTGCAGAGGGTCGGAGTAAAGGGCCAATATTCTGACTGGCGGGAAGTCACGAGCGGTGTGCCACAGGGATCAGTGCTGGGGCCATTACTCTTCAACATATTCATCAATGACCTAGAAAAGGAGGCAAAGTGCGAGGTTATAAAATTTGCAGACGATACCAAACTGTGCGGCAGAGTTAGGTCCAGGGAGGAGTGTGAGGACCTGCAAAGGGACTTGGACAAGCTGGAAGACTGGGCAAACAAATGGCAAATGCGCTTTAACGTGGAAAAATGTAAGGTCATGCATATAGGGAAAAAGAATCCGTTGTTCAACTACAAATTGGGGGGGGCATTGTTGGGAGACAGCGGTCTTGAGAGGGACTTGGGTGTGCTGGTGGATGCATCACTGAAGCCATCTGCACAGTGCGCAGCAGCCTCAAAAAAAGCCAACAGGATGCTGGGCATCATAAAGAGGGGCATAACAACCAGGACGCGGGAAGTCATCATGCCATTGTATCGAGCGATGGTGCGTCCACATCTGGAATACTGCGTTCAATATTGGTCGCCGTACCTCAAGAAGGACATGGCGGTACTTGAGAGAGTCCAAAGGAGAGCAACCAAACTGGTAAGAGGGCTGGAACACTGCCCATACGCCGAGAGGTTGGATAGGCTGGGGCTCTTCTCTCTGGAAAAAAGGAGGCTCAGGGGAGATATGATAGAGACCTTCAAGATCATGAGGTGCATGGAGAGGGTGGATAGGGACAGATTCTTCAGACTGAAGAGGACAACAGGTACGAGGGGGCATTCGGAGAAACTGAAGGGAGATAGGTTCAAAACAAATGCAAGGAAGTTTTTTTTCACCCAAAGGGTCGTGGACACTTGGAATGCGCTACCGGAGGAAGTGATCAGGCAGAGTACGGTACAAGGATTCAAACAGGGATTGGACGGATTCCTGAGGGATAAAGGGATCGTGGGATACTGAGAGAGGTGCTGGGATGTATCACAGGTATAGAAAGCTAACCAGGTAATAAGTATAGAAACCCAAGTTTCAAGTTTCAAGTTTATTAAATTATTTGATTAAACGCTTTTCAGGATACAAAGCGTTTTACAAAGAAATAAAATTGGATTTCTTAAAATCACAAATACATCGTAAATGAAAATAATTACTTAAAAAATTAAAAAACGAGCTGGGGTAACAAACACATGGAACAGTAGGAAAGGAGGGAAAAGAATAAATACAATAAAAAAAAACAAAAAACAAGATGAGTTAATCAGATTGGGTTAGAACATAAGGATAATGTGAGAAAAGGATTTACAAACTTGAAAATCTAAAAAAAAAGGGGATATATACTCAGAGTTTAATATAAAATGATAACATTAGGAATGAACCGAAAAATAAACTTTTAGTTAAAGGCTTCTTTAAAAAGAAAACACTTTAAACTATTTTTGAATTTATTCAAATCTTGTTCAAGTCTTAAATGAAGAGGAAGTGAGTTCCAAATTGTAGGGGCTGTAACCGAAAAAATCAGGTCACGGCGAGTACCGATGACTTTCAAAGAGGGAACATAAAGGGACGCTTGTGAGGATGATCTGAGAACTCTAGAGGGGCTGTAAGGGATCAGAAGCCTGTCTAAAAATGCAGGTGTATTATTTCTTAATGTCTTAAAGACTAATAGTGCTATTTTATAGGTAATTCTATATGAAATTGGTAGCCAGTGAGCATTTTGAAGCAGCGGTGTAACATGATCGAATTTTTTGGAACCTGTGATTACCTTTATTGCAGTGTTTTGTATGATTTGGAGGCGCCTTATATCCTTAAGATATGCCCCCTTTAACAAGGAATTGCAGTAGTCTAGTTTTGAAATCACTAGAGAATGTATTAAAGTATTGAGTGAAGATGAATCTAGAAGGGGAGCCAATGAACGGATCATTCTTAGTTTATAGAAACAATTTTTCACCAAAGCACTGATGTGTAGTCTGAAAGAAAGATTGTTGTCTAAAATGACGCCTAAGATTTTTGTATTGGTAGTGAGGTATAGAGGTTTGTTATCTATTAAGATTGGGTTGATTAGTTGTACACCTTCTTTCCCTGAAAAAAGCATAGATGTAGATTTATTGATACTTAAAGAAAGTTGATTATTGTTCAACCAATCGTGAACTTTGGCCAGCTTACGGTTGATTTCAAGTATATCCTGGGAGCTTGAAGAATCAATAGAGTGTAAAAGTTGAAAATCAACCAGGTCGTGCATGTGCAAGACTGGAGGGTTAGGACTTCGATGGGAAGCTAGGACTTAAATGGGTAACCAGGGTGGCAAGGGGACCCCCTCTGGGGATTCAGACAGGTCTTGACCTGTTTGGGCCGCCGCGGGAGCGGACTGCTGGGCAGGATGGACCTGTGGTCTGACTCGGCGGAGGCACTGCTTATGTTCTTATGTTCTTATGATCTTATCCAGTTGGTGTTTGATTAGAGTTTCCATTAGTTTGCTCACTATCGATGTTAGACTCACTGGTCTGTAGTTTGCCGTCTCCATCTTTGAGCCTTTTTTATGGAGTGGAATGACGTTAGCCATCCTCCAGTCCAACAGGACGCTGCCTGTACTAAGGGAGAGGTTGAAGAGCGCTGACAGTGGCTCTGCCAAGACCTCACTCAACTCCCTAAGCACCCTGGGGTGTAGGTTGTCAGGCCCCATTGCCTTGTTAACCTTGAGCTTCGACAGCTCACCGTAGACACTGCTGGGCGTAAACTTGAAGTTACTAAACGGGTCAACCGAGTCAGCCCTTGTCTGTAGCTGAGAGCCAAGCCCCGGCACTTCTCAGGTGAAGACTGAGCAGAACAAAATCTTAAATAAATGTGCACTTGATTTAATGTTATTGATTATTGAGAACAGCATGAAAGTAATCAATCAACAGAAAATCACATTGGACACAGATTTAAATAATTTAAAAACATCAATCATGGATTTAGAGTTTGCAGATAATTTTAAAAGCCTCAATGATAATATGGAGAAATTCAGAGAGGGTTTAAAGAGGAATAAACTTCGGAAATTTAAACGAGATGAACAAGATTATCTTAACAACAAAGTTTATCCCTGGATGTACATTGCAGACAAGGGTATGACAAAGCAGAATGACACTACGAGTTCAGATGTTTCTTTGTCATCTATCTCTACTAGTGGTGATGGCACAACTCATTTTTAAGAAGAGATCAGTCAACAAGATGAGGCCGTTCCCAGTCACAGATGAATCAGTGGTGTTGAATTTATCAAGTCATCCATTGAATACAGCTGAAATTTCGGTTCTCACATATGGTCTTTCTTTTGTACCTTCCACTCATTTTGATTCATTTCAGTTTCAAATGGACTTGGAGAAACTTTTAAGGAAATTACAACTAAAGATTTTTTTCAGTGCACAAGTGCCGGCTCAGGACCGGATGATTATTGTCCCTAAAATTCATGGTCCCCACCAGGTCCTATAGATCCAATAATTAATGCCTTTAAACAGTATGTTTTGACAGATGTTTCATTGTGGCAACAAAATAGAAAATACACATACAAGAATTTAAATAAGGCAGAAATACAGGCAGTTCATTCATTGAAAACAGATAGATCTGTAGTAATAAAAAAGGCTGACAAAGGAGGGGCCATAGTGATATTGGATAAAGACAAATATGATCCAGAGAACATGAGACAACTGAATGAAGGAGTGCATGAAAAAATTTCTTTAGATACTACAAAGAGATTACAGGGACAAATTCTTAAATTAATGGATCAGGGAGTTTTAGAGGGGTTTTTTTTTTAACTCAAAAAGATCATAAATTTTTAAATAAAAAATCTCCCATAATGCCAGTTTTTTACACTCTACCTAAGATCCATAAACGGTTAGAAGATCCCCCGGGGAGACCAATTACATTGTCACGGGGTTCAATTTTAGAACCGCTTTCTAAGTTTGTTGACAAATTTTTAAAATATGAGGTTTTGAAAATCAGATCAAGAGACCTCGTGGTGAAATTGAATTTGGTCCCGAAAGAGTTGTTTCCTTTCATAATGGTGTCCTTCGATGTAGCTTCATTGTACACAGCAATACCACAGGACGATGCTTTAGACATCATCAACAAAATTTTGGATAAAAGAGAGAGACCAAATACTATACCCATGGCATTTTTGTTGAATTTAGCACAAATAGCAATGAAGGAGAATTTTTTCCTGTACAATAAAAAATTTTATAAACAAAAAAAAGGAGTAGCGATGGGGGCAGTGTTTGCCCCCTTAGTAGCCAATTTGTATGTGGCCGAGTTTGAGGCCGTTTGGATACAGAACTCTCCTTCTGAAAGTTGTATCAGCAGATGGTTTAGATACATCGACGATGTGTTAATGCTTTGGAGAGGTACAGAAGAGGATCTATATCGGTTCACACAGTGGTTGAATAGTGATTTAAATTTAAAGTTCAGTACGCATTACTCAAGCTACCAGTTAGAGTATTTAGATTTAAAGATCATTCAAGAAGATGACCATTTTGATTTTGATGTCCATGTGAAATCTACAGACAGGAACACTCTTTTGAATTTCCGTAGCTGTCATCCAGCTAGTTTAAAGAAAAATCTGCCTTTTTCTCAGTTTCTGCGTTTAAAACGTAATTGTTCCACAACCAAAAAGTTTAAATGTCAATCTCAAGTTTTGACACATAAACTGGAAAGTCGGGGTTATCCAAAGAAGATCATAAAGAAAGCTTTCAAACGAGCGAAATACTATCATTGGGATTGGCTATTACAAGAAAAAGTTATTAACAGGGACAAACAACTGGAAGATACATTGACTTGTGTATATTGAAATATTCAACTCAAGGTAATGAGATAGCGAGTATCTTGAAAGACAATTGGAAAATTATTAAAACTCATCCAGTTTTTGAAGACTTGGATTTACGTATAGCATTCTCAAGAGATAGAAATTTGAAGGATATCTTATTTCCTACTGTACACACTTTGGACATTCAAGTTGACAGAAATGTGCTACCAGTTGGGTTTTTCAAGTGTGGCAAATGCAGTATTTGTGACATTACTGTATCCTTAAAAGAATGTACTAATCCATCTGATGGGAAAACATATTCCATCAAACATTTTCTTCTGACCACATAATATATGTTATTTCTTGTCCATGAAACAAATTTTATGTGGGGATGTCAACTAGACCTTTTAGAACGAGAATGATAGAACATAAATCAAACATCAAACAAGAAAAATTAAATGCTTCATTAGCAGAACATTGTAGACTGTTACAGCACAAGTTTTCTGAACTGAGATGTTTTTGCATTGACAAGGAAACATTGAACATCCGGGGTGGCAATAGACAGAGAAAATTGCTCCAACAGAAGTTACGTTGATCTTCAGACTCGACACTCTTAAACCCAGAGTATTGAACACTACTATAGATTGGGGTTCATTTGTTTAATTGTTTCAGTTTAAATTTTTTTCAGTTAAATTTTTTTCAGTTTAATTTTTTCAGTTTATTTCTTCAGTTCATGTTTTTATTAATCTATAGTATTGGTAGACAGTTAGAGTTAATTAATTCACGTTTTTTGCTCAATTTCAATGACGACGTGTAGAGCTTATAAGCGCATGCATGGGCGTCTGTTGGCTGACAGCGCCATTTTGCTTTTCAGTTAGGAGCATAGCTGCACAGTGAGTAATCTCTTACAAAGTTTATTTATTATCTTTAACAATTTAAGTATAATGATGATATGGTTTGTTTCATTGTAGTTGCACAGTAGACCCCTGAAGAAGCTGCCAATAGGTGAAACGGGTCCCCGTTGGGCATAAGATTTTTAGCGCTACAACCAAGATATCGGCACCAAAGCTATAAAGAGATAAGTGCCGGTTTTAACTATTTATTTTGCACAGAGAGCACTTTATATAAGTTAAAGCACAAAGCATTAGCACCTTCTCAGCTCACAGGTACTAAGCTCGATGAAAGATACCTTTGTCCTGCATAAACTGTAAAGAAAATTGTTCATGATTATACAGTGCAGGCATCTGAGAGCATAGTTAACCGAAGAAGTGAGTTTTGATTAAAGATAATTTATTAGACAAGTCTTGTTTGTTTGGATTATCGGATTTTTTTTAATTACAGACCTGCACCTCTCTGGCTATGGGGGGGGGGGGAGGTGTATTTGCTTATAAACAGATTCAACACTATGTGTGTTCCTTAAGGCCAACTGGCCTGAAACTTCAGCTTGGTCATAAGTTACGTATTTCTTTTTATCAGTATCGGGTCAGTGGGCTGTCGATGTCTGCGTTGCATGGAGCCTTAAGTTTGTTATACCCTGCTAAGACATATATCGATTTGGACTTTCACTGGGGGAGAGATCTGGGTATGCCTGTCGAGTCCCTGAACTTTTCTTCTTCCATTAATTTATTTTGGGTATCTCTCTCAGTGCTGAACTTAGAGAGTTTTAATTTTGGGTGATACATCGGGCCTATTTTTCTCAGGAACAGGTTTTCAAGGCAGGGGGTTTATCAACCTCAGTTTGCCCTAAATGCTAACAGAGTACTAATTAATTTTTACATGCTTTCTGGGCCTGACCTAGAATAAAAGCTTTTTGGAGGGCTATTCTTAGATATCTGGAATGCCTCTTCGGTCAATCTCTTCTTATGTCTCTGGCACAGTTCTTTTTGGCCCACTATGAATTTTTCCACATACCTAATAGGGGACATCGGATGTTGATTCGGAAAACTGCTGTTCTTGGTAAGTAAATTATCCTTAGTATTTAGATGCAATCGGCCACACCTGCTTTCTGGGCCTGGCGGAATCGCCTTCACGGTTAATGATTTTGGGACAAAGACATGCCCGTCTTACTTTTAAATGCAAAAGGGTTTTCCTGTAGGTTTGGGATGCTTACATTCAGTCCCTATCGCCCAAGGCTCGCAGTTTAGTTCTCAACTCATTTCTAACTTGGATTTTAGGAAATTTGATTTTTTTTTAGGGGGGGTTGTTTTGGGTGTTTTTTTTTTTTGTAAGGGCGCTCACCCTGGATTGTTGGTACGGCATGTGTGGCTGTGTGTGGAGGGGTGGGGTGGGAGGGATCAGGAAGTTTTATTTTTGTGTATAATTATATTGTTTTGGGAGGGGGGTTATATTTGGGACAATATTTGTTAGGGAGTATAAGAACACTCTGACTCTTGCTTTTGTCTTTTGCTAACCTTGCTGAGGGGTTGTTAATAGGGGATTTCTGTGTGACATTCATAATATGCATACTTTGTATCATGTGTATCTCTGGTTGGTGTTGTTTCATGCAGTTAATAAAAAATGATTTACTCAAAGAACATAAAGCAAAAAAGCATACTGTACTACATTTTAAAGCAAAGCGCTCTCAATAAGTGTGTTATAAACAAAAACTCAAGGGTAAACTTACTGGATTATATCAGTCATCATCAGGACTCAAAAGATTTATTATTTATAAAATACAAGACAATGTCACAAAACTACCATAACATAAAAATGACAAACTATACAGCATATACTGTGTATATATATATATATATCTCCAAGAAAAATTTTTTTTGTATTGACAGCATCTAAGAGCCGCCGCGTGAGCGGACTGCTAGGCATGATGGACCACTGGGTCTGACCCAGCAGCGGCAATTCTTATGTTCTTATGTTTAAGATAGAGGTTTCAAAAACATGTAGTCAGAGTGCAAGATTTCTGTGCATGAGATCAATTTGCATACAATAGAGGTCCTGTGTGCAAACAGATCTCATGCATATGCATTGCAGAAATTCAAGAAAACTTGACAAGGACTGAGTCTGGGGATCCTTCATCTTCAGGTCACAGGCCAAGGGATTTTCAATCTCTAGCTGGCCTGGTTCTGAGGATATCCACAATGAACATACATGATACATCTGTACACAATAGAGGCAGACATACAACTGCTTCTCATTTTTATTTATTTGATTTTTTAGCCCATCCTCCCAAAGGAGCTCAGGTACTGGAGCATTTTCCCTATCTGTCCCAACGGGCTCACAGTTTATCTAAAGCAGTGTTTCTCAAGTCAGTCCTGGAGTACCCTCTTGCCAGTCAGGTTTTCAGAATATCCACAATGAGTAGGCCTGAGATTGGTGTGCATAAACTGCTTCCATTATATGCAAATTTCTTTCATGCATATTCATTGTGGATATCCTGAAAACCTGACTGGCAAGGGGGTACTCCAGAACTGACTTGAGAAACACTGATCTAAAGTACCTGGGGCAGTGGAGGATTAAGTGACTTGCCCAGGGTCACAAGGAGTCGCGTAAGGTTTAAATCCACAACCTCAGGGTGCTGAGGCTGTAGCTCAAAACCAAGGACTGGCTCAAGTTCTTATTATCCAACTCCTTCAAGTCCTGCTATCTTTGACAAGTTCACTCAAACTTACTGCAGTAAAGGCTTAAATCAATGCTGAAGCAAATTCTTTCCTTTTCCTTTAAAAGTTACAAGCTTTTAGATAAAGACCCCCCTCCCCAGACAGTTTCATAATGAAGCATCTAGGCTGTTAATAAAAAACTCCTTACTGGTAAAGATTGTCTGGAAGAGTTTTATAGCATAAACTATGTTATAAAATGTTGGAAGAACTGCTGGATAATCCCTCTCATTCTATAATCTTGTGCACAAAGTTGCATATGTGGGTTACAGAATATCTACAGTTCCACACAAGTCAACTGACAAATTGGTTGCTGTCACAAAATCAATTATTATTGATAACTGGAGTTCATTAGCATTAATTGCACAAAACTGTAGTTACCCACATTAACTGCCCTTCATTAGTATTCTATGACCTTAGCATAAATTCTAAAGTGTGTAACAGCAAGGGCACTGTGGATGGTCAGAGGCATGCCAAAACACTTGTGCATTAAGTTTAGAGAATAACAAAAATTCTAGTGCAATAAGTGTGTCATTCTGCACAGTAGGATATTCTCCCCCATGCCCATGAGCCGTGCAGAAGGAATCCACTCCAGGTTTTCAACTCCACCTTCTTCACCAAAGGACTCTGCTGTCCCCTTCAGTTTTTCCTTCTGAACACAAGCTAGAATGTGTCTTTCTGATCTGTTCTGTGTATTTATTATTTTTGGTGTTTTTTATGTTTCTTTTTATGGCTTTTGATGCACCAGAGCTCCCTAGTGCGGGGGGAAGTTCTAACTGCCTAGAGAAGCAGACTTGGTCTGAAGCCAGCAGGTTAATCCCTTGGGGACCTGTTTGGCCAGCCTGCAGAAAATTTTGTGGAGCTTGGGATCCGTATCCCTAGTTGCTTAGCTCAACTACTGATTCACAGAGGCTTGAGTGCAGGCTGTTAGGCATCCACGGGGGGCTCTTCAGGGTACTGGCTGCAATTTTGCTTTCCCCCTTTTTGCATGCAGTTCCGTAGTGGGTCGAGGATCAGTCCGATTTTGCTCTGACTGGCAGCCCGAAGATCTCAGCATTTGCAGGATTGACTGACCAAAACAAGGTCTTTTCTCTCAGATTCAGCTACGAATTAGAGTTGAGGCAGGCTGCAACAACTTAAGAGCACACAGCATAGTGAGTAAGGCTATTACAGCCTATGAGCAAATTCAGGGGGGTCTGAAAAACCTATTTTTGCAGGTTTCTGACACATCCTATTGGGCCCCCACTTCTGAAATCCTATTTTCAGAGGGTTTTTACTTTCAGTTAAAGCATTTGAGTCATTTTTTTGGTGCTAAAACACTGCTGCCGCCAGCCATCTTAGATTTCCCAACTTTTTTCAAAGTTCTCCAGATCATTCAAATCACCTCATTTTGCCTCAAAACTGGTAGGGATGGAGTCCTCATGCTCTTTTACCCCTAATTCATATCTGACTTGTGCTAGATGGACGCCGGAGCATCCTAGCGCCAAATGCTGCACAGAATGTGAAGGGGAAGGAGGAGCATCCTCCTTGGTCTTTAGGGCTGAGAAACCTTGGGGGGGGGGCTGTTTCCTGGGAGAAAATCCTTCCTGGAGCCCCAGACCAGCGGCGTACCTAAGTGTAAAAGTGAGGAAGCCTCAAAGCTCGAGAGACATAAGGTGGAGTTACCTAAAAGGGACTCAGAGTTGTCTAGTATAGGCTTTTCTCCTGAATTTGTTAATTTGATATGGACAGTCTATTTGGATAGCCGGGATCTCTCATAGGAGGTCTGATGTTGAGCCAGGGGTCATGCAAGAGGACTTGAGTTCCCAGAGTGCATGAGGATCTTTGGCAGAAGCTGTCCAGGACCCTGGGGATCTTTCTGACAGGGACTCGGAAGACAAGGGTTAAGTTTTTATGCCCTTTATCACAGAGCAAATCTTCCCTGCTTGGCTATTTAGTGTCACAAGTAGGAGCAAGTATACAGGAAGCAGTGGGGGTCCTCGACCAAGGGGAGGATCTAACAGTACACCAGCCAAAGCTTTGAATTGTCTTTTTGGGACCACATACACTCTGCGATCCTGTGTAGCCTTCAGTACCACGCCTCCCTCAGGGATGTGCGCTTGGTTACCTGAGGAACTAAGGAATTCACCTTAGGCTGGGTGAATATCTGTTGACATTCCTGTGCCTTAGGATACAGCTTAGTCTTTGTTTTGGATACCTTTAGAGAACCCTCAGGAGCATCCCAGTGCTCCATAATTAGGATACCAGGGAAACACTGATCAGAATGCCAGGGAAAAGACGTGGATTGTGCTCACACTCTATTCAGGATAGAACACTGAGTGGAAGGGGCCTGCTGGGAGTCTAACTGTAACTCCCTCAGGTAACAAAGTGCACATCCTTACCAAGTGAGGGAGGCGTGGTACTGAAGGATACGCATGATCGCAGAGTGCATGTGGTCCCAAAAAGACAGTTCAAAGCCTTTTCTGTGCAACGTGCTTGTCATACCAAGATGTGTGGGCTCACCCTGGCAGAGAACGAGCCTTTGCCACAGCTGTTGTTGGCAAGGGTGGATTATGTGGCTGATGCCCTCTATGTCATCATCAGAGTCATGAGCAAAGTCTCAGCTTATTCAATTTCAGCCTGCAGAATGCTTTAGATCAGGTAAATGAGCGGGGGGATTCCACCTCCAAGGCTACTCTCAGCAGACTCCCTTTCAAAGGACAGATATTGTTTGGAAAGGGTCTGGACAATCTGATGGCTAGTGAGGCAGATCAACGGTCTGACAGCAGACCGAGAACCTCTAGAGGTTTTGGGCAGAATTTTCATAATTTCAGATGCTTTTGTCAGTACTTGGGTGGAGCCTCAACTCAGAGATCCTATCAGGGATCAAGACAGAGATTTATTTATTTTAGGTATTTATATATCGCATATCAAAGTTCTTGGAGCTACCCTTTAGGTTTGCAACAGTACCCCACATGTTCATTAAGGTGATGGTAGTAGTAGCAGTGTATCTCTTCAGGGCAGGGTTGCAAGTGCACCCATATCTGGATGACTGGCTGATCAGGGCTCCATCGTTCTGGGAAGGAGAACAAGCAGTGGCTCAAATAATCCAGCTCTTACAGAGCCTGGACTGGATAGTGGCTCCATAAATGTTTCTGATTGGTATGATTATTTTGATGTTTCGATTGTTCAATTAAAATGTTTAACATGTTTGTTATACTTTCAAAGCAGAACAGATTTGTAGTTCGGAGAGTCTCCCCCATACCCCTCCTTCTTATCTGGTCCTATATCGACTGCTTTGGTACAAACTGAAGAGCGCAGAAGAGCCCTCTGGTGAAGGAGGTAGAGTTGAAAACTTGGAGAGGATTCCTTCTGCATGGCTTGCGAGCATGGGGAAAAAATCTTCCTATCCAGAATGATACACCTATTTACTAAAAAGTTATAAGCAAGGTAACAACTGCACAATTGTAACATTTAATCATGGACATTTACACCATGGTATAAGCGGCTGTGCCTAACAAGTCTAATTACCAACATAGAATTCATGCTTAAAGCACAACAGCCCAGCACATAAATTTAGGTGACCTGTACTGAATTAGCCCCTAAACAAATATTCCTAGAGAGGGCTGGCTGCATGCTGATCCACAGAATTATGGTGCTGTACTCTTCAGTACACAAGTCCATCACTCAGAAAAAAAATGTATTCATGGATGAAGAGAAGAGCCATCACAAGAGATGTTTGGCTTTAGTTTTAAGTTTTTCATTTTCTAGCAGCAATGGTACTCCTGGAATTAAGCATCTCCCACTGTGCACCCTCCTCCTGCTGAAGACATTGTCCTATTTATAAAGAAGTACACTCCCCCCTCCGTATTCGCAGGGGTTAGGGGCAGAGCCGGCCCACGAATATTGAATATTCGCGAATAACTTTTGGGCCGGCTCTAACCCACCCCTGCCTCCTTCCGCCTTCCTCCCAGCATTCCAGACCTTACCTGGTAGTCTAGTGGCTTTCGGGGCAGGAGCAAATGGCTGCCATGAGTTCCCATAGTTTCTCGAGACTACGATGGGAACTCCCCGCAGCCATTTGCTACGAGTGATCTGCATGGGGCAGGAGCGTAGGAAGATCGCTCCTTCCCCAAAAGCCCACTAGACCACCAGGTAAAGTCTGGGATGCTGGGAGGGAGGCGGGGAAGGTCCGGAATGCAGCTTTATTTTTTTTTTATTGCAAATAACCGAATCCGCGGATATTGAAACCACGGATTCGGAGGGCTCACTGTATAGTATTCTGGCTTCAGGAGTACTGCAGGGTGTATTAAAAAAAAAAAAAAAAGACTAGGGGCATTTTGCAGTTTTGGTTCAAGCCATTATTTTATCTCAGTTGAACTATGGCAACTCACTTTATGCTTGTTTAAGTAAATGTAATTTGAGGAGGCTACAACTTATCCAGAATATGGCAGCTAAACTGATAAACGATAATCATAAATATAATCATGTCACACCTTCACCGAGATCCTTTCACTGGCTTCCTGTTTATTGGAGGATCCAATTTAAATGTGCAACTGTAATTTTCAAAATCCTATATAGTATTTTTTCTCCTTTGGTTCCTGTCTCATTTAATTCACAAGAAATCTCTAATTCTAGCTCTCAGAAATATAAACCTGGCTTTCCCACTGATAAAGAAATAAAAACTATGGCCAATTTTTGTCGATCATTTCCTTTTTTATTCGTAAAAGTTTGAAATGACCTTCCTTCTCTATTTAGATTTCTCTCTCATCTACCCACTTTTCGTAAAGTACTGAAGACATATTTATTTCAGAAATTTACTAATGATCCTTCTTTTTCAAATAATCAGTCATAAAAGATAAAATTCTGGCCTAAAAGATATAGTTTCTGTTCTAAATTTTATTAATATTTTGTTAACCGAGTTGAGCCCTCTTGTTGGGATGAATCGGTATAATAAAATCAAAGATTAGATTAGATTTACTAAGCTTTTCTTTCCCAGGGAAAAAAAACCTTGGGCAACATGCCGCATATGTATTCACAAACTGAAATAATTATGATATCACATGGGGCCTATAAGAGTCCGAGGCTCTGATATAGATGTGTCTACACTCTTATCTGGTAGATAGGATTGGGGATGGCAGTGTTCTACTAGTCCCTTTTGTTTGGAAAATGATACTTTTCTGTTATTTGGTCAGTTCAGGTTCTGTTTCCTGTTGCTGTATTTTGTTTAGTTGTATTTTTTCTATTGTATATTTTTCATCATCATCAATAAACACATTTCAATAAAAGGCAAAAAAAAACCCCAACCCTGCTGAGCTCACTATGCACAGTGAGTGCATAAAGAGAACTCGGCCACAGCTGAAACTAATGGCTTACTTTGCACATTGTACTGATCTCCTCACTGCTCAACCGCTCAGGATTCACAGAATTATCCTCAAGCATCACTTACAACTTATATAAACTTTTCATGCTGTTTGATATTTCTGCTACAGGTGTAAAAGATTAGTATGAAACACTGTACTGCTGTTCCCACTCACAGGCAGAAGTCAGAACAAGCAAGATTAAAAAATAAATAAAGAAAAAAGTGGAGTACCACCATTTTCCTTCAGTTCACAGCAAACTGTCCAATGGTTTCTATAAAAAAATACTTTGGATAGATACTTCTCAATAAATCATTATCAGTTGACATAAAACATTTTCACGTATCTTGCTCATCCACTTGGTCTTGAAAATATTCATCAAAATTCGGAGCATTGTCAGCAACAGATTCCTGCCATAAAATAAGACAGTAAGAGTGAAAAGCTGGTTTTAGCTAATGCTTCAGCAAGACTGGTAACTAAACTGTGTCCTCACTGCTCTCTTCTTGCTAAAGTATTTTCAGCTGACGTTTCTTGCTAGATTTGGTATATCTAACCTAGTGTGTCACAAACTGTGTGCCATACAACACTGGCGAGGAGGATTGGTGCTGGCACTGGCTGACTGCCTACAAGACGTGCCTCTCGCAGTGAGTGGCATGTCTTGTAGGCAGTTAGCGGCACCTGAACCTCTTCTCCTTGCCAGCACCCCTACTGGAGGCCCCATCTGGAGGGCACCCGAACATGCACAGATGTCGACGTGATGATGTCATGCATGTGCATGACATCACCATGTCGACATATGCGCATGACCGAGTGCCCTCCAGCTGTAGCATGGAGTTTACTGTGCCGCTGAGTAAAAAGGTTTGCGGGACACTGATCTAATCCCATCAGAAAGGAGAGGGAATAGGAACTTGTATAACGCCTTTTTGTGGCTTTGGCATTTCAAAGCTGACATTCAAAGCGGTGGGTACTGGAGGATTAAGTGACTTACCCAGGGTCACAAGGAGCAACACTTAGATTTGATTTCAGAACCTCTGAGTGCAGAGGTAGCAGCTCTACCAGTGAGCCAAACCAGTAAGTCACACCTTCCCCCAGTCATGTGACAAGAGGATCTATCATTCTCAACTTCCATGTAATCCCTTCAGGCCAAAATGCTATGCCCAGACCACCAGAACCCAATAAACTGCTTTAAGACCATGGATGTGAGAACATCATCGTCAAAACTCCCCTGTAAACTCATGAAGGCATGAGCCAAACAGAATGGAGAATGGTCCAAAAAGCTCCGACACTATGAAGTCCAATGTAGAGAATGACACGGGGACTTTCCTGTGGCAAACCCGCAGGAACGGGTGGGAGGGGGAAATCGGCCATTTATCGCGGGTACGGGAACATGGCTTTTCACCGCCCCGCAGAGCAGTAAATGGTCTTGTCCCCCTCCTCACCCTACCAGCCAGCATCCCCCCCTCAATGATTGTGGGTCCAGCAGCAGGCCCCTCCTCTCCCTATTGCGGACCCAACAGCTTCCCTCTCTCACACCCTCCCGCCCTCGATCCCGATTGTGGGTTAAAACCAGCAGGAAAAAAACCCCAACTGTGACTCCCCTGGGTTGGCCCCTTTGTGCCTACCAGCCTCTTAGAAGCTTTGTGGATGAAGAGACAACATTGCAGGCTTGCTCCGGGATCTTCTAGCTGAGTCCCTCCTTCTGATCTAACTTCTGGTTTCCCGTGTCATTCTCTAGTCCAATGACTTAGTAGAGCGCTTGATGGGATACACACTAGTAGAGCTCTATGAAATCCTTTCAAGACTAGTTACCTTTGGCTCCTTGAACTCCAAATCTTCCCCATACTGGATAGCAAAGTCAATGTGCTGTAGTACGATGTTTACACATTCCTCATCAGACCGGTCAAAGGGTAAAAAGCGAACCATGCTGTAGTCATCGATCTAGAAGAGGGAAATATTTTAAAGGGAAGCCCTTGTGAGCATGACAGTGTAGGGCAGGGGTGTCAAAGTCTCTCCTCGAGGGCCACAATCCAGTTGGATTTCAGGATTTCCCCAATGAATATGCATGAGATCTATTTGCATGCACAGCTTTCATTGTATGCTAATAGATCTCATGCATATTCATTGGGGAAATCCTGAAAACCCAACTGGGTTGCGGCCCTCGAGGAGGGACTTTGACATCCCTGGTGTAGGGTGATTGACCTTACTTTTAGATTCTCACCTCATTCCTGAATCCGTGTGTCTCCATGCTATCAGAGTCGGCAGTCTTTTGCTTCCTCCGTCTTTTTCCACAACTCATCCATAATCTCCACTCTGCCTTAATCCCTATCTTTAAAGCCTCCCTGTTTAGTTTGTCCTGAAGACACAGGATTTCATCACAAATAATCAAGATCTTCCAAAGTTAGATGAAGAGTCAAGTGACTTCAGGCTACACTGTTTCTTTAATAAAATTATTGAGAGGGTCTCTCTCATCTCACACACAAGTTTACTTCTATTATATGCACAGTTTGTTTTGGATATGATCTTACCAGGCCACATATGGCTTCAGTTAGCTTTTGGAATTTCTTGCTTTTTAGTGCACTTGAAGAGTCCTCAATCAGAGAATACATGTCGGGGTCTAGATATCTAAAAGTAAAATGCAGGTCTGATCATTGTCAATCTTACATAATTATTCCATGACAGCTTCAAAAGGCAGATGTAAAAGGAATCAAGACTGGTGACACAGGGCTTGGATTTATCAATTTTTTTTCATTCCTGGTGCCCACAGATTATGCTTCAAGAACCTAAAAAAGATGTTACCTATCCCGAGAACAGGGTTGTCATTTTTAATTCTGCTGCACCTCCATACAGAATAAAATGACAGGCTAATAGTCATTGCAGCAACTTGGAGTTTTGGTTTGCTGCTAATATGGTTCATCATTGTATATCCATGTTTATTATCATTTTGATATACCTCCAATCGAAGCCATCAAGGCGGTTTACAAAAAAAATATCCCTGTTCTATCAGGTCTTAAGAACTATCCCAGATAATATACTACAAGGGATCTTGAAAAAGTTTCCACACTTCTATATTTTTTTAAGCACTATTTAAATATCTCAAAAGCAAATTACATCACTTTTTCACATAATTTAATTTAAGAACATAAGAATAGCCTTACTGAGTCAGACCAATGGTCCATCAAGCCCAATAGCCCGTTCTCACGGTTGCCAAAACCCAAGGAGTAGAAACATTCCATTCAGAATCCCAAAGAGCAGCAAGATTCCAGAATCCCAAAGAGCAAAAAGATTCTAGAAACCCAAATAGTATTAACATTCCATGCTACCGATCCAGGGCAAGCAGTGGCTTCCCCCATGTCTTTCTCAATAACAGACTATGGACTTTTCCTCCAGGAAATTGTCCAACCCTTTCTTAAAACTAGCTACGCTATCCATTCTTACCACAACCTCTGGCAATGCGTTCCAGAGCTTAACTATTCTCCGAGTGAAAAAATATTTCCTCCTATTGGTTTTAAAAGTATGTCCCTGTAGCTTCATTGAGTGTCCCCTAGTCTTTGTAATTTTTTACGGAGTGAAAAATTGATCCACTTGTACCCATTCTACTCCACTCAGGATTTTGTAAACTTCAATCATATCTCCCCAGCATCCTCCTAATTTCTTAATGCCATCAGAAAAGAACATTTTTAGTTGAGTACAAAAATATGAAAGTGTGGAAATGTTTTGAAGAATCCTCGTAGCAGGTCTGTTCCACTGCACTGCAACCCTGATCGTCACTTGGCAGCTGATTTCTACTTCACATTGCTAGTCACTTGCAAAGTAAGAAATAAAAGCCAAACACAGAAAGGAAAGCTAGGAGTCCAAAACCACTGAACAGGTGGAAGTCAAACTAATTCTCATCACAGGCACAGAATTTATCAGAAAGTATGACCGGGAGCAGGTTGGGGTAAAAAGAATATTGAAATTCAAAAGTGTGGGATAAAGCATGTAGGATCTTGCTGCCAAGAAGTTGAGGTCAGATGGATATTTTAGTCTTTACTATCGTTTGGTTTTCTCTGTCCTCGTTTGTATTCTCGGAGATGTCCTGTGTTCATGTTCCCAAATCTGTGCTATTAAGTCACCAGCTTCCATATCCTAAATCTCTGATTTCTCATTGCCAGGACAAAATTTCACAAAATAACAGCAGTGAATTGTAATTACAGTCGTGGGACGTGATCCAGAACTCACTTTTCAATTTCTTTTTTGGCTTTCTTGCTCAGTAAGTCCATCTTTGTCATTATATTAACTTGGGGAATCTCCAAGGACACCATCGCACTGAGGGCTGCCATAACACCAGAGATAAACTACAAAATAAAAACAAAAGTACTGTACATGAGAGACAAATTGCAGTGCTGAAATTATAATATTTGCCAAGAGTTATTTCTCAGTCAAAATAGGGGAGGGTGGGAACTTGCTATGTTGCTGGGATATTTTATCTTATTTTATGTTTTGTTATGCTGTTTCAAGTAGGGTTTTTATATGTCATTAGTGTAATGTTTATTTTGTTACCTGTATTTTATGATTTTGACTGTTTTATTGTAATCCACATAGAATTGTAGCATATGCGGAATATAAATTTTTAAAATAAAATTAAATAAATATGACCTTTTAGAACCGGGATCCTTAGGACTTCAACCTGCAGTCTTCTAGTTCCCAAGGACCCTACCAATGGGCTAAAGGCACAGCTCCCTCTGCTTGACCTAGCAGAACAGAATCTGCTCATCTAGTGGTTACTATGGCGAGTTGAAAATCTGATTCCCACTGCAGCTCCTTGTAACTCTGGGCAGGTCACTTAACCCTCTGTTGCCCCAGGTTCAATACTCAGATTGTGAGCCCACTACAGACATTTAATATTTGTAGACCGTTTCGATTGTACCACAGAAAGGTGGTATATCAAATCCCATTACCCTTATTACATGAATAAGAACACCATCTTTTCTGAGAGAGAGACCAACCAACTTGCATAGATCCTAATGGAGAGATTCATCCCCAGAGATAACAGCAAGTGAGTCCCAAGTTTAATCAGAATTGTTACTGGATCCATCCTCTAGAAACTTTTCCAAATTTTTTTTTAAACCTCAGTCATATTAACAACCTTGGCTACATTCTCTGGCAGCAAATTCCACATTTCTTACCAAAATAAAATAAAATAGGAGCTGGTAATGAATACTGTACCTTAAAAGATTCTACCATGAATTGAGAATCAACCAGGAAAACGCCACAGACGCGGAACTCCCACTGCTGCAGCTGTTCCACAAGCTGCTTCATCACTGGCAGGTGAGTGTATAGTTCGATCTGTCCTAGGAACACAGATTGTTATGAAAGGTCACTTGGACACACAAAGTCAGAGGCGTGAAGAAAGTACAAGAGGTTTATTACAGCATGCCGGACTCTAGTGCAGTTAACAGCCTGCCTACTAGAGTGTTAGAATCAGGAAATGCATGGACTTTTATGCCCTTTTCACTAAACATATGCAAACTAATATATGCAAAAACTACAATTTTCTTTTTTTTTTTTGTAAATTATCTTTATTGACAACTGCAAAGGAACACACAACCACGAGTGAAACAATCAGAAAACAGAGCAGCCAGAAACAGTACATGATATCAGAACAACAAATAATCGCAGTACAAAAACCCCATGGGTGGGTTCCCCTCACAATTGACATTTTAAAATACCAAACCCCACCACACAAACCCACACCAGTCCCACTCACGCAACCCAAACCACAACAATCATTCCCCACACATACCACTAGTCAGCCAAACATCCAATCAGCCCAATACTCACCCCCTACATCCACACCGGTGCAGCCACCCGAGAAAGATCAAAAACAAAACAGAAGCAAAAGCAAAAACAGGAAGACAGAGGGAGAAAGCGCAACAACCCCCACTAGGAAACAAATCAAGGAGAGGAAGACATGCCCTCTGACTCCAAACCGGAGCAGAGCTGCAACACCCTCTGCCACAGATCTCGATAGCAGCGGTGAGTCAAATTACAGTTTTCATTTGTTACTTCTATAACTTTCTACAATTATTATTGGTCCTAAGCCAGCACTTATGATAGGTTCAGGGATACAACTTATAGTCCTATAGGAAACTAGCTCATTTCTCTGCTTATCTAAATCTTACAGTTCTAAATGTTACATGTACAGGAGGGCAGGGTACATCATGGCTCAAACTCTTATCTATTTAGCTTACAATGTGGTAGGGTAGGGACATACATTTTAGGCAGATGAGGTCAGTAGATTGTACACTGTTTTCAGCTATGTAGGCCAGAGCAATATTTTAAACAACAGTTAACCATTTCATGACCCTACATTTATACTTGGCTTTCTCTGTTCTTACCAGCCACAAAAGCAGGAAGCCAAGACCGTACATGAGGTCAAGTTTTTAAGTTTGCAACTACTTGGTGCTAAACACGGCCTTGCTTCCCTGAAGCTGGCACAAAACAACTGAATTCATCAGTCGGCATAAAAATGATTAACAAGTGGGCAGAGTGGACCACGAACAAGACAGCCACTACAGGGCCCCTATGAGCATGGGAACTATAGCCATCACCCAGTTCAATTCCTTCTCCCTGTCCATGACCTACATACATATTTTGTAATGACGATGGTATTAAAACCTGTTTTGGAAGGAGTTGTATCAAAAAGAAACAAGATTTGCTTTTTGAGGGGCAACAATCTATATCTTGAGAGATATTGAACAGTTAAAATGTGGTCTGATGCTTATGTGCTTTGTTTAAGAGAGCAGTTGGTTAAAGTTTTGAGCTACAAATTCTGATACTTACCTGGACAATCAAAAAGTATATAATCATCCTCCACATGTCCCAGGCATTCTTCCAGCCAGCCAAAATTATTAGCAAAATATTCCATGCAAAAGATGAGCCCACCATTGGGTCCAAATCTTAAAGTATCATCTTCCATTACATCATCCACCTCAATCAGCTCTCGTATATCTAGAAAAAGACAAGATATTTTCTGTATAAAATCTCTCACATAAAACTTCCTAAGGAAGTTTCAAGTTTATTATAATTTGCTACACCGCCCACAAGACAGCTTTCAAAGCTGTTTACATAGACAAAAATCAATATTATAGAAAAAGAAAGGAGCAATTGACTGCAAGAAAATGTTCTTCAAAGGCTGACTTGTAGAGCTGTATTTTAGCTGCCTTTTTGAACCTGGAGAATGAGGATTCAATATGGATGTGGGCAGAAAGAATTCCAAAGATAAGGGCTTAGGTAAGAGAAGCTTGAGTTTCTGGGTATATCTAGACAAATACGAGAAGAGGGGGTAGAGAGTGAAGCGAGTCTAGGAAGTGCAAATGGGTGCATATAGGGTAAGGAAGAGCAGTGTTCTCCCCAGAAATTTTTCACAGCCGCGTGGCAAGAAAAAGTAGCCAGGTGGAGCAGGATGTGAAAATTTGGTGGTGGGGAAAATTAAATGTGCACTATTTTTATTGGTTAATTATCATTAATTAATTTCCAAATGCTCTGAACACTTTTTTTTTTTTTTACTTATGTTGGTAAAACATTTGGAAAAAATTAAAAGTACCTATGAATAAGACTTCTGAGTGGGAAAATAGGAGCCTGTTGGATATTCAGTGCACACTTGCACTATAGCAAGGCAAGATATGAACAAAAAAAGGAATGGCAGATGGGTCACTTTAACAAAACCCTTAGCAATTCAGTGACAAAACTTTTGCTCAGGACACAGTGTGTGCCGCAAGGGTTTCTACACACTTTTTGCAATATGGACACAGGTCCAAATATGAGCAAATATAAGAACGGCAGATGGGTCACTTTAACAGGAACCACAGTGAGTGTTACAAGGATTTTTGCACACAGAACACACCTAATGCTTAAACAACTGTATATATATATATTGGTTTGCTTTGTACTGAACAAGAACAGAGCAGCTGTACGCCTAGCCAGTAGACAGATTGCACCGAGACGTCACTTCCTAGGGCCCTTTTTCTGATATCTGACAGGCTGGTTCCACTAGCCTTTTTTTAATTATTTACACTGATTCTGCATACACTGTAATCCTGAATGCTAATAGAAGGTGTTATAGGTTTGTAACACCTTCTATTAACATATCACAGCAGTCCTCCTCTCGCCCGCCCACCTCCTCTTTGCTTGTGAACTGCTGCTTCACCCCCGCTATTAGCACGTACAGCCCCCTCTCGCCCACCCACCTCCCCATACTCTTTGCTTGTGAACTCCACTCCACTCCATCTCGTCCCCGCTATTAGCTTGTTCAGCATCCAGTGATCAGCAACATCTCGCCCCGCCTCTACCCTTGCCACTTGCGATCCTGCTTCTAAAATATTTGCCCACCCGCCCGCTAGTCTCTTGCCATCTCTGCAGATCATTAGATCTGCCTATGCCTGTAGATCTGCGGTAGAGAATGACACGGGAAAACAAATCTGTTCTCGTCTCTGCCCCCTCGAACTCAGTCCCTGTCCCTGCCCCGTCCCCATGAGCTCGATCTCTGTGCCCGCCCTGTCAGTTTGGTCCCCATTTCTGCTCCGTCCCCGCAACCATCTGATCCCATCCACACAAGCCTCGAATAAGAACATAAGAATTTACTGGGTCAGACCAATGGTCCATCATGCCCAGTAGCCTGTTCTCACAGTGGCCAATCCAGGTCACTAGTACCTGGCCAAAACCCAAGGTGTAGCAATATTCCATGCTATCAATACGGGGTAAGCAGTGGTTTCCCCATGTCTTTCTCAATAACAGACTATGGACTTTTCCTCCAGGAACTTGTCCAAACCTTTCTTAAAACCAGCTACGCTATCTGCTCTTACCACATCCTCTGGCAACGCATTCCAGAGCTTAACTATTCTCTGAGTGGAAAAAAAAATTTCCTCCTATTGGTTTTAAGAGTATTTCCCTATAACTTCATCGAGTGTCCCCTAGTCTTTGTAATTTTTGATGGAGTAAAAAATCGATTCACTTGTATCCGTTCTACTCCACTCAAGATTTTGTAGACTTCAATCATATCTCCCCTCAGCCATCTCTTTTCCAAGCTGAAGAGCCCTAACTGTTTTAGTCTTTCCTCATACGAGAGGAGTTCCATCCCCTTTACTACTTTATCCTAAAGCAAAAAAAAAGAAATAGAAATTTTTTTAACCTTTGTTGTCTGGTTTCTGCTTTCCTCATCTTCTCATCATTATCTTCCTTCCATCCACTGTCTGCCTTCTCTTGCCTCTTCCTTATGGCATCTGCTCTATTTCTATGCCTCTACCAGAAACTGTCTGTCTCTCCCTTCCACCTCTCCTTCCCCCCCAATGATCTGGCATCTTCCCTTTACTCCCCCCATGGTCTGGCTCTCTGTCTTCTTCCCTTCCATTTCTCACTACCTCCCCCAGGTGGTTTTTAGCATCTATCCCCTCCTTTCTCCCTTCAGATCTGGTATTGGTCTCTTCCCCCTCCCCAATGCTCTGGTATCTCTCTCTCCTCTCCCTTTCTCTTCCTTTTCTACTCTTCCTTCTCTACTTTTTTGCTCTTCCTTGTCTACTTATTTTCCAGTCCTCAATTTACCTTTCATTGTGTCTACCTACAGCTTGCCACCTCTTTCCCTCACCCCTTCCAGTATCTCATTAAATCTATCCTCTTACCTCTTCCAGCATGTGCTTTATTTCTTTATCCCCTCCTTCCATCCAATATGTGCTCGTTCTCTCCTCTCTACTTCCTTCCAGAGTCTACTCCCCTCTCTATCCTTTCCCATCCGGTGTCTGTTCCCCCCTCTCTCTCCCCTCCCATCCAGCGTCTGCTCCTCTTTCTCTTCTCCCCACTTCCTTCTAGCGTCTGTTCCCTCTCTCTCCACTTTCAGCATCTGTTCCCTCTCTCACTCTCCCCTTCCAACCAGCATCTGCTTCTCTCTCTTTCCTCTCCTCACTTCCCTTCAGCATTTGTTACCCTTCTCCCCTCTCCCTCCACTTCCCTTCAGCGCCACTCAACCTCTTCCCTCCACTGGGCCACCTTCCTTCCTTCCCCTCACATTTGCAGGCGCTCTTCAGTTTTCTCTTTCTGAAGTGTCTGGACGAAGCAACATTCTCACCAAGTCCCGCACAACTGCCCTAAAGCTTGTCCTCTGAAGCACTTCCTGTTTCTGCCTGGCCCAGCTAATAGACGCTAAGGAGAATACTGAAGAGGGTATGGGTGAATAGTACTTGATGTACCAAAATCAAAATTTTGAATTTAAAGCGAGCTGTATATAAAGAAGGGAGATGTAATCAGTGATGAACATTGTGAATATGTCTGATAGCAACAGACTGAAGTTGAAGAACTAGCACAATAGAACAAAGATGTTTCCTGATGTTTCTAGAGCCACCCAATTAAGGAAGAAAGAATTTTTGAAGCTTAAGGCTAGAGTGTTGGCTCTGGAAGCATCATTTTTTCTAAAATTTCTGTGTTTTTGTTTTGGGACCCAATGCAGTTACACCAATTTTTAGTGGCTAGACATGATTATTGTTTACCTATAGATAGAGGAGTGAATATGGTTTAAACCCTGTTTTAGTGAATGGACACATTTCTTTTGTTTTCTTAAGACAATAAGCATGTTTTCCCCATAATGTGGGCTTGAAAGGAATTTTTGATTTTGTATGTTTTATTATTGAGAAATGCTGATAAATTGTCCTTTTCTTATTTCTTTGTGAAATTGTAATGATGAAAATTTATTTTAAAAAAAACACATTTGGGTTATGGAACCCTCAAGTTGCTTTCAGAATGATATTGCTCATCTTTCAATTCCACTTCCTTCCCAGGAGGCTTTCTCCTGCCCCCTCAGTTTGTACAAAAGCAATCAAGAACCACTGTAATGGAAGACATCACTGGAAGGAGGGCAATGGGGAGAACTCTCCAACACTATACTAGGGTTACCAGATTTTCCATTCGGAAAATCCGGACCCCCTAGACCCATTCCCAGGCCTGCCCAGTTCCATCTATCCCCGCTCCATCCTGCATCAGTCCCGCCCCTCTGCCTGCTCTTGTCAGACAGGACATCCACACATGCATGAATGTGATGTGATAACATCACGTGCATGCGTGCGTGTGATGTCAACACGTGGCATCGCCGCATGCGTGGATGCCCTCTTGCCCAATGCGATGTGGAGGAAAGATTTTCAAAACCCGGGCAAAGGAGGTCATGTCCAGGGAAATCCAGATGTCTGGTAACCCTATTACTTCTGTTCTAAAACAAGTATAACATTATCAAAATTATACAAAACTGCGTGCACCTGGCACTAACATTTATCCAGCTCGCAGCTACTCGCATGTCTTGCTAAGAAACAGAAACTCAGACTTGATATCCCTTTTTTTCCCAGCTTAGCTGAGAGGCAGAGAAATTCTTCACAATCAGACACGATGAGATAATATCAATATACATAAGCACATAAGCCTTTGCTAGGTCAGACCAGAGGTCCATCATGCGCGGTCCAGGACCTGTATAGTAATCCTCTATCTATACCCTTTTCCTTCAGGAAATTATCTATACTGTACTCTGTCCTATCACACCCTCCGGAAGCGCATTCCAGGTGTCCACCACCCTTTGGGTGAAGAACTTCCTAGCATTGGTTCTGAATCTGTCCCCTTTTAAATTTTCCGAATGCCCTCTCATTCTTGTAGTTTTCAAAAGATGATCATGGATTATGTAATTTATGATCCATTTTGATTTGTAAATATTTTATGTTTTTTGATAGTGTTCGTTCATATATACTTATGATGTTCTGTTATATGATATTTATTTTTATGTTCCATTTTAGACCCCTGAGGCAGGCAAGAGCCGAAACACTGTCAGTGTCGGGTCATACGTCTTCTCCATATTTTATGTAATAAAGTACAATTTTTATTCCAGCTCTGGAGGCAGTTTCACCTTCATGGGTGATGTTGTTTTTGCTTGTTAACGCACAGTCATTGCAACCACAGTCCTCATCCAGACCCAAGCATCAGGGCTCCTTGTGGAATCCTGTATTCATGGGCTCTAAATTTATCCAGAAGTGTCAGCAATGAAGGATAACACCCTCCTTCTCTGTCTACTAGAGACTGTAATGCTGCCTCTACACAGAATCCCCGACAACTAATCAAACTACATTTCAGGGTTAAAACAATGTTCCTAGAAAGTGCTTCTGTTGTACCAGAATACTGCTGTTCATTTTCTTAACAATTATTGCAGCTAACAGCACATGCAGTGAATTGCACAACTATAAACACTCACCTGCCATGACAGAATATTCAAAATGCTCAGCTGCAGGATCCAGATTGACAACCTGTACAGAGCGGTTTGAGGCTTCACAGTGTTGAACCATTGTAGAACAGTAGGTACTCTAACATTTAAAATGGAAAAAAAACCCACCAGTTTATCTCTTCTGTAGCAATTTAACTGCAACCAACCCTACAGCAAATTTTAAGGAAAATCCTAATTCTTCTCATTAAGCTGGGAATACAGACCCATGAACCATTGAGCAAACCAATTAAATATTTGGATGGATGAAGAGATGTTAAATGGCTAAGAAGGTTTTGAAGCTGCAGAGTCTAGCACACCTGAACAAACTCAAAAAGCTTTTATCTTACATACATTCATTAGCCCAAAAAAGGATCAACTAAACCTAAGATGTGCAGTTTTCATTTATTGTCTCTTTTAATCATGTTATATGTGTGTTGCTTTAAATTAATTCTATTAACTGTTTTGATCTGTGCTACAAACCATGATGTGTTCTGATGGGAGAGGTGATTGATAAATAAAACTGTCTAATATTATTCTAGTAGCCCACACCAAAGTCCTTCCCACATACAGAGTGCTTCCCATGTGCCCCAGAAAGTGACCACACATCATCATCACCATCACCAAGTCAAGTCCTTCCAGGAATCTGACCAACTTCTTTAACTGGGTGACCAGATAATTTAATAGAGGGAGTGCACTAGATGTGGTGTATTTAGATTTTAGCAAAGCCTTTGACAGTGTTCCACACAGGCATCTAATAAATAAACTGAGTGCCCTAAGTATGGGCCCCAAAGCGACAGACTGGGTCAGGAACTGATTAAGTGGAAGGCGACAGAGGACAGCGGTCAATGAAGATTGCTGTGAGGAAAGGGATGTTACCAGTGGTGTGCCCCATGGCTCTTTTTTGGGCCTGCTCTTTTTAATATTTTTGTAAGCGATATTGCTGAAGAGCTGTCAAGTAAGATTTGCCTCTTTATAGATACCAAAATCTGCAATAGCATAGACACCCCTGATGGTTTAAACATGAGGAAGAACCTAGCAAAGTTTGAAGAATGGTCTAAAATTTGGCAACTAAGATTTAATGCTAAGAAATGCAAGGTCATGCATTTGGGCTGCAAAAACCCAAGGGAACAGTTAGGGGGTGAAGAATTTTTGTGCATGAAAGAGAAGTGGGACTTGGATATAATAGTATTCGATGATTTTAAGGTGACCAAAAGGCGATGGCAAAAGCTACAAGAATACTAGGGTGGATGGGGAGAAGTATTATGAAAATACGAGAGTATCTTTAATCTCAATAGCAGGGGTATCATTATGGAATCATTTGACAGGACCATTAAGAGCACTTGTGAATATTCAGAAATATAAGAAGATACTGAAAACAACTCTGTTTATGAAGGCTTTTAACTAAATGAGTAGTGATATTTTTATGAGTATATTGGAAGTGTGTTATGTATATATGCATATTGTTTTATGATTATGATTGTATTTTGTAAGCCGCTTAGTTTTAAGCTGATAAGAAATATTTTAAATAAATAAAATATTGATGCCCCAACAGTATAGTATACAAGTCTCTAGTGAGACCTCATTTAGAATATTGTGTACAATTCTGGAGACCACACCTTCAAAAAGATACAAGAAGGATGGAGTCGGTCCAGAGGAAGGCTACTAAAATGGTTAGTGGTCTTAGTATGTATACTTTGGAGGAAAATGTCAACAATCAGAAAATTGCCCTCATTCAGGACAATTTTCTGATTGTTGACATTTTTGGCCAAGCCCTCATAAAATACTGAAATTTAAAAATAAACTGCCATTAATATATATGTACTTTGGAGGAAAGGCAGGAGAGGAGAGATAAAGAATGTGTCTGAATTCAATACAGCATAGGACAGGCATGTGGGATCTCAGGGAGAGGATTCTGTTGCGAATGGGCAGACTGGATGGGCCATTTGGCCTTTATCTGCCATTATGTAAAAAAATAAAAACAACGAAACTATCCTCCCCCTACTCTCCTGGGATGATATAATAATTCCTGCCCCCCCTCCCCCCGCCACCTCCACCTCCACCATGCACTGTCCCCATAAAAGGATGCAATGCACCCCCTCCCTGAACCGCAGAAAGAGGAGTAATGACATGCACAGACGTCCTCTCACCTTTCCACTCCCCGCCGGGCCCATCACCAGCTGCGCGAAACGCGGCATGGTCGGAATCAGCGCCCACTTGTGGGCTACAGCCCCGTAATCCAAGTTCGCCTTTGCCTTTTCCTCCCAGCACTTCCGGGATCCGGGAGCCTCGCGCCAGCCCTTACGGAACGCTTGAGAGCTCAAACCAGGCAGCGCGAAGGTGTGCGGTCCACCGGAAGTTCCTAAAATGGCCTGAAATGTGATATTAGAAGCTCTCGATTGGGCTGAGTTACTTCTGAGATGCCACTGCTATGTCCCTTGTTTTGTGTTATTCATGTTCTCATTTCTTTACTTTTTCTACTGCCTAAAAGAAGGTCCTGAACCTACTACCAAATCCTAGTAAGTATGAAATAATGGTTAATAAATGCAGACAAAAACACAAACATAATAAGTGATACTCTTTTTTTTTTTAATAGGCTAGCTTAACCTTTTCCTATCGTGATAAATTTTACGTTACGCTGGTTCCAATCCTAATTATTTTAGCAAAGTTTTGTATTATTCACCGTTATCATTTACGGCTATTGTAAACACAATGGCCCAATAGATGGGACAAATGATAGGTAGAAGGTGTACTATATGTCCCATGCCATGGGACATACGATGGCAACAACATTTTTTGGAATGTCCCATCATCCGGGACACACGATAGGAAAAGGTTAATACTTTTCTTGACTAGATTTTGGGAGCTCTGTTATGTTTGAAATATGGTGGTTGGATGGATGGTGAAAGGTGCTCACAGCACTGTCACTTCTCATCTGCATTCTCACAGTAAAATAAAAATCACTATTAAAGTAACTTGTTATGGTTCGCAGTTACTGTAACAAAGTTATTCAAAACGTATGTTAGCGGACTTCCCTCTACACTACTTTTTGGTTTGATTTGGTTTATAGTTACAGACCACAAATCCAGTAGACACATTAAACATTAAAAACACATATACAAAATAGACATTAACACCCCAATTCTATAAATGGTGCATGACCAATTTGTGTGTGCAATTTGAGTATTTATTTATTTAGATTTATTAACCACCTTTTCTTAAAGAGATTCACCCAAAGTGGTTTACAACACATTTTGAATAGTAGTCAATTTTTCCCTACCTGCTCCAGTAGGCTCAGAATCTAACTGCGGTGCTTGGGGCAATGGAGGGATTGGGTGGCTTGCCCAGAGTCACGTGGCTGGGACTGAGCTCACAACCTCAAGGTGCTTAGGCAGCAACTCTAACCACCAGGTGACTTCCTCCCTTGAGGAATGATTGGGTGCTAATCAATCATTGGCATTAAATTAGCAACAATTTTAATTTACACACACATCTTGCTAGGCAGTATTTTATAAAGATACATGTGCACATTTTTTAGCAAAGGGGTGTGGCCATGAGAGGGGCATGGGTGGTTAAGGAGCACACACTACAAATGCTGCAGCATTGTAGAATTGGGGGGAATCTGCACCTGGTGGCATAGTGAGGGTGGGAGGCACCTGGGGCAGTGATGCTCCCCTCTTCCTCTTCTCCATCCACCATGCTCCTTCCCACCCCACCCCCTGCCGTGCACACTCCCCTTCCCTTTCCTCATACCTCCTTAGCTTCTCTGGCGTGAGCAGCATCTCTAACTTGCTGTCCACACCAGAAATGGCACTCGGTTCAGCGTGCTGTTCATAGAATATCTTTAAGTGCTCATTCCTTGGTGCCTGAGTTTGGGCGTCATTTATGAACTCTAGTTCTAAATGATGACATAAAACTTTAACTCTCTTTACACTATGCAAAGGTCTGTTCAAACAACACCTTCAAGTGTTTACAATTTTTTAAAATAATTACTCTCAGCCTGTGACACCCCAGGAAGCATATTCCAGAAGGCAGGCTCTGCAGCTGAAAATGAAGCACCATGATTGATAGCTAATCTGGCTTCCCAAGCAGATGTGACTAGCAACAGCTGATCTTCAGTATTTCAGCGCCCACTGGGGGACAACAAGGCCCTCTTTTACTAAATCGCAGTAGAGGTTTGTACTGCAGTCCGGGGCGCTAAATGCTGCAACACTCATCAAATTATATGAGATTCTGAACAGCGTCGGAGCATTTAGCGTTCTGGGCTGAATTAGAAACCTCTATCGCGGCTTAGAAAAAGGGGGAGCACTTTAAAATAAAGCAAAAAATTTAAAATCTAATCCTCCACATGACCTGTAGAAAGATGTTTAGCACCTAAATATGGCTTTATCATGCATACAAAATGTAAAATAATAATAGAAAAACCTCAGAATATTATGAATGTTCACATGTTTTTAAATGATAAAACATGATGTTGGAACTGACGGTTCACCTCTCCCTTGCTTAAAAGAACACTGTTTCTCTTGGGGTGCAGATAGTGGGTACAAATTAGCTGCAGCTTTATTAACAATATCACAAAAGCTAATATATAAAACATATTCTATAAGATCTAATATATGAACTGTGTCCTACAAAAACAAATGAGGAAGGTGCCCAGTCACTTTTATTGTTTATCAAGACTCAACATGATCATGTTTCGGCCCCAAATGGGCCTGCCTCAGGAGTCTGAAATCTGAGTGAAGGTATGTGCACTATTCTTAAAAAAAAAAAAAAAAATCAAAAGCCAATATTATGAAGAATTAAAAGTGTCTCCTTAAAGCCAATGTAGCAGTCCTTATAAAAGCTTGGTCACAATCCTGGTATACAATTTTCTCAAAAAGAGCAAAAACAAAAACATATTTAAACTACAGTTCATGGAGGAAAAGTCCATGGTCTGCTATTGAGACAGAAATGGGGGAAGCCCTACTTGCCCTGGGCTTGGTAGCTTGGAATATTGCTTCTATTTGGGTTTCTGCCAGGTACTTGTGACCTGGATTGGCCACTATTGAAAACAGGATACTAGGCAAAATGGACTATTGGTCTGGCTCATTATGGCTATTCTTATGTTCTTATACAGTCATATTTTCACAACTTTCACCTGTTTTACCCACTAATTCAGGTCCAGCTCGTTGTCCTTTATTGTCAATTATTAATATCACTAGTCTTTAAGCCCGTTACATTAACGGGTGCTAGTCCTTTTGATGTTGGGAAACAGTAGTCAGTTAGGTGTTCCACTAAATCCACACGTTTCTCCACCTGCTCAACTCTCCTGCCAATCTCACTCAATTCTTGGCAAATCTCTCTCAAAGCAGCCTGAACATCCATATGTACCCCCTCCTCAAAGAACCAAAACCTCCACCCCCTCCCCCTATTGTACTACCCTACCCATTCCTCCCTTGACCCACTCTTTCCTACTCCTTCCAACTTCAACTACTTCATTGCCTGCAACTTTGATCAATTGATATTGAACCGTTTGTAACTCTGATTAATTGATGTGAACTGCCTAGAACTCCCTGGGTATGGCGGTATACAAAAATAAAGTTATTATTATTATTATCATTTCAGATTTTAGGGCACGGAATCAGAAAATGAAATCCTTTGTAATGACCTCATCATCACTGAAAGCGCGGGGCAAATCATCGTCCTCTTCAGAGTCGGACTGCCTCGATGCCATTTTGTCAGGCCGCTCAACTTCTCTCCCAGCGTCCTCCGGTCACTTGCTTTTTCAGCAACGCATTTGAATTTCTCAAGACGGAACCTTAGTGAGCCGGGGGAGGAAGGCCGCCGCAGCCTCGCGCCTCAGATGAAAAAGTTCATTTTTTAGTTCAAAGCCGATGCCGCGGCTCCTCTCTCGATCCCCGCCTGGTATGGTTTGGGAGAGGAGCTGCGGCAGCGGCTTTGAACTAAAAAATGAACTTTGCCAGGTAATTGCAAGTGTTCAAGCCCGCTGTGAGAGAGAGAGATGCATGGTAAGCGCGCATGCGTACTCTTGTGGCCACATCCTGACAGATCAGGACTCAGGGAACACGGGGTAAGAGTGCGCATGCGCGCTTAGCATTTTATTATTATAGATTCTGATGCATCTATTGTACAATGTACACTGTACTATACCTGAGTTAGTGATGATCTGCTTGAGGGACCACAGAAAGCAAGCAATGAGTCATGACCCATTTGAAGCATTTCACCAGTGACCTGTGACCCATTGATTACATGACCCATTATCTATGACCCACCCACAATATAGTGAATATAATCAGTGACAATTCATTCTGTAACTGTTGCATAATTTACTTCAGCAGCTTGTTCTTATATCCTTCAAGGACAATTGACAATGCTTGTACAGTTTCAGGATCATGTTGTTGTGCCCTGATATGATGAGCATTGAAGGCACTTAAATGCCTTACACATTCGACAGATGAAGCGGGAATCACAAATATTCTCCTGGCTATGTCTGAAAGTATGGGAAATCGGTCACTCGGCTGCCCCCACCATCGAAGTGGGTCAAATTCTCCAGGAGGGGCAGTATGTGGAATCGTTTCCATAGTATAGTTCATTATCTCATCAAAAGTGCTGTCAGACAGTGGTACAACGTGTTTTGCTTGTGCATCACCCAAGGCCCTGTTGCTTTTGAGTCCAGCAGTTTGAAACCAGTCAAATGGATTGCTTCTCATCATCTTGGTTGCAAGTGCATTAATGACTCCTAATGTCGAAACAGAATTCATAACTTCACGTGCTGACATACTCGATGCTGATGGTGTTGTGAACATTTCTGGTTCATGCTCTGATGCTTCACTCGCCAGTGACATTACACTTTCTCTGGCTTGTTTGAGAAAGCCATCACGGTTGTAACGAGTGCGTACAAAGAGAAAGTCTCGTAAAGTGGGATCAAGGAATGTTCCAACAAAATGCAGCATATTTAAACTCCCCCAGTAGTTGCTGATTAAGGCTGCTAGAAACTCCTTCTTTAGCAGAGAAATCTGGGCACTGTCTGAAGCTTGTGGTTGCCATGCTTCATGAAGACTGTAAAACACAGGTAAGGCATTCTGCAGAGTTAGAACACTGGTGTATTCCAGAACATCAAAGAGAGCTGGGAACACATCTAAGAACAACACAACTTTGTATAGTAAATCAAAATCAATTTGAGCCACTACATCTTTTTTCCTATCTCTTAGAGCATGCAGAAGAATTTCACGGTTCTGGTAAATAGAAATAAACATTCTACCTAAGATATGCCATGGCCTTGTTTCACCACCGTGTTTTAGTAATGTAGGTAGAAGTGATTGTATTCCAGGTGCTTCGTTTATGTAATTGACGATCTCATGGCACAAACTATCAAGATGACGAAGACTGGCATCTAAAGAAAGAATCTTTTTCCAGGCTGTATTTATGGACATATTTAGGTGATGACAGGAGCAATCTACAAGGGTCTTTGCAGCAACAATTTTGGAACCTTTATTGATTGTGCATGGTGTATTGAACAAACTCAACCTCAGTTCATTTAACGTTTTGTCAACAAATTTCTGTATATTTTGTGCCTTGTGTCTCTCTGTCACGCTTGTACATGGCATGTTTCACCTGTCAGTTCTGAACCCAAAAAAATGTGAAATCACGATATGAATTCTTATTGATGTCATCCGTTGTTATATCAGTGCAGAAAGATACAGCATTTTGTTTAGCTGCAAGAGAAACTTGCCTTGTTTTGATTTCTTCTCGGCATTCCTTCATTATATCAAATACAGCATTTCTAATGGTGCAAGACCCATATAAAACATCATCGATGCTTATATTGCCATGTTTGCTACCAATATAAATCATAAGCTGAACCAAGGAACGAAATCCTGGATTGTCAACAATAGCAAAGGAGCTACCAGTCTGTACCACAAGCCGCACCTCAGCTTCCTTTACAGCTGCTCTCTTTGATTCACTGAAATTCTTACCCAGAACTTGCTTTACGCAACTAGCCATTGTCGGTTGCTTACCAAAACTGGTGAAACAAGACTTCAAATGATCTTTCATATTCTTTGTTCCGTATAGTTTTACTGAGCCGTCTTCACACCTGGATTTGTACCTTATACAGGTGTAACACACAGTCCACCCAAATACCCAAATTTCTTAGTTTCCACAACACGGAATTTCTTCCAGACATCAGATTTACCATCTGTATTCTCTTTCAATATCACCTGTCCTTTACTCATCTTCTCTTTTAAACTATCTGATGTCCACGTTACATGATTTGGTTCTTCTTTGCACTTAGTTTCATCAGACATTTTAAACAAAATTATTCAATACTTACACACTGAAACTCAGGGCCAAAATAAGGCATAGGCTAACTAGACACGTGCTAAGGGTCCAAAGATTTAAGGGGTCCTGTCAGATGTGCTCAGGACTCAGGAGGTGAGGCTTGCTAGCTGTCTGGATTTTTTTTTTTTGTTAAGACTGTACAAATTTGTAAATTATCTGCCTCAAAGCCAGAAGAATGGCTATAGTGTGTGGATATTTTTCAGTTGAGCACTCTGGTGACAGGTCAATTGCGCGCAAGACAATCGCGCGCCGACAAAAATGCACAGACAACTCAGCGCAAAGACGTCTTGCGCTCAGTTGTCCCGATCGTGCACATTACAGAAAATAATTTGCGCTCAATTGTCTTGCGCTAGCTTGTCTTCGCGCTCAGCTGTCCTCGCGCTCAATTGACTAGTGCTCACTTGTCTTACGCTCAGTTGTCCGCGCGCGATTGTCTAGCGCGCAATTGTCTAAGAACCGAGCTCTCTATAGCCTTGCAATCCTCCCCCCTTTCAGCATGGGGACTGAGATAGGATGCAGGTAACACTGCTCTAGTCACAGGAAGGAGGGGCTAAGGCAAGCCGCAAGTGCTGGAGTAAGGGGAGGGGATGGGGCGGAACCCTGCATGGGGCTTTGGAAAGAGCTGTGGAACCAGTGAACGTTCTGAGGGGGAGGGGGATTCTTGAAAAGAAGTGGGAATTTAAGAAGAATTGGAGAAAGAGTGAAAGGTCTACTGCAGGCTGAGAAAAAGAACTAGCAGCCTAATACAAGAATTTTAATGGCGAGCAGAGCTGGGGGAGGATGCAATGCCTACATAAACATTTGAGCAGCAGGACAGCACTAGAAAAGAGCACAGGCACTTGTGTATGTTTTGTTGTCTCTGTTGAGGGGGGGGGAGGGAAGGTCACAGCAGTTTGATATAGAGTTTCCTTTGAAAATCTGGGTTGCAGTGGAGAAGTCTAATGGTACATGTGTATTTGTGCACATATGAGATAAAGAATAATGTTTTCAGCCCAGGAAATTAACTCAGATGTTAAGGGCTAAGCTGTGGTTTTAGCGCATGCTACATTGCCGTACGCACTACACGCTAACGCCTCCATAGAGCTTGCGTTAGGATTTTCGTGTAGCACGGGGGTTAGCGCGCGCTAAAAACCCTAGCGCACCTTAGTAAAAGAAGCCCTAAGTTCCCTGGGCAAATCCCATTGAGCACTGACTCAATACTGCCTCTACTCTGTCTTCTTTCAGAAGTATCAAAGAAAGCTACTTGTTTTATTCCTTCTTCCATCTGTGAGGCTTTTTTTTTTCATAAGTAAAACCTTTATAGTTCTGCTTGCACTTGTCATGTATATTTCTTTCTTTCTTATGTAACCTTGCCCAGTTTTTCGTGTACATATGCCACTGTTCTGCTTGTTTCTGTATATATATCTTTGGCCATGTATTGTATTGATGATTGGTTTCTGCTTCAATAAATATGATATTACAAAAAAAAACAAAAACAAACCAAACCTTTATACTTATACCTCAGATACATTGGCAATAAACTTTATGGGGCTCATAATAATGGCGGAATATGGTAATGGCGGAATAGAAATCACGAATGTAATGTAATGTAATAATAATAATTTTAAAAAAAAGTCTAAAAAGTGGCCTAAATGGCTACATGGACGATCAAAAAGCCTGATTATCCAAGTACCCATAAACAAAGCTGGTTTTACACTTATCTAAAACCAGCTTAGGCCTTTCCCCTGCCTCTAAACACATAGAGCGAAAAGAGGCGTTTTTAGAGGCGGGGAAAGGGCAGGGGGTGGGCCGACCTACACCTAGGCGTAGAACAGGTATAACCAAATGTTTTGACAGGTTGCCTAGTCGGCACGTATACGTTTTGACTTAGACCAAGTCAAAACAGGTATAAGTGCCGAAAAAGGGGCCGCTGAGCTGCTCGCTGCAGCTCAGCGGCCCCCGCAACCTGCCTATCGCTGCAGGAGAGATGGCTCCTTTTGGACTTTTTTTTTGATAAAGGACATTTTCCCTGCTTCTACTTTCAACATTTAAGGCCTTAGGCCAAAAGGGGACTTAGACGTGTTTTGTTTTTTTTAATTATGTCCCTCTATGTATTTATTTAATTTGTTTTCTATCACATTGTCCCTAATGAGCTCAGAACGGGTTACAGGTTAAACATATATATTACATAACAGGTTTCAATTTGACATAATTACAGTACAAGTTTACAATACAAAATTGTATCCTAACGATACAAACTTGGGGTCTAGTAACCGATAAATATAGAGTTTCCAGGTTACAATTTGCCATAGTTATCCTTAACAGTGCATGTTTTTTCAATACAAGTTTTTATCCTAATGTGACACATTGGGATCTAGTGCCAATGTACATTTCTCTGTAATCGATTGGTCATGGGCAGTTAATGGCTGTTACTCCTCCTCCCTTTTTGTATGTATGGGAGCCTGCTAAAGCTTGACAGCCTAAGGGACTCCATCATTGTCCTTAGGCCAGGTTTTAGTAATCAGGACTATGTCTCAGTTATCTGTGAGGTCATTTAGTATGACGCCTTTGTTCTTTACTGATCTGGCATTTATGAGGGTGATAGATACGTTTTTAGTTATCGGGGTGTATGAGAAAATGGGGATTTCTCTTAGGTTGCGGGGGCTATGTTGGGAGTTTTTGGGCCAGCATATCTGCCCTGGTTGACGATGACTGGGATAGGAAAGCACATGATGGGTATAGTATTTGGGTTGTTGAATTATATTTTTAATTTTGTTACCTTTATTCTGTGTAGATTGGATTTGGTTGGGTAATAGGTGGAGGGTGCTGAGGGTGACTGGTGGGTGGATCTATATATGTAATGTGAGCCTGGGGGTGGGTGTGTGGGCCTAAGCTGAATTCACAGTACAGCTGCGGAGACTATCTCAAGAGATCTTCTGGAAGGTAGTCTATACTTTTACAAGGGGCATTTTTCAGAAGTAAGTGTCCCTGGTAGAGAGTCAAAAGTAGCAAGAGATGAAAGTTGTTTTCCAGGTGGAAATAGACGGATTTATATGAGAGCAGGAAAGTTTATGAGTCAGTACACCCTTGTACCAGAGGCAGTAGAGGGTGAGAATTACTTGCTCAACTTCCCTGGTTCTCAGCCTGGTTCTGCAGAACTGCAAAGCTACCTAGCTCCAGGAGGGAGACTTTTTTGGCTAGTGCTTTTATTGACCATACATCCCAATTCAGAGTGCTATTTGTAGACCCTGATACTACTAATTGAACTCAGCACTTCAGGTCCCATGTATCAGGATAGGTTAGTCAGAAATCCAGGACTGGCTCAGAATTATTTGGTAAATTGGCAGCTCTCCAATTCTAACCATTACACCTTTCCATGTACTTGCTTAGTCTTGTCTAGTCTCCATGTCTCTCACAAATTATGACTGCTGCAACACCACAGCTAAGCTCTGCACTTTATTACTTCTGGAGAGGTGGTGGTGATGGCGTGTTGGAAAAGAAGTAAATCTGGGCTGCATAGCAGGGGGCCTAAGGCTCAATATAGTGCTAATCTAGACCTCTCAAAACTTGTACAATAATATTTGAATTTCTTTTAGTGGGCTTTGCATAATAGCCATGTCAACATGCTGGAATACACCCCGTTCACTCTGATTGACTAGACTAATCTAATCTAATCTAATCTAAATCTTGGGTTTATATACCGCATCATCTCCGCAGATGGAGCTCGACACGGTTTACATGGTTAGGGAAGGAACGGAACTCCAGTGGAATTATATAAGTATGAGAGAAGAGAGGTTGGTGTGAGAGTGCCAGGAGCGGGACGGGGTTACGTTCTGGAGAAGAGCCAGGTCTTCAGATGCTTACGGAATGGTAGAAGGGGGCTCAAATTGCGGAGAGGGGAAGGGAGACTGTTCCAGAGCTGAGTGATTCTGAAAGGGAGGGAAGAGCCAAGTTTACCAACAAGGGAGATGCCTTTTAAGGAGGGGTAGGATAGTTTTAATTTTTGAGTGGATCTAGTGGAGGTTGGATTTGAGGAATTCCAGGATAGAGGGATAAAAGGAGGAAGGATACCGTGGAGGATCTTGAAGGTTAGGCAGGCACATTTAAAGTAGACCCTGGAAATAACGGGAAGCCAGTGGAGTTTGGATAGGAGCGGTGTGACATGGTCAAATTTACTTTTTGAGAAGATAAATTTGGCCGCGGTGTTCTGGATTAGTTGGAGTCTGTGGAGGCTTTTCTTTGTTAAGCTTAGGTAAATGGAATTGCAATAATCCAATCTGGAGAGGATAATGGATTGTACGAGGACGGCAAAGTGTTTTTGGTGGAAGCAAGATCTCACTTTCCTCAGCATGTGAAGGCTGCAAAAGCATTTTTTTATCAGGGAGTTGAGGTGGTCGTTGAAGGATAATGATGAATCTATGGTGATGCCCAGAACTTTGCTAGAGAATTCCAGCTGTAGAGAGGAGCCTGTGGGCAGTGGGATGGAAGTGGGTAATTGATCAAGTTTAGGGCCGAGCCAAAGTAGTTTAGTTTTGGACTCGTTCAATTTCATTTGTACAGTGTGAGCCCAGGATTGAAGTTTGGTTATGCAAGAAGAAATGTTAGCTGCGAGATTGGTGAGGTTCGCGTCGATCTCGATGAGGACCAGGATATCGTCGGCGTAAGTGTAGAGTGTTTCTAGGGGGGATAGGTGGAGAAGATTCAGGGAGGACATATAAATGTTAAAGAGGATGGGAGAAAGGGGGGAGCCTTGTGGGACTCCACAAGTCGGTTTCCATGGGGAGGAAGAGGAACCATGTTTGGTGACGGTGTAAGAGCGAGAACGTATGAAGTTCGAGAACCAGTCAAGGACTGTAGAACTAATGCCTATCTCGGAGAGTAGGAAGATTAGAATGTCATGGTGGACAACGTCAAAGGCAGCAGAGAGGTCGAATTGAAGGAGAACGGCAAATTTTTTGTGAGAGTGAAATTGTTGGATCTTCGAGATTAGGGAGGCCAGGAGGGTTTCGGTACTGAAGTTGGGTCTGAAGCCGTATTGATAGGGTAGGAGGACAGAGAATCTTTCCAGGTAGGCTGAGAGTTGGGAGGAGACGATGGACTCTAGCAATTTGGTTAGACTAGATTCTAGATTCTCCCTCCCCATCTGTAACTCATCTTGAACTTTCAAAGGAGTCAACAAGCAAGGAGGGGGGAGGTCCACAAGATCAGCAGCAGCCCCCTGGGCCTGCTAAGTTCATATGGTTCTCATGCAGTTCACCTAAACTGCTAAAAGTTGCCAAATGATTCAGATTCTCAGACTGTGCCACTTACACACAAGACTTGGATTCAGATTTAACTATGAAGTGGCACATGACATCACACACACACACACACACACACAACAAGATTGTTAAAGACTCAACTCTTTGATAGGCTGGTATCTTAATGCATTCTGCTTCATTTTTTTCAATCAAGTTCCTTATATTCAACTTGATGTATTTGATCTGTTCTATGTATTACTTCTTTCCCTGCCATGCCGGTATTTTCTGCATTATATTGTAAATGCTTTCTGTCTTTATCTGTTTTTAAGTCCATTATTCTAATTTGTATTTTATCTGTATCCCATGTATTAGCTCACCTTGTTGCGAACCGCCTAGAACTTTTTCGGTATGGCGGTATATAAGAATAAAATGATTATTATTATTATTAACAAGAAACATTGCAATCTCATCCCAAATGAAATCATTTGCGACACACAGTTCCAAACATGGCTGTTCTCTGAGGTGTTTAGGGAAATGGCAAGGGATCAGACATAAAGGATTTTAATATATAATGTTTGTTGGTAAATAATACGGATTAGGGTTGACTTGAACTGATCTAAAGTTGTAAATTTTTGGGTCTGCTCAGGTCTTCTTCAGGTGCTGAGGAAGCTTGAGGAAAGGACCTACTCTAAGTAGTTCCACATCTTTCCTTCACATCCCAATCACTTTAAAACTGATCTTTCTTTGATAATAAAAGCTCTCTCAAAACTGTCTGGGTAGATAGGGTGGGAGCGGCTACAGTAAAGGAATGTTCAGAGCAAGCAATGGGTCAACAGGTCATGGGGTCAGCAGGTGAAATGAGTTGAAAATGTGCTGGTCAGACGGCTCATGAGTCTATATATTCAAAATGTGATCCATCTTTTAAAACTAAAGGCCTATATATTCAAACTCAATTTAAAATTATTCCACAATCATCTATTATGGTGGCCATTTCGAGGTGTGAACATGTGGGAATGGCATTCTCCCTGTTAAACAGTTACAGAATTGTCATTGATTATATTAAATATATTAGGGTGGGTCATAATAGGTCACATAATTGATGTGTCAAGGGTCACTGCTTACATGGGTCAAATGGATTATGAGTCAGCATGCAGAACCCAGGGAATGTTAAGTACTCTGGGGAAACCAGGTTGTGCTTTTTCTTTCTGATCGGTTTGTTGATCTCTTCTTCCCCTTTATTACTGGCAGTCCAAAGCAAATGGATAAGACCCTTGGTTTTATTTTTCTTTCTTTTTGCTAGCAATGGATGCTTTTGTCTATTATGAGTACCATAGATATTTCTGTAACAGATTTCTTTCTTTTGTCAGTATTTTGCATTTAATACAGAAACATTGGTCAGTTCGGTTCAGTCTGGCCTATCCAACCACTTTGTTGATTTTCTTTTACAGAACGTTATTGTTGGCATGCTAGTGCATCCCTTCTTCTTCTGATTAGATATTGATGATTTTTGTGTATAGGCACAGAAATAGTACACGTTAGATGAAAGGTACAGTTCTTGCTAAAGAAAATGCATACATGTAACACAAGTCTACATTTGCCTACTTTCAGATTATATCACTGGAATTCTGGTTTCTCTACAAGAAAAGGCATTTTATTTATTTAAAATTATGACAAACAGTTGCTTTAATTTTAGTTACAGGTTCGGTATATGCAAAACCAAAGTATTACCCCAGTTCTCATAATAACCGGGTATCTTTTAAGCACAGATTGTGTTTCCTTGCATTGTTCTGGTCTTCTGTTTGCAATGCAAATTATGGTTAGGGGGAAAGAGAGCGAGCAAATTTAATTTTCCGAAATCTACAGAAAAGACTGCGCTGCTCTGTGCCTAATTTTTCAGTGCATAGTTCACATTAAAAAAAAAGAAAGCGATTCTTTTGCCTTGTAATGTACCTACTTGCTGCTTCTGTTTTGTTTGTAGCTCTGAACCTCAGCCTGACCCCTGGCTGCGCATGCGCGTAGCATGCCCAGCTGCTGGAAGCCGATGCTATGCTTGCTACCCAGGCGATGTCATCTCTGCAGCTTAGTTTTATATGCTTATATTATTGTTTTTTGGACAATCTTACAATAAGACCATGAAAAAACAAGTCACGTTCATCGCACAGGATGACAGGAGCCTACAAGTCTGCAAAAGACAGACTTGGCAGTGCCCAGCTGAAAAGCGCTTAAGAACGAGGTAGGTGAGGGGGGTGTCCCGTGGTCATTTTTTCTAACTCCGCCCTCACCTTCATTAAGTCATTTTATTTAAAATGCTGCTTATAAGCACGTTCTGGAAAGTCTAAGCCTGAATCATTTCACAATAACAGCTTGCAAACTTGTTTCTGGAGCCAGCTAGCTTTCCACTGTGTCTTCAGCTCGATCAGCATAGAATAGGAGCAAAAACGGGTTAAAAGATAAATGCTTATCTTTATAAGCGTGATAAGGATGTTTTAATGCCGTTAGCAAATGACTGCACTTCCAGTGGCATCTGAACTGCAGTTTTATCTGCAGCCTTTTTTATATGTTTAGTCTTTCTCCCTGCCAGCATTAGCAACCCTGTCACAATTCTAGCTGATGGTTTAAACCAATGGTTCCCAACCTTGTCCTGGAGGACCACCAGCCAATCGGGTTTTTTGGGATAACCCTAATGAATATGCATGAGAGAGATATGCATATAATGGAAGTGGCAGGCAAGCAGATCTGCTCCATGCATATTCATTAGGGCTGTCCTGGAGGACCACCAACCAGTCGGGTTTTCAAGATATCCCTAATGACTAGGCATCATTTTATAAACCATGGAGAGCACCTTAACAATTGCAACACATTTAAAATTTATTTCTCAAGTGTAATTTCACCCACACTTATCACAAATTTATATGAATCTCACTAGCACCATTGATTAATGAATATGCATGAGAGAGATTTGCATATAATGGAGGAGACAGGCATGCAAATATGTCTTATGCATATTCATTAGGGATATCTTGAAAACCCGACTGGCTGGGGGTCCCCTAGGACAGGGTTGAGAACCACTGGTTTAAACTTTGGAAGGTTCAGGCTAGCTCAGGGGTGGGCAACTCCGGACCTCGAGGGCCGGAATCCAGTTGGGTTTTCAGGATTTCCTCAATGAATATGCATGAGATCTATTTGCATGCATTGCTTTCAATGCATATTCATTGGGGAAATCCTGAAAACCCGACTGGATTCTGTCCCTCGAGGACTGGAGTTGCCCACCCCTGGCCTAGCTAGTCGTGAAACATCCTCATTTGCAGGGCTGAATTAAGGGTGTCTTGGATCCCCCAGGTGAGTGGTTCCCAAACCTGTCCTAGGGGACCCCCAGCCAGTCAGGTTTTCAAGATATCCCTAATGAATATGCATGAGAGAGATTTGCATATAATGGAAGTGACAGGTATGCAAATCTCTCTCATGCATATTCATTAAGGATATCTTGAAAACCTGACTGGCTGGGGGTCCCCCAGGACAGGTTTGGGAACCACTGCCCCAGGTTGTTATAAATAACCTTCCGTTAACTACTGCTACATCTTAGTGACTCTCGAACTTCTATGGCTTTGGCGGTATATAAGAATAAAATTATTATTATTATTCTTTAATCAGTCACTGGTTTTTACCTCCCCCTTCTTATGTCCACTTTCAAGTCCTCGCAGTGCTACTATCAATAAAGTGAACTTTGAACTTTACACCCCTGGCTGAATTATTGACATCTCATCCTCACGACTCCTTTGTTCTGCCTTGATTGTGCTTTTGAATTTGCTATTGTTTTCTGTTCGCAGTTGGGCTCTCCCTATCTGTTACCTAGGAAAGACCATGCCACAAGGTGGAGTAGCATGTTTGAAATATATTATGGCACAATGCATTGAGATTTTCTAGCAAGAATAGGTGTTACTGGGACACAGAATGAGGCCAGTTAAATGGCTGTTTTCCTTTCTTTAAATCTTCTCAGTAGACAGCACTAATTCTATGCTGTTATTCATTGTGTCTGTTTCTTTTCACAGACCAGTTGGGTACCATTATTACCAGAACCAAAAATATACTGGTAAGTAGTACCCTGAAGATCATGATAATAAGTATAATTAACACATAGAATTCAAAGAGATACGATAATTAGTTTAAAAAAAACAAGTCTTTTAATAGAACTTAGCCTACTTTTCCTATACAGGATTTTCTGAGCTAAAATTGATTTTTCAGATGATAATTTTGTTTTTACAGGCTCACAGAGAAACCTACAGCATGTAAATGCATTTCATAAATAGCACACAGTGAGAACTGTTTTCTAAGCTGTGCATGCAGATAGGTAATAAAATATATGCTGTTTGAGAATCACCTCACCAGCGGCAGCCAGATGGCTGATTATGGGTGGGCATGGAATTCATCTTCCCCTGGCTATGCTCTCCACCCCTTCCTGCCTGCCAACTCCAAAATATTAAATGCCTGAACTGGCAGGGTAGCTAGCAACTGTCATTTGAAACATAAGAATAGCCTTACTGGGTCAGACCAATGGTCCATCAAGCCCAGTAGCCCATTCTCACAGTGGCCAACCCAAGGAATAGCAATATTCCATGCCACCGATACAGGGCTTCTCCCGTGTCTTTCTCAATAACAGACTACGGACTTTCCTCCAGGAACTTGTCCAAACCCTTCTTGAAACCAGCTATGCTATCCGCTCTTACCACATCCTCTGGCAACGCGTTCCAGAGCTTAACTATTCTCTGAGTAAAAAAAAATTTCCTCCAATTGGTTTTAAAAGTATTTCCCTGTAACTTCATCGAGTGTCCCCTAGTCTTTGTAATTTTTGATGGAGTGAAAAATCAATCTGCTTGTACCCGTTGTACTCCACTCAGGATTTTGTAGACTTCAGTCATATCTCCCCTCAGCTGAAGATCCCTAACCGAAGAGCACTGGCTGCCCAAGGAGAAGGAAATCTTCAGCTGGCAGGGTTTAGGGATCCCACCAGCCACAGCAAGAGTGCTATAATTTTGGGTGGGCCTGAGTTCAACCTGGGTGAGCAGTAGCTGTGCCACTGTACCTCTCTGCCCCTCACACCTTTGATGGGGCTGAAATCACTGTGTTATATTTTTAGTCATATTTGGGGTGGGGTCAGAAAATACCACATACCCCCAGGTTCTATATAGGTTGCCAAAATTTGGGTACCTAAATATGGGCTGCATATCCCGGATCTGCATGTAAGCTAATTAGTTAATGAGTCACTGAAACCGTCTGCACAATGTGCAGCGGTGGCGAAAAGGGCAAACAGAATGCTAGGAATGATTAAGAAGGGGGTCACAAACAGATCTGAAAAGGTTATCATGCCGTTATACTGGGCCATGGTAACCCCCCCCCCCCACCGACACACACACACCTGGAATACTGCGTCCAACACTGGTCGCCGTACATGAAAAAGGACATAGTACTACTCAAAAGGGTCCAGAGAAGAGCAACAAAAATGGTTAAGGGACTGGGGGAGATACCATACAGCGAGAGGCTAGAGAAACTGGGCCTCTTCTTCCTTGAAAAGAGGAGACTGAGAGGGGACATGATCAAGACATTCAAGATATTGAAGGGAATTGACTTAGTAGAGAAAGCGAGATTGTTCACCCTCTCCAAGGTGAAGAGAACGAGAGGGCACTCTCTAAAAGTTAAAAGGGGATAGATTCTGTACAAACGTAAGGAAGTTCTTCTTCAATCAGAGAGTGATAGGAATCTAGAACGCTCTTCCAGAGGCTGTTATAGGGGAAAACACCCTTCAGGGATTCAAAAGGTTGGATAAGTTCCTACTGGAACAGAACATACGCAAGTAAAGCTAGTCTCAGTTAGGACACTGGTCTTTGACCTAAGGGCCGCCGCGTGAGCAGACTGCTGGGCACAATGGACCACTGGTCTGACCCAGCAGTAGCAAATCTTATGTTTTTATTTACAATCACTTGGGATTGTACAATCTTTGGCACTCATTTGGGTTTAAACATGGACCTGCACTGCGCCCTAATCTATAATGTGCACCTAAATTTTATACCGCCTATCCTAAAAAGGGGTGTGGCCATAGCAAGGACATGGGTGGGTCAGGGATATTCCCAGAAATTAGGAGTGGTTTTTTTAGACATGCATGCTGACATGCATGTCAGCATTGGTGCATTTATCATCTGGGTATAGGTTTCATACCTTGTCAAGATTCTACAGATATGTTGGACAAACTCTAATATATAAGTTACTTAAAGATGTAAGAACTATACTTATAATAACTTTAATAAGTTTTCAATATATGAGCCTATGAAGAAGCGTAGCGACGTTTAGCTCCATAACTTCGGTATCTTGTATGCCATGGCGTGCCGCTTCTGATGGCTCTTTAAAAGTTATATTATTTATGCACCAGCATCTGTACCAGGTTTCAGCAGGCATTAAGCACAGTGCCCAAAGTTAGGCATGAGATCTGCACTAATCCCCCCTTTTACGAAGCTGCGTTAGGCTTTTTTTTATCGCTGGCCACAGCAGTATTAGCTCAGATGCTTCTAGAATTCCTATGAGCGTCGGAGCTAATACCGTCATGGCTGGTGATAAAAAAGCCTAACACAGCTTTCTAAAAGGGGGATGGGGTAAACTAAAGCCTCCTTTGCAGAATATCAGTTTAGCGCGGATCTTCCTGGCACTTAACTGTGGGTCCTTTTGGGATTTTGAGGTCCATTTTTGCAGTGCTTGGTTCAGTTTAATGGTCCGTCTGACACTAAAGAGTTGGGAGACATCTTTGAGGGTTGTTTTGGTTATGATTAAGTATTTATGTCTTCCTCTCCATGACTTTTTGATACGTAACTGTGGGTTCCATTTACAGAATTCCGCCTATAGATTGCATTTTAACTGTATGCATTATTTGCTTTGAATATACAGCCTACATAAAAAGCAGGGCTGATGTCTGGGGGTACATTATACCTGCAACAATTTTCATGGTGAATATGTGCATACATGTTCTCTTTCAAATCTGGGCAAAGATCATGGATAAAAAGCACCCAAGGACTTTGTATCGGGTCTTTGGCTTTTCAGCCAGATTATCTTCAATGTATAAAGAGTTTAAAAGTGTGATATTTATTTATTTTATTTAAAAGATTTCTCAACCTCCTATTCCTAATAGTAACATGCATAAATTAGAACAAATAGGACTTGTACACACATCAAAGATTACAAATCAATCAATGCAAACAGTTAGTTCACAGCTCTCCATAATAAATTCAGAAATCAGAATTAATTATAAACATCATTCATTGGAATTCTTAGTTTTGAGCATTTTCTTAAACTTCTAAATATCAGACAGAGCTCTTTGCGGTCCAGTTAATTTATTCCACAGAGTTACTCCTGTGATGGAGATAGCCAAGTAATAGATTGCCATAGTTTGTGATAAATATCAAGGAATCCCATGGTAAATTACTTTAAAGACCAGTACTAATGTTTTGAAAATACTACGTAAGCGTACAGGTAACCAGTGGTTTCCTCAAGCAAGGTGTTATGTGTTCAAACTTTCTAACACCACAGATCAACCTTGCAGCAGCGTTTTGAATCATTTGTAATGCTTTACACTGTACTGTTGTAATCCCTAAATAAAGGGCATTGCAATAGTCCAGTTTTGAGAATCTTCAGGATCCCAGTCAGCATGGATTCACCAAGGGTAGGTCCTGCCAATCCAATCTCATCAGCTTCTTTGACTGGGTAACAAGAAAATTGGACTTGGGAGAGTCTTTGGACGAGGGTCAAGATAAGAAAACTGGGTCATTAGGGCATAGACAGGGGGTGGGTAAGCAGAGTGGGCAGACTTGATGGGCTGTAGCCCTTTTCTGCCGTCATGTTTCTAAAATCATATGTTGACATCATTGATTTTAAATGACTTAACAGTTGCAACTGAAAAAAAGTAGATTAACTACAGACAAGACTTGATCCTTCATGCTGAGTAGAGAGTTGCGCGGGGACAGAAATCCCACCCGTCCCCGTCAAAGTCCCACCCGTCCCCACGGGGAATCCCACCCGTCCCCACTCGTCCCCATGAGTAATCCCTCCATCCCCACCCGTCCTCGTGAGGAATCCCCTCCGTCCCCACCCGTCCCTATAAACTTCAGAAATAGTTATTTCATTTAATTATGCTACTGAATTAAAGGCTCTGGTAGAAACCCATTTATAAATAAGCAAAGAGATTTTATTAATTTGGAAATATTAATTGGGAAGAATACATACTTTGTAAACGGGTTTCTACCAGACCCTCTAATGTTTATACATTTTTATCAACACAACTAATATATTACTTTATCCTGAAGCAAAAAAAAAAAAGAAATAGAATTTTTTTCCTACCTTTGTTGCCTGGTTTCTGCTTTCCTCATGTTCTCATTCAATTCCTTCCATCCACTATCTCTCTTCTCTCTGCGTCTTCCATTTGCTCTGTTACTGTGCCTCTCCCTTTCTCCCCCCTTCCAAATTGATCTGGTACCCATCTTCTTCCCTCCGCTCCCCCCATAGTCTGGCATCTCTGTCTTCTTCCCTGCCAGCATCTTCGCCCCACTCTCTTTTCCCCATTTCCCTTCAGTGTCTTCTCCCCACTCTCTCTTCCCCATTTCCCTTAAGCATCTTCTCCCCACTCTCTCTTCACCATTTCCCTTCAGCGTCTTCTCCCCACTCTCTCTTCCCCATTTCCTTTCAGCATCCTTCTCCCCCCATCTTCCCCATGTCCTGTCACCGTCCTTCTCCTCCCTCTGTCTTCCCCATGTGCTTTCAGTATCCTTCTCCCCCTCTGTCTTCCCCATGTCCTTTAAGCGTCCTTCTCCCCCCTCTGTCTTCCCCATGTCATTTCAGCGTCCTTCTCCACCCCTTTGTCTTCCCCATGTGCTTTCAGCGTCCTTCTCCCCCCTCTGTCTTCCCCAGTGCTTTCAGCGTCTTTCTCCCCCCCTCAGTTTTACCCATTTCCCTTAAGCTTCTTTTCCTCTCCACTCCACCTTTCCTCCCTTTCTCCCTCCCTGCCCCTTACCTTCGTGGCGCTTCCCCGCCTGCCCGCCAACAGAACAGGCCCAGTCCGACAAACCTCCCTGTCCTGAATCCATCTGCTGTAAGAAGGTAATTTAGATTCATGGCTACAGGGCAGGGAGGTTTGTCGGACCGTGCCTGTTGTCGGTCGGTCGGGGGAAAGCGCCACGAAGGTAAGGGGATCTGGCCGGCTCTGCACCCTCCCTAAGGCTTCCCCGGGGTGGACCACCCCCTACTGCCCCCCCCCTTGGTACGCCACTGCCTTGAATTTTTCCTACCTGCCCTGCTGCAGCACACAGCCGACTGGAAGTCTTCTCGATGTCAGCGCTGATGTCGGAGGGAGCACTGACATCGTGGAAGACTTCTGACCGGCTGTGTGCTGTGGCAGGGCAGGTAGGGAAAAGAAGACGAGCCTCATGGCTCGAGTGCATCCAACCCCGCAGGAACCCCGCAATCCTAGGGGGCGTCCCCACGGGATCCCCACAAGCCTAGGGGGTGTCCCCAAGGGATCCCCGTGACCCGAAGGGGGAAACCGCGGGTCCCGCGGGATTCCTGTCATCCCCGTTCCCATGCAGCTCTCTAATGCTGAGTGTTGAATCCAGCCAGATTCCTAGAATTTTCAACTTTCGTTGGAGGCCTCATTACCGCAAGGATGCACTGAGGCTTGAGTCGGTCCAGCGAATGGCCACCCGGATGGTCTCGGGACTCAAGGACCTCCCGTACGAGGAACGGCTGGATAAGTTACGGCTATACTCACTCGAGGAACGCAGAGAGAGGGGAGACATGATCGAGACGTTCAAGTACCTCACGGGCCGTATCGAGGTAGAGGAAGATATCTTCTTTTTCAAAGGTCCGACGGCGACAAGAGGACATACATGGAAAATCAGGGGCGGGAAATTGCACGGTGACACCAGGAAATACTTTTTCACCGAAAGAGTGGTTGATCGCTGGAATGGACTTCCACTTCAGGTGATCGAGGCGAGCAGCGTGCCTGATTTTAAGAAGAAATGGGATCGTCACGTGGGATCTCTGCACAGAGATAAATAGGGGAGGGTCATTGGGGTGGGCAGACTAGATGGGCCGCGGCCCTTATCTGCCGTCTTTTTCTATGTTTCTATGTTTCTATCAATAGGATCTGATCCCAAACCTTAATCTCTCTAGGCCATTGTGGATCTACCTTTCTCCCAATCAACATAACTTCTGATTTTGCAAGATTCAAAACCAATTTGTGCTTCACCATCCACTCATTCACGCTTTTCATATATTCAGCCAATCTTTCATTCGGCTCACTTCTCCAGTCTTGCATTGGAAAGAAAAATTGGATGTTGTCAGCATAAATACGATATGCTACTTCTATTTTCAGAAGGCTCTCACCTAATGACGACATGTGCAGATTAAAAAGTAATGCAATAAAGGCAGAGCCCTGTGGTACGCCTCTCCTCATTGACTTACTGTTGGATAATTTACCACTACTTTGCACCTTAAACATACGGTCTTGGAAGTAAGATGTAATCCATTGTAACACAGTCCCACCCATAAGCAGGTTTATCCAGAAGAGATTTTCTAACTGGTGGGGTGAGTTTGCACTCTAATGGATCACATACTAGAAATATATAACACGTGATAGCAATGGGGATATTTCTGAACTTCATGCCCAATATATGTAAAATAATTGTGCACCTCTGAGAGCATCTTACTTAAGCGTAGCATATCAAATATTAATTAAACTTGAAAACTTGAAATGAGGACTCTTTCTTGCGTTTTTAAGGTTCTTTGATATGGGGAGTGTGTGGTGCAGTGATTAGAATTACAGCCTTGGCATCCTGAGATTGTGAGTTCAAATCCCACACTGCTCCTTGTGATCCCTGGCCAAGTCACTTAGGGGCAAATTCTATGACGTGCCCAAAAGGTAGGCACTGATATAGGCACTGTTCAGCGTGATTCAAGCAGAGTTAGGTGCTGTTTAGTGAATTGCGCTGAGCAGCACCTATTTTGGAGGCGCCCAATAAATAGGCCAACTCTAGGCACAACTAAAAGTTAGGCGCCCATGCAAGTGCTTTAGCACACTTAAGAGCAGTGATTCTGTAACAAGGTGCCTAACATGTAACCACACCCATGCCTAACATGCATAGCGCCTATTTTTGTGAAGGCCGCCTCAATTTTTAGAGGTGCCTTGTTACAGAATCATGCTTTCTTGAAAGGTGCCTAAGTTTCAATTAGTGCTGATTAAAAAGCTTAATTGAGCTTATTACTCAGAAGCAATCAGGAAAGAGACAAACTACACATTCAGAAAAGACCTGAAGACTCACCTCTTTGACAATGAACTGTTTCAGTTTCTGTATAGCAACCGCTGCTTCTAGATCCCTCCTCTTGCTTCTCCATGCCCCCGTCCCCTACTACTTTCCCCTTCCTCTTTGAGCTTGGATGGGTTTGTGCGACTCACAAATGGAAGATTAGATTTAGATAGGCGCCTATTTAGTTGGCGCCTCTGAAATAGGTGCCTAACTTTAGGCGCTGGTTACAGAATTTGGGCCTTAATCCCCCCATTGCCCCAGGTACATTAGATAAGAGTATGAGCTTACTAGGACAGATAGGGAGACATGCTTGAGTATCTGAATGTAAACCACTTAGGCTATAAGTGGTATATAAATACTTAAATACACTTCTCCCTCCAGATTCGCGGGGTTAGGGGCAGAGCCAGACCGCGAATGGTGAAAAACTGCGAATATCCGGCTCTGACCCACCCCCGCCTCCCTCCCGCCTTCCCTGGTCTAGCGGGCTTTCGGGGCAGGAGCGATGTTCCTACGCTCCTGCCCCTGATCTCACCATTAGGAAATGGCTGCTTTGAGTTCCCATAGTCTCTCGAGACTACGACGGGAACTCCCTACAGCTATTTCCTAATTGCGATCTGCACGGGGCAGGAGCTTAGGAAGATTGGTCCTGCCCCAAAAGCCTGCTAGACCACCAGGTAAGGCCGGGATGCTGGGGGGAAGACTTAAGGATGTTTTTTTTTTTCTTTTTTTCCCCCTCCGCAAAAAATTGCGAATATGTGAAATCACGATTACTGAAACCGCGAATGGGGAGGGCGAAGTGTAAATGGGGCTCTTCCTTGCATGGGTTCCTAATCATATTTGGCACTGAACATCAGCAGCAATTAAAGACCAGTATAATCTGCTGTTCCTGACCCTTCAGGAGCTTTAAGCTTCATGCTCACTTTCCTCATTAGCAGACTGTGTGAACCCATACCGATATTAGAATGTATTTGATTTGTGTGCTAGTTGCTATGTTTTTTTCCATTTTAGATCCATGCTATTGGTTTCAGAATTGTCTTGTTTCCTTTCTTCAGCCCCTGCAAGTGTGACTGGCAAAACTGATAAATTTGAGGGCAAGAAAGAGTCTGGGACAATCTTATCTCATGCAGCACAAGTCAAAACAATTCATATCCCCAAGCCCATGATGACAGCACCGTTTCTAAAGGTATACCAACCATGAGAAAGGAGATCGTTCAAGTCAGCTCTTTCGAGGGGGGAAAGCATTGTTTTTTAGACTTGATGTAAGAGGAGGTTGTATAGGGGAGTCTTTGATTGTCATCCTGCTGCTCACAAGACACTGGTTGTTTCTTAAAATTGGTGGCTGCACTGAGGCTCTGCAAAAGCCAAAGTGATGATATCCTTGGTAATATTTCTCTGTTGGATCATTCTCTTTGCTGTGGTTATATTTCTAAGGGAACTCTCAGTTGCACTAAGCCTAACTCATCATCTTAACAACATGCATAGGATACACTTATGAGATGGGCTAAACATTAGGCCACTAAAATTCAACACTGAATGTTTGAAGGAATGGCAGAGGAGGGGGCTAAGGGCCTGATTAGCCCAAGCACTTAGGCACCTGGGCCAACCAGAATGTTAGGTTCATCTCCCAGTGTATTCTGGGATGCACTGGGAGTGGCCTAAGATTCCAATTAACCAGATCCCCTAGGCCCCTCCTAAGGGGGGTGGCCTAAGTGATCTGCCAATTGGAATCTTAGGCCACTCCCAGTTAATCCCAGAATGCACTGGGATATGGGCCTAACATTCCGGTTGGCCCAGGTGCCTATGGACCCTCCTGTAGGAGGGGCCTTAAGCGCCTGGGCCAGTCTGGCCCTTAGGCCCCTCCCCGGTGCATCCTAAATACACTGGGAAGGGGCAGACTCACCATGCCTCCGAAGGCGGGCCTGTCGGCCAGATGCAGGCAGGAGCCATCTGTCTGGCCAATGAAAAAGGTTAGGGGGGGTTCAGGTAGGGTTCTTTTGGGGCTCCATGTGGGGGCTCCATGTGGGGGTGGGGGGTCTGGATGGGGTTAGGGGGGTCTTGGTGGGAGGTGAGCTTTCAGGGGGTGGGGCAAGCTTTGGGGGGTGGTAGTGAACTTTCAGGGGCGGGGGATGTAGCAGGAGGGATTGGGCATCCCTCCTGCTGGGGAACATTTTTTTGGGGGAGTGTCTGCAGGAGGGATTGGGCATCCCTCCTGCCGCTGATCATTGGAGGAGGGTTTGGGGTATCACAGCAGGAGAGATAGGGCATCTCTCCTGCCAGGGAATATTTGGTGGGGGGGGGGTCACACTGGCTTCACGCAGAAAGGATTGGGCATCCCTCCTGCCGTGATCATTATGGGGGTTGGGGCACTGGTTGCCTGGACTGCTGAGCTGATCGCAGCAGCCCCGATCAGCTCAGCAGCCCAATCTGGAACTTATACTTGTTTTGACTTGGTCTAAGTCAAAACGTATAAGTTCCGTCTAGGCAACCTGTCAAAGTTTTCGATTATGGCTGCTGGATGACTAAGTCTAGGTTGGCCCACATCCCACCTTACCCACTCCTCCAAAAATGCCCCTTTTCGCTCTGGGCGCATAGAGGCAGGGAAAAGGCCTAAGCTGGTTTTAGATACGTCTAAAACCCTGTTCAATTATCGGTACTTGGATGACCTGGCCTTTTGCTTGTCTAAGTACCAATTTAGCAGGTTTTTAGATGTATTTGTTTTTTGACTATGAGCCTCATAAGATATAAATGGTATAAAAATAATTGATCTTTTAGAAGTCTGCTCCATCACTGTGGTAAAATAACTGAGAAGGGTTTTTTGTCTAGTCACCCATAGTTGTATTGTACCTAGAATTTTTCTCTGATGGAAACAGGGGTTGCGTGGTATGGAAATATTTTCTTTGTTTCATTTTATATTGCAGCATCCAGACCTTACCACAGGACAAAAGAGATATCTCTGGAGCATTGCCAGAATCTACAGCACCAGCTTCATGCGAGCATTTATAAAAAAGCAATATATGAATTTATCTCATCATCAGAAACAACTTGGAGCACTGAGATGTAATGGTATGAAAGAATTCACTACTCATTGTTCTCATACTACCAATACATTAGCAGATAGATAATACTTTGTGTTTGTCCTATGGTCTGAAGGTCTCAAAACCTCTGAGAAAAATCAGGTCAAGCCAGAGTCTTTGCAAGGACAACACACCTGGAGGAAAACTTCACAGATAAGTGTGGAATCAACTCTTACTCCAGTTTCCTCTGTACATTCATCGAGTGCACGAGATGGAAAATTAAACCTTCTATATAAACAAAGGTGGGCTCTACTTTTTCCTCACTGATGACACAACAGGTTGAATTAGCAAATTTTGAAATGCGTAAGTAGTCACAGTGCAAGTCATCAAGGTTTCAACCCTTTTTCTGATGAAATGAGTTTTTATTGTAGAGAAATGACTTTGCTTAGCAGTAAAATAGAAACCCCCCCTCCAATTGATTAGGAAATTAATTTGGTCATGTTGGGCTATCAGATCCTTTTATGCTAGAGACATACAAAGGGAAAAATTTTAAGTTCCTTTTTGGATTTGTGGCCCTTTTCCCCAATTTTTGGTTTGTTTCATGTATTCTAAGAAAAACTATTTAGTGCCCATTGGATCTTCTTAGTCTGTTCAAATCAACTTTCCGGATGTTGATTCACAAATTAATGGGCATTGAATTGATTTTGCATGCACATTTTTAAGGCAGGTTGGTTTGTTTGGGGCCTGTTTATTAAAGCGTAGTGTGCGATTACAGAATTAACATGCAGGTAGTGATGCTGCTGCGATAAAGGCACCAAAGCACATTCAATTTCTATGGGCTTTGGTGCATTTATCACAGAAGCATTGCTACCTCAGCTTTGTAAAAGGGTCCCTAAGAAGTTCCTAGGTATAAAATGGGCTTCTTAGCATGTAGCATGTGCTAAGCTTTAGTAAAAAAAAAAAAAAAAAAAAAGGCCCCTTTATTGATTGATATTTATGAGGACAAATGAAAAATTAAAGGCAATTGTTAAATTACGCAATAACCGGAACAAAGCTAGTGAAATGCAACATATGTACTCGTACATTGCCTGTTGGATAGTTTGTCCACGCACAGTGCAATGCTCGGCTTTAGTTGTGTGACGGTCACAAGATCAGAAACATGGATGCTCCATTGCAAGATTGCACCACTGAAGAATAACATGCAGTAAAGCACAGTTACTTACCGTAACAGGTGTTATCCAGGGACAGCAGGCAGATATTCTTGACTGATGGGTGATGGCACCGACGGAGCCCCGGTACGGACAATTTTAGTGTGATTGCACTCTAAGAACTTGGAAAGTTCTAGCAGGCCGCACTGCGCACGCGTGAGTGCCTTCCCGCCCGACGGAGGCGCGCGGTCCCCAGTTAGGATAAGCCAGCTAAGAAGCCAACCCGGGGAGGTGGGTGGGACGCAAGAATATCTGCCTGCTGTCTCTGGATAACACCTGTTACGGTAAGTAATTGTGCTTTATCCCAGGACAAGCAGGCAGCATATTCTTGACTGATGGGTGACCTCCAAGCTAACAAAAAGAGGGATGGAGGGAAGGTTAGCCATTAGGAAAACAAATTTTGCAAAACAGATTGGCCGAAGTGTCCATCCCGTCTGGAGAATGCATCCAGACAATAATGAGATGTAAAAGTATGAACTGAGGACCAAGTAGCAGCTTTGCAGATTTCCTCAATAGGAGTGGAACGGAGGAAAGCCACAGATGCTGCCATAGCTCGAACTCTATGGGCCGTGACAGAACCTTCCAGTGTCAGTCCGGACTGAGCATAACAAAATGAAATGCACGCTGCAAGCCAATTTGACAACGTACGTTTAGAAACAGGACGTCCCAATTTATTCGGATCAAAGGACAGAAAGAGTTGGGGAGATGATCTGTGGGGCTTAGTATGCTCTAAATAGTAAGCTAGAGCCCGTTTACAGTCCAAAGTATGCAGAGCCTGTTCTCCAGAATGAGAGTGAGGTTTCGGAAAGAAGACAGGCAGAACAATGGATTGGTTGAGATAGAATTCTGAGACAACCTTAGGGAGAAACTTTGGATGTGTACGCAGAACCACCTTGTCATGATGAAAGACAGTAAAAGGTGGATCCGCAACTAGTGCATGTAGCTCACTGACCCTCCTGGCAGAGGTTAGGGCAATAAGGAAGACCACTTTCCAAGTGAGAAATTTGAAAGGAGTCGTAGCCAGAGGTTCAAACGGAGGCTTCATTAAGGCGGAGAGAACCACATTGAGATCCCAGACTACAGGGGGTGCTTTAAGAGGTGGTTTCACGTTGAAAAGACCCCGCATGAATCTGGAAACCAAAGGATGAGCTGAAAGGAGTTTTCCATGAACTGGCTCATGAAAAGCAGCAATAAGTTTCAAGTTTCAAGTTTATTCAGTTTTTGATGAATCGCCTATTACAGTTTCTAGGCGATGTACATATTACAATTTAGATAAAAGAAACAATAGCACTGAGGTGGACTCTGATGGAAGTAGACTTGAGGCCAGAGTCAGACAAAGAAAGATGATAATCTAACAAGGTCTCCACTGCAAGGGAAGTGGGATCATGATGATGAAGAAGACACCAAGAAGAAAATCGTGTCCACTTCTGATGGTAACATTGCAGAGTGGCCGGTTTCCTGGAAGCATCCAGAATAGAACGAACGGGCTGAGACAACAGAGTATCATTTGAAGTCAGCCCGAGAGATACCAAGCTGTCAGGTGCAGAGACTGGAGGTTGGGATTCAGAAGGGTCTCCTGATGCTGTGTAAGCAGAGAAGGAAACAATGGAAGAAGAATAGGCTCCCTGGAACTGTGTTGAAGTAGAAGGGAGAACCAATGTTGTCTGGGCCATCGTGGAGCGATGAGAATCATGGTGGCCTGTTCCCTCTTGAGCTTGAACAAGGTTCGCAACATGAGAGGTAGCGGAGGTAAAGCATACAGGAACAGATTGGACCAATCCAGGAGAAATGCATCCGCTGCCAGACGGTGAGGAGAATAGAGTCTGGAGCAGAAGAGGGGCAGCTGGTGATTGTGAGGAGCTGCAAAGAGGTCTATCTGAGGAGTGCCCCACTGAGTGAAGATGGACTGTAGAGTTAAAGGATCGAGTGTCCACTCGTGAGGCTGAAGAATTCTGCTGAGCTTGTCCGCTAAGGAATTCTGTTCTCCCTGAATGTAGAGAGCTTTCAGGAATAGTTGGTGATCTGTGGCCCAAGCCCAAATCTTCTGGGCTTCCTGGCACAAGAGGTGAGAGCCTGTCCCACCCTGCTTGTTGATGTAGTACATCACAACTTGATTGTCTGTGCACAGCAGGAGAACCTGAGGAAAGAGAAGATGTTGGAAGGCCTTGAGGACATAAAACATCGCTCTGAGTTCCAGGAAATTGATGTGATGCTTCATTTGCTGGGCTGTCCAAAGTCCTTGAGTTTGGAATTCGTTCAAATGAGCTCCCCAGGCATAAGGGGAGGCGTCGGTGGTGATGACAAGTTGATGAGGAGGTAGATGGAACAGAAGACCTCTGGAGAGATTTGAGGATATCAACCACCATTGTAGAGACTGACGAAGAGATGATGTCACAGATATGTGTCGTGAGCAAGGATCCGTCGCTTGGGACCACTGGGTAGCTAGGGTCCATTGAGGAGTGCGCAGGTGATGTGCGAAGGGGGTGACATGAACCGTGGAGGCCATGTGACCCAAGAGTATCATCATTTGCTTGGCAGAGATGGAACGATGTGGAAGTACCTGCTGACATAGAGATTGAAGAGTTTGAAGACGGTTGGACGGCAGGAACGCTCTCATGAGGACTGTGTCCAGCACCGCTCCAATGAATTGAAGTCTCTGAGTGAGAATGAGATGAGATTTGGGTAGATTGATCTCGAACCCCAGAAGTTGTAGAAACAGGATGGTTTGGTTGGTGGCCAGGAGTACTGTCTGAGATGAATTGGCCTTGATTAACCAATCGTCCAGGTAAGGAAAGACCTGAAGGTGGTGAGAGCGTAGAAAGGCAGCCACCACAATCAGACATTTGGTGAACACTCTTGGAGAGGAGGCAAGACCGAAGGGCAGCACCTTGTATTGGTAATGACAATGATTGATCATGAAGCGGAGGTACTGTCTGGAGGCCAGATTGACCGGTATGTGAGTGTATGCCTCTTTGAGATCGAGGGAGCATAGCCAGTTGCCTTGATTGAGAAGAGGGTAAAGAGTGGCCAGAGAAAGCATCCTGAATTTTCTTTGACCAAGCATTTGTTGAGATCGCGAAGATCTAAAATGGGTCTGAGATCTCCTGTTTTTTTGGGGACTAGAAAGTAACGGGAGTAGAATCCCTGCCCCTTTTGATCTAGAGGAGGGATTGAACCTCCTGAAGAAGGAGGGAAGACTGAGGAGTGTTCAAAGCAGACTCTCTTGGCAGACTTTGGGCAGAAAGTGTCTGAAAGTTGAGAGAGTAGCCGTGGCGGATGATGTTGAGGACCCATTGATCCGAGGTGATGATTTCCCAACGGCTGAGGAAAAAAGTAAGACGGCCACCTATAGGTTGAGGCAGGTGGGCAGATGGTAGAAAGCTGGCTATGCCCTGGAGATCTAAGTCAAAAGGGCTGTGTGGATTTTTGTTGTGGAGGCGGCTTCGCAGGTTGCTGCTGTGGTGGCCTAGGGGTCTGTCGTTGTTGCTGACGTTGACGCCTAGGTTGTTGGGGAGCTGATGGCAAGGGACGAGCCACATAACGGCGTTGATAGGCCGACTGTTGTCTGAAAGGCCGCGCCGGTGGAGTCTTCTTTTTGGTTTTTAGCAGAGTATCCCATCTAGTCTCATGGGCGGAGAGCTTTTGGGTGGTAGAGTCCATGGATTCCCCAAAGAGTTTGTCCCCCAGGCATGGTGCATTAGCCAACCGATCTTGATGGTTGACATCAAGCTTCGACACTCTGAGCCAAGCAAGGCAACGCATAGCCACAGACATGGCCGTTGCTCTGGTGGTAAGTTCGAATGTGTCATAAATTGATCGAACCATAAACTTACGGAGTTGGAAGAGAGAGGACGAGCAGTGGTGAAAAGCCTGTCGTTTTCGTTCAGGAAGGTACTTCTCAAAGGAAGCCATGGTGGTGAGAAGATGCTCGAGATAGAAAGAGAAATGGAAAGCATAATTACCAGATCTGTTAGCTAGCATTGCATTCTGGTATAACCGTTTACCAAACTTGTCCATGGCTTTACCTTCCCTGCCAGGAGGGACAGAAGCGTATACACTAGCTCCGGCAGACTTTTTAAGCGTAGATTCCACAAGAAGAGATTCATGTGGAAGCTGCGGCTTATCAAATCCAGGGATAGGAATCACTTTATACAAAGAATCCAATTTACGAGGGGCTCCTGGGATGGTCAAAGGAGTCTCCAGATTCTTATAAAAGGTTTCCCTCAAGATATCATGGAGGGGTAGTTTGAGAAATTCCTTTGGAGGCTGGTCAAAATCCAGTGCATCAAGGAAGGCTTTGGATTTTTTAGACTCAGCCTCCAAAGGAATAGAAAGAGATTCACACATGTCTTTCAGGAAGGAAGTGAAAGATGTAGAATCTGGTTTAGAGGATGGGTCAGGGGCAGCAGGATCATCCTCATCCGAGGAATACTCACCCTCAGAAAGAAAAGGCTCTTCGGAGTCACCCCACAGATCAGGGTCCCTAATATGGGAGCTACGGTCTCGAGACTCCGGAGTGGAGGGTACCAGGTGTCGGGATTTGCGTGCCGACTTACCTGACCTCATAGACACTGTACTGGGAGATGTTACAGGCTGCATCGGTGCCGAAGTCTGAACAGCCTGGTGTTGAGCTCTCGGTTCCGGTGCGAGGACTGGCATAGAGACCGATGAAGCGGAGTGGATCGATACCGACAAAGAGGACGCAGACAAAAGAGGCTGCTCCACTGCCGGTACCGGTGGCTCAGACCGGATCGGGACTGGAAGGCTCGGTGCCAAGAGAGCAGGAAGAAGCTGTTGTAACTGCTCCTTGAGCTGCACCTGCAGGACGGCTGCAATGCGCTCGTCCAGAGAAGGCACCGGTACCGCCTTTTTCTTCTGTGGTACCTGCGGTGCCGCTCGACGCCCCGAGGATGAGGAGCCAGAGGTCGAGGGACTCACCTCAATAAGGGCGGAGCGCTTCCGTGGGCGCTTCGCGGTCGGCAGGACTGGGCTCGATGCTATCGAGACCGGAGGACGCTCCAGCGGGGATGGCTTCTTTACCTGGGTGTTGCGACGCCGGCGCAGTTTCGACGAAGTGGGTGCCGACTGAGGTGGGGCCGATGCCGGTGTCGATGTCGCAGGGTCAGACACATCGGCACCGAAAAGCAACCGTTGCTGGATTTGACGGTTTTTTAATGTACGTTTTTTCAAAGTGGCACAGCGGGTGCAGGTAGAAGCCTGATGCTCTGGACCCAGGCACTGTAAGCACCAGTTGTGTGGGTCTGTAAGAGAGATAGGCCGTGCACACCGCTGGCACTTTTTAAACCCTGGCTGGGGGGGCATGAAAGTAAAAACGGCTTCTGCCAAATCGAAGGCCGAGGCCTTGATGGTGGCAGCAGGCCCCGCCGGGGCAAAACCGACGAAAGAAAAGAAAAAAGAAAGAAACTCTTTTTTTTTTTTTTGAATAAGAAAATAATAAAAGAAAAAGAGGAATACAATTTCCTAAAAGATTTCGCGAGCGGGAAGGCGTCAGGAAAAAATCTTTTCAACAGCCGTTGAAAAGTACGTCTTCTTAGCTCCGTGGAAACTAAGAAACTGGGGACCGCGCACCTCCGTCGGGCGGGAAGGCACTTGCGCGTGCGCGGTGCGGCCTGCTAGAACTTTCCAAGTTCTTAGAATGCAATCACTCTAAAATTGTCCATACCGGGGCTCCGTCGGTGCCGTCACCCATCAGTCAAGAATATGCTGCCTGCTTGTCCTGGGATAATATGCTTTTTGGGGCAGAGGGAGTGAAACCTATCGAAATTCACCATTGGATATTGACTCAATATGGACATAGCACCAAGAATCAACAAAAGATTTGAGTGGGTAAAAAGGCTTAAAGTGGGAGGAACAGGGGTAACCAATGAAGGTTGTTCTGGTCATCCATCAACATCACACACACACAAGAGCACATTGACAGGGCGGATGCCTTACTTAGAGAAGACCAACAGATAACAAATTTGGATATCAGCTATGGATCTGCATTTGCCATAATGCATGATGACTTGGGATAAAGGAAAGTCTGCACATGAATGTGTTCCCAAACAGCTTACTGATCTGCACAAGCAACAGCATGTAGAGGTTGTGACCCAGTTCCTGAGATAATATGAAGAAGTTCCAAGTATTCTGGAGAGAATTGTCACCGGTGAAGAGGTGCTTCATTGTGATCCGGAGAGCAAAAGACAACACATGATGAAGGAAAGGAAGTGGTGCTCACCTGGCTTTGGATGCAGCCGGAAAACTTCTCTGTAGGAATGCAGAAGTTAGTTGAACGATATAACAAATGTGTCTTCTGGCATGGTGACTATGTGGAAAAGTGGTATGTGCAATTGCTCACAGTTACTTCTATTAAAGCTGTTAAATGTATTTTGCCTTTATTTTGTTGATATACCCTCATATTAACCAATTTTATGAAGAATTTGCCCCAACTGTGAGCTAACAAATGCCCATCCCTATTTTTTTACACAAATGCTTGGTAGGAAGTTAAAGTTAAGGCTCCCAGAATGTTTCCCAGCAGTGTTTCCCAAGTCAGTCCTGGAGTACTCCCCTTGCCAGTCAGGTTTTCAAGATATTCTCAATTAATATGCATGAATTTCATTTGCATATGCTGCCTCCATTGTATGCAAATCTCTTCATGCATATTCATTGTGGATATCCTGAAAAACTTGACTGGCTTGGGGGTATTCCAGGACTGACTTAGGAAACACTGTTTTAGAGGACAATTTCCACAATCCCCGCATAACTGCAATGTCCAAAGGTTATATATTTGTAGCTGACCTATCCGGATAACTTTAACTGTTTATTAGCTAGATAAAGTATGATGAAACCTTCCGCCCAATATGTGGCGGTGGCCAAAAAAGTAAACAGGATGCTGGGAATTATTAAAAAAGACTAAGAATGTCATATTACCCCTGTATCGCTCCATGGTGCGACTTCATTTGGAGTATTGCGTTCAATTCTGGTCTCCTTAACTCAAGAAAGATATAGTGGTGCTAGAAAAGGTTCAAAGAAGAGCGACCAAGATGGTAAAGGGGATGGTACTCCTCTCGTATGAGGAAAGACTAAAACAGTTAGGACTCTTCAGCTTGGAAAAGAGATGGCTGAGGGGAGATATGATTGAAGTCTACAAAATCCTGAGTTGAGTAGAACGGGTACAAGTGGATCGATTTTTCACTCCATCAAAAATTACAAAGACTAGGGGACACTCGAAGTTACACAGAAATACTTTTAAAACCAATAGGAGGAAATTTTTTTTCACTCAAAAAATAGTTAAGCTCTGGAACGCGTTGCCAGAGGATGTGGTAAAAGCGGATAGCATAGCTGGTTTTATGAAAGATTTGGACAAGTTCCTGAAGAAAACTCCATAGTCTATTATTGAGAAAGATATGGGGGAAGCCACTGCTTGCCCTGTATTGGTAGCATGGAATATTGCAACACCTTGGGTTTGGCCAGGTACTAGTGACCTGGATCGGCCACCATGAGAACGGGCTACTGGGCTTGATGGACCATTGGTTCTGACCCAGTAAGGCTGTTCTTATGTTACAACAGCTATCTACACAAGTCAGCCACAGAGACAGTAGCCCCTTGATGTATGGATACATTTATCCAAATTTCTCAGGCTCACAATCCTTCTAGCCAACTTATTCAGAAAACCTCAGCTGGTCAGCAGTGGGATATTGCCACTATCCCGATAAAGGGAAAATCCACCTTGGTCTCATCTCTAGAGATCAGGATATCTGGCCCAAACCTATCCATTCAGCAACCATCATACTAACAAAGGACTGATCCAGTTAACACCTACCCCCTCTTTTACGAAACTGCAATAGTTTCTAGTGCAGGGAGCCGCGCTGAATGGCCTGTGCTGCTCCCGACACTCATAGGAACTCAATGAGCATTGGGAGCAGCGCGGCTCCCTGCGCTAGAAACTGCTATCGCAGTTTCGTAAAAGGAGGCCTTAATGTTAACCATACAAATTCTCTTAAATAATGATCCACTTTAAGCATATTTTGAAGGGGAATATAGTGATAATAAAGTAAATTTCACACAGCTCCACTCATGTATTTCTTATTACAGGCTAAAGCCAGGAGCTTTACCTAGAACAGGAAATAAATCACAGCAAATTCAACAGTCCTCAAGCGCTAGAGAATCTCTTAGACAGCTGGGTAAGTCTCTAGATATAATTTGGTTTAGCATGGAAAACCCCCCCAATGTTATTTTAATTTCAATCTCATTTGTTCCAAGTCTAACCAGAGTATTATGTACATATGCTTTCAGGTTCTGCTTGCCAGTCTGCACCCAGTGAAAGTGAACAAAAGACAGAGGAGGAGTTGATAAGTGAATCTCTGAATTCCATATCAATAGAAACTGATGAAGAGAAAGTCTGTCAATGAGGCTTCACAAATCCTGAGACAGAACTTTACAGATATCACCTTGGGAATGCTGAATCAGGCTGCCTAAGAAATTGTCTTTTTAAATTGCCTACAGGAGTTAACTGCATATGAGTAACTCCATGCACTAAATGCCCTGAAGCTGCTCTGACACTCATAAGAATTAAGCGCTGGAGTATTTAGTGCTCTGGGCTGTGGAAGAAACCTCTACCGCAGCATAGTAAAGCCTAGCAATTGTAGACGCTGAAATTCAATTGAATAGTTTCTCAACCTAGAAAAAGATAGACTGAAAGTGTTTTATGAGGAAGCTAGAAAAAGCACCATTGCCTAGTTCAGGACAGATGATGACAAAGACCTTTTTTTTTGTGGAAAATTACAATGACTAGAGCCTAGGGCAAAACCTTTTAAAGTAATACAAGGTTGACCATGGTAAGAAAGAAGTTACATTACTCAATACTGAGACATATTAATATATGAAGATCTTGTTTAGACCTTAGCAATGTTTACAGACATTTCTGTACAAAATAGGCAGCAAAGACCTTTATTTATTCAATTTTCTATACCGTTCTCCAGGAGAGCTCAGAATGGTTTACATGAATTAAGTGAATAATTAAGTGTGTGGCTGCTTCTCTGTCTTTGTGTAGACCAGGGGTGTCAAAAGTCCCTCCTTGAGGGCCACAATCCAGTCGGGTTTTCAGGATTTCCTCAATGAATATGCATGAGATCTATTTGCATGCAATGCTTTCATTGTATGCTAATAGATCTCATGCATATTCATTGGGGAAATCCTGAAAACCCAATTGGATTCCAGCCCTCGAGGACCTGAGTTGCCCACCCCTGTCCTAGACTCATCACTTACATTTCACGAACAGATAAATTCTTTGGGAAAAAAAAAAAAGTGTTTTTTCAGTCTGTATATGTTGAGGAAAGTTAGATCATTATTCCATCAAGAACATTTTTCAGTGTTGGTACAATCCACTATGCCTGCCCAGATAGACTACTGTAATTCAGTTTATCTGGGCATTAAGCAAGGCAGTCTAAAACGATTTCAGTTAATACAAAATATGGCTGCTAAGCTTATTTTCAGGAAACGAAAGTACGATCATGTTTCTCCTCTGTTGAGAAAATTTCACTGGCTCCCAGTTCACTTTAGGATCCAATTTAAATGTGTATGCATAATCTTCAAGCTTCTCTATAGAATATTTGATCCTTTAGTCCCCTTATATTGGAATACCTTTAGATCTTGTCACTTGAGGAATACACAGAGATATAAGTTATCTTTCCCCTCCTTTAAGGGAATTAAATCTGTTGGAAAGCTTAGTCAATCTCTTGTTTTCAAGCTGGTAGAGATTTAGAATGAACTTCCTGACTCTATTAGATTGATAGGCCAGCTACAACTATTTCATAAAGCCCTGAAAACCCTGCTGTTCACACAGTATTTAAATGGCTTAACTACAGTATCAACGAAATGATAATAATACAGCTTTTACTTCTCTCATGCTCTTCTTCTTATGTATGTACTCTAGTCTTAATTACGTGTGAAAGGAGTCGATAATAGGAAGGAACCGTATACGCTGGGAGGAGAGAAGCTGATATGCACGGACGGGGAGAGGGACCTTGGGGTGATAGTGTCTGATGATCTAAAGGCGAAAAAACAGTGTGACAAGGCCGTGGCTGCTGCCAGAAGGATGCTGGGCTGTATAAAGAGAGGCGTAGTCAGAAGAAGGTGTTGATGTCCCTGTACAGGTCATTGGTAAGGCCCCACTTGGAGTATTGTGTTCAGTTTTGGAGACTGTATCTGGCGAAGGACGTAAGAAGACTTGAGGCGGTCCAGAGGAGGGCGACGAAAATGATAGGAGGCTTGCGCCAGAAGACGTATGAGGAGAGACTGGAAGCCCTGAATATGTATACCCTAGAGGAAAGGAGAGACAGGGGAGATATGATTCAGACGTTTAAATACTTGAAGGGTATTAACGTAGAACATAATCTTTTCCAGAGAAAGGAAAATGGTAAAACCAGAGGACATAATTTGAGGTTGAGGGGTGGTAGATTCAAAGGCATGTTAGGAAATTCTACTTTACGGAGAGGGTGGTGGATGCCTGAAATGCGCTCCCGAGAGAGGTGGTGGAGAGTAAAACTGTGACTGAGTTCAAAGAAGCGTGGGATGAACACAGAGGATTTAGAATCAGAAAATAATATTAAATATTGAACTAAGGCCAATACTGGGCAGACTTGCCCGGTCTGTGTCTGTATATGGCCATTTGGTGGAGGATGGGCTGGGGAGGGCTTCAATGGCTGGGAGGGTGTAGATGGGCTGGAGTAAGTCTTAACAAAGATTTCGGCAGTTGGAACCCAAGCACAGTACTGGGTAGAGCTTTGGATTCTTGCCCAGAAATAGCTAAGAAGAAAAAATTAAAAAATTTTAATTGAATCAGGTTGGGCAGACTGGATGGACCATTCGGGTCTTTATCTGCCATCATCTACTATGTTACTATGTTACCTGGTATATAAATTGAAGATTAGATTAGAAAATTAAAAAAAATAACTGATGCAGTTATTTTCCAATTTTAATTTTAGTATGTACACTGTTTTAGACTGTTTTGCAATAGAGACTTCATAATAAAAAGAAAAACTATGGGTTACTTATTCAGTCAGTGGCAAGCAGTGTTTTGCTGACCACCATCAATGTTAACCCTGGAAATTCAATGCCAGGTCATGTCCGGATTCGGGTAGTGAATTTCCAGGTAGAGGGGGAGCTGACTAAAACAAAGGCCACTTAAGTGTGATATTCAGTACTTAACTGGCAATGAAGAACTGCGCAAAGTCTCCCATCGCCATTGATACGACTCCATGTTGCTGCTCTCAGACTATGACCATCCTTACCTATTTATTACCGCCCTCTTTGTAAAGTCTTTTTTAACTCGCTCTCTGCAATCCCAGTTTTTCAGTTCTCTTCTTCTTAGATGTAGCTCGCTGACTCTTAGCCATTTTTTTGTAAACCGCCTAGAATCAAAAGGCATTTGCGGTATATAAAGATTTATGTTATGTTATGCATAACCCCTGCTTGTCTCTGGAGATCACCCCCATAATAGTCTAGTTTGAGTGCTAACCGGGCATTTTCAGTAGTACTATTTAGTTAAATGCCACTGAAAATGTCCCGTTAGCCCCAGACAGGCTAATTTATTTATTTAATTAACAATTTATATTTAAACAGCCAGGATCCTATGTAATACAAGCAGCGCCACATCCAATTGGACTCACTCATATTCTGAATGAAACAGCAGAGGATGGTGAGGAATATCTGATGCTTCTCGATCAGGGTCTATTACTCCTCCATCCCTATTCATGTTTGGCTTCTGCGGTCCCGCTACCGGCGCTTCAACCATGAACACAGAACAGAAATATTTGTTAAGCAATTCGGCCTTTTATCAGCTTCTACATATTCTTCCCCTTCACCTTTGAGTCTCACAATGCCGCTTTTGCACTTCGTCTTATAACTAATATATCTAAAAAAAATCTGTCTCCCTGTTTTACCGTGTCAGCTATTTTTTTTCTTACATTTGCATCTTTGCTTTCCTAATTACACGACCAGCCTCTCAACTTTTCCAGATATTTTTGCCCGTCTTCCTCTTTCTGCGATCTTTTGTAGTTTATGAAAGCTAACTTCTTATTACTTACCTTCTCAGCTACTACTTTTGAGAACCAAAGTGGCCTTCTATTCCTCTTACTTACTTGCCTCACAAAAAGGTTTGTCACCCTTACAATTGTTCCTTTCAGTTTTGCCCACTGCTCCATCCAGACGTTCCCACCCAGACAATTCTTTGACGAAAACCCCATCCAAACAAAGTTAGTTTTTTAAAGTCTAGAACCTTTGTTTTTGAATGAGCCCTCTCTATGCCCATCTTAATATTAAACCGTACCATGCAGTGATCACTGGATGCCAGATGATCACCCACTGTAACATCAGAAACACTTTACCTGTTTGTAAGCACTAAGAACATAAGAATTGCCACTGCTGAGTCAGACCAGTGGTCCATCATGCGGCGGCCCTCTGGTCTAAGACCAGCACCCTGAGACTAGCCCTACCAGCGCACGTTCTTGTTCAACAGAAACTTATCTAACTTTGTCTTGAATCCTTGGAGGGTGTTTTCTCAGTATGACCCCATCCCACATGGGTTCCATTACCAACTACTGGAACAGTTCTTGTAGCGAATCCAGGATCTCCTTACTTCTAGAAGACCATACAATAGGGATACCCTAATCAACATCCGGCATGTTAAAATCACCTATTAGTAAGACTTCCCCTTACTAATAGACGATTTTAACATGCCAGAGACAGCCAAATGGAGATAGGATATCACAGGAACTTGAAAGATCGCTAGTTCCAATTCTTTGTTATATGCAAAGTTTATTATTCTAATCAACGCACCGATAGATTATACAGATTACTGAATTTTGGGTACAGTGAATTAGTGATGCAGACATGCTGAAACACGCCTGTGTCAGGTCTCGTCAATAAACTGGTTCCAACAGTGTGGTTCCTGATCTCCTTTGGGCTGTCTCTGCCTTTTATTTTCTTTTGTGGTACAGCGGAATTCTGGATTCTTCTGTGCTTTGTTGAACTTAATTACTTTGACTTTCGCATTTTAAAAAAATAAAAAAGGCATGGAGGGGAGGTTACTTGCACACAGCAACATTTACTATCCTAAAAACAAGGAGGTGTGATACAACTCTACCCATTTTTCTGGACAAACTAGGTAGGCCATACTAGTTTTCATTTGCCATCATTTACCTTGCTATGTTAACTAGAAACATTTAACAGTCCATAAAAATGATGTATTAGCAATTTTACATACATGAGAAAAGGGATTTTATTACAGTATGGCAGGAATTCATAAGGCAACAAAATCAGGAGTCTATTCATACATTTCTAACAACTTCCTATTTTGGTAACATTACTATAAATGTTAATATTTACGATATTTACAAGATAGCATTTTATACACAGATCAGTTTACTATGTGGCACGCATCTTTTCTTAGAAATGTATTTTGTAAACCAGTAAAACATTGAGTTGCTGCTTACAGTAGACATAAAGCGATATTTTGTTAGCAAATAAGACAGCCAGGTGAGTATAGGAGGCAAAATATCAAACATGTTACAATTAATTCTTTATGGCCCTTAAAATATTTCAAGACTTGATTTGATTGGAGAAAAACTAAAGGAAGGAATGAAAGCTGAAGAACATTAGCGAGAAGGATTTGCTTTAGGACTTCTTATATTCAATTCTTTCCACCTTCACATCGTCTCCGATCAGCTGATACACATATGTGACGACCGTGGCAGCTTGGATATCCATCAGTACAAATGAAGGAATAATATTGCTTGAAAATTAAAACAAAAAAAACCAAACATTTAAAACAAAATGAAACAGCAACTAAATATTTTGACATAGAAATCTAAAATCAAAAGGGCAGATGAACTCTAACCTGCCCAATTCATTACTTTGTTTGCATCATAGGTCCAACCTGATCTCTGGTTTTCTTTTCACATTTTTACAATTACAAATCTGATTTGTTCATCCCAGCTGTTTTAAATTATGCTACTGTCTTTGGATCCACTGCCAAGATGGATCTATGCAGCCATTAACCTTTGCAATAAAGAAATATTTTCTGCAGTTGTTCTTGACCTCTTGTTCTAGAACAGTGTCTCACAAGCTTGTCATTGGGGCCTGGGGTTTCAAGATATCTGTGATGAATATGCATTAGATAAATCTGCATGCAATGGAGAAAGCAGGTGCAAATCTGTCTCATGCATATGCATTGTGGATGTCGTGAAAACTGGCTGAGGGGGTTCCAGGTCAGATTTAAGAAACCCTATTCTAAAGCATTCTTTCTTCTGAAAAATAAAAAAAAGTTTGCTGTTTGCTTCTTGTGGGATTTATACCTTTTGATGTATTTTAAAGTCTTAGAGCATCTATCAGCAATAATAAATGCTGTAGCAATACAATATAAATTTTCTATTTCTTGCACACACTAAGCAATCCCTGAGAATTAGGGTTACCAGATGTCTGGGAAAACCCAGACATGTCCTATTTTTAGAGGACCGTCCAGGTGCCCGGAAGGACTTTCTAAAACCCGGCAGTTTGTCTGGGTTTTGGAAAGCTCCAATTAGCTCTGGCCACATCTGGAGGGCCAAAGCACGCGCAGATGACATCACATACATCCGCGCATGCTCCAGGCCCTCTAGACACAGCCGGAGCTCATCAGGGAAGGTGAGAGGAGGCTTTGTGGGGGCAGAACAGGGCAGGGACATGTGTCCAGGCTCAAAATCTGGTAACCCTACTGCAGGGGTGTCAAAGTCCCTCCTGGAGGGCTGCAATCCAGTCGGGTTTTCAGGATTTCCCCAATGAATATGCATGAGATCTATTTGCATGCAATGCTTTCATTGTATGCTAATAGATCTCATGCATATTCATTGGGGAAATCCTGAAAACCCAACTGGATTGCGGCCCTTGAGGAGGGCCTTTGACACCCCTGCCCTACTGAGAATACATCTGGTAGATATCTATGTCCTTCAGGTCAAGCTATGCTGTTTAGAGAAGGGTGGGGGCAGGAGCCATGGTAATGATATACTCTTTTCACAGATTCATACTGCTGCACTGCAAAACCTGTCTGTTCTGAAAAGCAGGGCTTTTTATTACTTCTTGATGTATCTTGATGTACTGTACTACTATGGCACTGAAGGGAGTTTTCTGGAGCAGTTACTAAGGTAACATTGCATATTTTATTTAATTACATGTTGTGTGAAGAAATATTTGTTTTAAATCTACTACTTAGTAGCTTCATCGCATGCCCTCTAGTTCCAGTATTTTTGGAAAGAGCGAACAAGTGATTCATATCGACCCTTTCCCACTATAGTATGAGTTGGTGGCTCCGTCCATAGTTAAGAGGCATGCCCCTCAGAATACCTTTGTGGGCGATTCTCACAATGGATGCCAGCCTGTTCAGCTGGGGAGGCCATTGCTACGGATGCCCAGTACAGAGACGGTGGTCAGCCTCCCAGAAAAAATGGTCTATCAAAGTCTTCTTCGATAATGCTACAGCAGTAGCATATGCCACTTACCAAGATGGCACCAAGAGTGCGCAGCTGTGCCCACTTATTGTTCCAGTGGGCAGAGCTACACCTACAGCAGCTCTTAGACTTGGGAGAATGGACATTATCTGCAGCAGCGTTCTGGTTCATCATTCTTCGATGGGATCGACCAACTTTCGCTCTGATGGCTGTGGCAAGGAACAAGCTAGACCAGTTCTTCAGTCTAAGATCCGAGCCTGTAATTGAAGGTCTGGATGCCCTAGTTCAGTAGTGGCCAAAGAATGAGCTCTTATATGTGTTTCCTCCATGGTCCACGATAGGGCGAATACTTCACAGAATAGCAAACCACTCGGGGAGAGTGGTCCTCATAGCATTGGATTGGCCACATGGACCTAGTGCATCTTCAGAGGGACCAGTCTCAGACAGCAGGTACAACCCAATCTATCTCAGAACCCAGAGGTCATTGGAGATCCAGACTGCTTTGGTCTTAAGACATGGCTCTTGAATGTGCAGTGTTAGAGCCAAGAAGCCTATGAAGGTCTCTGCTTTACATTAAAGCAGGGGTGTCAAAGTCGGTCCTCGAGGGCCACAATCCAGTCGGGTTTTCAGGATTTCCCCTATGAATATGCATGAGATCTATTTGCATCCACTGCTTTCACTGTATGCTAATAAATCTCATGCATATTCGTTGGGGAAATCCTGAAAAACTGACTGGATTGCGGCCCTCAAGGACTGACTGTGCTATCCCTGTGTTAAGGCATGGGAGATGAAACTTTCAACACTGGTGCACAAAAGAGAAAGTGGAGCCATTTAGTGCTCAGATCTTAGTGGTGCTAGCTTTCCTCCAAGCAGGTCTCGACAAAGATCTCGCAATAGTGTCACTCAAGGTCCAAATGGCGGGTCTCTCATGCTTCAGAGACCATGGAAGCAAAGCTCCCCTGGTTTCTCATCCAGATGTAGCTAGATTCATAAAAGGGGGGCCTTATGGCTCAGACACTAGTAAAATAATAATTTCCGTCATGGAACCTTAACATGGTTTTGCAAGGCCTCAGTCAGACTCCTTATAGACCTGATGGACTGAAGGTTGAAATCGGAGAGCTTTTGCAAAAACTTGCCATCCTGTCAATTAGAACTGGACAGATACCGGATGATTGGAAGATAGCGAACGTCACAACAATTTTCAAAAAAGGATCAAGAGGAGAACTGGGCAACTACAGACCTGCGAGTCTTACGTCTGTCCCTGGAAAGATGGTTGAAGCACTGATTAAAGATAGCATAGTCTGGCACTTGGATACACACGACCTGATGAGAGCCAGTCAACATGGCTTCAGGAAAGGGAAATCATGTTTGACTAATTTACTTCAATTTTTTGAGACCGTGAACAAACAAATTGATAGTGGAGAACCGGTGGACATAATATACTTGGCCTTCCAGAAAGCGTTCAACAAGGTTCCACATGAAAGACTTCTCAGGAAAACTACAAAGCCATGGAATAGAGGGAGATATACTAAGATGGATAGGCAAATGGCTGGAGAACAGAAAGTAGAGAGTGGGCATAAATGGGAAGTTCTCAGACTGGGAGAAAGTGACTAGTGGTGTGCCCCAGGGCTCGGTACTTGAGCCCATCTTATTTAATATTTTCATCAATGACCTAGCAGAAGGAACATCCAGTGAGATCATCAAGTTTGCAGACGACACAAAGCTATGCCGGGCAATCAGATTGCAGAAGGATAGCGAGGAACTCCAGAGTGACTTGTGTCAGTTAGAGAAATGGGTGGAGAAATAGCAGATGAAGTTTAATGTGGAAAAGTGCAAAGTAATGCATTTAGACAGAAAGAACAAGGAACACGAGTATAGAATGTCAGGTGCAACTCTGGGTTAGAGCAAACAAGAAAAGGACCTGGGTGTACTGATAAATAGGACCCTGAAACCGTCGGCACAATGCGCGGCAGTGGCAAAGAAAGCAAATAGAATGTTAGGCATGATAAAGAAAGGAATCACGAGTAGATCAGAGAAAGTTATAATGCCGCTTTATAGGGCAATGGTCAGACCACACTTGGAATACTATGTCCAACATTGGTCTCCCAACCTAAAAGAAGGATATAAAACTGCTAGAGAGGGTGCAAAGACGAGCAACAAAACTAAAAAAAGGTATGGAGAACTTGGAATACGAGGAACGACTTAAGAGACTGGGATTGTTCTCCCTTGAGAAAAGGAGACTGTGAAGGGATAAGATCCAGACTTTCAAAATACTGAAAGGAATCGACAAAATAGAGCAGGAAAATAAATTATTTACAATGTCCAATGTGACACGGCAAGAGGACATGGACTGAAGCTAAGGGGGAACAAGTCCAAGACAAATATCAGGAAGTTCTGCTTCACGCAGCAGTGGTGGACACCTGGAATGCTCTCCTAGAGGAGGTTATTGTGGAATCCACCGTTCTAGGATTTAAAAGCAAACTAGATGCACATCTCCTTATGAGAGGCATAGAGGGATATGGGTGACTAAAATTACACCAGGTGTACACCTGGCTGGGCCTCCGCGTGTGCGGATCGCCGGACTTGATGGACCAAAGGTCTGATCTGGAGATGGCAGTTCTTATGTTCTTATTTGAGTGGATCTTACATCAAGACAGACAGTTTTCCTTATGGCCATTAGGTCAGTGAGATGAGTCTCAGAGCAGGAGGCCCTGTCATGTAGGGAACCCTTCCTCAAGAACATGGCGGCGGGAGTTTCCTTGAGCACAGTCCTGTCCTTTTTGCCAAAGTTTGTTTCAGCATTTCATATCAAAGAGGTAAGATTGCCAGTGTTCCAGACCACAGGGTCAAAAAAAGAAAGAAGGATCGGATTTTGAGGAAGCTGGATGTGAAGAGAGTCTTCTTACTTTATCTGAAGGTCACTAATGAGATCTGACTGTTGGACCATCTATTTGTGTTTAGTCAGGGTAGACATGGTAGACCAGCGCCTAAGGCTACCATCTCATGATGGATACAGATGGCCATCTTATCAGCATACATTGCAAGCAATTGCCGGTCTCCTTGAAAGCACATTCCACAAGAAGCATGACTTTTCCGTGGGCGAAAGCTTGGGCAATTTCACCTGGCGAGATTTATAGGGGAGTGACTTGGTCCACTCTGCACATGTTCTCCAAGTTCTACGTGGCAGCATGGGAGGACACCATCTTTGGGTCTTCAGTGTTATGAGCTGGCACAGAAGTCCTGCCCTAGATTTCTGGGACTGTTTTTGTACATGCCTACTATTCAGAGTTGCATACCTATTGCACCAGAAAGAGAGATTAGGTTTTACCTTGCTAATATCTTTTCTAGTAGGTAGATTATCATTCTGGAACCCCACCCTGTCAGTTATACCCTACTGTCCAGAATGACACATCTATCTACTAGAATAGATATTAGCAAGTTAAGAACCTAAGAACATAAGCAGTGCCTCTGCCGGGTCAGACCACAGGTCCATCCTGCCCAGCAGTCCGCTCCCGCGGCGGCCCAAAAACAGGTCAAGACTTGTCTGAATCATCAGAAGGGGCTCCCTTGCCACCTTGGTTTCTCATTTAAGTCCTGCCTTCCTATTGAAGTCCTAGCTCTCCGGTCTTGCACATGCACGACCAGGTTGGTTTACTCATTTCCTGGTTAACTTCCTATACTTGTGTTACATCCCAGCTCCTCCCTCAGTATCCCACGATCCCTTTATCCCTCAGGAATCCATCCAATCCCTGTTTGAATCCTTGTACCGTACTCTGCCTGATCACTTCCTCCGGTAGCGCATTCCAAGTGTCCACAACCCTTTGGGTGAAAAAAAACTTCCTTGCATTTGTTTTGAACCTGTCTCCCTTCAGTTTCTCAGAATGCCCCCTTGTATTTGCTGTCCCCTTCAGTCTGAAGAATCTGTCCCTATCCACCCTCTCTATGCCCCTCATGATCTTGAAGGTCTCTATCATATCTCCCCTGAGCCTCCTTTTCTCCAGAGAGAATAGCCCCAGCCTATCCAGCCTCTCGGCGTATGAGCAGTGTTCCAGCCCTTTTACCATTTTCGTTGCTCTCCTTTGGACTCTCTCAAGTACCGCCATGTCCTTCTTGAGGTGCGGCGACCAATACTGAACGCAGTATTCCAGATGTGGACGCACCATCGCTCGATACAATGGCATGATGACTTCCCGTGTTCTGGTTGCTATGCCCTTCTTTATGATGCCCAGCATCCTGTTGGCTTTTTTCGAGGCTGCAGCGCACTGTGCAGATGGCTTCAGTGATGCATCCACCAGCACACCCAAGTCTCTCTCGAGTCTGCTGTCTCCCAACAATACCCCCCCTAATTTGTAGCTGAACAACGGGTTCTTTTTCCCTATATGCATGACTTTGCATTTGTCCACGTTGAAGCGCATTTGCCATTTGTTTGCCCAGTCTTCCAGCTTGTCCAGGTCCCTTTGTAGGTCCTCACACTCCTCCCTGGTCCTAACTCTGCCGCACAGTTTGGTATCGTCTGCGAATTTTATAACCTCACACTTTGCCTCCTTTTCCAGGTCATTGATGAATATGTTAAAGAGTAAAGGCCCCAGCACCGATCCCTGTGGCACACCGCTCATGACTCCCCGCCAGTCAGAATATTGACCCTTTACTCCAACCCTCTGCAGTCTACCCGACAGCCAGTGCTTGATCCATCTGTGCACATCCCCTCCCACCCCGTGGTTCCACAGCTTCTTAAGTAGCCTTTCATGTGGCACCTTGTCGAAAGCCTTTTGAAAGTCGAGGTAAATGATGTCTATGGGCTCCCCATTGTCTACCCGACTGCTTATTCCCTCAAAGAAGTACAGAAGGTTCGTTAGGCACGACTTTCCCTTACAGAATCCGTGCTGGCTTGTTCTCAGTAGGCCATTCCTCTCGATGTGCTCGCAAATGCCGTCCTTGATCATAGCTTCCACCATCTTCCCTATAATTGAAGTCAGGCTCACCGGCCTGTAGTTCCCGGGGTCACCCCTCGATCCCTTCTTGAAGATCAGTGTGACATTTGCCAATTTCCAGTCCTCTGGCACCTCACCAGTTTTCAAGGATAGGTTGCAAACATGTTGGATTGTGCCCGCTATTTCCTGTCTTAGTTCCTTCAGAACCCTTGGGTGGATCCCGTCCGGGCCCGGTGATTTGCCGCATTTTAACCTGTCTATCTGTTTGAGGACATCCTCCCTACTTACCTCTATGTGCTCTAATTTTTCAGCCTGTTCCCCACTCATGAGCTCCTCTGAGTCTGGTATATTAGATGTGTCTTCGCTCGTGAAAACCGACGAGAAGAACGTGTTCAACCTCTCAGCTACCTCTTTATCCTCCTTAATCACTCCCTTCCTGTCCCCATCGTCCAACGGCCCTACCTCCTCTCTCGCTGGTTGCTTCCCCTTAACGTAACTGAAGAATGCCTTGAAGTTTTTCGCCTCCTTGGCCAGCCCCTCTTCGTATTTCCCTTTTGTTTTTCTAACCTCCCGGTGGCATTCCTTTTGGCATTTCCTGTGCGCCTGGTGATTTTCCTCTGTTGGGTCCTTTTTCCATCTCCGGAAAGATACTTTTTTGTCCTTTATCGCCCTCTTTACTTCTATTGACATCCAAACTGGGTCCTTTGATCGCTTGTTCTTGCAGCCTTTCCTGAAATTGGGGACGTACATTCTCTGTGCTTCCTGCAGGGTGTCCCTGAATAGGGTCCAGGCGCTTCCCACAGTCTCCATCCTAAAGATGTTTCTGAGCTTCCTCCCCACCATTTCCCTCATAGCAACGTAATTCCCTTTCTTGAAGTTCAGCGCAGTTGTTGCGGTCCTCCTTACTATGGGTGTCTCTCTTTCTAATGTGAATCTGATCGTGTTGTGATCACTGTTGCCTAGTGGTCCTCCCACTTCAATCCCTCTTGCAGGCCCCCCTAATCCGTTTAGGATGAGGTCAAGAGTAGTACCCCCTCGCGTCGGTTCTTTGACTAGTTGCTCCATGAAGCAGTCCTTCACAGCTTCTACAAATCCTGTCTCCCTAGTGCAGTTGGAGTGACCCGTACTCCAGTCTATTCCCGGGTAGTTGAAGTCCCCCATCACTGTTACACTTCCAGTCCTGCACTCCTGTCTCAATTCCGCTTCCAAGTCGTGTCCGACTCCCTCTGGCGTACCAGGTGGTCGATAGTACAGCCCCAGTTTTATGCCCGCACCCTTGTTTCCCGGTAATTTGACCCACAGCGATTCCAGCCCCTCTGCCTTCGTTGCCATATCCATCCCGACCGAGTGGATAGATTCCTTTATATATAGTGCTATGCCTCCCCCCCTTTTTGTGGGTCCTGTCCCTCCTATAGAGCTTGTACCCCGGCAGCACTATATCCCATTGATTTTCCTCTGTCCACCAGGTTTCTACAATTCCAATTATATCCAGGTCCTCCCCCTTGGCGACGACTTCTAGTTCACCCATCTTGGCCGTGAGGCTTCTTGCATTTGTGTATAAGCACCGCAGGTCCCGTCGTTTTTCTTCCACCTCTGCATTTACCTGGTCCACTTGCCCTTGGATTTCTGGCAGTTTTCCCGCTCTCTGTGTTTCTGCTTTACCCTCAGCCTTTACCCTCTTAGCTTTCAGCTTCCCCACATTCCTGCCACCCCACTTTCCCGCTTTTCCTCTGGGATTTCTAGCCCTACCGGCCCCCTCCTGGGCTGTCATCCCTTGAGCCTCTGTTTGATCCCCCTCGCCTTGTGGTACCTCTATATTACCCTCGGCTTTCGCCCTTATGCCACCCAGTCCCCCTGTGTCCCCATGCCCCTTAGTCTTCTCCCAGCAAGCTCCCTTTACCTGATGTTTCCCTCGCTGTCTGATTTGTAGATCTTCCGGTCCCTCTGTTTCCTCCCTGCAGTCAGCCCGTTCAGCATCTGTTCTGGATGCTGTTGTCCAAAGCGTCAACATCAGATCAGCTGTCGGCTTTCCCCCTCTCTTCAGTTTAAAGCCCTCTCGATCTCCTTCCTCAAATTGGTTGCCAGTAGTCTGGTTCCCGCTGTGCTCAGGTGCAGGCCGTCCCTCCGGTAGAGCTTGCTCTTTCCCCAGAAGGACGTCCAGTTCCTCACAATCTCCTCAACCATGCATTCACAGCTTGGAGGTCTTCCTGCCTCTGCATCTGCTCTCGGTACAGGCAGGATCTCCGAGAATGCTATCCTCCGTGTGCTCCGCTTCAGCTTTCGTCCCAGGACCCTGAACTGGTCAGTCAGTGCGCCCATGCTGAAGTTCCTCCGGCTCACATCGTTTGTTCCGACGTGGATTATTACCGCAGTCTCCTCTGTCTCTGCTCTGTCCAGGATCCTTTCGATCCTATCAGTGATGTCTCGTGTCTTGGCCCCTGGGAGACAAGTCACTAGCCGGTCCTCCCTTCCTCCAGCTACGTGACTGTCTACCTCTCTCAAGATCGAGTCTCCCACCACAATAGCAGACTTCCCTTTCCTCAGCAACCTCCTCTGCCTCAGGTCCGTGTCCTCGGTGTAGTGTGGTGTCTCTCCCTCGGGGTCCTGGTGAGTCGCGGTCTCCTCCTCTTGCGTTGTCCCTCCGCTAGGTCCTTCCCCGGTATCGCCTTGTGGATCCTGGGTCTCATCTACCGACATCCGTCTGTGCTGCTGCTGCTGATCCCGTTCCTCCACCGTCCTATAGGCCTCCTCAATGAATCTCTCGAGGTCCCTCACCTGGTCCACAATGGGACCTGCTCCGTCTGTGTTCTGGGTAGACCAGCTTGTCTCCTCTGTGGTGCGCAGTTCCTCCAGTCCCTCTAGCTCCTGGACCCAGACCCTCAATCTGCCGACCTCCATCCTCAGGCTTTCCAGTTCCTGACACCGACTGCATATGTACTCCCGCCTTCCCAAAGGGAGGTAGTCGTACATATTGCACTCTGTGCAGTATACCGGAAAGTACCTCTGGGATCCTGGGTCCTCCATCGCTAATCTTTTTTTCACAGCCTTTACCTTCTGCCATTAAGGTACAATAACTAACTTAAAACATAACCATGGAATCTGAAGAAAGGAACAGTAGCTGGTGGATTGGGTATGTGTGAGAAAAATCAGCCACTGCTAAAGTGATTCTTATTAGCACATGTGTAACATGAATGTAAAAGGAGACTATTGGGAGAAATTAAGTTACATAAGGCAAAGCAACCAAATGAAAAACAAAGCAATTTTTCACTTCTGCTATTAAACAAATAAAAATGATTTATTCGAACTAACAAAATTTTCACCTTATACAGTACTAACTAGTTCATATAATGCTATTGAAGGACTGATGCTTGCTATCCGACATCTTTCTGGAATAGTTTCAGAAGTGTTACAACCAATAGCTAAGTAATACAAATTTCTCTCCTACTGAAGTTTCAAACATCAAAAGCATATCCTTTCACTCCTACTAATGCAGGAATAGCCAATGGTGATGGGGCTTAAAAACTGATATAGGATTATCATCATGAGCCTTGTGTTGTCCCACGGGCAAAGTTTTAACTGATTGTATATGCTGAAAATGTAGGCAGGAGTAATACTCAAGTGTGTGATCATGGCAGCTTGTAGTCTATATTACAGCCAATGCCTTGGATTTAGCATTGTGGGTCCTCATATCAAAATAGCACTCAGATGTCAAGCACAGCCCGAAACATTTAGCCCAGAAGTAATACAGACAGCACATATGAGCTTTAAGGTGATATAACACCCAAGTATTGCCAACTTACCTTTCCAAAGCATTGTAGGCTCCTGTAGCTGATCCTGGATTGATGTAAAATTTGTTTTCATGTTCAAATGCCTCAAATTTGTGTGTATGTCCTGAGATAAGAATGTCCACATCCAGCTGTCTCTGTAGCAAAGCTAGGCTGGCCATATCACCCCAAGGAATAACCTGATGCCCATGGATTAAACCAATTCTGAACTGGCCAACAGTGACAACTTTCTGTTCTGGATAATTGAGATTCTAGAAAGAAGATTCAACAGATATTGTTCAAGATTTACAGCAACAGAAAACCAATTTGTCCTATCTTGGAAAGCAGAACATTCAATTTTCCAAAAATCCATACCAGACATTTCACTGCAAACAGGTATTGTATCCTTGTGTGCTGATGATACCCCCCCCAAGTTCACCCCACCCCCCAGACCCCCCAACCTGTTTTCATTGGCCAGATGGACGGTTCTTGCCTGCGTCCGGCCAGAAGGCCCACCTTCGAAGGAATGGCAGGCCTACCCCTTCCCAGTGTATCTTGGGATGCACCTGGGAGGGGCCTAAGGGCCCGATTGGCCCAGGTGCTAAAGGCCCCTCCTGTAGACACCTGAGCCAACTGGAATGTTAGGCCCATCTCCCAGTGCATTCTGGGATGCACTGGGAGTAGTCTAAGATTCCGACTGGCCAGATCCCTTAGGCTACCCCCATAGGAGAGGCCTAGGGGATCTGGCCAATTGGAATCTTAGGTCAAGATGCTCCATAAAGTTGCAGTCCCACCATTCCTTTGAAGGCAGGCCTGCCAGCCAGACGCTGGCAGCACCTATCCGTCCGTCAAAAACAGGTTGGGGGGTGTCAGCAGGAGGGACTGGGCATCCCTCCTGCCTCCGCTCATTGGGAGGAAAAAGAAGGGATTGTGCATCCCTCCTGCCAGGGAACATTGGGGTGGGTTCAGAGGTACTGGACATCCCTCCTGCCGGTAGTTTTCGTGGGGGGTGGGGTCAGGTTGCTGCTAAACTTATCGCAGCAGGGAGATCCCTTGCTGCAATAAGCTCAGCAGCAACCTGATTCTCTAACCAGCGCCTGTAACATGGATGTCGGTTAGAGAATAGTATTCTTAGGCAGGCTTAGGCATGATTCTCTAAAGGACCCCATGTGTAATTCTCAAAAGCCGCATAGGAGGCCTTAGGCTCCTCCCTATGCATCAGATGATGCGCTGGGGTGTGGCCTAAGGCTGCTATTGTGTAGCAGCTGGCAGCAGCAAGAGGCCTTTGCACTTCCTCCTGCTCCCAAAGAGGATCGAGACCTAAGGAGCAGGAGGGGCTGGGCACCCCTCCTGCTCCTGAAGATGGATCCTGGGTGCCTATAGAGCAGGAAGGTCCGGGCACCCCTCCTGCTCCCAAATTCGTAAGGTACGTGGGGCAGATGGGCAGGGCCCGGCTGGGATGGGCCGGTCGTACGTCCTGTGGGGCCAGTCGGGAGTGTGGCGCTTGAGCCGGTGGGGCTTGTGGCAGGAGGGAGGTCAACTGAGCACATTTGCAATCCCTGCCCACAAATGGGGGTGTTCCTCTGATCGCCCCCATTTGAATATGACTGATTTGTGAATCAGTCTGACCTGCCATGTGGCCCATAGGTATAAATAAGGATGTCCAGCGTTTAGTGTGTGGTGCAGGGGTTAGAGCTACAGCCTCAGCTCCCTAAGGTTGTGGGTTCAAATCCCGCACTGCTCCTTGTGACCCTGGGCATGTCACTTAATCCCCATTGCCCCAGGTACGTTAGATAGAGTGAGAGCCCACTGGGACAGTTAGGGAAAAATGCTTGAGTACCTGAATAATTTGTAATCCGCATAGAATTGTAGGATATTCTGAATATAAATTATTTTAAAAAAGCATGGGCTTAGCTTTAGTAAAATGACCCCTAAAACACAAACATGTATATATGGCTGTTTTGGATGGCATTAGTGTGGGCCTAAAAATAAACTTGCATTCCCCAGTTCAGAAGGGGAGTGTAGGTATAGTCCAAACAGATTGATGTTGGAAATTAAGCAATGTTACTTACCGTAACAGTTGTTATCCAGGGACAGCAGGCAGCTATTCTCACTAGTGGGTGATGTCATCAGACAGAGCCCCGGTACGGACGTCTCACAAGCACGTGTTGCTTGTAGAAACTTAAAGTTTCTAGATGCCCGCACCGCGCATGCGCCGGTGCCTTCCTACCCGGAGATCCGGGCGTGTCTCCTCAGTTCAGGTAGCTAGCCTGAGAAGCCAACCCAGGGGAGGTGGGTGGGACGTGAGAATAGCTGCCTGCTGTCCCTGGATAACAACTGTTACGGTAAGTAACATTGCTTTTATCCCAGGACAAGCAGGCAGGTATTCTCACTAGTGGGTGACCTCCAAGCTAACCTCAGTGGGATGGAGGGGGAGTTGGCGACTTAAGAGAATAAATTTTTCAACACTGTTTGGCCAAACTGTCCATCCCGTCTGGAGAGAGTATCCAGACAATAATGTGAGGTGAATGTGTGAACCGAGGACCAAGTGGCAGCCTTACAAATCTCCTCGATTGGTGTTGATCTGAGGAATGCTACCGAGGCTGCCATTGCTCTGACCTTATGGGCTGTGACCTTACAAGGGAGTGATAATCCAGCCTGGGCATAGCAGAAAGAGATACAAGCCGCCATCCAATTAGAGATGGTGCGCTTTGATACGGGTCTTCCCAACTTATTAGGGTCGAAGGAGACAAAAAGTTGAGGAGTGGTTCTGTGTGGCTTGGTGCGATCCAGGTAGAAAGCCAAAGCACGTTTACAGTCTAGAGTGTGAAGGGCCGATTCTCCGTGGTGAGAATGGGGCTTAGGAAAGAATACTGGAAGTACAATGGATTGGTTGAGATGAAATTCGGAGACCACCTTAGGCAGGAATTTCGGGTGAGTGCGGAGGACCACCTTGTCATGATGGAATACTGTGAATGGTGGGTCCGTCATCAATGCCTGGAGTTCGCTGACTCTGCGAGCGGACGTAAGGGCTACAAGAAAAAGCACTTTCCAGGTGAGATACTTGAGAGGGGCCCTGTTGAGTGGTTCAAACGGGGGCTTCATGAGACGGGAAAGGACTACATTGAGGTCCCAAACTACTGGGGGTGGTTTGAGAGGAGGGTTAACATGGAAGAGTCCTTTCATAAATCTGGCGACCACCGGATGGGCCGAGAGGGGTTTCCCTTGTAGGGGCTGGTGGAACGCCGCAATAGCGCTCAGGTGGACTCGTATGGATGTAGACTTGAGCCCAGATTGAGATAGGTGTAGGAGATAGTCCAGCACGGAGGATAAGGAAGCTCGCTGAGGTTCCTTTAATTTAGAAACACACCATGAGGAGAATCTAGTCCATTTCTGGGAGTAGCATTGTCGAGTGGCGGGCTTCCTGGAAGCCTCCAAGACCTCCCTCACTTCTTGTGAGAATTGGTGAGGGGTTACGTTGAGAGGAACCAAGCTGTCAGGTGGAGAGACTGCAGGTTGGGATGAAGCAGTGATCCTTGATGTTGAGTAAGTAGTGAAGGAAACACTGGAAGTGGTACTGGTTCCCTGCTGCTGAGTTGAAGTAGGAGGGAGAACCAAGGTTGTCTGGGCAACCGAGGAGCTATTAGAATCATGGTAGCCCGTTCGAGTTTCAGCTTGACCAGAGTCTTCTGGATCAGCGGGAATGGTGGGAACGCATATAGAAATCGTTTCCCCCAGTTCAGTAGAAAAGCATCTGCCTCGAGGCGATGGGGAGTGTAGATCCTGGAGCAAAACTGAGGCAGTTTGGAGTTGTGGGGAGCCGCAAAGAGGTCTATCTGAGGCGTCCCCCACTGTGTGAAGATTTGGTGAAGGGGGCTGGAATGGAGAGTCCATTCGTGCGGTTGTAGCAGACGACTTAGTTTGTCTGCTAAGACGTTGTTCTCCCCCTGAATGTAGACAGCTCTGAGGAAGGCGTTGTGGCGCACCGCCCAGTCCCAGACTCGTAGAGCTTCCTGGCAAAGGAGGGCCGAGCCCGTGCCTCCTTGCTTGTTGATATAATACATGGCGGCCTGATTGTCTGTGCGAATGAGGATCGGGTACTGCGGTCCCTGGATTTGCGCAGGCTCTTGCTGCAGTATTTGGAGGTTACCAACAAGTTTCATCTCTCGGATCACCTGTTTGTCCTGGAGGGTCCTTCACGCCTTCACCATGTCGTGAAGTAGGTGTTGGAAAGCTTGGAGCGCATTGAAGATGGCTCTGAGCTCCAGTAGATTGATTTGATGTAATCTTTCCGCACTGGTCCAGAATCCTTGGGTGCGGAGACCATCCAGGTGGGCCCCCCATGCATAGTTCGACGAATCGGTTGTGAGAACTTTCTGATGGGGGGGAGAGTGCAACAGCAAACCTCTGGATAGATTCGAAGAGGTCATCCACCAAAGTAGAGACTGCCGAAGAGCAGGTGTGACTACGATGTGTTTGGTTAGTGGATCGGACGTCTGATTCCACTGTGATGCCAGGGTCCACTGGGGGATCCTGAGATGGAGTCTGGCAAAGGGTGTCACATGTACTGTGGAGGCCATGTGGCCCAGGAGCACCATCAGTTGTCTCGCCGGTAGGGTTTGGCGAGTAGACACCGACTGGCAGAGATGAAGAAGAGACTCCATGCGTTGTAGAGGCAGGAATGCTCGGAGTCGAGTGGTGTCCAGGACCGCTCCGATGAAGGGGAGGGACTGGGTGGGTTGTAGATGAGACTTGGAAAAGTTGATCTCGAAGCCCAAATTCTGGAGGAAGTAGGCTGTAGCCAAGACCGCCGAAGTGACCTCTGGGGCTGACGGGGCCTTGATGAGCCAGTCGTCGAGGTATGGGAACACCTGTAGACCCCTGTCCCGGAGTGCCGCGGCCACTACCACCAGGCACTTTGTGAAGACTCTGGGGGACGAAGAGAGGCCGAATGGTAGCACTCGATACTGTAGGTGCAGATTTCCCACCCGAAATCTGAGGAACTTTCGGGAGGCCGAGTGAATGGGGATGTGAGTGTAGGCCTCCTTGAGATCCAGGGAGCATAACCAGTCGTTCTGCTCGAGGAGGGGGTATAGAGAAGCCAAAGTCAGCATGCGAAACTTCTCTTTGACCAGAAACTTGTTGAGGGCCCGAAGGTCTAAAATGGGTCGCAGGTCGCCCGTTTTCTTCGGGACGAGGAAGTACCGGGAGTAAAACCCTCGGTTCAATTGGTCTGACGGGACCGGCTCGACAGCCCGAAGCTGAAGTAAGGTTTGGACTTCCTGAAGAAGAAGGGCGGTCTGTGTCGAGCTTGAAGGATACTCTCTTGGAGGATGGTCCGGGGGGACCCGATGGAAGTGAAGAGAGTATCCTTCTCTTATGATGGTAAGGACCCATAGGTCCGTGGTTATGGCCTCCCATCGATGGTAAAAAAGATGGAGGCGGCCCCCTATGGGAGAGGCTGAGGGGTGCAGAACGGTGTCGGTTATGCTCCCAGGAGGGGAGTCAAAAGGGCTGGGGAGCCTTAGGTGCAGCCGGTGGCTGAGGTTTTTGCTGAGACTTCTGGGGAGGTTGTCTCTTCGCAGGTTGTCTCGCAGCAGGCGTTTGTCTTGGCATGTAACGCCGCTGGTAAATCAGGGGTGGCCTGGAAGGTCGAGACTGTTGAGGTTTGGGTTTGGGCCGCAGGATGGATTGAAAAGATTTTTCGTGATCCGACAGCTTCTTGGTAACAGTTTCGATAGACTCATCGAACAGGTCAGCTCCCGCACATGGTACGTTGGCGAGTCTGTCCTGGAGGTTGGGGTCCATATCGATTGTACGGAGCCATGCCAGGCGACGCATGGCTACCGCGCTTGCGGCAGCCCGTGCCGAGAGTTCGAATGCATCGAAGGAGGATTGCATCAGCTGGAGGCGTAATTGGGAGAGGGAGGCCACCACTTCCTCGAACTCGAATCGAGCTTGGGTGTCTATGAACGGAGTGAACTTGCGGAGCACCGGCAAGAAGAACTCCAGATAGGAAGAGAAAAAGAAATTGTAGTTCAGCACCCGTGACGCCATCATGGAGTTTTGATAGAATTTTCTACCAAATTTGTCCATCGTTCTCCCCTCTCGGCCCGGCGGTACAGAGGCGTAGACCTGAGAGGGATGAGAGCGTTTAAGAGAGGACTCGACCAGCAGGGATTGGTGGGAGAGTTGAGGGCCCTCAAACCCTTTATGGTGCACGATGCGGTATCGAGCATCGAGTTTGCTGGGAATCGCCGGTATGGAGTACGGTGTTTCGAAACACTGCATGAAGGTCTGATCCAGTAATTTATGCAGAGGGAGCCGAAGCGACTCCGTTGGAGGGTTAGGTAAATGCATGGTGTCCAGATACTCTTTGGAGTATCGGGAGCCCGTGTCAAGGGTCACATCCAGATCATCCGCCATTTGTCGGAGGAATGATGAGAAAGACAATTGATCCGCCAGCGTCGGTCTGTGAGACGGGCTGGAGGAGGAAGAGGCCTCCGGGTCCATGGACATCGGGGAGTGGCAAGGAGAATCGGGTACGGGTGTTTCCTCGTACTCCGGTCCCTCCGGAGGGGACACCTCTGATGAGGAGTATCCCATACGTTGCAGTTTTTTCTGCGGTGACACCTCCGAATGGCGTGAAGAGTGCCAGGATGAGTGTCTTGATCGGTGCCCGTCTCGGTGGCGGGACGGGGATCGGGATCGTCTGTGCATCGCATGGTCTCCCGAGGCCCCCAAGTGGTGGATAGGGCTGGAAGCGGTGGATCGCAACTGGGGTTGCGATGCGGATTCTTGCGATGCTACCCAAGTCTGGTAAGGAGTGCGGAAGAACTCTTCCTGACTATGCCCAGGGCTTTGAGTATCGATCGGAGGTCTGGTCCCATGTTGGCGCGGAGGCGTAATGGGCTCTAATGGCGGCATATCGGTAAGCGAGGCTTGCCGCATGGGCATCGCCGCCCTCCCCCGTTCGTCCTCGTCGGTTTTCGAGGTCGAACGCCGTGGGGGAGGGGGAGGGGGCGGACCGCCCCTTTGGACCGGTACCGGGAGGTCACCCTGTATGGCAGCGATGAGTCCGGGTCCGATGGTCTGCATGAGCTCAACGAATTGAGCTTCCAGCATGGACCGTAGCGAAGCCGATAAGGAGGGACCCGCACCGAAAGGGGGTCCTCCTGCACGGTCATCGTGTTCCTTCGAGGTCGAGTGCTTCTGCTTAGTAGCTTTCGGCACTTTGATGACCACTGGTGGTACTGTGGAAGGAAGAGGTACCTGAACCGAGGAGACCGGGGCAGGCACCGACGTCGAGCTCGTGGATGTTGTCGGGATAAACGATGCCGGTTTCACCACACTCGATGCAGGGGGGGTCGATACCGGTTTCGCCCGAACCGGGGAGGTATCAGATGAAGTGGAGGCTGAAGGATCCTTAGCTGCGTCCATCTTGAACATCGATTCCCACAATAGGCAACGCCGTTTGAATGAGCGTGCCGTAAGGGTAGAGCAAGGCCTGCACGATTTCGGAATGTGGTCAGGACCCAAACACTGCAAACAGCGTCGGTGAGGGTCCGTGAGTGAAATCGCGCGTTGGCACTTGCTGCACTTTTTAAACCCGGTGATTGGCCGGGACATAGGCCGGAAAATCTCCGCCGCGAGGTCGAAGCCTGTAGGCCTGAGCCACGTGGCCGGCCCGTTCGACCCGCCGGAGGAAATAATCTTCTTTTTTTTTTTTTTAAACTGAAAAAGAAATGTACTGTTAATTGTAATTAAAAGAAAGCGAAAACGCGGACAAGGAAGGCAAATTTAACTGAATTCAGCTAGCGCATGATGAAGTTGAACTTCTCAGCTCCGCGGAAAGAAAAGAACTGAGGAGACACGCCCGGCTCTCCGGGCGGGAAGGCACCGGCGCATGCGCGGTGCGGGCATCTAGAAACTTTTAAGTTTCTACAAGCAACACGTGCTTGTGAGACGTCCGTACCGGGGCTCTGTCTGATGACATCACCCACTAGTGAGAATACCTGCCTGCTTGTCCTGGGATAACACTTGTTACCTGGGACATCTAGGTTTAAGAACAATGCTTATACTGAGCATCACTCCGCTGGAGGGATTTGGGAAAGTTGCCCTCTTAATTCCCCAAAGGTTTATGTCCCTTAACCCTCTAAAAAGAAAACTGGTAAAGGATACAGTGTTCTGTGACAGCTTTGGGGAAATACGTGTATGTTTCTAAAATTGCTGACATGGGGGGGAAATTCTCAACATTGACTACTATTAAGATGTGTTATTTTAGTGTTAACAGGCAAACAAAAACAGTGGAGATATCCAGAAACTCAGGTGTGCTTTGTAATTAAAACACTCTACTTTATTAATGACTCAGCACACACGTGTTTCAGCCCCAAACAGCCTGCCTCAGAAGTCTTATTGCAAAACACAATGTATGTTGTGCTTCGAAGAGGCACGTGTATTCTTTTCTTCAAAAGTGCCTTTTATGCTGACTAAATGACTAAAGTGACCTCCCACATTGTTTATTCATGGGTTGTCCAAAGATACAGAGCAAACATTTAGCCACATGTTTATTCACCCCTTCAAAGTAGTCAAGCAAATTGGTGAGGCAATATCTTACTCAGCTGAACCCATGCTGGCTCTGTCCCATTAAATCATGTTTGTGCTAGAGATGGGAATGAACAAAGTGAGCTCCCAGCAAACAGAATTCCCAGGCTTTAGAATCTGTTGAAATTCGGAAGGTTTGTTCCCTACTCTTGACTTGCTTTCCTTGATAACCCAAACCTACCCCACTCCTCCCGTCTCCTCAGCTCGATACATCCCAACTTAGAGGCATGATAGTGTATCACAATAAACCTTGAATCTCTCTTGTATTTTTTTTAAGAACCTGTCAAACAATTCTAGCTTTTCCCTTACTCCATAGACTTGAAAATTAAGTTATTTAGGTCTTTAAATATTTTGCCTAGGCAACTGACAAATGGATACTGGGTTTGATGGACCTTTAATTTGATTCAATATGGCAATTCTTATGTTTTTATGCTAGGGTCCACCTTAGGAGTCAGCATCCAACAAAAAGATCTGGATGTCAGTTTAGACACTACGCTGAAATATTCTGCCAAGTGCAGTAGTGGCCAAAAAAACAAACAGGATGCTAGGAAAGGGATGGTAAATAAGATCAAGATTATTATAATAATCCTGTATCGCTCTATGGTGTGACCTCACCTTGAGTATTGCATACAGTTCTGGTTACCATATCTCAAAAAAGAAGATAGTGAAATTAAGAAAAGATTCAAAGAAGAGCAACCAAAATTATAAAGGGGATGGAACTTCTCTCATATGAGGAAAGGCTAAAAAGAGGTTAGAGCTCTTCAACTTGGAAAAGAGACAGTTGAAGGAGATATGATCAAAGTCTACAAAACCCTAAGTAGTGTAGAATGGGTAAAAGTGACTCAAATTTTTCACTTTCCAAAAGTACAGAGACCAGGGGACACTCGATTTAATTACACATATGGAAACACTTAAAATAAATAGGAAATATTGTTTTTACTCAAGAATAGTTAAGCTCTGGAACTCATTGCTACATGATATGGTAACAGTGGTTAGCATAACTGGGTTAAAATAAGATCTAGACAAATTCTTGGAGGAAGAGTCCATAGTCTGCTATTGAGACATACATGGGGAAAACTACTACTTGCCCTGGGATTGGTAGTATGAATATTGCTACTATTTAAGTTTCTGCCAGGTACTTGTGACCTGGATTGGCCAATGTTGGAAACAGGATGCTAGGCTAGACGGACCACTGATTTGACCCAGTATGGCTATTCTTATTGTTTCCCATATAAGATTAAAGGTTAATGCATAAGTCTTTGCCAAATTAAGTTTATAATCTTAACATTTATCTTTGTGGAATCTTTAAATATCCTGCAGCAAAATGCAGAACATTTCTGAAGCAGTGTTTTGAAAGTGTCTCTGCCAACAGTACAAGTTTGTATTTCAGTTCTGCACAGGATTTTCCTTATTCCTGGATAAAATGCTATTTGTGCTGTTAAAAGGTTCAACAACCAAATCAACCAACATTTCTTTCTTGTCTTAAATTTTAAACTCAAATTATGCCCACTATTAATTTTTTTAATCCAAGACACAGACAGTCTTGGACCTCTAGTCTTTTAACGTTTCCTCCATAAAGGAAAACACCAATCTTTGTTATTCATTTAGATTTTGCTCACAATGCATAGTTCTCTTTTGTCTTCTTGAAACAGTAGCTTTAAACATGGAGTGGAGGCATAGCCTAACGGTTAGTGCAGTGGGCTGAGAGTCTGGGGAACTGGGTTCAATTCCCACTGCAGATCCTTATGATCCTGGGCAAGTTACTTAATCCAAGTACATAACTTAGAATACGAGTTCATTAGGGACAGAAAAAGTACCTGCATATATGTAAACCACTTTGAATGTACCACATAGAAATGTGATACATCAACTCCATGACCCTTCTGATGTGAGCAAGCTACACCCTATATATCCATGGCACTATCCTCACTGAACAACTGATAAAAAGCTGAATGCCAGAAAACCAGATATTGCGATAAAGAGAACACCGATTATAGAGGTGTTCGTCCCAAACAATTACCTAGTGAATCACATTCTCAAGTACCAAGAAAATGCAACAGAAAGATATAGACATATTTCCCATTGTTTTGGGGGCCAGAGTCTTGTTCAAAAAGAACTTCCAAGTCAGAATGAGAAGAAATTTTGGGTGGAGTGAAGCTATTACTGCATGAACTATTTGGTGAAATTACCCTCAAGAAAACACTATCGTCACAGCAGTTGCTAATATTTAAATGCAGCAAAATGAAAGCTAAGCACCTATTAAGTTGCATGAAGTGGGGGGAACTCTCATGTTAATAATTTTGTTAATCCTTCGGAAACCTTCACAGTTGTTTACAAAATACAAAACTATAACAAATGACCATCATTTTTGCAGAGAAGGAATCACCTCGTCAAAGTCCCCTCTGACAATGTGGACGTCCCCAGCCAGAGTCTTCAGATAGTCATAACTCTCCTTGGTGCAGAGGTTTCCTGTGCACAGAATATGCTGGATCTTTCCTGGAACCAGCAATTTTTTGAACTTTGCTGGCAGACTGTTGCAGCGATGTGGGATATGGAGGTCTCCTAATACTAACACCAACTTTCAGGTGTCACAGATATACATATAAAAAAGAAGACATTAGCAAAGCATAGTGTAAATCTAAGAATTAAGTACAAACACATGCTGTGACTATCACTATTCCCAGGCTGCCTCCATATGCAGGAGTACAAACTGAATGAGTCCTGGTTTTACCCTAGTGTATGATGGGAGACGATCTGCTTTTCTTCTAGCTGAGAGAGGAAGTTATCAATGTGGGCTATTGTTAAGGCGTGCTGTTTCATTGTTAACCCTAGTAATTAGAAACTAGGTTTCACTGCATGAAATGGGACCTGTGCTAAAATAGCACAAGGTAATAGTAAAAATAACCAATCTTTACGGTAACCCATGTTGATAACTATGCCCTTCAGCTCCTTATATGAAGATCAGGACTACATTTCCCAGCATACAACTGTGTAAAACCACAATTGACTTTGCTCATCTCAGACATGGAGTTACACCATTAGTCACACAAGGCATGCCTCATTACAGACTGCTTAAAATACCCCCAAGGTTGCTGTTAAAATATATTTGATGATTTTAAAAACTTATATAGGTTTCATTTTAGCTCTTGTTTCTGCTTGTAGAATAACTTGGAGAAATACCAGAGCAACCTAGCACAAAGCTAGATATAAACTGGTTTGTAACTATATAAACACAAAAAAATAAGAGTAATCGGATCCACTCAAATACATATAATGTGAAAATAACCAACCAAAGTGGAACCAGACCAATTGATAAATTAAAATATATTGAACTATTTGAAATCTATTTTGTTTATAGGAAGAACAAAAGACCTCGTAGGGTGAAGCAGACCAAGTGAATTCAATAGTGCTGCTATAATCCACCACAAATGTAATCTAGGCCAACACCTGAGCATGGATATTGGACGCCTGCGCACTCATAACGCTGCAGCTGCCAATTAAGCTGCTAGCTTTCACTCAAGGTGTGAAAAATAACAAAAACATGGAAAATGACGCCAACGCAAGATTTACCAAAATATTTAATTTTATTGTTTCTATTTTTCTATCACGACATCAAAAGGCTAGTTGCGTTAGTGGGAGGTCGTTATAGTTGCCAAAATGCTGGCCTTCTGATAACAAACTCAGCTCAATACTTCGAAACTCTCCATTATATACCTTTGGCCCAGTGTGACATCATTGGCCATAGGCCAATAAAATAACAAAGGTGGTCTTAAAAGTTAGACAAAGAAAATTCCTCTACGTTTAAAAGTTTCAGAAATTACATTTGTTTTGTTTACATTCATTTCTGAATATACATTAACATTTTATTACAAATCCAATATTCAAGAGAATCTGTATTTGTTAAAAGGGTGCTCAAATGGTCTCAGCCTGCTTTGAAAAACTAAGTTTCATGTTACACCTACAAACAGTGCTGAAAATTAGACAGCCTTGGAGGAAAAGGAGAAAGAGAAGGAGGGGCTGTTTTCCCCCTTTCTATGCTAGAGACTGCTAATTATTTCCAGATGTTGTGCTCAGGCTTCCTTTAAATTTCTTTAGGTTGCAAATATATATATAATATGTTTTTCAAACCCATTCTTTTGTTCAATACACATAATCACTTATTCAGGTTCAGGGGCCCCTTCCATTCAGAATTCCATTCATACTCAAAGCAAATTATATCTCAGTTTGGGATACGTAATCTAATATACTCTTCCTAGCCAGCCTAAGGCACATCTGGTTTCAATTAAAACCACGCTGCTAGGAGCGGAAAACTTGAACAAAGACAAGCAGAAAGTCACTGACACAAAATGGAGTCCAAAACACAGAAGATACAGAAAAGACAGAGAATAAAATGGAGTCCATGTATATCCTGACTTCCTTTATTATCTAGCCTAACAGCAAAGTACATAAAAAGAATATTATTATACTTTCCCTTAATATTAATCTGTAGTGTGTTTTTCTGGCCTTGGCTACATCCATATTCAGATTTTTATTCACCAATTTTTTGTACGCTTCTATTGGGCATGGCCTTAACTAACACATATGCTTGTATCTAACTAGAGTTACCCAGAATCATACGAAAAGCAGGCTTTTGTAGAAACATTCCATAAAAATACTGCACTATCATATCCTGATGTCCATTCCATTACCGTCCCATAGACTTCACCCCCTACTGGCCACGAGCCACTACTGCTCATACCCCCCCCACCCTATTTGTATCTGTATGAGCATGTGTACTTTGTGAAGTAAAAATGTAAGTTATCAAGATAACAGAATTGTGTAGCACTTATCTTAGATCCCTACGGAGTGCACCTGTTTCACCAACGGCTTCTGGGATTGTGCTGTCATAACCAGTGTTGTGCTACAAAAATCATTAATCCATATCACAATTGGTCTTAATAGAAAAATTCTTTGCTTTATTGTTGGCATTAATATAGAACAATGAATTAACTTACCGGCATAATGTAGCGGTGAAAATCAAAACAGTCCCCAGGCCGTGCCTTCTTGTATCAAAACCAAATGCGATATCAAATCAATGATTTTTGTAGCACGACGCTGATTATAACGGCATAGTTTATGCACAGTCCCAGTTTTTCCCTGAAGAAGCTGTTGGTGAAATGGTTGCACTCCGTAGAGATCTAAGATAAGTACTACATAATAGTGCTGCCCGATTCGTGATTTGAATCGATTCTCCGATTCACTTTGGGTGAATCGATTTGAATCGGTTTGCTATTGAAAAAAAATCGGACTTACCGATTCGTTGGCCCCATTGCTACCGCCGCTTTTGCCTGGTCAGAGAGGAGAGGAGAGAGCCTTGCTGCCCCGATCTGCACCAGAGATCTGTTCGGGCTTTCTCTCTGCCAGAGTCCTTGCTTCTGATGTAATTTCCGGTTTTGCAAAACCAGACATTACACTGAAGCAAGGACTCCGGTGGCAGAGGGAAATCCTGAATGGGTCTCTGGTGCAGATCAGCAGCAGCAAGGCTCTCTCCTCGCCTCCCTGGCCAGGCAGAGGGAAATCCTGAACGGGTCTCTGGTGCAGATCGGCAGCAGCAAGGCTCTCTCCTCTCCTCCCTGGCCAGGCAAAAGTGGCAGTAGTGAATACAATTCACTACCCTGCTGCTACTCTGGGCGTCTCCTTTCCATTCGGACGCCCAAGCGGAAACAGGAAGTTTTCACTGAGGGCGGGCTGCAGTGGAGAGAAGATGCAAGGAGTAGTGGCAGGAGTGGATCGCTACCGCCACCGGCAGACCTCTTCTGAACTCTCTTTGGGAAAGGTGCGGGTGTGTGGTGGTGGTGGGGGCTTAGGAGTGCCATAAAATTTTTTTTTAAAAGGTAGATGGAGGGAGAGGGGAGATGAGGATTTGGTGGACTGGAGGAGAGAAGATAGAAGGGAGAAAGAATAAATAAGGATCTAAAAACAGGAGTGGGAGAGAGATGTTGGACAATAGGATTTAGGGAGGGAAGGAACAGAAAGGGATAGAAGTTGGACACAAGGGATGATGTGGAGGGGGGATAGAGATACTGGATAGGAGGCTAGTTGGGAAGAGAAAGGGAGACATGGTGAACCCTGGGGTGGTGGGGATGGAGAGAGAGATGAAAGGGTAATTCAGAAAAGGTGGATCTGTGGATGGAGACGAAAAAAAGGAAAGATACCAGACCTCCGGGGGAGGGAAGGGAAATGGAAGGGGAGGACAGAGATGGATGGTTAGCAAGGAGAAAGACGAAAGAAGGAGACCCTGGCAAGCAAGTTATCAGAAGACAACCGGAGCTGGGGACCGATAAGATCTGAATAATGATCAGACAACAAAAGGTAGAAAAAATAATTTTATTTTCTATTTTGTGGTGTTAGACCACGAACGTGAGCTAGGATTTAAGAGAGACAGGAAAAGTCTTTTTTATTTGTTTATTTTCTTTACATCACAGCGCCAGTGTGGATAGGAGAGAGCAAAGTAGGTGAAGAGGCTATAAAAGGGGTGAAGAGACTATAAAATAAACCCACCAGGATATATGGAAAAAAAACATCCACTTGGGCAGGAAAATCAAATCGAAAAATCGATTCAATAGGCTGAATTGAATCAAATTTTTTTTCCTGAATCGGGCAGCACTACTACATAATTCTGTTATCTTCATAACTGTTATATTTTTGCTTCACGAAATGCACATGTTCATACAGATACAAATAGGGTTATGGATTAGCAGCACTACTGAACACACTTGGTCTGCTTCACTCTATGAGGTCTTTTTTTCCTCCTATAAAACAAAATAAATTAAAATATTGAACTATTTGAAATCTATCAATTTGTCCGGTTCCACGTTGGTTATTTTTATAAATTGGTTTGGCCATTCACTAGTGGTGCAGCCACTTTCTAATTGGAAGCTTTTCAATGTAAAATTTGAAGCAGAAGACTGCACTGATCTTCAGAAATTTTCCTTCTAACAGAAATATCCAATTTAAAAAAGTACATTTGGCCAAAATACAGCGCTGTACACACATTAACATTCTAGATGTAAAAAAATTAATAAAATTAAATTCTAAACTAATGCTTTCACCTAAACTTCAAATGTCTAAGCACTACCCTAGCTATTTGTTTCATGATCCTGGGAAATCATTTAACCCTTCATTTCCTCAGGAACAAACTTAGGGGGTCCTTTTAATAAACTGTGTCAATCACTTAAGACAGGAAAAAGGCTTACCACAAAAATGTGTTAAAGGTGATGAAGAAGCAGTCATTTTCCCTTTTTTTGGAGACGGCGTGTCAGGGACAGAAAATAAGTGTAGAAACGCTATTCAGGTAGCATGCTCACATTAGCGTAAGCTAACTGAATAAAGCAGGGTTAATGTAGGAGCCTATAGCACCTTCTAAATAGGGATGGTAAATGCTCCCACATTAATTGCAGTTATTGTGCATAATGACATTAGTACATGAGCTTCAAATTTAAAAAAAGGACCTGTTTTATGGATGCACTAGAAATGAACTTAGTGAATGGGAAAGTCCATGTGAGGAAGCAGTAACCTCCTTGCATGTGAATCTTAGTACAAAGAGCTCCTTTCACTAAGACGGTAAACCCTCCAAGGACAGGGAAAATACCTAGGGCAAGATGCATAAAGCTCCTAAGAAATACCTTGGTGGGAGCATTTTTTTTTTTTTTTTTTTGTATTGGTGACATTAGCACAGTAGCATGCAAATTATATGCATGCTATCTGTGTGGAGCAGCACCAGTAAAAAGGGGAGGAACTGTGCCTAGTGCCTGCTCAGAAGAGCAAATCGCTGGGCACAACTTCTCCTGCCTGCCTGGAGCCATCGTTCTCCCTCTCTGTCCAGAGAAGAGCAGCGGCTGCTGGCTCAGCTGATTTGGGGTTCCCCCTGCCAGCTCCAGTGCGGGCAGGGGAAGCCCCAAATCAGCTTTTTTTAAATGGATGCAGCTGTTGTGTGTGTGTAGTGTGAGCACAACAATCCTACCTAGAACTGCCAAACCCCCGTCCCCCTCCCCAATACAAAAGAAATGCCTGGTGGCCTAGTGGGCTGGCCCCAAGATCCTCCCAGTGCCAATGGTATTAGGCCCCTCCCAGTGCATCCCAGGATGCACTGGGCAGGAGCAGGCCGCCATTTTGAAGAGGAGGGCCCCATGGGAGTGAGCATCCCTCCTGCTGAATTTTTCCACCAAAAGTATGGGGTGTGGGGGGGGGAGGTCCTGGATGTGTGTATGTGGGGGGAGGAGTATCTTGGGGCCAGCCCACTAGACCACCAGGTGTTTAGGGGCTTGTCCCCCACCACCACTATCTCTAACCTCTCTGTCACACTCACCCCAGACTATGGCTGAGTACTTCTACAACGAGGTTCATAAAATTAACCTTGCGTTCTCAACCAAACCACCTACCCCTAGCCTGCTCTACCAAACCCCTCACCCCCCTCGTTATTTGTCACCTTATCTTCCTTTCCTCAAATTGAGGAGGAAACTGCACATTGTCTTTCCTCCTCCAAACTCCTCTGGCCTGATCTGGCCTGCCACTGAACCATCTCTCTCCCCCCTTCAATCTGTTCAGAACTGTGCAGCATTCCTCATATTCCCTCAATTTCGCTATGCCCACATTACCCCTATCCTGAAGTCACTTCATTGGCTCCCTATCCATGTCCACATACAGTTCAAACTCCTCTTACTGACATACAAGAGTATTCATTTCACAGCTCCTCAGTATATCTCCCCTCTCCCCACATTCCCCCCAGGGCACTCTGCTCATTGGATAAGTCTCTCTTAACTGTACTCTTCTCCTCTATAGTTAACTCCAGACTCCATCCCTTCTGCATTGCTGCACCATATGCCTGGAACAAATTACCCGACTCAATATGTCAGGCTCTGTCTTTGGCAATCCAGACTCAAAACCCACTTCTTTGGAAATGCTTTCAATTCCAAACTCCCACCCACCTTCTAAGCACCAATATCTGTATTATCATTCCCTCTGTAATTCCCCCACCTGAGCACAGTGCACCTTCTTGTCCAGCTTATCTGTCTTGACTAGATAGTTCTGTCTCTTCTGTGTTTTGATGAACAGTGCTGGTATGTCTAAGTAGCATTATATAATGATTAGTATTACCGTATTTTTCGCTCCATAAGACACACCTGACCATAAGACGCACCCTAGATATAGAGGAGGAAAACAAGAAAAAAAACCCATTCTGACCCAAATTCTCCCTGCCAGGCTCCCACGAGAGCTGACTGCAGCCATTCGGAGATCGGCATGGGCCCAGGCGGGAGTGCGGAGGGCTTGCTCCTGATCCCTGCGCTTCTGGCCTGTGCGCCGCTGGCCAGGAAATACACTGGACCACCAGGTACAATAGCAGTGAGCAGGCGGGTTTTAAAGATGCAGTAGTGGCAGGGTTTATTAAAAAAAAAAAAAAAAAAAAGTGGCAGCAGGGGGTGTTTAAAAGTTGCAGTGGCGGCTGGGGGGAGGTTAAAAATTACCACGGCAGCAGGCTTAATTTGTATCTTCGCTTCATAAGATTCACTTACATTTCCACCCCCTTTTTGGGGGTGGAAAAAGTGCATCTTATGGAGCAAAAAAATACAGTAGTCATATAGCCTTACTTTCCTGTCATATAGCCTTACTTTCCTGTCAGTGTCTGAGCCATCATCGCTCAGGCACTGATAGGGTCTGAGCTGTCATAGCCTGCTGTTAAAGTTTGCAGGGAAAATGTCCTTGCTATGCATTACGTGGAGTGCTCATTACACTAAGGAGTTCCTTGCAATGCATTAGCATGGGATTCTCAGTGGTTGTTATGACAATCGGTGGCAGCCACAGAGAATCCTTTTGTGCATCAGAAAGTAGCTTTCCATGCCAGTAAGAGTGGTTTAATGACTCTTACTGGCACATAAAGCTTTTTGAGCATTGGGGCCCTAGTCTACCTGACTGTAACTCACCTTAAGCTACTAATGTTGAAAGCCAATTAACTTTTGCTTTAAGAACTCCTAGACCTTATATGTTTTTTTTAACTATGCAAACTGATCATGGCTGCAGATTCTAAATTCAGTGTGAATGTTATTAGGGAAAAATAAAGTAAAAGAAAACAAACATTCATGCAAGAAAGTGTAAGTGTGAGAGTTTGATTATATAATAACACCAAAATACATGATAGGCTTTTAGAGCAAAGAGAGGATTACGGCATTAGAGAGTAATTGACTGTTTAATTACATTTCAAGGTTCAAATCAATCTTTGAGAAACCAGAAGACAGCAAAGCAGCATGTGCATGAATTAACATAATTTCATCTTTTTCTTGTTTTTCTTAATTGCATGACGTATTTTTAAAAAATTTAACAGAAGATTTAATTCTACGTTGGCCCAAGTTAGATCTTCATATTTCCAAAGCAGTCAAGTTGCAAAGCATTTAATATTGTACACGTTTTCAATCTCAGCCCCCAAACGGGAAAGTACCATTTTCAGTACATGGCTCAAACCTTACACTTGATTTTAGCCAAAAAGTGCTTAAAACATTAGGATAAGAACACAAACATACTGAAAACATCTTGGGCTTCATCAGTTATTTGCATTAAACAGCTGATAGGAATGAAAACCTACTTAAAATAAATTTGGTGACCTATTTCATGCATTTAAGATCATGTTCATTTTGGTTTACCTTATCACAGTTATTTTTAAAATCTTCAAGTGCAAACAAAATACAGAAACTTCAGGGCTCAGAAGTTTTTTGATCTGCATAAATATATTTATGCAGAACACATGCCCTAACTAACTACATGATGTTTTTTAAATGTACTTCCTTTGTAACTGTTTCAGGCTCATAAGAGCCTTTTGTCATTTCCCGAACAAGTCAGTAAAATAATGGCTTGTAAGTTTTTCCTTAATATTAATATAGAAGACTGCTTTGCTACATTTGGAGTTAGGGCACTGCACTCAAAATCTGCACCAGTGGCCTCTGTAATGGCTAATTTGGTGCTATACAGAAACAACCGACTCCTGCTTCAGCTTCCTGAGCATTGGAGATGACCATCTTGGCAGATATTCTCAAATGTGGCACTGGAGTCATGTGTTTTCTCTCCTACAAACAGAGCACATTATATTGCTTTATCGTTTAAAGAAAATTTGGGAATATAGGGAAAGGATGGAATTCCCAAAGTTTTGCACAATGGTATTCAAGAACAGATGAAGCCCAAATTGCTCTTGTCTGTAACTTGTAGACAATGACGGGGTTGGGCAAGTTGTCAAACTATAAAACAGGAAATACAAAATGTGTAGAAAAGGAACTGGCTTTGGAAAACAGAAAAAAAAAACTTTGACTGTATTCAAACATCAATGCAATTAGGTAAATAAGATGCATGGTAGCTAATAATGCTGAAAATCATTCACCTTCACCAGGGTTAGCATAAGCTAAGAGGAGGAACTTACTCTGTGCCCAGCCTTATTGGAATGAAGAGGTTGATTGCAGACAAGGAGGGGTGAGGGAGGCAGGAATGAAAAACAGGGTGGAAGATGACGAATGTTAAAATTAAAGAAAGCAACAGAAAAGAAAATAATCTTTAGCCAACTGAAATTGCAAACAATGAATGAATTCTGAATGTTATGAAAGAAAAAGTATTACCGTATTTTCACGCAAATAACACGCACCCGTATAAAACGCGCACACGTGTATAGCGCGCAGAAATCACGATGATAAGCACAAAAACTTTGGTATAACGCGCTCACGATTATACCGCGCATGCTGCCCGACTCTCCGTTCACCCCCCTGACTTCCGTGCACTGCCCCGCCTCTCCGTGCGCTGTCCCGACTCTCCGTTCACCCCCCCCTGACTTCCGTGCACTGCCCCGCCTCTCCGTGCGCTGTCCCGACTCTCCGTTCACCCCCCCTGACTTCCGTGCACTGCCCCGCCTCTCCGTGCGCTGTCCCGACTCTCCGTTCACCCCCCCCTGACTTCCGTGCACTGCCCTGACTTTCCGTGCGCTGTCCCGACTCTCCGTTCACCCCCCTGACTTCCGTGCACTGCCCCGCCTCTCCGTGCGCTGTCCCGACTCTCCGTTCACCCCCCCCCCGACGTCCGATTCATCCCCCCCCCGGCAGGACCATTCGCACCCCCACCCCGAAGGACCGCCGACTCCCCGACAATATCGGGCCAGGAGGGAGCCCAAACCCTCCTGGCCACGGCGACCCCCTACCCCCACCCCGCACTACATTACGGGCAGGAGGGATCCCAGGCCCTCCTGCCCTCGACGCAAACCCCCCTCCCCCCCAACGACCGCCCCCCCCAAGAACCTCCGACCGCTCCCCCAGCCGACCCGCGACCCCCCCTGGCGACCCCCACGACCCCCCCACCCCCCTTCCCCGTACCTTTGGTAGTTGGGCCAGAAGGGAGCCCAAACCCTCCTGGCCACGGCGACCCCCTAACCCCACCCCGCACTACATTACGGGCAGGAGGGATCCCAGGCCCTCCTGCCCTCGACGCAAACCCCCCTCCCCCCCAACGACCGCCCCCCCCAAGAACCTCCGACCGCTCCCCCAGCCGACCCGCGACCCCCCTGGCGACCCCCACGACCCCCCCACCCCCCTTCCCCGTACCTTTGGTAGTTGGCCGGACAGACGGGAGCCAAACCCGCCTGTCCGGCAGGCAGCCAACGAAGGAATGAGGCCGGATTGGCCCATCCGTCCTAAAGCTCCGCCTACTGGTGGGGCCTAAGGCGCGTGGGCCAATCAGAATAGGCCCTGGAGCCTTAGGTCCCACCTGGGGGCGCGGCCTGAGGCACATGGGCCCAACCCGACCATGTGCCTCAGGCCGCGCCCCCAGGTGGGACCTAAGGCTCCAGGGCCTATTCTGATTGGCCCACGCGCCTTAGGCCCCACCAGTAGGCGGAGCTTTAGGACGGATGGGCCAATCCGGCCTCATTCCTTCGTTGGCTGCCTGCCGGACAGGCGGGTTTGGCTCCCGTCTGTCCGGCCAACTTCCAAAGGTACGGGGAAGGGGGGTGGGGGGGTCGTGGGGGTCGGCCAGGGGGGTCGCGGGTCGGCTGGGGGGGCGGTCGGAGGTTCTTGGGGGGGGACGGTCGTTGGGGGGGAGGGGGGTTTGCGTCGAGGGCAGGAGGGCCTGGGATCCCTCCTGCCCGTAATGTAGTGCGGGGTGGGGTTAGGGGGTCGCCGTGGCCAGGAGGGTTTGGGCTCCCTTCTGGCCCGATATTGTCGGGAAGTCGGCGGTCCTTCGGGGTGGGGGTGCGAGTGGTCCTGCCGGGGGGGGGATGTATCGGACGTCGGGGAGTCGGCCAGGCAAGAGGGCTTGGGCTCCCTCTTGCTCCGATCGTGGATGCGGGTGCGGGTGGGAGCGCGTGCGAGTGGTCGTTCGGGGTGGGGGTGCGAGTGGTCCTGCTGGGGGGGTGAATCGGGCGTCGGGCGGGGTGGGAACTATGTTTGAAAACTTTCGTATACCGCGCTCACGCATATAACGCGCGAGGGGTATGCGCGGTAGGTAAAAACGCGTATAACGCGCGCGTTATATGCGTGAAAATACGGTACATGGCAGAAGTGCTTTCATAAATAGCAATTCTTTGTTACAGATTTAGAATAGAATACTTTCTTGTCTAAAAATATATTTATTCTCATTTTTCCCCACAAAATAATATTTTTGATCATCTTGAGTTAAGTTCAGTACTGGCAAGAAATAATTATATATTCATGTGTACATCACAATTTACCTATGACTTTCTTGCTTTTTAGAATGTTTTTAATTCAAATTAACTAAGGAGTTAAAGACAGCACTAGAACTGTTATTTAAGTCAATTAAGGGGAACATTATGTTTTGCTACAGCAATCTACAATAAATTCCCACATTAAATTAAACCCCCCCTTTTACAAAATCATGGTAGTAGCTGCCACGTGGCAAAAGCTCCAATGCCCATTAAATTCCCATGGGCGTCTAAGCGATTACCACAGCAGCAGCCACTACCATGGCTTTGTAAAAGGAGCCCTAAATCTAGTTTATTTGACACTTCACTATTTTGAATTAAACCATTTCTTTCTGAAAAGAGAGCAATCAAGTTACCCAATTAAATGAAATGAAGGGAGACGAATCCAGAGACTAGTGGGATAGCACACATCCACCAGCAGGTGGAGATAGAGAACCGATGTACAGGTGCTTCTCTTGGATGGAACTTCTCCTGGCCAATTAGTATCACTCCTTGCCCAAGCATCCGGAACAGACTTCACCAGTATGAAAACTTCTTTCCCATAAACAAAGTCAAATTGAAAAACATTGTAGCCTAAACAACTACCAACCATAATATGATACCTGAACACCCCGAGAGGCATTTATTTATTTATTTTAGTATTTATATACTACTTAATAGCCTAAGTGGTTTACAGTCAGGTACTCAAAGCATTATTCCCTATCTGTCCTGGTGGGCTCACACTATCTACACTTCTCCCTCCGAATCCGCAGTTTCAGTATCCGTGGATTTGGTTATTCGTGATTTTGGGGGGGGGTCTTCCTATGCTCCTGCCCTGTGCAGATCACTCATACAAAATGGCTGGGGGTAGTTCCCCGTCGTACTCTCGGGAGACTATGGGAACTCACGGCAGCCATTTTGTATGAATGATCTACATGGGGCAGGAGCTTAGGAAGATCGTTCCTGCCCCGAAAGCCCACTCGACCACCATGTAAGGTCCGGGATGCCGGTGGAAGGCCAGCCCAAGTGGGTCAGAGCCAGCCCAAATGTTATTCGCAAATTTTCAATATTTGCGGGCTGGCTCTGCCCCTAAGCCCCGTGAATTTTGAGGGAGAAGTATAATATACTTGGGGTAATGGGGAATTAAGTGACTTACCCAGGGTCACAAGGAGCAGCATGGGACCTGAACCCACAACCTCAGGGTACTGAGGCTGTAGCTCTAATCACTGTGCTACACACTCCCCAGATATCCAGAAAGGGTGAGGCTCTGGATTCATCTGCTGCATCTAAAGGAAATAAAATTAGCAGATAAGAACATAATGTTTCCTTCCTTAGCAACAGCAGCAGATGAATCCAGAGACTAGTGGGATGTAGCAAGGCAATCCTTACATAATATTCTGCTCTTTTCACTGGTTTTCAGCATTATATCTGCTTAATTTCTCTTCTCCTCCCTGTTTCTTACTAAAAAAAAATATAAAAAAGCACAAAAAAATCCTTCTCTTTCCTCTGTTAAATCTTATTTCCTCTTCCTGCAGTTTTGTTTAAAATACTGTGTTTTAGGTGGTATAGAGCCTATATTTCTGCCTTGCTAGTAGTCTTACTTATAGTCCCACCAACCCCAGGGACCACTATTCATATATAGAGACCCATATAATCAGGACTTCACAACCAATCAAGATGACCTTTATTCTATGCAATCACTGTGGTGCTTTAATTCCAAGACATACTATTTGGAGGCTTAAGGCTTGCCCCATCTGTCTTCAACTTGCCAGTATTAAGGAGGAGCTCTGCAAACTTAAACAGGAATTGAATACAATTAAAGCAGCTTCCATCACTCCACAAAATCATACCAACTTACCACCTCTACCTCAAAGAATAAAACAGCCCAGGAATAAATGGGTCACAGTAGGCTCAGGAAGACTGCGACATGTAACACAGAAACATCCACCTTCACTAATATTACCTCTACAGAATTCCTTCGCTCCACTAGTGCACTGCGATACTCAGGAAAACAGAAGGGAGGTGGGACTGGAACCAATGAAGGAAACTCAAGAGAACAAGAGCACCCTAAGTACAAATAAAAAAGCCAAAAACAGAAAACTATTACTGTTGGGGGATTCCATCATCAGAGGCATTAACCTTGGAACACAGGGCGAGGAGTCCAAAATAGTGAAATGTCTTCCAGGATCCTCAGCTACCAGGAGTTCCAGGCAAATACTGACTATAGTTAAGGAAGAAACTAAGGATTTTAACACTGATGTTGTTATCCATCTGGGAACAAATGACCTGGCCAACAACTCCACACTTGCAGCACAGAAAGCTTTTCGGGAGCTTGGTGAGGGCGTGAAACCTTTTGTAAAGACTTTAGCTTTTTCTGAAATACTGCCTGCATATAGAAAAGGAGAGCAAAGAGTGAAAAACACAGAGGACTTTAATAGATGGCTCAGAGCCTGGTGTCATCAAGAAGGCTTCAGGTACATAGGAGGATGGGGAAATACATGGAAGGACAAGAAGCTATATTGCACTGATGGGCTACATATTACTACAGCAGGAAAAAGAAACCTTGCAGAGAAATTTAGACAATATTTTTCCAGGCATTTAAACTAGAAGGTGGGGGTGGTGTATGTACGAAAGACAATTATAAAGACCACCCCCGGCAAAAGAAAAGATGTGATAGTAGTAAAGGCTGCAACATAAGCAATATCAGCAACTCATTTCTTAGTATTGCAACGGAAAGTGAAACGACACAAAAATCCATACGAAGAAGGAGATTATCGCTGAAAAATAGCTGGAAAGCGATGACCACAAATGCTCGCAGTCTAAGCAACAAAGTTCATGATCTGCAAGCCCTGATATTAGAGGCAGATCTAGATATTGTTGCTATCACAGAGACATGGTTCAGTGAATCACATGGATGGGATGCAAACATACCGGGATATAATCTTTTTAGGAAGGACAGAGATGGTCATAAAGGTGGAGGAGTAGCTCTCTATGTAAAGATCAATATCCAAGCGACTGAAATGCAAGGGACCTGGGGAGAGGAAGAAGCGATATGGATTGCTCTGAAAAGAGAAGATGGAACTTCTATCTACGTGGGTGTAGTCTACAGACCTCCGACTCAATCGCAGCAAATTGATAAGGATCTGATTGTGGATATCCAAAAGTTTGGAAGGAAAGAGGAGGTTCTGCTGTTGGGAGATTTCAACCTGCCGGATGCGGACTGGAATGTTCCGTCTGCGGAATCGGAAAGAAGTAGGGAGATTGTGGATGCCTTTCAAGAGGCTCTGCTCAGACAAATGGTGACGGAACCCACAAGGGAAAAAGCGATATTGGATCTGGTCCTCACAAATGGAGAGAGTATCTCTAATGTTCGAGTGGGTGCTCACCTGGGTAGTAGCGATCATCAAACGGTTTGGTTTGATATAACGGCTAAAGTGGAGAGCGGCCGCACGATACTTAAAGTCCTAGATTTCAAACGTACGGACTTTAATGCAATGGGAAAGTACCTGAAGAAAGAGCTGTTAGGATGGGAGGACATAAGAGAAGTGGAAAGACAGTGGTCTAAGCTGAAAGGAGCGATAAAAATGGCTACGGACCTTTATGTGAAGAAAATCAATAAAAACAAAAGAAAAAGGAAGCCGATATGGTTCTCCAACCTAGTGGCTGAGAAAATAAAGGCGAAAGAGTTGGCGTTCATGAAATATAAAAAAACCCAAGAAGAGGAGAGCAGAAAGGACTACAGGGTGAAACTGAAAGAAGCCAAGAGAGAGATACGTTTGGCGAAGGCACAGGCGGAAGAACAAATGGCTAAAAATGTAAAAAAGGGAGATAAAAATTTTTTCAGATATATTAGTGAAAGGAGGAAGATAAAAAATGGAATTGCTAGGCTAAAAGATGCTGGGAACAAATATGTGGAGAGTGATGAGGAGAAAGCAAATGTGCTAAACAAATACTTCTGTTCTGTGTTCACAGAAGAAAATCCTGGAGAAGGACCGAGATTGTCCGGCAAAGTTACACGAGAAAATGGAGTAGATTCTGCGCCGTTCACGGAGGAGGGTGTTTATGAGCAACTTGAAAAACTGAAGGTGGACAAAGCGATGGGACCAGACGGGATCCATCCCAGGATACTAAGGGAACTCAGAGAGGTTCTGGCGAGTCCTATTAAAGACTTGTTCAACAAATCTCTGGAGACGGGAGTGATTCCTGGGGATTGGAGGAGAGCGGATGTGGTCCCTATTCATAAAAGTGGTCACAGGGATGAAGCAGGAAACTACAGGCCGGTGAGCCTCACTTCAGTTGTTGGAAAAATAATGGAAGTGTTGCTGAAAGAAAGGATAGTGTATTTCCTTGAATCTAATGGGTTACAGGATCCGAGGCAACATGGCTTTACAAAAGGTAAATCGTGCCAAACGAACCTGATTGAATTTTTTGATTGGGTGACCAGAGAGCTGGATCGAGGACATATGCTAGATGTAATTTATTTGGATTTCAGCAAAGCCTTTGATACAGTTCCTCATAGGAGGCTGTTGAACAAACTTGAAGGGCTAAAGTTAGGACCCAAAGTGGTGAACTGGGTCAGAAACTGGCTGTCGGACAGACGCCAGAGGGTGGTGGTTAATGGAAGTCGCTCGAAGGAAGGAAAGGTGACTAGTGGAGTCCCTCAGGGTTCGGTGCTGGGGCCAATCCTGTTCAATATGTATGTAAGTGACATTGCTGAAGGGTTAGAAGGAAAAGTGTGCCTTTTTGCAGATGATACCAAGATTTGTAACAGAGTAGACACCGAAGAGGGAGTGGAAAATATGAAAAAGGATCTGCAAAAGTTAGAGGAATGGTCTAATGCCTGGCAACTAAAATTCAATGCAAAGAAATGCAGAGTAATGCATTTGGGGATTAATAATAGGAAGGAACCGTATATGCTGGGAGGAGAGAAGCTGATATGCACGGACGGGGAGAGGGACCTCGGGGTGATAGTGTCCGAAGATCTAAAGGCGAAAAAACAGTGTGACAAGGCAGTGGCTGCTGCCAGAAGGATTCTGGGCTGTATAAAGAGAGGCGTAGTCAGTAGAAGAAAGAAGGTGTTGATGCCCCTGTACAGGTCATTGGTGAGGCCCCACTTGGAGTATTGTGTTCAGTTTTGGAGACCGTATCTGGCGAAAGACGTAAGAAGACTTGAGGCGGTCCAGAGGAGGGCGACGAAAAAGATAGGAGGCTTGCACCAGAAGACATATGAGGAGAGACTGGAAGCCCTGAATATGTATACCCTAGAGGAAAGGAGAGACAGGGGAGATATGATTCAGACGTTCAAATACTTAAAGGGTATTAATGTAGAACAAAATCTTTTCCAGAGAAAGGAAAATGGTAAAACCAGAGGACATAATTTGAGGTTGAGGGGTGGTAGATTCAGGGGCAATGTTAGGAAATTCTACTTTACGGAGAGGGTGGTGGATGCCTGGAATGCGCTCCCGGGAGAGGTGGTGGAGAGTAAAACTGTGACTGAGTTCAAAGAAGCGTGGGATGAACACAGAAGATTTAGAATCAGAAAATAATATTAAAGATTGAACTAGGCCAGTTACTGGGCAGACTTGTACGGTCTGTGTCTGTGTATGGCCGTTTGGAGGAGGATGGGCAGGGGAGGGCTTCAGTGGCTGGGAGGGTGTGGATGGGCTGGAGTGGGTCTTGACGGAGATTTCGGCGGTTGGAGCCCAGGCACAGTACCGGGTAAAGCTTTGGATTCTCGCCCAGAGATGGCTAAGAAGAAAAAAAAAAAAAAAAATTTTTGGATTGAGTCGGGTTGGGCAGACTGGATGGACCATTCGGGTCTTTGTCTGCCGTCATCTACTATGTTACTATGTTACTAGGTGGGAAACTAACTCAGCCTCCACAATGACTGAAGCGCCAAAAGAAATCCCATCCGCAACACCACATCCAACCGGTAATGTTTCAAAAACGACCATGTCGTAGCTCTACAAATCTCCTCCAAGGAAAATCCCTTTGACTCAGCCCATGAAGTAGCCACTGCTCAAGTAAATGAGCACAAAGATCCACCGGCAACTGCTTCCCCACCACCAAGTGGAAGCAATAGCCTCTTTGACCCAGCAGGCCACCAAAGCCTTGGATGCCGCCATACACTTGTCACATCCCATGAATAAGACAAAAAAGTGATCAGAACACCGAAAGTCATTACTAACCTGAAGATTGTATGTAGAATGCTTCTGCACTTTGAGCAGTTGCAAGGAATGGAATTGTAACCCATATTCCTCCTTCAGGAAGGAAGATAGATATATTGATCGACACGAAAGGTAGACACTACCTTCGGAAAAGGAAAGGCACCATCTGAACTGAGACTCTGGAATCCATGAAGCACAAAAATGGATCTCTGCAGGACAATACCTGCAAATATGACACTCTTCTAGCTGATGCCATGGCCACCAGAAAAACTGTCTTCAAGGTCACGAGTGTTGAGTTATGCAAAGGTTTGAACGGAGCCTTTTGCAAAACCCCCAAGGACTAACTTGAAACTCCAATACAGACAGGGCTTTTACAAAGGTGGGCGAATGCATTGTACCCCCTTTAGGAACTAGACCACATCAGGCTGAGAAACCAAGAAGAGTGTAGCACCCTGCCTCTGTAACAAGCAATGGCAGCCACTTGAACCCTAAGGGAATTATATGCCAACTCTTTGGCTAAGTCATCCTGTAAGGAGAGAATATGAGACAGGAAAGCCTGAAAAAGGTGAAATGCCCTGCTGATCACACCAAGAATTGAAACTCTCCAGATCCTGGCATAAGCCACGGATGTAGACCTCCTTTTGGCTTGGAGAAGAGGAGAAATTACCTGTTCAGAATACTCCTTACGCTTCAGCTGCAACCTTTCAATAGCCAGGCCATAAGACCAAAGTGGGAGGGATCTTCCATCTGTATTGGACCCTGAGTGATGGACCGTCTTTATCATTAGTCCCATCAGATCTGCATACCACTGACGGCATGGCCAATCCGGAGCCACTAGGATGCAACACCCGACCTATTATCAGCCAGGGGGAAAAACATAAGAAGCTGATGCGGGGGTCATGCAAGTGCTAACGCATCCATGCCCTCGGAATTCTGTTCCCTGTGTCTGCTGAAGAACAGAGGCAGCTTGTCACGGAGACGAGGCCACAAGATCCACCTCCGGGAGACCCCCATCTTTGAACAATAAGCTCGCTCCTGTTCTCGGGAGACTCCTTTTCTATGTAATTCTTTATTTAAACACAGATAGTGAACAAGAAAAACACATGAAGCCCAATCTCCAGAGAAATAACAGCAAAACAACGTCACGCCAAGCACAAGAACTGCGTTGAACAGTTTCAAGATAAAACAGAATCATAACCCCCCTCCATCCCCACCCCTTAAGAGACGATCCAGAGACCACTGCCCCTGTACCTTCCCCAACCACCTAGAAAACCAATTGGAGCCCCCCACTCCCTATATCCAGACAACATCCCAACCACCCAGGAATCCAATCACCTCCCCGCTCCCCCATCAACCCTCAGTTCCAGAACATTCCGTTCCCTCCTCAAAATGGCTGCCAACGCCGAGTTAGCAAAGTAGATAATCTATAACGCTCAGACCCAGCCCAATTTCTCTCTCATCATTGGCAGGGTAGGCACCATCGAGATCTTCCAATGAAGGGCTATCACCATCCGGGCAGCCATGAAGGCCAAATGGGCCAACCTGTCCTCCACCCCCCACAATTCAGTTTCTGCTTCCAGAATCACTGAGCATTGGAGAAGATGTCCCACATAATCAAACACCTGAGTCCAACAATCCAAGATCACAGGGCATCCCCACCACATGTAGAAAAACGTACCCAAGAACCCATATCCCCTCCAGCATTTATCAGTGCATGAAGTATACATTTTACTGAGCACTGCAGGCGTTAGATACCAGCGCACTAGAAGCTTGAGCGCATTTTTCACCAATTGCAGTGTCACCACAACATGGTGTATTCTCAGGGCAATCTGTTCCCATTTCTCAGCAGAGTAGGTAATCCTCAAATCCTGCTCCCAAGCCCATATATAGGTTTTACGATCCCTATCCTCTTGCAACATTTGGTACAACACCGATATACATCCCCTACGTACCGTAGGCATCCAACATCGCCTCAAACCGGGAGCACTGGAGCGCACTGGGATCCCTCACCTGAGCCCTCATAAGATAATTTTTTACTTGTAAATAAGGAAATAAATCCCCCGACTCCAGTTGAAATTGAAGCTGCACTTCAGGAAACCCCAAAATATTGTCCCCCTCCAAAAGCTGGCCAAAGCAATGAAGGCCCCGACATTCCCAGTGATGAAAAACACCCCCCTCCCAACCCAGGAGAAAATCAGAAGCAAACCTGATAGGAAGGAACTGCACCCCTTTCTACACCCAGTAGCTTCCGAGAAGTACCAGATCAGATCCGCAGGGTCCATTGAGTAAAAGGATTATCTATAACCCCTAAATCTTAATCCTGGAATCCCACCCAGGGAAGGTAACAAAGCTGTCCTATGCCCCTGAAATTCCCTAAGAGTCCTTATTCCATCTGTACCCATAGTTTAGGCGGAACAGCATGCCAATCCACCACCGCTCAAAGCTGCGCTGCATGATAGTATTGTTCCAAATTAGGGACTTTGCTGTGGAGGAACGGAGGAATGGAAACCAACGCTCTGAGCTCCAGCAGCACCTGGAGGGTGCTTCTCACCGATTCTACCTTGGCTGCCCCCAAGCATGGGGACACCAAGAGAGAATTCTCCTCTCCCGTCGCAGATTTTAACTTGTAACCATCTTGAACTATATCCAAGACCGACTGATTGGACGTTATCTTGGCTCACTCCGCCAAGTAGAAAGACAGCCATTCCCCGATGGAACTGGCGGAGAGTGCCAAGATACCATCATTGTGAAGTGTGCGAGGCTTGGGGAGGACTGGCTGAGAGGCCGAGGGCTTGGGAAGAAAAAAGAAATTCTTCTGTGGAAACTTCGGTTTAGAGGTGTAAGACGAACCATAAGAAGGTTTACCTGGCCTATATTGCTTGGTGTCCCAAAAACGCGACCAGGAAGACGGTGTCTTAAAGGAACCCTTAGGCTTATCTTCCAATAACTGCCAAGATTTGGAATCTCCAAAATCCTTCACCAATTTCTCCAAATCCTCACCAAATAACAGATGGCCCTTAAAGGAAAGCCGCACCCTCTGCTCAATAGCAGAGTCATAAAGATCTGCAAGAAACCACAGACAGAGACACATGTTTAGCCAAAGCATGAATGATATCATTCAAGGCAGGCATCCACCAATTACACCAAGCCTGTCTCCACGTCCGGGAAATCAGGAGGAGGAGCCGCTCCGGACTCCATCATCCACTGTAGACAAGCGCGGGAAGCATACAAGCTGCACACAGCAACCTGTAAAATCAAAGTTGCGACTTCAAAAGACAATTTCATGGAGGTCTCTATTTTCCTATCTTGGGTGTCTTTCAGTGCCACCCCACCCTCAACTGGCAAGGTAGTTTTCTTGGTAATCACAGCCACCAGAGCGTCCACCTTCAGCAGCTTAAACGTACCCAGAAGCTCAAGATGAGCTGGATAAAACTGTCTCATGGCCTTTGCCACCCTGAGACCCGCCTCCGACGCAGACCATTGAGCCTCATGAACAGGAAATATTTTAGGAGGCTCTCTTGTGCCAGTCATGAGAGAGTTGGTAGCTGCAACCACCTGAGAGTCAGCCTGCAAGATATTAAGACCTTGCAGCACCTTAGAAATGAAAGACGACAATTCTTCCCTATGAAACAGGTGAAGCTTCCCCCAACTCCACATCCAGCAAAACCATATCATCCGAGGACCCTGAGAGAGAAAGAGAAATGTCTGAACCAAACTGAGGGTCTACCCCCAGCTGCGGATACCACCCTCCGGTGTTTGGCCTCCTGCTGACTGTCTGTCACCAAAGAGAGGCTGAAAGAAAACGCAGACTGGTATGTACAAGATGCAGGCTATGTTTATTATACCAAATATTTAATGCAGTTAAAAATTACTATCTTATTACAAACCAAGAGACCCGATACAGTCCGTGTTTCAGAGAACACACCTTCTTCAGGGTTCCATGGTTGACAAGGTTTGTAAAAAAAACTCAATAAAATGGTATAAAACAATTGCCTGTTTAAAAGAAGATCACAGGCCAGCAGTGCAGCGCTAAATAAAGCTCTTGGTTTGTAATAAGGTGGTAACTTTTACCTGGATTAAATATTTGGTATAATAAACATAGCCTGCATCTTGTACATACCAGTCTGCAGTTTTCTTTTTGCTTCTCATTTGCCATTTCTGCACTGCAGACTCTGTTGGATTTCTTTTGTTGTTTGCCCAAACAGAAATTGCCCCTGGGCTGACTAGACCTGGGACCTTGCAAGACAAATGCTTTGTGTAACAAAAGAATGAACTCTGGGGAAAAGGGCATTGCCAGCACCCCCGACTGCATGGCCAATGCATTCAAAGTTTCCTGCATCACCTCCTCCCACGAAACAGCAGAAACCCCAATCGCATGGTCTGTGATCTCTACAGCCAGTGAAGAAATCTGTGAAGACAACGTTGTCAAGAGTGAAGGGGAACATGACCATGTGCCATTTACATGGGAAATCAACGGGCCCTCCGGCACAATGATGGGCTCTACCCCAACTCCATCTGCACAGCCTGCCGCACAAAGACCCATGTTTGGTACTTCCCACAGTGCAAACACCTCTTCACGACCTCAGCCACCATGCTCCCTCGCTAAAAATCAACCGCACAGCTAAAAATCTGATGCGAATTAAATTCTTAAAGGGAAACACTCGCCTTACCCAGACCCTGCCAGAAAAAACACTGTTAATACTGGTAGTTGCAGCCTTTTACCTGCTTATCAAAGTTGGTCTCCTTTTTTTTATGTTATGGGAAAGAAGAAATACAGTGGTACCTTGGTTTGTGAGCATAATTCGTTCCATGCTCGTAATTCAAAGCATTCGTATATCAAAGTGAATTTCCCCTTAGGAAGTAATGGAAACTCGGATGATTCGTTCCACATCCCAAAAACTGGCTAGTGTGAGGGAGAAGTTGTGCGCATAAGTATACCATGCACCGGTTGTGCGACTGTATTTTGGGCTCAATATTGTGACTCATCTCACTCCCTTTAACAAAACTTTCTGTTTCTTCAGGGGTGGGACAAGCATGCTCAGATATACAGAAAAATACCCTATCAGCAACCTAATCTGAAAAAAAAAAAAAACACTTCTGCTGTGCTTTTAAAGATCAACATCTCTGTGTCCCAAGCCAACATTTCACAGTACTCAGACTGCTTCTTCAGGGCAGTACAGGCTTCTCTTATAGCACCAATACAAGGCTTTTCTTATAGCACCAATTTAGATCTGTGAAATGTTAAAGATCTTATTGTCACCTACAAAAACACTTTTATGCTAACGGATTGCTCAAATCCAAAAGCTCTCAACTTTACACACTGTAGCGTATTTTTCTTTTTCTGTCAAAGTCCTCCTCCCAGCCTAGCGTTTCAGCAATTTATACCGGACTGCTACCAATCATCTTCCACTACATCATTTTGGAGCAAAAAGGATTGGCCAGTCTCGCATTACCATCGGGACCCAGTTGCAGCAAGTTTTAATACTAAAAATAAATGTGAACATAGCCAGAGGAGAAGAGATGTAAATATTCCTCAACATAAGCATCTATATTAGATATGCCTCTTCCTCCTCTTCCATTTTCTCATAACATTCATCCATCCATCACCAAGTCAGAGGGAAAGCTCCGAAACAGACAGCCAGGGACCAAGAGAAGAGCAGGTTTAAGGTAGACCTTGAAGGGAGTGTGGTAAGGGGGAGGGGAGGGTAGTGGAAGGAAAGATGCTGGAGTGTGCACCAAAGAGGCGAGGGAGGAAGTAAAGAGGGAAAGCTATATGGGAGTCATGCTCATAGAGTTAAAAATTAAGAAAGTGTTTTGTTCGTCTTGCAAAACACTCGCAATCCACGTTACTTGCTATCCAAGGTTTGAAGTATAGAGAACCAACGACCCCCTCAAACAACGCGGGGAGGGTGGGGGAAGGGACCTGAGGGGACCCAAGTGTAACCCCTAAAGCAGGCACTGCTCAGCCAGACACTCCTATACTCAATGAAGAATAATCAACAGGAGAAAGAGCCAGTTTACTCAAAGAAGCCAGGAGCTAGAGAAATGGCAAACCATCCAGCTGCTGGAGATAGAGCATACTAATTAGCCAGGAGAAGTTCCATCCAAGAGGAGCACCTATCAGTTATCTATCTCCACCTGCTGGTAGATGTGTGCTATCCCACTAGTCTCTGGATGCATCTACTGCTGTTGATAAGGAAAAACAAGTATAATAAACAGAAATAACAGTATATCAAGTTCTTACCCCCTTTAATATTTTTCCTAATATAGCTAATACAAAAAAAAGTTATGACATATTTCCCCATGCTATTTTACAAATGACTGGAAAAGGATAACATTTTATCATCCTTAGTCATATGCTCTTGTATATAAATAAAAATAAACAAATAATTGTAGAGGGCCTGGATTCCACTGTATTCTTGGGAGAACAACAGTTCATAGAATAATTAATAGGGCAACAACTGATAGGGCTTTCTGGCTGAAGGATTGCCTCTTATATGTACCACTGAGGAGTCCCATGGAAACTGTTCACAAAGCTGCAGGCAACCGCAGCTGACCCAAAAAAGAGAGGTATCCTTCAGAGCCTATGACAAAGACTGCTTCCTTCTGCACTACTGACTGCTTCTTCAATGGGGCCACCAACTGGAGGGAGGGGAGGCAAACACCGGCAGAGTCAACTTTTATTTTGCCTGTGGTGCAGCTGCAAGCTGTAACAAAAAAAAAAAAAAAAAGAAGAAGGAAGAGTTGATGGGCCAGAGGTAGGAAGGGGAAGTGGAGAGTACCAGGAACCCACGGTGCAGCTATAAGCTGGAAAAAAAAAAAAAAAAAAAAAAAAAAAGAGGCAGCCAAGCCAGTCAGGTTAATTTTATAAGTTTCCTACCAATTGTCGCATTCTACCAATTGTCGTAGATCCTGTATTCTTATACCCTGCAGTATCTCATTATTGTCATAATATTTATTTATTTATTTTAATTTAAAAAATTTATATTCTGTTTAAAACTAAAGCATTAAAATAAACACATAACAGAAACAAATGGATAATTAAAAAACATATAATAAAATGAAGATAAAAACAATCTTCAAGGAGATTCGATAATGTGGATAAAAAGATCATGGATAGTATGTGTAAAATTCCAGGGGGTGGTGTCCCCAATGGGTTAATTTTTTCAAGGAGCCTGACAGCTTCTAATATGGCCAAAAACACCTTTCTGCATCTATATTTCAATTATTCTAATACTGAATATATAACACTATAAAAATACTACCATGCATCATTGGGGAGCATTTTTAATACAGTTGATTTCCTGAGGCTTGCTGAACTGTTATGCAACAGCAGGGCAACTCACTAAAGGTTCCAGTCACCAAAGACTTTTCCCCCCAATTTGTGTCTATGAGAGAAAACCTTAGTAAATATGACCTTGTTATTTTTGCATTACTGTAGACAGAAGGTTTAAAGTGGTATATAAGTATTTAAATAATTTAATACCGGAATGTATTAATAGAAACATAGAAACATAGAAAGATGACGGCAGAAAAGGGCCAAGGCCCATCAAGTCTGCCCACTCTATAGACCCTCCCCTTAATACTATACAATGTTTTACCCTGACCCACTTAGGGATCCCACATGGGCGTCCCATTTATTCTTAAAATCTGGCACGCTGCTGGCCTCGATCCCTGTACTGGAAGCTTGTTCCATTGATCAATCACTCGCTCCGTGAAGAAATACTTTCTGGTGTCGCCGTGAAATTTTCCGCCCTTGAGTTTGAGCGGGTGCCCCCTTGTGGTTGAGGGGCCTCTGAGAAGGAAAATGTTATCTTCCACTTCTATACGTCCGGTGACGTATTTAAACGTCTCAATCTGATCTGTTTACATTAATGCAAAAATACAGTCTGCTATACATAAGGTTCTCCACATGTAAATACTACTTTTTACAAGTGGTTATTTACAGCCTCCTTCCCCTCCGCCATTAACTCTCACCTGGCAGACTTATCATATCCTCAGATCTTACTGGAACCCCTAATAGTCTAGTGCAGTGTTTCTCAACTCAGTCCTGGAGTACTCCCTTGTCAGTCAGGTTTTGAGGATATCCACAATGAATATGCATGTAAGTAATTAGCATATAATGGAGCCAGTGTATGCAAATCAAGTTTATGCATATTCATTATGGATATTCTGAAAACCTGAGTAGCAAGGGGTGTAACACTCCTGGGCTGAGTTGAGAAACACTTGTCTAGTGGAAGCAGGTGTGATTCCCAGTTAGTCCTGTTATTGAAAATCAAATTTTTGACCCCTAGTGATAATCTTGTAGTATCACTAGGTTTAGTTTGCCAAAAGTGAGGCAAAATGTCAAAATATGAAGGGGACAAGGAGGAGCTATATGGCTACCCTGATGAGGGCAAGGGGATTGGGAGGTGGGGAGGATGAATGCTGTCAGGAGCACCAATTTTAAGAAGCTAATCTAATCAATTTTATGTTCCACTGCTTTTCAATTCAGATTCAGAGTGGATTACAGCATGAAAAACCCTACATTAAGGGAAGCACATACACTTAAAAAAATTACACAAAGTTAAAATCAAGAGTAACATTTTTCAAAAAAATTAGGTCTTTAAAACTTTGTGAAAAATAATATACGAATCTAAGATTCTTATTTCTAATGGAAGACTGTTCCACGTCTGAAAGTGTAAAAATGATCATACTAGTTGACTTCCTAAATACTCTAAAAACAGTTGGAAATTGAAGTTTAAAACTACAGTTACTCTATGTAGTAATAAGATTAGCTGGAACACATAAAATAGATGTTAATTGTTACGGAGCATTACCATGTAAAGCCTTATGAACAAGACAAGATACCTTCTTAAACATAATCATGGAGAATGACACCAAGACAGAATTTGTCCCCATGGGAAACTATTCTGTGTCATTCTTTAGTGTCTCTATCTTAACCTCAGTCTACACCAGCATTCTTCAAGGCAAGGCTTGAGAGTCAGTGGCTGTGCCCATTCATACTCTGATTCTTCCCTTAAAGAATGACACAGGAACAGGACCAAAGGTATGTCCCCGTGTTATTCTCTATACATGCTTTATCCCCCTACATGCAGATTTTTAAAATTTGACACTCCTGCTGGATATGAAGGGACTTGGATATGCTATTTTGCACACCTTTACAGGTATTTTATGAGAAACTCTGCATTTTGCAGAACTTTTGTAAAATACTAAAGAAATTTTCTACATCCTGACCTGGACATTTTAATCCCTATTACAACATTCCTAACACATTGCCTATTTTATGACAGAAATAGCAAAAAAAGAGGAATGGAGGGAAAATATTCAATATACTAGAAAACAAGTCACTCCATTTGATCAGTACACACCAACGCCAGAAAAAGTATTTTAAAGCGAAAGAAAAGCCTCCGACACGTAGAGGTGTTCCCACTCTCTTCCACCCATGCATCAATGGCAGCACCCAAGCATCACTGTTTTGATTATAGTTTTCTATTATTGCAGAATAGCCTGAAGCGTTGGTGTCATGTCCCTGAAGCAGTGGCTTAAAAGCCATGAAACTATCTTCGGCCTGGCTTTTTCTTAACTAGCTTGTTTTTTCTAGTTAGTTTTTACTATTTTCAGGAACCCACCTGCCAGTAATAAGTTATATGCAAAAGGGTTTTTTTTGTCAGTGATTTTTTTTTTAAGGTAAAACTCTTTATAGTTTATTGACAAATATATTTTATTGAGCTCAAAGCAAAGAAATACAAATGCAATAAAGTATACAAAAACCTGCTCACATTTTGTCAGAAAGAACAATTCAACACCCTTGGGTGGAAGAGAGTGGGAACACCTCCCTGTCAGAGGCTTTTCTTTCGCCTTAAAATACTTTTTCTGGCTTTGGTGTGGACTGATCAAATGGAGTGACTTCTTTTCTAGTCTATTTTATGACAGTACATATACTAAAGCAGGTATTTTGTAGCTATGCCATATACTATTTTGGATGGCCTACCCCATGCTTTTAGTGAAAATCCGAGGCAAGTCTGTCTTAATATACCACAAAAATAAGAAATACATACATATCCCGTTGAAGGTCATTATAGCAATCGCCCAATAACACAAGGGTCCAGGAACTGTGCTCTTACTACTGGAGTCACAAGAGAAGTTTTAAATATCTACTACCACATTTGATGGCTGACACACCCGTGTGATCCTCTTTCATTAACCCATCTGCGTTCAGCAATTGTAGTTACAAAATACAGCATACGCTGGCTTTGTACAGGAGTTTGCTAAGTGAGGACATCCCCTTATGAGAAAACGCAACACGATGCACGACGTTAATCCACTTTAGCAAAAACACAAGAGCCCCGTAATTGTATCCACATCCTAGCATAAATTTCCCCTAATCGTTCCCCCGGCAGAGATCATGGGACAGCAGTTGCCAGGGCCCTCCAGACACCACCGCCGCCCCTCCCCCCCCCCCCCCTCCAAGGACCGAGTTTGAGACTTTTCGGCGCTAGTCCCCCATACACAGCAGATGCCGACAATATGGGCCAGAACAAGGGCAACTCCTTACCATGCTGGTCCTGGGGGTGCGCTGGAATGACAGGAAGCAAGAGGGGCAGCACGAACAGCCGCAGGACAAGAGTCAGAAGAGCGCAGCGCAGCCAGAGCCAACCCCCTCCGACCTACAGCGGGTCGCTACGGCAGCCGCTCAAGCCCAAAAGAGCGCAGTACAAGCCTGCGCGAAAGCGGGAAGGGCAGGAGTCCTCAGGACTGTTTTGTATCTGTAGCCTTCACTTTTCTTCTCCCCCCCCCCGTGAATGTTAAATTTGGAAGGCTCGAACAGGGCACGTTGATCCGACCGGGAAAATTTGGTAGCAAAAGGTCGAGACTCGACTCAGGCCGGAGTCGGGTGACAGGAGTCACACCACGCGCCCCTATTTTCCCGCCCTCTGGCTCGTTCTAATCTGTGGTGCTCGATGACCAGCCGGCATCTCACCTGTGACGAGAGGACTTTCTATGCATTTTGTAATTAGATAGCTTAAATATACAACACAATCACAGATAAACACGTTTAGGTCAACCCTAGGGGGGGGGGGGAAAGGGCTAGTGGCACCTTATAGACTTATGGAGGCTGAAGCTTTTCTGGACAAGAGGCGTTCATTGTATCAGAAGTGCCAAGTGTAGCTTAATCCCTGGGCCAGTTTCTGGAAGCAGCAATATAGAAAGTCATAGTTTAAAAAAAACCTGGGAGCCCGTCCAGCCCGAGAGTTTGACTAATTGAGAAGCGCCGGTGACAGCTGGAGCTGGAAAATCAACGTGAGCATGAAGTGCACCATTTCCGGCAATAATGTCAAAGGTAGCACGCTAAGCTTTCCCCTGTATATAGGGTGCCAGGCAATAAGCGCAGGATCCAAAGTGTTAGCAATGTAGGTGTGTTTTTCAGACAACAGGAGATAGAAGGGGGGTCACATGCACTAACAGCAAAAATCAGGTTGTAGAGGCTTAGCATTAAAGATAGTTTTCACAGCAACTTGTGAATTACTGTCTGCATCTGCCCACCCATAGCCTTTAGACTAGAGTCTGTTAGATTTAATACAAAACAGTGTTTTAACCTAGATTAGGGTTTTATGTTGCATTTCAAGGCATAATATCAGATAAGGGCACAAATAGCTGTTGAAAGTTTCTGGTGATAATTTAATTCCCTCTTGCCCACCCCAAGACAGAGATTTTTGATTTCTAGGCTCCAGCCAACTAGGAACAGGACATTACTTTGGTAGGATTTTTCTGTCCTTTCTTTATTCTTCCAGGTGTAAGTACTTCTGCACCACAGTATGGCTGGGAAACTGGTGCTCAGGTTACAACTCCTATCTCTGTTCAGACAGAAAATGTTACCCAGACAGAGACAGTGTTTCACTTAGATGTCTAATAAATAAACTGAGTGCCCTCGGGATGGGTCCCAAAGTGACGGGCTGGGTCAAGAACTGGTTGAGTGGAAGGCGACAGAGGGTAGTGATCAAGGAGATCGCTCTGAGGAAAGGGATGTCACCAGTGGTGTGCTTCAAGGTTCTGTTATTGGACCTGTACTTTTTAACATTATTATAAGCGATATTGCTGAAGGGCTGTTAGGTAAGATTTGCCTCTTTGCGGTTGATAGCAAAATCTCCAATAGCGTAGTCACCCTGGATGGGGTGAATAACATGAAGAAACACCTGGTGAAGCTTGAATGGTGTGAAATTTGGCAGCTAAAATTTAATGCTAAGAAATGCAAGGCTACGCAATTGGGCTACAAAAATCCAAGGGAACGGTGCAGTTTAGAGGGTGAAGAACTTATGTGCACGAGAGATGAACGGGCTTGGGTGTGACTGGCCAAACAGGTTGAAAAAGTGATGGCGAAAGCTAGAAAGATGCTAGGTTGCATAGGGAGCGGTATGGCCAGTAGGAAAAAGGAGGTATTGAGCCCCTGTATTTAGACTCCTGTGAGACCTTATTTAGAATATTGTGTACAATTCTGGAGGCCGCACCTTCAAAAAGATATAAAAAGGATGGAGTCAGTCCAGATGAAGGTTACTAAAATGGTGCATGGTCTTCATCATAGGGTGTATGGGGTACAGACAAAGATCTCAATCTGTATTCTTTGGCGGAAAGGCCATGCATGGCCTGTTGTTTAATTTATTCACCTATGGCAATAGTATTCATTGGCAGTCCTCAAGGGTTTACACTCATGTGGAATGAATATTAATAACTGAAATTGGATTTTGCCTTTTTGTGTGGATTTATCTGCCAATAATATGCTCATCTCATTATAAATACTTTTTCTCTTTGACATTTATGATTTCCTATTCTACACTTAAAGGATTGTTACTTTTTGACTGCTAGACTTTTCAAGTTTTGCCTTCCTGTGCTGCATTGACATCTCTAAGGAGTGTTTGTTTCTACTTTGAATATTTTTGATTTTGCAACTCCTGTGTTGGAGGAAACAATTATTACAATTTTGTGTTGGTGGAGTTTTTTTGGCTTATGATGAACTAAGGGCTCACTCACTGGGCAGCTATTGCTGTTTGATAAATTCCTTGATCAGTTGTGAGGCTTTTTTCTCCACCATAGTTTTTGATAGTTGTCTGATTCCTACCTCAGCAGAAGGAGATAAAGTTTTGTGTGTGTGAGTGATTTTGATTATCTCATCCGGTGTTTTTGGTTGTATTACCCCTATAAGAATAAATTATTATTATTACAGTAACTATAATGAATGTTACCCATAATGAATATGCATGAGATCTGCATATCATACATATTCATTAAGGATAGCAGGAACACCCAAGCCATTTGTGGCTATTGACTGAGGGTGGATATCACTGATTTAAAGCATTGTTATTTGAATGAGGATAGGCATAAGAATTAGAAAAATACAACTATTATGTATTAAGGGGGATTGAAGGGAAGAACTTTTTAATATTATGCATGCTACATTCAGATACAATAAGAATTTTTCTGTTTACAAAGTGCTTACAATCTTAGTTGTACCTTATTCTCAGGCCCAGATACACAAAACTCAATTGTTTGTTTAATGATTGTCGCATATTACATCTATCGATGCCCAAAACGGCAAATCATTGTCTTTTCTGTGGTTTGTAGCATCCTTTGATAGTTGTTTGTAAAAAAACAAAAAAAATAAACCCTTCTCTTTCCTCTGTTAAATCTTATTTCCTCTTCCTCTTCATAGGAATAAGGGTAAGACTTTATTAACTCTAATTAAATCCTGGTGCCTGTGGCACAGAGTGACTAAAGTAGGGAAAATCCTGTTATAAATCCTGTGTTTTAGGGTAGCTACTGATTTGTTATAGAGCCTGCAATTTTGTTTAAAATACTGTGTTTTAGGGTGATATAGAGCCTGTATTTCTGACTTACTAGTTTTTAGCCATTGTGTCTGCTGATTAGGTGGAGAAGGGAGGGGCTCTGATTTACTTCTAAGGTTAACTGCATTATCTTTGGGACAGTGCTGTGAACAAGGCTGCCCTGTGAACTTCTAAAAGCTAAGTTACTCAGCATTTCATATTCTGCTCTTTTTATGTTGTTGAATCGGTTTATGTTGACATTTTGTGTTGTGTGCTTTTTTGTGCTGTTTTTAGGTTTCTTAATTTTGAATTATTGGACTGTATTACTTATTCGTTTTAGCTGTTTTTATTGGTATCCACATTGAACTCATTGAGGCTAAATGGACTATAGAAGCCAAAATGTATTAAATAATATAATTGATATCAGGCTACTCAGTTTGCCTGATTCCCTACTTTGTAGTTTAATGTTGATTAACCTCTTCCTGTACTTCTTAGGGACCTGAAGTATGGTAGGTCTACTGCTGCTTTGTGGGCACTGGCCTTTCTTTACTCCTTTTTGATAATCTCTTGTTCCATACTACTGTATTGAGCAAACATTTGGGGCCTGATTCTGTATAGGATGCCCGATCTCAGCAGCTACCTAAGTGGCTTTTGAGAATCACACATGGGCGTCCTATACAGAATTGCGTTGGGCCCGATTCTCTATAGGACACCCGGTCTCAGCAGCCGCCTAAGTGACTTTTGAAATGGTACATGGGGAGGGGGTGCCAGCAGGAGGGAGTGGGAATCCCTCCTGCCATGGATGTTGGGGAGAGGGGTGCTGGCAGGAGGGAGTGGGCATTCCTCCTGCTGGGGATTGTTTAGAGGTTTGTTTTAGGATGGATTGGGCATCCCTCCTGCTGGGGATTGTTTTGCAGTTTGCGGCAGGAGGGAGTGGGCATTCCTCCTGTCATGGACAGTGTGGGTGGGGGGTTCAGGGGTGGTGACAGGAGGGAGTGGGCATCCCTCTTGCCAGCCAACTTGCGGTGGGGCTCGGGGGTTCCCTGCCGTGGCTGCTCAACTGATCGTGGCAGGGAGATTTCCTTGCTGTGATTAGTTTAGCAGCCACGTCTAATTGAAATGTAGGCCAGCATTTCAATGGCCTAAATTTCAGGCACCTGTTGCAGCTCTAGGGAGATGCCTAGGGCTGCATAAGCTCGCCTAAGGCCACTTCTGGGAAAAACCATGCCTATGCCCAGCCTTGGGTGAGCTTAAATGTCCCTATGCATCTCCCTCAACCGCAACAGATGCCTACAGTATAGGCGGCATGCCTCAGGTTGTGTTGGTTTTTGGTTGGGTTTTTTTTTCTAGACAATGTGCATCCTGATTGGCTGGTTAGACAGTGGTAGGATGCCTACAGCCACCTACAATTGGAATGCTGTTTATAGAATATGGCCCTTGGCATTCCTGCTGTATTCTGTATCCATTCTCATTGATTTGTGTTTGAAAGCTACCAACTAGTTGGCTGGAAAGTTTCTTTTCCTTTAGCATGAAAGAAGAAAATTATGAAACTACTTTTAACAATGAATACACAAAGGAGACACTTTCTGTTTATGGACTCTGTTTACTAAAGCTTAGTGTGCCTTAAGTCTTTACAGCCCATAGAAATAAAATGGTCTGCGCAGCACTTAGTATGTTTTAAGCTTTAGTGGACATGGCTATCTGTTTGCTATATTATGAATTAAATACAAAATTGTGAGTTTATATTCTTTTCTCTTTGCAGTATTTGGGAGAGCTGTCCACGCCCTTGCAAGAATTAGTGATGAGTTGTGGTTTGACCCAAATGAAAAAGGGGTAAATGTGTTTTAAATTATAAAGGGGTAAAAAAACAAGTCAGAGTTTGTGGTTGTAGTATAGACCCTGACCATAATCCAGATATTACCTATGGACTAAGGTTATTGGTGTGTAGCATATGCTATTTTATATGTTTATTGCATTGCATGGAATGGAGTGGCAAACGTGTGCATTAAGTACATTTGCATTATCTGTCATACACTTAACACATAGTAAAAGCTTCTTCTTTTTTTTTTTCTTATGTTTAACTCTGTTGTACTCTATCCATTCTTATTGATTTGTGTTTGAAAGCTACTAGCTGGTTGGCTATTGAAAAGTTTCATTTTTTTTTCTGATTAACTGCTTGGGCAGATGCTGGAAATTTCCCCGCAGTTAACACAGATGCTTTGCAGTTACCATGCATTCATTTTTGCAACTAACATGCAATAACTGCAGATTTTTTCCCACACTTTAGTAAGGAGCCTTTTAGACATGTAGGGCCCCTTACACATGTAAATCAAATTTCAAGTTTTATTAAAATTTTGATGTATCGCAATATCATAAATTCAAAGCGATTTATAATTAAAAACAGGGTCTCAGTTACTAGCTACAACAAACACACAAACATTATAGACTTATACATAGGGGAAGTGGGGAGAACTACTTAAACAAGCAAATGCTACCTAACCCTTCTAAAATTATCTCCATATAGTCTGGACAATTTTATAAAAGGCCATTTCTGCATATAAAATACTGTTTTACCCACAGAATTGCCTTGTGAGCATCTCTTTATTGGTTGCAGAAATTGTAACGTAACAGAATTCATGACAATGCCAACGTAGTAACATTGACAACAAGAACATAAAAGTAATGAAGAATGTCCATAAATTCCATTGGATGTACTCAAGTACTAGAAACATGGAGGGGCATAATAATTAAAAAAAAAAACCTTCTAAGGTCCTAGGTGCCAAAAGTAGGCAGCAGAGAAATGTCCATTCTCTAAAAACATCCAAAATGTGTTTTTTTCCCAAAAATGGTCTACCTGTACGTTCAGGCATTTAATCGCCCAGACCGCCACTATGTCTATCTTTTTTTTTTTTTAATATATTTTTCCCTAGCAACAGCAGCAGATGAATCCAGAGACCAATGGGATAGCCCACATCTACCAGCAGGCGGAGATAGAGAAACTGATTAACAGGTGGTCCTATTGGCTGGCACTCCTCCTGTCTCATCAGTAAGCTCTATCTCCCAGCAGGGGAAAGTCGCTGTTCCACTAGCTCCTGGATTCTGGCTGTGGCTGGATAAATATTTTCTCCTGTTGAGGTTTGCTCTTCAGTGAGGAAGCAATTATATTTCTCCTGTTGAGGTTTCCCTCTTCAGTGAAACAGGGGTGTCCGGCTGGACGGTGCCGGTTTTAGAGGTTACACTTGGGCCCCCCCTTGTCCCTGCCTCACCCGCCCTCCAGTGATAGAGGGGTTAGCTGGGTCTCTAATTTTTCTTCTTTCCCTTGAAAAAAAAAAAGAGACCATTTGCTATTTGGAGTTATGCATTCTCAGGGGTGCTCAACCGGTGTCTACCGGCGTCTGCCAGTCCTGTAAGCCTGGTTGTGAGTATCTTTTTGTTGCATTGCCCTGCGGGTTATATTATTTTGCGGTTGTCTTGGACCTACGGGTTTTGTGTTGGTTTTGTGCTTGTTCGGGAGTACCTGCAGCTGTGCGGTCGCGTGCCTTCCAACTAGCTTTCCTCATCTTCTAAGCCTTGTTGGGGCAGTGAACATTGTGCAGTATGGGGAGTTTTTCATTTGCAATGTATGCAGTTTTTGGTAAAGGCCTTCTGTTTGGTGTCTTGGGCACTGTTGTTCAAAACGGTGTTTTCCCGCGAGCTTGTTTTGGTGCGTGGGCAGGAGAGCCCTGACTTTTGCGGCCTGTTCGCTGGGGCTGTCCTGTGCGCAGTGGGTGCCGCGGCGGTGTTCAAGCCGCCGAGTGGGTCGCGCTTGTGGAGCCAGTGCCTTTCAGCGAGTGGGTGGCTCGCGCTTCTGCTCCGACGCTGGCGGCAAAGCCACAGCGTTATTGGCGCCTGTTTTCAGCTGCGGCCTTATCTCTGCGCCCCCCAGTCTCCCAGTTCTGGTCCTGACTGTCGGGGGGTTGCAAATACAGTCGCTGTTCACGCGGCGGTGGGACTCTCTCCCGAAGTGCTTCTTTGGGGTCTGGGAGCCATCCTGCCTTGCCTGAGGGCGCTGGAGAGGGAGTCCATTAGGCAATTGGCCCCTCGGTTACAGCTTGTCTCGGCGCTGGGTCAGCAGGAGGTGCTTTGCCGCTGGGACGGTCAGCGGCGGGGGAGGGATAACCAGGTCTTGGTTCGGATCTCTCCTCCTGCATCCCGGGGCCCCGGTAAGGTAAGAGTTCTGCCTGTTGTCTGTTGCCTCTTGGGGCCACGCGGCTGGTATCAGGTAGTGCTATTGCACTATTTCCTTGTCATATGTATGTCTATTATATTGCTGAAGAGTTTAAGTGATTTTGTACACTTACTGATGATAATACAATGGATATAGAATTAAAAAAAAAAAAAAGATAATAATAAAGTGCCTTGTACTTGTGTGCTAAGTTTCCTGTTGGGGCTGCACGCTCTTAGTAAGGTGGGGTTACCTGGTGGCACCTTGACTTTTCAAGCGGGCAGGACTAGGTTTTGTTTGTATCTGGATCAACGCAGGGTCCTGTGTTTTTCGGGATACTCAACAGCCTTGTGCGGCTATCGTCTTTTCCTGACGTATGTTAATCAGCTCCCTATTTCTTTTTTTCCCTCTTCGCATTGTTATGCGCGGGGTCGTTCCCTTGTAGCCATGTGCTGAGCGGCTCTCTGAGGGAGGAGACAGGGCTGTTTGTCAGTTTGCATCATCCCTGCAATGTATTTTGGACAGGGTGTTTTCTCTTTCTGCCTGCCAGGTACATGACATTTGCTGAGGGGCACTGAACTCAGTTTTGGGGCGGCAGTGCTAGATGCCCTGGCGGAACTTATCTGCTTATGGTAGGGAGAATACCTTTCTTCCTTTCCTGTGCTTTTCATGTTCCTCCGCTGTTGAACAGGCCTTTCCGGCGTTTCCCTTTTCATGGTAAAGGATACTCCGCTCCGATTCTTTCTGTATCCGAGCAGCGTGCAGTCTCTCTTTTCAAATCTGGCCCCTTAATGGGACGGTCTAGTGGCTTTGCTGGCATATATTGTGTCCGATATATCTCAGTTGGCTTGGTAGTGCCTCACTCTGGACAACCTGTCATTGCAGCGGTGTCCCGGATGAACGCTTTTCCGGTTTCTATTCCAGTCATTTGTTAAATTGATCTCACAATTCCTGATTGACCCTCCCTGATCCTGCCACATACTTCTTTTACCCATGTATTCTCCATGGCAGTGCCGAGGCAACCTCTTGTTATAATTCACCTAGACTGAAGGGTATTGGCGGGATAGACGGCATCAGTTTAATGATATAATAATGGAGGGGTGGCAATCATGGATTCAATAAATTGGCAGTTAGTTGCTTGTCTCTCTTTGAGCAGCGCTTTCGGTTTTGGCACGTGCCATTTCTCCTACCCAAGGCTTCATGAACATTTTAGAAAATGTGGCCAGAGGTACTGTTTTGGCGCTTCCAGGTGTTTCACCTAATTTCTTCTTGACTGACTGCTTGATTCGGACGTCTTCCAGTCGGGCCATTTGACTGACACGAACAGTGATTTCTTTCCTCAGTTCTTTGGATGTGAATCTTTGAATTTGCACAGCGCTCTTTTCTCCTGTACTATTTATAGGTATGTCGAGGAGATGTTTTCTTGTTCATATAGGAGAGAAATGTGTTCTTCCCAGAAACTAGGGCGATGGGTCACAGTCTCAGGTTTGCATGCTTCTTTGGTCACCATGACCCAGAGTATGGGATTCTGTTGTTGACTGCACTGGGAACTTCGGCTTGCTTTCCCATTATAACGCTACAGCGGTCGCCTTTGTTCTAGTGGTGCCCGGTTTTTCAGGGCTCCGATTAGTTGATAGGCTCCTCATGCATCGCTCTGTATGGTTTGGTGGCTCAGCGAGATTTCATTTTTAAAAGGTATGCCTCGGTCTTTGCTGGACTAGCTCATGGCCACCATACATCCCGGGCTGTTGGGTTGGGAGGACTCGGTGCCTTCCATCCTCAGCTCCAGGAGTCTGGTCTTCAGGGTCGACTCCATACTTGTTCATTCTTCTACTCTTGAGCGTGGTCAGGCTACCTTTCTGGAGCTTCAGACCCTTCTTCCGGAATGCCGCTGAGGGCCTTTCAGTCGGTATTTTGATGGGGGTATTTCTCTACAGCTTGGGCAGTAGGTGCTGTACTCCATTGCCGGGTACAGTTGTTGTTCTACTTCGATGGGTAGACCCTCATCTTCCTCTTCTGTTGGCAGATCATTTTAGGTGTCAAGAAAAGAGTTTGGATAGACTTTTTCTCTGTGCTCTCTGAGCATGACCCATTTATTGTATGTTACAGTGTTCAGCACTGTGTACGCTCTAGCAAGTGTACACGTTAGTAATAGTGAAATCTTCTACATCCTGGATATTGGGAATTTTGGCTCAGGCGTTCCAGCTCTTTTTATGGACATGAGATCTCTTGGAACTAGACATCTTGGTCTCGTCTCACTATTCAGTACTTCCTAGCACAGGGAGTGGGAGTCAGAGGGGGTGGCAGCGTGGCTTCTTTCTCGCCCCTGGTTTCTCTTTTTTCAGTGTTTTCCCCTGGCTGATGATGGCTTGGATTTGTCATCTCAAGCTCGCTTTCAGGGCACAGTATTTGTAGAATTTCTGGATTGGCTGCGCCATCCTTGCTATGCGGATCTGGTGAGTCTTTCGACAGCCGGCCTGTTGAGTTTCCTGGTATCTCCGGATTTGCTCTCCTAGTGTCCGATCAACATGGATATTCGTACTACTTTGGTATTACGACATTGCTTTTGAGAAGTCCTGACTGACGTGTAAGGGTTATGCGAAGCGGGTTGTTTCTTCTCTTATCCTGGCGCTACAGACTTCGTCACCTGTGGATTCTGCTTCCTTTTGGATATTTCTCAACTTTGCACCCTTACATAGTTTCTTTTTGGCACAGGTGTATTGCCAAGGGTTTAGCATTCAATTCCCTTCAGCTTCAAATGCTATTCTTAGCTTGTTACCTGGGCAAGGTATATTGCTCTTCGATTACTTCTCAGCTTCATGTCGTTCCGTTCCTAAACGGAGCATGGTATATTTGTACACCTCTTAGGAGCCCTGTATGGAGTGCAATCTTCCAGTACTCCTTCGCAGTTTACTGAAGGCGTCATTTCCTCCTTGTGCCGTTGAACACGGGGTTTCTTGTGGATTTGGTTTCGGCTCTGCAGTTTTCCGAGTTGCAGGCCTTGTTCAGCAGGGATTCTTGTTTCTGATTTCCGTTATCTGGGGTATCTGTTCAGCCGGTTCCACAATTCTTTCTAAGGGGGTGTCATCCTTTCTTTTATGACTAGCTCACTTTTCCTTCCTTCTTCTTGGGAGGAGAAATAGGGAGTCGTGATTTTATTCACTGCATTTTTTGTTAGTGCGTAGCTTTCCCGTGAGCAAGGTTTCTAATGACTTTTAGTTGTTTAGATCAACTTTTTTGGTATTCTTCTCGGGACGCCTCAAACTTATGGCGGCGTCCATAGCCGCCATCGCTCGATGGGTCCAGGAGGACTTTCTGCTTACTTGATGGCAGGAAAGCGATTGGCGAACGAATTTCATGACCATTCCGCCAGAGCTCGATGGGTCCAGGAGGACATTCTTTACGCTTGCTTGATGCGGTTGGCGAAAGAACTTCATGACCATTCCATCAGAATGATGGCTACTTCTTGGACTCGGTCCAGAGGTTTTTTCCTTGGAGGAGTTTTGTCTCGCGGCTGCTTGGTCTTCCGAGAGTGTTGTTTCTCAGCATTTCTGGTTGGATGTGGGGGCATATGCGGTAAATGTGTTTAGTGCTTTGGTTGTTGCGGAGGCGGCGTTTGCTTCCCACCCAGATTGAGGATTGCTTTGCTACATCCCATTGGTCTCTGGATTTATCTGCTGCTGTTGCTAGGGAAGGAAAAATTATGTTCTTACCTGTTAATTTTCTTTCCCTTAGACGCAGCAGATGAATCCAGAGCCCCACCCTTTCTGGTAATTGTCTGTCGGTTTTTTCTGGTGCAACTTTCGCGATTTGTTGTGGTTGATGGTTGTATTCTGTATCATTGCCTTTTGCGATTTGTTCTGGGAAATACGTTTTTTTTACATGCTATGCCTATTGTTTGTTACATGTGCTTGGGCAAGGAGCTATACTGATGAGACAGGAGGAGTGCCAGCCAATAAGACCACCTGTTAATCAGTTTCTCTATCTCCGCCTGCTGGTAGATGTGGGCTATCCCATTGGTCTCTGGATTCATCTGCTGCGTCTAAGGGAAAGAAAATTAACAGGTAAGAACATAATTTTTCCATCTTTTCAATTTATAACATACACCACAGTGAAGAAAATACAGACATCAATCAGTCCAATACATTTTGAACAAAATTTGAAGAAGAAAAATATAATCTAACATAGTCCACTTGGAGGGGAGAAAAAGTTTCAAAGAAACCTCCCTTGGGAACTAAGGGAGCTAAGTATTAAAATATATCAAAAGAAATACGAGCAATAAACATCTTTCCTATTTATTCCAAGTCCACATTTATACTGGTTCAACCTGATCTATTCTTTATTCTCCAGGAGAAATCCCAATTGGGCATGTTCAAAAAAAATATTTGTTCCCTTGATAAGAAACAAAACACTTGCAGGGAAATCTTAATTGAAAAACTGCCCCTAATGAGGTCACTCTTTGGCGGTATGTCAGAAATTCTTTCCACCATGATTGTGTCCATTTGGAAATGTCTGGAAATATATAAACCTTTTCTCCTAAGTAGGAGCAGGGCTGGATTAAAGGATAGGCCCAGTAGGCATGTGCCTAGGGCCCAAAAATATCAGGGGGCTCCAGGATCGGCTTTGGGAGGGAGCAAACAGGCAGGCGGTTCCCCCCCCCCCCCCCCCGACTGCCTGGTGAAGATAGCTTCCCTCCCTTCCACTCCCTCTTGCTCACAAGCGAACTGAACTCAGGCTGCGGGGCTCTAACACTGCGTGCGCTGGCTGCCCTCTGAAACAGGAAGTTATGTCATTCCTGTTTCAGAAGAGAAGGTAAGCCGGCGTGCGCAGTGTTAAAGCCCCCTGCCTGGGTTCAGTTCGCTCTAATACTGTGTGCTCAGAAACAGGAATGACGCACCTTGCAAGCTCCAGCCTCGGGGCGCGACACTCTTGGTAGCTGACTGCAGCCGCAGACGCGTCATGCATGGCCACAACGGCACGTATCTGGACTGCTGAAGGAGCAGGGGCAGGATGCGGCAGCCCTGTTCTGAGCGTTGCCTTCCCTCCCTGTGGAAAGTTTCCACTTGTGTCCGTCCCCGAGGAGAGCACTGCCGAACTTTTCTGTCACCCTCTCCCGCTCCAGCATCCCCAGAGCCAGAGAAGGCAAGTGGCTGCATCCTGTTCCTTCACTGGGGCTTCTCCAGAAGGCAGGGCAAGTGACCCTTGGCCACTAGCTGGCAAGTCTGAGAGGTCCAAACCGGACCTTGTAACGTGTGGGGGGATGCCGCCCTTTACCTCCAACCTGGCTACGAAACATGGAGGTGGCAGCAGAAGCACAGTAAATGCCATGAGCTTCCGAGAGAAGGGAAGGAAAAGAGAAACCAGGCCATGGAGGGAGAGAGAAGGGAAGGAAACAGATGCCAGACCAGGGGCAAGGAAGGAGAGAAAATGCTAGATAATGGAGGGGGAGGGAGAAATGGAAGAGAAGGAGAGCAGAAAGATGCCAGGGGAGGGAAGGGAAATTAAGGAGGCAGATGCCAGACCAGAGAAAGGAAGGAGAGGAGATGCCAGAGCATGGAGGGGGAGGAAGAGATAGAAGAGAAGAAAAGGAGAGAGATGCCAGGCCATGGGGTTGAGTAAGAAGGAAAGGAGAAGAGAGAAATGCCAGAGCATAGGAGAAGGTGTGGAGACAGAAAAATGGAGAGGGGTGAAGCTGAAATGAAACATGTACAAAGGAGAGAAGGGACACAGGACAGACAATTTAGAACCTAACGGATGTAGCGGTATATAAGAAATGAATTACATTACATTACATTACATTACAATTTATTGAAGGGACATAGAAAGACGGAAGATGCCATATAGAAGAGAGAGGGTGGGCACTGGATGGAAAGGGCAGAGAGGGCAGTGTATGGAAGGGGCGAGACAGAGGGTGAACAGTAGATGGAAATAGGGGGGGACAGACACTGAATGAAAGTGTGGGGGAGGGGGCAGTATTGAATGGAAGGGAGTGAGAGAGGGGAGCAGACACTGGAAGGAAGTGGGGAGGAGAAAGAAAAAAGGGCATGTGCTGGATTGGGGGAAGAGGATAGAGTTAGATACTGGAAGGGGTGAGGGAAAGAGGTGGCAAGTTATAGGTAGACACAATGAAAGAGGGAAATTGTCTAAATTCTCTCTTACTATTCAGCCTCAGAGGCAGAAAATAAATTGAGCAGGAGGAGACAGATACCAAATGTGAGGGGAGGAAAGGAAGAAAGAGAAAGATGCTAAAAACTGGGAGGAGGAAAGGAGGAGGGAGACGGATACCAGATCTGAGGGAAGGAAAGGAGGAGAGAGAGAGATGCTAAAATCTGATGGCTGGGAAAGTGGGAGAGATGGAAGGGAAGAAGACAGATGCCACACCAATGGGGGAGGGAGAGATGGAAGGAAGAGGCATAGAAAGAGAGCAAATGCCCTATGGAAGAGGCAGAGAAAGGGCAGACAGTGGATGGAAGGAAGGAAGCGGGCGGAGGACGGGATAGACACACCACAGGAGGCAGCCCGTGAGGAGACCAGCAGGAGCATCAAATCAAGAATAGACCCAAAGGAAAAGGTAACTAACCGGGACTTAAATTGCCTATATACAAACGCTAGGAGCCTAAGGACTAAAATGGGGGAGCTAGAAGTTATAGCCAGAAATAAGGATCTAGATATAATAGGAATCACAGAGACATGGTGGTCAGAGGACAACAAATGGGATGTGGCCCTGCCAGGGTACAAACTCTACAGGAGGGACAGGGTACACAAGAAGGGGGGAGGAATAGCACTGTATATAAAGGACTACATTCCTTCATCCAGATCAGAAACAACAATAAGGGCAGACAGTCTGGAGTCACTATGGGTAAAGCTAACAGGAGGGGAAGGAGCTGACATCAAATTGGGACTTTACTATCGCCCACCAGGACAGCCAGAAGCAAACGACCTGGACCTGGAGGCCGAACTGAGGCAGGTGTGCAAAAGTGGAAGGGTGGTGGTTATGGGGGATTTCAACTATCCGGGAATAGATTGGGACATTGGGCACTCAAATTGCACGAGAGAAACTAAATTCATAGAGGTGATAAGAGACTGTTTCATGGAGCAGCTGGTCACAGAACCAACGCGGGGGGATGCCACTCTAGACCTAATCCTCAACGGGCTAGAAGGACCCGCAAATGAAGTGGTGGTAATAGCACCATTAGGGAACAGCGATCATAACATGATCCAGTACAAATTAAACATGGGAACATCAAAGGTGAAAAGAACCACAACGACAGCACTCAACTTCAGAAAAGGAAACTACAAAGACATGAGGAAAATGGTAGGAAAAAAGCTCAGCAACAGCGCAGGGAAGATGAAGACCGTAAAGGAAGCCTGGACACTGCTTAAAGGCACAGTGCTCGAGGCACAAGACCTGTGCGTTCCAAGGTTCAGGAAAGGGTGCAAAAAAAATCGAACTAGAAACCCAGCATGGATAACAACTGCAGTAAATAAGGCGATAAGCGACAAGAAATCATCTTTCAAGAAATGGAAAAAGGAACCAACAAAGGAGAACCAGGAAGAGCACAAAAGGTACCAGAAAGAATGCCATCGAGAGATCAGGAAAGCAAAGAGAGAATATGAGGAAAGACTGGCAGGAGAAGCAAGAAACTTCAAACCCTTCTTCAGGTATGTGAAAGGGAAACAACCAGCCAGAGAGGAAGTGGGACCACTGGACGACGGAGACAGGAAAGGAGCGATAAAGGAGGAAAAAGAGATAGCTGACAGGTTAAACAAATTCTTCTCGTCAGTCTTCACCAGAGAGGACACATCCAATATCCCAGAACCCGAGGTGATTATAAACGGGGAACACGACGAAAAGCTGGTACAACTAGAGGTAAGCAAAGAGGATGTCCTCAGACAGATAGACAGACTGAAGAGCGACAAATCACCAGGCCTGGACGGCATCCACCCAAGGGTACTAAAAGAACTGAGAAACGAAATAGCAGAGACACTTCGCCAAATATGTAACCTCTCCCTAAAAACTGGAGAGATCCCAGAGGACTGGAAAATAGCAAATGTCACGCCCATCTTTAAGAAGGGATCAAGGGGTGACCCGGGAAACTACAGGCCTGTGAGCTTGACCTTGGTTCCGGGAAAGATGATGGAAGCAATGGTAAAGGACACAATCTGCGAACACATAGAAAAAAATGGGCAACTGAAGGCAAGCCAGCATGGCTTCTGCAAGGGAAGGTCGTGCCTCACAAACTTGCTATACTTCTTCGAGGGAATAAACAGCCAGATGGATAAGGGGGAATCCATAGACATCATTTACCTTGACTTCCAAAAAGCCTTCGACAAGGTACCTCACAAACGGCTACTAAAAAAGCTGTGGAATCATGGGGTGCAAGGGGATATCTACCGATGGATCAAACACTGGTTGGCAGGCAGGAAACAGAGGGTTGGAGTAAAGGGCCAATACTCGGACTGGCAATGGGTCACGAGCGGAGTTCCACAGGGGTCGGTGCTGGGACCTCTATTGTTCAATATATTTATTGATGATCTGGAGACGGGGACAAAATGTGAGGTTATCAAATTTGCTGATGACACCAAACTCTGCAGCAGGGTTAGGAACACGGAAGACTGTGAAAACCTGCAAAGGGACCTAACGAGACTGGAAGACTGGGCAAATAAGTGGCAAATGAGCTTTAACGTAGAGAAATGCAAAGTCATGCATGTAGGGAAAAAGAACCCAATGTTCAGCTACAATATGGGGGGAACACGGCTAGGGGTGAGTAACCTTGAAAGGGATCTGGGGGTGATGGTTGACACATCGCTGAAACCATCGGCGCAATGTGCAACAGCTTCAAAGAAAGCAAACAGAATGCTGGGCATCATCAAAAAGGGTATCACAACCAGGACGAAGGAAGTCATCATGCCGCTGTATCGCGCAATGGTGCGCCCGCACCTGGAGTACTGTGTTCAATATTGGTCGCCGTACCTCAGAAAGGACATGGCGGTACTCGAGGGAGTGCAGAGGAGGGCGACTAAACTGATAAAAGGTATGGAAAATTTCTCTTACGCTGACAGGTTAAAAACACTGGGGCTGTTCTCTCTGGAGAAGAGGAGACTTAGAGGGGACATGATAGAAACCTTCAAAATCCTAAAGGGCATAGAGAAAGTGAATAAGAACAGATTCTTCAAACTGTGGGGAGCCTCAAGCACTAGGGGTCACTCGGAGAAATTGAAAGGGGACAGGTTTAGTACAAATGCCAGGAAGTTCTTTTTTACTCAGAGGGTGGTGGACACATGGAACAAGCTTCCGGAGGAGGTGATAAGCCAGAACACTGTACAGGGGTTCAAGGAAGGTTTAGATAGGTTCCTGGAGGAAAAGGGGATAGAGGGGTACAGATAGAACTTGAGGTAGGTTATAGAAGTGGTCAGAAACCACTTCACGGGTCGCGGACCTGATGGGCCGCCGCGGGAGCGGACCGCTGGGCAGGATGGACCTCTGGTCTGACCCAGTGGAGGCAAATTCTTATGTTCTTATGTTCTAAGAGAATGTTGAGAAGATGAGGAAAACAGAAACCAGACAACAAAGGTAGAAAAAAATTTATATTTGTTTTATTTATTTATTTAGCTCTAGGATAAAGTATTATTGTAACTGTGTTGATAATCGTTTATTAACAGAAAATGGAAATAAGGTGATCCTGTTTATTTGACTAATTTTAAAATTTTTTTTACTAATTCAGAGACCATAACATCTTTCCTTGGGTCAGGACAGGGATACTGTAACAGCAGTATAATTTACTGACCTGAAGAAAGAGGTTTTAACCTCTGAAAGCTAATTGAGAAATGTATTAGTCCAATAAAATGACGGGCACTAAATTTTCTTCCTGCCATGCCTCTTGCCTCCTACTCAAATGCAAAATATAAATTGTGGGCTTCCCAAAGCCCTGCCAGCTGAAGATCTTTTCCTCTAGGAAGGAAGGGGGAATTTATTTAGAGATGTTTGGAGGTTGCATAGAAGAAAAACTGTACACTGGCACTGGTATGGTAATCTTTGTTGTTTGTTTTGAATTTTAAAATAAAATAAATAAAGTGGAAATAAATAAGTAAATAAATGTGGGGGGGGGGCATGGTTGGGGGAGTCAGGGGGCTCAGTGGACTTGTGTGCCTAGGGGCCCTCGACAAATTAATCCTGCCCTGAGTAGGAGACCTGTTTCTTTTAAAAATATAATTTCAACAACATTTCTTTATCCTGCAAAAAGACGAGAGAAACTAACAATATGGCTCTACCTGAGACCTCTATCTCTGAAAATTCTAATAATGCTGATATATCCATCTCGGTCTTCTCTCTTTCCATTAATTCTTCAGTAATCTTTTTTGAGTCAGGAACATTCAGAACTGTTGTCAAAAAGTTTTTTAAAAGTTCTTGAGGAATCATAAACTTTGCAATTGGAAAATTTAAAAATTTTAAGTTAAGATTTTTCTGCTGGTTCTCTAAGTTCTTAATTTTCCTCAGTAATAACATTTTATTTGCTACTTGTTTAACTACCATGTTCTTTATTTCTGTCGTTGATTTTTCCAATTTAGCAAGGTCCAATTTTTGTTGTTGAAAAGATGTTTCCATTTGGTTTATCTTGGCAGAAGTATGTAATATAATTGAAACAAAGTTTGTACATACTGCATGCAGGTTTTCTTTTGCGGTCCAGTGTCACCGCTGGTGGTCTTACAAGCGGCTTGAGGGGAGAAATTCCAACCAGATTAGCTTGGGTTCCTTCCATAGGACTCTGCCCCAAGGCTTCCAGTCTCTCACCACCGTTCATATTCATGGGAGAAAAACTCCCTTCATGCACCAGCTCCCTCTCAGAAGTCGGCATCGGTGTATTAACATCCAGGTTTGCTGCATGTTCAGGACACTCCTCTTAAGATTCATTCTGGGAGTCCTCCACAGCTGTCCGATCCAACGTAGCTTCTCCGGGCATAGGGGGGAGTATGCAGTCCATGTGGGCTCAGCGATAGCTCGCCGTCTAAGCTGTGCAGTTCCCCCTTCACAGCAGCAGATACGCCCGCTGAAGGTTGATGAACTGTGAATGCTGTAACCACAATCTGCTGCAGTGTTGAGAATTCTGGGGCATTGGAGGATTTCCCTTTGGCCTTCCACGTTGTTTGGGCATTAATGAAGGTAATTCGATAGCTTAACAAGGAAAAAGTCTCCAAATGAAATGGGAGCTCTCAACAAGTGTGTTGCTCGGTCGCCATCTTGCTGTTTCTCCCGGTCCCACTATGTCTATCTTTAAGCCCTATTCCCCCCAAAAAATTCACCCAAGTCCCAAACGCCCAAAACAAGACCTTTTAGACATGGGAGGGACCAGTCCTTCACCTAAAACTACGATTCTCTAACCGACGTCTGTTATAAGCGCCGGTTAGAGAATCATGGAACCTTCCCCTTCCCCCCCCCCCGGGCAATGATCATGGCAGGAGGGATGCCCAATCCCTCCTGCCTGAACCTGCCATGATCCCTCGCAAGCATCGCCAGCAGAAGGGAGGCCCAGTCCCTCCTGCTGGACACCCCGAACCCCCTCCCCCAAAGGTAGGCCACCTGACCCAACCCCCCAAGTCTAAGTCAAAACATATAAGTTCTGTCCAGGCAACCTTTTTGATTATGGCTGCCAGACAACTAAGTCTAGGGTGGCTCACATCCCGCCCACCAACTGCCCTACCCACGCCTCCAAAACACCCCTTTTTGCTCTGGGCGCACAGAGGCAGTCAAAAGACCTAAGCTGGTTTTAGATATGTCTAAAACCCTGCTTAATTATCGGTACTTGGACAACCTGTCTTTTTAATTGTCCAAGTGCCAATTTAGGGGGGAATTTTAGACATATTTTTGTTTTGATTATGTACTCTCTGAGCAACTAAACATAACATCTGGTAGACTCAGATCCATGTGTCCTTGTAATGAAACATAATTTTACACCACATAATAATTTTCAATAATAACCCAACCTCCTCCAAAAGAAAGAAAGCATCTCTGTCTCCTTCCCTCTACCCACCCCACATCTGACATTGTGTGAACTATTGAACAATCAAGAGATGTCATCTATTTACTCCTGACTCTATGTGGTAAGGATAACCAATAGCTCTCTCAAATATTTTGGAAGTGCCTCCAGACTGCATTTTCTCCATATCCTACATGTCTCTTCTCTATCAGTATTGACTCAAATTATGGCAAAACTTTACCACCATTGAAATACCCTTATGTACTCAATATTTGGTCAAAGTTTCAAGGATCCTCAGCGGCACCACTTGGAGCTCAATAACATTTCATTGCGCCAAGCTTTATGTGTCAACTCGTCATCGGGTCCCGTTATTATATTAGTTGTCAAATACTATTTTTCACTCTTGCATTATATCAAACATTTTTTTGAAGTTTATATATTTTTTATAATCAGTATTTAAAAGCTGTTACTTAGCTTTTTCGTGTGGTCTCTGGCAAGGGGAATGTCATACTGACATGTTTCGCCATAGATAGCTTTATCAAGGAATACCCCCCTAATATTAAACCGCCAGCGCATACGACCACTCAGTCCTAAGAGAATCTCTTAATAAATAAAATTCTGTTGGAGAGGGTGCAGAGGCGAGCCACGAAACTAGTCAAAGGCATGGAGAATTTAAGCTACAAGGAACGCCTCGGAAAACTGGGACTGTTCACCCTCGAAAAGAGAAGACTGCGTGGGGATCTGATAGAGACTTTTAAAATATTAAAGGGATTTGATCAAATTGACCAGGAAGCAGCATTACTGATATTTTCAGATGTGACGCGGACAAGAGGTCATAGCCTAAAACTGAATGGCAGCAGGTTCAGGACAAATGTCAGGAAGTTCTGTTTCACACAAAGAGTGGTGGGCGCTTGGAATGCTCTCCCGGAGGAGGTGGTGGCAGAAAATACTGTGCTGGGTTTCAAACGCAAGTTGGATGCATACCTTCTTGCAGATCATATTGAGGGATACGGGAAATCCGGGTCTCCAAAAAGGAGCACCTAAATGGGCCTCCGCGTGTGCGGATCGCTGGACTAGATGGACCTTGGTCTGATCCGGTGAAGGCATTTCTTATGTTCTTATGTATGCTGGCTTCCTGCTGTGCCATGTTTCCTGAAGGACGGTAGCCACCTCTGCTGGGTTAATCGGTAGTAGTTTGGTCATTAAGAGCTGTGAGGTAAAAATGGATCAATGCTGCATATCTGTGCTGATTTGATTATCTAGACACCAGGACAGAGTTATTCTAATGATGTGCCAAAGCTCAGTATGGTGAAGGAGTCTGAATATCCGTGATCCTGCCTGCCATTTTATTCCTACATCAAGGTCGGAGAGGCCTGATGGCCTACATTGAGTTTTGCCCTCCCTGCTCATCCACATTAACTGTCTGGACTTTATTATTTCATTTTGTTTTTACTTTAGTTTGCTTTATTCCGTTGGGTTTTATGTCCATTCAATTTTATCTACTCTTCTATTTTATTTTATTTTGATTTAATTTTTGTTATTTTGTTTTGGTTTTTTCCTTTGGTCTGATTTTTTTGTACTTTTAGTATGTAAGTAATTGTTTATTCATGTGCTTTAGTTAGATTGTGAGCCCCTTGGACAGTTAAGGATATTTTCTAAGCACCTAATATCGGATGTTTTATTGTTTGTGAGCTATTGTAAACTCTGAAGAGGTATTGGTGGTATACAAATAAAAATTGTATTGTATTTGGAATATTTTGTACAATTCTGGAGACTTTACCTTCAAAAAGATATAAAAGGATGGAGTTGGTCCAGATGAAGGCTACTAAATGGTGCGTGGTCTTCGTCATAAGGCTTATGGGGACAGACTTAAATATCTCAATATGTATACTTTAGAGGAAAGGCGGGAAAAGGGAGATATGATAGACATTTAAATACCTACGTGGCTTAAATGTGCATGAGTCTAGTCTCTTTCATTTGAAAGGAAGCTCTGGAATGAGGGCATAGGATGAAGTTAAGAAGTGATAGGCTCAGGAGTAATCTAAGGAAATACTTTTTTACAGAAAGGGTGGTAGATGTGTGGAACAGTCTCCCGGAAGAAGTGGTGTTTAAATTCAAGAAGGCATGGGATAGGCATGTAGGATCTCTTAGAGGAAGAGATAATGGTTATTATGGATGGGCAGCCTAGATGGGCCTTTTGGCCTTTATCTTCCACCTTCTCACTTCTTCAACTCCCATCAATACACGTGAACCTCCCCCTTCCCCTCTTATTATACCCACCAAACCTATTAATTTCAATGACCGGTATTTTCCTGTAAATAAAATATTACCTTCCTATTGTACACTCTTGTATATTCCTGTCAACTTCAATAACCTGTACATTCCTAAAATGTTAATTCCAATGATTTCATCGTTTGTAATCTTAATTAATTGTTGTGAACCGCCTAGAACTCTCTGGGTATGGCGGTATACAAAATAAAGTTGTTATTATTATTATATGATCTAACCTTCCTTTTTATGTTTCCTATTGTAGTGATTTTAAAATGTTTTGGTACAAATTGAAGAGAGGCAGTACAATCCACAGAGGAAGGAGATGGAGTGGTTTTAGTCAGGTACTAGAGACCTGGATTGGCCACCGTGAGAACAGTCTACTGGGCTTGATGGACCTTTGGTCTGACCCAGTAAGGCTTTTCTTATGTTCTAATAAAAAGTATTGATTCCTTCTGCAACAGCTTCTGATTTGGGGGACTTAACCCACCTGTCAGGGCTCATATGCTGTGTTAACAAAAAGAAGATTATTGAGGTAAGTACCTAATCTTCCCTTCCATAAGACATAAAAATATTTCATTATTGTCCTCTTAAGTGATTTAAATGAGGTTTCACATAAATAGAATGTTTTATTTACATATTTACTTTATTTTATTTTAGCTTGCTCTGAGATCAGTGAATTCTTCCAGGTCAGCATATGCCTGTGTCTTCTTCTCATGTATGTTCTTTCAGCACTATAGCAGTGTGACCATTCATGAACCAGGTCAAGGGGATGTACATTTACACTTCAAATGTAAATTTGCAATGAAGGTAAATATTCACAGAGTTGGGCTGGTTTTGGGTTGTTTTTTTTTTTTAACTAAAAATGATCTGAAACTACATATTTCACTATTATAGTGTTTATCATGTGTATTGCTACTTCTTTCTGATACAGATGGGTAGTACATTTGGGCTAGATTCACTAATCTGCCAGAATCTGAACAATCTGTTTCTGATTCAGGCAGGTCTGACAAATTCACTAACCTAAAATATGCAGATGGGGGCGATCGAAGGAACGCCCCCATCTGCCTGCGCGATTTGCACACATGCACAGATCCGTCCTAGCCACGACTTTTTTTTTTTTTACTTTAAACTTTTGTGAGCCCATAGGTTTAACCTGCTTCGGGTTAAAACAATGGGCTTGCACAGGAAGTCGGGGCAGGCATGCTCAGGGCCCGACTCTCCTGCTACTATGCAGCAGCGGCACCCTCTTCCCTCCTTCCCTTCAGTGCGAGCCCATGGGTTTAAAGTTGGTGCTGCACTGCGGCGTGCAGCCCCGCTTTAAAAACACGGGCTTGCACTGTGGGGAAGGGCGGCAGAGAGCAGGAGAATTAGAGCGAGCAGGCAGGAGAGATCAGGGCAGGCAGGCATGTTCGGGGCTGCAGGAGATGGAGCTGACAGGTTAGAAAGTAGGGCGGCAGAAGGCAGGGCAGTTGCAAAGGACTTCAGCAACTAGTCCTGAGCAGTCGCTTTTTGCGAGCCCAGTCGGATCAAAAAAAAATTTAGTGAATCACGTCCCTGCTTACTTTGCATGCAGTTCCCTTCATTTGCATGCGCTCACCGGAAGCGGAACGCTACACAGGTTAATGAATACTGCAGGAGGGAAATCTGGTCACTAAGGGCTCACAAACCGATCGGTACATGATCGGTTTGCTTAGTGAATCTAGCCCTTTGTTGGAAGGCGTCAAAAATAAGGAACAGTTTAATCAGCTTGATGGTGCTTTCTAAAATAATCAGTGTTTTTTTCTTTCAAATGTTCACCTATGCTAAATTTAATTTACCGTATTTTCTCGCATATAACGCGGGCGTTATACGTGGTTTTTACGAACCGCGCATACCCTTGCGTGTTATACGCGTGAGCGCGTTGTACAAAATTTTTTTTACATAGTTTACCCCCCCCCCCCGACGCCCGATTCATCAACCGGAAGGAGCGCACGCACCCCCACCTGAAGGACCTCTCGCACCCCCACAGCCTCCACCCCTCCCCCATGGAGAAGCTGTCTACCTTGTTTCCGGATGCCAGTCCAGCTGCTTCCTCTGCCGGCGGTCCTGCCCCTTCTCAGAGCCTGTGCTGCGCTGCTTTCTCTTCCGGCGGTCCCGCCCTTTCTCTGACATCAGAGAAAGGGCGGGACCGCCGGAAGAGGAAGCAGCGCGGTATATAAAAATTTCTGTACATAATTTTGTGTTTTTCGCGCACTATACCCGTGTGCGCGTTTTACACGGTGCGCGTTATCTACGTGAAAATAAGGTACATGTCACAGATTAAAATTGGAAGTACCAGAAAATCAGAATATTTATGCTTCCATACATCATCTCCAGTTTCTGAAATTTTGATCTTGTCCATAAATTTATCTTCTAGCTTGGGTTTCAGTCCAGAAAATTTATCTCATCTTATTGTGAATAAATGACTACAAAAGTAACTTGATTGCATAATAAATACAACAGTTAACATTTTCCAACTGTTTAATCGGAGTGTCATATGTATGACTACCTCCCCTTGGGAAGGCAGGCATACATATGCGGTCGGTGTCAGGAACTGGAAAGCCTGAAGAAGGAGGTCGGTAGACTGCAGGTCAGGGTCCAGGAGCTGGAGGGACTCCGCATCTCGGAAGAACCGTGGACAGCTGAGGACCCCACAAGAGAGAGCCACATTGAGGAGCAAGTACGGGAGCTCGAGAGATTCATCGAGGAGGCCTACAGGAGCGTGGAGAACCAGGATCATCAACAGTGCAGACAGGAACCAACAGACGGAAGACAGGAGCCGCCAGACACCAGGGGAGGAGGACCTCATGAAAGCATCGAGCAGACAGAGGAGACAAGGATTCACCAGAACCCTGAGGGAGAAGCATCGAGCCTCATCAAGGATACAGACTTGAGACCAGAGAGGAAGCTGAGGAAGGGGAAATCTGCAATCGTGGTGGGAGACTCAATCCTGAGAGAAGTGGACAGTCACATAGCAGGAGGGAGAGAGGACCGGCTGGTGACATGTCTCCCAGGTGCAAGGACGAAGGACATCACCGACAGAATCGAAAGGATCATGAAAGGAACTGAAACAGAAGAGACAGCGGCAGTGGCGTACCTAGGGGGGGGCGGGCCGCCCCGGGTACCAGCCCTAAGGGGGTGTTCCCGGCCTTGCCGTTCAGTCCCCCGCCACCCCCGAAGGACCGCTCGCCCCACTGACCTTCCTGCACCACCTGTGAAGCAGCCCGCAGCAGGATCGCGAAGTCAGCGTCAGCATCCCTGCGCTGCTTCCTGCGCCGCGATCCCGCCCCTCCTCTGACGTCAGAGGAGGGGCGGGACCGTGGCGCAGGAAGCAGCGCAGGGATCGCTGACGCTGACTTCGCGATCCTGCTGCGGCTGTTCATAGGTGGTGCGGGGAGGCCAGGGGGGCGAGCGGTCCTTCGGGGTGGGTCGGGGCATCAGGCCTTCAGGGTGGGGCGGGCGGGCAGGCAAGCAGGCTTTCAAGGGGGAGGGGGGTGACAGGCAGGCCTTCAAGGGGGGGACAGGCCTTCGGGGGGGGTGCAGACCTTCAAGGGGTGCAGGCCTTCAAGGGGGGCAGGCAGGCCTTCAGGGGGGTGCAGGCCTTCGAGGGGGGTGTAGGCCTTTGGGGGGGTGCAGACCTTCAAGGGGGTGCAGGCCTTCAAGGGGGGGAACAGGCCTTCAAGGGGGGAAAGGCAGGCAGGCCTTCAAGGGGGGGACAGGCCTACAAGGGGGGGGGACAGGCCTACAAGGGGGGGGACAGGCCTACAAGGGGGGGACAGGCCTACAAGGGGGGGGGGACAGGCCTTCAAGGGGGGGTGCAGGCCTTCAAGGGGGGGTGCAGGCCTTCAAGGGGGAGACAGGCCTTCAAGGGGGGGAAAGGCAGGCAGGCAGGCCTTAAAGGGGGGACAGGCCTACAAGGGGGGGACAGGCCTTCAAGGGGGGGACAGGCCTTCGGGGGGGTGCAGACCTTCAAGGGAGTGCAGGCCTTCGGGGGGGGGTGCAGTCCTTCAAGGGGGTGCAGGCCTTCAAGGGGGGGAAAGGCAGGCAGGCAGGCCTTCAAGGGGGTCAGGCCTACAAGGGGGGGGGAGAAGCTACAAGGGGGTGGTACAAGCCTTCAAGTGGGGGACAGGCCTTCGGGGGGGGGTGCAGACCTTCAAGGGAGTGCAGGCCTTCGAGGGGGGTGGTGCAGGCCTTCAAGGGGGGACAAGCCTTCAAGGGGGGAAAGGCAGGCAGGCAGGCCTTCAAGGGGGGACAGGCCTACAAGGGGGGGGAGAAGCTACAAGGGGGTGGGACAGGCCTTCAAGTGGGGGACAGGCCTTCGGGGTGGTGCAGGCCTTCGGGGGGTGCAGACCTTCAAGGGGGGGGACAGGCAGGCAGGCCTTCAAGGGGGGGACAGGCCTACAAGGGGAAGGGACAGGCCTTCAAGGGGGGTGCAGGCCTTCAAGGTGGGACAGGCAGACCTTTAAGGGGGGACAGGCCTTTGGGGGGGACCATGATTTAGAAGTACACGGAGGGAAGGGGGTGTTCAAAGAGACATGCATATGCCAAACTTTGGGGGGGGAAGAAATAATGGGTCTGAAAATAGAGGAGAGGGAGAGAGATGATGGACCATGGGATTTAGGGAGGGAAGGAACAGAAAGGGAGAGAAATTGGACACAAGGGATGGTGTGGAGGAGGGATAGAGATACTGGATAGGAGGGTAATTAGGAAAAGAAACGGAGAGATGGTGGACTCTGGGATGGTGGGGAAGGAGGGAGAGATGCCGGATGAAAGGGTATTTAAGAAAAGGTGGATCTGTGGAGGGAGATGAAAAAAAGGAAAGGTACCAGACTTCCTGGGAAGGGAAGGGAAATGGAAAGGGAGGACAGAGTTGGCAGATGGATGGTTAGCATGCAGAAAGAAGGAGACACTGGCAAGCAAGTTATCAGAAGAAAACCAGAGCCTTGGACCAACAAGATTTGAAATATAACCAGACAACAAAAGGTAGAAAAATTAATTTTATTTTCTGTTTTGTGATTATAACATGTCAGATTTGAAATGTGTATCCTGCCAGAGCTGGTGTTGGACTGCAAACGTGAGCTAGGATTTAACAGAAAGAGGAAAAGTCCTTTTTGTTTCTTTATTTTATTTACACCACAGCGCCATTGTGGTTAGGAGAAGCCAAAGGGGGTGAAAAAGCTATAAAACCCACCAGGAGTTTTGAAAAAAATCACCCAACTGGGCAGGAAAATCGAATTGAAAAACCAATTCAATAGGGCTGAATCGAATCAAAATTTTTTTTTCCTGTATCTGGCAGCATTAGTTTGCGCTACTGTCTTAGACTTTAGGACCTGGGATTGGGGAGAGATGGCATCCTCAGTACTTTATAATGCAAGTGAAACGAGGATTTGGTCAGACTTTTGAAGGGTCTGCAGAAAAAAAATATTGTATAGGCCAGGGACATGAGACAGCAGGAAATGGGAACTTTTCTTCCTTCTATTTTTGTGAATGGAAAGGCTGAGGATGTCAGAGAGGTCAGTTAAAATATGTGCTTTATAAGAAAATATAATAATGTGTTTTATAAAGTTTATAGCATAGCTGGCCTACCCAGTGAGGTGTTCCTAGTGGTGATGGTGGCAGCGTGTCAATGTGTTGAGAGGAAGAGGTGGTCTGGGAAATTCTGCTGAGCAAACTCCGGGCCCATTTCCACCCCCCAGTTAGTCCACTCCACTCAACTGGTTCACACACTGAGTGGGTCTTTGGGTGTTGTGTTGGGATCTCTTCCAGTGGTTTATCTCCTTCTGGTCCAAGGAAGGAAACTTTGTTATCCTTAGCATTGACCTACAGAATATGTTTGTAACAGCGCTGCTTGTGTGGCATTAGGCTATGTAGTGATCGAAAGAAAAAAACAGACCTTTGCACATTTTTGCACTATATGGTGGGTGTATGAGGAGATTCACATTTCCTGCACAGCTAAGTCCATGTGAAGTTACCTTGTGCTGTATTTGACATCTAGCAAGGTCTCTGTTTGAAAGGAAAAATCTAAACTTAAAAATGAAGTGGCCAGAAGTTATGGTAAAAGCAGATAGTGTAGCTGGTTTTAAGAAAGATTTGGACAAATTCCTGGAGGAAAAGTCCATAATCTGTTATTAAGACATGGGGGAAGTGTCTGCTTGCCCTGGATCGGTAGCATGTAATGTTGCTACTCTTTGGGTTTTGACCAGGTATTAGTGTCCTGGATTGGCTACCATGAGAATGGGCTACTGGGCATGATGGACCATTGGTCTGACCCAGTTAGGCTATTCTTATGTTATGTTCTCATCTGTAGGGGCCTTTGTTTTCACTTCTTATTTTAATGTATTTTTTTTCTGGGAACTTATCAGTGTTTTTTATAATGGGAACAAAAATGGAAGAGAATTAATGTGTGTGGAATGGGGGGTAACTAATTTCTTCAGCTAAATAATTCAATCCACTTCAAACAGACATAGGAGAACTTGTGCACCATTCACACACCCTCCAACCAAAAACGTCAAAAGAAAAAAACTGTTCGACAACCTCCTAGCCATTCGAGCTGCAACACTCGACCCCCAACTCTACAACCAATTGATATCAACCACAGACTGCAAAACCTTCAAAAAGAAATAAAAACCCTTCTATTCAAAAAACACATAAAACCGAACTAACACAATCAGAACTGTCCCAAGCATCACCTGCAACTACTCCATATGTACTTCTAATGTCATGACAATTTAGACATAATTTATGTTATGTTATGTTTGGAATAATGGTTACATATATGAGGTTCAATAAAAGAAAATTTTCACTGCCTGTTTCTATTCTGACCATTTATTCCATTTCATGGTTATTGCAAAAAAAAAAAAAAAAAAAAAATTTTTTTACATGGGGGGGGGGGGGGGTGTCAAAAAAATGATGGGCCCCGGGTGCCACATACCCTAGGTACGCCACTGGACAGCGGTGATAATCCACGTTGGAACAAACGACATCAACAGCAGAAATTACAGCAGGACTACACTAACTGAACATTTCAAGATCCTGGGGAAGAAACTGAAGCTGAGGACGAACAGGATAGCATTCTCAGAGATCCTGCCAGTACCGAGGGCAGATGTGAAGAGGCAGACTGAGCTACAAGCAATGAACGCATGGCTGAGGAGATGGTGTGAAGAGGAAGGCTTCCACTTTGTGAAGAACTGGACGACTTTTTGGGGGAAGAACAAGCTCTACAGGAGGGACAGACTACACCTGAGCACGGCGGGAACAAGACTGCTGGCAAACAACATCAAGAAAGAAATAGAGATGGCTTTAAACTGAGAAAAAGGGGAAAGCCGAACATCGACCAGACGTTGACATTCGGAAAACAGTATCAAATGAAGATGCTGAGTGGGAACAATGCTGGGAAGAAACAAATGGCACACCACAGGGGTCCAAAGGTCAAGCGGAACCAGAGAACAAAACGAAGAGCATACAGCAGGAGTTAGGGGAACAGGTGAATTTGAGGAAACAGGCTGAGGACAGGAAAGACAAGACATTGAGAGAAGAAGAACAAAATGGAATTCAGGGGCTGGAAGCCCGCAAGGTGGACGGCAAGAGGAAAAATTCACAAGGCAGAACGAGAAAGGGAAAAAAACAGGACTTAAACTGTTTATATGCTAATGCAAGGAGTCTAAGGGCCAAAATGGGAGAACTGGAAGTCACAGCTAAAAATGAGGACCTGGACATTATAGGAATTACAGAAACATGGTGGACTGAGGACAACAAATGGGATGTAGTATTACCCGGGTACAATCTCTATAGGAGAGACAGGACCCACAAGAAGGGCGGAGGAATAGCACTATATATAAAGGACACCATTCACTCGACCAGATTGGATACGGCAGCAAGGGTGGAAGAACTGGAATCATTATGGGTTAAATTACCAGGAAGAAATGGAGCTGACATAAAATTGGGACTGTACTATCGCCCGCCTGGGCAAACGGAAGCAAACGACAAAGAACTGGAAGCAGAATTGAGGAGAGAATGCAAAAGCGGAAGTGTACTGGTGATGGGGGATTTCAACTACCCCAGGATAGACTGGAGCATTGGGAACTCAAGCTGTGCGAGGGAAACAGAATTCCTGGAGGCTGTGGGAGACTGCTTCATGGAACAGCTTGTTAAAGAATCAACGCGAGGAAATGCCACTCTCGACCTAATCCTAAATGGACTAGGGGGACCTGCAAAGGAAGTGGCAGTTGTAGGACCACTAGGAAATAGTGATCACAACATGATCCGGTACAAACTAGAGGTAGGAGCATCCAAAGTGAAAAGAACTGCAGCGACGACGCTCAACTTCAGGAAAGGGGACCATGAAGCTATGAGAGCAGTGGTGAAAAAGAAACTCAAAAATCGCTCAAAATGGATGGAAACCGTAGAGAAAGCATGGTCCATATTCAAGGACACGGTGCTGGAAGCACAAAACCTGTACATTCCCAGGTTTAGGAAAGGATGCAAAAAAAATCGAACAAAAGACCCGGTATGGATAACGACAGAAGTAAAGAGGGCGATAGGAGATAAAAGAAAATCGTTCCGAAAATGGAAAAAGGACCAAACCGAGGAAAACCGGAAAGAACACAAAAATTACCAGAAAGAATATCACCGAGGGGTTAGGAAAGCAAAGAGAGAATACGAGGAGAAGCTGGCTGAGAAATCCAGAGACTTCAAATCGTTCTTCAGATACGTCAAGGGGAAACAACCGGCGAGGGAGGAAGTTGGACCGTTGGATGATGGAGACAGAAAGGGGGTGGTAAAAGAGGAAAAAGAGGTAGCCGACAGGTTAAACAAGTTCTTCTCGTTGGTCTTCACGAGCGAGGACACATCGAATGTACCAGAACCAGAAGAGATCATAAGTGGAGATCAAGAGGAAAAACTGGTGCATATAGAGATAAGCCATGAGGAGGTCCTCAAACAGATAGACAGACTAAAAAGCGACAAATCACCGGGCCCGGATGGAATCCACTCAAGGGTTCTAAAAGAGCTAAGGAACGAAATAGCGGAAACTCTCCGACAAATTTGCAACTTGTCCTTGAAAACTGGGGAGATCCCGGAGGACTGGAAAATAGCAAATATCACACCTATCTTTAAAAAGGGATCGAGGGGTGACCCGGAGAACTACAGGCCAGTAAGCCTGACTTCAGTCCCAGGCAAGATGATGGAGGCACTAATAAAGGACACCATCTGTGAACACATAGAAAAAAATGGACAACTAAAAGTGAGCCAGCACGGCTTCTGCAAGGGAAGATCGTGCCAAACGAACCTACTGCACTTTTTTGAAGGGATAAACAGCCAGATGGACAAAGGAGAACCCATAGACATCATCTATCTCGACTTCCAAAAGGCCTTTGACACGGTGCCCCATGAGCGGCTTCTTAGGAAGCTGTGGAGCCACGGGGTGGAAGGGGACGTACACAGATGGATTAAACACTGGTTGGCAGACAGAAAGCAACGGGTCGGAGTGAAGGGACACTACTCGGACTGGCGGAAGGTCACGAGCGGTGTTCCCCAGGGGTCGGTGCTCGGACCGCTGTTGTTCAATGTATTCATAAACGACCTAGAAGCAGGGACGAAGTGTGAAGTTATAAAATTTGCGGATGACACCAAACTCTGCAGCAGGGTTAGAACCACGGAAGAATGTGAAGACCTACAAAGGGACCTAAACAAACTGGAGGAGTGGGCAAGCAAATGGCAAATGCGCTTTAATATAGAGAAATACAAGGTCATGCATTTAGGGAAAAAAACCCCGATGTTCAGCTACAAAATGGGGGGGTCAGTGCTAGGGGATAGTAATCTTGAAAAAGACTTGGGTGTACTGGTAGATACTACAATGAAACCAACGGCACAATGTGCAGCGGCCTCCAAGAAAGCAAACAGAATGTTGGGTATTATTAAGAAGGGCATTACGACCAGGAAGAAGGAAGTCATCATGCCGCTGTATCGTGCAATGGTTCGTCCACATCTGGAGTACTGTGTCCAGTATTGGTCACCGTACCTCAAGAAGGACATGGCGATACTTGAAAGGGTCCAGAGAAGAGCGACGAAAATGATAATAGGTATGGAAAACCTTTCATACACAGACAGGTTGGGAAGGCTGGGGCTCTTCTCCCTTGAAAAGAGGAGAAGAGCCCCAGCCTTCCCAACCTGTCTCTGTATGAAAGGTTTTCCATACCTGTTATCATTTTCGTCGCTCTTCTCTGGACCCTTTCAAGTATCGCCATGTCCTTCTTGAGGTACGGTGACCAATACTGGACACAGTACTCCAGATGTGGACGAACCATTGCACGATACAGCGGCATGATGACTTCCTTCTTCCTGGTCGTAATGCCCTTCTTAATAATACCCAACATTCTGTTTGCTTTCTTGGAGGCCGCTGCACATTGTGCCGTTGGTTTCATTGTAGTATCTACCAGTACACCCAAGTCTTTTTCAAGATTACTATCCCCTAGCACTGACCCCCCCATTTTGTAGCTGAACATCGGGGTTTTTTCCCCTAAATGCATGACCTTGTATTTCTCTATATTAAAGCGCATTTGCCATTTGCTTGCCCACTCCTCCAGTTTGTTTAGGAGAAGCTGGGGCTCTTCTCCCTTGAAAAGAGGAGACTCAGAGGAGACATGATAGAGACTTTCAAGATCATGAAGGGCATAGAGAGGGTGGAAAGGGACAGATTCTTCAGATTATTGGGAACCACAAGCACCAGGGGGCACTCAGAGAAGCTGAAAGGGGACAATTTTAGAACCAATGCTAGGAAGTTCTTCTTTACACAGAGGGTGGTGGACACCTGGAATGCGCTTCCGGAGGTTGTGATAGGACAGAGTACACTATGGGGGTTCAAGGAAGGTTTGGATAAATTCCTGAACGATAGGGGGATTGAAGGATACAAATAGGGGTAAAGATAGGTTTTAGACAGAGTATAGATAGAAGGATAAAAGGGATTAGAGAAGGATCACATTACAGGTCATGGGCCTGATGGGCCGCCGCGGGTGCGGACTGCTGGGCACGATGGACCTCGTGTCTGACCCAGCGGAGGCAACTTCTTATGTTCTTAATCACTTGTTACAGATATAAGTAATTAGGAAAGACTGTTGTATCTATTTTTAAATTAACTTCTGCCCAAATTAAAAGTGTTTTAGTTTTTTAAACAGTTAAATAAATTTAGAAAGGGAGAAAAGTAAAAGACATTATTCACTTTAAGAATTGAAAACTGCTGTGAAGTGATAAGATTAATATTGGGGTTATGGTTAGTCATTCAAAACAGATCAATTTTGATATCCAAGAATAAGTCAGACTGCATTATTTTAATGGTCTTACAAAATCTTAATTTTTTATTTCATATATCAAAAATTGTGGTATGGTGGTTATTATAGAAGCATTCCCAACATGTAGCTGTCTGCATTTAAACATCTGGAAAGGCCCAGTTGTTTAAATTAACAGGAGTCACTCTCATGTGAGGAAGCTTAATATCAGGGCTGTGGAGTGAGAGTTAGTGGTGTAGTAAAAGGGATGTGTGTGGAGGGGCAATCCACCCCAGGTGCTGTCTTGGTGAGGGTGCTGGCACCCCCTGCTCCTCTCCTCTCCCCGCTGCGCCCATGCTTTCACTTCCCCCCCTGTACCTCTATCTCTTTGCTGGCATGAGTAGCAACTCCATCCTGCTGCTCACACCAGCGTCCCTCTGATGTCACTTCCGGGTCCCATGCCTAGGAAGTGATGTCAGAGGGAGAACTGACGTGAGCAGTGAGTTGGTGATATTGCTTGCACCAGGGAAGTTAAAAGAGATACATGGTAGGGAAGAAGGGTGGGGAAGGAGGGGGGGAGTGGCGCTACCACCCGGGCACCTCTCACCCTTGCTATGTTACTGGTTGGAGTTGTGGAGTCAGAAGCAATTTTTGGGCTTTGGATTCAGTCAGTTGAAGTGGATACCATAAATAAAGGAGTCAGAGTCAAAAGGTTTTGTGTATCGAGTCCACAGCCCTGTTTAGAATGTGTAGATGGCAAGTGGGTGGGCAGAGGAAGTGGTTTAAGTGAGACTACAATAAGGATTCCTATTCCACATTGGGAATCGTTGACTGCAACTGGGATACATAGATGTTGAAATCTCTAATGTTACTATATGCTACAGTTTGGGCCCAATATGGAAGCCTGACTCCAGCAGTAATATTGCAATATTATCACTAGAGGTATCAATGACCATTTTGTGTTGGTCCAAGACATAAGGTGGGAATGAGTGGGTATCGCTCTCACACTACTGGAAACCCCAGGGGAGTTATTGGGCTGAGGGCTATTTTTTTAAGATCTTGGGCCCTGAGGTGGGAAGGGGAGATGAGAATATTTGGCATCAGAGCCCTACAGGGATCTCAAAGTCCCTTCTTGAGGGCCGCAATCCAGTCGGGTTTTCAGGATTTCCCTAATGAATATGCATTGAAAGCAATGCATGCACATAGATCTCATGCATATTCATTGGGGAAATCCTGAAAACCCGACTGGATTGCGGCCCTCAAGGAGGCTGCAATGTCAATGTATATAAAGTATGTGTGTGTATGGGGTGGGGTGGGAGATACTCACTGTTTCCTCTGGATGTGAAGGGGTTAGGGTAGGTGTGTCAAAGTCGGTTCTCGAGGGCCGCAATCCAGTCGGGGTTTCAGGATTTCCCCAATGAATATGCATGAGATCTATTTGCATGCACTTCTTTCATTGTATGCTAATAGATCTCATGCATATTCATTGGGGAAATCCTGAAAACCCAACTGGATTGCGGCCCTCGAGGACTGACTTTGAAACCTGTGGGTTAGAGGTACAGTCCTTTTATTTTACAGAAGGCATATGCCTTCACATGTATGGATTACTAATTAGTATATAGCATTTCTTAAAAAAACAAGAATTCTGTTATTAAGGAAATCGTATTGACCTAGAAGAAAATATTTGGGCTAAGATTTGTGCTGAATATAATTTTTATGTTGTCAAAGAAAGGAAGATATTGATTTTTTAATAAGTCTTTAATTCTCATAATAATTTAAATAAGTTGTTCAATACTGTAATATACTTTTTCTTGCAGTCAGTTCTTCCTGTTTTTAGATGTCTTAGTACACTAGAAAGGAATGTGGAGAAATGTAACATTTACATAAATTTTAATGCATGCTGTGTGGTTTTTCAGCTCTTCTGCAGACATGGTAAGTTGACTACACATAATCCATTTTAAGGCAACACTTTAATATAATATATTTTAAAACTGACTATTCTGAAATAATCTGAATAGTGGTTATGTATTTATGTACATTAAGTAAAATTGTCTGGAACTAACGGCCTCTTTTACAAAGCTGCGCTAATGGCCCTGAAGCCCATAGAGATTTAAAGGGCTTCGGGGCTGTTGCCACACGGCAGCCACTAGTGCGGCTTTGTAAAAGAGGCCGTAAGTAGCTACAGTACCTAATCTAAAATAATAAAACGCTAGCCGCGCATGCGCACTCAACTGCGTGCTTCTGTGATCTCTGTTCCATGAGATGTAAGTCCGTGGCTTTGCAGGAGTGCTCATGCGCGGGTCCCCAGCTACTCCCCTCCTCCCGCCCTCACTCACCATGGAAGCCAGGCAAGCTCTCTCCCTGCCCGCGTCCTCAGCAGGGAACACACCTCCTGCCCTAACTCACCGCCGCCGCTGCTGCTGCTGCTGCTGATCCTCCTCTAAAGAGTAGCCTGCGATGGTGTCCAACTTTAGTGAACCTCGCAGGCCGCTCTCCAACCTCGGTAGCACGTTCCCTCTGACGCACGGGATCGCATCAGAGGGAACGTGCTACCGAGTTGGAGAGCGGCCTGCGAGGTTCGCTAAAGCCAGACATCATCTCAGGCTGCTCTTTACAGGAGGATCAGCCACCACGGGAAAAGCCGCCGAAAAAAAACTTCAGTCGCAGCAGGCCAGCCTGCGAGAAGGGAAGGAGGAGGAGCCGAACGGAGCAGGGCAGCTCACGGTAAGAGAAGGGAATGGGGGGTGGGGGAAAATGCTGCTACTGCTTCAGAAGGGATCTGGAGGGGAAGGGAAATACCGCTGCTACTTCTGCAAAGAAAAGTGTGTGTGGGGGGGGGGACAGACAGAAAGAAAGACAGACAGACAAAGGGTGCCAGAGAGAGAGAGAAAAATAGCAGGAGGGAGAGAGACAGAAAGAAAGGAAGAAAGAGACAGGAGCAGGGAGAGAGACATAAATAAAGAAAGACAGACAGGCATATATTCTAGCACCCGTTAATGTAATGGGCTTAAACACTAGTATAATACATAATATCCATTTGTTGCTAAGAAGCAAGAGACCGATATGTTAAATAAGAGTCCACCAGAGAGCACTATCGTTTTATAAAATCAGTACAGCCTACTTTGTATATTTAGTACTACAGTAATTAATCCTAAACTTATTACTTCATGTTATTTATCTGTTTATCTGGAGTGTTACTGAATATTCTTTCAGTTTAATGTTTAAAGAATGAACCTTATTAAAAATCCAACTTGATAGTTAACTGATAGACATTCAGATATAATGTAAGGTAAAAATCCTCCTTTTTCTACTTTTCATAAAAGCTCACATTGACATTTCTGTTGATTTTATTTGTAAAATATTATTGTTCTGTTAGCTTCAACTTTCCCTTTTTTAGTCTGTGCTGAAAACTATTAATGGTTATAGTGTATAAATTTGCAACTTGATCATCTGTGTTTTCCCAGGTATTACAAAAACCCATAATTTGACCTTTCAAGATTGTGAACCTTTACAAGCTGTATTTGCAAAGCACTTATGTCCTAATATATTGAAAATACAATCAAGGTAATTTCTGCATTTCTAGAAACATAAAGATGGCTGCACTGCATATGAAATATTAGTCTGTGATTTTACTGAAAGGTTCGGAGAGTACAACATTAGTGGCAAAGTATGAATCGTAAATTGTAAAATAAGAACATAAGAATTGCCGCTGCTGAGTCAGACCAGTGGTCCATCGTGCCCAGCAGTCCGCTCACACGGCAGCCCTCTGGTCAAAGACCAGAGCCTTAACTGAAACTAGCCCTACCTGCGTACATTCTGGTTTCAGCAGGAACTTGTCTAACTTTGTCTTGAATCCCTGGAGGGTGTTTTCCCTTATGACAGACTCCGGAAGAGCATTCCAGTTTTCTACCACTCTCTGGGTGAAGAAAAACTTTCTTATGTTCATACGAAATCTATCCCCTTTCAATTTTAGAGAGTGCCCTCTTGTTCTCCCTACCTTGGAGAGGGTGAACAACCTGTCCTTGTCTACTAAGTCTATTCCCTTCGGTACCTTGAATGTTTCAATCATGTCCCCTCTCAATCTCCTCTGTTCAAGGGAGAAAAGACCCAGTATATTCATATTTTATAAAAGACACGCATCAGTTGAAACTATGGCCTCACAAACGCCTTCACCCTGGTTGGATAACTTATGCATATAGAGTATAAGAGCACAGTGGCCTTTGGAAAATAAAATTATGGCTGAATATCTTTGTCATTGCAATGTATAAGAACAAGTGCAAACATACAGCAAACCAGTACAACCTGTCATTTTAAAATTACTAATAAGATGATCCATGCAATGATGTGTATAAAAACTAAACTAAAATTTTAAATTAGAATAATATGTATTTTAAAAATATGTATGCTTTACAAAATGTTTCTTAGGGTGCTGTCAGATTTAATGATTCATTTTCCAGCATATCAAGTGGAAATTACATTAGCAGTTAGTCCTTTGAAAGTCTGCTTCAAGAGTTATGTTGAAGAGGTAACAGGTAAGACATAAAAGCATATGACTATTTTGATAAGTATAGCTATTATGTTAACATTGGCCTGCTTGCTGGATGTGTTATACACTACTTTTCTGAAGAACAGTTGCTTGTTCAGATTTTTTGGGGGAATCCTTATTGGATGGTACTGTATGTAAAATAATATACAGATTGTTAATTTAGGGAATAGCACTACCAGCACTATATAATATTTAGGGCTCCTTATACAAAGCCGCGTTAGCGGCTTTATCGCACGTGACTTTTTATCACGCACTAACCCCCACGCTAGCCGAAAAACTACCGCCTGCTCAAGAGGAGGCGGTAGTGGCTAGAGCGGCCAGCAGTTTAGCGCGCGCTATTACGCACGTTAAACCGCTAACGTGGCTTCGTAAAAGGAGCCCTTAATGAAAGACTCAGGTCATTAAGGAAGGACTAGAATCTTATTCTTTGAAACAGAGAAAGTTTATTTACAATACTGTACAGGTAATTCAGTAATTTTAGCTGTCAATTTAGGGATCATATACAAAGGAAATGAAACACACTATACCATATCTTTTCATACCCTGTCCCAGCACAGACATGCTTGAGTTTGCAGAGGAAGGGAAAATGCACTGTTTTATCACACTGTGTGCACTTTTCAATTTGTGTTTCTATTTCTTAAAACAAAAATATTGCATAAAGTTAATAATAACTAATGACATTTTGATCTTGTTCAATTTATAACAGTTCATTAATCAGGCAATGAGAGAGAGAGTATGTGTATATAGGCTTCAAATCTTTACTAAACACAGGTTCTGGTATAAGGACTGATAGGTGGTTTGGTTGATTGTTTCTTTCTACAGATTTTCCAAAGGCAGTACACACCGAAGTATACCTAGGTCCTGATGAACTTGATTACTTTCAAGTTGGAGTTGACTCTGAAGTAACATTTTGCCTCAAGGAACTAAGGGTGAATATAAATTTTAAATATTTTATTAAAACAAATGATAGATACATTTGAGGGTTTTTTTTTTGTTTGTTTGTTTTTTACAGGACCAACAAAAATTAGAGATGGGCAGCCAGAAATTTTAATTTCATGTAGTTTCTTTTGTTGTTTCCAAGAATGAATGTTTTTTTATTCAGGGGTTTTTTGTCATGGTTTGTGAGGAAGACACACTTTTAGAAAGAGTGATTTGCACAAGTACAATGGTTCAGCGGGTGCACTATCAGGAAGAGAGTGCATACTCTTTTGAAAGAGGCCACATTATCAGCAAACGAAAGCTCTGATTCTATAAAAGGTGCCTAAAGTTAGGTACCTAGATCAGTGTACCTAGCTGATCTGGGTGCCTAACTTAGTTTTTTTATTTGGCTTAAATCAGCGCTGATAATTAAAGGCACCATTTAAAAAAACAATTAAAAATGAATAAAAATTAGCTAGTAGTGGCCAAATTCTGTAAATGATGCCAAAAGTTATAGATTGCGCCTCCTGGTACTTATCATAATTGCATTAATTGGCGCAGTAATTGAATGCACTATTTAAAACAGATTATTAACACATTTTTAAAAAATAGGAGCCGCTAGGCACCTACTGCAGTAGGCGCTAGAATTGCACCTACAGCATGGCGCTTAGCAATGTCTAAGGTCAAAGTAGGAGTGTTTAGGGGTAGAGATAACCTTAGGCTCCTCTATGTACAATTCTCCAAAAAGCTTAAATGCCATAAATGTAGGTTCTTTAAAACCTTGGCCAACATTACCAGTGCCTAAGTTTTTTGTTAAGCAACGGTAACTGTGATTCGTTAATGGCACCTAAGTGTGACTGACATGTGACTGGTGCTGTTTTTCTAGATGCTAGCTGATTTGGGCGAGGTAATTGTCTATACCAAGGCACCTACAGGCAAGTAGGCATGGTTAGGATTGGAGTCATGGATTGACTTAGGCACACTCATTTAGGCCAAGAAAACCTGGCCTAAATGGAAGTGTACCTAGTTTCAATGCTTAGGTACCGCGAGGCGCAATTCTATAAATGGTATCTAGCGGATGATTAACAGCTGCGCCTAAGATTTAGGTGCTGTTTATAGAATCAGGCATAAAATTTCATGGGTTTTTTTTCCCCCTCACTTTCATTCAATGTTAACATTTCCCATGTCATTTCAAAGAGCCCATTCCTAACAAAAAAAGTAGTTTTTATACAGGGTGGGCCAAAGTAGGTATACAATATTTATTAATTATTTTTTTATTTTACAGTTATTGAATAGGTATAATACAGTACTGAACAATAATCAAATAAATGCAAAACAAAGTAACTGATACAAAAACACACAAATGTTATTAGAAACATAGAAACATGATGGCAGATAAAGGCCAAATGGCTCATCTAGTCTGCCCATCCGCAGTAACCATTATCTCTTTCTCTCTCAGAGATCTCACATGCCTATCCCAGGCCCTTTTGAATTCAGACACAGTCTCTGTCTCCACTACCTCTTCCGGGAGACTGTTCCACACATCTACCATCCTTTCTATAAAAAAGGAGGAGTGAGTGGCACAGTGGTTGAATCTACAGCCTCAGCACCCTGGGGTTGTGGGTTCAAATCCCGCGCTGCTCCTTTTTTTTTTTTTCAGGTATTTGGGCTTTATTTGTTGGAAGAGTGGAGTTTATTTGCCTTTTTTCGCTTTGATCTTCCTCTGGTAGAATTCCAGCTCTTTTCCTTCCAAGACATAGCCGTCTGCACGCCCACACTGCCCAGGTCTGGAGGCTATACAGGCGAGTAGCTTCCCCTGCTGGAACTGCTCCTCCGGGAGGGTGTTGATTTTGGCTGTCTTTTTCCTCTCGTCATACTTCTTCTGAATCTTCTTGGATCTCTTCTTATTTAGGACTTTTTCTTCTTCAGGAGTCAACTTAGCTCCCTTTTTGCGTCCAAGAGGCAAGACATAGTGGGCCTCATACCACTGTCTGTAAGGGGTGCTGTCGATCTGACCCTGGGCAAGTCACTTAATCCTCCATAGCCCCAGATACATTAGATAGATTGTGAGCCCACCGGGACAGAGAGGGAAAATGCTTGAGTACCTGATTGTAAAAAAAACCCGCTTAGATAACCTTGATAGGCGGTATATAAAATCCTAATAAAAACTTGAAAAAACTTAGATTACTCTACAGCCTATCGCCTCTTAACTTCATCCTATGCCCTATCATTGCAGTTTCCTTTCAAATTAAAGAGACTCGACTCGTGCACATTTACATTACGTAGGTATTTAAATGTCTCTATTTATATCTTCCCTCTCCCACCTTTCCTCCAAAGTATACAGATTGAGATCTTTAAGTCTGTTCCCATACACCTTATGATAAAGACCACATACCATTTTAGTAGCCTTCCTCTGGACAGATTGCATCCTTTTTATATCTTTTTGAAGGTGTGGCCTCCAAAATTGTACACAATGTTCTAAATGAGGTGTCACCAAGGTCTGAAACAGGAGCATCAATACCTCCTTTTTCTTACTACCAATACTTCTCTCTATGCAACCTAACATCCTTCTAGCTTTCACTGACACTTTTTCAACCTGTTTGACCATCTTATGATCATCACATACAATCACACCCAAGTCCCGCTCTTCTGTTGTGCACATAAGCTCTTCACTCCCTAATTTGTACCATTTCCTTGGGTTTTTGCAGCCCAAATGCATGACCTTGCATTAAATTTTAGCTGCTAAATTTCAGACCATTCTTCAAGCTTCGCCAGGTCTTTCTTTATGTTATTTATACTATCCGGCGTGTCTACTCTATTGCAGATTTTGGTATCACCCGCAAAGAGGCAAATCTTACTTGACAATCCTTCAGCAGTATCATTTATAAAAATGTTTTAAAAAAACAGGCCTAAGAACAGAACTTTGAGGCACACCACTGATAACATCCCTTTCCTCAGAGTGATCTCCATTAATCACTACCGTTTGTCGCCTTCCACTCAACCAGTTCTTGACTCAGTCCATCAGTTTGAGACTCATCCTGAGGGCACTCAGTTTATTTATTAGATGTCTTTATGGAACACTGTCAAATGCTTTGCTAAAATCTAAATACACCACATCTAGTGCTCATCCTCTATCCAATTCTCTGGTCACCCAGTCAAAGAAATTGATCAGATTTGTCTGACAAGACCTTCTTCTAGTTAATCCATGTTACCTCTGGTCCTGTAATCCACAGGATTCCAGAAACTTGACTATTCTCTGTTTTAAAAGTGTTTCCATTAATTTGCTTACCACAGAAGTCAGACTTACCGGCCTGTAATTCCCTACTTCTTCCTTACTTCCACTTTTGTGGAGAGGGACCACATCCACCCTTCGCCAGTCCTCCGGTACCACTCTGACTCTAGAGACTTGTTGAAAAGGTAACTTGTAAAATAAAAAGAAATTATTAATAAGTACTTAGAGGTGGGATAATTAATCTGTGATGGGGAGAAGGTTATAAGAAACAAAGTTTATTCTAAACTGGATTTCAAAAGTTAATAATATGAATTGTATTAAGTTCCTTCATTTTGAAGGAATCTATTGTGCCCTTTAAATTATGCTTGATCATTTATAATATACATGTTTTGTATTCCATGCTTTTGATATTAATACAAAGATTTAAAATAAATACCAATATTGTAGTTTTGCATTAAGATCTCATAGGTTGAGTCACTAGATTTTATTCAGCTGCAAAATAAAACAAACTAAAATCCCTAAAAAGCAGTTCTTTATATTCAAAAGATATCTGTCCTGCTCTTCAGTATATGTGACCAGGAAATTTTTCTGCAATTGTATCTTAGAGTGTAAAGTGTCCACTTAACTGTTTGTTAGAGGAAATGGGGTTTTTCTGACCCATCAGTCTCTGGCAAGATAACAGCAGCCAGCATATTCACTTTTTAAATACAAAGGGCACAGATCGGATCTGATCCATGAGGGATCCGATCCGATCCATGTCCTGGGGGCTGATTCACGAATCACCCTCATGCAAATGAGGGTGATCGGAATCACACCGCCATCCGACTGTTGGGATCGCTCTTTAATGATCCCGAAGCATGTGCAGACCATCTGTAAATGGTCTGCACATGCTTAAGAGCAGCGTCCTTTTTTTTTTTAAACTGGTTTTAAAAATTTTTGCGAGCCATGGTTTTAACCTGCTTTAAACCCATGGGTTAAAACCACAGGCTTGTACTGCGGGAAGGGCAGGAGAGATTCGGGACGAGTTGGGGGGGCAGGCAGGAAGATTTGGAGTTAGTTGGAGCGGCAGGTAGGAAGATTCGGGGCGAGTTAGGGTGGCAGGAGATTTGGGGCAAGCAGGAAATTCAGGGCAGGCAGGAGATTGGGGTTTATAGCAGAGAAGCAGGGCAGAGAGCAGGGCGGCAGAAGGCAGGGCAGTCAGAAAGGGCTTGAGCGACTGGTCCTTGGCAGTCGCTTGTTTGTGATCAGCCAGCCCAATCGGTGTTGCAGGGTTTTGGTTAGTGAATTGCGTCCCTGCCTACTTTGCATGCCGTTCCCCTCATTTGCATGCGTGGATCGGAGAATGGTCGGCAGAGAGTGAATCAGGCCAGAGTAAAATTGGTTCGCAAAGGGGTCTCAAACCGATCGGTACACGATAGGTTTGCTTAGTGAATCTAGCCCAATAAGAAATAGTTTAACTATTTTTTCAGGCTTCTGTGTTTGTGGTCTGAAAGATATGACAGAGACATTTAAATATCTCCAAGGTATAAATGCATAGGAGTCAGGCACTTTTCAATGGAAAAAGAGGCTCTGGAAAGAGGGTGAAAAGACAGATTGAGAAGTAATCTAAAAGGTACTACTCAGAGCCCCACTGCAAATTACTGTTGTAGAATTTATTCATTGACTAGAAAATAATTTATTTGCTTAGTTAAAGTACAAAGTTCAGGTTTCACACAATGCTTTTTATACCTAGAAGGCATTTTAACCCTAGAATAGCATCTGGCCACAGAACTTCATCTAACTGAAAAAACACTGAATAGGATAAGCTTAAGAATTAAATATGATATGGTGTCTATTGCCTTTGTAACTACAAACTGCTACTAAAAGTGTTCTTCTTTTTATGTATAGGGTTTCCTGACATTAGCAGAAGCAACTAGTGGTTGTATCTCAGTTCATTTTGGAATAGCTGGAAAGTAAGTTGTCCAATTCAACCAGGCAGTACTATTTCAGGAATGTTTGTGCTTATCTTTGCATAATATGGATACAACAGTGGTGTACTAAGTTAGGGGGGAGGGGTAGAGGGGCTGTCCGCCTCAGGTGCAGCCCATAAGGAAGTGCTCTGCGGGCTAGCGGCATGGTCCAAGAACTTTTTCCCACAGCGGCAATCTTCACAACTTGCTGCTCTGCTGGCATCAGGCCTTCCTCTTTGTCAGGTCCTGCTGGCGTCAGGCCTTCCTCTTTGTCAGGCCCGGCCTTTGTGGAAACAGGCAGTAGATGGGACTGGCAGAGAGGAAGGCCCGATGCTGGCAAGAGTGGTAAGTTGTGAAAGCTGTGCTGCCAATGGGGGTATGTGCGACAGAGAGAGGTAGGTAGGTAGGTACCCATCAAGGGCGAGGAGGAAAGAAATGCTGCACTTGATTTGGGAGGGGGGATGGAGGGAGTAAAAAGGAAGACCAGGGAAGGGAGAGGAGAGATGTCAGCCTAGGTAAGGAGGAAAAGGAGAAGCCAGACTTTGGAATGAGAGGGAAGGGAAAGAGACAGATGCCAGACCAGGAGGGAAGGAGGGAGGGAGGGAAAGGAAGGAGAGGAGATATCAGAGCATGGAAGGAGATATAGTAAGGAAGGAAAGGAGAGAGATGCCAGGGCACAGGGAGAGGGAAGGGAAAGGAAGGAGACAGAGATGCCAGACAGTGGGGTGGGAAGAAATGAAAAAGAGATGCCTGAGCATGGGGAGGGGTGGAAACAGAGAGAAGGTGAAGCTGAAATGAATCATGAATAAAGGAGAGAAGGGGCACAGGATATACAGTTTATGGAAGGGGCATAGAAAGAGGGAAGATGGAAGGGGGGAGAGGAGAGACACCAGATGGAAGGTGCAGAGAGAGGGGGCTATGCCCTTAATGGATGAATGCAGACTAGTTACATTTTCTGCTGAAGTCACTGATTTTGACTAAGTTAAGGGCAGCACCTTTCAAATCAGGAGGCTTAAGAATAGCCTTACTGGGTCAGACCAATGGTCCATCTAGCCCAGTATCCTGTTTCCAACAGTGGCCAATCTACCTGGAGAAACCCATATAGTAGCAACATTCCATGTTACCGATCTCAGAGTAAGTAGCAGCTTCTCTCAGACTTCATACAATGGTTAACCCTCTGGGTGACCTAGGGATAAGTTTTTGAAACCTATTTATAAAGATCCCTACCTAAATAAGTTGGGGTTTTTTTTTTTAACAAAATACAACAAAAAAATGACCTAAGTGGGTATGAAAGACTAAACACAAAAAGGAACTCTTCACAAAAGATGAAACCCACCTCACATTGTAGCTATAGACTCAGCACATCTTGTAAAGCACAGTATGTATTAGACCTCAGAAAGAAGTTAAAGTTGCTGAACTACACGAAGCTCTCAGATTGCAATCAGCAGTTTCAATAAGGTCATCACGGACTTTTTTTTCCAAAGGTAATTAAAATAGTCTTATAAGTATATCAAATAGCTATCTCAAAGTGTTGACACCAGAACATAGGCTGTGGTGGACAGTGAATGTGCTGTGTAAGTGTTTTTCCTCATACCTTGTATATTAATTATCCTTCTGAAGCAATCATGGAATGCATGACAAAACTTGAGTTGGACACAATTTATGAGGAAACTATTAAAGTTACCTCCTAGGGCAGTGGTCTCCAACACACAGCCCCCAAGCAGTTGGCTGACATGCTCTTCAAATCCTGCCCACTTGATAGAGTAACTGCAAACAATCTCTTAAGTGTGTTACTCAGGTGTCTCATTTATGGAATTTGCTACTATTAACAGTCCAATATAAAGTGAGTATTTAAAATATATATATTGAAAGTGTTGTAGCATCAATAGTAGTATTTTTAAAGGTATTTTGCAGGCCTGGAATGTTCAATATTTCAAATAGCCAAGCACTGATACTCTTGACATCTACAACAGAGAACATTAAAAACTAACCAGATATGAGGCTACTGAAAATCTAGATACACTATTAGGGATATAATAAAAAAAAACAAAAAACCTAAGTAGTCCCAAAAAAATGCTAGAGTTAGCACTTAGATGTCCTAATTGCTAGGACATCCAAGTGTCGATTTTCAAAACCATTTTCTTGGATATCTTTAGAGTTTAAGGGGATGTGTTATGGGCGGGCTGTGGGCATGCTAGACTTGGATATTTCTGGGGATAATCAAACCTTTCCCAAGACGTTCTGGTTGTTACTTAGACATTTTGGGTTAGACCTTTTTTGGAAGCATCCAAGTGCCAAAAAGGTACCCAAACTGACCAGATGACCACTGGAGGGATTAAGTAATGACCCCTTCCCACATGCCACAGTGGTCACTGACCCTTCCTCCCACCTCACAAAAGAACTGAATGAAACAGTACATACCTATCTCTGGAACAGCAGCATCTGGTATGGGAAATCCTAGCAGAGCATCACACATATCTTAAGCCAAATGGGTGGGCTAGTGCAGTGTTTCTCAACATGCATTACGCGTATCCTTAGGGTTATGCAAACCACTTATTGAGGGTATGTGCTGCCACGGATATTGCCTGCCTGCCTCCGCTTAAGCCGCCTCCACTACTAGGGATCTCTCCTTGCCCGCCCCCTCTGTCAAAGCCAACCCAAACCCCACTCCTCTCAGCTGGATCCGATGTCTCCCCAGTTCCCAATTCCCCCACCTACCAACTCCCTGCTATTGTATTTTAAAAACTTCAGACAGCCAGCGGCACAATTAAACCAGCCTCCCGCCATCTGCCTGCCTGCCTTGGAAGTGTTCTTTTTGCAGCCTACACCGAAATCTGCAGAAAAAAATACTTCTGGAGCCCTGGCAGATGGCGGGAGGCAGGCTTTGTTCCCGATTCCCCCACCTACCAGCTCCCTACTGCTGTAGCATCCGGAGGCACAATGAAGCCAGCCTCCCGCAGAAATGTTGGTTATGGTGGTGGAGAGGGAACATAGGGACAGATTGAAGGGGATGCAAGGTGGAGGAATATTGGACATAATGATGGAGGGAGAGATGTGGCATGGTGCTGGAGAGAGGTGATAGAAGGAGAAATGGGCATGGGGCTGGTGGGCAGTGGTGAAAAATACTGCACATGCTCTAGGGCAGGGATGTCCAACCTGCGGCCTGAGGGCCGCATGCGGCCCAGTGAAGTATTTTGTGCGGTCCCGGTCAAGGGCAATACAGTGTTTTCCTCTGCTGCCCCTATTTGTTTACCGTCTTGCTGCAGCGTTTGCGCGACCAAGAAAATTTTTTTTCAGCCAGTGCAGCCCCGGGAAGCCAAAAGGTTGGAACACCCCTGCTCTAGGGGATGAGAGAGGGAGAAATGCATGTGGCAGTAGAGGGGGTGGGAGAGATGCCTGGATCTCTCAAGACAGATGGACAATGAGAGAGAGAGAGACATGTTGTCAATAGGGTTAGAGGAGAAAGAAAGAAAAGTTGGACTCATGGAGGGACAGAGATGTTGGTTGGGGAAGAAAATAAGGTCTGGAGCAGATGATGCATGAGAGAGAGAGAAAGAAAGAAAGATGCACAGTCAGAAGGATGTGTAACCAGAGACTCATGAAATCACCAGACAACAAAGGTAGGAAAAATAATTTTATTTTCAATTTAGGGCCAGACCCATAACACCACAGATGCTGTGGTTAGAGTGCTTAAGTATGAGCCCATCAAAACCCTACTATACTGCCCTATAGGTACCATCTACAGCCATAAGGGCTATTGGGGTGGTAGATAAGGGAGTATAGTAGGTTTGGGGGGAGTTCTGCAGGGCTCAGCATAAATTAAAAGGGGTATATGTATGAGATGGGGAGATGTACGAGAGGGGAGATGTATGAGGTGTGAATAAAAAAATACTACCGTGTTTCCCCGAAAATATGACCTACCCCGAAAATAAGCCCTAGCATGATTTTCAGGGTAGGTCATAATATAAGTCCTACCCCAAAAGTAAGCCCTAATCCCCAGAAGCCTAACCTGAATGTCTCTGGATTCGCCAGCAGCAGCGCTTCCCCCTGCTCTCCTGCCTCCACCGCTCAACTGATCACCTGCTGACCCTCCCATCTTTCCATCTCTCCTGTCAGAACCCCCCGACCCTGACCTACAAAGAGCAGTGTCAGCAGCACTCTAACAAGGCTACTTTGCAACCTTCTCCCAATGGGGCATTCCCTCTGCTGCATCACTGATGATGTCATCAGTAACATGGCGCATAGAAAGCCCCAACGGGAGGCTGCGAAGCAGCCTGCTTAGAGTGCTGCCGATGCTACTGTTTGTAGGACTCGTGGTTGGAGGGTCAGACGGGAGGGATAGAAGCTGTGCAAGGGTTCTGCTACACAAGGGAAGGGATGGGATGGGACGGGAGGGATAGAAAGATGCTGTGCACAGTACAAGGGTTCTGCTGTACGGGGGATGGGAGGGAGAGAGGGATAGAAAGATGCTGCAGAGGGAAAGCACAAGGGGATGGGTGAAAGGGGAGAAAAGATACTGCACATGTGGGGGAGAGAAAGGAAAGAAGAAGAATTAGGGTGAAGGAGAGGAAGGGAGAGATTATCATGTACACAAAAAAAATAAGACCTACCCTGAAACTAAGCCCTAGTACATTTATGGGCCCAAAATTAATATAAAACACTGTCTTATTTTCGGTGATACACGGTAGTTCATGCAGTAAGAGAAAAGGTGCCACCCTGGCTTTTTGAATACCTACTTGATTTTGTGAATGTGAAAAAGTTTTGTTTAAAAAGAGGTGCTTCTTTAGATTTTCAATCCTGCTTGTTTTTATGAATGTGAGAGTGATTTGCTTCAAAAGACCGGGGGGGAGTGATTTATTTTTTCCCCTACTAGCCAATTTTCCCTGATGCAGCCTGAGGGCAAAACGTGGCCACGTTGGGTTTGGTTTATTAATAAATTGCAGTCTTCTTGATATGATTGATCTGCTCTGTGTTTCTGCAGTAAAAAACACATTGCCATTAATCCCCCTCAAAATACTCCCCCTTGCATTGAACACACTTATCCAATCATTCTTGCCGCTTTCTGAAGCAGTTCTGGAAGTCCTCTTTCATGAGTGTCTTTAGTTGCACTGTCTTGTATGCCTCAATGTCATGAATTGATTAAAAATGTTTACCTTTCATGGTCATTTTGACTTTGGGGAAGAACCAGGAGTTACATGGTGCCAGATCCTGTGGATGAGAACATTCCATAATGGTTTTATTTGACAGAAATTGCCATACCAGAAGCACTGTGTGACATAGATTGTTGTTAGGATGGAGTATGAAACAGTTTGCCTATTTCTCGTGTTCAAATCTTTTGTTAAAATGTTTCAAACAGAACCATAAGAGATGTTCAGATCCTCAGAAATTTCCCTACTACTTAATTGCCTGTTTGATCGAATAATTTTGCTTACTCTTTCAATATTTTCTTGGGTTTTTGATGTTGAAGGACTTTCTGATCTCTCCTCGTCTTCAACTGATTCACAACCATTATGAAATCGCTTGACCCATTGTAAACTGTCTTCATGGTCACTGCAGCATCACCATAAACTAATTTTAACATTTTGTCTGGGGTTTGTTTGGTTTTTTTTAGCACTTTTTGGCAGTTTGAAATGAAATTAAGCAGTGCCAAATAAGTGTCTAAAGATGGCAGTGCATACCAACAACTGATGCTAATAGGGTTACCAGATGTATAGGAAAACCCAGACATTTCCTCTTTTTAGAGAACTATCCAGGTGCCTGGGGGGATTTCCAAAACCCAGAAGTTTGTCTGGATTTTGGAAGGGCCTGAGCTCAGGGCTACATTTGGAGGGCCTCTGAGCATGTGCAGATGTGACATGATGACGGCTCCGAGTACAGGGAATAAGAAACAACATTGATATGGGGGGGGGGGCACGAGGCTGGGGCAAAATGGGGCAGGGCCAAATGTCCCTTTAAAAAAATAAATAAATAGATGAAGTCTGGTAATCCTAGCTGATAAGGCCTCAAATGCAGCCACAGACTGCTGGAGCCAGCATTCAACAGACAATCTCATTAGCTAGCAATCCACTGGCTACTGGTTTAGCCAGCATCATGCTGTATCCCATTCTATACAGGCAGGTAACCAGTCTTATAGGTAGCTGGAGTATCCAGCCTCTCCACGTGACCGTATTACCTGCGCCTCACAGGCAGTTCTATACCTAAAGCTAGTGCCATACAGGTAGCCTTTATAGCCAGTGCTATTGCTGGAGTCAAAACCCTAGAGTGGCCCTGAAAGCCAGTGACACCAAGGCATCTATTTCCCTGGCCCAGCTCCCAGCAGGCTGTTAACCATGAGGTTATTCCTGCACAAAATGAAAGGTAGCTGCAAGAATTGGAGATAAGTGACTGCTGCATGAGGTTACATACATGGGGATATGGATAAGTGTTATCTAATATAATAAAACGCTAAGCGCGCATGCGCACTCTCACCCCGTGCTTCCCTGATCTGTCGTGCTGTGCCGGCAAGAGTGCGCATGCGCGCTTACTACGTCATGCCGCTACTGCTGCCAGATCAAGAACCCAGGAATGAGCAGAAGACTCCTTCAGCAATTGCACCGGCTGGCCGACACCGGAGCAGGCCAGCGTGCCTCCACTGCAGCACCTGATCCCCTGATATATGAGCCAGGACAATGATCTGCTGCCGAAACAAACTCCACCCCAGCATGAAGGGAAGGGTCCGGGTATTTTAAAATCTTCAGGCAGCCGGAGGCGGAAGGAAGCAAGCAAAAATAACACTTCTGGGCCAGGCAGATGGCGCAGTAAGGGCGAGCCACACCTGTGTCGGAGAAGGCTTCCGACGCAGGCTGCGGTCGTGAGAAGAGCCGCCGGTAGCTGCCAGAACACGGGAAGGGGGGATGGCAAAAGACGACCGGAGCAGGCCAGACCGCGGGAAGGGGAGTAGGGGAAAATGCTGCTGCTGATGCACAGGGACGTGGAAGGGGAGGAAAATATCACTGCTGTTGCACAGATAAGTGGGTTGGGGAAAGGGAATATTGTTTGATTCGCCGCAACAGCTTTCAACTTAAAAATACCTCTGGCACAGAATTAAACGGTCGCCAAAAGAACATTGGACATTGCTCGCGATCCCGGACGCTCCTCACACAAGCAACATCTAAGCGCGGGCCACCCTGCTCTTCAGCTCCTCCAGGCAGCGGCACACCTATCCACAGCCAGGGAGTACTGTAAGGCCCTCTGTTGCTCTTCTGTCTGCCCTCCTCTTCTAAACAGCCAGATGCGGGACAGGGGAATCAGGTAAGGGGTGCTGCAGTACAGGGGGAGCAGGGAAGAGGTGCTGCTGGACAGGGGGAGCAGGGAACAGGTGCTGATTATCACGGGGGGGGGGGGGGTATAACAGGAAGGGAGCCCTACTGCTGGACAGGGGGAGCAGGGAACAGGTGCTGCTGGGCAGGGGGAAGGTAAAACGAAGGGAGAAGGGCTGGACAGCCAAGGAAAGAGGCAGGCAGAAAGAAAGACAGACAGCAGGAGGGAGAGAGACAGAAAGAAAGAAAGAAAGACAGACAGAAAGCAGCCAAGGAGAAAAAAAGAAACACAAAGACACACATCTATTCTAGCACACGTTAATGTAACGGGCTTAAAGACTAGTAGTTGAATGTTACAACTAGCCAGAGAGGCTACTGTATCCCATACAGAACTGTGAAAGCTGACCTGAAACCACTCTTGTTCATGCTACAACGGATACCACACCTACACATGCTTCATTCCCAGTTGACATTTGCAGGATATAAGAAACAGTATGGTACGATATAGTATTCAAATCCATCCCTGAGGATTTTTTGCTGTATCTGACTCCACATATGAGAATGCTGCTGCATCTAAGGTCACAACTGAGTAGAATTAATCTGAAACCACATATGGATGCTACATTTAGAGTCAAATTACCTACATGTATGCCCCCCCAGTGTATCCTACATCCTAGGAGGGGCCTTAAGTGCCTGGGCCAATCAGAGCCTTAAGTCCCTCATCCCAGGATGCACCAGGAATGCCCACCATTTTGGAAGAGGCGGGCCTGCCATCCAAAGTGGGTAGGTGTCCTTCCAGCCAGACTTCATGAATAAAGTAGTGAGGGGTGGGGGTAATTGGGGATACATGGGGGTTGGGTAACAGTGTTGTCAGGGGATTGTATGGCAGGAGGGAGTGGGTATCTCTCCCGCTGCAGGGGGAGGGTAGTAGTGTTGGGAGATTGTTTAACATGACAGGAGAGAGTGGGCATCTCTCCTGCCAATCTCAATTTAGGCTTTGTGTGTTTTGGTTTTTTGTGTGATTTTTTGGGGGGAGGGGTCCAAGCTGTCAAACCTTACCTTCCTGTCAGAGTCTGAGCCAATCAGCGCTCAGGTACTGATCGGTAAGTAAGGCTATGACACCTCAGCAAATTTGGGCCACAAATACGCAACCAAATCATTCAAATACTTTATATCCAAGCCTAGTCACTGCAGCAACAACCAGCAAGGTGTGGGAGAAGGAATAGCAGTCAGCTAATCCCCCCACCATATACCACACCACACCAGGTGGATGCAATTTAGTAGGAAGCCCCATCACCCTCCTCAACAATCTTCCTGCCCTCATCAACCCTGTTAAAGGGCCACTAAGCAGGCAGGCCTCTCCCAATGCTTTAAGTATCCTGTTTAGTAGTCCTTGTAACCAGGGAATTCATTATAGAACCTAGAGACATATAAGGTCTTAAGATTGTACTGTTAACATTATCTTTGAAGTAGGCATTGAAACACTCCACTAAAGGACTCAACTCAATTAGTCACACTATCACATATTGTAACAGTATAGAGAGCATAGCTCTGACTATTACAATAGAGATATAGTCTCCCATTACCTGCTTATCATCAATGTTGCAAACCCCACACTTTTACTTCTGGACAACATCTCTCCTTACCACTATGCATTCCTACAGCCTAGTCATCATGGGTCAGGGCAGATATGGAGAGCTAAGTCACCTGCCCTGCAACAAACTCCTAGCACACAGACCCTGCTATCTTAAGCCTGTCCCTACCACCCCACATCACCTACACAAAAAAGCCTCAGAATTACCCTTCCAAATGCAAGATCCATAAACAACAAAGATACCATTTTTAGTGACCTCCTCACAGACAATGAGTAGGATATCTTTCTGATCACTGAACTTGGCTTAAAAACAATGATAGTCACCCTAGGCATGCTCTGCCCCCTCCTCCCCCCCCCCCCCCCGCTACCAAGCCCTATCATGCTCATGCACTGACACCAGAGGTGGAAGTGTAGCTTCCATCATCAAATCCAATCTCAACCCAAGATTAATAAACACTATCACACTTGAATGACTCATCTTTTCAGTAGGACAGAACAGAGATCTTACAATAGCCTTGATAGACAGAGCTCCCCATTCATGATGGCTGTCCCAGATGACCTTCTAACCATCCTTGGCAAGGTGACAATCTCTTAAAACCGGATTGACATCCTAGGAGACTTTAACTTCACAAACTACCCAAACAAGACTATATGACCTGGGTTTCCACAAAATGGTCTCCTAATCGACCCACTCAGCGGGTCATGTCCTAGACCTATTCTTCATGCAAAATGACTCCTCTACCAACACAACAACCACCAACTGCTCCATCAAACCAGTACCCTGTCTGACCACCATATTATCACATTCAACCACCCATACACAACAAACAATCCCCACCTAAGAAACAATCCCATTAGAAGAAAGTCTAACACAACTCAATCGCCCTAAAGAAGCTCCTCAGGCCTTTCTAACCTAGCATAAACACTGAACTCAAATCCATTGCTGAAGCAACCACAGCCTGGCACATCTAAGTAAAAAACCTCTACGAGGGCTTAGCCTCGGGCAATTTCTCCTCCTCTTGGTTCACTGGCAACCTAAGAAAAGAGAACTAAGGAAAGCAAAGAGGGAATGGTACAAATCCCAGCTGAATGGCAACAAATCCAACTGGAGGAAACTGCATGAAGACTACAAACTAGCTATACTCGACACAAAAAAGGCCTACTACTCCCAACAACTACTAATCCCCCCCCCCCAACTGATCAAAGAACCTTTTTACATTATCCAAAAAGATATTCTTAGCACCACAAGGAGACAATCAACACCTAAACACCAGCCTCAACAGCAAATTACTCTCAGACTACTTCACTGAAAAAATAGACAATATAAGTTCCTACCTGGATGCTGTCATATACTGACACTGATACCTTTCTGCCCAAACAGAACCCACAACTGAAAAACTAACCCACTTCAACAATGTCTCACTCGATGACCTTACTGAGATTGACTACCTTCAGCCATCTGGCTCCATCCTAGATCCCTGCCCATCATGCCTCCTAGTTTAGGTGAAAGATGCTTTTACACGCTCAGTCCTCCCTCTTATCAATGCCTCACTATACACAAGCTCTGTATCTACAAGCTGGAAATCGGCAATCATTAGAAAACTCATGAAGAAACTCACACTTGATGTGGCACACCCAGCAACTTTAGGCCCATCTCTTTTGTTTCTAAGATCCTGGAAAAAATGGTACTCAACCAACTACACACCAAGGCAAGACAAATCATGGGCTGCATACGAAGGGGTTTCATCATTCGTAAGGCGGAAGTCATTATGCCATTGTATAGATCCATGGTGAGGCCCCACCTGGAATACTGTGTGCAATTCTGGAGGCCGCATTATCGCAAGGATGTGCTGAGACTGGAGTTGGTGCAAAGAATGGCCACCCGGATGGTCTCGGGACTCAAGGATCTACCATACGAAAAACGGCTTGACAAATTACAGCTATACTCGCTCGAGGAGCACAGAGAGAGGGGGGACATGATCGAGACGTTCAAGTATCTTACGGGCCGCATCGAGGCGGAGGAAGATATCTTCTTTTTCAAGGGTCCCACGACAACAAGAGGGCATCCGTTGAAAATCAGGGGCGGGAAACTACGAGGTGACACCAGGAAATTCTTTTTCACTGAAAGAGTGGTTGATCGCTGGAATAGTCTTCCACTACAGGTGATTGAGGCCAGCAGCGTGCCTGATTTTAAGGCCAAATGGGATCGGCACATGGGATCTATTCACAGGGCAAAGGTAGGGGAGGGACATTAAGGTGGGCAGACTAGATGGGCCGTGGGCCCTTATCTGCCGTCTATTTCTATGTTTCTATGTTTTCTTTATTGTCAACAAAAAAGTCCTATCTGCTTTCCAACCAGGTTTCCAGAAATTTCATAGCACTGAATCTGTCCTCCTTGATATCATCGACGACTGCTAGAAACACATGAACAAAGGAAACAATGTCCTTCTGGTGCTACTAGATAGTACAGCATCCAACATCATTGACCTCACCCAACTTGCTGACCTTGGCGTCCGAGATAAGGCGCTACTCTGATTTGCGTCCTTCCTAAGTGACAGATCCCAATTAATTCTACTCGATGCTACCCTATCAAAGCCAAAGCTGATCAAATACAGGGTACAACAAGCAGCACTACTATCCCCTCTGCTATTTAATCTCTATATTACGTCTGTCCTGGATACAGCCCAAAAACACCAAATCAAGATTCACTCCTTTGCCGATGACATCCAAATATACCTTACGCTAGGAGATAACTGTGTCTCCCAGATTGCAAAACTACAAAATTGTCTCTTAAATCAAAACCTGGTTCTCTTCAAACAAACTCCAACTAAACGCCACAAAAACTGAACTCCTTTGGATCCGCAAAGAACATTGCACCTACAAATGTCCCTCCTCTGGGAATCATCCGCCATAACCACCAAAGACCAAGTCTGCAGCCTAGGGATACGTCTCGACTTGAACTTATCATTTGCAAATGGTCTCATCATCGTTCTACTATCTATGACAACTACAGAAAATAAGAAACTATTTCTCTGAACCAGACTTTTTACAACTTCTCTATGCATTTGTCATTTCCCGCATGTACTACTGCAATGCATTATTCAACAGACTGATGGCAAAAAATATTAAGCATCTCCAATGTGTACAAAATGCAGGAATCGGACTACTGAAGAACCTTTGCATCCGTGATACAGTATCTCAAGCACTAGCGTTGGCCTACTGGCTACCCGTAGCCAAATATTGCATCTTCAAAGGCTTAGTACTTGAGTTCAAGTCCTTACATGAAGTGGCGCCAAACTCCTGCCTTATGTCCCAAACAGACCCCTCCACTCCCAGGAGGAAACGCATCTACAAATAGACTAGAAAGTGCCAGACTGAAGTACCAGAATCGGCTAACTCCTAACATCAAATCCCTTGATGGACTTTTGAGCTTTAAGAAAGCAATAAAAACGTACATCTTCACCTGACTCTTCAGGACAAGCTAGCATTCAAACCACTGTATCATTAATAGATGTTCAACTGATTCTCTCCCTATGCATGCTTCAGGCATCTCTTTGTGCATGTTTCAGGCTCCAAGAGTCTGTTAATACAGAACAATTGAACTATACGCACCTCACGGCACCCTATTGCCTTAGTCTTCTGTTCCCTGTTAATTGTTATGTGTCTTGTTTGCTGTTATGTATGTTACCATGTAACCCATTCTGGGCTCCTTAGAGAGGACAGGATATAAATTGAATTAAATAAATAAATGTGGCACAAGGTTAGGGAATCACTTGGAGTGTTCATTTTAATATTAAGAACATAAGAATAGCCTTACTGGGTCTATCAAGCCCAGCAGTCTGTTCTCATGGTGGCCAATCCAGGTCCCTAGTACCTGGCCAAAACACAAGTCTATTATTGAGAAAGACATGGGGGGGGGAAGATACTGCTTGCCATGGATCGGTAGCATGGAATGTACTCCATGTCTTTCTCAATAACAGACTTCTCCAGTAAATTATCCAAACATTTCTTAAAACCAGCTACGCTATCTGCTCTTACCACAACCTCTGGCAATGTGTTCTAGAACTTAACTATTCCCCAAGTAAAAAAATATTTCCTCCTATTGGTTTTAAAAGTATTTCCCTGTAACTTCGAGTGTCTCCTAGTCTTTGTCATTTTTGATGTAGTGAAAAATTAGTCCACTTGTACCCGTTCTATTCCACTCAGGATTTTGTAGACTTCAATCATATCGCCCCTCAGCCGTCTCTTTTCCAAGCCAAAGAGCCCTAACCTTTTTAGTCTTTCCTCATATGAGAGGAGGTCCATCCCCTTTATCATCTTGGTAATTCTTTGAACCTCTTCTAGTGCCGCTATATCTTTTTTGAGATAAGGAGACCAGAACTGAACACAATACTCTAGATGAAGTCATACCATGGAGTGATAAAGAGGCATTATAACATTCTTAGTCTTGTTAACCATCTCTGTTTGCTTTTTTGGCTGCTGCCGCACATTGGGCAGAAGGTTTCATCAGATTGTCTACAATGACACCCAGATCCTTTTCTTGGTCACTAACATTCGTTAACTGTACTCGTACTACATTTGAATGGCAGTGTCAGAAACTGCTAGGAAACTCAGAAAAGACCATGGTAAGCCATTTGATAATCTATTGCTAAAATACATGCACGCTAAACCATCTGGACCCAGTTTAGCAAGCACATTAAAGGCACATTTTAGTTGTGAGAATCTTCCCCTGTGTCACCAAATAACATCCTAGCTCAGATATAACTCCAGAAATGAAATGAGCAGAATTCACCAGCAGTAAGCCCCTGCTGAATTAACATCCGGAAACTAACATCAGGAGCTAACAGATAAGCACCAAGGAGGAGTTGTTTGGAAACAGAAAAGTACTGAACATTCCAGACTGCATGATACTCTTAAGGAGCATATTACTTGGAACTATTTTTCTCTTGTCTCCTCCTGCTGGTAAATGAACATAACCCATTGGACTGGACTAGTCTGGTATGGATGAAAAGGAAATGGTAAATAAGGTGTATTTAATATTTCTGTGATTAATCTCTCTGAATTTTGAGTGTGGTTGACTTTTTTTGCTAAATAAATACTTTTCTATTATGTTTAGTGTTAGAAGGCTACCAAATGCATAACATGACATAAAATTGCTTATAATTTGTCTTACCTTGTACATTGTAGACCAGTAGCATTCAGTATTGATGACATGGTGTTAGAAGCACATTTTGTGCTTGCTACTTTAGCTGATGTAGAGAGCAGAGCCTCCACTCAAAGAGCACAGCCAATTTCTCAGACTGCCACCAGGTAATTTGTATGTGGCAAGTACCAGTATTGCTTATTGTCTTACATAGTACAAGATATTTTTGCATGGCTACACATATGTAAGCACAAATTACAACACAAGTTGATGTGGTTAAGTGAACACTCAGACCCACAGCTGAGGTCCGGTGAAACAAGTTCACGGAGCAGCTATTAAGGAGACCATCATTGTTGTTCACAGTCTCCTCCACCAAACAAAGACTAAATAACAGCACATAAACTTGAAGAAAATAAAATAATAAATTTGACAGCAACTTAACTTTGAATGGTGTGGATGATACACATAACTGCTCCGGGCTCCTCCGTTTATTCACAATACCGACCCCCCAACCTAGGTTTCACCCGCTGGCTTCTTCAGGAGGGGTACTACAATTACAAGATGACTCAAATCAACACTACACCACACAGCTTGCTAACTTAATAAACAATACATTTTGAAATACTCAATATAAACACTCTCTCTGCAACTTACCGGCACAAACACTCCATACTGCTCACACACGCACTGCTGACAAGAGGAACTTCCCAGCAGGCCACGCTTTAAATACACTCCCCTTACTACCTATTACATCATCACTCATTACATCATGAGTGAAAGATTAAAGTTGAAACCATTCAATATCATTGTTTAATCCTGCTGGGGCCAAGGTATGCCATTGAAATATAAACTTCTGCTCTAAATAAAGAAGATGTTGAGTAATGTTTCCAGATTTTTTATGAGCACACATAAGGACAGTGTATTGTAATTCCTCAATGGAGTGCTGTTGTTAAATCCAATGACTGACTAAGGGGGCAGTAACACGTTTGCATCTTATATTGCTCAAATGTTCGGCAATGCGAATTTTGATAGCACGCCGAGTGTGTCCTATATAATATAGCCTACAAGGGCAAATAATGCAATATATTACTGCAGATGACAAACAATTAGTACCTGTTCTTAAATAAAATTTCTTGCCCCCTGTTTGAGGAATTATCACTTGGTCAGTGTTGAGGACATGAGGGCAATACACACACTGATGACAACATACGTGAGGACCCTCTCTATTCTGTTGGACAGGGTCACGGTGTTTCAAAATCTGACCTAAATTCCGGCCCCTAGTGTGAGCAAATAAAGGGATGTCATTCAAGCTCTCATGTACCTGCAGCACTGGCCAGTGTTTCAAAATAATTTTTCTAATTTGTTGACTTCGATTGGAATAAGGCAATACACATACCACGGCCCCACTGTTCTCCCTTTGTTGGGGATGAAATAGCCACTCCCGCTGGCAGTTACGGGCTCTCTTCCATGCCCGTTTGATTACCCAGGGAGGGTAACCTCTCTCCAAAAACTTTGTGTATAAAAGCGTGGCCTGCTGTTGAAAGTCCCACTCGTCAGAACAGATCCTCCGCAACCTTAAGAATTGTCCCACCGGGATGCTGTCCCGGAGGGGTTTTGGATGATGACTATGATAGTGTAGGAGAGTGTTTCGATCGGAAGGTTTCCTATACAGAGTAGTATCATAACATACTTGAGAATTGATCTGAGATTTTACTACTTGGATATCCAAAAAGGATACCCTGTCACTACTTACTTCATGAGTAAGAGTTATATTGGGATCTGCCTGATTCAACTCTTTTAGGAATTCCTCCAATTCGTCACACTCCCCATTCCACAAGAAGAAGACATCGTCTATATACCTTCTCCATAGACCAACTTTACTAAACCATCTGGAGGTATAGACATATTTGTCTTCATATTCAGACATGTATAGGCAGGCGACGGACGGGGCCACCGTAGCCCCCATGGCCACCCCCTTGGTCTGAAAGAAGAACCTATTTGTGAATTGGAAATAGTTTTGACACACCACAAATTCAGCTAAAGTTCCTACTAGCTCCTTCTTTTGAATTGAAATATTAGATTTACTAACTACCTGCTTGATAATTGTCAGGGCCGCCGATTGTGGCATGTTGGTATACAGGGCGGAAATATCTGCAGTTACTAACAGTTTACAATCTTGACCCTCACAACTCTGCAAACATTGCAGGAAGTGAGAAGAGTCCCGTATGTAGGACTGAACAGTGCCAACATGTTTATAGATAAAGCTATCTATAAACCTTGACAGAGGTTCCAGCACTGAACCAATACCAGCCACAATCGGACGGCCCGGAGGGCACGTAGAGGACTTATGGATTTTGGGGATAAAGTATATATATGGAATTTCCATATATATACTTTATCCCCAAGTAAGTTGCAGAGAGAGTGTTTATATTGAGTATTTCAAAATGTATTGTTTATTAAGTTAGCAAGCTGTGTGGTGTAGTGTTGATTTGAGTCATCTTGTAATTGTAGTACCCCTCCTGAAGAAGCCAGCGGGTGAAACCTAGGTTGGGGGGGTCGGTATTGTGAATAAACAGAGGAGCCCGGAGCAGTTATGTGTATCATCCACACCATTCAAAGTTAAGTTGCTGTCAAATTTATTATTTTATTTTCTTCAAGTTTATGTGCTGTTATTTAGTCTTTGTTTGGTGGAGGAGACTGTGAACAACAATGATGGTCTCCTTAATAGCTGCTCCGTGAACTTGTTTCACCGGACCTCAGCTGTGGGTCTGAGTGTTCACTTAACCACATCAACTTGTGTTGTAATTTGTGCTTGAAGTAAAACAAAGGTGATTAGTACAACAGTGATTTATAAGTATCACTTTGGATAAAAATATTCCCTTGCTGTTTTTTGTTTACACATATGTAAGGACAGCTTTTTCAGATATGCGTACAATGAAGTCAAGAACCTGCATGTGCACATCTGGCAGGCTTTCCCTAATTAGCACACAAATTCTGTGTTCTTTGCATTTAAATTCACTGTGGAACATTTTCTTTTTAATATTGCAGTACAAGCCACACGCTCAGTCATCTGTGCATAGCTCTAGGACATGGCTTTCTGCATTGACCCCTTATTCAGTAGAGGAGGTACCTGTGGTATAAGAGGTGCTTCCTTGGGGGTCAGCAGAATTTGGAGCACTTATAAATATGATTTTCGTATGTAGATTAGTGGTAAGCCTAGAGTAGGCTTCCAAAATGGCTGGAGTAAAGTTATCAATTCAAAAAACAATATCACACTCTCAATATATTATATATTCTTTTACTGCTTGCTTCAATTCATCTATAAACCTCATAGTTATTCATTAATCATTTTGATATAACATCTTGACATATAGTGCACATGTGACCTCAGCGCCTACACTTGGATTTCGTATTTCATATAAAACCCAAGCTATACCATAGCCAGCCTTCTCATCGGTCACTCTTCTATTTTAATTATCTGATTGTTTTAAATAATTTATGGTATAAAAACCTTAATAACTTATCTCAAAGTTGATACATTCAACATAAATTATTTAAGGTTTTTATACCATAAATTATTTAAAACAATCAGATAATTAAAATGAAAGAGATAATAGAAGAAGAGTGACCGATGAGGAGGCTGCCTACGGTATAGCTTGGGTTTTTACATGAAATATGAAATCCAAGTCTAGCCGCTAAGGTCAAGATGTTATAGCAAAGTGATTAATGAATAACTGAGATTTATAGAAGAATTGAAGCAAGCAATAAAAGAATATATAATATATTGAGAGTGTGATATTGGTTTTTGAATTGATTGATTAGCAATTACACTCAGAATATTTATTACTTCAAGGCCATAAATATAGTGACTTGGCGTAAAGTTATAGCTTGTAGTGCAGATAATCCAAATTTTGCTCCAGTGGAAAAATATCCAGATTTAAGTATAAAAACACTGGGACAGTATTTCTCTGTCTTGTAAGTCTTCACATCTCAGTACATTTTTCTTATTCTGCTGTGGAACATACCATTCAAAATAAATTAAGTTTCATTTATCTACATAGTATATTTTCAGCAAATGGGTTTTTCAGATAGTTCATGATTTACCTAAATTTGTAATTGCAAAATTCTTGCACCAACCCTATCCATTTTATATAATTAAGATCTGGGGTCATAGTAGCTATTTTATTTTAAGAGTCAAAGTCCTTTAGGACCCCTTTTATGCGATAAAAGCTCCAGCACTCATAGAATTCATATGAGCGTCAGCGCTTTTACCGCAACTCATGAGAAAAAAAACATTAACAGCTTGAAAAAAGGGGGCCTTAGGTTAATATAGGAAAGAGTTTTAATTAAGCTCTAAAATATTTAAAATACCTATTTGGTATAAAAATGGTTTTGCAACACTGGATGAAAAAAAATCAAATAAAAAAACAATGAACTAGTGCAGAATGATCTCTTATTACCAAACAGCTGTACTCAAAGGCGATTAACCATTTTGCTAACTAAAATCCAGATTGGGCTTGAAAACCTCATTCCATGCTACTGAAGACTTTAATGACCTAAAAAAGAATACTAAAACAGCAGTGTCATTAAGAACAACGTGTGAAAATGGAAAACAATGTGAAAATCCAATATTCATAAGAGACTTTAGCAGACCATTACTAAAAAAACATGAAAACACCAGAGTCTCAGAGGAAAAGACATTGATCCCAAAAGAAGTCACTAACAGCACAGAGAAAATGGTGGAATGTTCTCCTAAATATGACAAGGTAGGAAGAGAATGATTTAGTCATTTCCTAGTATATGAGCAAGTATACTACCATACTTCATAAACTTGCCCTTGGGGTCCCTCAGCGATTCAGGTTTTTAAGATATTCAATGAAGGTGCATGAGATATTTGCATGCAAATATTACCATATTTCCTTAATTCTAAGATGCACCCCCATTTTGTAAAACTGAAAAATATACATCTCTCTACTGCCTCCCTCCCACCTTGTTAATACCAGTTATTTTACTGTTGGTGGAGAGGATGCCCCTCGTGCCAGAAGTCAGCCACCCCTACACCAGAATTCCTTGGTCACTCAGCTCATGTACAAATTTAGCATGTGCAAGGAGTACCGTCAGGGTCAGCGGGCTGGAAAAGAGGCCACCAACTTTTATTGCTGAGCCAGCACTGGAACTTAACCACTAGAAGATCGCATACCCTAGGGTAGGCACAGTGAGACCACAGAGGCATTGGGGGGGGGGGGGGGGAGGAACGAGATAGGGGCTCAGAGTCATGCGGGTGAGCACATGTCAGCCAGAAACACACATGGCAGATAGATGGCGACAGAGCATGAGTCCAGATGCAGAAAGTATACCATGCAGTTCTGTTCCCCACCAGCTCTTCAACAGTATGATACTAGTACTGAAAGGTGCCCAAGTCCGCAGATCCCCAAAGCCCCCAATGACTAAGTAGATGTTGTAGTGGAGAGAATAAGAAATTAGGCCACATGATTTAAAATTATGGACCTCGATTTTAAGACCCCATTGAATGTAAACTGCACCTACTTTCCATAGATGTTAAAATTGGCAAAAAAATGCATCTCAAGGAAATACAATATATCTAGTGCATATTCTATAGATATCTTGGAAACCTGAGTGACTGAGGATCTTCAGGATATGTATGGGAGTCACTGCCCTAGTAGAAGTGGTCTTTATGTATGCTAATGACATGCTAGGCTACATTGGGGCAAGTTCCTTGTGGCATGTTCTTGCACCTAGCCAAAACACAAATTGAATTGAAAAAGCTAAATTTCTTCATTGGTTGGCTAATATCTTTATATATTCTGCCCCCCCCCCCCCCCCCCGCAATGTGTGCGGTGCATTGTGTTTATTGTAGTCCAGCATGTAATTGCATGAAGTCCTGCTTAAATGTGAAATCTTTACTTCAAGTGGTCATTCCCTCACGTGACAACCTTCTGAACCAGCAGAACCTCAATCACACTGTTGTTCACTTACTGTCTTTACAATCTATGTTCCGATTGTCAACCCCTGCCTGGACCCTGTTTCCAGTCACTGAAGTTCTGGCAGATGCATGTGACCCTTACTCTCCAATCAAGTGCTGCCTTCAGTGACCTTGAGTGATTTTCATTGTGACCTAATATCAGGCACTGTCCTGAGTGGTCCCTTTCCTTGCTTTCTAGCCTTGTGGGTGTTCTCCTACACTCCCTTCTCTGCAAGTTAGGTGCTTCATCTTGGCCCACTGCCTTCTTTCTCCTTTTGAGAATGCAGAATCCCTTTTTACCCTACTCCTTAAAAGCACTCCCTATTTACAAGCACCATTTTCTACAATAATGTAACTCAATCTACAGACTTTCCATATCCATCTTTTTACAATAAGAATCAATTCATTTGCAACACTGAACATCCAGTACAAAGAATCTTGAAGCGCAGGCTTCAGTTTCAATTTCTCTGTACTGTATTTTTCTACTTATACTGCAATAAAAGTTGAAATTCATAAAAAACTTTAATTATATGAAATGTGTAGTTTAGAGAAGTTCTTTGGCATAGGGGGTTAAGTTTTTCTACATGATAATTTATGTAGGTAATGAGCAGTTCTGTGTATTTTTAGGGTAAAACACATACCCTAGTTAATGGAAATATTCAAATATCTGTGGTAGCAAAACACTGCTCATCCATAGAAAGAGGTGCTGCTCACGTTCAAACTGGCTGTTTCTGGCCTTGTAAAGCATTCACATGCAGTCTAAGCAAACAATACTATCAAGCTCTCCAACATCCACAAACACACTGTTTTAAAACTTAAGTTTGTTATGAGATGTTGAGTATTTCTGAAAACATTTATGATGTAAAATCTTCAGCAGTAAGAAAACATTTGCTAATACACTGTATTTAAAAAAATATTTTCAATTTCCCCCATCCATTCTTGGGGAATGAAAAAATATACAGCTATGGCTTAGCTGGTAAATTTAGAATAAATCTTAAATTTCACCTCATGTGTGCTCTAATATTTCTTTTATCCCTATGGCAAGGGAGATAAGCAGGGGAGAAAAAGCAGTTGGGAATGAGTATTGGGAACCAAACAAGCTGGAGATTTGGAAATAAGTCTGGGTATCTTGTCCAACCGAGTACAGGTTTTAAAAACTGCTTACACAGGGTTGACGTCCAAGTGAGAAATAGCCTAAGGTGCAGTTTGCTATACAGAATTTAAGTGTGACTTAAACCGAAGCTATTAATGCATTTTCCCTTTTTATTTCTCTTTTATAGTTTTGCTCCTTCTTCTTTGGAGCATTTTCAGCCAGTGAACAAGACAATTTCAATCAGACATTGTGTAGTTTGGCAACAGCAAGTGACAATGAAGAGGAATATTTCAATAATGAGCAACTCTCCCAAACCTTCTGAGTCCGGCCAAGGAATGGAAGGCATTTCCTGGATTCTACTTACCACATGACCATATATATTCATAAATGACTTAGTAGTGCATAGCTTTGCCAGGCTTTAAAAAGAAAGGCTTAGGCTTTTCTTAATCATATGTATATTAAACAGTAGTACCACCACTGATTAATTATTGAGCAGATTTATATAACTAGCATATTTTCCTAAAGTTATACAGTTGGCAGGTCTCCAAATATGCACCTCATGATGGTTAGCTAATGAAACTATATGCTCAGTTTTAAGTCAAATAAATTCTGTAATCTAAAAGGGTTTATTTGTACAAAATATCACAGATGTTCCTCATCTACTAGTCTAGGGGAAACACAGCTGTTTACTCCTCTCCAGTGTTCCAGGTAAGTCACTGTTTTTGTGTTCAAAGGACTCACCAAGTCAATGCATAACTTCCCTAGCCAAAGATGTAATAGATCATGTGTGTTTACAACACAAGAGCATTGTGTGATATCACAGACCACATTGGCTCATATGAAAAATTATTATGCTTTAAGAGACTTATTAAAAAAAAAAAGTTAACACTTTTAGATTAGATTTCTTAAAAAGGCATTTTACTTCAAATACTATATTTATTAAATATTTTTACAATTTAAATGTATTTACAGAACTATTCCTGCATAAAGTTACACATCACACATCAAATTCAGGTAATTACCTCTTACGTGAGCAATGATAGTCTCTTAACAAAAACACAAAATCTTTTTACACAGACTAAAAGACTTGCTTCATTCTTTCAGCTATTTTGTTATTTTTGTTGTGAAATGCTTCATGCAGCCAGCTTCCATAATCTGATTTTCAGATTAGAAGCTACATATTTACCAAACACAGACATTACTGCAGCAGAATCTCTACTCTGCAAAATTAAAATAGGTAGTGAGCTGGAGACTGGGCTTGATGGACCATTGATCTGACCCAGTAAGGCTATTCTTAAACTCCATGTAAGAGTCTGACTGGGATCCCTTTTTAAACAGACCCAGCAGAGCCTAAGACATTTTTACAATAAGTGGTAATAAATCAGAGAAAATGCTAGACATCAAACTGCAGCATTTCTTAATGCTTTCTTGATAGGAGCCTTTTTGAAGTGGCACTCAACAGGTGACTTTGCCTATGTCTTAGAGGAGAAGCTATTGTCTGTTTGCCAGCATTTTATCTTATCCACAAAATACTAGCTTATGCAAATAATAGTTTAGCTTTGACAAGTCTGCTTTTAAACAAACTGAACAAAATTTTAATTTGATAGAATCCCACAAGCTTCCTACTCTGCAGTAAGCAGAGTATCCTGCCACTTTAGGTCATCTTTTTCCACATGTCTATACATTCCTTTTTAAAACATCTCTTTATGGAAATCATCATTCCATACATCTTCATGTTAATTCAGTAGTACTTCATGGAGCATTATGCTGCACATCAGAAAAGAGTTAACCATAAAACTAAACTATGAAAGGAACTATAAGGTGTGTTCCTTTTCCATCAGAAAATGAATAGCTTAGCCCTCTTTTCTCACAGATCAGCACCTAACACACCAGCAGGTTGTGGGCTGCTCCAAATAAAATGATATAACTTAACATGATGTTTGTATGCTACTAAATGATCATAAGTTTTATCCTTGCAAATTATTCCCTACTCTAGCTGCAGAAAGTGCACCATCTCTGAAGGCTGGGATCCAATAAGTTAATGTATTTGTTATCACATTTCTAGTATTATGAAAATGAGCTAACATTAGATCCCATGACCTAATTCTTAGGTAACATTACTGCCATGATAAGCTTATAAAACCCGATTGGTTCCAACTTGCTTTTGTTACCACTTTGTTGTGCGCAGACAGCTTTAATAAGGTTACTGGAAGAAATCAGGCTGGCATATTCAGAATGCACATCTTAAAACCACTAAATAAATGAACACTCAGGCATGTAATGAAAAAATACTAATTCTTTATAATACAGTATTGCTTTACAAATATAGATGGAAAAGCATTTATTACTGGTCTTTGGTGTGTCTGGTGAGGGACAGAGTTTGCTACTTCCAAATTTGATCTTATGTGACGCAAGGCAAAATGGCTTAAAACACTGTTTACTTTTGTGCAACTGCATTACTACAAAAGGTTCAAAAATCAGACCTATCAGGTGACAGCTGTTATGCCACTAATCTTTGAAGCTCATGATATCAATTGCAGACCCTGAATCACTAGAGACTGGATATTTTTGAATATGGCCACTTTTTTCAGGAAAAAGGAGCTGACTGGTCCACAAAGAGTGTTCCCAAACGAGCAGTAATAGTGGGTATGTTGTGAAAAATGACCATATCAAGGGATTAATTTATAGAGTTGGGGGAGGGAGTTCTATATTCTACTTCTAAGGGTGTTCTTTTCATGTTACCACAATACAAGGATTTTTTTGAATACCTTTCATTTAAAACCAAAACCTATTGAAGCGCACTATCAGCCTGTCTCTGATGGGGTAATGTTTAGCCAAGTTCTTAAGTAGATTGATGCTATTTGGCCTCAGACACTAACATTATTATAAAGGAGGGAGAAAATTTAAAAATATTTTTCTTGGATATGAAAAAACTAAGACAGTAACATCTTGCAATATCAATATACTGCACAAATAAAACTAGACAAAAGCAATGTATCCTCCACATAAAAAAAAAAAAAAAAAATGGAATCTGGACTTGGGATTCGTCAGGTGCCCTGGAACACTGCCCATTGCCACCTACTGTTTTCACCCAGCAGCAGCTTCAGCAACATTAGCCGTTGCCCTTGAAGCAAAGGATTGTGCTGCAAAAGTGCTCTTCAATGAATACACTAGTGCAGGGGTGGGCAACTTCAGTCCGAGGGCCGGAATCTAGTCAGGTTTTCAGGATTTCTCCAATAAATATGCATGATTTGCATATTAATTGGGGGAAATCCTGAAAACCAGACTGGATTCCGGCCCTCGAGGACCGGAGTTGCCCACCCCTGCACTAGTGTATACAGGGAATAAGAGAGAAATCAGAACATGTGGACAAACTACAAACCTCTGCAGTCAGATTTTGGACCCCCTTACTTCCTCAGCTTTGTTCTCACTAGATTCTTCCCTGTGCTGGTACTTTCATGGGAGAGGTAGATGCTAAGGGTTGAGAAAGCTGCAAATTGGATTTGAAGCTGGGTAAACATTTTTTAAATAAGGAAAACTTATGAAAGCAAACAAATTCTCTGCCACTTGCCTACCACCACTTACCCACATTTTATCATAGCATTGATTTGTACTGCTAAGATGCTCTTTTAGAAGTTTCACAATTTTGCTTGCTGAGGTTCTTTAAGGCATTCTGACATGTCATTTATGGTGATTTCAAATGTATACCAAATATTATGCCAGTTTAGGAATAGTACATAAATTGTCTCACAAATGAATACTTAACACACTATAAATGAATTGCCTGTTACAAGCATGATGCACAGATATAGTAAAGTGACATGTACATAGTACATGTTAAACAATTTTAAATAAAAGTTTAGACATACAGTTACGCAAATATACAGTACAACTTCACAAACATTAAAAAAAAATTATACAAGTTGAGGTAACATGACAAAACAATTATTAAACAGTGAAACCAGGCAGTACATCCCTTTTTAAAAACTACACATTTCCTGTACCTAACCTGTAAGAAAGACCTGAATTTGGAAAAACAAGCTTCTTATGACTGCTGCCATGGTTTCACTGTATACATATCTAACATCAGATGTTACCCACTGTTTTGTACATATGTGTGTGTGTATGTGTGTGTGTGTAACATGGCTTTAGTTTAGGCTTCTATAGCTATATAATGTTTCTAGCAACAAACAGTTAATGAGGGGAACACCAACCCAAGAATGGAACCTTACAGCAGTTATCTTGTATGTTAGCCTCCAAGAGAAAAGCTAACTGGAAAATTTTAGAAATATGGAAGCTACAATCTCATGGAAACGGTATATTTCATACTGACTTAAGTAAATGTAAACAGAGTTGATTTTCAAAATCTCCAAATGTCAATTATAAATAATGCAAATATTAGAAATGGGGTAAATTTATTAGACTTGCACCTACTGTTTGTTATAGCACAAATGGGATGGGTTGGGATCTTTCCCTCCTCTTCAAAGAATGAAGTGAATTAGGGAAAGTACCCTGAATTGTTATGTACAATGCAAAAGAAAAAAAAAATGGCAATACTTCTACTGTGCTTACCAAAAAGGTGATATTTCTACATAGCTACATATTTTCTAAGTGCAAATATTTCATAAAATTTGGATGAGAAAAGACTGATTTTAATTTTCTACATTCAGTTCAGCTTTTTACTGTAAAGTTCACTGTTATTCATTTCAAATTCAGAACCTGTCTTTAAGTAGCAACCATAAGGCTGAGGTTTGCCCCATCTTGGGATAATAAAACCATGAAGAAAAAGCTTCAAGTCTCATTTTCTTCAGTTCTTGATAGCTGGCAGATACTGCACAATTAAATTTATATTAGTGTTTCTTAGAAGGACCTGAACTGTTTAAAAAGGAGGAGGGGCAAAGAAGCTAAACAAGTAACTGGCCACTGAAATTAGTTACAAAGAAAATAGATGGTCCTGCCAGCAGGAAACTGTGGATGTGAAGGCAGAAGTTTGGGATAATGAGCAAAAGTGTCAAAAGTCCACATTTAACTTAGTCTGTATATTCAGCTACTATAGAAAGAAGAACAGTGATGTCATCTGGTTTTCCTCCTGAAAGAAATAAAAATAAAAAACACCCCCAATGAGACCATCAGTTGGTTGCTATATTTATACAAAAAAGCAGCATTAGTAACATGCAAAAAGCATGCAGAGCCCAGCTCATGAGATTGGCTGTTAACTGCCAACTAAGCCATACATTTCAGTCCTAGGTACCATCATACATAGCAAAAAAAACAAACAAATCCCAACCCCCCACCCCACCCAAAAAAAACCCCCAAAAAAACTACACAGCTCAGTCACTTGGACAAGTGAGTCAGATCTGACAATGCCAGTGGGATAGATCTATTCTTCTAGAAATCAGAAAAAAAACTTTTGAAAAGGTCCTTTTGAGCACGTGCCAGCAGCTTGCATCTTTGAGCCAGTCTGTTCTATTTGCATCTCCCAGATGGATGATCTCTCCCTGCTCTTTTCTTCATTTTTCCTTTCTCCAAGTTCAAGGAATATGAAGGTCTGCTCTAAGGAATTTTGTCCCCAGGAGAGGCATCTGAGACTCTGATACTGCCATGTAGATACAGGCAGTATCAGAGTCTCTCAGTATCAGTATCTCTCACCTTCCAAGCAAAGAAGGAACCTCACTATGGAGAGACAGAGAGAGATAGAGAGAGAGACGAGAGAGATAGAGAGAGAGACAAGAGAGAGACAAGAAACAGAGAGAGAGACAGACAGACAGAGAGAGACAGACAGACAGACAGAGAGAGAGAGACTCAACCAGAATGGGAGGGAGGAGAGAAAGGGCGAGAGAGACCCACAACATGAAGGGAGGAGAGAGACCCAATCACAAAGGGAGTGAGGAGACAGAAATGCCCAACCACGAAGGGAGGGATAGGAGAGAGAGAGAGGATCACAGGAAGATTTGCTGGGAGAAAGAGATGCAGGCAGGGGAAATAGGGTGATGTTTTTTCCATCTCTATTTCCAGAATCTAGCCCTCTCAAACAAGGGAAATAGTGACAGGTAGTAAGGAGAAAAATGGTGAGCACAGAGTAGTGGGCAGAGGGAAGGGAGATGATGGTGCTCACAAATTGCAGGGAAGAGATTTGAAAAGGAGGAAGAAAAGTTGATCATGAAAGAAGGATATAGGACAGAAAGTGTGAATTGACAGAGCACAGGAAAGCAGAACCAGAGATGCAGAATGAGATGATTAGAAAGATAAAAACACCAGACAACAAAAGGTAAGATAAATGATTTTATTTTTAGTTTAGTAAAGGGGGGGGGGAGGTAATGGGATTTGAAATACTGCTCTTCTATGGGACAACTAAATTGAAATGTGTCAGTTCTGAGAATTTGTCTGCTATGTATTTTAATTTCAGGTCCTTCCAATTCAAATACCTAGTAGGATTTTAAAACAATTACAGAGGGTTTTCTCTAATTTTATCTGGGAGGGGAAGCCACCAAGAATTTCTTTAGAGCAACTTAGGCCAGTGTTTCTCAACTTCAAGCCAAGTACCCCCTTAATCTAATAAATATCAAATGAGTACTCCCACTCAAGCTCCTCCCCAGACCTGCCCAGGCTCCACCCCCATAAAAGTACTAATTGTAATGCAATTTCTTCTATCCATTTTTTTCATATAACACAATATAATCTTAATAATACATAATGGTAAGTTGGTACATATAATACAAGGGCTGGGCACTGCTAAGACCCCCTGGTAATTTTCCCAGCGTAATATTGAACGCTGGGAAAATTACCAGGGGGTCTTAGCAGTGACCAGCCCTTGTATTATGTGTTGATTTCTACTTTCCCATCTTTAGAGACTTTTTCAACTATATAGTTTGCACTAATTCTCTAATGTAGCCACAAAATAAAAAGAACCACAAAGCAGAGAAAATGTTAATCATCATTTATATCTGGGGTTTTTTTTTCAAAGATGTCAAGGCAGATGACTTTAAAATATGCAATGTTACCTCAGTAACAACTATAGAAAAAGAGACAAGTATAGTGCAAAATATAGACAGCAGAGAAAAACTGATGGACAAACACTCACTAAAAACAGTGGTAGTCCAGCCATCTAATGAGATCCTTCTAAAGCATTACATGGCTGTAAAGGGTCACTGTACCCCCCCCTTATATCCCTCTTCTAGAGAGTCACTCCCATGTGGATGACTTGTACTGCTTGTCCAAAGAGAAAGAGGGCAGCAGGCAGATATTCTCACATGTGGGTGAAGTCATCCATGAAGCCTGGCAAGAACAGTTCAAAAGTGTACCATCACTTTAAAAGTCTTGAGACTGCCCATACCATGCATGTTGACGACTTCCCGCCCAATGTCAACTTGTGGGACTTTTAGTTCAGTAACAAAGCTAAGAAGCCAACTAGGGGAAGAGGGAGGGTTATGAGAATATCTGCCTGCTGCCCTCAGATAACACCTGCTACAGGTAACTGCTTTATTTGTGATAAGCAAATAGCATATTCTCACATGTGGGACTCCGTCTGGAATGATTCTCCAAACAATAGTGGGATGTGAATGAATGGAGGACCATGTAACTGCTTTACAAATGTCCTAAATGAGCTACTGAAGTTACCATTGCTCTAACTTTGTGTGTTGTGACATGGCCTCCAAGTCTCAGCCTAGCAAAAGAAGATACAGTCCACTAGCCATGTGGAAATGGTTCGCTCAGTGGCAGGAATTCCAAGTCTGCTCAGATCAAAAGACAGAACAGTTGTGTGGAAGTTCTGTGAGGTTTGGTGTGATCCAAGTAATAAGCAAGAGCATGTTTACAATCCAATGTATGGAGTGCAGCTTCACCAGAGTGATAATGTTGTCTTCGAAAGACCAGGAGAATTATGGACATTTAGATGAAATTGAGATGACCTTCGAGAGGAACTTGGGACGAGTGTGAAGAACTATATAGCACAGTTACTTACCGTAACAGGTGTTATCCAGGGACAGCAGGCAGATATTCTCTATACGTGGGTGACATCATCAATGGAGCCCCCTAGAGGACGTTCTCGCAAGCAGACTTGCTTGAAGATCTTCGAACTTGCGAGTGTACCGCGCAAGCGCGAGTGCCCCTCCTGCCCGACTCAGGACATGCGTCTCCTCAGCGTGGCTTCAGTTCAGATAGCCAGCAAAGAAGCCAACCCGGGGAGGTGGGTGGGATGCAAGAATATCTGCCTGCTGACCCTGGATAACACCTGTTACGGTAAGTAACTGTGCTTTATCCCAGGACAAGCAGGCAGCATATTCTCTACACATGGGTGACTTCCAAGCTAACTACAAAGGGAAGGTGGGAGAGTTGGCAATTAACGAGAACAGGTGTTGCAAAACGAACTGGCCAAAATGGCCATCATGCCTGGAGAAAGCATCCAGACAGTAGTGAGAGGTGAAAGTATGAACCGAGGACCAAATGGCAGCCTTGCAGATTTCCTCAAGAGGAGTTGATCGGAGAAAAGCAACAGACGCCGCCATCGCTCTGGCCATCGCTCTGACCTAGTGTCCCATGACTCGACCCGACAGCGGCCAACCAGTTAGAAATGGTCCGCTTAGAAACAGGACACCCCAACCGATTGGGATCGAAAGAGAGGAAAAACTGAGTAGTCCGATGAGGAGCAGTGCGCTCCAAGTAAAAAGCCAGCGCACACTTACAGTCAAGAGTATGCAAAGCCACCTCTTCAGGGTGAGAATGGGGCTTTGGAAAAAATACCGGAAGAACTACGGACTGGTTGATGTGAAAATCCGAAACAACTTTGGGCAAGAACTTAGGATGTGTACGGAGAACCACCTTATCATGATGAAAAACAGTGAAAGGCGGGTCCGCTACTAAAGCTTGGAGCTCACAGACCCTATGCGCAAAAGTGAGAGCAATAAGAAACACAACTTTCCAAGTGAGAAACTTAAAGTGAACCCGAGCAAGCGGCTCAAACGGAGGCTTCATCAAAAGAGAAAGAACCATGTTAAGGTTCCAACCACCGGAGGAGGTTTAAGAGGGGGATGAACATGGAACAGACCCTTCATGAACTGGGAAACGACAGGATGAATAGAAAGAGGTTTCCCGTCGATCAGCTGATGAAAAGCAGCAATGGCACTGAGGTGGACTCGAATCGATGTGAACTTGAGACCAGCACCAGATAAGTGCAGCAGATAATCCAGCACAGAAGACAAGGAGGCAGATCACGGCTCTTGACGCTGTGCAGCACACCAGGAAGAAAAACGGGTCCACTTCTGATGGTAACATTGGCGAGTGGACTCCTTCCGGGACGCCTCAAGAACATCCAGGACCGACTGAGACAGTTTCAAGTTTATTAGGATTTTATATACCGCCTATCAGGGTTATCTAAGCGGTTTTTACAATCAGGTACTCAAGCATTTTCCCTATCTGTCCCAGTGGGCTCACAATTTATCTAACGTACCTGGGGCTATGGAGGATTAAGTGACTTGCCCAGATGGAAAGAGGCCATCAAGTCTCGAGGAACCAAGCATTTAAGTGAAGGGACTGCAGGTTGGGATGAAGCAGAGATCCCCGACTCTGCGTAAGCAGCAAAGGAAAAACAGGAAGAAGAGGCTCCCTGACACTGAGTCGCAGCAGAAAGGAGAACCACGGTTGTCTGGGCCAGAGGAGCAATCAGAATCATGGTGGCGTGAATGGACTTGAGCATGACGATAGTCCTCAGAATCAGAGGGAACGCATACAGAAAAAGGTCCATCCAATCCAGAAGGAAGGCATCCGCCTCGCTCTGGTGCGGGGTGTAGACCCTGGAGCAGAAACAAGGCAACTTGTGATTGAGGGGGGACGCAAATAGATCGACATCTGGAGTCCCCCACCGAGCAAACACCTGACGAAGAGTCGAGGAATAAATTGACCATTCGTGAGGCTGAAGGAGGCAGCTCAACCTGTCGTCAAGACAGTTCTGGTGGCCCTGAATGTGGACCGCCTGGAGAAAGATGTTGCGGCAGATTGCCCAGGCCCAGAGCCGCATTGCCTCCTGGCACAGGAAAAGAGATCCCATGCCCCCCTGTTTGTTGATATAATACATGGCTCTCTCGTTGTCCGTGCGGACTAGCAGGACACTGTCGCGGAGCAGATGACAAAAAGCTTTCAGAGCGTTGAACACTGCTCTGAGCTCCAGCAGATTGATGTGACAGAGACGGTCTGCACTGGATCAAAGCCTCTGGGTGCGAAGACCATCCAGATGAGCCCAAGCATAGGCCGATGAGTCCATCGTAAGAACCTTCTGCAGAGGAGGGGCGTGAAACAGCAAACCTCTGGAAAGATTGGTAGAGAGCATTCACCAACGGAGAGATTGTTTCAACAAAGGAGTCACGACAATGAGTCGAGACACTGGATCCCGATCCTGATTCCTGAGACGCCAGAGTCCACCGGGGTTTGTGGAGGTGAAGTCTGGCAAAAGGAGTCACGTGAACCATGGAGGCCATGTGGCCGAGCAGGACCATCATCAGATAGGCCAGGACCAAGGACAGGAGAAACACCCTTCGACAAAGATGAATCAGGGCCTTCTGACGAGGTCGAGGCAAAAAGGAGCGAAGACGACAGGTGTCCAGAACCACCCCAATAAACTCGAGGGACTGAGAGGGACATAGCTGAGACTTGGGAAAATTCACCTCAAAGCTGAGGCTTTGAAGGAGTGAAATAGTCTGATTTGTTGCCCTCAGGACCGCCTGGCGGGACAACACTTTGATGAGCCAATCGTCAAGGTAAGGGAAACACCTGAAACCTCTGCAGGCAAAGGGCCGCGGCCACCAATACCAGGCACTTCGTGAACACCATCGGGGAGGCAGCCAGACCAAAGAGAAGAACACGGTATTGGAGGTGGAGATCCCCCACCCGGAATCTCAGATACCGGTGAGAAGCCGGATGAATCGGCACGTGCGTGTAGGCCTCCTTGAGATCCAAAGTGCACAGCCAGTCCCCTTCGTCCATCAGGGGATACAACGTAGAAGAGTGAACATTCTGAACTTTTCCTTGACCAGAAATTTGTTCAGAGCCCTGAAGTCCAGGATTGGACGCAGGTCTCCTGTCTTCTTGGGAACCAGAAAGAACCGGGAATAAAACCCTGTATTGAGCTGATCCGGGGGAACCTCCTCGACTGCCTTGAGGCGAAGGAGGGCCTGCGTTTCCCACAGAAGAAGGGGAAGGTGCGACCTGGAAGAAGGAAACTCTCCTGGCGGAAGATCCGGGGGTAGGATAGGGATAGGATGTGAAGGTAAAGTTATAGTTTAGAACTTGGTTCGCCATCATCGAGTTCTGATAGAGACGGCGGCTGAACTTGTCCATCGTATGCCCTTCCCTGCCCGGAGGGTCAGCAGCGTAGACCTTGGGAGGAGTTAGATTTCTTTAAGGAAGTCTTGACCACCAGCGACTGATGGGAAAGCTGCACATTCTTGAAACCCTTGACTGGGACCGTCCGATAACGAGACTCCATCTTGGAGGGAATGGCAGTGACGGCATAAGGAGTCTCCAAATTCTGGAGGAAAGTTTGCCGGAGCACCTGATGCAAAGGCAAACGCAAAGCCTCACGGGTGGATGAGGGAGCCCCATCTCCGCCAAATACTCTTGAGCAGGGGTAGGGAACTCCTGTCCTCGAGAGCCGTATTCCAGTCAGGTTTTCAGGATTTCCCCAATGAATATGCATGAGATCTATTTGCATGCACTGCTTCCAATGCATATTCATTGGGGAAATCCTGAAAACCCGACTGGAATACGGCTCTCGAGGACTGGAGTTCCCTACTCCTGCTCTTGAGTATACCGGGACGCGGATTGGAGATCAAGTTTGAGAGCCTGGCCCATGTCTGAAACAAACCAGGTAAAGGAGGTCCAAGAAGACTCATCCTCCGGAGGTGAAGTAGACCGAGACCTCGGAGCAGCCGAGAAAGAGGGGGAGGAGACTTCCCTCGAATAATAAGCAGGGGCCTCCGAGTCTCGAGCCCGGGACACCAAGGAGGCTCTGCTGAAGTCCCATGGGGGCGTCGAAGAAAGGCCCCGCTGCAGACGAATTGGGGAGGACCTCGGCGTCCGCGCCACCACCCTCCGAAGCTTCGGAGAGGTCGGCGTGAAAGATGAGTCCCCGACAAACGCCGAAGCAGACAGCCCCCGTCCCAAAGAGAACAGCGGGGGGAAGAAGGCAGACAAGGGTCCTCACCCAAAGACAAGACCACAAAAGTCCCCATGGTACAGGCGGACGGGGGCCTGCCTCGACGAGGCGAGGAAGTCCTCTGCTGCTTCAAAGGGATAGGCTTCGAAGATGTGGAGGTCATAGTCCGGGGTCCCACCCGGACACCCACAAGGTCTCATGCCTCGAATCAGGAGAAGAATCAGTCGAGGGTAAGTGGCGAGACTTGTGAGACTGACCCGAGCAACTGCGGGGGAACGCCCAGGCTGGTCAGACGGAGTTCAGGTCAAGGCCGGGCCAGTTGACCTAGAACAGAAGAAATCTGGGTGGTAAGGATAGCCTTAAGCATGTCCTGAAACATAGGCACCGAAACCAGGGAATGCTGGAATTGGGGTGCAGCAGTGTGCTCCTTCGGTGGCGACCTCAAGGAAGAGTATTCCCTACGTGAGGAGGCACGCTTAGTATGGTGTCTCGAAGAGGCCGAGGACACGGCACTCGCAAGAGACTCTGAGGGTGGCTTCTTTGCCGGCACACCTGAGGAAGGAAGAGGAGACTTACCCGAGGCTGGGATGGCAGGCGGAGACGAGGTCGAGGCCTTTGAAGTTGAGGGCGACTTCATCGAGGTCGAGGTCTTCGAAGCCGAGGCCATTCCCTCGGTTTCCATGGGGCCAAAAAGTTGAAGAATCTTGGCCACACGCCAAAGAGCCCGCAGTTGGAGGGTAGCACAACGTGGGCAAGACTCGGCTTGATGATCAGCACCCAGGCACTTCACACACCAACGATGGGGGTCCGGTGATGGAGATTACCCAGTTGCACTTAGTGCAGTTCTTAAACCCGTTCAGAGGCTGGGACATAGGAAAAAATCCAGCTGCAGCCCTGTGAGGCCAGGCGGCCGAAAAAAAAAAACGACCACCCGGTCAGAAAGAAAAAATAGGAACTTGACAAACAAGACTAACCTGAAAACAAAAAAAGCAAGCCGCGGTGCAAAGAGGCACTATGAATTTGCGCAGAGCAAGGGAGCAGGGCTTCTGGCTCCGCAGAAAACTTAGAACTGAGGCCACGCATGCCCTGAGTCGGGCGGGAGGGGCACCCGCGCATGTGCGGTACACTTGCAAGCTCGAAGATCTTCAAGCAAGTCTGCTTGCGAGAACGTCCACTAGGGGGCTCCATTGATGATATCACCCACGTGTAGAGAATATGCTGCCTGCTTGTCCTGGGATAAAATGGTAGAATGTTACATAAGATGAAACATAGAAATAGACGGCAGATAAGGGCCACGGCCCATCTATTCTGCCCACCCCAATGACCCTCCCCTACCTTTCTCTGTGAATAGATCCCATGTGTCTATCCCATTTGGCCTTAAAATCAGGCACGCTGCTGGCCTCAATCACCTGAAGTGGAAGACTATTCCAGCGATCAACCACCCTTTCAGTGAAAAAGAATTTCCTGTTGTCCCCGTGCAGTTTCCCACCCCTGATTTTCCACAGATGGATCTAACACAAGAGCTTGAAGTTCACTGACTTGACATGCAGAGGTGAAAGCAATAAGAAAGGTTACTTTCCAAGTAAGATGTTTAAGGGATGAGACGAGAGTGGTTCAAAAGGAGACAAAGTGGAAATAATCGCATTAATTTCCCAAACTACAGGAGGTGGCTTGATTGGAGGTCTGGTATGGAAAAGGCCTTTCATGAATCTAAAAAATCAAAGTATGTACAGATAATGGCTTTTTGTCCAGTGGTGTATGAAAAGCACTAATAGCACCAAGATGGCTGAAGTAGTTTTTACTCCAGAGTTAAGAGATATATAGAAGATAATTGGAAGAGAACAGGCACTTGGATCTACAGAGTTAACATTACACCATATCTTTCTTGATGCTTCAATGATGGCCGACACTGGTGCAGATTACATGTAAGCAGTTATTGTTTGAGAGAGAGAGATACCATGCTGAGAGAGACCCTTCGTCTGGAGAAGGAGGAGACCCCTCATTCTTTGTCAGCAAGGTTGGAAAGATTTGAAGTGTTATGGGTTTCCTTTTGCTGAGTAGTAGTAGGAGAGGAAACCATGGTTAACATGGCCACCGAGGTGCTGTAAGAATCATGATGGCTTGTTCTTGGCCATGTCTGAGTAGAAGACGTCACGAGGAAAGGAAATGGAGGGAAAGCAGAAAGGAACTTGTCCCTCCAATTAAGAAAGGTATTGAACATCAGACAATTGGGAGCGTAGAATCTGAAACAGAAGAGAGGAAGCTTGTGATTGTGGGGGAGAAGCTAACAGATTCACTTCTGGGGTTCCCATTATGCAAAGATCTAATGTAAAGTGTTGGAGTTGAGTGATCACTCACACAGTTATAGGAGTCTGCTGAAGTTATCAGCCCAAGATGTTTTCTTTTTCTGCTAGGTAGACTGCTTTCAGGAAAATATTGTGAGGAATTGCCCAGGACCAGATTTGGATTGCTTCTTGGCATAGGGGGAGAGACCCTGTACCTCCCTGCTTGTTTATATAATATATAGCTACCTGGTTGTTTGTGTGGCTGAATACTACTTAATTGAGGAGACGATCCTGGAATGTGTATAGAGCACTGCGAATTGTATGAAGTTCAAGGAGATTGATGTGGAGAGCTTTTTCTGGAGGACTCCAAGAGTCACGGATATGAAGGCTCAATTCCTTCCAAAATTGTGGAACTTGCTCCCTGCGCAGATCAGGTCTCTGGAAAGCCTGATGAACCTTTAGGAAAGCAGTGAAAACCTTCCTCTTCCAATGACCAACCAGAGTCCTGGAACTATATATATGGACTAGAGATCTGCCCTCCCTCGCATCCACTTATCTTGATGCAACCTTGAGTCTTTAAGTGTTTATCGTACCGTGATCATTCTATGTTTACGCTACATTCCTCCACTGTTTGAAACTACGTATACATACAGCCTGCACTTGAAACCCGTCATCAGGTCACCTGCAAGCAGACTCCCAGGGGAAGGGACCCCCAAGTCTAGAAATAGTGGCACACAGCAGGCTGGCTCCACAGATTCAGAGTTTCTCTATGAAGCAGCAGTCTGGCATCTTGAGATTGTGTCCTTTCCTCCAACAAGGAAAGGGGTCTCAAGGCACTGAAGCCACTGAGAAAACAAATCTTAAATGAGAAAAAGAAGCAGAGCAACTGCAAAGACTTCTGCACGGATTGCTTGCAGAAACTGTAACTGGATATGTTTACTAACTCTCAGGCTGAGGGGGTGGAGCATGTGGTCAGAAAAGTTTGTGGATTTCTGCAACTCTTGGATTGCGGGTTGGGATTGAACACCTAGCATATGAAATCCAGAAAGAACATAACAGAATGTGGGTGTAGGCTTCTTTGAGGTCTAGAGAGCGGAGCCAATCGTTCTTCTCTAATAATGGTAATAAGGTTCCCACACAGACAATGCAAAACTTCTCCTTCACTAAGTATTTGTTGAGAGTTTGGAGGTCTAGAATTGGATGGATGCCTCCAGTCTTTTTCAGTACAAGGAAGTATTTGGAGTAGAACCCTCAGCCCCTCTCTGCAGAGGAACTTGTTTTATGGCACTGAGGAGGGCTGAGAGCTCTTTGTGAAGGAGGGCCTTCTGATGGAAGTTGAAGAGAGACTCTTTTGGGGGCTTATATAAGGCTTCCTTCAAGAGGTTGTGAAGAGGAACCTTAATGCAGTCTTTGGGCCACTCTTTATAATCGAGGGAATCCATAAGCTCTGCTCACGACTCTGACTCAGACTCCATGTTTATTGGGAGTGCTTGCCCCATCTGTCATATAAATTTTGTAAAGGACAGATTCTCTGGGGATGACCTTTAATGAAGCAGTGGTATCCTGTAAGACTCATCTGCTGATAGCTCTAGATAATCAGAAGCACTCATGGACAAGTCAGTCCTAAATGTCAGGCCTTGCAGAATGAAATTGACATCGAGATCAATCTCAAGAGTGTTGAGATAAGTGCAGAGACGATTGTTGATGTGAGTGTCGAAATGAACAGAGGAGTATCTGCTGATAAACTGTGTTCCTTAGATCAGTGTTCTTCATCCACCGGTCCACAGAAATTTCCTGCCAGTCCATAGGGCCGGCATGTGCATCAGGCCCAAAACTGTGTTCTTTAACTGCCAGTCCGCAGTGCGATCAATGCATTGTTAATAAGATTATATTGTGTGTATATATGAAAAATGAATGGAAAAAATAGTGTTACAATTAGGACTATGGGGGCAGGGTCTGGGGTGGAGATTGGGTAGAGATGGGCAGGGTCTGGCCCACAACTTAGCCCAGTGTTTTTCAACTGCCGGTCTGCGGACAGATGCCGGTCCACAAAATAATTATTTTATTTCTGCTGGTCCATAGGTGTAAAAAGGTTGAAGAACACTGCCTTAGATGATGATACATGCCTCGATACAGAGCCTCGACGTTGTTGTGTCTGAGCTCAATGCTTCAATGAAGCTCTTGGGAGTTGCTCGGACTGAGTTGATGCTGTGGGCGTAGAAGCAGAAACTGACAAGAGTCCATCTGCAGTCACCAAGCTAGTTTTTCTGCAACAGGGGTGGCACTGGTACCCATTTTGGCAAGGATACATTAGGAACTGATTATGTTGGGTGTAGAGGCGTTGGGGTCCTCGATGTTGAGGCATACCTCAGAGAAGTATCCAACTGCAGAGAAGGCAATCTGGAATTGAGCGTTGACACTTGGAGTGTGTCGATGGTGATGATGTCAATGCCCGTCTTGAGGGGGAAAGGCGTTTTATTATTTCTTACGAGCTTCCCCCGAGGCAAGTAGCACTGACAAAGAGGATGAATGGGTTGTTGATGCTAGATGTTAAACATCAGTGGCAGAATCTCCAGTCATCCTCAATGAAATTGACCTGAAAATTTTTTCATATAACAACTTCATGGCTTTAAGCAACTTCTTCTGCAATTTTAAGTAGAGATGGTAGAAAATGTCTCTGAGTTTAGGATCTAGGCACCGGACATAGCAATTATGCAGGTCTGTATCTGAAGTGGTCCTTTGGTACTCAAAGTTACAATGCACCTGCAAGCCAAAGCACCTTCTCACAAGGCTGGCAAAACGATGGATGTTTTGATGCAGTTAGGGTTTCAGTGTACAGACCATCCACTCTACTCACCAGATCTTGCTACATCTGACTATTTTCCGTTTTCAAACCATAAAGAGTTTGAAAGGGTGACAATTTGCATGATTTGGAGGTGTTTGCAGCAGCAAAGCAGTATTTCAATTACCAGACATCAAAGCATATTTTGGAAGGGTTACAGAAACTTCAGACACGAATTACCAAGTGTGTTGAACTTAGGGGTGAATATGTGGAATAACTTGTAAGTTTCATGGCTCCACGTCATTCCCTTCTTGGTTGGGCTGAGAACTTTAACACCTTCTCGTATATTAGGAACCAAAAATGTATTACCATTGCTTACTGCGAGTCTCTGTTTTCTTTAATAAAGATAATTTAACATAGAATTGTGCCTCACATCTCAGGCCATTTCAGTGGGAAGCTAGCCACACATGGACTGAAAATATTCAATACATACCTCTTACATTCAAACCATTGTCACATGCAAACTGTGCAAAAGGGGACATGTAATTGGGGTCGTAGGCTAGCTCATGAGCTTGTTCGGCAATGCTCCGTGCAGTCTGTTGTACACTCTCATAGTTTGAATTCTAAAATAAAAAAGAGGCATCAATTACAGTGGCTAAATTGTACTCTATTTCTACTCTTCAAGCAGTCATTTCATCTGCAAGTCAAATTGGAAAGAAAGTGCTTCAACTGAATTCTTGAAACTATTGTCGTTAAAAGGATGCTTTTCAAGTTCAAGTGGTAATTTACTGGCTTAAAAACTCAAGTTCGATCTGTTGTACACTTCCCCCTCTGTATTCCCGGTTTCCGTTATCTACGGATTCACTTATTCGCGATTTTAAATCTAAAATTCCTTTTTCTTTTTTTGGGCTATTTTAAGCCCTGTAAGCCCCCCCCCCCCCTTAAGCCTTACCTGGTGGTCTAGCAGATTTTCAGGCAGGAGCGATCTTCCCACGCTCCTGCCCTGTGTAGATCGCTCACAGGAAATGGCTTGAGAGACTACAGGAGCTCAAGGCAGCCATTTCCTGTGAGCGATCTGCACGGGGCAGGAGCGTGGGAAGATCGCTCCTGCCTGAAAACCCGCTAGACCACCAGGTAAGGCTTAAGGGGTGGCTTTCAGGGCTTAAAATAGCTGGGGGACGCGGGGGTTAGGGACAGAAACGGCCTGAATATTATTCACAGTTTTTTTAATACTTGCGGGCCGGCTCTGCCCCTAACCACCGCAAATATGGAGGGGGAAGTGTATTTGAAGGCAAATCTCTTTCAAATTAGCTCCCATCTGAAATTCTAGTACATTAGTTTGTTAATGTTTCAAAAAATATCAACATCCTCAAACAGCTGCATCTATAGAAAAGGATTAATGCACTCAAAGCTCATTTATAGAAATATGATCAACTCTCTCCATCTTCAAGGCTTTCAGTTCCATCCTAAATATTTTTAGTTGTAGCTCAAGGGAAGTTACATTCAAGTACAGTAGGAAAAATGTAGAATAAAGAAGTTAATGTTCTTAAAATTAATTGCATCATTTATTAACCCCTCAGTTACCTTTAATTTTTTAAGCTCCTGAAGGATCATATAGTCTGGCATATTGTCAAACAGGCCATCAGTTGCAGTCAGAATGATGTCTCCTAGCTGAACATCAAAGGAACTGCTATCTGCAGCATCAGGGCTATGAAAAGATGATACCAAATTAGAGGAATGCACTCTGAAATTCAACATCAGTAAAACAAACCAATGAAAATGCTATATCTGAAAACAGTGCGCCTGGATTCAATTTTCAGGAAAAGCTTCCAACCACGAATATATACTACACTCCTTGCATAAAGAGCTATAGACATAAGACACTTTTTTCTGCTGAAAAACTATGTATCAGCTCCAATGTTAATAGCTTGTGCAATTAGGACAAATAAAGCTGCAAGATTCTATTATGCAAAGAAATTCTGAGAAAAGCTTTCACTATGCAAATCATAGCCCACATGTAACACTTCATGGGTAGCAAGTAAAATAATTTCTATAATCTAAGAACATACAAAGCCAGTCATTTATTTGGATGCAATAGTTAACCCTTTATTTGGTATTATTGCTCAGAAGCAACATGTGTTTCTATGGCTCTTATGGGAGATCTGCATCTCCAAATGCAGGTTACTTGACACCATTGCTCTTGTTGAACATCAAGGTAAAAATGGCTTCTTTTCATAACATCTGCCAATTAAAGGGTTAAAATAAATCCTAAGTCATCAGCAACTTGTGAGAAAGCTGCGATGGGGCCTGTGCTGCCGACAATGTGGTTTGTTATAAGGTACTGTATTTCGGTCTCGCGGTTGGGGTTTGGATGGGTTGGAGAGATGAAAGGGTCAGCAGGGAGACGGGGTGTGCGGCAGGGGGGATTAAAAAATGCTCCATGGGGGGATGGGAGGAAGGGAGGGATAAGAGCAGCAAGGGTTCTACTGCACAAAGGATGGGGAGGGAGAGATAAAAGCTGCAAAAGTTCTGCTGCACAAGGGGAGGGATAGAAAGATACTTCACAAGGGGATGGGTGAGCGGGGAGGAAAAATGTTGCACATGTGGGGGAGAGAAAGGAAATAGGAAGAATTAGGGTGGAGGAGAGGAAGGGAGAGATAATCATTATACATAAAAAAAAAATAAGACCTCTCCAAAAATAAGAACTAGTGCCTTTTTTGGGCCCAAAATTAATATAAGAGTGTCTTATTTTGGGGGAAACACGGTAAGTGAGCAAGATTTGCTATTTGCTGGATGATACATTAAAGCTCTCCAATCTCTTCTGCAAACCAAAAAAAAAAAATGTTGTCCAACAGAATGATTCACAGTTGTAGTATTTTATTATTTTAGTTCAAACTGTTTACTGATTTTCATATTCAAATCATAGAACACTCATGACAGGGGGTTGGGGTTCAAGTTCTAATAATTTTATCCACTTTTGACGGTTTTACTATACCTCTGAAGGTACATCTTACAAGAAAGCTTTTACTTGGATGTTTATGGTTGAAGGTAACAGCAATTCTATAAATGACACCCGACTTGTAGATGCCACTCCACGTGGTCGTCAATCAACCACTAGGCGTCATTTACAGAATCTCGCCTAGCGGCGCGTAGGCATACTTAGGCATTGCTAGGCGTCTATTAGGCCAAGGTTTTCCTGGCCTAATTTACTGGTGCCTAGCTACAATTCTTAAGTCAACCACACCTATTCTCTGCCCCTAGCCACGCCTACTTTCCAGGTAGGCATCATTAGGTGTTGGAAGGCGTCTCAACTTAAGCATCGCTAAGCCAATATCCATGCACAACCTAAATCAACAATTAAAATAATGACTTTTTTATTCAGTTTTTAATGGAGTGATCAATTTTCACACTATTTAAACCAATTTTTTTTCCCAATTCTTTATTCATTTTTTATCTTACTTCAAGTACATAATATTACATCAAGTGAATCATACACAATTTAGTTGTGTGTGGAACTAACCCCCCTCTCCCCCCTTTTACAAAGCCATGTGGCAATGGCCAGAAAGCTCTTTAAATCCCTATGGGCTTGAGGGCAGTTACTGCAGTGGCCCATGCTAAATGATTTCAAAAAAGAGGCTCTAAGTTAAGTGCTCGTGGCGCCTAAAGGAGTGTGTGGCGCAGTGGTTGAAGCTATAGCCTCAGCACCCTGGGGCTGTGGGTTCAAACCCCGCACTGCTCCTTGTGACCATGGGCAAGTCACTTAATCTTCCATAGCCCCAGGTACGTTAGATAGATTGTGAGCCCACCGGGACAGATACGGAAAATGCTTGAGTACCTGATTGTAAAACCACTTAGAAAACCTTGATAGGCGGTATATAAATTCCTAATAAACTTAAACTTAAAAACTTAAACTTAAATCAAGATGCCATTTAGAGAATCAGGCCCAACATGCTTTCTTCTTTTTCTGTCGTACTTTTCTATAATATCCTCTAAAGCAGTGGTCTCAAACTCAAACCTTTGCAGGGCCACATTTTGGATTTGTAGGTACTTGGAGGGCCGCAGAAAAAATAGTTAATGTCTTATTAAAGAAATGACAATTTTGTATGAGGTAAAACTCTTTTTAGTTTATTAATCTTTCCTTTTGGCTAAGTCTTAATTATTATATTGTAATTTATAGCTAAAGAGACATATGATCAAGAAACTGTTTTATTTTACTTTTGTGATTATGATAAACATACCGAGGGCCTCAAAATAGTACCTGCCGGGCCGCATGTGGCCCCTGGGCCACGAATTTGAGACCACTGCTCTAAAGCATATTGTAATGTTAATTGCACACTGTTTAAGAAAGACCTCTTTAAATTAAAAAATATATACATACAACAGCAGCAAATAAATACAAATAAAATTGTATGATACACAAAATTGCATTAGATTAAAAATAGATAAATCGGGACAATCATGGCAGCAAGGTCTTAAAGGAAAGCTGACCTCAACTATGTTTGTTTTAGATTTTTTTTTTCTTTGACAGGTTTCAGAGATGCAAGTCCAATGTCCAGGCTATTGTGATATATTTTAGTGCTATCTCTTGTGCTTCTGCCATGATTGGCTGTCATTGGATAGAACATGCTTTCATCTTCACACACCCATCTAGGAGTCTGCACTTGGCAGAACACCAGCTTTCATCTTGAATATAGCACACAGTGTGCTGCTGGCAACCATCGCTGGCTGTGTCTGAAACATGAGCCATGATCACATGCTTTAACATTCTATGACCCACTATCGTCCAACCCCCCCCCCAAAAAAAAAAAACCCCAAAAACAACCCAACACCTTCATTACCAAGGCAATAGGAAATGAATTTCTGTTGCATGTTCTACAAATATAGGAAACATGCACTCATGTTGAGATAAAGCAAAAAGACCCATTAACTTAGGCATGCTACAAGCTTCAACACTGCTGAAAATTAAAAGTAGAAGATGCTAAAATATAATTTCTAGAGTGCAATAGACACATCATTCCTGAACTCTTGAGTAGTCAATCCCTTCCTGTGAGATTATGTTTAGAGCCTAATTAGCATTTTTTGCTCTGCCTCCTTTCACTCTGGGCTATCCTGCAATTCCTCAGTTTGTCTCTCTACATGCAAGATGGTAGAAGCCTGTCTGTTCTGTTCATGTTTCTTTTTTTAAATCCGATTGCGAGGCTTTTTGGTGCTAGACAGGCTCCCAGCTTCAGAACATCTCTGGCTGCAGAAGAGCTCAGACTCTGAGGTCAGAAGTCTGTATGCAAGGGACAGAATGCTATGCAGTGCACTTGCTTCGCCAGCGTGCACTAACAGATCGGGAGCTCAGGGACTGGCCCCTGGGGAGCAAGGCTCACCCCAAGTTCTGTCCGCAAAGCACAGACTGAGTGGCTCCATGGAAATGCTAGGTGCCTCAATACAAACTAAATCCCACTAAAGCGTATTTGATAGAGATTGTGGAGTAACATGGACTCAGTAATCCAATGCCAAATCATTCAGTTTTTAAGATTACCATCACTAAACAAATTACCTCCACTTCCTTATTTGTGTTACCAATTTACTGTATCATAAATTCATTATTCTTTTAATTTTTCTTTTTATACACAGTAAATCAACACTTATCTTTAAAGTGTGCAGAGTATTGACAATCCCTTCACTGGGATTTAGTTTGTATTGAAGTTTTTCCTAAAGAATCCCACTCTTCAATCTTCTGTGTTTTATTGAGTGCTAGGTGCCCCCAAGAAGGAGTTATGATACCAAGGCAACAGCCAGACCTCAAAGGATTGGTGGGAGGTTAACAGCCTATTGGGGGACATAGGCAAGGATTGGTGGGAGATTAACAGCCTATTGGGGGGCATGGACAGGGATCACTTCAGACCAATGGGTATTGGAGATTATTCAGGAGGGGTACAAACTCAAGTTCTTTCATCTCCTACTGGATCTAGCAGCTATAAAAGCCATACCAGATAAAGAATCAGGCTTAGACTGATACATCATACTTTATAGTGCCCAAAAGAGACTCAAAAGACTGGAGGTCGATTCTGGCTCTCAAGTCGGTCAACGTGGCCCTCAAGATACCCTGTTTCCAAATGGAGACGATGCAGTCAGTCATTGCTTCGGTGGTTCTGGGAGAATTTCTCACCTCTCTGGATTTGACAGAGGCCTATCTACATTTCTCATTTTTCTGGAGCACAGGAGGTTCTTCCGGTTCCATGTTCTAGAGCAGCATTTCTAGTTCTCGACCCTGCAGTTTGGAATGGCTATGGAACCTGCACGGAACAGCACTTCTAGTTCTCGGCCCTGCAGTTTGGACTGGTCACGGCACCATGCACCTTCACCAATGTGATGGTGGTAGCAGCAGCAGCACACCTCCGCAAGGTAGGGATACAGGTGCATCTGTATCTGGACAATTGATTGATAGGAGCCCTGTCCAAATCCGAAGGAAGGACAGCAGTGCAGTAAGTGGTTCAGCTTCTGCAGAACCTAGGCTGGGTGGTCAACTTTTGAAAAAGTAACCTGGAGCCGATGCAAGTTCTGGAGTATCTGGGCATTCTGTTCAACCAAAGGAGAACAAAGTGTTTCTGCCAGAAACCCGCAGAGTTTTAAGACATGCCCGCACCAACAGCTTGGCATTACTTACAGGTAGTGGGGTCAATGGTAACGACTATAGAAGTGGTTCCCTGGGCAACGGTGCACTTACAACCTCTCCAGGATATACTCCTATCTGGAATTGCTTGCAAAGGGATGCATTGCAGAAGCATCTACCCTGGACAGCGGAGGTGCATCTCAGTCTGAACTGGTGACTAAAGCCTCAGTCCCTAACCTGAAGAATTCTACTCCACATATCCTCATGGGCGATTCTGACTTCAGATGCCAGACTTTATAGTTGGGGAGTGTACTGCGAAGTGTGTCTAGTTCAGGGGTGCTGGTTCTCCTCCTAGAGGAAGAGGTCAATACACTGGTTGAAGCTGAGAGCCATATGCCTGGTGCTGCAGGTGTGTTCAAAAGTACATTGCAGAACAGAGTTGTGCAAGTTTTTTCAGACAATGCAACAGCCTGTTAATTGGCAGGGTAGCACCAAGAGTGCTCCCCTAGGCCTGGAAGCTTAAAAGTTGTTTCGGTGGGCAGAGATTCATCTAATGGTCCTCTTGGCAGCACGTGTAGCAGAAGTGGACAATGTCCAAGTGGATTTTCTCAGCCAGAAGACCCTAGATCCCGGAAAATGGGCACTATCTTCAGAGGCATTCAATAGCATTGTGAGTTTTTGGGGGTGCCAGATGTTTGATTTGATGGCATTGGCAGCCAACAGGAAGGCAGTTTGGTTCTTCAGCTGAAGATGTGTGTCAGAAAGCGATGGCTTGGACACCATGGTGCAACCAAGGCCAAAGGCAGGGCTTCTATGTGTCTTCCCTCCGTGGCCCATGAAAGGCAGAGTACTGTGAAGAATAATGTCGCACCCAGATTTGGTAGTTCTGATTGCACCAGACTGGCTGAGGTGTCCGTGGTATGTGGATCTCATCTGTCTACAGAGGGACCAGAGTTTCAGTCCACCATGCCATCCGGGGTTGATCATGCGGGGCCCAATCACCCTAGAGGATTCAGAGCATTATGGTCTTACAGCATGGCTCTTGAGTGTGCTGCCTTAGTGTACAAAGGCTATTCAGAAGTGGTGATTGCCAGCCTCCTGTGATTCAAGATGCAGACAATGTTAACCACCTATACAAGAGTCTGGAAGTGTTTCCAGGCCTGGTACACAAAGAATAGTGAGGACCTGATCTTGGCTGGTCCTAGCATTCCTGCAGAAGGGACTTGAAAAAGGCCTGGCAGTTGGCTCCTTCAAAATTCAAATAATGGGTCTTTTGTTTTTCAGATTCAAGTGTTCACGATGATTTTGGCCTTACACCCAGATGTGGCCAGGTTTATGAAAGGGGCTTTGTGCCTGCATCCTCTAGTACGACACCCTTTTCCATCGTGGAGCCTTAATCTTGTCTTGTGGGCACTCTCTAGAGCTCCATATGAGCCTCTGGAGCAAGTTTCATTGTTAGACCTCACGGTAAAATGCCATTTTTAGTGGCAATCACTTCAGCTCGACAAGTGTCAGGAACTGCAGGCGCTCTCATGCAGAGAACCCTTTCTCAGAATTTTGAAGTCCAATTTTCATATCAACCAGAAGTACGGATACCCGTCTTCACACCCTCAGAATCCAAGAAGAGGGACAATGTCTTGAAATTGCTTGATTTTCACAGAGTACTGCTTTGTTAGCTGGAAGTGATGAATGAGTTTTGACTGTCAGATCAACCAGCTTCTAAAGCCACCATTTCAAGGTGGATTCATGCGGCCATCTCTTCAGCCTATAATGGGAGTGGAAAGCAACCTCCCATATCATAGCCATTCCACCAGGAGCATCCTCCTGGGTAGAGGTTACAGCAGTTTCCCCTTAAGAGATTTGCAGAGCAGACAAATTTTACAGGATGGACATGGCAGCCAAACTGGACTCCACATTCAGATCATCTATACTTGCAGCAGCTGCTTTGATACGTTACAAAAGTTCAAGACTGATGTTCTTATTGCACTAAAAGGGAAAATTAGGTATTTACCTTGATAATCATCTTTCTAGTAAATAGGCACCTCATTCCTGAAGCCTGCCCCGTCAGATCTTAATCTGCCTGCTTACTGCCTCAAACATGCTGGAAAGTCTGGTTATCTTGTTTCTTTCCTTTATCCTGTAAGGATAAAGATAGAGGACACCACTGCTATTTCATGGAATCCTGGGGATATCCTTCAGAACCCTTAGAGCAGGTTGCACTTGGGTAGGTGACTGGTTCGTGCCATTTCGTTATATGTTTCAATGGTTCATGTTTAAGTGTTATGTGATATGTGCAGCAACAGACTTGCTTCTCAAAATGTATTCCCGTATCCCTCCCTCTTATATTTCCTCTCCAGGGCTGACCATCTGCTTTGATTTGAACTGGGGACTTGCAGGACAGCCCAGAGTGATAGGAGGTGGAGCAAAAAATGCTAAGGAAGTTCTCTACACAGAATCTCGTGGATTGACTACCTAAGAGTTCAGGAATGATGTGCCTATTTACTAGAAAGAACATTATCAAGGTAAGTATCTAATCTTCCAATATTATTCTAATCCCCACCACCACCACATAAGGCACCATTCTAGCACTTTCTGTAATAGGAAAGAGAATCACACCATTAAACTCTTCAAAAGTGACATAGTAACATAGTAGATGACGGCAGATAAATACCTGAATGGTCCATCCAGTCTGCCCAACCTGATTCAATTTATATTTTTTCTTCTTAGCTATTTCTGGGCAAGAATCCAAAGCTCTACCCGGTACTGTGCTTGGGTTCCAGCTGCCGAAATCTCCGCTAAAACCTACTCCATCCCACCTACTCCCTCCCAGCCATTGAAGGCCTCTCCAGCCCATCCTCCCCCAAACGGCCATATACAGACACAGACCGTGCAAGTCTGCCCAGTACTAGCCTTAGTTCAATATTTAAAATTATTTTCTGATTCTAGATCCTCTGTGTTCATCCCACGCTTCTTTGAACTCAGTCACCGTTTTTCTCTCCACCACCTCTCTCGGGAGCGCATTCCAGGCATCCACCAACTTCTCCATAAAATAGAATTTGCTAACATTGCTCTTGAATCTACAAATGGTCATGTTATCTTTGTCTCCATAAAAGCAGTCACATATTTTCATTGTCTACACCAATATTTAGAAAATGGCTGCCTTGAACCTTCTGAATTATGACTAGGTAAGACTAATAATGGTCCATCTAGCCCAATATCCTGTCTTCACAGTGGCTAATCCAGGTCACAATTACCTGGCAAATAGTAGAATCATGGTGAATGTATGGCATCTCAAACTAGTGGCTATATATTTCCATAAAATCTGTCCCCATACCTGTCACTTAAAACGGCTCCCTCTGCCTCAGGGGGTGCAATAGACAGCTGGAATGGAGTGTTGAAGTAATGCTGCTGCTCATCGGACCGGTGGACCACTTTGCCTCCTCGCACTACCAAGAAACCAGAATCTCCCAGGTTCGCCGTATGCAACCGATGACTTGCTCTGTCAAGAACTACTAGGCAGGCTGTACTGCTTCCTAAAGGAAAAAAAAATAGCCTACAGTTAGAAATGGTAAGTCTGTATAAATACATACACGATTCACCCCTTAATAGAGGGGGGAGGGAGAAGGTACACTTAATATTCCAATTATCTCTGCCCCTGAAAGTGATTTTTACTTGTAGAGCAGAAAGCTTCATTTGTTTTTAGAACAATCTCCTACATAGCTGGGAAAAATCCTCTACACCAACTCCACAAATTAATGCAAACCTATAATGAATTCACTTCATCAATCACAAAACATCTGATTACTCTATAAGAACCTCATACGCTATTATAATTTTCTAAACTTAACAATGGCTTACAAATCAATACTATTCCAACCTGTAGGGTTAAGGAACCTTTAAAAAATATATCAAAATTGTGTGTGTGTTTCACTGAAATTTACCAATTCCAGACAAAACCACAAAACTCTTTACAAGTCATGGCTCCCAGATAGAAAAAAAAAAAAAAAAAAGAAAGATCTAGAGGCTCTATTTTTAATCTTTCAATAACCTGTTAACCATTTGCTATGGGGAGAAATTGCCCAGCAATGTCAACACTTCAAACAGCCAAGAATTTTGAATGTCAGGCTCTTTCAATCTCTGACTGAAATGGTCAATAACTCTGCACACTCTCCATGGGTCCATGGTGCTATAAGCCACTGAACAACGTTTAGGAGAAAATCGTGGATTTCTTTTCTTCCTAGTTTATAGCTTGGTGCATGCACACAAGGAGAATTCATGCTTTCACCTCAGCAGTCCCTAGATAAGAGTGGAGTGGCAATCTAATAGTGCAGTGGATTGGGAACAGATCTGATTCCCACTGCAGCAAGTCGCTTAACCCTCCACTGCTCAAAGTACAAAAAAAACCCCACACATCATCTTAGATTGTGGGACAGAGAAAGTATCTGCATATAAAGGTGTACAGCGCTGCGTACGTCTTGTAGTGCTATAGAAATAGTTAGTAGTATCTTCTTGCAAAAGGTATGAAAATCAGCTGCAGTGCTATCCAGCAGCAGGCCTCAAAGAAGTCATAAGCACTATCAGTGCTACAAGCCTGCAGGCACCATTTCAGCCTCACTGACTGTTCAAGTAACATGAATAGTACCAGAATTACATCTATACCAGCATCACAAGTGCATCATAGTCTATCACACCTTAATGACACATGACTGTTTCTTTTAAGCACCACCATCAAGCTGAGCAAACTGAAAGCAGACCCACAGAACAGCACTTAATACAAACACCCTATAAGGAATTGTTTCACTCTCAGCATAAGGTAACCCTTTGAGACCAGTGTGAAGGCCTTTCCCTGAGCATTCCCCAATAACAGGGAACCAAGCTTCTCCTGCCCTCCAATGATCATCTGGCCATGGTGGGCTGGTATGGCGTAGCTGGCTGACGGCTCTAAAAGCTTAGAATATTGGCATTATATAGCAAAAAGAAGAAGAGGGTGGTATTGACAGAGAGGGCTAATAAGTTTAAAACATATCCAATTGTAGAGGAGAGCTAAAAGCAGAGTTGTTTCAAGAGCAGCACTTAGTGGCTGATTTTTAAGCTTCAGGTAGGAGGGATACATGAACCTTCTTTGTTGGACCTCTATTTCCAAGCGTGGAGCTCATGAAAGTTCTTCTTCACCCAGAGAGTGGTAGAAAACTGGAACGCTCTTCCAGAGTCTGTTATAGGGGAAAACACCCTCCAGGGATTCAAGACAAAGTTGGACAAGTCCCTGCTAAACTGGAACGTACGCAGGTGAGGCTGGACTCATTTAGAGCACTGGTTTTAGACCTAAGGGTCGCCATGTGAGCGGACTGCTGGGCACGATGGACCACTGGTCTGACCCAGCAGCGGAAATTTTCCATCAAAGCTCACTCCAGTCCATCTACACCCTCCCATTCATTGAAGCCCTCCCCAGCCCATCCTCCACCAAACAGCCATATACAGTTCATGCAAGTCTTCCCAGTACTGGCCTTAGGTTCTTCAAATTTACTATTATTTTCTGATTCTAGATCCTGTGTTCATCCCATGCTTTTTTGAACTCCATCACCGTTTTCATCTCCACCACCTCTTTTGGCAGCGCATTCCAGGCATCCACCACCCTCTTCGTAAAGAAGAATTTACTTATATTGCTCTTGAGTCTACCACCTCTCAAAACCCTCTGGTTTTACCATTTTCCTTTCTCTGAAAAAATTTTGTTCTATGTCAATACCTTTCAAGTATTTGAACGTCTGAATCTTATCTCCCCTGTCCCTCCTTTCCTCTAAAGCAGTGGTTCCCAACCCTGTCCTAGAGGACCACCAGGTCAGTCGTGTTTTTGGGATAGCCCTAATGAATTTGCATGGGGCAGATTTGCATGCCTTTCACCTCCATTATATGTAAATCTCTCTCATGCATATTCATTAGGGCTATCCCAAAAAACCGACTGGCCTGGTGGTCCTCCAGGACAGGGTTGGGAACCACTGCTCTAAAGTGCCTACAGAAGTGTGACTCAAAGATATGCCTACATTTCTGGTGCCTACCTTTGCCGGAGGCACAATTCCGTACCCAGCGCCATCGCGTGATTAAATCGCAATTGGCAACTGCTGACAACCGTGCTGATTATAGAATCCGGGCCTTTGGGAACGATTTTATAAAAGTATTCTACTGACAGACTGCTCTATGTACTTAGTCGCAATGTCAAGATTCTAGTTCCTCTACAACCAATAGGAAATCAGGGTTTGCACAAAATTTTTAAAAAGTAATCCGATTTTTATACTTCGAGCAGTTCAAGTAATCCTGCTAAACAGAGTACACTGAAATAACCTCCACCTCTTCTCTCTCCCAAAGCCAGAATATTACATTACATTAGTGATTTCTATTCCGCCGTTACCTTAAGGTTCAAGGGGGATTACACAAAAATTGTCATGATGCTACAAAATACATTCGGTGGATTATGTGAGAATTATCATGATATTAGGAAATGCCTAATGAGTGGTTTGAATATTTTTGATTTGTTATGTAGATAGTGTTGTGGGTGAAGCTTGGGGCGGGTCTGGTTCTGTTATAAAGGTTTAACATATTTTTCGAAGAATAGGGTTTTTGTTTCTGCTGATAGCCATCGATCCACCCGTGAGGTCACTGCATCTTTCAGCTTAGTGTCTACCAGATGCTATCAGATTTTAAAAGTAACTGGGAGCTTCTTACAAGAGCTCATAATGCTATACAGAGCCTTGCTATGCAAAGCAGTGAGAAGGTATAGTAGGGATTTTTGGATTAGATTTTTTTTTCTTCAGTACAGTGGTACCTTGGTTTACGAGCATAATTCGTTCCAGAAGCATGCTCGTAATCCAAAATACTCATATATCAAAGCAAAGTGCCCCATAGAAAATAGTGACAACACCGACGATTCGTTCCAGAACCCGGGGTCTGTACCTGTTGCGTATGACATGCACAATGTCGATGATTGACGTTGTGCGTGTCATACGCAACGTGCAGGTGGGACGGCACTCGGCTGCGTAGGCTCAGAGAGAGGCTCTCCAACTTGCGGAAGGCACCGGACGTGGAAGGCTGGCCGGCAGACGGAAGAGGAATCCCCTGAAGTGGCACTTCCTGGGCTGTAAGTGCTCGTTTATCGGAGCAGTGCTCGGTTTGTGAGTCAAAAGTTTGCTGAGTGCTTTGCTCATCTTGCAAAACACTCGTAAACCGCCTTACTCGCAAACCAAGGTTCCACTATACCTCAAGGTGAGTTACATTCAGGTACGCTAGGTATTTTCCTATCCCTGGAAGACTTACAATGTAATTGCATCTGAGGTAATGGAAGGTTGTCTGACTTGCCCAAGATCAAAAGAGCAACAATGGGGTTTGGATCGGGCTTCCCTGCTGTAATCATTAGGCGACTGCTATATTAGCAGACAGGAAGGATCGGTTATCTCCCCTGAAAATTTTATTAATAGATGCCAAAAGAAAAAGCAAACGGGATGAATTCCTATTTAAACATAAGTACATAATGCTTAACAGCTATATATTCCATTTTAATCAAAATTAATTTTACTGAATCTTTACTTCATTAAAATAATCCACTTCTATACATGATGATCTGATCACGTTCATGCTTTCTTTAATACAATTGCTGAAAATCCTATACTCAACAATAGCTGTGAAGTAATTTATATTTTATAGGTCAAGGGGTAGTTGTACTGATAGTGTAATTAGTACAGTAGTACCTTGGATTACGAGCATAATCCGTTCCAGGAGCATGCTCGTAATCCAAAATGCTCGTTTATCAAATAACGGAAACTCGCTTTGATACGTTCCCCCCCCCCCCCCGATAACCGGTATCGCTCCCTCCCCGCTCGCAAAGGCCCCCTCGCTCCAACCAGCACCCCCCCCCTCCCGCGCGAACCAGCCCCCACCCGAACAACTTAAACTTACCGAGAATCTCGGCAAGAGGGAGAATTAGAAGTCCTTGAGCATGCGCAGATGCATGCTCAAGGCAGGCAGGCAGAAGCCGGAAGATCTTCTAGGCACACGATCTGTGCCTGCGCTAGACGAGGGGGGGGGTGTTAAGTTTAAGTTGTTCGGGCGGGGGGCCGATTGGAGCGATGCCGGTTATCGGAGGGGGGGGGGTGCTCGCCAATCGAGTCAACACTCGGTTTGCGAGTCAAAAGTTTGCTGAGTGTTTTGCTCGTCTTGCAAAACACTCGCAAACCGAGGTTTGATTCTATCAATAATTGCAAAACACATTAAAATTTGACTGCTCCAACTGACATCTTAGTCCAAATCTCTAAAACTTTATAATTAAGAACATAAGAATAGCTTTACTGGGTAAGACTAATAATGGCCCATCTAGCCCAATATCCTGTCTTCATGGTGGCTAATCCAGGTCACAAGTACCTGGCAAATAGCATCATTCCATGCTACCAATCCAGGGCAAGCAGTAGCTTCTCCCATGTCTGTCTCTATAGCAGACTATGGATCTTTCCTCCAGGAACGTATAAAAAAAACCAAAAACCCCAAAACAAAACATGCATTCCAGAGCTTAAATTTCCCTCCCACAGACGCTATCAAATGGGTCTTAAGCACCTGGGCCAATCAGAGCCTTAGGCCCTTCCCCAGCACATTCCAGGAAGAGGAAGACCTACCATTTTGAAGAGGTGGGATTGCAGGACTTCCTGAAGAAGGTAGGGGTGGGTCATCAGGGGCACAACAGTGGTGGTGGGAGGGAGTGGGCATCCCTCCCGCTGCCAAGTGTGTGTGTGTGTCAGGGGGGTGTGTTTTATGGTAGTGGTGGGAGGGAGTGGCCAACCCTCCAGCTGCCGGGGTGGGTGTGTGTGTGTCCAGGGGTTGTTTGATGGCATTAGGAGAGAGTGGGCAACCCTCCTGATGCCGAGGGAGGCAGGTGATGGGGGTTGCTCGACAGCGGTGAAGGGAGAGAGGGGCATCCCTCCCACTGCCGGTGTATATCTGTGTGTTGGTGAGGGGGGTTGTTTGATGGCGGCAATGGGCAACCTTCCCACTGCCGGGGAAGGTGTGTGTCGGGGGGGGGGGGGGGGGTGTTGCCTTACAACAGCGGTGGGACAGCATGGCCATCCTTCCTGTCGATCTTCGTTTTTTTAAACTTGTGGGTGTATTCTGCGCATGTTCCAATCGCTAGCACCAGAGACTCATCCCATGCAAATTTAGCAACTCTCCGCAACTTTCTGCGAATCTCATTTGCATGCGTGATTTTTTTAAGAATGACTCGTCTTTTTGAAATCATTACAATAGTGGCCTGTCAGATTTTACTGTGAACATTAGAGAATCTTCCCCCAGGTTTTCCCAATTACAAATCTATACTATATAAATTACCTCCCGATTACAGGATTGCATGCCTACTCCTTATTAAGGCTAGATGCTGTATGAAGTGCGACTGATCTGACAGCTCTAGTTCCAGACACCAAAATAAGTGTTGGTCTTTTGAAATTCCATTCTAGAAGAGCGATTGTATTTCAGGGAAGCACTAAAATTATCCTCCTTCTAGGGATCAGCAGACATGAGCCATTGCCTCCTTGCTGCCAACATACTCTGCTCCCTGTCAAACAAAACTTTTCATGAACCAATATTTGCCTAGCATTACCATGCCAGTGGACCATTAGGTTTCAAAAAAAATCCAAAAGCTGTAATAAGTCACTACTGAAACCAAAAACACAAAAAGTGGAACACCAGTTACTGAAAGCTTCTAATAAAATGTTTATTATACACAAAATTGCATATAGTAACAATAAAAAAACATAAGGTACAGAAGTCTGCATCAAATATGTTGCACTGATTTCACCGTATGTTCAATGCTCACGGAATGTGAGCAGGACCCTACACAAGCTGTGTTTCGGCATTATTTTGCCTTCCTCGGGGGTCCTGATTGTTATCCATCACTATGGATTGGAGCAAAAAAAGCTGAGATGAAGTGACACAATAGTGTCGTACCCAAAAAACAGATAAGAATATTTTGGCTCCTAACTTAAAACGCCTGCGGCAAGAGAAGTTAGCATAAATCACTACTGCCCAGTCCTCATGCTATGTGGGACTCTTGCTCTGGCTTCCGTGTCTTAAATCTGATCCTGCATTTGAGAAACAGTACGAATATGAACGAGTTAGATTTGAATCCAGTGACACCACTGTATGGAAATCTCTTTCATGCAAATCTAGCTAATGCATATTTATTGCTGATACCTTGAAACCAGGCTGGCTGGAATGTACTCCCCAAGACTAACTTGAGAAACACCGATTAACAAGAGGTATGGCTAGAATTTAGGATTACGGTACCACCACAAACAACTTTACAAAATGTGTCAGTGGCCCAATAGAACATGCTCTGTCACCTCACTTCATGCTCTCTCAGATGCAGGATCAGATTTCCCATTTTAAGTACAGCAATATTACATAGAAACATAGAATATAATGGCAGAAAAGGGCCACTGGCCCAACAAGTCTGCCCACTCTAAGGACCCTCCCCCCTAAGCACTTCCACAAAGTGAACCCACATGCTTATCCCATTTTTTCTTAAAATCGAGCACGTTGCTTGCCTCAATTACCTGAAGTGGGAGATCATTCCAACAATCAACCACCCTTTCAGTGAAGAAATACTTCCTAGTGTTGCTATGAAATCTCCCACTCCTGAGTTTCAACGGATGCCCTCTTGTTGCCGTAGGTCCTGTAAGGAAAAAGATATCTTCTTCTACCTCAGTTACATATTTGAACGTCTCTATCATATCTCCCCTCTCTCTGCGTTCCTCGAGAGAGTATAGCTACAACTTACCTAGACGTTCCTCATATGGGAGATCCTTGAGACCTGAGACCATCCTGGTGGCCATTCGCTGAACCGACTCCACTCTCAGCACATCCTTTTGATAATGTGGCCTCCAAAATTGAACACAATATTCCAGATGAGGTCTCACCATGGACCTGTACAACAGCATTACAACTTCGGGCTTCCGGCTGACAAAACTTACTGCAGTTCACAGTTTGTTAAGTTGTAAAATATTTGAAGTGTTTTTACTTGAAATCCGCTTAGGTTTAAACAGAAAATAAATAAAAATAAACTTGATCACACACACTTGCTCAGAAATCCAGAGCAAAGGTCCCGTAGCATGAGGACAGTGTGCTGGGGGAGGGGAAGGGAAGAAATTAAAGAGCATTTTAACAAAGGTGACCTTTGGGAAGGCTAAACCGAAATGCTGTTTCACCATAGCAGTAACTGAACAATATTCACTGCAATTCCTTGTAACATAAGTGATATAAAGTTTTCTTTGAAATATAAGCCAAAGACCTTAAAAAAATCATCTCTAATGTCCAATGCTTTCCACATAACCATTTCCCTCCTAAAGTTCAATTCTGATTTATAATGGATTGATGCCTTTTCTTGCTATAAATACCCGCTAGACACCTTACATGTGACAAGTTGCCCTTTGCCCCAGAAAAAAAAAATAGAATGGTACGTCCAAGTTTGGTCTGACCTTTTAAGTTCACATTAGCAGCAGCATATGTTACATCATAAGATCTGAAGTGCACAGATGGTCTTCTATTTATTTTACATATAGTTAACATTACATCTTTGGAATCAGACAAGTAAATGAAAAAGGTACCAACTGATGGAATCTGGTCAAAAATTTTGCCAATTCATTTTCTTATTGCTGACTTGATACTTACTTGTCCACTGGAATTTAAAACAAGTCTCATGAAGTGGATAAACTCGCTTCTTTTAGAGAATACATTTCCAGTCAACTTGAGGGAGATTATATTGACACCAGCAGTGAAGGATCTTAAAACATCAATGTCTCAACCTGCCAATTTTAGATCTGTTGCATTTATTCCTTTTTTTTTTTTTTTTGGTTAAGATTATAGAGGGTGTGGTTGTACCCAACTATCTGAATTATTTAAAAATTTAATAAAACATTTCTCATTTTTAAGAATTTAATTAGTCCATATCTGAGGCTGAAATTTTGCAAGACTATGCCATTGGGTGTCAGGTCAAAAGCACACTGGGACAAAGGCGCACGCAGACAACTGAGCGCAACGCGGAGGCGTGCACCGAAGAAAAAGCACAGTTACTTACCGTAACAGTTGTTATCCAGGGACAGCAGGCAGATATTCCCACACATGGGTGACGTCACCGACGGAGCCCCGCAGCGGACAGCCTCGAAAGCAAACTTGCTTGAAGATCTCGAACTTTCGAGCACTGCACCGCGCCTGCGCGCGTGCCTTCCTGCCCGAACTAGGGGGCGCATCTCCTGAGAGGATCCTCAGTTCAGATACCTAGCCAAGAAGCCAACCAGGGGAGGTGGGAGGGTTGTGGGAATATCTGCCTGCTGTCCCTGGATAACAACTGTTACGGTAAGTAACTGTGCTTTATCCCAGGACAAGCAGGCAGCATATTCCCACACATGGGTGACCTCCAAGCTAAATAGAAAGGGATGGAGGGAAGTTGGCATATTACGAAAAAAGATTTTGCAAAACAGATTGGCCAAAATGGCCATCCCTCCTGGATAAGGTATCCAGACAATAATGAGAGGTGAAAGTATGAACCGAGGACCAAGTGGCAGCCTTGCAGATTTCCTCAATAGGAGTTGATCGGAGGAAAGCTACAGACGCCGCCATAGCTCTAACTTTGTGGCCCGTCACTCGACCTTGCAAGGAAAGACCAGCCTGAGCATAGCAGAATGAAATGCAAGCAGCCATCCAGTTGGAGATTGTGCGTTTTGATATAGGACGTCCCAACCTGTTCGGATCAAAAGATATGAAAAGTTGAGGAGATGTTCTGTGAAGTTGAGTGCGTTGAAGGTAGAAAGCCAAAGCACGTTTACAGTCCAATGTATGAAGAGCCGCCTCTCCTGGATGAGAATGAGGCTTTGGAAAAAATACAGGCAGAACAATAGACTGATTGATATGAAATTCTGAAACAACTTTAGGTAAGAATTTAGGATGAGTACGTAGAACAACCTTGTCATGGTGAAAAACTGTGAAAGGTGGATCAGCCACTAGCGCTTGTAACTCACTGACACGTCGAGCAGAAGTGAGGGCGATCAGGAAAACAGTTTTCCAAGTGAGATACTTGAGATGAGCTTTGTCAAGTGGTTCAAAAGGAGATTTCATAAGTTGAGCTAAAACAACATTGAGATCCCAAATCACAGGAGGTGGTTTAATAGGAGGATGGAGATTGAGAAGTCCTTTCATAAAATGAGAAATCATAGGATGTGCAGAAAGGGATTTTCCATCCAAAGGCTGATGAAAAGCAGCTATAGCACTAAGGTGGACTCGGATAGATGTAGTCTGAAGTCCAGATTGTGATAAATGAAGTAAATAGTCCAGAATTGATGTCAAGGAAGCAGATCTGGGAAGTAAATTACGTGTAGAACACCAAGCAGAGAATCTTGTCCACTTTTGACCATAACATTGTCTAGTTGATGGTTTTCTGGAAGCAAGTAAAATATCTTGAACAGACGGAGAAAATTGAGAAAAGTCTGTTATATAGAAAGGTACCAAGCTGTCAAATGTAGAGACTGTAGATTGGGATGAAGCAAAGATCCTTGATTCTGCGTGAGTAGAGAAGGAAATATTGGAAGAAGAAGAGGCTCCCTGGTGCTGAGTTGAAGTAGAAGGGAGAACCAAGGTTGCCTGGGCCACCGAGGAGCTATCAGAATCATGGTGGCCCGGTCTGATTTCAACTTGACTAGAGTCTTGAGAATCAGAGGAAACGGAGGAAAAGCATAAAGGAATTGATTCCTCCAGTCCAGTAGAAACGTATCCGCTTCGAGACGCTGAGGAGTATGGATGCGGGAGCAAAATTGAGGCAGTTTGAAGTTGAGAGGTGACGCAAACAGATCTATCTGTGGAGTCCCCCAACGAGCAAAAATTTGGCGAAGAGTAGGAGAATTGATTGTCCATTCGTGAGGTTGTAGAAGACGACTCAATTTGTCCGCCAAACAATTTTGTTGACCCTGAATATAAACCGCTCTGAGGAAGATGTTGTGAAGAATCGCCCAATGCCACAATTTCAGAGCTTCTTGACAGAGGGAGTGAGATCCCGTCCCTCCCTGTTTGTTGACATAATACATGGCTACTTGGTTGTCGGTACGTACTAGAATCACCATGTCGTGAAGTAGATGCTGAAAAGCTTTGAGAGCATAGAATATCGCTCTGAGTTCCAACAGATTTATAGGACACCGCCGGTCCGCTTGGGTCCAGAGCCCTTGAGTGCAAAGACCGTCCACATGAGCTCCCCATGCATACATTGACGAGTCGGTTGTGAGGACCTTCTGATGAGGAAGAGGATAAAACAGTAAACCTCTTGAAAGATTCAAAGAGAGCATCCACCAGCGGAGAGACTTCTTTAATGAAGGCGTGATGGAAATTAGTCGAGTTGGTGGATCCACTGATTGTTGCCATTGAGATGCCAGTGTCCATTGAGGAATGCGAAGGTGAAGTCTGGCAAAAGGAACCACATGAACTGTAGAAGCCATGTGACCAAGCAGAACCATCATTTTCCTTGCTGGAACAGAGGAAAGTTGGCAGAATTGTTGAGACAGTTGAAGGAGTGCATCCTGACGTGGTTGTGGAAGATATGCTCTCAGATTGATAGTGTCCAGAGTAGCTCCTATGAACTGGAGGGACTGAGAAGGAGTCAGCTGAGATTTGGGAAAATTGATGTGAAATCCCAAACTTTGCAGAAAAAGAATAGTCTGTTGGGTCGCTGCAATAACCTCTGAAAAAGAGGGAGCCTTGATGAACCAGTCGTCTAGGTATGGAAATACTTGAAGACCCTGGTTGCGAAGAGCTGCAGCTACAACCACTAGGCATTTGGTGAAAACTCTGGGAGAAGAAGCCAGTCCGAAGGGGAGAACTCTGTACTGAAGATGAAGATTTCCTACCTGGAATCTGAGATACTTGCGAAAGTCTGGATGAATAGGGATATGAGTATAGGCCTCTTTGAGATCGAGAGAGCACATCCAATCCCCTTGATCCATCAAGGAATATAGAGTTGGCAGAGTGAGCATTCGAAATTTCTCTTTGACTAGATATTTGTTGAGAGCTCTGAGATCCAAAATCGGTCGCAAATCCCCCGTCTTTTTGGGAACTAGAAAATAACGGGAATAAAATCCCAAGTTCCTTTGTGGAAGAGGAACTTCCTCCACTGCTCGCAGGAGAAGAAGAGCTCGAGCTTCTTGAAGAAGAAGGGGAAAATGCGACTGATTTGAAAGACACTTCTTGGATGGCGATCTGGAGGTGCCTGAAGGAGTCGAAGAGAGTATCCCTCTCGTATGATGGATGGTAAGTACCCAGAGGTCTGAAGTAATGAGCTCCCATTGGTGATAAAAAGTGGACAGGCGACCTCCTATGGGGAGGGGAGAATTTGGAAACAGAGAAATTTGAATGCTCAGGTCGAGATTGTCAAAAAGACTGAGCAGGCTTGGTGGCAGCAGGAGTCTGAGATTTTTGTTGCCTTTGTTGTGGAGGAGGCCGACGAGCAGGAGGTCTAGAAAAAGCAGGAGTTGTTTTCTGCGGATAGCGACGTGGAGTTTGTTTGAAACCTCTAGTTGGTACAGGTTTAGGTTTTGGACGAATGAGGGAAGCAAAAGAGCGCTCATGTTCTGAAAGACGCTTTGTAGCCGCCTCAATAGAGTCATCGAATAATTCATTTCCTTGACAAGGAAGATTAGCCAATCTATCCTGAAGGTTAGGATCCATGTCCACTATCCGTAACCATGCTAATCTACGCATGGCTACTGCAAATGCCGACACTCTAGACGAGAGTTCAAAGGCATCATAGGAAGCTTGTAGCATGAAAAGTCTCAACTGAGAAAGAGTCTTAAGGATATTTTTAAATTCTGATAGGCGATTGGTAGAGATGTCCGAGTAAAATGAAGATAAAATCTTTAAAAAATGGTTGAAGTAGGACGTAAATATGTAATTATAATTAAGAACTCTATTTGCCATCATAGAGTTCTGGTATAAACGACGTCCAAACTTATCCATGGTACGGCCTTCCCTACCAGGAGGAACCGAAGCATAGATTTTGGAGGGATGTGCTTTCTTCAATGATGATTCTACAACTAGAGATTGATGAGAAAGTTGAGACTTTTCATATCCTTTACAGGGGACCGTTCTATAACGAGATTCTAATTTGGATGGGATAGCAGTGATAGAATAAGGAGTTTCCATATTGCGAGTGAAGGTCTGCTGTAGAACAGGAGTCATAGGTAATCTGAGTGACTCTTTTGGTGGATGGGGAAGCTCCATATCCGCTAAGTATTCAGGAGTATATTTTGAGTCTGAATGAAGGTCTATTTTGAGAGCTTGGCCCATGTCAAAGATAAATTTGGCAAAAGAAATTGATTTTGGATCAGATGTTTCCTCAGGAGAACCACTGCGAGATTTATGTTGAACTGAGTAGGATGGAGAAGCCTCTCTAGAATATGGTGAAAGGTCTGATTCCAGACGCAGAGTGACCGAAGAAGCTGCACTGTGAGTTGGAGTAAGAGAATGCTTTCTTTTCAAACTCCTGGAAGGGAAGTAATAGGTGTACGTGTTACAGAATGAGTCGAGGTATGTGTAGGACTGTCTCGACGGACTGGCTTCGACGGTGTTCTGGATCGAGAAGGGCTTCGAGTCGAGGCTCGTCGAGATCCATGCTTCGACTTTGACTTCGAAGAACAAGGTAAAGAAGCCTCGGTATCCAAATTCGAAGACTCCCTCCGAAGCTTAGAAGGAACAGGTCTTGAATGCTTCGATCGATGCTTCGGAGGAGGTGAGCCCGGAGAAGACTCTGATGAAGAAATGTTCTTCGGTGTCCGGGATCGGCCTCGGGAGACTGGAAGCTCTGGTTGAGTGACAGGCTGATCAGTCCGAGGCAAGGTCGAGGACGGGACCAATTGAGCTACCAAGGAGGAAATCTGAGTGGTGAGTATAGATTTCAACATGTCCTCTAGCATCGGCACCGAGACAGAAGATTCTGACCTCGTAGGTGCAGCAGTACGCTCCGAAGAGGGCGACCTCGAAGGTGAGTATTCCCTTATCTTGGAGGTACGCTTCGAAGGTGGACGTGCCGAGGACTCTGGTGGCTTCTTGGATACGGCACCTGAAAGGGAACTCGGAGACTTACCCCCCGTAGAAGACTTCGTGGATGGCGTCGTCTTCGAGGCAACCGAGGCAGAATAGGTTGAGGCCTTCGAGACCGAAACTCCAGCCGGAGTCTGGGTCGAGGCCTTCGAGACCACAGGTGTCGAGGTCGTCGGAGTCGAAGCCTTCGAGACCGGAGCAGCCGCTACGGTCGAGGCCGGATCCGAAGATTGCTCCATGCCGAAAATTTGAAAAAATTGAGCACAACGTCGTCGAAAGGCCCGTGGAGTAAGGGTGAAGCAGCGATGACAATCTTCTGGAGAATGAGAAGAACCCAGGCACTGTAAACAACGGCAGTGGGGATCGGTGACAGAAATCACCCGATTACACTGTCGACAACGTTTAAACCCGGTAAGAGGCCGGGACATGGAAAGAATAAAGTCCGTGTCGAACGAAGGAGCCTAGGCCTAGGCCCAAAGCTCGACGGCCGAACAAAAAAAGAAAAACAATATATATATTTTTTTTTTTATGAAAAGAAAAAGAAAGGAATAAAAAAACAAGCACAGCGACCGACTTTAAGAAAGAAACAGCCGCGGTGATGAGAAGGCAATGCTGCAGAGAAAGAGAACGTGTCTTCTTGTCTCCGCGGAATTAAACGAACTGAGGATCCTCTCAGGAGATGCGCCCCCTAGTTCGGGCGGGAAGGCACGCGCGCAGGCGCGGTGCAGTGCTCGAAAGTTCGAGATCTTCAAGCAAGTTTGCTTTCGAGGCTGTCCGCTGCGGGGCTCCGTCGGTGACGTCACCCATGTGTGGGAATATGCTGCCTGCTTGTCCTGGGATAATACTTTATACAGATCGCGTCCGTTGTGGGGGGTTGTAACCCCCCACATTTTACTGAAAACTTCACTTTTTCCCTAAAAAACAGGGAAACAGTTAAGTTTCCTGTATAATGAGGGCGGTTACAACCCCCTCACAACGCCACCGCGATCTGTATTAAGTAAAGTGTGGGGGGTTCCCCAACAAAACCCCCCGTCGGAGCCCCTAAAAACACTTTTTCTTTGGCGCGCGCTTCCGCCTTGCGCTCAGTTGTCGGCGCGCGCCTTTGTCTTCGGCAATTTTGTATTTGAACCATGCCATTGATATCCCTCTATCTTGAGGCATAAGCCACATACTCCATTTTTGGTATCCTTTTTGCTCAGTGGGTGACATTTATTGTATCTTCTATAAAACAATGTTTTTATAATTTAATTTTAAAAATTTCTCACCCGCTTAAACCTAAGCGGTTTACAAAATACAATCATAAATATGACATGATAAATACATAATCAGAGAGTACATTACTAAGGTTGTCTACAGCATAATTATTAAGTTAGTGAATGCTTCCATAAATAATGTTTTAAGTATCTTCTTGAATTTTTGCATATCCGTAAGTAATCTCAAGGATCCCTTCAGACTATTCCATAGGGATACCCCATCTTCCAAATAAGATGACTTGAACAAGATTTTTAAATATTTCATAAATAGCTAAAAATTTAAGTGTTTAATTAGTATCTTAGGCCCTGATTCTATAAAGGATGCCTAAGCTTTACCTAAAGTTAGGTGTGCTTTAGGTGTCCAATCTAAGTAATTAATGAGCCAATTAAGGGTCTTAACAAGCGATAATTGGTACTTAGGTGTCCAAAGGACATAGATGCCACTTTGTAGACGCAGCCACAATTTCATGGATGCCCATATTTAAAACTCGCATGTAACTCAATAGGCGTGGGTGTGGTTTGGGCAATTACTCAATTTGGGCATCCTTTGATTCATTTACATGACCTAGGGCGTCCATATGATGCTTATATTGTAGGCGAATGAAAACCAGGTCTACTTTTGAGCACAGTTTAGGCTTCGAATAGAACTGAGTTCTATGGACGGAACTTAGGCACTCTTTGGACGTTCTTCCGGAACTTAGGCACAATTTGGATGTCCTTAATGCGATCTGCTAAATAGCTCTGGGTTTTTATTTTTGCTTTATTAAGCTCAAAATACATTTATGTGGTTAAATGTATTTTGAGCTTGGTAGTTTAAGCGCCTCAAATCACATCATCTTTCCCTGCAGTTTTGGGTGCTACAACTACTGGTTTTAAAATTATAAGGAAAGTTATGCCTTACCTGATAATTTTCTTTCGTTTTGGCATAGCAGATTAATCCAGAGACTAGTGAGTTGTGTCCAGGTTAGTGCTGCCCGGTTTGAATCGATTCGCTTTGTAGAAAAATCGTACTCACCAATTCAGTGAGTCCTGACTTTTCTCCTGGCCTCTTAAAGCAGCAGCAGTGACCAGCTCGGTGGGAAAAGGTAGCACTCCAAACAGGCAGCTTCTGCTCTGCTCCACTAGTGCTTCTCTCTTCCGTGTCACTGATGATGTGGCAGAGGAAAGCCCTAGCGGGGTAGACAAGAAGCTGCCTGTTTGGAATGCTGCCTTTTCCTAGCAGCCACCATCACTGCTGCAGCTTTGGGAGGCCCAAAGCAAAGGGGGGGGAGCTGGTCGGTGAAACACAGGGGTATAGGAGGGAGGAAAGCTACTGCACAGGTGGTTGGAAGGGATGGCTGAAAAGCTGCACAGGGGAATAGGAGGGAGGAAAGTGAGCAGAGAGGAAGAATTGTTGGACATAGGGTGGAGGAGAGGAAGGGGGAAATGAAACAGATGTAGAGAGGGAGCAAGAGATGGTAGACAGTGGGAAACAGATGTTGGATATGACACTGGAAGGGAAAGTATAGAGATGGAAGATGTCAAATGGTCAGGAGACCCTGGTGAGCGAGTTAACAGAAGACAGAAGACAAACAGAAACCAGAGCCTGGGACCAATATAAGCTGAATAATAAAATGACCAGACAACAAAAAGTAGAAAAAATAATTTTATTTTCTATTTTGTGATTATAATATGTCAGATTTGAAATGTGTATCCTGACAGAGCTAGTCTTAGACAGCGAGCATAAGCTAAGACCTAACAGACCTCCTCTTTTACAAAGGCATAGCATGGGTTTTAGCGCCAGCAGCGGTGGTAACTGCTCAGACGTTCATAGGAATTCTATGAGCATTGGAGCAGTTACCACTGCTGCCAGCACTAAAACCCAAGCTATGCATTCGTAAAAGAGGGGGAGAGAGAGGAAAAGTCTTTGTTTATTTTGTTTACACCACAATGTTGGGGTGGGATTGGAGAGGGCAAAGGGGAGTGGGGTGTATGAAGAGGCTACAAAACAAATCTGCTGGGAAGTCTGGAAAAAAAATAAAATAATAATAATACACCCAACTGAGCGGGAAAAGTGAATCAAATCGAAAAATGGGCTGAAGCAAATTGAAAAATTTCCCCCTGAATCGGGCAACATTAGTGGAGATAAAGAGTATTGACTTGAACTCTTCCCATTGGTAGTATTTCTCCTGGCAAATCAGTATGTCTCTAACCAAAGCAGAAGGAAATAGCACTTACTCAAAATAACTCCCTTCCCCATACTGAAACTTTAGAAGCAGCTCAAATATGTCTCATGTCCAATCACAAAGTAAGCATTCACTGAGAAAAAAAACCCTATAAGCCAAAACAGAGATTCATCTGCTGAGCGTAAAGGAAAGAAAATCATCAGGTAAGGCATAATATTTCCTTCCTTAGTGCCAGCAGATAAATCCAGAGTCTAGTGGGATGTATCAATGCAGACCTCCATAGGGTGGGAAACTGCAAGAACCCCTGAAAAAAATGATGCCCCAAACTACAAAGATCCTCCCTTCTTGGGGATAATGAAATAAATAGAATGACCCTGCACTCGTTCTGCCAGAAGGACTTGCATCACCACTAGGGACTGCAGAGTCAAGGCTACTGCCTTTCTTCTGGAAGAAGCTGTGCATGGGGACTCCAAGAAAAAAAAATCTGCAACTCTAATTTGCAGTAGATAACATCTAAGACCTATTGGTCCGATGTAATCTTCACTCAAGCAAATTACATGTAGAAGTGGGACAGCCATCCCTTTCTCTTGACAATGAAGTGAGCCAAGACCCCATCATTGGGAAGGTCAAGACGCAGTGGACCTGGCTGATTGTGCCATGGCTCACTTATCAGTCCGAAAGAACCTTTTCTGAGGGAACCTAGGCTTCTGGCTGAACGAAGCTTTACCAAGTCTATTGTCCCGAAAACAAATACAAGCTGGTGAAGGCTTTAGGCTTGCCTCCAGCAACCATTGGTATTTAGTTATCTCTGAACTCCTTGACCAATTTGTCCAGTTCTTCTCCAAACTGTCACCATTAAAGACATTTGTTTAGCCGATGCCCTCGAAAGATCATACACCAGGACAGCCTTAATGGCAGGAACTCCAGCATTATCTGCACTCCGGATTCCCCCAAAGAATCAGCCACTTGTTGGACCCAGGTTAGGCCAGCTCATGCCGCATAAGAGTTGCACACTGCCACTAGTAAGGACAGCCTCCAGAAATATGGCAATAATGGTTTATTTTACCAGTCCCAAATGATGGTGTAAACAATAGTATAACAAAATGCTGGACTAGAACAAATGGTTTTGCATATTATTTATGAGTATGCCTCAGCCCCACCACTCCTCCGCTGTACTATCTCATGACTGCGGGGAGAATTATGTGGCACTTCATCACTGGCTGCTCATATTTTTAGCTTATTTAATGATTCGTGCTTTCTTATAAAAATTGCTGTCTCTAATATGAAAATAGTATAAATACTTAGTTTATCAGCCAACGTCTGGGAGTCTAACCCAGACGTTAGACTCCCAGACGTTGGCTGATAAGCTAAGTATTTATACTATTTTCATATTAGAGGCAGCAATTTTTATAAGAAAGCACGAATCATTAAATAAGCTAAAAATATGAGCAGCCAGTGATGAAGTGCCACATAATTCTCCCCGCAGTCATGAGATAGTACAGCGGAGGAGTGGTGGGGCTGAGGCATACTCATGAATAATATGCAAAACCGTTTGTACTAGTCCAGCATTTTGTTATACTAGTAAGGACAGGGCAGATACTTCAAAGAACATTTTCAAAGATGCTCCAGCTTCCTGTCCTGAACATCCTTCAATGCTACCCTGCCTTCTACCAGCAAGGTAGTCTTCTTAGTCACTTCTGCCACCAACAAGTCCACTCTAGGAAGCTTCTATCTGTCTTTTTCCACCTGAGCTATGGAATAAAGGTGTCATTGCTTTGACCACCTGCAAACCAGTATTCAGGGTGGACAACTGCAGAAATGAATTCCTGAATAGCCTCATGTACTGGAAATGCCTTATGGAGGCTTTTTGGTGCTCACCATTTTAGGATTAGTGGAAGCTGGTGTGTGCACCTTTGGAGAAGAGATATTCAGTGCCTGCAATGCTTTAAGTAAAGAAAGAGGACAACTCTGTGAAAAATTCTCTCAACCTTGGGATCATCTGCCTCAGAATCCCTAAACTTTCTCCTCCAGGTCTTCTGTAAAGGTCTCTGAGACTAATGCTGCCTTCTTCCCTAGAACCATGGAGTGGGGGGGAAGAAGCCTGAGGGGATAAAGAACCCACCTCACAAATGGGGGATAACTACCTATATTTTGCTTCTGTGTCCATTGGGCGAGATGGAGACATACTCAAAGGACTAGAAGTGGTTACAGGATCCCCAATAGCAGCTACCCTAAGGTCCTCATCCGCCCTAGTCCCCTTTAATAAGGCGGCTTTGTGGAGGAGTAAAACAAATTTGGGAGAAAAGGACTCGGCTGCAATGTGACAACCCAGGACCCACAGGAGTCGAACTAGCAATTACCTGAGCCACCACAGACACTCCTGAAGTCACCTTGTGCTGAACCAAGATGGCTGCAGGAGAACCAGAAGAGCGTGACTGTCCCTCCCACACAAGGGTCAACCTCAGCACCTCCAACAAGGAAGAGTCCTCCATGGCAAGGAGGCTATACACCCTGCTAAGCACTGACTAGATGCTGCTCACTGCTTTCCACAGCAGAAACAGCGTTTAACAATCTCTGCTGCCATACACTGCCACTAACACAAAAACTTTGCAGGGAGCCCAATTCAATTAAGAAATTTAAAGGGCCACTCACTGCTTGAGGCAAAACCGGTGAGGCCTTCACCAAGAAGATTTTCATCCTGTCAGTCACCTGAAATGACCTTTTCAGCTGCAGCAGTCGATGCCAGTGAACTTCCCTCTTCTTTTTAAATGGTGTGTAAAAGGAGAGAATTAGCACAGAAACAGTGTAGGCTCAGTGGGGAAGGGACCTGGGGTGACCAGGTGTAAATCCCAAAGCCAGCATTGCTCAGTTGGGACACCCCAATGCTTTATTGAACCAGGGGAAATGGTACAGGAGCTCAGCAGCAAAGACACCAGGAGCAAGTGGGAACGTGACTATCTGCCTGCTGGAGATAGAGTATTCTGGTTTTACCAGGAGAAGTACCATCCAATGGAAGAGTGCAAGTCAGTACTATCTCTACCTGCTGGTAGATTGCCACAACCCACTAGTCTCTGGATTAACCTGCTGCTGGTGCTAAAGAAAGCAGCAGATGGGGATATGAAGAGAGGCACTGGCCAACAAATGCTGCAACAGAAGAACCCAGTTTCTTCTTTGGTGGCATCTTATCAGGGTTTATGTTATATTCAAAGCATCTGCATCTTATGAACATAGTGGATATCCTGAAAGCAAGGCCCTTTTGCATATCTTAGCCAAGACCTCAGAAAAAAAGGATTTAAAAGCAAGCACTACAGACTGTACACAGGAAAAGTATTTCACTTACCAAGCAAAGGTACCTTGTTCTGCAGTAACTCAGAGTAACTTGTCGTGAGAATTCCAACAGGATTACTTGGAACAAACCGTCCTTCTTTAACTAGGCGCTCGCACGTTCGCATTAGAGTCCCTGAAAACTGAGAAGGGTCAACTCCATAGTCTCGCCAGCCTCCTACACCATCAGCTACACCTGCAAATAAAAGCAGATTTTTTTAGCATGAATATTACATGTAAGGCAAGTGGTACTATAACGGCAATTTGTAAGTGGTATACAGTTTTGAGTATTTTTAGTTAGAACTAAGATAGCAAACAAACACAGAAACACATGTGATATTTGACACATGGTTGCATGAAACAGGAAAGAAGGGGGAGAAGCTACACAAGATTGAAGCTTGTAAGCAGTACTGCCATCAACAAGACTTTATTCACACTTCAAAGAAAATTAAAATATAGCTATTTTCTAATATTGCACCTTCCATGGTTATAAAACTACATGTTAAATTTTTCATAGAGAACACAGAACATGAATTCAACATTCTGTAGTGCGTTTCTGATTCTCAAAACATTAAAGTACCTATTTGCTAAAATAGTATTAATTCTTAATCTCAAATAAAGAGAATAAAAGATTCCAAAGAACAAATCACACAAGGATATAGATATATCTCCATATCTATGTATCACACACATATACATACACACACAATATGCTGTTTATAATCCAGCACATTCAAATTTGCCAATCTACATTCTTTATTGCAGAAAAGTAAACAATGCCTCAATCACCATTTTGAAAAAAGTTTGACCCCTTCCCCCAAACCAATAAAACTAATTGAACTTTCAGAAAGCTTGACTTGAAATTCAAGATGAATTAAACCAAGTACTGTTCCATTCAAAATACATAATGCTGCCCATTTAAAATACTGTAATGTGGAAGATGAAATGTCAGTTCACCTACTGACTTTTACGAGGGGCTGATGAAAAGTTCTCAGCCCAACCAACTTTCTAAATTCTGCCATTTTGCCACTGTAGCTGCAGGGCTGTGGAGTCGGTAGATAAATGTTCCGACTCTGACTCCTCAGTTTTTTGTACTTCAGACTCCGATTCCACAGCACTGGTTAATTTTCAGATCGTTAAAATGGAATGTCAAGTTGAGAGAAATGAGCATTTTCGACACCACCTTCTTTTTGCTTTTAATCAAGGTTCTAAGGCCGCAGAAGCTGCTCGCAACATTTGTGCTGTGTGTATAGTGGGTGCTATAGCTGAAATCGCTTGTGATTGGTATGCCAAGTTCAAAAACGGAGTCGGTAGATAAATGTTCCGACTCCGACTCCTCAGTTTTTTGTACTTCTGACTCCGACTCCAGGTACCCGAAATTTCCTCCGACTCCTCGACTCCGACTCCACAGCCCTGTGTAGCTGAAGAGAGTTATTTTATTTTGCAAAATGCAATTTGCGGAATCATAATGCTATGTTTTGACATTGTTTCAGATCATCGATTGAATCATGTCAACGAAAAGTGTGGAACTCTGAGCCGTCATGAAAACTTCAAAGGAAATCCATGAATGTATAATGCAAACATTAAGTGACAAACACCCATTATACTCCACAGTGGAGAAATGGTATGCAAACTTTCAATGTGGAGATTTCAAGACCAAAAATGCAGCAAGGTATGGGAGGCCTCAAACGGCATTAACTCCTGAAATTGTTGACAATGTCCATGACCTGATTTTGGCAGATTGGCGAATATTGTCTAAAACAATTGCTGAGACACTACAGATATTCAAGGAACGTATTGGGTATATAATCCATGAGCAGCTGGTTATGCAGAAGCTGTCAGCCAAGTGGGTGCCCAAATGTTCAAATGCCGATGAGAAACAACGTTGAGTGGTCACTTCCAAGTTAATTTTGCAGCATTTTCAGTGAGCTGGTACCACTTTTTGGAATGACTTAGTTACTGTTGATGAAATATAGAAACATAGAAAATGACGGCAGAAAAGGGCCTCGGCCCATCAAGTCTGCCCACTCTAATGACTCACCCCCCAAGAGATCCCACATGCCTATCCCATTTTTTATTAAAATCTGGCACGCTGCTGGCCTCAATCACCTGCAGTGGAAGTTCATTCCAATGATCAACCACCCTTTCGGTGAAGAAATACTTCCTGTCACCATGAAATTTCCCGCCCCTGATTTTCAGCGGATGCCCTCTTGTGGCCATGGGACCTTTAAGAAAGAAGATATCATCTTCCACCTCGATATGGCCTGTGATATATTTAAACGTCTCAATCATGTCTCCTCTCTCTCTACGTTCCTCGAGTGAGTATAGCTGCAATTTACTCAGCCTTTCCTCATATGGGAGATCCTTGAGTCCCGAGTCCATCCTGGTGGCCATTCGTTGAACTGACTCAACTCTCAGCACATCTTTTTGGTAATGTGGCCTCCAGAATTGTGCACAATATTCCAGATGAGGTCTCACCATGGATCTGTACAACGGCATTATGACTTTGGGCTTCCGGCTGACGAAACTTCTGCGGATACAACCCATCATTTGTCTAGCCTTGGATGAAGCCTTCTCCACTTGATTGGCAGTTTTCATATCTTCACTTATGATCACACCTAAATCTCTTTCTGCTGTAGTCCTAGCTAAGGTCTCACCATTTAGGGTGTAAGTTCTGCACGGATTTCTGCTGCCAAGGTGCATGACTTTACATTTTTTAGCATTGAAGCTTAGCTGCCAAGTCGAGGACCAATGTTCCAGTAAGAGTAGGACCCGCGTCATACTGTCGGGCAAAGTGCTTTTACCTACTATGTTGAATAGTTTGGCGTCATCGGCGAATAATGTTATTTTACCTTGAAGCCCCTGAGTCAGGTCTCCTATGAATATGTTAAAGAGGATTGAGCCCAAGACCGAGCCCTGCAGCACTCCACTGGTCACCCTTGATGTTTCGGAGAGGGTACCGTTAACCACCACCCTCTGAAGTCTACCACTTAGCCAGTCATTGACCCATACAGTTAATGTTTCTCATAATCCCATCGAATTCATCTTGCTCAATAACCTGCGGTGTGGGACACTATCAAAAGCTTTACTGAAGTCCAAGTACACGACGTCCAGGGACTCCCCCATATCCAGCTTTCTTGTTACCCAGTCAAAGAAGCTGATTAGATTGAATTGGCAGGACCTTCCCTTTGTAAATCCATGTTGATGGGGATCCCCTAGATTCTCCTCGTTCAGGATCGTATCTAACTTATGCTTAATTAGTGTTTCCATGAGTTTACTCACTATTAATGTGAGACTCACCGGTCTGTAATTCGCAGCCTCCGTCCTGCAACCCTTTTTGTGGAGTGGAATGACGTTAGCTGTCTTCCAATCCAACGGGACTCTTCCTGTACTCAGGGAAAGATTGAAGAGCACGGATAACGGTTCCGCCAGGACATCACACAACTCTCTAAGCACCCTGGTGGGAAGATTGTCCGTTCCCATGGCTTTGCTCACTTTGAGTTTTGATAGCTCACAGTAGACGCTGCTGGGTGTAAACTTGAAATTCCGAAATGGATCTTCCAAGCTTTGCCTTGCCTGCAACTGTGGACCTGACCCCGGCGCCTCGCAGGTAAAGACTGAGCAGAAGTATTCATTTACTAGTTCGGCTTTTATCGGAATCCGATTCTACATTATTCCCGTCTGGTTTCCTAAGGCGCACTATCCCATCTGTGCTTCTTTTTCTATCACTAATGTACCTGAAGAATGATTTATCCCCTTTCTTAATGTTCTTTGCTAGATTCTCTTCCATTCGAAGTTTGGCCTATCTGACTGCTGTTTTGACAGCTTTAGACCTGGCCAGATAGTCTTCTTTTGCCTCCCTTTTTCCTGATCGTTTGCAGGAAATAAATGCTTTTTTCTTTTCTTTAACGAGGTCTGAGATCTCCGCAGTGAGCCACTGGGGTTTATTGTTTCTCCATCGTTTGCTTACTGTTTTTATATAGCGGTTTGTTGCTTCGTGTAGGGTAGATTTCAGGGTTGACCACATAGCCTCTACATTATTGGTTTCAGCTTGGTTTTGCAGCGCCCGAAGGACGAAATCTCCCATGCGTTTGAAGTCAGTGCCCCGAAAGTTGAGGACCTTTGTTGCCGTGTTTGATCTAGTGAAACCTTTCACCACTATGATCCTGAGATCAAACAACGGTGACGGGACAAAAGCGCATGAGACTTCAGTGCGCCAACATTGCAGCGCAGACAATTCGGTGCAAGAACCCAGTGTGCCGCCTAAAAAGTTACTTTTAAAAAGCTACGACGGGGGTGTGGGTTTACTTCATAATCTTTGTGCTGCTGTTGTGTGGGGGGTGCAACCCCCCACATTAGAGAAAATTTAACTTTTTCCTAAAAAAAAAAAAAATTGCAAAAAAGTTAAGTTTATTCTATAATGGAAGGTTCCAACCCCCTCCCCCAACGGCAGCATGAAGAGTATGAAGTAAACTAGGGGGGTTCCCCATTCACACCCCACGTCAGAGCTCTTTAAAAGTCACTTTTTAGGCGGCACACTGGGGTCTTGCGCCGATTTGTCTGTGCTGCAATGTCGGCGCACCGAAGTCCTTCGTGCGAATAACTATGAACCAAAACAACAGCCCATGCAATAGCAGTACTCAGGTTAATGCAGACTACTACTATTAACTTGCTATGCTGATTAAAGGAGGCATTGGGGAAAAAAATTAGGGAAGTTGTAGAAAGGAGTTCTCTTTTTGCAAAACAATCCAACTGCTTACAAGGCTGGCAAAATGATGGTTGTTTCGATGCATTTGGAATTTCAGTTCATAGACAATCTACCCTATTCACCAGATCTTGCTCCATCTGACTATTTTGTTTCCAAATCTTAAGAGTTTAAAAGGGCAACAATTTTCATGTGATTCGGAGGCGACTGCAGCTGCGGAGCAGTATTTCAGTGACCAGACATCAGAGTATTTTTGGGAAGGGTTTCAGAAACTTCAGACACAATGTGCCAAGTGTGTTGAACTTAGGGTGAATATGTGGAATAACTTAAGTTTCATGGCTCCACATCATACCCTTCTTGGTTGGGCTGAGAACTTTACCAGCACCCCCACATAAACAGACTTACTGCTTTCAAGAGGAATGTCCGCCATCTAGATATTTCTGCAGCAAATGCCTGGTGTTAGGAGCAAAACTTTAGCTTACTCAATGGGGCACTCTCCCATCCTATATAATAAAACCTTACCCGCGCATGCGCTTTTAAAATGGCATGATCCCTGCCGCTGTGGTGTGTGATCCGTGGCCGTGTTCCCTTATAGAATGCGGCGGCAGGGATCACTTTGGCCACTCCCCCCATCCCGCCCTCACTCACCAACTGCTGGAGGAAGCGCAGGCAAGCTCTCACTCTGCCCGCGTCCTAGCGACCCCGATTGGTGCTGGTGGCAGCTGCCGGGAGGAGGGCTTCGTGGAGCACCACCGCCCGCCAACCCCTTCCCAGTCTCCTGAGCCATGTCCTCGCCACCCCGATTGCTGGCCGCGGTGGCCACCGCTGCGCTCAGGGTGAAACTGCTTCCGACGTCTTCAGGCTTCCGGCGCATGCAGGCATGTCGGTGGTGGCGAAGGAGGGTGTCGTGCGACGCAAGTGGGGATCGGAAAGGGTAAGGGAGCCAGCCAGAAATGAGTCAGTGGGGGTTGGGCTGGGAGGGGAGAGAAGCGGTGTGCCTCGGGTGCTTCAAGGCCTGGCTTCTTCGGGCAGCAGCAGCATTTACAATTCGCTGCCGTTGCTGGCTTCAGGCCTTCCTCTCTGGCGGGTCCTGCCTACTTTCTCTTTTCATGAAGATCCGACCCGACAGAGAGGAAGACCTGAAGGATTGAGGGAAGAGGATAGAGTTAGAAATAAAGATAGACAGACAGGGGGCCAGGGAGAGAGAGACAGAAAGAATGACAGACAGACAGTATCCAAGAAGAGAGAGAGAAATTAAAAAAAAAAAAAACCAGACAGACAGACATGTACTCTAGCACCCGTTAATGTAACGGGCTTAAAGATACTGTATATACCTTTTATTGACTACGGTCCCACAGAAGTTTTTTTATTTTTAACACAAAATGTACATATTAATGATTGATCTTTACCCAAGTATAAATGAGGTTCCTTGAGGTGGTGTGCTTTGTATTTTCTGCAATTGCACTACAGTACAAATCTGTACTTGTTCTATAGTACAGAAATTAACAATATTTGTCATGTTGTGTTGCCTGGGTAATGCAAGGCACTAGCTAAATAACTCAGGCTAAAAGGCCTTAAAAGTCACTAAATCAGTAGTGATCATACTTTCAACACATTAATGGAGGCATATGCATTTACCGGTGCTTCTAACACAATACAGGTCTCGCATCCCTTGTTACTCTCTAGATCACAGGTGTCAAAGTCGGTCCTCGAGGGCCAGAATCCAGTCGGGTTTTCAGGATTTCCCCAATTAATCTGCATGAGATCTATTTGCATGCACTGCTTTCAATGCATATTCATTGGGGAAATCCAGAAAACCCGACTGGATTCCGGCCCTCGAGGAGGGACTTTGACACCCCTGCTCTAGATCCAACATTCACATCTCCTCAAGAGGAATTTCCTTTTAAACAGGAAAGTCTCTTACTAAGGATAGTTTAGGTGGCAGAATGCCATTTGATGTCTCAAAAATAGCCTCTCAATAAAAGCTAAATGAAAAAGACCAGGGCATTTAGATTTGACATTTGCATGAGTGACATAAACCTGATAGCAAGTTAAAGCAAGACTCAACACAGCTATCAACATTAAATTGAGTGCAAATCTTTCAAGCACCTGCTCTTAAAGCAGTGAAAGGGAGGAGAGTAAGGCAACATTTGGTCTTGCTTGCTAATTTCCTTTCCTTGACTGCTAGTAGACCAGTCCAAGACCAAAGGGTTGTGTCAATAAAAGTATACTAAACTTTAGACACAGCTTTACTAAAGCTTTCTCCTGTTTAAGTTTTTGGTTGTTTTTTTTGGGGGGGAGGGTGCTTAAGAGATCAGATCCCTTAGATTTGTCAACTGTTTACTAATTTCACTTTCAGCCCTAGTGTTACTACATGGAGTAACATTTTCGGAAGACCTACTAAGATTTATGTTTGGAATCCACATCTTTTCACGTGAAAGGATATCATCACATATATGTTTAAGATAACACTTTATGCTACAAGCATGGCTGTGGAGTTGGTTTATAAAACCTTTGACTCCGACTCCTTTATTATGGTATCTCCACGGCAACTTCAAATCCTTTATCTATATAGAAGTTGTACTACATGCAAGGTGTGGCTTCTTTTTTGGTCAGCTATTATGAATTTGGCATTTAGTGTGTGTGTCTCTAAGGTATTCTGTTAGCATGATTTTTCTATGCAGCATTTTGTAGTAATTTGGCTTTCAGTTGTCTCAATAATGAAGGAGATATTTGTGAGGGAGCCGGGTTTTATTGATCTTTGTTTTGTATTTGTGATTTATAAAATGACAGTTATACAAAATATTGTTTATATTTATAAAATCATAACTATGAGGCTTATGCAGATGGTATCACCAATATAAATACCATAAAATATATTACATGTAATCAAAGAACTTGATATCAAAATATATTCTAGAAGTAAACATATCTTGAAAAACATGGGTTAATCAAAGTAGGAGAATAGCAGCTAGATCAGCAGCATTTAAAAGTATTGTGTTAGACAGAATTGATTATTAAGCAGTAAGGAGTCCGATAGGGGTTTTATAGGATTATTTAACATTTGGGATTTTAACATTGGTGTGTTTGTGTATTGTAGTAGGCATCCCCTCCTGGAGAAGACAAAACCAGCGAAACTCAAGTTGGGAATCCTTGAGTTCGTGTGTTACATGTTAAAAAAAGGTGTTAATGTCCAGGTGGAATGGCAAGCCATGAAGCAGAAGAACCATCAAACACACTATAAAGATAAGTATATTGTATAAATAAATAAATAAATAAGAGATGGTGATAAAAAGACTGTAAAAGTGTGACAAGGTATTGGCGGTTAGGACACTGAAGCGACTATGATGGTCCCGTGGCAACCCTTGCTACCCTGTGGCATTTTGGTTATGGGTCCGAGTAAAGCATATTTTTGTTAAAAAAATTTTTTCAAAAATATTTTGAATGAGGTATAGACATATTGTGATGTAATGTATTGTTAAAGCTTGAAGCTTTGCAAACCGCTTAATACATCTGTACAAGCAGTATATCAAGAAAATAAATCCAATCCAATCCTCTTCCATTTCCTACCAGTACTCTCCTCCATTCTCAAACAAATTCCCCTCAGAGGTCCTCGAGTCCTTTCTCTGTTTCTGTGGATTAATGAAACCCTCTGCTCGATTCTGATTCAACTATCCCCATAGCACAGAGAAAAAAATACATTCTTTTCTCTCCAAACTGGACCATTGCTCTCCACTTCCTGAAGAGGTAGACCTAAAGGTGTGAATAAACAGCATACTCCCTCCCTGGAAGGGTGGAAGGAACATGGGTCAGCCGGCAGTACTTCCCCAGTTGAATGAGAGCTGGACTGGCTCTCAGCAGCTCTTTAGGGCAAGGAAACAGACAGTAGTACGTTTAGTTTAATTTTTGTTTAAATTTTTATTTTGAGGGGGAGGTGCAAAATCAACTTACTTCAACTGTTTTCTCTTCATTTATTAGTGACTGCTAGGTTTCTAAGTCTGTTCACATGGAACCACAACACCTTATCAAGTTTGGTGCCTTGGCAGCTGTCCCAAGGTCAGCTCAAGAAACTGTGGCACCCTTAGCCAACTTTTGCATTGGTAGCGCTCCCCTCCCAATATGATCCAGTAGCTCCCCCTCTATCTCAAGTCTCCCTCTCCCAAAGCAGGTGATTAAGGATGCTAAAATCTTGAATCCTAATTCAGCATCTCTCCTTCCATGCCCACAGAGGGAAAAGAAGAGAGGAGAGATACTGGACTATGATTTTGGCACCCTTTATCACTGGTGCCCTAGGCCAGGGTCTCACCTGGTCCATAGGTTGAGCTGGCTCTGAGCTGCCCCATCCTCATTAGAGCCTTATTTAACATACACCTTTCATTGTAAGCAAAATGCTTTGATTCCAAGCAGAAAAGAAGATCAGGAAAAGCATCAATAAATAAAAAATTTTTCTTCTTCGTTTTACATACCACTCTAAAGGAAAACAAAGAAAATGACTGCAGAACATGTGGTTATGCAGTCTGCCTAAACTCCACATACTTCAGAGATCCTCTGTGCTTGTCTTATCCTGTCTTGTATTTAGATACTGTACTCCTCCCTATTGAAGGTAAAGTTATATCTTGCCTGATAATTTTCTTTCCCTTAGTCACAGCAGATGAATCCAGATGCATGGGTTAAGTCCATCCACCAGCAGGTGGAAATACAGAACACAAAAGCTGCAATCCATTACCTCAGACGGCATGCTACTTACTTCTCCAATATCACTCTATCCAAGCATAAAAGAAGCCATCAAATCAAGCTCTCTCCTCACCATTATATAATGAGCAATTACGTACTATGGACAGTTTAAGGTGGCCAAACAGGTTGAAAAGGTGACTGTGAAAGCTAAAAGGATGCTTGGGTGTATAGGAAGAGGTATGGTCAGTAGGGAAAAGGAGGTATTGATGCCCCTGTATAAGACTGGAAAAGCACAGTTACTTACCGTAACAGGTATTATCCAGGGACAGCAGGCAGCTATTCTCACATATGGGTGACATCATCCGACGGAGCCTCGATGCGGACGCCTCACAAGCAGACTTGCTTGAAGAAACTAGAAGTTTAGAGTCGCCCACACCGCGCATGCGCGAGTGCCTTCCCGCCCAGCGCGCGTCTCCTCAGTTCAGATAGCTAGCAGAGAAGTCAACCAGGGGAGGTGGGTGGGTTGTGAGAATAGCTGCCTGCTGTCCCTGGATAACACCTGTTATGGTAAGTAACTGTGCTTTATCCCAGGACAAGCAGGCAGGTATTCTCACATAGGGTGACCTCCAAGCTAACCAGAATGGGATGGTGGGAGTGTTGGCAACTTAGGAGAATAAATTTTGTAACACTGTTTGGCCAAACTGTCCATCCCGTCTGGAGAAAGTATCCAGACAATAATGAGAAGTGAAGGTATGAACCGAAGACCAAGTAGCAGCCTCGCAAATCTCCTCAATAGGTGTAGATCTGAGGAAAGCTACAGAAGCTGCCATTGCTCTGACTTTATGGGCTGTGACTTTACTGTGAAGAGGTAATCCAGCCTGGGCATAGCAGAAAGAGATACAAGCCGCCATCCAATTGGAGATGGTGCGTTTAGAAATTGGATGTCCCAACTTATTTGGATCGAAAGATACAAAAAGTTGAAGAGCAGTTCTGTGTGGTTTGGTGCGTTCCAAGTAGAAGGCCAAAGCACGTTTACAGTCCAGAATATGAAGAGCTGATTCTCCAGGGTGAGAATGAGGCATTGGAACAAACACTGGAAGGACGATGGATTGGTTGAGATGAAATTCTGAAACCACTTTAGATAGGAATTTCGGATGAGTTTGAAGAACCACCTTGTCATGATGGAACACAGTGAATGGCGGGTCAGTAACCAAAGCTTGCAGCTCACTGACTTATCTAGCAGAAGTGAGAGCAATGAGAAAGACCACTTTCCAAGTGAGATACTTCAGATGAGCCTTGTCAATTGGTTCAAAAGGAGGCTTCATGAGTTGAGAAATGACAACATTGAGGTCCCAAACCACAGGAGGCAGTTTGAGAGGAGGTTTAACATTGAAAAGTTCTTTCATGAACCTGGAAACCACCGGATGAGCAGAGAGGGGTTTCCCTTCAATAGGCCGAGATGGGCTTGTATGGATGTAGACTTGAGTCCAGAGTTGGATAGGTGCAAAAGATAATCTAAAACAGATAAGGAGGAATGCTGAGGTTCCTTATGATGAGAAAAACACCATGTAGAAAATCTAGTCCATTTTTGGTGATAGCATTGTCTAGTGCAGTGGTTCCCAACCCTGTCCTGGAGGAACACCAGGCCAATTGGGTTTTCAGGCTAGCCCTAATGAATATGCATGAAGCAAATTTGCATGCCTATCACTTCCATCATATGCAAATCTCTCTCATGCATATTCATTAGGGCTAGCCTGAAAACCCGATTGGCCTGGTGTTCTTCCAGGACAGGGTTGGGAATCACTGGTCTAGTGGTAGGCTTCCTAGAAGCTTCTAAGACATCTCGAACAGATTGAGAAAACTGAAGAGGAGTTATGTTGATAGGTACCAAGCTGTCAGGTGTAGAGACTGCAGGTTGGGATGAAGCAGAGATCCTTGACTCTGTGTAAGCAGAGAAGGAAAAACTGGTAGAAGGTATGGCTCCCTGCTGCTGAGTTGAAGTAGAAGGGAGTACCATGGTTGTCTCGGCCACCGAGAAGCTATTAGAATCATGGTGGCATGATCGTTCTTCAATTTTACTAGAGTCTTGAGAATGAGAGGGAATGGAGGAAATGCGTAGAGGAACAGATTCGTCCATTCCAGAAGAAACGCCATCTGCCTCAAGGTGGTGAGGAGAGAATATCCGGGAGCAGAACCGAGGCAGTTTGAAGTTGTGGGGAGCTGCAAAGAGGTCTATCTGAGGTGTTCCCCACTGTGAGAAAATGTGATGAAGAGACGAGGAATGGAGAGTCCATTCGTGAGGTTGCAGGATACTGCTCAAGTTGTCCGCCAAGCAATTCTGAGCCCCTTGAATGTAGACAGCTTTGAGGAAGATGTTGTGACGGATAGCCCAGTCCCAAACCTTCAGAGCTTCTTGACAGAGGGAGGCAGATCCCGTCCCTCCCTGTTTGTTGACATAATACATGGCAACTTGGTTGTCCGTGCAGACGAGGACTACTGTGTTGTGAAGGAGATGTTGAAAAGCATGGAGAGCTTTGAGAAGTCGCTCCAAGTTCCAACTGATTGATATGACACTGACGATCCGTACTGGTCCAGAGGCCTTGAGTACAGAGACCATCGAGATGAGTGCCCCAAGCGTACGTGGAAGAGTCTGTTGTAAGGACCTTCTGATGAGGGGGCGTTTGAAAAAGCAAGCCTCTGGAAAGTTTGGAAGAGAGCATCCACCAACGGAGAGACTTCTTCAAGGACGGAGTGACTGTAATGTGTCGAGAAAGAGGATCGCAAGCCTGCGTCCACTGAGAGACCAGGGTCCACTGAGGTGAAGTCTGGCAAAAGGAATCACGTGTACAGTAAAGGCCATGTGACCCAGAAGCACCATCATGTGTCTTGCTGAGATGGAAGAGCGGGAAGATACAGTGTGACAAAAGAAGAGCTTCCAAGCGTTGTTGTGGAAGGAATACTCTGAGTTGGACAGTGTCCAGAACAGCTCCAATGAATTGTAGATTCTGAGAGGGTTGAAGTTGAGATTTGGGAAAGTTTGGGATTCGAAATCAACTTTGTAAGAACCAGGTAGTCCGTTGGGTCGCTACAATAACCCCTTGAGATGTGGAATCTTTGATGAGCCAGTCGTCTAGGTAGGGAAAAACCTGGAGACCATGATTCCTTAGAGCTGTGGCTACCACTACCAGGCACTTGGTGAACACTCTGGGAGATGAGGCTAGGCCGAAGGGTAGAACTCTGTATTGAAAATGCAGATTCCCCACCCGAAATCTGAGATATTGATGGGAGGCCAGATGGATGGGAATATGAGTGTAAGCCTCCTTGAGATCCAGAGAGCATAACCAGTCATTCTGCTCGAGAAGGGGATAGAGAGATGCCAGGGACAACATTCAAAACTTTTCTTTGACTAAAAATTTGTTGAGAACCCCGAGATCTAAAATGGGTTGCAGATCGCCCGTCTTCTTCGGAACAAGGAAGTAACGGGAGTAAAACCCCCCTGCTCTGCTGTTCCAAAGGAACTGGTTCGATAGCATGGAGACGAAGCAGAGCTTGAGCTTCCTGAAGAAGAAGGGCGGTCTGGGATGGACTGGAAGGATACTCTCTTGGAGGAAGCTCTGGTGGAACCTGAGTGAAATGAAGAGAGTATCCTTCCCTTATGATGGAAAGTACCCAGAGATCGGATGTGATGACCGTCCATCTGTTGTAAAATAGATGGAGATGTCCTCCTATAGGGGGAAAAGGAGTCAGAGACAGAACGATGGAGGTTATACTCTGGTGTAAACAGTCAAAAAGGCTGAGAAGTCTTAGGTGGAGCAGAAGGTTGAGGCTTCTGTTGTTTCTGAGGTGGCTCTTTCTTCAAAGGAGGGCGAGTGTAAGGCACCAGCTTTGGAGGAAAATGCCTCTGGTAGATAACAGGAGGACATGTAGGCCAAGAAGGAGCTGGCTTAGGTTTAGGTCTGACTATGGAGGCAAAGGATTAGCATGGTCAGACAATTTTTTGGTGGCTGCCTCGATGGACTCATCGAAAAGGTCATTGCCCTCACAAGGAATGTTCGCCAGGCGGTCCTGAAGATTAGAGTCCATGTCTATGGTGCGAAGCCAGGCTAGACGACGCATGGCCACAGAGCAAGCCGCTGCTTGGGCAGAGAGCTCAAAGGCATCATAAGATGACTGCAGAAGATGGAAACGTAACTGAGAGAAAGAAGCAATGACTTCTTGAAATTCAAAATGCATGGTATCCAAGTAATTCAAAAATGTTGGCAAAAGAGACAAAAGAAATTCAAAATAAGTGATAAAATAAAAATTATAATTAAGGACCCTAGAAGACATCATATCATTCTGGTAAATGCGACGTCCAAATTTATCCATGGTCTTTCCCTCTTGGCCAGGAGGAACTGTGGCATAAACCCTGGAAGGATGGGATCTCTTTAAAGAGGATTCCACAAGCAAGGATTGGTGAGACAACTGGAAGTTGTCAAAGCCTTTATGATGCACCGTTTTATATCTGGCATCCAACTTTCCTGGAACTGCTGGAATGGAAAAAGGAGTCTCCATGCATCTAGTAAAAGTCTGATCAAGAAGCTTATGTAGTGGAAGCTTTAGAGATTCAGCCGGAGGTTGAGGAATGTGCATGACCTCGAGGTATTCTTTAGAATATTTAGAGCCCGTGTCCAGTGGAACGCTCAAGTCCACAGCCATCTGTCTCAAAAAAGAGGAGAAAGACAACTGATCTGCAGTTGCACAGCTTCGAGAAGGGCTCGAAGACGTCGAGGCAGCTGGAGTCGAAGAAGATGAGGCCTCGGCAGGAAACCATGGTGCGTAGGAACCTGGAGACTTGGACAAGGCAATGGACATCGGAATATCCTCGAGGGCAGTTATCGGAGACTTGGAACGAGGAGTTAGTGGTCTTGTCGAGGCCGGAGAGAATTGAGGCTTTGAGAAATGATGTCTCGAAGAATGCCTCGAAGCAGGCCTCGAGTGATGCGGAGAACTGTGTCTCGAACTGGATCTCGAGGACCGAGCAGAGGTTGCCTCGGAATCCGAAGATCGAAGATCTATAGGCGTAGAGGAGGATCCTTGAAGCAATTTCGAAGACTGGACACTCTTTGTAAAATGGGAGGTATCCTGTCGATGCACTCACACAGAATCTACTCTATGCGTTTTGTGCTTGGAAGCCCGACCAGATACTCGCAGAGACTCCATTCCCTGTATCTACTGTGGAAGATTAGACCGGGGCACAGGCAGCTCGACCTCGCGGGAGACTTCTGCATGCCCAGGCTGAAGAAGAATGAGCAGTGTGGGTCCCATGTTAGTGAGGACCTTAATAATCTGCTCCTCCAAAGAGGTCTGGGACGAAGCCGGCAAGGAGGGTACCACGTCTGAAACCGGCCCACCTGCCTTGGCTGAAAGGTTCCGCACAGTGGTGTGAGTGTTTCGACTTGGGAGGCTTCGACACTTTAATCACCACTGGCGGAACCGAGTGCTGGGCTATCTGACCTGAGGAGACAGGAGAAGATATCGCAGCAGAGGACGAAGTAAGAGCCGCTCCAAACGACGAAGGTCTGATGAGGCTCAAAGTGGAAGCACTAGAAGCAGAGGTTTCGATGGGGGTCGATGCCGAAGACACCTTCGATGTTGAGGGATTAGTAGACTCCATCTCAAAGAGGCTATCCACCAGGATGCAACAACGAGGCTTAAGTGCTTGGCAAGGCAGGCACGAGGTAGGATGATGCGTCAGCCCAAGGCACTTGAAGCAGCGTCCGTGAGAGATATCGTGCGCTTGCACTTACTACACCGTTTGAAACCGGTAACAGGCCAGGGCATAGACAAAAATATGGCTGACGTAAAGTCGAAGCCCGAGGGCTGCGGCCTGTTCCGGACGGAAGTAAAAGTTTTTGGTTTTTTTTAAAAAAGAAATAAAAGTAAGAACACAGCGATTCGTGAGAAAAACAAAACACAAACCGCGGTGAGAGAAGGCACGAACGACGAAGTAACCGGAGAGAGCCAAAAAGACGGACTTCTCGGCTCCGCAGAAAACTAAGAACTGAGAAGACACGCCCTGTTTGCATGCACTGCTTTCATTGTATGCTAATAGATCTCATGCATATTCATTGGGGAAATCCTGAAAACCCAACTGGATTGCGGCCCTCGAGGAGGGACTTAAGATACCCTTGCTCTAGAGTATACATGCTTAGGTCTTGAAGAATCTTCTCTTACTTCTTTTGGTTGAAACCTCTTACCATTTTCATCGCCTTCCTCTGGACCACTTCAAGTCTTCTTACATCCTTCATCATATATAGCCTTCAAAACTGAACACAATACTCCAAGTGTGGCCTCACCAATGACCTATATAGGGGCATCAACACCACTCTTCTTGATGTTTTCCACTCCCTCCGGGAGTTTTATGATGTCTGCATTTGAAGATTAGGTTCTTACCTTCTTTCTGCGAGTCCCTTAAGGAATCAATTGACACAGTGACAAAATTCATCACCGTTCCCATCCCCTGGATAACCGCGGGAAATAAACCCATGTCATTTTCTAGTGTCTATTTCATCCTCTGTCCTTCTACACCAGCATTATTCAAAGCAAAGCTTGCGAGTCAGTGGTTGTGGCCATTCATACTCTGATTCTTCCCTCTTTCCTTAAAGAATGACATGAAGATGGTTTCCTGCGGTTATCCGCGGGGATGGGGACGGTGATGAATTTTGTCACCGTGTCATTCTCTAAATCAATATGAAAGGTGCTGAACCTCAACCCATGAACTGGGTCTTGCAGAAATTTACACAGTTTTCTCTCCCTTGCTCCTCTCACTTGACTGAGGAACACAGAGCTCTGTGCAGTGAAGTCCAAAAGCCACTGAAATCACTCAATCAAAACATAATAAGAAAGTGGGCATGGGGAATCACCCTGCTTCATACAACAGCATTCTGTTCTGCTGTGCAAGACAAAACAATTAATAAACCAGTAACAACCAATACAGGCAAGAACATAGTAAATAACATGGAACCAACCTGTTATGTATCCTGAGCACAAATAGAAACCTACCTTCGAGAGATATCTGAATCTGTACATACAGAATAATTTCCCACAGGGCTTGTTTGCTGGCTGGAAGATGCTGAAGCCTAAAGTGAGAAACTTCCAAGGCATAAATAGGCGATACTGAGCAAGACAAAGTAGACAAAGAGCAGGATGTATTGATTCCGTAAGAGACTTACAGAAAGAAGATGATTAACAAAGGTAAGAACCTAATCTTCCATTCTGTTACATCCCATCTAGAATCAATACAAAAGGTGATGTAGCAATGGCAATGTTTAGGATGAGATAGAAGAGCCTGCCCACAACACCGAGGTCCCAAATGCAGCATTAGATCGAGCCACCATATCCACTCTGTAAAATCTGGTAAAGGTATGAAGAGACGACCAAGTGGCTGCTCTACAAATCTTGGCTGGAATAATCACTTGAGACTCTGCCTATGAGCTGGCGACACCTCTGGTTGAAAGAGCTTTAAGGAGATACCAGCGGTTGCCTGCCATCAACAAAATCGTCATGCAAATCTATCCAGCAATAGAGACACTGGCCTGCCCCACCTGGACTGGCTAGTGAGGACAAACTGATAGTCAGAAAGACAGAAGTCATTGGTCCTCTCCAAGTAGTATAGTTTCAAGTTTTTTTTTTTAAGTTTTCAAGTTTCAAGACTCTGCAGACATCCAGTTTCCACAAGATCCTATCCTTGTCATCTGATCCAGTGGAATGAAAAACAGGCATACGAACTTCCTGGTTGACCTGAAATTTCAGAAGAAAGAACTGTCCGGAGGGATATGCCGGCCTCCGTGATCTGGAGAAAGAGTTCTCTAGAAAAGAGAGCCTGCTACTCCAAGATATGTCTGGCTGAGACAATCGCCATAAGGAAAACCATCTTGACTGTAAGGTCCAGAAGAGATGCATGTTTAAGTGGTTCAAAAGGAACTGTAGTAAGGCCTTTCAGCACCATGATGAGATTCCATGTTAGAAAAGGCTGACGCAGGGTCGGCTGCAAACAAAGCGCCCTCCTAAAAAAAAAAAAAAAAAAATCTTGCACATCAGGATGTGCCGTAAGTGAACTGGAGCCACTGTGCACTCGAAAACAAGAAAGACCTTCCACCTGTACTTTGATGGATGCCACCGCAAAGCTTCTTTCCAGACCAGCCTGTAAAAAAGCTACGACCACTGGGATTGGAGCATTCAAAGGCCTCACCTGGTTCTAGACACACCTCTGTTAGAAAGCCTTCCAAGCCTTGGTGTAAGCCACCATAGTAGAGGGCTTCTTAAACTTGAAACACATATCAATCACCACGCCAGAGTATCCTTGTTGCCTTAAGGCTGAGCACTCAAGAGCCAAGTTGTTAAGACCAAAGTGCTGGGATTACTCCATAGGAACAAATTCTTGACTGAGGTTTTGATAAAGGGGGAGCCTGAGCTTCTTGTCCCACTGAAGACAGACCAGATCCGTACAACATGGTCAGCAAGGACAGTATGGAACCACTAGGATCACCAGGCTCAGATGAGACATGATGCTGGCAACGTACACCACGGAAAGAACTAAAAGATGCACCTCTGCTCACTGGAATAGCATCTGAGCCTCCTGACTTATCTCCCTGTCGATTTACATACACAACAGCCTGTTGGAAAACACCTGCACAGCCTTCCCTTCCAAGGTGTTTTGGAGAGCTCTAAGTGCAAATCTTATGGCTCTGAGCCCTATATAATTTATCGACCAGCCCTTCTGATGAGTCCACAGGCCTTATGGAACTATACCCACAATGAGCAGCCAGAGAGCCTGGCATCAGTCATAAGTGTAATCCACTCCATAATCCTAAGGGGCACACCTTGTTTGAGAGCAGCTCCTCCGAATCCACCAGCATATCCTGCTCCGCGCTGGCTCTGTCTAGGGAAGGGGCATTTGAAGGGGATGATTCTGCAGAGACCACTAGGACAGGAGGGCCTGCTGTAGTAGCCACATGTGCACACGAGCCCAGGGCACTACCTCCAGATCACCATGGACTTCAGGACCTAAATATACTGTCAAGGGGCTCAGGATCACCAAGAGATCCAGGATTTGTTGCCAGAGCTTCAGTTTGCGTGGCTGAGAATGAAAAACACATCTTTGGAGCATGTCGAACTGAACCGCTAGATCAAGGCTGTCAAAGTCCCTCCTTGAGGGATGCAATCCAGTTGAGTTTTCAGGATTTCCTCAATGAATATGCATGAGATCTATTAGCATGCAATGACAGCAGTGCATGCAAATAGATTCCATGCATATTCATTGGGGAAATCCTGAAAACCAGACTGGATTGCGGCCCTCGAGTAGGGACTTTAACACCCCTGCCCTAGATAGTTCAAAGCCTGAAATGGGTTCAGCCGACTTCTTGAAATTGACAATCCATCCTAAATGCTGCAGGAGGGAAACCACAGTCTCCACTGATTGGTCGCACTCCAGCTTGGATGTTGCCCAGATCAACTAATCATGCAAAATGGATGAACGAGGATCCCCATTTCTGCAGTGATACGCCGCTACTATTACCATCACTGTGTTGAAGGTGTGGTGGCCATCATCAAGCCGAAGGGCAGGGCTGAAAGCTGGAAATGCTGCTGGGAAACATGAAATCTCAGATATCTCAAGCGGATATGAATATAAGCCTCTGTTAGATCCAGTGAAGCAAGAAATTCTCCCAGAGCCACTGCTATGATGACAGTATGCACTGTCTCTATGAGAAACTGCGGAATCTACAGAAAGGAACACTGTAAAATCGCCTTTAGTGCATCCTTTGGTCTCCCCGGAGTCCAAAAATAAATCTGGAGGGAGGCGAAAAGTCTTATCTTGTATCTTTAAAAACGGGAAAAATTCCGGAGGACTGGAAGGTGGCAAATGTTACGCCAATCTTCAAAAAAGGTTCGAGAGGAGAACCGGGAAACTACAGACTGTTGAGTCTGACCTCGGTACCAGGAAAGATGGTAGAGGCGCTGATAAAGGACCGCATCATCGATCACCTTGACGGACACGGTCTGATGAGGACCAGCCAGCATGGTTTCAGCAAAAGCAGATCTTGTTTGACAAACTTGCTGCACTTCTTCGAGGGAGTGAACAGGCAGATAGACAAAGACGACCCAGTTGACATTGTATATCTGGACTTTCAGAAGGCGTTCGACAAGGTTCCGCATGAACGACTACTTCAGAAAATTGCGAGCCATGGAATCAAGAGTGAAATACTCATGTGGATAAAAAAAATGGCTGCAGCACAGGAAACAGAGAGTAGGGGTGAATGGATAATACTCGGACTGGAAAAGTGTCACCAGTGGGGTGCCGCAGGGCTCGGTGCTTGGACCCGTGCTCTTCAACATCTTTATAAATGATCTGGACATAGGTATGACTAGAGAGGTGATTAAATTTGCAGACGATACGAAGTTATTCAGAGTAGTGAAGACACAGGGGTATTGCGAAGATCTGCAACATGACAATCAGGTTCGAGGAATGGGCATCGACATGGCAGATGAGGTTCAATGTTGACAAGTGTAAAGTGATGCATGTCGGTAACAAAAATCTCATGCATGAATACAGGATGTCCGAGGCGGTACTTGGAGAGACCTCCCAGGAAAGAGACTTGGGAGTTCTGATCGACAAGTCGATGAAGCCGTCCATACAATATGTGGCAGCGCCGAAAAGGGTGAACAGAATGCTAGGAATGATAAAGAAGAGGATCACAAACAGATCGGAGAAGGTTATCATGCCGCTGTACCGGGCCATGGTGCGCCCTCACCTGGAGTACTGCGTACAGCACTGGTCGCCATACATGAAGAAGGACACGGTACTACTTGAAAGGGTCCAGAGAAGAGCAACAAAGATGGTTAGGGGTTTGGAGGACCTGCCATACAGCGAAAGATTAGAGAAACTGGGCCTCTTCTCCCTCGAACAGAGGAGATTGAGAGGGGACATATCAAAACATTCAAGGTACTGATGGGGATAGACTTAGTAGATAAAGATAGGTTGTTCACCTTCTCCAAGGTGGGGAGAACGAGAGGGCACTCTCTAAAGTTGAAAGGGGATAGATTCAGTACGAACAAAAGGAAGTTCTTCTTCACCCAGAGAGTGGTGGAAAACTGGAACGCTCTTCCGGAGTCTGTCATAGAAGAAAACACCCTCCAGAGATTCAAGACAAAGTTAGACAAGTTCCTGCTGAACAAGGACGTACCCTGATAGGGATAGTCTCAGTCAGGGCACTGGTCTTTGACCAGAGGGCCGCCGTGGGAGCGGACTGCTGGGCATGATGGACCACTGGTCTGACCCAGCAGCGGCAATTCTTATGTTCTTATGATGTCCAGCACCCATTTGTCAGATTTCCCACTCAAGCAGGAATGCCAACAACTGGTCTCCAATGCAAGGAAGCATGGCCGAGTCCCTGAAATATGAGGGCACATAAAGGTCAAATGGCCTATCTAGTCTGCCCATCCGCAGTAACCATTATATCTTTCTTTCTCCGAGAGATCCCATGTGCCTATCCCAGGCTCTTTTGAATTCAGACAAAGTCTCTGTCACCACCACTTCTTCTGGGAGACTGTTTCATGCATCTACCACCCTTTCTGTAAAAAAGTATTTCCTCAGATTACTCCAGAGCCTATCACCTCTTAACTTCATCCTATGCCCTCTCATTGCAGAGTTTCCTTTCAAATGAAAGACTCGACTCGTGCACATTTATATTACGTAGATATTTAAACATCTCTTATCATATCTCCCCTCTCCCCCCTTCCTCCAAAGTATACAGATTGAGATCTTTAAGTCTATCCCCATACGCCTTATGATGAAGATCACATACCATTTTAGTAGCCTTCCTCTGGACAGACTCCATCCTTTTTATATCTTTTTGAAAGTGTACACAATATTCTAAATGAGGTCTCACCAAAGTCTTATACAGGGGCATCAATACCTCCTTTTTCCTATGCAACCTAGCATCCTTCTAGCTTTCACTGTCATCTTTTCAACCTGTTTGACTACCTTAAGATCATAACATACAATCACACCCAATTCCCGCTCTTCCGTCATGCACATAAGTTCTTCACCCCCTAAACTGTACTGTTCCCTCGGGTTTTTGCAGCCCAAATGCATGACCTTGCATTTCTTAGCTACCAAATTTCAGACCATTCAGCTTGTGCAGCGCCCACAGCTGCACCACCTGGGTCAGATCTGTAATATAAGCTTTCCACAACTATATGACAACCTAATAGCCACCAAAGCAGCTAAACTGGACAGACAAATCGCCATTCTGTTGTCATCGACCACAGACTACAAAACCTTCAAGAAAGATACTAAAACCCTACTCTTCAAAAAAAATATATAAAACCTATCTAATACTACCAGTTCCTACCTAAACCCCATCTGAAACTAGCACTGGGTGAGATTTTCTGCCCATTTTCCAGCACCAAACAGGCTCCCCAGCCCTAGAGGACATCAAGGAGGCAAGGCCCGAAGCTCCTGCCTCTTCCTCCTCCTCTCGCGCACCGTGGTACACGGATGCTCCTCCACCAGAAAAACGGCACAATCCATACAGGAACTCAACTCTTTAGAGGTGGAGGAGTCCATCCCTAATGATTTTGATTGAAATCAAGGGGTTGTGGGGCAGAAAAATGAAGTTTAAAAAAAGATTGCTAAAAATCTAAGATGGCCTCTGCCAGTAAATTCACACCTAAAACGCCTCGTGGTGACCCAATGGATGTACAGATTTTAGCAAGTTTAGGTTTTTGGGTGTGGGAGACCTGATCCCTATTCCCAGAAAGTATTAAAAACCCTGTTTTCAGATCCTCCCCCCAATCTCCCATAGAACTAATGGGGCTGTACTTACAGTCTCCACAGTGCCTGCCTGTCATCTGTTTGTGCAGCTGAAGTGAAGGGAAAAGATTTTCTGTCTCAGAATCTTACCAACAAACTCAATCTTCAGGATCTTCGGGCTGCCAGTTGGACAGACCCCAAATGAAACCTCCTCACACAGGGCGCATCTAGCCTCTCTTTAAACTACTGACAAGAGTCAGAAGATAAGCACACTCCCAGAGGGAGGGATGGACCACGAACTCTGAAGGCAACACACAGCAGGCTGGCTCTGCGGAAACTGCATCCTTTTCCAGTCAGAGAACCCCTCCAAAGGGGTCTCAAGGTACTGAACATACTAAAAATAATATGCTTTAGCAAAAAAAAAAAAGAATGAAGAAGGGAAAATCTGAAAGACTTCTGCATGGTTCGCTTGCAGAAATGAAATCTGCAGGGAGCTCTGTGTTCCTCAGTCAAGTAAGAGGAGCAAGGAGAGAAAAATGTGTGGATTTCTGCAAGTCCAGGTTCACGGTGAAACACCTTTCATATTGATTCCAGAAGGTATGTAACAAAAATACCATTACAGTTCAGTAAAAACAGGGGAAGGGGTAGACCAGGGGTGTCCAACCTGAGGCCCAGTAAAGTATTTTGTGTGGCCCCTGTCGAGGGCGATGCAGTGTTTTCCTCTGCTGCCCCCAGGTGTTTACTATCATGCTGGCTCCCTCCTCTGTCTTGTTGAAGCATTTGTACGGCCCCAGAAATTTGTTTTTCAGACAATGCAGCCCAGGGAAGCCAAAAGGCTGGACACCCCTGGGGTAGACAAGAGGTGAGATAAGATATAAGACTTCACAGTTGAATGGCCCTATATCTGAATGGGTGAGAAGCCCATTTTCTACTGAATCCCTTTGTGTTAGTTTCAAAGTATTTGATCACTCTAATTTCAAATGCTTTCCATCCTCGTATGTTCTTGAAGTTTTCTTTAAGTACCGTATTTGCCGGCGTATAAGACGACTTTTCAGTACCTTAAAATCCTCCTCAAAGTCGGGGGTCGTCTTATACGCCGGGTACTGTTTACATGCCCTTACTTTACATGCCCTAACATCTCCTTCCTTACCTCCTTACGGTGCTTACGGTACTAGTAAACCTGCCGGGACATCAGCGGGGCCATGGCGGGACATCAGTGTGACAAGGGTGCCATCTCCTTCATCCTGCGCAGCGGGAAGCAGCGGCGCTCTGGCCCCACCCCTTTTCTCTTTACTACGTCTCTCGCACATGCGGCCGTGTGTGGAGTCTAGCCCTTAAGGAAGTTGCGGGGGCGAACAGGAGGCTTTTGAAGGCTTTTAAAGGGAAACTGTCATGCCAGCAAACTTGCTAGGGACTTGCCCGGCACTTGCTCTCTCCCTCTATGTGTTATCTTCCTTCTATCATTGACAGTTTCAGTTTGGTTAACAGTTTAGAAAACAAATAGCATGGCAGCTCCCATGGGTTTATTGTTCTATTCAGCTTTAGTGAATTAATTAAAATTGTTGAAATAAATTCTGATGTTCTTTTAAGTTTTATTTGTTGTGCAGAAGGTGTGCGGAAGAAGGGGTAGTCTTATATGGCGAGTATATAACAAACTCTATATTTTAACTGTAAAAGTTGGGGGGTCGTCTTATACGCCCAGTCGTCTTATACGCCGGCAAATACGGTACTTTCATTATAAAGTCTGTAAGGGAGTGATCTTCCTTTGAGAAGTATATTGCAATTATTAAAGGACAAAAAACGATACGAAATACAAAAATCAAATCTAAATGAATATAAATTGTTATTCCCTCAATGTTCTCTTCTATTTTAAACTTTCCAGTTAAATGTTAATCTGCTTGAATAAAGTTAAAACGCATTGTTTCATCTGAGCTACACTCTAGCCATTTGGGTTTCTAATAAGCATCTAATAAGCAACTTATGCAAGTGATAGTCTGCAGATTCTCTATAATTAATATTGGCAATTCTTCATGCTCATGATCTAGGAATTGTGCCATTGCTGGCTGACCTAAAATAGTACTGACAATAGTTCCAAACTGACCCTGAATAACCCTGCTGCTTAATGATGTTCTTGGCAATGTGTTTTTTTTATGGTTTTGGGTTTTTTTTGATTAGCAGGGAAAATATGATTGCTGAGGAAGAAAAGCCCAGAGAGGTGTGCCTTCTACTACACTATGGGACGTGTGCCACATTTCTAATTCGATACCTTCCCAACAACTAGATCTATGCATGGAGAGCTGTCTGACCTTTGCAAAGTCTGCAGTACCAGTTTCTATTCAGGTGGCGTCACTTGCTCAATGAAGTTCAACCATGGCCCCCATATAAGAAAATGTTTTTTTTGGTGGTTGTTGTTGCCTTTGGAGACAAAGGACTCCAGACTGGATAGCTGTCACCAGTGACCACCTTCTTATTTTTTTTTATTATTTATTTATATTTTCCACAAATTGTGGAACAACAATTTAAGAAATTAACAGTTGAAAGAAGAAACAAACAATAAATTATAAAATAATTCCACATATATGACTAATTCAAAGTCCACAAAATAAGGAAAGAGAAGTTGGTTCTGAGGAATAACTCATAACTAATCACATTACAGAGTGTAGTTGGATTTAACAAACTGCTTGGCTGAGGGACTCCATGGGAGAATCTGGAGCTCTAGAAGCTGTCTTACCCTCTAAGAAGAAATTTAGTTGATCAGTATCATAAAATATATATCTAACATTCTGATAGGTAACACAGCATTTACAGGGAAAACGTAACTGAAAAGTTGCTCCCAAACTCAAAGTTAACTGACGATAAGCCAGGAATTTCTTCCGTCTGGCTTGCGTCCATTTTGACACATCTGGAAATATTGAAACCATGAAATTCCGCATTATCAGTCTTATAGAATAGATGAAGAACTGCCTTTTTATCCTGAAGAAAAACAAAGGTTACCAGTAAAGTTGCTCTAATAGTTATTTCTTCTTGCATTTATGTTTCCAACATACCAGTGAGATCCAAGTCTCCTGGTATGATTCCTTTGTCTTTATTTTCTTTGGGAACATTCAAGTAGCATAACTTTTGTAGCGGTGGCATAGAAACATAGAAATAGACGGCAGATAAGGGCCACGGCCCATCAAGTCTGCCCACTCCAATGACCCTCCTATCTATCTTTGCGGATAGATCCCACATGTTTGTCCCATTTGGCCTTAAAATCTGGCACGCTTCTGGCCTCAATAACCTGAAGTGGAAGACTATTCCAGCGATCAACCACCCTTTCGGTGAAGAAGAACTTCCTAGTGTCACCGTGCAGTTTCCCGCCCCTGATTTTCCACTGATGTCCCCTTGTTGCCGCGGGACCCTTGAAAAAGAATATATCCTCTTCCACTTCGATGCGACCTGTGAGGTACTTGAAAGTCTCGATCATATCTCCCCTCTCTCTACGTTCCTCGAGTGTGTAGAGCTGCAACTTCCCTAACCGCTCCTCGTATGGGAGCTCCTTGAGTCCCGAGACCATCCTGGTGGCCATTCTCTGGACCGATTCCAGTCTCAGTACATCCTTGCGGTAATGTGGCTTCCAAAATTGCACACAGTACTCCAGGTGCGGTCTCACCATGTATCTATATAGTGGCATAATGACTTCAGGTTTACGGCTGACGAAACTCCTGCGTATGCAACCTATGATTTGCCTTGCTTTGGATGAAGCTTGCTCAACTTGGTTTGCAAACTTCATGTCATCCCTGACAATCACCCCTAAGTCTCTTTCTGCTTCAGTTTTTGTCAAGATCTCGCCATTTAGGGTGTAAATCTTGCATGGATTTCGGCTTCCCAGGTGCATGACTTTGCATTTTTTGGCATTGAAACTGAGTTGCCAGGACCTAGACCAGAGCTCCAGTAGAAGTAGATCATGCATCATATCATCTACCATCGAATTATTGTCTGTTGTGCTCTTGTTCACTACATTGCTTAGCTTGGCATCATCGGCGAATAATGTTATTCTTCCTCGGAGCCCTTCTGTCAAGTCTCTTATGTAGATGTTGAACAAGATTGGGCCCAGGACGGAGCCCTGTGGCACTCCACTTATCACCTCCGACATTTCGGAGGGGGTGCCATTCACCACCACCCTCTGAAGCCTACCTCCAAGCCAGTTCCCAACCCAATTTGTCAATGTGTCGCCCAAACCTAAAGAACTCATCTTGCTTAGCAACCTGCGGTGTGGTACGCTATCAAATGCCTTGCTAAAATCTAGGTAGACAATGTCCAGGGACTCACCAGCATCCAGCTTCCTCGTCACCCAGTCAAAGAAGCTGATCAGGTTGGATTGGCAGGATCTCCCCTTAGTAAATCCATGTTGGCGGGGATCCCGTAGTTTCTCCTCGTCCATGATTCTATCCAATTGGTGTTTGATTAGGGTTTCCATTAGTTTGCTCACTATCGATGTGAGACTCACTGGTCTGTAATTTGCCATCTCTATCTTGGAGCCTTTCTTGTGGAGTGGGATGACGTTAGCTGTCTTCCAGTCCATCGGGACGTTACCTGTACTAAGGGAGAGATTGAAGAGCGTGGACAGCGGTTCCGCTAGGACATCACCCAACTCCCTGAGCACCCTAGGGTGTAGGTTGTCAGGCCCCATTGCCTTGTTGACCTTGATTTTTGACAGCTCGCAATAGACGCTGCTGGGTGTAAACTTGAAATTACTAAACGGGTCAACTGATTTAACCCTTGTTTGTGGCTGAGGGCCGATTCCCGGCGCCTCACGGGTGAAGACTGAGCAAAAGTATAATTTTAACAGTTGGGCTTTTTCCGAGTCCGTTTCTACATAGTCTCCGTCTGGTTTTCTGAGACGTACTATCCCTCCCGAGTTCTTATTTCTGTCACTGATATACCTAAAGAAAGATTTATCTCCTTTCTGGATGTTCTTTGCTAGGGACTCCTCCATGCGGAATTTGGCCTCCCTAACTGCTGCTTTGACGGCCCTTGACTTGGCCAGATATTTTACTCTAGAGTCCTGTGTCCCTGATTGTTTGTAAGAGATGAATGCTTTTTTCTTCTCTTTGATGATGTCCGAGAAAATAACATGCCACCTCCCATGGCATGTTATTTTCAGGAAATTTCAATACTAATTTTAAGAAGGAATTAAATAAGCCTCTCGATGTTTGAAATTTGGAGACCGGGAAGTTTAATAGACATTTCTGTTTGCATTTTCCAAATTCTCCATTTTTCTAATAAGCAAAGACTTTTCCTTCAGTTGTGAATTAATGGAAACCTTCACTTCTGCCATTGATTTTTCCAGGTTGTCCATTCTATTGGACTGTTTTTGGAATTTCCCTTCCAAACACTTAACTGAATACTAGTACTGTACTCTGTACCGAGGAAACAAATTGGGAGCACACCTTATGTACCGATTCCAGTCCACTCCAAATTGCTCCCATGTCGATAACCTCGGGTCTTATTAAAGGAGGAGGTATAGATATTCCCCAATGGTTCCCAACTCCTCCTTCACTGCTTCCTCACAGATTGTTGCTCCTCCGTTTTCTAATATTGATTGCAAGGGAGTCGACAAGCCATAGACTGCTTCCAGGGTCAAGGGTGAAATCTGCAGCACCGACAGAGACCTCATCTCCGGCACCTCCTGCACTGCCGACGGCGTCCCCGACATCCTCCCGGGAAGCGGAGGAACTCCAGGCCCCAATGGGCTAAGCAAAACCTCGCTCTCCAAGACCAAGGTCTGCCCACCTTGGTCTGCGGATGAGCCTGATCCAACCGGTGTGGCGTATGTTGTAATTGCCACTTGCCTCGTCAACGAAGTACCAGATGAGGCTGGAAGAATGCCCCTCCGTTTGCCCCTGTGCTTGGGCATGATGAAAGATAAGAAATATTAGCTGAAATAAAGATTGCCAACAAAGGCAGGAACAGCTTTCATATGCAACTCACTTTGTTGCCATCTTGGTCTGTGACCACCTTCTTCTGCTGGACCCTTTAGTAGTCCTTGATATGAATGATTTAACGGTACTTTTCTTCCATGCTTTTGGCATCCTTTCCCTTTTACTGTATATTCCCGAAAACTGCTTCAACTTTTTTTTTTTTTTTTTAAGTAAAAGATGGTATATCAGACTTCTAGGACTAGTACATGTTATGTTAACTGATCAAGAGTTAGTTAACCTCAAATTCTTTGAAGACACATGCAAAATGTCTGGCCAATTAAAAAATAAAAATAGCCCCTCCTGCCATTTTTTTTTGTTTGTTTCAGGGAGCCGGGCCGATGGCAGGAGGGAGTGGGTATCCCTCCTGCCTTTTACTTCGGAGGGGCCGTTGGCAGCAGTAGGAGGGGTTTGGGGTTTTTTTTGCATTTTTTTCAATGGGCAGATATTTTGCTTGTGTAATACACGTAAAATATCTGAGGTAACCCATTTTCCCCAAAAAAGGAGGAAAAAAGGTTGACTCAAATATAAACCGGGGAGGGGGGGTTAATATTCCAGTGCAGTTCCTTGCCAGTCTCTGCATCCAGTCCCATGCCCTCCCTATCAGGTTCTATACCCTGTCCCCCCTCTCTCCCGATAACTTGTAGGCCTCCACCGGGCCTGCTGCGAGACCTGGTGGTCCAGCAGTGGCCAGGACAGGAGAAATCCCTCTCACCTCATGTCCCAGCTGATTCTAAGAATTTTTACCTCCCTCCTGCCTCCATGTACCTTTTCTGAAATGAAAAGAGCAGAGCGCCTCAGGCTACATTCTTCAGAGGATGGGCTTCAAAAGTCTGAACAAGCTCTGGCAAGCACATTCAATGAATTTTGTCTAATCAATTGTTCAATCTTTTCCATGGCCCTCTTAAAAGGTCAGGTGGCTTCTAAGGCCACTAGCATGTGATGGATCAATGGCTACCTATATTTGCAGAAATAGGCCAGTGCCTCCAGGTTGAGAGCTCACTTGACAAGGGCTCAGGTGACTTCTTGAGCACAGGCCTGGAAGGTTGCTCTAAAGGAGATCAGTTGGGCAGCGACATGGTCACCACTGCATTTCTTTGTCAAGCATTACAGTTTGGACATGCTTGACAGCTCATTCAGAGTTTGGTAGAGATGTCCTCAGGGGGACTTTATCTTCCTCTGCCCAGTGTGGCTACATCCCATATGTTCAGAACGGTGCAGCCTAGATCAGTGGTTCCCAACCCTGTCCTGGAGGCCCACCAGGCCAGTCGGGTTTTCAGGATAGCCCTAATGAATATGCATGGAGCAGGTTTGCATGCCTGACACCTCCATTATATGCAGATCTTTCCCATGCATATTCATTAGGGCTATCCTGAAAACCAGACTGGCCTGGTGGTCCTCCAGGATAGGGTTGGGAACCACTGGCCTAGATAATAAAGAAGACAAAATGATGTCTTATCTGATATTTTCTTTTCCTTTAGTCGGCTGCACCACCTGAAGCCCGCTCTCAGAAGAATGAAGCTCTCACTGGGAGCATGGGTATGTATTACAAAGGGACCTTCTGCTGCTCTGGTAGAAGCATACTGGAATTTTCCTAATGCCGCAGCAGGTTATACTGGCAAGTTCACTGGAAAGTCTAGCTTTTTCTTATTCCCTCCTACCAGCAATGTTGGTAAACACCCTACATGGTCAGAACGGTACAGCCTAGACAACAAGAAATTAATAGTAGTTTTATCCATCTCTGGCAGTATTCAAATCTAGGCTAAAAGCCCACTTTTCCCAAGACTGCTTTTAACTCCTAATTCCCACTCACTTGTAAATATTCCCTCTGTGAGAAATTCTCTAACCCCTATTTAATTTATTCAATTTTCTCTACCATTCTCCCAAGGGAGCTAAGAACAGTTTATATAAATTTATTCAGGTATTTAAGCATTTTTCCCTGTATTAATTAGATTGTAAGCTCTATTGAGCAGGGATTGTCTCTTACACATTTAATATACAGTGCTACATACATCTAGCACAGCTATAGAAATGTTAAGTAGTAGCATTTATTTACAAAAATGTGATATACTGCCATTCACAACACAGTAGCTAGGCAGTAATAAAATAAAGCCTAAACGCCAATCCAATAACATATTTGTGAGGTATAGAATCACCCTCAACATGGACATTAAGGGGTAATTAAATGCTATGAAGTTGCACACTAAACAAATTTTATAACTGCTGTTTTAGAATACTAATATAAGTCAGCGTTTACACACCAACATTTAAGAATATGTTAATGGCTGGTATAAAATGTCTGTGACATTTAGGGGGAAATTCAACGGTGGAAGCTAAGCATTCTAGTGCGCACTAAATACTAAGATGCCCATAGGAAGCGTTTAGCGCCTATTGATGACTTCCCCCTAAATGCCAGTTGCTTTGTAACTGTTGGTATTCTAACACTGTAGCACAGGGGTGTCAAAGTCCCTCCTCGAGGGCCACAATCCAGTCAGGTTTTCAGAATTTCCCCAATAAATATGCATGAAATATATTTGCATGCATTGCTTTCATTGTACGCTAATAGATCTCATGCATATTCATTGGGGAAATCCTGAAAACCCAACTGGATTGCAGCCCTCGAGGAGGGACTTTGACACCCCTGCCTTAGTAAGTAAATACTGGGCACACCCCTTGTCCATACACCCTTGCATCTGCGCATTATAGAATACCAACTAAGCACAGTTACACAATGCTAATTATCAACAATTAACAGCTTAAGTTACGCACAAAACTGTAGGTATTCTATAACCCAGGGATAGGGAACTCTGGTCCTCGAGAGCCGTATTCGAGTCAGGTTTTCAGGATTCCCCAATGAATATGCATGAGATCTATTTGCATGCACTGCTTTCAATGCATATTCATTGGGGAAATCCTGAAAATCCGACTGGAATACGGCTCTCGAGGATCGGAGTTCCCTACCCCTGCAACCTGTATGCACAATGTTGTGCACTAAGCTTATGCACACTACTAGATTATAGAATAACAGGGAAAGTGTCATTATTACATGATGGCCAAGACATCCTCTAACCTTCTGTTTCCCACCAGGAGCCCTAAATACTAAGAATGTGCATTTGAAATATTTCCCACATCTCGTTTTGTATTGTTTTCTGCCTAAAAAGTTCTTTTGGGAACTTTTTCTGTTTGAATTTCACCCAGTTGTTATATTGGGGTAAAAAGATAAGGGAACATGTATGTGTGCGAATAGTGTGCCTCATTCCCAAAGGAGGGCAAACTTCCAATGATATAGCTCCTGTAACAAAACCTTGAAAGAAAAAACTCCAAAAAGTTACCATAAACAGCCTAAAATGAAAAATTTGGGATTATATGCCACTATACTACTTCTACAACTGATTCCTTTTAAATTGGAAGCCAAAAGCAAGCAGGAAGAAAACAGAGGACTTCAAACATGTTTTAAAAAATTGCATCAACTGTCTACAAACTCTGATGAAAGACAGCCTAGTTTAACAGTCAGATGGTATAAGAAGGCATTTTTCCATCTATAATAATAAAACCCTAGAGCGCACATGCGCTCTTTAAAATTCGTGATTCCTGGCGCTGTGAGGTGTGCTTCTGTGGAGACTGGAAGCCCTGAATATGTATACCTTAGAGCAGTGTTTTTCAACCTTTTTTGGGCAAAGGCACACTTGTTTCATGAAAAAAATCACGAGGCACACCACCATTAGAAAATGTTAAAAAAATTTAACTCTGTGCCTATATTGACTATATATAAAGTAATTCTCTTGAATAGGAATCAAATAAACACAAAGAAAGTATTTTATAATTACTTTATTATGAAATATTAAGTAAACAGAATAGTGAAAAATTATAAAATACTTTATTCAGTGCGAAACCTGGGCCTGTTTGGCTGAACACAAAGCTGATATTCTGGCTGGAATCGAAGAAAGACACACACGTAGCTCTTCGTCAACAGCTCTCAGTCTCTCTCTGTATTTGGTTTTTATAGCATACAAAAATAGACAAATATACCCTCCATCCTTTTTATTAAACCACAATAGCAGTTTTTAGCGCAGGGAGCTGCGCTGAATGCCCAGCACTGCTCTTGACGCTCATAGGCTCCCTGCGCTAAAAACCACTATTGCGGTTTAGTAAAAGGTGACCATATTGTAAAATATAGACAGCAGATATAAATTCAGAACTGTGCATAGTAAGTGAAGGGAAGTTTTCATCTCTGGGAATTTACCCAGTTAACTATTAAGTTATTTGGGCAAATTCCTTTGAAAACTGTGGTAATACTGCCTCCACTTTGCTAAATTTAAAATAAAATCATTTTTCCTACCTTGTCTGGTGATTTCTGGTTGCACTTTCTTCTTCTGACTGTGCATCCAATCTTTCTTCCCTTCTATCAGCCTGTATGCTTTCTCTCCTCCACACCTCATTCCCTCCCCCAACTTTTTCTTCCTCTCTCCCTGACCTTTCTTTCTTTTTTTCTGTTTCTCTTCTTTCCTTCTGTTTCCCTGCCTACCCCCTTTCTTTCTTTCTCCCTGCCGTTCCCCAAGCCACTGCCACTGCCGCTGCCATCGGGGAACAGGACCCACCAATGGATAACAGGCCCCAAAACCGACGCATGCTCTCCCCGACGTCAATTCTGCAATCGGAGAGGAAGTTCCGCCCAGCCAGGCAGCGATTGACTGGCCCGAACTTCCTCTCCGACTGCAGAATTGACGTCGGGGAGAAGAAGACTTATCGGCTCAATAGATTAGATCGCCAAGACAAAGTGAGTCCTGGGTGATCGACTCACTTTGCCTTGGCGAGCTACTGGCGCCCCTGCCTCGGGCCCCCTGTCAGCTCCGGGCCCCTGAATGCAGGACTGGTAGTACTGCCCTGATGGCGGCCCTGCGGCACACCAGGCAACATCCGGTTGAAAAACACTGCCTTAGAGGAAAGGAGAGACAGGGGAGATATGATTCAGACGTTCAAATACTTGAAGGGTATTAACGTAGAACAAAATCTTTTCCAGAGAAAGAAAAATGGTAAAACCAGAGGTCATAATTTGAGGTTGAAGGGTGGTAGATTCAGGGGCAATGTGGGGAAATTCTACTTTACGGAGAGGGTAGTGGATGCCTGGAATGCGCCCCCGAGAGAGGTGGTGGAGAGTAAAACTGTGACTGAGTTCAAAGAAGCGTGGGATGAACACAGAAGATTTAGAATCAGAAAATAATATTAAATATTGAACTAGGCCAGCTACTGGGCAGAGTTTCACGGTCTGTGTCTGTGTATGGCCGTTTGGTGGAGGATGGGCAGGGGAGGGCTTCAATGGCTGGGAGGGTGTAGATGGTCTGGAGTAGGTTTTAACAGAGATTTTGGCAGTTGGAACCCAAGCACAGCACCGGGTAAAGCTTTGTATTCTTGCCCAGAAATAGCTAAGAAGAAAAAATTAAAAAAAAAAAAATTAAAAAAAATTTAAATTGAATCAGGTTGGGCAGACTGGATGGACCATTCGGGTCTTTATCTGCCGTCATCTACTATGTTACTATGTATGTATTCTATTTGACACCTCACGGCGCTTGCAGGGGCTGAAGGCGCACGACTGTGCTCTCTCCCTGCCCGCATCCTCGGCAGGTAACACACCTCCCGCCCTCACTTGCCGCTACTGATCCTCCTCTTCAGAGCAGCCTGCGATCGTGGCCGGCTTTAAAGAACCTTGCAGGCCGCTCTCCAACCTCAGTAGCACGCTCCCTTTGACACATGGGATCACGTCAGAGGGAACGTGCTACCGAGTTGGAGAGCGGCCTGCTAGGTTTGCTAAAGCCGGCCACCACGATCGCAGGCTTCTTTGAAGAGAAGCAGGCCAGAAGACACCAGGATGGAGGGAGGGTAAGAAGGGGGATCAATACCGGGAGCCAGGGGAAGAGGGAAAGGGGGCTGCTTTGGGGGGGAGGGGTGTGCTGGGGGGAGACAGAAGGGGCCATGGATAGGGAGAGGGAAAGGGGGCTGCTTTGGGGGGGAGGTGTGCTGGGGACAGACAGCTTTGCTCTGGGAGGAGACAGAAGGGGCTATGGAGAGATAGGGATAGGGAAAGGGGGCTGCTTTGAGGGGGAGGTGTGCTGGGGACAGACAGCTTTGCTCTGGGGGGGAAGACAGAAGGGGCCATGGAGAGATAGGGAGAGGGAAAGGGGGCTGCTTTGGGGGGAGGGCTGTGCTGGGGGAGACAGAAGGGGCCATGGAGAGATAGGGAGACGGAAAGAGGGCTGCTTTGGGGGGGAGGTGTGCTGGGGACAGATAGCTTTGCTCTGGGGGGGGAAGACAGAAGAGAGCCATAGAGAGACAGTTAGGGAGAGGGAAAGGGTGCTGCCTTGGGGGGAGGTGTGCTGGGGACAGACAGCTTTGCTCTGGGAGAAGACAGAAGGGGCTATGGAGAGATAGGGAAAGGGGGCTGATTTGGGGGGGGGTGCTGGGGACAGACAGCTTTGTTCTGGGGGGAAGACAGAAGGGGCCCTGGAGAGACAGGGAGAGGGAACGGGGGCTGCTTTGGGGGGAGGTGTGCTGGGGACAGACAGCTTTGCTCTGGGGGGAGACAGAAGAGGGCCATGGAGAAACAGTTAGGGAGAGGGAAAGGGGGCTGCCTTGGGGGGGAGGTGTGCTGGTGACAGACAGCTTTGCTCTGGGAGGAGACAGAAGGGGCCATGGAGAGATAGGGAGAGGGAAAGGGGGCTGCTCGGGGGGGGGGGGTGTGCTGGGGACAGACAGCTTTGCTTTGGGGGGAAGACAGAAGGGACCCTGGAGAGATAGGGAGAGGGAAAGGGGGCTGCTTTGGGGGGAGGGTGTGCCGGGAGGAGACAGAAGGGGCCATGGAGAGATAGGGAGACGGAAAGGGGGCTGCTCTGGGGGGGAGGTGTGTGCTGGGGACAGACAGCTTTGCTCGGGGGAGGGGGGGTGACAGAAGGATATAGACAGCGGCCAAGGAGAGAGAGATAAAGAAACAGACAGACACATCTATTCTAGCACCCGTTAATGTAACGGGCTTAAAGACTAGTTAGGCTATAAACTTGCTAACTAGATAACACTATCACATCAGGTGCCAACATTTTCTTTACTTTATTCACAGTAGATGAATCCAGAGACAAGTGGGAATAGAGAGCACCAAGCTGAGCTCTGTCACATATAGGATGGTATGCTCACTGATAAGCAGTATTCCTCTTAAAGCAGTAGGATCAACCAAACAGGCCTTTTGGCACAGGACTCACATCGCCTCTCCACCCATCCTATTTAGCCAGCAAGAAGACCAAATAGCCAAGATCTACACAAGTAAAGGAGAGACTGGAAGAGAAGCAAAGAACATAAAGGGTAGGACCCTGGATTCATCTACTGTGACTAAAGGACCCTGTTAATTTTCTTTCCTTTAACAAAGCAAATGAATCCAGAGACAAGTGGTATGTAGCAAAACAGTCCTCAGTAGGATAGAACAGAGAGCAGTACACAGAAAGAAGGGGTACCAAGACTCATGGTCCACCATTCTCGAAAAACTTGAAGAATGGACCCAAGTAAAATTGCTGTCCCACAAAAAACATACAAAGATTGCCCAACAAAAGGAAGTCTAACCCAGACAGAACCAGCTGTCCCACCGGAAGCAAAGCTAGAAGCTGCGAACCAAACCTCAAAAGAACAAAAGATGTCATCTTCAAGGACAGGCAGTCAATTTTAAATACAAGCCTAGTCCAGATCATTCATCACGGTCATGAGAGGTTGGGATAGGGACCAGGCTTCTAAGATGATTTTTAGAGAGCTGCAAACCTCAAGAGATCTAAAACATTTATCACACAGATATCACATACTTATAAAAATATCCCCACCACCACTTCAAGTCCTTCATAAATCTTTTTTAGAAGCCTTAATTGTGAGGGCAGAATATATCTGTATTTATGGCTATACTTGTCAGCTAATTTCATCCAATATATGCTCAAAAATAGTTAACATAAATTTCTTTTTTTTTTGGGAGGGGGGGCAGGGACATTAACACACAGCATGTTATTAAATCTTTATACATCTCTGAATATATTTGATCTTTGAATGTGCCTCGATATTACATAAAACCAATACAGTGGCTGACAAAAAAGGGTTTGAGCTTGTATAACATATTTAAGTATTTATATACCACTTATAGCCTAAGTGGTTTACATTCAGGTACTCAAACATTTTTCCCTATCTATCCCGCTGGGCTCACACTATCTAATGTACTTGGAGCAATTAGGGATTAAGTAAGTTGCCCAGGGTCACAAGGAGCAGCATGCGACTTGTTACAATAAGTGAAATGTGTCTGTATATTAGTTTTATAAGGAGCAGCATTTTAGCTTCTTCATTTGTGTGTTTTAAACCAGCATCTATACAAGATATTTGTGCCAGAAATAATTATAACAAAAACCTGATGCATTCCAGAAAGTGTTGTGTTTAACTAGTAATATACAAATGTATTTCTGGAACACTTTTATAACTTCTTTTTTTTTTTTTTTACAATATGGAACATATTAGAGCCTCAAAAATGAGTCAGGAGGTATTGAATTTATTTTCTTTCCTCTTCCAAAAAAATGTTGGTTTTCCACTCTAAACCACTTTTTACATAACATGGGAATGGTTGTTTTCAATGTGATCAGCCACACCCACATGCAAACACCACCAAACACTTTTAATAAACTTAATCCGGTTAGAACTTGGCATTGAACTTTGGAAAGGACACTGCTGTCAAGAAATACCAAGTAGATGAGATGTATACAGTAAGCCTCAATGTGTGAGAAGATGCCAATTCCAAGTTAGATTAAAAAAAAAAAATCATATCTGCTAATGCAAAGTTTTCTAGTTCGATACATTTTAATAGTGAGAAGTAGGGCCATGGCTTTAAAAGTAAATGAGAATTTCAGGGCATAACAAAACTACAAAGTGCATCCCTTCTTTTACTGCCAATAAACACAAATCAATACATAGTATAAAGCATGAGAAAAAAATAAGAATGCATTCCAATTCCTTAGGTGATATCGGATAAGTTTTCACTGTCACTAATATCACCCAATATACCCCTGGACTTGCAAGAAAGAATAGCTCAATTCTAAAGCATCATTAAATGCATTAAAAAAAAAAAAAACCAGCCCAATAGACAGCAACCTCATCTTTCCATCCCACTCTCCAATCACTAAAGAACACAGGCAGAGCATTTCTTACATTCATTTAAATGCGTTTGTACTTAAGTCTGACACCTGCCGGTCGGGGTCAATGTCAAAGGGAGCAGCCGGCACCAGGCACAGACCGAGCTGGGCTCTTTCTTGCCTTCGATCATCTTCCAAAGCAAGCTGCACGTGGCAGCTCCCGGTGTCCGCGAGGAACCCGGGACAAAAAGGTCTCGCCGTGCCCTTTCTAGGTCAGGGTGAAAGTCACTCCTAAGGCCTCGACGGCTCCGCTTCTTTCATGTGGTCACGAGGAGCCAGCGGGTCCCCCGGGCTCCCACACCGGCAGCCTCCTCCCCCCCCCCCACCCCGAGAAGACAAACTCACCGAGCACGTCCGCCGTCCGGTGCCGGGCCACGAAGCAGGCGTCGTCCCCGTAGCACATGCCTTTCTTCAGGATGCCCTTCCTGAAGTCCTTGCCGAAGCCGCAGCCGGCCGTCACCAGGCTGTAGTCGCGGGAGTCGGTCTGCGAAAGGCCGCCGAGGACCGCCCTGGCCACCAGCCTGCCGTACGACAGCACCGAGAACATGGCGCCGCCGGCAGCCCGCGAGGGAGGCGTCCTAACTCTGAGCGCGCCGGGCTGGCAGGGAGGGCCGCTCGCCGTCCGCGGAAGAGGAGCAGAGCGCGGGGAAGAGGGAGGGCCGAGCCTGTTAGAGCCGGCTCCTGCGTATCTGCCGCGAGGCGAGCCAACCCACCGCCATCTTCCGCTTTCGCCGGCGTGTTCCGGACACAGTAGCCGGGGAGCCAGGCCCCCTACGCCCACGCTCCGCCCACCCGCTCGCGTGTAACGTCATCGCGCTCGTCACGCCGACGCAACAAAATTCCCCTGGAAGGACGCTGCACCCTTCGATGGGTCTCGCTCTTGGCTTCGCGCGTGTCACGTGGAGTCTTCTTAGTAAAACCCGTCTCGTGCCTTAGAAGACTTGTGATGGGGGAGGGAGGGGCGACTCCCCTGGTACGAACTGGGGAGGGGAACCCCCATAGGCCTTGGGTGTTAATGAACCGCATGGGACAAGGCAGGCGCTTGTTGCAGCGCCCCTTTGGGAGGTAGCCAGGCACTCCTCTTGCCGGGCAGAGGTCGTTTGTTTTCCATGTTTCAAGGTTATTTGAGGAAAGTCACCTTAGGCCCGAGTTGTTAGACGAAAGCGAAAGCCTATTGTATTGTATTCAGGGCTTCAGTTTTAAGTTTCTTTGGAACGCAGAAATCATTGACTTCACACACAAAATAAAATACATAAGAACAGAAAGCTGTTTCTACCTCGCACACGTTTTGTTTTGTACAAATCTAAAACCTGAATTAAAAAAACAACGGCCCGTATTAAGTAATAATCTTGTTGGCTATTGTGTGACGCCACCACAGCGAGCCATTGCAAAGTTCAACTTAAACGTTTCGTAGCATTCAAGTTACTTTCAAATTGACTAGTATCCTAAACCTTTTGACGAGAAATCCCATGCTTCTTTTAAAACTCAAGAACTATATGTGTGCTGGAAAGGGGAGGAAAATGTTAAGTATATTTGACTCAAAATTTCAGTACCATTGCCATTTTCTTAAAAATACATTTGAATATGGCAGAGGTTTTTACTCAAAATCTTCAGCTTTTCAGGAATATATCCCTAATGAGTATGAATCTGGGACTTGTATGCCTAACACGTCCATAGTATTGCAAATCTCTCTCATGATTATTCATTAGGATTGGAATAACCCAAACCTGACTGGGAACAAATATCACTGAAATAAGTTATTGTAATTAACCCTCCCCCCCTTTTTACAAAAGCGTTTTTTTAGCGCCAGCGTGATGAATGTTATGCGCTGTTCTGACACTCATAGAGTTCAGAGCAGCGCACAGCATTCGGTGTGACACCTGGCACTAAAAATGCTTTCATGGTTTTGTAAAAGAGGGTATAAGTGAAGCTGAGTATATATTTGTACTCCCCAGTACACAATTCAGAATAAGGGTTTTCTATTCATAGATATAAATTAGGATGCATAGCATTTAGCATGCTTAAAAGTGTGCTCTAACAATTATCACTTTAGGGATCCTTAGTTCAGGTGATTTCAGCCCAGTTCTGTGGGACTCCCATGAGACTGATTTACATATCACTGGGGAAGAGGAAGGGATAGCAGATGGCATTGATAAGCAGATTGGATAGGCTATATGATCTTTGTCTTCATTTTTCTTCCCCCCCTCCCATTTCCAATCTCATTAATATTTATCATGGCTGTCCTGATTTACATTAAAATTTATTCTATTTATTGCACAACATTGTCTTCATGTTTGTTTTAATTCTGCAGTCAGAAAATATTTAATATTGAACTAAGGCCAGTACTGGGCAGACTTGCACGGTCTGTGTCTGTATATGGCTGTTTGGGGGAGGATGGGCTGAAGAAGGCTTCAGTGGCTGGGAGAGTGTAGATTAGCTGGAGTAGGTTTTGACGGAGATTTTGGCAGTTGGAACCCAAGCACAGTACCGGGTAGAGCTTTGGATTCTTGCCCAGAAATAGCTAAGAAGAAAACATTTAAATTGAATCAGGTTGGGCAGACTGGATGGACCTTTCGGGTCTTTATCTGTCATCATCTTCTACTATGTTATAAAGGATGAAGAAACAAAACACACATATTGCTGAAAATGCCAGTTAATCTTTTATGGTCTTGGCAGCTCTGGATCATGCACACGAGTTACCCATTCCAGGAGGGAGACTCTTTGACTGGGCCTGTTTTTAAACTTACATTCCAAAGCAGTTTAGTATTTGTAGTCCATTGAAATCAGTGCTGTAGGTCCCATAATGCACCAAGATGAGCTTGGTAGAAATCCAGACCTGGCCAAAAAGTCTTCCTGGAATGGGTAATTTGGTAGCTCTGCATTATATATTTCCATAAAAGCCTGCCAATTGTTCTTCAGATTTCAAAGCAAGACATCTAATAAGTGCTTCTCCAGACCTCTCCTGGATGCATACCTAGTTTGCTAAGTTTTCAGAATTACCACGATGAATATGCATGAGATGGTTGCATACAATCAGCTTTTACCATGCATATTCATTGTTGGCTAGGATTGCCTCTAGGAGTGGGCTGAGAAGAACTGATATAAATAATAAAAAAGACCAGAGTTTTAATAAACATGCATGTCACTCCACAGGTGTGATGTCATCTGTAGAGGTGGTAAAAATCACTCCATACCATCTACATTTTTAAACCCACTGTGAAATCTATTACCATCCTAAAAAAATTGAATCAAGACTTATGGTGTAGGAAAAACCTCAGAACCTTTGGAAGTTCACATATGGTGCTCCATGGCACTTATTGTTTTTTGGAAGCTTCTATAATCTATACCTCTACTTATGACTGGGGAATCAGAGTAGAGAATGACACTTAGACAATTTTTTCCCCGTTCCCTACGGGAACTCATTTTCCCTTCCCCACGAGTTCTTTTCATGTCCCTGCCCCATTCCTGCAAGCTCTGTCCTCATCTGCACAAGCCTCAAACCCTTTAAAATCATAAGTGTTCGAGGTTTGTGTGGTTAAGGCAGAACTTACAGGAATGGGGCAGGGACAAAATTTGCGGGGAGGGGGACAAATTTGTCCCCGTGTCATTCTCTAATTCAGAGCGCTTTGCTTGAGCTTCAGTATACCTGTAACAATACATGAGCTAAAAATATGTATAACTTACATTATACCATCTATATACATATACTATAGGGCTCCTTTTACAAAGGTGCGCTAGCAGTTTAACGCGCGTAATAGCGTGTGCTAAACCGCCAGACACGCTAGCCGCTACCACCTCCTCTTGAGCAAGTGGTAGTTTTTGGCCAGCGCGAGGGTTAACGCGTGATGAAAAGTCGCACGCGTTAACCCCTCTAGCGCAGCTTTGTAAAAGGAGCCCATAGTTTTTGTATTATAATATACTCGTCTATCTTATTATTTATGAGTTCATCCTTTGTATTCCAAGTTGGGGGGAGGGGTAGCCTCCTGTTTTCTACATGTTATCCCCCTAAATATTTTTTCATTTGCTAAAGTATTCTATGAAGAGCATTGCCTTACCATAATTCTTTTCTTGAATTTTCTGGTGTCCTTTTCCAGTTTTAATTCCTGCAGAAGGGAGTTCTACCACATTGGTGCCATCACTGAGAACATTCTTTTCCTGACACATTTGCATTTGATGTCTCTGAAGGAGGGTATTTCTAGTAGGTATAAATTGCTTCCTTATTTTCATTCCTAGGCACAAAAACCTCCCCCAAAACTTATAATTTTTTTCAAAAATCTTTCCGGTCATACAGTAGGATTCAGCTGAGAGGGGAGGGCTGGGGTTGTGAATGAGAGAAGGATATGCTGCACAGGCTGCATGGGGCATTGGGAAAGCAAGAAGGACAAATGCTGCATGGGCTGGGAGGGGGAGAGACTGCATGGGCTGGGGGTTAGGAACGGAGGGAAAAAGATGTTGCTGGTGGGTGAGGGAAGAGAAAAAGAAAATTCTTGGACATAGGTGTGTAGAGTGGAAGGGAAAGAGAGATGGTATACATGGGGAAAGGAAGAAAGAGGGAGCATTGTTGGACATGATAGTGGTTGAGAGGAGGGAGGGAGAAATGTTACACTGGGAGAGAGGAGAGATGACTCAAAGAGGGAGAGATGTCAGATTCCGGAGAAGGGTGATGGAAGGAGGGAAGAGAAAGATGTTAGTCCACTGGAATGGGAAGAAGAGAGAGAGAGATGCCAGACCATGGAATGGAAGGAAATGAGGGTAGAGAGAGATGCCAGACTGCAAGAAGGGGAGGAGAGAAGATGTTAGACCTCACGAAGAGGGAGGGAATGAGAGAGAGATGCCAGATCACAGAAAGGAGAGGCGAGAAGATGTTAGACCTCGCGAAACATAGAAACATAGAAAGATGACGGCAGAAAAGGGCTTTAGCCCATCAAGTCTGCCCACTCTACTGACCCACCCCATTAAGTCTGAGTGCTAATGTCCTAGTTCCTTATCTCGACCCTCGTAGGGATCCCACGTGGATGTCCCATTTATTCTTGAAGTCCAGCACGCTGGTGGCCTTGATCACCTGCACTGGAAGCTTGTTCCAGTGATCTACTACTCTTTCTGTGAAGAAATACTTCCTGGTATCACCATTAAATTTCCCTCCTTGGAGTTTGAGCGGGTGTCCCCTTGTGACCGAGGGTCCTTTGAGAAAGAAGATGTCGTCTTCCCCCTCGACACGTCCTGTGATGTACTTAAATGTCTCAATCATGTCCCCCCTTTCCCTGCGTTCCTCTAGAGCAGGGGTGCCCAACACGTCGATCGCGATCGACCAGTAGCTCAGGAAGGCAACGCGAGTCGATCGCGGAGCCCATCCCGGGCTCCGTGATAGACTCGTGTTGCCGTCCTGATCTACCGGGCTGATCAGCCTTCCTCTCCAGTGTTCTCTCTAGGGCCTTTTAGCTGGGCGGTCCGCCCAGCTGTCATCTTCTGCTGCTGCCGCCGCTGCTGAACATTAAAAAAAAAAACCCGGCTTGGAGATTTCAGCCCGTAGCGAACTTATGCTCCGTGGCTCTAACATGTGCGTGCCGGCTTCCCTTTGAAACCGGAAGTTATGTCCGGGGGGGGGGAGAAGGGAAGCCGGCACACACATGTTGAGAGCCCTGAAGCAAGCATTCGCTATGGGCTAAGGCGGGAGACAGGTTAATGAAGCATTTCCTCTTCTTGCTGCCGGGTCCTGCCTACTTTCTGTTTCCGCGAAGGCAGGACCCGGCAGTATTTCCCCCAATAGGTCGATCGCGATCTTGGGCCAATCAGCCTTCCTCTCCCCGACGGCAGAATTGACGTCGGGGAGAGGAATGCTGGTCGGCCGAAGCAGGGAGAGCTTGGGGTGGCGTCGGCTTTCGGGCCTGTTATTGGTGGCGGTTTGGGTCCTGGTCCCCGATGGCAATGGCTTGTGGGAGGGCAGGGAGAAAGAAAGAAAAAAGACAGGCAGGGAGACAGAAGGAAAGAAGAGAAACAGAAAAAAAAGAAAGAGAGGCAGAGAGAAAGAAAGGGCAGGGAGAGAGGAAGGAAAAGTTGGGGGAGGGAACGAGGTCTGGAGGAGAGAAAGCATACAGGCTAAAAGAAGGGAAGAAAGATTGGATGCACAGTCAGAAGAAGAAAGTGCAACCAGAGACTCATGAAATCACCAGACAAGGTAGGAAAAATTATTTTATTTTAAATTTAGTGATCAAAATATGTCTGAATTTATATCTGCTGTCTATATTTTACACTAAGGTCCCCTTTTACTAAACTGCAATAGAGTTTTTTAGCACAGGGAGCCTATGAGCGTCGAGAGCAGCGCTGGGCATTCAGCGCAGCTCCCTGCGCTCTAAAAACTGCTATCGTGGTTTAGTAAAAAGGGAGGGGGGTATATTTGTCTATTTTTGTATGGTTGTTACTGAGGTGATAGTGCATAGAGTCATCTGCTTTGATCTCTCTGTAAAACCCTGGAATAGGAATGATAATTAACATTTTCTATGCGTACAGTGTGCGTTGTGTTTTTTTTTTTATTTTATTGTTGGTAGATCATTTTGACTTGGTCATTTTAAAAGTAGCTCGCAAGCCCAAAAAGTGTGGGCACCCCTGCTCTAGAGTGTAGAGCTGCAATTTGTTCAGTCTTTCTTCATACGAGAGACCCTTGAGCCCAGAGATCATCCTAGTGGCCATCCGCTGAACCGACTCAACTCTAAGCACGTCTTTACGGTAATGTGGCCTCCAGAATTGCACACAGTATTCCAGATGAGGTCTCACCATGGTTCTGTACAGTGGCATTATGACTTCAGGTTTGCGGCTGTCGAAGCTTCTATTGATACATCCCATCATTTGCCTTGCCTTGGATAAGGCCTTCTCTACTTGTACTTCCTGGTAGAGAAAATAATCAAGACACAGCCACTTGGAAAAACTTGACCACAGTTCGGTAAACTGTTTATTTACTGTGGTGTGCCATTTTGAAAGCCACATAGGCACAGCTTGGAGGGAGCGATATCTCTGATCCCTGTTTTATGGTGATGCTCCTAAGTTTAGTTCCCCATAAGGAGGGGCTTTGGCAGCTGGGCCAACCGGAGTCTTAGGCCTCTTTTCCAGTGCATTCTGGGATGAACTGGGAGTGGCCTAAGACGAAGCTTAGGCAGCCTTCATGTCTACACTGATGATTACTCCCAAGTCTCATTCTTCTGAAGTCGTAGCTAGTGTTTCTCCATTTAAGGTGTAAGTTCTGCATGGATTACGGCTGCCGAGATGCATGACCTTACATTTCTTAGCGTTGAAGCCCAGCTGCCATGTCGAGGACCAGTTTTCCAACGTAAGCAGATCTTGCATCATACTATCCTGCAGATTGCTTTCACTCACTATATTACATAGTTTGGCGTCATCGGCGAATAGTGTTACTTTACCCTGAAGCCCTCGGGTCAAGTCCCTTATGAATATGTTAAAAAGGAAAGGGCCCAGGGCTGAGCCCTGTGGCACTCCGCTAGTCACCTCTGATGTCTCAGAGAGGGTGCCGTTGACCACCACCCTCTGAAGTCTTCCACTCAGCCAATCATTGACCCATGCAGTTAGTGTCTCTCCTAACCCCATCGATTTCATCTTGCTTAATAGTCTACGGTGTGGGATGCTGTCAAAAGCCTTACTGAAATCCAAGTACACTATGTCCAGAAATTCTCCCGAGTCTTAGCTTTCCTGTTACCTAATCAAAGAAGCTGATAAGGTTGGATTGGCATGACCTACCCTTAGTGAATCCATGTTGACTGGGATCCCTTAGATACCCCTCACCCAAAATCGTGTCTAATTTACCTTTAAGTAGTGTTTCCATGAGTTTACACACTATTGATGTGAGACTCACTGGTCTGTAATTCGCAGCCTCTGCTCTGCAACCCTTTTTGTGCAGAGGAACGACGTTAGCTGTTTTCCAGTACAGGGGGACTCTCCCCATACTTAGGGAGAGATTGAAGAGCACGGCTAACGGTTCCGCCAGGACATCGCACAGCTCTCTGAGCACTCTTGGGTGCAATTTGTCCGGTCCCATGGCTTTGCTCACCTTGAGTCTTGACAGTTCGCTGTAAATATCCGCTGGTGTGAACTCAAAATTCTGAAATGGGTCTTCCTTGCTTGGCTTTGCTTCCAGCTGTGGCCCGTGCCCTGGTGCCTCGCAGGTAAAGACTGAGCAGAAGTAATCATTCAGTAGTTTGGCTTTATCGGAATCTGTTTCCACATAATTCCCGTCTGGTGTTCTAAGGCATACTATCCCGTTTGTGTTCTTTTTCCTGTCACTAATATACCTGAAGAAGGATTTGTCCCCTTTCTTGATGTTCTTTGCTAGAGTTTCTTCCACTCGAAGTTTGGCCTCCCTGACTGCTGTTTTGACCGCTGCAGACCTTGTCCTGTATTCAATGTTAGCTTCTTTTTCCCCGGTGCGTTTGAATGAAAGAAATGCTCTTTTCTTTTCCTTGACTAAGAGGGAGGGAAGAAGAGAGAGAGATGCCAGACCATGGGAGAGGAAATTCCAGGCTATGGGAGGGAGAGGAGAGAGATTCCAGGTTATGGGAAGGAGAGGAGAGAGATGCCAGACCATATGAGGGGGTAAGGGGGAAGACAGAGTTGTCTGACCATGGGAGAGGGATGAGATGGTGTGCAGGGATGGAGGGGAAGGAGAGACAGAGGGAGGGTGCGGCAGGAAAGAAATAGAAGAAATGCTTCTTATGGATAGATGGAATAGGGGAGAAGAAAGAGGGAGGAGATGATATACATGGATAGATGGGAAAAGAAGACATGGAAAAGTAGATAGATTTTGAGAAGAAAGCAGAAAAATGGAGTTCCCTACCCCTGCTATATTTGTATTTATCCATTAAAATCAGTCTGCAGGTCTCATAATGTAGTGCAGGGGTAGAGAACTCTGGTCCTCGAGAGCCATATTCCAGTCAGGTTCAGGATTTCCCCAATGAATATGCATGAGATCTATTTGCATGCACTGCTTTCAATGCATATTCATTGGGGAAATCCTGAAAACCCTACTGGAATATGGCTCTCGAGGACCAGAGTTCCCTACCCCTGATGTAGTGGTTCTCAATCCAGTCTCCAAAGTATACTCAGCCAATAGATTTTTCAGGGTATCTACAATGAATATGCATGCACTGCATTTTCTATATGCATATTCCTTGTGGATATTCTGAGTGTGCTGTGAGGACTTGGTTGAGAAAGAACTACTGCCTTAATGCACTAGTATAGCATTTTCAAATATTTAGTACTGACCTAAGCTTTTGTCATAGGCTCTAAAATTTGGATTTTCTCTGATCTGTGTAGAATGACGCAAGACAGGAGGAAAAGATTTCTTACTATGTATCAAGAGGTGAATGCTTTCAACGATCAGTTTATTTTGCTTGTAAATGTGTTAGTTTCAGATGTTGAGTATGTATTTGTGAACCACTGAGTGCGAAGGTATCAAAAGTGGTGTTATAAATAACAGAAATAAAGACTGTAAAAGTTTGGAGGGGTAAATTTGGGCAACATTCATTTTTGAAAGTTTTGTGTGCTGTAGGGTCAGTAGAATGGGGCTATGCCAGTAATTCCCAAACCTGATCCTAGAGGCAACCTAGCCAGTCAGGTTTTCAGGATATCCACAATGCATAACCATAACATTCTCACAAGCAAAACTGTGAAAATGTCCTGGGTCTTAGTCTATCTACACCACGGCTGATATCTTTTATCTCCAAATAGTGCATACTGGCTCCATCGTTTAAGGACAGTTTTACCCCACTGCATGCATGGAAGTGTAGTTCTGATCTCTCTACTGATGTCCCTAATAAAAATAGAACCATAAGTCCATAAAACTAATATTGAAAAGTTAAGTATAAATGTTACATGGTTTAAATCCTATTTGTCAGATAGACATCAATCAGTTCTGTTCAGCACATCATTACCTTGGGCACTGAACTGTAGGGGTGCCACAGGGATCCATATTGTCTCCTATTTTATTTAATATCTGCCCTTGGCCTCTGACTGAGCTGCTTTGGTTGATGGATACAAAATTCTATATTTATGCCAATGACGTGCAAATGCTCATACTCAATGAACCAGATCTACTCATAGCTTTGGGTATCATACCATACCATATTGTTTCTTATACCCAGCGATTGTCTGCTAGGAATCATTGTGGCTTACATATTATTAATAAGATTTAAAGCAGGAACATTATGAGTCATATACTGTGGAATTTGAGTCCTGAGTTATAGTGAGAATAGATGCATTTTTAGTGCCAGTAAGCTGATTGCCTGCCTAATGCAACTCAGGAATGGGCACACAACAGCAAACTCTGCCTGAAGCCAAGCAAAACAGAGATTTTCTGGTTCCTAACACAAGTGAACAAATACCTGACTTCAAAATACCTTTTGGAAAGTATGAACTCCCCTTAAAATCACAGCTTAGAAATCTCAGGATCCTGCTAGATTTATTACTCACTCTGATCATGGACGACAACTTTTCAAAGTGATTGGGGGTGGTAAGCTCAACAGACGTTCACTCTCCCTGAACAGTCAAGAAATTAGTTCAATATTGGGGTGCTCAAACACCCACAGAGCTGGCTCCTATGACTCCAATCCCGCAAATTCAATCAACCTTTAAAAATTTTCTCAACTACAGCAGCTACGAAATCTCTCCCATATATTGAAAAGACAAGTCTGACTACATTGGTCCATGCTGCGATAAAATCACTAGACTACTATAATTCATTGTCCCACCCTTTTACTAAATCACGATAGTGGTTATTAGCACAGGGAGCCGCGCTGAATACTTTGCATTGCTCCAGGCACTCATAGAGTTCCTATGATTGTCGGGAGCAGCATGGAGCATTCAGTGTGGCTTCCTGCGCTAATAACTGATAACATGGTTGTTATAAGCAGACTATGCCTGCTAGGGATATCCCTAGTGCAGGTCACAGTTCTAATTCAGGCCCTTCCCATATTCCTCCATTTGAATCATTTCATGACCCAGAAGCTGAATTTCCAGACAGGACCTGTAGAGGGCATAGTAGAGCAGCAGGGCTAGTTTCCCATCCCCCTCTGTATCCCAAGGTGATTAACAAGAAATCCTTTTCACCTGAGGGTTGGGGGGGGCGGAGCTGCAAGCTGCTGTCTCTGAGGACTAAGCTACTGGAGAGGCAGAAGAGGGAGGAACAGCAGCAGGACAGGACACAGCGCTCAGGGCTGGGAGCTCCTGATAGCAGTCAAGCTCCTGAGTCCATGGAGTTTTCAGAGGCTGGTGAAGAAGTACCTCGCACTCTTTTGGAGGAACCACTTGTCATGGAGCTGGAAATGAGCCCTGATACTAGTGCTGTGATGGTTCCTGAAATTGCTCTCATGGAAGTTTGTCTCATGAAAGCAAGTATCTAAGTGTTTTCTAAGATTACTTCAAGTTTGTTTTTGCCTGTCTTGTTTCAAGAACTGAATAATTCTAACTCCTGCTAATGAGAGAATTTTCTCTGCTATGGAACTGAGGACTTTATTTTTAAGTTTGTTTTTCCTTTTTGAAAGTTTAATTGTTCTTTTCCGGTGTGGAAAGGGAACTGTGTTACGCTGAGGGGTTTGCCCCGTGTTTTGTGGTGGGATAGTGGGCCTAATTACTGGCAGTTAAAGACCACATAGAGCACACTGTCTTTCCAGTACTCGGTTGCTGAAGAAGCCAGTATAGTAGCACTAACTTGAAGCTGGATTATCACAGTTCAGAAGTTTATTATTCTATTTGGGAAAGTTTTCTTTTCTTTTTATTATGGACTCTTGCGGGACTGCAAACTGAAAGAGAACTTACCTCTGGTAGAGAAAGATTTTTGTGTTTTGATTTTGGACTCTCTTGTTTTCTCAACCCAGAGACTATTTTCTAACATTATGGTGAAATGTGTATGAGAAGCCCGCTGGCTTCTGTTGAATGATCCTGACAAATAAGTCGGTGATTTTTGTTGTTTGGGAGATTAAGTCTTATTTTATTGAAGCTGAGCCTATTACTTTTCATGGTGTTCCTTACGCTGAATTATCTCGTCTTTGTGCAGCCCGCTGCAGCTCACAAGAGTTTACTTGTCACCGGTGATCACAGACACCTTGCCTGGAGCTTGCCGGTCACATGGTTTAGTAAATGGAGGGGTGTATCTATGATTGTATTTGGTCTTTTTACTACTGTTATGCTATTAACAAAATTGCGTTATGTTCAATTGTACACTGCATTGGATGAATCTCTTTACAAAGGTAGTTAATAAATCCCAATAAATAAATAGGAAAATGTAATCCTTATTTGTCTGAAGATGTACTAACCATACAGAAATGTAATGTGCACTCATTTGACTATTTTAGGAAGTCTGTTTTAAGACATGGAAGCTTTAACTAATTAAGGTTAAGACTTGCAATAGACCTATTTGATGAAAGTTATAATGTGCAGTAAGGGGGTCCAGGTTAGTATGCACAAAAAAAAAATCAACCTTGTCAAATCTTGTCTCCACAAGTCTTATTTTTATCCACTTGGTATGTCTTACTCAAGTGTCAAGTTTCAGTTTGATTAGACAATATGTAGAGGTCATCCCAGCATGCACTGTTTGCTTGTGTGTTGTGTATATTGGTGATTGCACATAATTAGTTTGTATGGTGTTGTCTAGTTTGCAATATGCACCCCAAAACTGACTCCTTGGGAAGTCAGTCTGTCAGCTGTCAACTGCTAGACTTCCAGTTGGATTTGATGTTCTTCGACTTGCCAATTTTCATCACTAAGATGAAGGAAAACCTTTACCAGAAAGCTATAAGTTGGTGTGTGAGTCAGCAATGGTAGTATGGGATCGAGCCAGGATACTGACACAACACATAGATTCTTGCGTTAAGAAAGATGAAGAAACTGTACAAATAAAACTGTTGCAAACAAGACGCTCACAGCCATTTCCAGAAATCTATGGTTTCTGCCCAAGCACGTAGCAACACATGCCATTTTTGATGGCAGAATTGCACCAGAAACAAAGCTACAAATGCAAAACTTACAGCATCCACCATTGCCAGACATTCCACGATGCCTCATGCTTACAGATGAAACAAAACCTGTGACCTTTGAAAGTCTTGTAATACAGAGAACACAGTCATTTTTGATCTCTTGATTGAAGGAGGATCATCAAAACCAAAAATATTCTTGAAGAAACATCCCACAGAGTGGACTGACAATCCATTTTTCAAGGAACTTTGGAATTGGCGTCCAAACCGACTGTTGATGCAGCTGAACAAGGGATAAACCTCATTGAAAAATACAACAAAAGAAGAACAGAAGCAATTTGTTCTTTGGCTAGTGGCCAGCCACCAAGTTACTTCCTTCTTCATCAAAGGCCACTCTTATGTCATAGACCGTTGATTATTTGTTGAGTGCACAATAATTACAATATACTGTTAATCTTAGTGGTAGTTAAAAAAAAAACAAACCAGCAAGGTGGGGCAACCCCTAAACTTAAGTAAAATTTTGTGTGTGTTTAATTTTTATATAAAGGAATACAATTAGCCTTGTGGACAAACAAAATATGTTAATTTTTTTGGACCACCCTAATGTGCCGGTTATAAGGTAAGTTGATAAATTAGGTACTAACTGGCCATAAATACCAATAACTGACACTAAATTGTTAACTACGAATGGCCTGAGTGTATTATTTCAAGTAAAGTTTTTATGCTTTAACAAGCTTTGTGGCACTATCTTCCAAAATCTAGAGGTGGGGGAGGGAAATACAGCAATACAGTGCTTCAACATTAATGTTTAGGACCAGCTTGGAAGGACACAGGAGGTGGCAGCAGTAGGCCCCAAAGTGGTGAAATAATGAGGAGGAAGATACTTAATGCAGGATAGTGGGTAGGCAAGGGAAGATAAGGTAAGATACTGGACAACTGGAGAGGAGGATTGAGTGAAAGAATATATATTGGCCATAATCGATAGAGGTGGAGGTAAAGAGGGGGAAGGAAGATGCTGGCTACCTAAACAATAGTCCTTATGATTAGTTCTGCTGACACCTCTAATACAATGTTCACTTGACTAAGGGCATTGTATTCAGTGTCTCAGGAATGCCCCCCTCCCCTCTCCTTTTGAGTCAGCAATACAGTGGAACTTTGGTTTGCGAGTGTTTTGCAAGATGAGCAAAACACTCAGCAAACTTTCTCGCAAACCAAGCACTGCCCCGATAAACGAGCACTTACACTGCAGGAAGCGCCGCTTCAGAGGGATTCCTCTTCCGTCTGCCAGCCAGCCTTCCATACTAGGTGCCTTCTGCATGTTGGAGAGCCTCTATCTGTGCCTACGCAGCCAAGTGCCATCCCACCTGCACATTGCGTATGATCACGCAGAACGTCAATCATTGACGTGCGTGATCATATGCACTGTCCAGGTGGGACGGCATTCGGCATTCGGCTCTCCAACATGCGGAATGCACCCAGTGTGGAAGGCTGGCTGGCGTACGGCAGAGGAATCCCCCTGAAGCAGCACTGCAGGGTTCTCCATTCCCTCAAAGCAGCACTGTGGGGTTCTCCAGCGGCTGGCAGACTGAGGAGACAGCACCCGGCACCCGACAGGTACACACCCCTGGGCCACCCCTCGCCACCTTTTGGGTTCTGGAACTAATTGTCAGCGTTGCCATTATGGCCTATGAGGACATGTGCTTTGATAATACGAGTACAGTGGTACCTCGGTTTACGAGTGCACCAGTTTGAGAGTGTTTTGCAAAACATTCGCAAAATCGGTGCCTCGGAAACCGAGCGCGCCTTGATTTGCGAGCGCTGCACTCCTCCGCCGCCACAACCTGAAGTCCCCCAGAGCCCTCTTCTTACTTTAATGTAGCACCGGCATGTCTGCCTCTTCTTCTGTGCTGGCCTTGAGCATGTGCGCATGCTCAAGGCCTGCGAGTTCACGGAGAAAACGTGAACTCACAGGCTTTGAGCATGCGCACATGCTCAAGACCAGCACAGAAGAGGAGGCCAACATGCTGGTGCTACATTAAAGTAAGAAGAGGGCTCTGGGGGACTTCAGGTTGCGGCGGGGGGAGGGTGTCGGATCGCGGGGTCTTTGGGGGGAGCAATGCTGGTTCTCGTGGGGGGGGGGGGATCAGCGCTGCTGGCCTTGGTGGGGGGGGGGGGGAATGTATCAAAGCGAGTTCCATTATTTCCTATGGGGAAACTCGCTTTGATAAACAAGCATTTTGGATTACGAGCATGCTTCTGGAACGAATTATGCTCATAAACCAAGGTACCACTACTTCTTACTGTCATGTGCACCCAGTGTTAGACAAATTCCTTCTGTAATTTTACCAGTATTTCATTTAGTTTTTCATTACCACTTTATTAATATATTCTGTATAATGTACCTCTTCAGGGTACTGATTATAGACCCTCTGCCTTATTAGAATTATATGTTATGTCTTATATATTCACACCTTTATATTATTTCTGCAGCAATTAACACCATTAGAAAATATTAGTACTGTATTTTCATTTCTCACAGGTGGAGTGAGGGATACAGAGGGAAAGAGACATGCTGGCCAGCTGAGAGTAGAGAATCGAAGGGGAGGACTAGAAGACCTCCATCTGCAGGGGGGGGGGAGTAGAGGTTAGAGAGGGTAAGGGAAGATGTTTAATTTTTTTGAGGGGGGTAGAGAATGGAAGTGAAGATGCTGGTCATATGGAGGTAGGGAGAAGGGATAGAGAGGGGAAGTACAGATATAGGCCATGGGGGAGGGAGTAGAGAACGGGTGCGAAAATGCTGGCCATGGGGAGGGGGGGAGGGCGCACGGCTGAACATTCGTCCGCATTCGATACCCCTGGGCCGACTCTGACGTCCGCAGGATGTCAGCGAAGGGTATCCGAGGAGAAGCACATGACCCGGCGCCAGGGTGCGCTGCCTCAGGCTCTTCTTTTCCCAGGATGCCCTGCGATTGCGCGTCGGTGGCGGTTGCCCGGGTTACCGCATGCGGCCGTCCCGATGGCCGTGCAGCGGCCCGGTGCTTTCTACCCGGGGTTGTTTGCCCTGGCCTGGCTCTTAGCCACGACCCCCTTTACTCCGCAGGCGGGGCCCTCGCCCCACACGTTAGTGGAAGGAAACAATGGGACACCCTTGGTTCCCTCACGTCCCCCGGTGGCGCCGTCCACCGTCCCTTTCCCAAGCGATAGCCGCCGCGACCAGACTCCCGGCTCTTCGTCTAGGGCGGTGCCGTTGCCCTCCCCGGTCACCGACGGTGAGTATCTGTCGCCAGCAGCGAACCAGGCCCCGGCCACCACCTCCAGCCGCTGCGGATGTTTTATAGTCTGCTGCTGAAAAGTAACTAGTTGGTAATTGTGAAACTGCCTTTTGTCGAACAGTATTAAATGTTTACTTTCAAGTAATTTCTACGGCTCTGGCAAGGAATTTCATCTTGGGATTTGTTTTATCCTTCCCCCCCCCAAAAAAAAAAATACAATGAAACATGGGCTTAGCTTTGTTATTAGTATTTATTTTGTCTTCAAAATAATATCCGAGAAAGTTACAGTATAAATGGTTAGTTTATGCTTAGTACTGTTCTGCGGGTTGTTCAGAATTTTTTTGTGGTAATCTGTAACTCTAGACAAAAGGGGATTTTGAAAGATTGGATGACTGGTCAATGATTATAAAAATATTCAGTGTGGAAAAAAAGTCTAAAATCACGCATTTGTAGTATATAGGGATGAATTTCAAATTTGGGAACTGCTGATGCTGCAAGGAACAAGAAGTTGCCATAGGTTGATATTATAGTCTCAAGTCCTTGCCCTGGTAACAGAATAATAGTACAGAAGAGGATGTGAGGCATTGCAAAGCCTGAAGTCACAGACCAGATGCAACTTGTTGCTCCTGTACACAGTGATGGCAGACGAGGGCAGCATTGTTGTGGCACCTATCAAAATTTGGAATGGGCGATAGCTTCCTTTATTGCATATGCCTAAATGTGGGCTTATCACATTAAAAAAAACCCTAGTAGTTAACATTTAAGACAACCGTTAATCACCTCAAATATTGACTAATAGTAACAATAATATTAGTACTCATAAAAAGTTGAGAGACTGTTAAGATCCAAAAGATCAGTCACTAGGCTCAATAAAATATAATCATTGCAAGAAAGTCAATATCAAAAGATAGTCTTTTGAAATAGAAAGCTATACAAAATCTGGTCCTGGCATGAAGGTCAAGAGTTGGACACTTTCAGATAAGTAAGACATTTGAAATTTAGAAGTAATAATCTCAGAGGACCTTGAGATATCCAAGCAATGCAATCAAGCAGTTTGAGAAGGTAACAGTACAAGTGAATGCATAAATAGAAGTGTTATGAGTAAAAATGAGACTACCTATGCATAGACTTCTTATAAGAACTTGTCTCGAGTGCTGTAATCAGTTCTAGAAGCCATACCTTTTGTGTGGATATTGAAGAGATGGAGATGGTTGAGAGAAGGACTATTGAAATGGTATAGGGTTTGACACACCCGTCTACTACCACTTAACATCTCAATAGTGCTACTAAAGGGGATAGGGACCATATACATCACTTTTTCTTAGTGGTTTACATGTGGCAGTGAAGTGTTAAGTGAGTTGCCCAAGTCACAAGGAGCTGCAGTGGGAATCGACTGCCGATCTGCGGCAGGCCAACTGATCCACAATGGGTCAGGATGCAAATGGGGGTGATCAGAGGTACGCCCCCCACCGAACACATAGATCGCTCTCCAGCGATCCCGACCCATGTGCAGACCATCTACTTTGCCTGTAGATGGTCTTCGCGTGCGCTGACCCTCCATGCCTGGCAGAGCTGGAAACCTTTTTTGCTAGACCTTCCAACTTCTTCACAAGCCCGTGGTGTAATGCGCTTTAAACCTTTGGGTTAAAACCACAGGCTTGCAATGCAGGGAATGTTCAGGAGAGTCAGGGTGACAAGAGGAGCAGAGAGCAAGGTGGCGAGTTGGGGCGGCAAGAGGAGCAGAGAGCATGGCGGCGAGAGGAGAGTCTGGGCAAGAGCAGGAGAATGTAGTCGGAAAAGTTGTGAGCGAGTGGTCCCCAGCCGTTGCTTCTTGTTGATCGGCCAGCCCAGTCAGTGTTCCAGATTTTTGTTTTGTGAATCACATCCTTCCTACTTTGCATGCATGGATCGGGTTGGAGGAAAATCGGGTTGCAAAGTGGTCGCAAACCGATCGGTACATGATCGGTAAGCTTAGTGAATCTAGCCCTTAGGGTGATGAGGCAGCCACTCTTAACTACTAGGTCATTAGTATAGTTGCATAAAATACAGAGACTGCCTTCTCTGTAGAGTTCACAATCTGTTTGAAAGACATAGGCAAGATAAATTATATCTAGGAATTCCTTAAGGAATTTAATTTGTTTTGTCCCAGTAAAGGGAGTGCAAATCAATAAATGTATTGAGCTAGTTAAGTAATAAAGTATATCTTTTAAATTTTTCTGTATGACCTTAATTTTTACATCCTTAATAAGGGCCCTCTTTTACTAAGCCATGGAAGAGGTTTCTTTTTTTTTTTCAAAATATATTTATTGAAAATGGCAAAAGGTCCGGACAAGCGACCACAAGCAGAGCATAAACATACACAATGTCACAATATCACAGAAGAGAAGAGGAACATCAGCAACAAGCATGTACTCGCCTCTCCCAACTGAACACAGCCAACAAACGCAAGGCAACGTGCAGTAAGAGGCCAAAACTAGGAACACAAAAACTCCTTCCCAGAACCCACAACGATGAGAGGCCCGTCTGGACCCTCAGCCATAAATTTTTTGAATATTCCCCACAGGCACCAACACCCAAACCGTCCATCAAGCACACCAGTCCTGGGGGCGTGGCTTGGACGCGAATGTTGACGGTCGGGTGAAGGCGAAGCTCCGCACAAACGAGCTTATTTTAAGAAATTTACTACAAAAAAAAAACATTTCCCATAATCTTGATAGTATAATAAATTGAAATCGGCATCCTCAACAAAGACGGAGAGACGTTTGAAGACGAAATCAAAAGTGAAAGTGCCGTTTTTAAGTCAGAGAAGCGAGGTATAAAAAGCAGGAGATTGACGAAATTTGAAACTGCTGGTGAGCTACCTAACAACAAGATTTATAAATAATAAATGAGGAGGTTGAGCCTGTCGTGCTGAGGAGACAAGCTGTTTTGAAATAGCTCTCCTCTGCCGAAGATGAAGTAAGGTTTGTTATAAAACCTACTTGACAACGGTTTATTAACTATTTCCTTGCTGCCAATTTCAAAAAAAAAGTTGTGAATGACTAATATAATATAATATCAATCTCCTCTCCTCTTCTGAAATTGAAAAGAGTCTGATATAAAAGATTGTTTGTTTTTTATTGGGCTGTGAGAAAGATGACAAAATAAAAGACCAACGGTTTTAACCTGAAAAATAATATCAAAGTAATTGAGAGGCGTTGGAAACTGATAAAAACATATACTTATACATATATTTCAAAAATACTGGAAGGAATACTGCTCTCTTCAGTAGGAGCTGCGATTGGGCTCATAAGAAGAAAGCAAGAAAAAGGATTACTGAATTTTTCAGCGCTGATGCAAAGTATTAACAATAAAAAGTGACCAACAGATTTAACAAAATAAATCTGTAAAAGATTAAACAACAATATCTAAAAATTTAAAGAAAAGAAAGGTTGCTAATTTGAATGTTATTGCCTTCATAAAAGCTGAGATAAGGCTTGAAGAAAAAGAAACAGAGAGAAGGACTACTGACAATTTTTACTCACAGCAATAGAACTTGAGACAAATAACTGACAGTTGCTTTAAGAATATTGAAATAAAAAATTTTGAGCCTGTTCTAATAAAAGATTGGGATAGATAATCAAGAAAAGAGGAAAAAAAAAAAAAAAAAAAAAAAAAAAAAAAGGAAAAGGGCTGGAAAAGAAAAATTTTTAAAAATATAGAAACAAATCCTGAAAGAAAACCACTCATCATAAATTGAATACTCAAAACAAAAAAGATAAGAGATAAAATATTGAAACTGATACCAAGAGACAGTGAAGATAAGCTGAAATAAAGAAAAGAAAAGAATAACAGAAGATGACATCTAAAAAACAAAACAAAAGTGATTCAGAAGCAAGTGGTTCCGGTATTAGTAGCAGCAATAAAAGATCAAAACCAGAGCCAAATAACACACCCTCAAAAGTTCCGTTGCCATCAGATGAAAGCCCTGACGTCATGGAAGAATTGAGACAAATTAAAGAAATAGTATTAGACAGCAATAAAAAACTAAAAAAAGCAATTGAAGATGCTGCAATTCTCACCAAAAGAGTTGATATAGTTGAAAATAAAATAAATGATCTAGAAAACAATACAGAACAACTAAATACAGACATGAGAAAATCTAAAATAATATGGAAAGAAGTTGAAGAAATTAAAAGAGACTTGGAGGACAGCCGAAATCGAGAAAGAAGGAACAATTTAAGGATCATCGGGATTCCGGAAGGGGTAGAAAAAAATGACCCTATAACATTCCTGGAACAATTTCTACCTAAAATACTACCTTTAAAATTCAAATCTGCATTAGAAATAGAAAGAGCACACAGAATACCAACACAGAATAAAAACCTTCAATCAAGACCAAGAACTTTAATATTTAAACTTTTGAGACACCAACAAGCAGTAGAAATCTGCCAGCTAGCAAAGGAAAACAAAAACCTAAAATGTCAGGATGCAAGAATCCACATTGTTCCTGACTTTGCAAAAGAGACTGCACTACGAAGAAAACAATTCCTGGACATGAGACCCCAACTGCGAGCTCTAGGGGCTAGATATGGCCTTCTGTATCCAGCAATAATGAAAATTACCATTGCTAACAAGACTCAAAATTTTTCAGATCCTACAAAACTTCAAGATTTCCTCGATCAATGTGAACAGCCAATGTCCTCTTAAACAAGAACTTATTATCGAATAATATATTTGTGTTTATATTTATAATTATGTTTAAATTAATAAAACATAAAGATTAAATATGAAATACAAATGTAGAGTTCGATACAGAAACAGATCTTTCACATCCAACTAAAAGGAAAAAGAAAACACAAAACTGTGATTTAAACTACAGGAATATTCTAAACAACGAAATTGATTCCATATCAAAAGGATCCAACATGCAGTCTTACCATGCTGATGAGAGATAAGATATGAACGAACTTGAGACAAACGAAGGATTGGATCAAAGACAAAGAAATGAAATGGATATAGATTGAAAATTGACTGAGATAACAATGGACATGAAAAACTTGAGACGCAAAATAAGACTGGAGGTTTGTGAAAACTGAGAATAATTTCCTGATATTATCGGAATGTCATTTGTTTGTTAAGCCCTTTTTACAAAACCAAGATATGATTTGTGGCAAAGACCAAGACAGTAACAGACACTCAGAGATGTTATTACCGCAGCTTGCTCTGAAAAGAAAAGAAAAGGAATGCTCTTCTGGGCATAATAGTTACCTATTCTTTGATTTGATATTCTAAAATATAACTAATAACTATTCAGAAGGGAAAAGGTTAAAGATAATCTCCTGAAGGTTGGACTGAGGAGAAATCTATTCATCCTTTGTGACTGCCTTCAAACATATACCTAAGCCTTAAAAATATAAGTTATAATATTTCAACTACAATTATATATCATTTGAATTAATTCATATATAACTGAATTTGTGATATACATTGTTGTCATATGTAATAATTTCCTTAAAGAAAAGGGAAATAATATAATTTATATTTATTATTTAAAAATGAAAACATTTCTTGACACCACTTAGAATTTATTGTTAGAAAACAATTACTTTATTATACAATACAAACCAAAACATTATAATAAAAAACTTAAAAATAAATTATACATTGGGAATTCATAATAGAATAAAATAATTAAAACATCTCTAAAGGGAGAAATATAATTAAAAAAAATAAAAATAAAAATAAAAATAAAATAAAATAAATAATAATGGTAGTAAATAAAGATATATATTTTAATAGCTTGTAGGAGTTATATACACCTAACCTCAAAATGCGTATCCAAGTGGTCATATTAAAATGGGGAGGGAAGGGAGGGAAGGGAGGGAAAGGAAGGGGAAAATATAATGGAAAATGGGGGGAAAAAAAAGAAAAAGTGTATATTCTAAAATATTTTAAATACTGGGGGGAAAAATTAAGAAAAACAATTCATATAATTTTAAAGAAAATATATCAAAAATACATAAATGGATCTTAAAATAATATCCTTAAATGTTAATGGTCTAAATCATATGATAAAAAGGAAAAAAGCTCTATTATTTTTAAAAAGGCAAAATGCGGATTTATGCTTTATACAAGAGACCCACCTCTCAAATATTGAATCTAGTAAACTACAAGGAGGTTGGGTCAAACATTGTTTTTTCTCACCAGCTACAAGGAAAAAAGCAGGTGTTGCTATTCTGGTAAATAAAAAATGTACTGCTACATTCAAATTAAAGGCAACAGATAATAATGGAAGATGGATAATTGTGGAAATGAATCTGGGAAATACTACCATGACGTTGATTAATATATACGCCCCTAATTCGAACCAAAATGAATTTTTTAAAACTCTTCAACAACTGATATTGCCACTGGCTACTTCAAATCTAATAGTAGCTGGGGATTTTAATGCTGTTATGGATCCTCTATTGGACAAAAACCCAAGTAGATATATGAAATCAATGGGATTAGATAATTTAATACAAACTTGTGATTTAATAGATATTTGGCGAATACTTCATTTTAATGGACGGGAATTTTCATTCTGTTCTCATGTTCACAATTCCTTTTCAAGAATAGATTATATTTTTATATCAAAACACCTAGCACATCAAGTAACAAAAGCTGCCATTGATCCAATTATTTTATCTGATCATGGTGGGGTATGGATTGAAATTAAGATCACAGATCAAAATACAAATAGACCAATATGGAAGTTTGATAATACATTGCTTGCTGATCCAATATTTTGTGAAAATTTTCAAATAAAAATGAAAGATTTTTTTCAAATAAATGATAAAGATGAGATCTCTAGAGAAATATTATGGGATGCATTTAAAGCATCAATAAGAGGACAAATCATTTCTTATTCGGCTTATCTTAACAAACAAAATAAAAAACAATACTCTAATTTAGAAAAAGAAATTAAAAATTTAGAATTAAAACTAATAGAAAAATGGGAATATTCTATACAACAAGAACTGTTAAAACTCAAATGTAAATACAATGAAATATCATCAAAAATGATAAGAAAAGATTTATTTGCACAGCAGGCACTGTATTATGGAAACTCAAATAAGTCGGGAAGAATACTGGCAAATTATCTAAAAGTGAAAAAAAAGAAAACAAAAATAATTGCTATAAAAGATGAAAATGGCGAAACACTTACACAAATTGATCCAATCTTAAAACAATTTCTAAAATTCTATAAATCTCTTTATTCTTCCGAGACTTATTCAAATAAAGAAAAGGAAGGTTTAGAATTCTTAAATTTATTAGAGGGTCCAAAAGTTCCTGAACATATAAAACGAAGTATGGAAGAACCAATATCACTAAAAGAATTAGAAACAGCTTTGAAATCCCTTAGAGTTGGATCCGCTCCAGGTGGTGATGGATATACAGTTGAATTTTATAAAACATTTCAAAAATTTTTATTACCCTATTTATTAAATCTTATTCAATATCAACTTAATAAAGGATGTACAAATGGCACTATGGCAGAATCATTAACAATAGTTTTGCCAAAGCCAAATAAAGATCCCACTTTGGTATCGAACTATAGACCAATCTCTTTAATAAATGTAGATGGAAAATTATTAGCAAAAATCCTTGCGTTAAGATTGGCTAAAGCTCTCCCACATATTATAAGTATGTCTCAAACAGGATTTGTTGCTCAAAGACATTCATCTCATAACACTAGACTAGCATTCCATATGTTATACTTAACAAAGAAAATGAATGAGCCCACTTTTGCTGTATCTTTAGATGCAGAAAAGGCTTTTGATAGAATAGAATGGACATTTATGTATCAAGCAATGGAATGGTTTGGTATAGGTCCTGGATTCACACAAATGATACAAACATTATATAGCTCCCCTTCTGCTAGATTATACATTAATAATATGTTTTCAGAAAAATTCAATCTACAAAGAGGAGTTAGACAAGGTTGTCCTTTGTCTCCTTTACTGTTTGATATAGTTTTAGAACCCTTAATATTAGCAATCCAACAAATAAAGGAGATACAAGGTATACCTCATTCAGATAAAGAATATAAAATATCAGCTTATGCTGATGATTTATTATTATATTTGAGGAACCCAGAATCTACCATTCCACATTTACTTGAACTGATTGAAAAATTTGGAAAATTTTCAGGATATAAGATAAACTGGAACAAATCAGAAGTACTTCCATTAAATATACATTGTACAAAAGGTTTATTTAAATCATTCTCTTTTGTTTGGAAGGAGGATGCTATTAAATATCTTGGAATTTGGATTACAAAAAATATAGACGACACAATGAAAATTAATGAAAAAAATTTATTACAAAAAATAACAGAGATGTGTGAGCAATGGAACCCTTTACACTTATCTTGGTGGGGAAGAATACAAACTGTAAAAATGATGATATTACCTGTAGTCTGTTACCAAATGGGAATGATACCAATTTTCTTCCAAAATTCTTTTTATAAAAAATTAAATAAAATATTGACAAAGTTTATTTGGCTTGGGAAAAATCCCAGAGTTGCTTTAGTGTCATTACAAAGACCAATTGCGGAGGGAGGGGTAAATTTTCCCAACTTCTATAGGTATCATCAAGCCTATATTTTACGTCAAGGTATGTATTGGATCCTCCCAGAGCCCACTGTAAATATCCCAGAATGGTTTTGGCTAGAATGGAGACTTATGTTTCCATTACGTCTTAGTCATGTAGTTAGTATCAAAATGCCAAGGCTATACAAAGAACATAAAATATTCATGGATACATGGAAAACTTTAAGATATATAAGTAATCTAACTCCTATTCCAATTAGTAAATCAACAACTCAAACAATTTGGTTAAACCCCAAGATCAAAATAGGCGGTTTCAAAATAATCTGGAAAAACTGGATGACAGCAGGTATTCGTATTCTAGACGACATAATAAAAAATGGTAAAATGCTGGAGTTTTCACAATTGCAACATAAATTTGATCTTAATAAAACACAATATTTTAGATGGTTGCAATTGAAGCAATCCATTCAAGAAGGGTTCCCTGAATGGAAAAATCTTACTAATTATCACAGCTTGGAATTCTTGTGTTTCCAGATAAATTCAATAGGACATGAAGCTACACAGTGGTATAAATTAATATCCGGATATATAAATAAAAAACCAAAAAATGGTCTTAGAGACATTTGGAGCATTGAGATAAAGCACCAAATTAGTGCATCTCAATGGCCACGACTTTGGTCTTGGAGGTTAAAATGTACGATGTCAGCATCTATGAAACAAACTTGGTTTTTTCTTTTACATAGAGCTTTATGGACCCCTACACGTTTACATAGAATTGATAGCTCTAAATCTAATAGATGCTGGCACTGTCATATTGAAATTGGGACATTAGACCATCTTCTATTCTTTTGTCCATTCATCTTAACATTCTGGAAATCAATTTGGCCTCAAATTAATAGGATGTTAGAAAACCCAGTAGCCTTGACATATGATACTATATTATTTGGAACAACAATGAGAACAAAAAGTCAAATAACATCAAATAATAACAAATTATTGTACATTTTAACTGGAATAGCAATACAACAAATCACATTGAATTGGAAAAATCATGACAGATTAAATTACACTTTCTGGTGGAATTCTGTTTGTCATATATATAAAATGGAACTTACCATAGCAACACAAAAAGGTTATATTAATAAATTTCAAAAGATATGGAGACCATTAACAGAATTTTGTAATGAATGATTAATTTTTCCCAAGATAAAATTGATTAGAGGGAAATGAGATGGGATTTTATTTCTGATTTACACACTATATCAATGTTAAATGAATTTACAATAAAGTTGTTTGAAATATTATTGATTGAACGGGAGGGAGGGAGGGAGGGGGAATACTACATTCAAAAGAAATTATATAAATCTAGATTTACTGCATAATATTATAAAATTTGTATAAAATTAATTTTCTTAAAAAATGTTAAACTTGAAGATGATAAGTATGTATATCAAGTGTATATATTTAAATATCTAATAAGTTTATATGAAACACTTGTTGTAACAAAAGAAAATGAATAAAGATTATAAAACCAAAACCAGCACACCAGTCCTCACAACAGACGCTCACAAGGCACCCAGTCACCACACAAACTGTACTACCAGTCACACCTACCCCCCCACACCCAAACCCCCCCCCCCCCCGCCCCGGTGAGAGTGCAAGCACGAAGTGAGCCGTGATGAAGACAGCAGTAGAAATAGAGAAATTCCTGACCAGTAGGATGGCCAAGGAAAGCCCTCAAATAGAAGAGATGGAAGAGGTTTCTACCATAGCCCAGAGTGCTAAATGCTCCGACGCTCATAGGAATTCTATGAGCAGCGGAGCATTTAGTGCTCTGGGCCGCAGTAGAAATCTCTACCATGGTTTAGTAAAATGTGGGGGGGAGGGGAGGTAACCTATAGAACAGTGTTTCTCAACTCGGGTCCTGGAGTACCATCTTGCCAGTCAGGTTTTCAAGATATCCACAATATGCATGAAAGAAATTTGCATATAATGGAGGCAGTGTATGCAAATCAAGTTTAAGCAAATTCAGTGTTCATATCCCGAAAACCTGACTGGCAAGGGGTACTCCAGGACCGAGTTGAGAAACACTGCTATAGAACATGTCTTTTTTTTTATTGTGCAATTTCTTGAGAGAAACTGTCTGCTTCGTGCAACTCTTTAATTATGCTATTTAATTTCCCCCCAAAGTTGCGAAGCTGTGTGTGTGCAATTTATTGGTGGCACAGTGTGATGTAAATTGTTGCTGTGATCCTGATTGCAGTACGGAAGACTTCAGTGTTTTCTCTACCTGCTCAATTCCTCTTGTAAGGTAAGGCATTTTTGATAAATACATTCATAGCCTGGTTTAGCAAGGATTCTTACTCAGTCTTACTTTGCAAATTTGTTCATACAAGGGCAAATCAAAAAGTAAAGACAAAATATATTTAATGGCTTTAATAGATGTAACTGTGAGCAAATGAACATATCACTTTTCCACATAGTCCCCATGCAAGATGACACATTTGTTGTATCATTCAATTAGCTTCTGCATTCCTGCAGAGAAGACATTTTTCAACTGTTCCCAAAGCCTGGTGAGCTCTGCTTCCTTACTTCATCATCAGAGGTGAATGCGACCTCACAATGTCTCCATCAGTGGACCAAAAGACCTGATAATTGCTAAGTGCCAGATCCGGACTATAAGGAGAATATGGAAGACGTTCAAACCCAAGCTGTCTCTTCTGTCGCTTCTGCTGTATGAGGATATGCGTTGTCAAGGTGCAGCAAGACTGTTTTGGACCCTGTTTGCCTGTGCACTTGGAAATGCACAAGAATAGGCCCCTTCATGGCCCAAAAGAAGATTAACATGATTTTCTTGGAGGAGGGCACTACTGCACGTTGTTGTTCGATGGTGCAATCTTACAATGGAGCGTCCATGTTGCTACACGACTAAGGGCCGAGTGCTGCACTGTATGAGTACAAATGTTGCATTTCGCTAGCTCTTTTCCAGTTATCGCATAATTTAACAATTCCTTTAATTTTTTATTTGCCCTTGTAAATCTGACCTACAGGATCTTGGGCTTTCTACTGATGGAAATCTTTTATCAAGGGGAGTTTGCTATTTGAATGAGAAACCATTATTGCCAATATATTGTCAAATAGATGCAGAATGAGAGATTGTTAGGGTCTCCTATGGCAAGCCAGATTTATATACCACTACCACTACTTGTGATTTTGGGCACGCCTCTTAGCTGTCCATTGCCTAAGGTACAAACTTAAATTGTAAACCCTCTGAGGACAGAGAAATACCTATTGTGCCTGAATATATCTAATCTAGTCTTCAATTTATATACAGAGTCAACTCCCAACGGAGTTCGACTCGATTCACATGTAATTAAGACTAGAGTACATAAGAAAGAGAGTATAGAGAAAAAAAACAGCTGGATTATCATCAGTTCTTTGATACTATAGTTAAGCCATTTAAGTTTTGTGTAAACAGCAGAGTTTTCAGGGCTTTACGAAATTGTTGTAGCTGGTCTACCAGTCTAATGGAGTCAGGAAGTCCATTCCACATCTCTACCAGCTTGAAGGCAAAAGATTGACTAAGCTTTCCTATAGATTTAATACCCTTAAAAGAAGGGAAAGATAGTTTATATCTCTGTGTATTCCTCACCTTGAACTTATGAGAAAAGAATGAGTGAAATCCAAATCATATGGCAATTAAGCTTAGTAAATCAGGCCCAAACTAAGGAACTTATTGATTAAATAATATTGTAAATTAGCTGATACCTTGTGAAATTCACTGGAGAAGCCTGATCACTTCCTTTGCATCTATAAGCCAGTTCTGCACCCATCCATCTCTATCACCCAACATTAGCTGCAACACAAAGATGAACCCAGCAGTCACACACTTCTTTCTTTCTCTCTCTGTCCTCCCTAACTCTACCACATAGGTAATGCCTTCTCTCCATACAGCTTTAGCCCCTCCCCTTCACTTACTCATCTTCACTCTTTCCAGAGGCTGCCTACAGACAGGGAGGAGGCAGTTAGAGGAGGGCTTTGGAGGTATGCTGCCACATGTCTCTGCATGCTTCCAGAAAACTGTCTTGGATGGTGTCTCCCTCTGTTACTGTATTTAACTGCAGCTTCAAATCTCTGACCTTCCAAATTATGCTGCATTATGGCGCAGTGTGAGTGTGTACATAATACCCTCAATTGCTAATACAAGTATATATCTGTTGGCAGGTGTACCAGGAGCGTGAGAGAGGGGGTGGACCGCCCTGGGTGTACGCCCTAGGGGGGTGCACAGCTGGCCGGGACCGGAACCTCCTGTGCTGCTCTACAACGGGACCTGCACCTCAGTGCAGCTACTGTACTTATTCCAGAGCAGAGTCGGCAGCCGCGCTGAAGTGCAGGAAGGTCCCGCGATGAATGCATCTGCTGCCTCTGCTCCGGAAGAAGTAAGTGACATTGAAGGGGGGTGGACCGGCAGCCGCAGTCATTACGGGACCTTGCTGCAACTCCCTGCATCTGCCAGTCCTCCCCCTACGACACCACTTAACATCTTCCGGATCAGAGGCAGCAGACACAGTCATCGCAGGACCTTGCTGGTTTGGAGGGAGAGAGAAAGGAGCATAGAAGGGTTGTGGAGGGAGAGAAAGGGGTCAGGGTGGTATGGAAGGATGGTGGAGGGAGAGAAAGGGGGCAGATGCTGAAGGAATTGGTGTGCAGGGAAAGAGGAGAAAGACATATGGGGAAAGGATACTGGATGGAATTGGGTTGGAGGGAAAGAAAGGTGGCAGGGGCAGTTGCTGATGGAAGCGGGGGAAAGAGAGAGGAGAGAGTGAAATGCCAGACCATAGGGGTATGGGAGAGGGAAGGGAAGAAGAGAGGAGAGAGAAGCCAAACTATTGGAAGAGGGAAAAACATAGTAGATGACGGCAGATAAAGACCCGAATGGTCCATCCAGTCTGTCTAACCTGATTCAATTTAAATTTTTTAAATTTTTTTCTTCTTAGCTATTTCTGGGCAAGAATCAAAACCTCTACCCGGTACTGTGCTTGGGTTTCAACTGCCGAAATCTCCATCAAAACTCACTCCAGCCCATCTACACCCTCTCAGCCATTGAAGCCCTCCCCAGCCCATCCTCCCCCAAACGGCCATATACAGACACAGACTGTGCAAGTCTGCCCACTACTGGCCTTAGTTCAATATTTACATTACATTAGTGATTTCTATTCCACCATTACCTTGCGGTTCAAGGCAGATTACATAAGGAGTTATTTGGACATTTAGGAATACATAAGGAGTTATCTGGACATTTCCCGTGGTATTATGGAGTGAAGCGGGTTGCTATTGGGAATTGAGATGATTCTTGCTGTGTTAGTTTGTCTTTAAGGATTTCTTGAATAGCCGGGTTTTTATTTCTTTTCTGAAGGTTTTGTAGTCTGGGGTCATGATCAGTAAATTGGAGAGTTGGTAGTTTAGTTTTACTGCTTGAGTGGCCAGGAGGCCATTGTACATTTTTTTTTTTTCATTTGACGTTTCTGATTGGAGGATGCGTGAATGGAGTGTGGGTTCTCCTATGTCTGATTGTGGTTGTTTGGATTAGTCAGTTGTTCAAGTAGGCTGGGCAGTCTCCGTTTATGGTCTTAAATAGTAGACAGTAGAATTTGAATAGTATTCTTGCTTGTATTGGGAGCCAGTGTGAATCGAGATAAGCCGCTGTGATGTGGTCGTGTTTCCTCAGTGAGTAGATAAGTCTCAGAGCTGTGTTTTGTACTGTTTGTAGTTTTATCATGGTTGCAGGGGAGATAGAGGATGTTGCAGTAATCTAGAAGACCCAGGACTAGGGACTGGATCATGAGCTGGAATGTTTTCTGTCAAAGAATTTTCGAACTTGCCTTAGGTTTCTCTTGACTGCGAATGATTTCTGTATTGTTTTGTTGATTTGTGGCTGCATGGTACAGCCTTTGTCTATCAGCATTCCTAGAAGTTTTAGAGTGGGTTGAATGGGGTATATGATTAAGTTTATTACTAGGTTTGTTATGGTTGGGGTTTTGTTATTTTCAAGGAGGAGGAATTTTGTTTCGTCAGGATTCAGTTTCAGTTTGTGCTCTTTCATCCATGTTGCTACTGTTGCTAGTGTTCTGTGTAGTGTGTCTGTTATGAAGGGTGCTGGCTGATCAAAAGGAAGGAGAATAGTGATGTTGTCTGCATAACTATAGGAGGTAAGGCCTAATTTGTCTAGGCAGGTGCTGAGGGATGCAATGTAGAGGTTGAAGAGTGTGGGAGATAAAGGTGATCCTTGGGGTACGCTGCAGGGGTTAGACCATGGTTCTGATTTTTCTTTGTTTGACTTTACTCTGTAAGTCTTGGACTGTAGGAATCCTTGAAACCATGTGTGTACCTTACCTGTGATTTCTATTGAATCTAGTATTTGTAGTAGAACGAAAGAGAAGGGAAGGGAAGAAGATGGATGCCAGACTAATGGGGGTGAAGGGAGAGATGGAAGGGGGAGGCATACATTTTCTGGAAGGGACATAGAAGGAGCAGCCCCCCAGGCAAGCAAGCAAGCAGTCCCTCCCCTCCCTGGCAGTCCCACCCCCCCAGGCAAGCAAGTAGGCCTCCCCCCTCCCCAGGCCTTCCTGCAGGCAGGCAGGCAGGCAGGCCCAGCTTCTCCCTGCTCCCTATGTTTAATTTGACAGGCAGGTGCCCCCTGTTACCTTTTTTTTTTCCAGATTCTGTTGCCCTTCTTCACTAGACACAGCTGCCTGCCTGATCCCGGCAAGCAGTGATGGCTGATGTGGTTCGCGGCTTGAGTCCTCTTCTTTTCCCTTGCAGCGGAGCGGCGCACAGGGCTGCCTGCCTGGTCCCGCGCTACTTCCTGTGAACAGTCTTGCGTGAAGCGGTGCGGGACCAGGCAGGTAGCCCTGTGTGCCACTCTGCTGCAAGGGAAAAGAACAGGACTCGAGCTGCGTCAGCCATCACTGCTTGCCGGGACCAGGTAGGCAGCTGCATCTAGCGAGGGAGGGCAACAGAATGGAAAAAAAGTTAATGGGGGGACGGGGCCTGCCTGCCTGCAAGGGAAAAGAGGAGGACTCGAGCCGCGTCAGCCGTCACTGCTTGCTGGGACCAGGCAGGCAGCCGCGTCCAGCGAGGGAGGGTGTCAATGAAAAAAGATAACCAGTGGGGGGTAGGGTTGGGTATTTGCTCCATAAGACGTACCCTTATTTCCACCCCCTTTTTGTGGGTGGAAAAAGTGTGTCTTATGGAGCGAAAAATACGGTAACTAGATTAAAACTGAAAGCTGTAAAAGAGTGACTCAGGAAGTAAAGCCTTCTGAATCTAAGAGACGGTGTGGATTATATTTTCAGCTCCTGGTGTTTTTGATAGTCAAATAAGGCTTGCTCAGATTCATCAGAAGGTGGTATGCTCTTTCAGTATAATGATTATAGAATGGTGATCACCTTAACAAAAATTCAGAAGCGTCTTGAGTGTTTTGCACTGGGAATCCATATTCATAAGTGCAATGCATTGTCCCACAGACCTGGCCTTATCTAAGCATTTATCATGTGAAAATAAAGCAGCAGAAGTGGCGCAGAACTGGAAAAAATGCTGAAATATGGATAGAAACACTGCAATTTCTATTGAACAGTTTTGTGGCAATTATATACTAATGTCTTTGGCAAGTCAAAATTCTCCAGTGTCATTGGATCTTCTTTTTTTAAAAAAAATTCCTCAATCCTGCATGTAAACCCAGACCAAAGAAACATTGATATATTCTTGAGTTTTGTGATGAGAAGTAACATTTCTGCTCTGTGTTCATAATTTTTCTTTTTGCAGAGGTCCCAGTGAGCTCTGTAACCAGGAAGTAGCTATATATGCACTGAATTTTACTGCAGTTCCACCTCAGCGAGTATTCAGCTTAGTTAACCAAGTGAATCCAAATATTTTCTGCATCTATTCTATCAACTGTAAGTATGATATGCTAACAATTAGCACAACAGAAAATAATCATTGCTTAAGAATTTGTATCTTTCAGTGTGCCACGGTGGAGACCCATAACCAGGGATGCAGGCCTCTATAGACCTCTGTAGCATAAGATGTCTACCATGCTACGATTTCTCATGCTATGTCTGCTACACAGTGTTTGTTGTGCCATGTCTATCATGCTAGGTTTTATCATACTATGGGCTCCTTTTACTAAGCTGCGTTAGCGGTTTTAAGTTTGCGTGCTAGATGCTAACACCTCCATTGAGCTAGCGTTAGTTTTTCCACTTAGCTCAGAGGTTAGTGTGTGCTAATCTGTAGCGTGCGCTAAAAACGCTACCGCAGCTTAGTAAAAAGAGCCCTATGTGTCAAACTGTCATGTCATACTAGGTTAGCCATGCTTATAATAATATATTTTGTCATATTATTATGTTTTTCCCATGCTTTGTTAATTATGTTTTTTTGCCATCTTTGTCAGACAGTATTTCTACCATGGATAAACGTATAACCAAGACTTATATGAATAATTGTTCCCAAAATCTCTTAATGAATATACTCAAGAGCTCTCAGAGACCTGCTCTGTTCAATTCACAGTTGTTTTGAAACAATATATGCAGGTTTATGGTATCTTTCTTTCATTGAGCTCCGAGTGACATTCAAAACTGTTTTAAAGTACTAATGCTTTGTGCAGAAGATTAATATAAAGTGCTAATCTTACAATGAAAACTTAAAACTGGAAGCCCAGCACTTATCTTATCTTCTGTTAGATATCAGTAGCTTCTTATGGCTTAATGCCCTATGGGACCCGTTTCGCCGTTATACAGGCTTCCTCAGGGGTCAAAATCAACTTTAGCTACAAATATAAAAAATATGTATTAAACTTCTATCAAACTGACACACAATTATTCACAACTTTACCCCATATTACTCACTGTGCAGCTTAGCTTTCCGTTCTAAAGCATAATGGCGCTGGCAGCTAACGGACGCCACGCATGCGCTATTATACTGCTCTGATGTAATGTCATACTTATCTTCGCGCATGCGCTTTACTATGTGAACAAACTAAAGTGAACACATTTGCTTAATCCTTACTCAGTAAAATCATAGATCATAATCATAGATTAACAAATTTTTGCAAGACTTCTAGCAAAAAAGTCCTCCAAAAAAGGTACTTCAAAAAACCAAACTCAAAAAAACAATAATTCAAAAAAACGAACACCAATAAACTGTCGAATTCAAACCTCTTGGTTTTAAGGTGTCTAATTTAAAGATCCAACGGGATTCTCTTTGATGCAATCTTCGTTGTCGATCTCCCCCTCTAACATTATGTATTTCTTTGTCGATACAAAAACACTTCAGATCCCCAAATGTATGTTTCATCTGAGTGCAATGCTCTACTAAAGGAGCATTGTGTTTTCCACATTAAATTAGATTTATGTTCTACCATTCTTATTTTGAATGATCTAGTGGACATTCCCACATACCATTTATTACATGGACATGAAATCACATAGATAATGTGATCAGATGTACATGTTAACTGTTTGATTTTATGTCTTCCCATCCAAAGAATTCACAAATTCTTTCTGAGATATTGTAATTTTACAAATGCTACAATTCCCACACTTAAAAAAGCCTTGTGGTAACAATTGAGTTTGTTTGTCAATATCACATATAGTAGAAGATAAAATGTCTTTTAAATTTCTGTCTCTAGAAAATGCTATATGTAATTGCATCTCCTGAAATAAGGAATTGGTTTGTATGATTTTCCAATTTTCTTTCAAAATGTTGACTATTTCATTTCCTCATGTTGAATAACGGAATACACAAGTAAACATGTCGTTGCAATCATGCAACATTACGGGCTTTTTATTTTTGGAATAACCAGTCTCTTTGATAATATTTGGCCCGTTTTTAAAGCTTTTTTTTAACACATCTTGAGGATAACCCAGTTTTTCTAGTTTTTGTTTCAGCATTTGTGATCTTGCTTTAAAGCTTTTGGTTGAACAATTTCTCTTTAAATGTAGAAACTGAGAGAAAGGTAGATTGTTTCTAAGACTGACAGGATGACAACTCTGATAATCTAAAAATGTGTTTCTATCTGTAGGTTTGGTGTAAGTGTCAAACTCAAAATGATCTTCGTGTTGAATGATTGATAAATCTAAATATTCTAGCTGTGTTTTTGAAAAATTCATAGTAAAAACTATGTTTGTGTCACAGCTATTAAGCCAGTTTAAAAAACTGTGTAGATCTTTTTCACTGCCTTTCCACAGTACAAGCATGTCGTCAATATATCTAAACCAACTATGCAAAAAAGCCCCAAATGGAGAATGTTTTATCCAAATGGATTCAAAATCTGCCATATATAAATTCGCAACAGAGGGGGCAAACACCATTGTTACTCCTTTCTTCAGTCTGTAATGTTTCTTGTTGTAGAGAAAGTTTTCTTTTATGGATATTCTGGCTAAGTTAGACAAAAAAGTAGTGGGAATGGCATGTGGTCTTTCTCTTTTATCAAACACTGTATTGATGATCCTCAGCACTTCATCCTGGGGGATTGAAATGTACAATGAAGTCACATCAAGGGAAGCTATTATGTTTTTCTGTTTTAATTTTTTTATTGATTTTTTCATATATCAACAAGTGTTATAAATTTTCCATACAATTGTCATAACAATACACTTGATATCTCTATATTGTACTTTATATAAACCATATTATATATTATTCTTCTTATGAATTTATATAACATATATATTGTAATAATTTTATCAAGTATTATTTAATTATGAACCCTTTTCCCTCCCTTTATTTCATTAATTTCACATAAGATTATCATTATAATATTTTATTTATAATGTATAATAAAGAGAATAAATTCCTTACCCCTTCCCTCCCTCCCTTCTTTAACCATTATCTTATTATGGGAAAAAAATTATAATCATTCATTGCAAAAATCTGTTAATGGTCCCCAAATCCTCTTGAACTTATCCATATATCCTTTTTGTGTTGCAAATGTACGCTCCATCTTATATATATGGCAAACTGAATTCCACCAAAAATTATAGTTCAATCTGTCATAATTTTTCCAATTATGTGTAATTTGCTGTACTGCTACTCCAGTCAATATAAATAAAAGTTTATTGTTATTTGATGAAATTTGACTTTGAGCTCTCATTGCAGTACCGAACAAAATCGTATCATATGTCAAGGCTACCGGATTTTCTAACAGCCTATTAATTTGAGGCCAAATTGATTTCCAAAATATTAATATGAATGGACAATAGAATAAAAGATGATCTAATGTCCCTGCTTCAAGATGACAATGCCAGCATCTATTAGACTTAGAACTATCTATTCTATATAAACGTGTGGGGGTCCATAAAGCTCTATGTAAAATAAAAAAACAAGTTTGTCTCATAGAAGCTGACAATGTACATCTTAACCTCCAAGACCAAAGTCGTGGCCATTGAGATGCATTAATCTGATGCTTAATCTCAGTGCTCCAAATATCTCTTAGACCATTTTTTTTCTTTTTATGTACAAATCCAGATATTAATTTATACCACATTGCGGCCTGGTGACCCATGGAATCTATCTGAAAACATAAGAATTCCATACTATGATAGTTATTAAGGTTTTTCCATTCAGAGAACCCTATCTGAATGGCCTGCTTCAGTTGCATCCATCTGAAATATTGTGATTTATTCAAACCAAATTTATTTTGCAATTGTGAAAACTCAAGCAGTTTACCTTTATTCATTACATCCTCTAAAATACGAATTCCAGCAATCATCCAATGTTTCCAGATAATTTTAAAACCGCCAACTTTGATCTTTGGATTGAGCCATATTGTTTGAGTCGTTGATTTAGTTATTGGAATAGGAGTTAGATTACTTATATATCTTATAGTTTTCCAAGTATCAACAAATATTTTGTGATCCTTATATAACCTTGGCATTTGAATACTGATAACATGACTCAGACGTAAAGGAAACATTAATCTCCATTCTAACCAGAACCAATCTGGTATATGTTCAATGGGCTCTGGGAGGATCCAATACATACCCTGACGCATAATATAGGCTTGATGGTACCTATAAAAATTTGGAAAATTTACCCCTCCCTCCGCAATTGGTCTTTGTAAAGATACTAGAGCAATTCTGGGGGTTTTTCCAAGCCAAATAAATTTTGTTAACATCTTATCCAATTTTTTGTAAAGACCCCTGAAAAAAAAATTGGTATTATACCCATTTGGTAACAAACTACTGGTAATATCATCATTTTTACAGTTTGCACTCTCCCCCACCAAGATATGCATAAAGGATTGTTCACACATTTCTGACACTTTTTGTAATAAATTTTTTTCATTAATTTTCATAGTCTCATCCACAGTTTTTGTAATCCAAATTCCTAAGTATTTTAATCCTTCTTCTTTCCAAATAAAAGAAAATGAGTCAAATAAACTTTTTGTACAATGTACATTGAGTGGGAGCACTTCTGATTTATTCCAGTTTATTTTATAACCTGAAAATTTTCCAAATTTTTCAATCAATTCAAGCAAATTTGGAATGGTTGTTTCCGGATTTCTCAAATAAAGTAAAATATCATCCACATATGCTGATAATTTATATTCTCTATCTGAATGCGGAATACCTTGTATCTCCTTTACCTGTTCTATAGCTAATAACAAGGGTTCTAAAACGATATCAAAAAGCAAAGGAGATAGTGGGCATCCTTGTCTAACCCCCCTCTGTAGAATAAATCTTTCTGAAAAATTATTATTGATATATAATCTAGCAACAGGGGAGCTATACAATGCTTTTATTATTTGTATAAATCCGGATCCTATACCAAACCATTCCATTGCCTGATACATGAAGGTCCATTCCACTCTATCAAAAGCTTTTTCAGCATCTAATGAAATAGAGAATGCTGGGTCGTTAATGGATTTTGTCAAATATAACATGTGATGTGCCAATCTAGTATTATGAGATGAATGTCTTTGAGCAACAAAACCTGTCTGATGCATATCTATAATGAAAGGGAGAGCTTTAGCCAATCTTAATGCTAATGCCTTAGTTAAAATTTTTCCATCCACATTTATTAAAGAAATAGGTCTATAATTTGAAACCAAAGTGGGATCTTTATTTGGCTTAGGTAAAACTATAGTTATTGATTCAGCCATAGTACCTGTAATACAACCTTTATTTAGTTGTGTCTGATACAGTTTTAATAAATAGGGCATTATAATGTTTTGAAATGATTTATAAAACTCCACTGTGTAACCATCTCCACCTGGAGCGGATCCAACCTTAAGGGATTTCAAAGCTGTATCTAACTCTTTTAAGGATATTGGCTCTTCTAAACTTCGTTTTATATGTTCAGGAATCTTTGGTCCCTCTAACTTTAAAAAATCTAAACCATCCTTTTCCTTTTTCGAATAAGGCTCAGAAGAATACAAATCTTTATAAAATTTTAAAAACTGTTTTATAATGGGATCAATTTGAGATAACATTTCACCATTCTTATTTTGAATAGCAATTATTTTTGTTTTTCTTTTTTTTGCTTTAAGATAATTTGCTAGCATTCTTCCCGCCTTATTCGAATTTCCATAATACAAAGTTTGCTGTACAAATAAATCTTTTCTAATAATTTTTGAAGAAATTTCATTATATTTACCTTTAGCTTTTAAAAGTTCTTGTTGTGTCAAATAATCCCATTTTTCAATTAATTTTGATTCTAGAGACTTCACCACTTTTTCCAATTCTGTAAATTGCTTTTTTTCTTTTTTTATTTGCAAAGCTGAATAAGAAATAATTTGTCCTCTAATGTATGCTTTAAAAGCATCCCACAAAGTCTCTATTGAAATTTCTTCTGTATCATTATTTTTTCCAAAAGATTTTCACAAAAATCAGTATCTGTAAGCAATGTATTATTTAATCTCCATATAGGTCTATTTCCATTCTGATCTATTATTTTAATTTCAATCCACACTCCAGCATGATCAGATAGTATAATTGGATCAATGACAGCCTGTGTGACTTGATGTACTAATTGATTAGAAACAAAAATGTAATCTATTCTAGAAAAAGAATTATGAACCTGTGAACAAAACGAAAATTCCCGACCATCAAAATGAAGAATACGCCAAATATCGTTTAAATCACAAGATTGTATCAAATTATCAAGGCCTAATGATTTTATAAATCTTCTCGGACTTTTATTTAACAGAGGATCCATAACAGCATTGAAATCCCCTGCTACTATTAGATTTGAAGTAGCAAGTGGAAGAATCAATTTTTGCAGAGTTTTAAAAAATTCATTCTGATTCGAATTAGGGGCATATATATTGAAGAGCGTCATGGTGGTATTTCCCATGTCCATTTCCACATATACCCACCTTCCAAGAGGATCAGCTGCCTTAAATTTAAATGACGCAAAAATATAAATATGGTATATCCAGTCAAATCTTATAAATGTAGAAATAGTAGTTGTCTGGATGGTAATAAAGCTTTTTTTATATACCTTTCAAAAAGACGCCTCAGCCCCACCACTCCACCGCTTATAATGTTTCATACCGCGGGAAGCATATTGTGGTGCTTCATCATTGGCTGTCGATTTTTGAAAAAAGTTTTTACCAAAATTTTTTCTTTTTAGTGTTATTGTGTAAATTATTTAGAAAATAAATGTTTCAAAATATTTTTAACTTGTTTCTCTTCGTCTGTATCATCTTTATAAAATTTAGAAAATAGATAGTACTTATCTCAGCCAAAAAACCCAGGGAGTCAGACCCGACATGTTTCACACGTCCTGGTGTTTTATCAAGGGTCTCCCAAGGGTGCCGCTGTCATCCGACTCCTATAGTTTTTTCTCATAAACTATAGGAGTTGGATGACAGCGGCACCCTTGGGAGACCCTTGATAAAACACTAGGACGTGTGAAACATGTCGGGTCTGACTCCCTGGGTTTTTTGGCTGAGATAAGTACTATCTATTTTCTAAATTTTATAAAGATGATACAGACGAAGAGAAACAAGTTAAAAATATTTTGAAACATTTATTTTCTAAATAATTTACACAATAACACTAAAAAGAAAAAATTTTGGTAAAAACTTTTTTCAAAAATCGACAGCCAATGATGAAGCACCACAATATGCTTCCCGCGGTATGAAACATTATAAGCGGTGGAGTGGTGGGGCTGAGGCGTCTTTTTGAAAGGTATATAAAAAAAGCTTTATTACCATCCAGACAACTACTATTTCTACATTAAATTTAAATGAAGCAGAACATTTTTTATTTATTAATATAGCAACACCAGCTTTTTTCCCTATTGCCGAAGAAAAATAACATTGTTTAACCCAATCACCTTTTAGCTTTATAGATTCAGCATTTGACAGATGGGTCTCTTGTATGCAGCATATATCAGCGTTCTGTCTTTTTAAAAATAATAATGCCTTTTTTCTTTTAATCGGGTGATTGAGACCATTAACGTTTAAAGATATTATCTTAAGATCCATTGTACATTAATATAATTTGTAATGTATCACCCCAATCTTTAATATTCTTTATAAACACCTTTTCTTTAGCACTCTCCAGACCAGTAGAGGTTAATCTTTACGAATGGGTATATATCCAATCATGACCAGCAGGTGGAGACTGAAAACAAAACTGTGGGACAGTATATAATATACTCCCTTCTCTATTTACATCAGTCTTCTTTCAGTCTCCAGCAGGTGTTGCGTGATCTGTACCCATCTCCCTTGGTAGGGCTGTTGGAATTTGTTTAGGGGGTTTCTAGTCCCTGTTTTTGGCCGGACAGAGCTTGGGCGGGCCCTGTTTGGGGGTCCGTCTGACCTCGGGGGTGTCAAACCCGGCGGGTCTCGAGCGGGGTCCCTCCCCCCACTTCCCCACATTTTTTTAGAGGAGCCTCAGCAGTAAGCCTTGCCCCCTAAATCAAGCAAGGCATATTGCTTCGAGAGCCTGTGGAGTCTGTTCTGTAAAAAAAAAAAAAAAAAAATCCTGAGGTAGTGCTGGTCTGGAGGGTTGTTTCCCTTTAAGAAAACTGTATTTTACTGTATTTTTTTCATCTAACCGGCACTTTTTTTATAGCTAGGTCACGTATGGAGCAATTGTGCCCTTCTCCGGGGGAGTGGGACACAATTTGGTCCAGCTGCGAGGCACTCGCGGCCGGAATGAAATCGGTAGTTTGGCCCGGTGAGGTGGTGGAGCTCCGTCGGCAGCGGCTGCAGGCGCCCAGAGCTCCCCGCCGATGGTGCCTCGCGAGTCGGCTGGGAGCAGTGGGGAAGCCCGGTCTTCCCCAACCGCCCACGGAGGGATTCCCCGAAGGATTTCCTCTCAGCTGATTTTTTTTTTGACAGCTGATGCCGACTTGCCTGTTTTAGCGGCTGGGACTGTTCAGGCTTCTCAGCCGCTACAGGCCATGGAGGGAGCATTTTTGGCGGGAACTTCGCCATTTTCTCTGTCTGGCCCCTCCATTTTGTCTGCAACCTCAGGTGACCTTCCCCCTGTATTGCAAACACAGGGGCAGGTTTCAGCAGGGACCCCTGCTGGGGCAGGGAGTCCCTGGGGACCCCCAGGGGTTTTTTGTACCCAATTTAATTTCTTTCTTTGTGCAGGCAATTGGGGGTCCCACGTGCACCTGGGGGGTTTCGGGGGTGGTTTCCCTCCACGCCCCCTATGGCTTTGCCTCCCTCTTTTCGTTTGGCGTCCCCTCTTCCTCCTCCCTCATCCAAGCGCCCGCGGGGGGGCTTGGATTGCGAATTGGTGGTCGGAGGAGCGTGTTGGCATGGTTGAGGACCTAGCTGCTTTGGCGGGCTTCCAGGTTCCTCTAGAGGGGACGCCCGCTGGCAGCGAGGCGGCGGGTTTCCCGTCTTCCAGAGCAGATGCGTCCATGGTGCGCTTTTTATTCAGAGGGATGAGCTTTTAGACCTGATGTAGCAGGTCTCCTTGGTGCTGCATTTTTGAAGTTGCGCCACCGGAGACCCCGCGTATGGGGGCCCCTCTGCTTCAGGGGGTCTGTCCTGTTTCCCGCTCTTTTCCTGTGCGTCAGGATTTTCGGGATTTTGTGTTGGCGCAGTGGCCTACGGGCGCCGTTTCGTTTGGTGTGCGCCTTGGCTCATGGGTATCCCATCCCGGAGGGGGATAGGGCTACCTTAATTTCGCCAATGGGGGACGCGGTGGTCTCGGCACTTCCTAAGCGGCATACCGTGCCTGTTATGGATGGTTCTGCTCTTAGGGTCTCTGAGGAGCGTACGTTAGAGACACTTCTTAAGTATAATTTTGATGTCTCTGCCTTGGGGGTCCAGGCGGCTATTTGTGTGGGGCTGGTGGCTCGCACCGTGTTTCGGTGGTCTGAGCATGTCCTGGATCGTGAGTCTGATGACTGGTCCTTAGTGGATCAGGAGGTGGTGAAGTTTGAGATGACTGCCTCATTCCTCTCGGTTGTTCTTTGTGACTTGGTGCAGCTAAGTCTGGGACTTTTGGGTGGCCGCACGCTGTACCTTGTGGCTTCGCGCTTGGTCGGCGGTTGCCGCGTCCAAAACTGAACTTCCCAAAATTTCCCTTTCGGGGGTTGTTTTTTGTTTAGAGAGGACTTAGTTCCGGTGGTTCAGACTCTGACGGACTCTGAGGTGCCCCGTCTGCCTGAGGACCGTGCCCGCCCGGCATCTCGGGTTGGCATTGCCCGGGGGCGTCTGCGGGAATTTTGCAAGTTTCGCCTGGGGCATGGGACTGCTTCTTTCCAGGCTTCCAGTTTTTCCCCGGGGTTGGTTGGCTTAGCGCATGCAGTCTTTTCAGGGGGCCTGTCGGGGGGCTGGGAGTTCCTCCCCGGTTCCCCTGCTGCCCGTCCTGCGCGATGTCTCTTTGCCGGCGCCCCCTTTGGTTCCCGTGGGTGCCCGGCTTCGCAACTTGTTTCCCAAGTAGGCCAAGATCACGTCCGATCAGTGGGTCCTGGTGGTGGTGCGGGACGGTTATGTACTTGAATTTTGCCTGCTCTCTGCCGGATCATATCTAGCCTCTCCATGTCAGGTGGCATGGGAGACGCTAGCCTTTCGCCAGTCCTTCAGCGCTTGCTAGATCTCAAAGCAGTTGTCCAGTGTCCCCTCAGGACTGCGGTATCGGCTGGTACGCCAATTCCTTTATGGGGCCCTAAAGGGAGGGGACCTTTCGGCCCATCCTTGGTTTAAACTGAGGTCAACAGGACTCTCAGAATTCCCTTTTATTCGCATGGACACACTGCAGTCTGTCCTTCTGGCGGTTCAGCTGGGGGAGTTCCTGACTTTTCTCGCTCTGGCGGAGGCCTACTTGCCTGTTTCCATTCGGGCCTCTCCTCAGCTCTTTCTTTGCTTTGCGATATTGGGTCTGCACTATCAGTTCTGTGTGCTTCCCTTGGGCCTGGCCACGACTCCCCGGACGTTCGCCAAGTTGATGGTGGTCGTCACGGTGGCATTGCAGTCAGAGGGCATTCTGGTGCACCCCTTCTGGGATGACTGGTTGTTTCGGGCGAAGTCGTTGCAGGAGAGCGCCCGAGTTACGGCTCGGGTGGTTGAGTTTCTCCGGTCACTGGGCTGGGTGGTCAACCTTTCCAAGAGTTGGTTGGTCCCCGCTCAGCATCTGGAGTACCTTGGGGTTCTGTTCGACACCTCCTTAGGGAAGGTCTTCCTTCCAGAGGCCCGGGTAAGCAAATTGCAATCTCAGATTCGCCCGGTGTCCTCGGGCGCAGGATTTCCTTCAAGTCTTGGGGTCGATGGCAGCGTTCCTGGATGTTGTGAGGTGGGCGCGGGCCCACATGTGTCTCTTCAGTATGCTCTGCTCCGTAGATGGTCACCCCAGAGGCTCAGTTTGGAGGTCCCTGTCCCTCTGCGAGGCTTGGCGCGCTGCAGTCTTCTTTGGTGGCTCCAGACCTCTCATCTGGTCCAGAGGATGAGTCTGGATCTATCGCAGTGGACGGTGCTTCTCACGGATGCCAGTCTCATTGGTTGGGGGGGCTCAGTGTCTAGATCACTCAGCTCAGGGCACCTGGTCCATGGAGGAGGCGTCCTGGTCGATCAACATGTTGGAGACCAGAGCCGTCCTTCTGGCGCTGTTAGCCTTCCGCTCCCTCTTGATGGGCAAGTCGGTCAGAGTCCGGTCTGACAATGCCACAGCGGTGGCTTATGTCAATCGTTGAGGCACCAAGAGCGCTCAGGTGGCGGAGGAGGCGGCTCGGCTCATGCTTTGGGGCGGAGTCACGCCTTCTGGACCTCTCGGCCTCTCACATGGCCGGGGTGGAGAATGTTCAGGCGAACTTCCTCAGTCACATCTTAGATCACAAAGAGTGGTGTCTCAGCCCTGTGGCTCTTCAGTTGATAATGCAGGCTTGGGGTCAGTCCCTGATGGACCTGACGGCCACGAGTGGCAATGCCGAGGTGTTCCGCTTCTTCAGTCGTCGCAGGGATGGACTGGCCGAGGGTCTGGATGCTCTGGTTCAACCATGGCCAATAGAGGGGCTGTTGTGCATATTCCCTCCGTGGCCATTAGTGGGCAGAGTTCTTCTCCGCATTGTTCGCCATCCGGGTCTGGTGGTTCTGGTGGCTCCAGATTGGCCTCGGCATCCGTGATACGCAGATCTGGTGACACTCTGGTGGCGGATCCTCTTCCTCTGCCTCCCTTGGACGACCTTCTGACGCAGGGTCCCATTCCCATGTTCGACCCGTCTCCCTTCTGTCTTACGGTTTGGCTTTTGAAAGGGGTCGCCTTGGTAAGAAGGGGTATTCAGATAGGGTGATTTCTACACTCTTGGGGTCCTGGAGGCTTTCTACCTCTCAGGCTTCTGTGTGGATTTGGCACTTCTTTGAGGGGTGGTGCCAGGTGCGGGGAGTGGTCTCTCTTCGCGTTTCTGTGCCTAACATCCTAGAGTTCTTGCAAGATGGCCTGGATAGAGGCCTGGCTTCGGCTTCTCTCCGGGTTCAGCTTGTGGCCTTGTCAGCCTTTCGGGGGTTTGTGACGGGTCAGCGTTTGACAGTCATTCCTGATGTGATTCGCTTTTTGCGGGCGGCCAAGGTGCTCAGGCCTCCCGTGCGGTCCTCTTTTCCCTCTTGGAATCTCAGTCTGGTTCTCTCTATTCTGATGCACCCGCCCTTCGAACCGTTGGGCGGCTGCTCTTTGAAGGACCTTACTCTGAAGACGGTCTTTTTGGTGGACATTTCTTCTGCTAGGCGTGTTTCTGAGCTACAGGTTTTCTCTTGTAGGGCTCCCTTGGAGTTTTCTAGGGAGCAGGTTGTCTTGAGGCCTGTTCCTTCCTTTTCTGCCGAAAGTAGTTTTTCCTTTTCATGTCAATCAATCTGTGGTCCTCCCGGTCTTGGGTAGTTGGGAGGGCTCTTCTGAGCAAAGACAGCTGAGCAAGTTGGATGTTGGTCGGGTCCTTCGCTCTTATGTGCAACGGACCCAGGAGATCAGGAAATAAAATCATCTCTTTGTCCTTCTGACTGGTCCTCTTAGGGGGGCTGGCGCTTCTAGGGCTACTATTGCATGCTAGATCAAGGAGACTATTGCTTCCGCTTCTCTTCTGGGGCAGCAGCCCGTTCCGGAGTTTCTCAAAGCTCATTCTACTCGGGGTCAGGCGGCTTCTTGGGCTGAGTCGTCGCTCGTGCCTCCAGTGGACATTTGTAAGGCTGCGGTTTGGTCTTCCTTGTATTCCTTTGTCAGACTCTTTCGGGTAGATGTTCTGGCGCGTCAGGACGCGGTGTTCGGTGTGTGTGTTCTGGTGTCAGCCCTTTGGGGGTCTCGCCCGTGTGAGGGACTGCTTTGGTACGTCCCATTCGTAAAGATTAACCTCTACTGGTCTGGAGAGTGCTAAAGAAGGAGAAATTAGGTTCTTACCTGCTAATTTACTTTCTTTTAGCTTCTCCAGACCAGTAGAGGTCCTCACCCTGTCTGTTGTTGTTGTTGTTGGGGCTGTTTCGCGGGCAGTTTTTGTTTTTTGCTGCGGGTTCTAGTATTTTTCTAGGGCCGGGGAGAATTAAAGAACAGCAGCTGTGGCTCGGCTGGCTTAGCTGGCGAGCTGTGGGGACATTTTCCTTCTGGTATTTCTCCTCTGCATTTTCCAACAGCATTTGGGTATGTTATTTGTTTCTCCTGTTCGGAGTATTGTTTTCTTTCTGTTTTCCAGTTCTTAGTTCTGCTTGGCTATTCGGCAGACTGATGTAAATAGAGAAGGGAGTATATTATATACTGTCCCACAGTTTTGTTTTCAGTCTCCACCTGATGGTCATGATTGGATATATACCCATTCGTAAAGATTAACCTCTACTGGTCTGGAGAAGCTAAAAGAAAGTAAATTAGCAGGTAAGAACCTAATTTCTCCTTCCCCATATATAAGATAAACCAAAAAATTACCTATTTTACATATACCCTTAAAATTTAATACCCCCCCCACTTCCTCCCTCCCCACCCCATACATATACGACTACTTGGAAACGCAAAATTAGATCAGGATTAACATCACTCCTTACAAGCTAAAAAGAAAATATATTTTAATATCATAAGCTCCATAATAGTAATATAAATATTACTATTAGAATTTAACAATTTCTATATCTCTGCGTTCTTATTTATATGGATACTTTCATCTATCCAAAATATGTTATGCTCAGCTAAAATTAATATATGTTAAAATATTCTGAATTGATAAAATTTTTATCCAGGATAAGGTTAATAAAGAGCATTAAGCAAACACTTTATTTTCCATAACTTCAATCATTCATCACATTCATTACATTTTCTATTTCATAAAATCCATTCATCCAAAATTAGAAGGTAAAATTATAATAAAAATTAAAAACTATCATAACCCATTCTCTTTCTCATTCTTATTAATATTTTAATCATTCAATTGAAATCTTTAGTGAATCTTATATATAAAACTTTCCCTCTATATCATGTGGAGAACTGTATCCTAAAAGAATGGATTAAGTGATATATCTGAATCCTAAAACCTATCTTTCTTATAAAGATATTATTCTTTCCTATGCCAGACATTTTATTTCATTCTATATATTATTTCCTAGGTTTAATGTTCTCCAGTCCGTGTAGTCCCGCTGATATGAACGCCTTTTTTTTTTTAAACTTCCTCTTCAAGATCCCTCTTCTTCCTCCGTAGACGTGATCATAGAAACATAGAAAATTGACGGCAGAAAAGGGCCCCAGCCCATCAAGTCTGCCCACACCAATGACCCACTCCCTAACGTCTATTCCCCTAGAGATCCCACGTGAATATCCCATTTTCTCTCAAAATCTGACACGTTGTTGGCTTCAATCACCTGCTGAGGTAGCTCGTTCCAATGATCGATTACCCTTTCGGTGAAGAAGTACTTCCTGGTATCACCGTAAAATTTCCCTCCCCTGACTTTCAGTGAGTGCCCTCTTGTAACCGAGGGCCCTGTAAGACAGAAGATAGCATCTTTGACCTCTATACGTCCCGTAATATACTTAAAGGTCTCAATCATGTCTCCCCTCTCTCTCCGTTCTTCCAGCGAGTACATCCGCAGTTTTTTTTGCCTTTCTTCGTACGTGAGTTCCCTGAGCCCCAAGACCATCCTGGTAGCCATTCGCTGAACCGACTCCATTCTCAACACATCTTTCCGGTAGTGCGGTCTCCAGAATTGAACACAATACTCCAGATGAGGTCTCACCATGGATCTGTACAACGGCATTATGACTTCAGGTTTTCTGCTGACAAAACCCCTACGGATGCAGCCCATCATTTGTCTTGCCTTGGACGAAGCCATCTCCACCTGATTGATAGCCTTCATATCATCACTAATGATCACTCCTAAATCATGTTCTGCCTTGGTCCTGGACAAGATTTCACCATTTAGTGTGTAAGTTCTGTGTGGATTTTTTTTACCTAGGTGCATCACTTTACATTTTTTAGCATTGAAGCATAGCTGCCAAGTTGACGACCACTGTTCCAGCTGCCGTAGGTCCTGCGTCATAATGTCAGGCACACTGCTTTTACCTACTATGTTGCATAGTTTGGCGTCATCGGCAAACAGTGATACTTTTCCTCTAAGCCCTTGGGTAATATCTCCTATGAATAAATTGAATAGAATCGGCCCTGAGACGGAGCCCTGTGGTACTCCACTTGTCACTGCTGATGTTTTGGAGGGGGTGCCGTTTACCATCACCCTTTGAAGCCTACCGCTTAGCCAATCCCTAACCCATGTAGTGAGTGTATCCCCTAATCTCATAGATTTTAGTTTGTTTAACAGCCTGCGATGTGGGACGCTGTCAAAAGCTTTGCTGAAGTCCAAATAAATCACATCCAGGGACTCCCCGGCATCCAGATGACTAGTCACCCAGTCAAAGAAGTCAATCAGATTAGATTGGCAGGACCTTCCCCTGGTAAATCCATGTTGGTGTGGATCACGTAGATATTCTTCTTCTAGTATTTGGTCGAGTTCCTGTTTGATCAGTGTTTCCATGAGTTTGCACACTATGGATGTGAGACTCACCGGTCTGTAATTTTCTGTTTCTGTTCTGCAGCCCTTTTTGTGGAGTGGAATTACGTTAGCTGTTTTCCAGTCCAGGAGTACTCTTCCCGTGCGCATGGAAAGATTGAAGAGCACGGATAGTGGTTCAGCTAAAACTTCACACAGCTCTCTGAGCACCCTGGGGTGTAGATTGTCTGGCCCCATGGCTTTGTCTACTTTGAGTCTTGAAAGTTCGTAGTAGACGCTACTGGGTGTAAACTCAAAATCTTTGAATAGGTCTTTTTGACTGTCTCTTATCTGTAGTTGCAGACCAGCTCCCGGTGCTTCACAGGTGAATACTGAGCAGAAGTATTCGTTTAGTAGTTCTGCCTTGGTAGAATCAGATTCCGCGTAGTTTCCATCTGACTGCCTAAGGCACTCTATCCCATCCTTGTTTCTCTTCCTGTTGCTAATGTATGATGTGAAAACAACCAATCCTTTTCACTTCCGGTGCAGTTTATTGGTTGACTAAAGATTTCCTGCCAATGCATACTCCTTCGCGTGTTTTTTAGCAATGTCGTAGCAATCGCTATACTTTGGGTATAACCATGGCACTGAGGGAATATCTTGCAAGAAGACAGTTATTTTTTATTCTCCACAGCTGATCAGAAAATCCGACGTTATCAATCAATTCCCAGAATCTTGCACTGTTACTGAGGGGAAGCTAACACTCTTCTCTCCCTTCGCATCACTCAATTATCTACGTCTGCACTGAGACAAGTTCCACACTCGTGACAGCGACCGCGACCTTCTTTATTTTTAAAAGTAAGTGGAGAAATTCCATACATTCGAAACAGTTGAATCAGTCCGTTTTTTTTTTCCAAAGTATGTTTGTTGTAATGATTTAAAATAAAATATAATACAAATAATATCATTTGATATAAATTCAATCTTAATAAACTTACTCAGTTCTTTATTTAGGAAGTCATTGGTTGTTCACATTGTTCTAGATATTCTGCTAACTTCTTGTGATCAGTGAAGTTTTGCGTTTTATTTCCCAAAGTTACTTTCATAACCGCTGGATATAGAAGTCCGTATCGTGCCCCTAGTGCCCTTAATTGAGGTCTTAGATCCAGTAATTGTTTTCTTTTGAAGGCAGTTTCTCTGGCAAAATCCGGTACAATATGTATACGTGCATCCTGACATCGTAAGTTTTTATTTTCTTTAGCCAGCTGACATATTTCAACAACATGTTGGTATCTTAATAATTTAAATATTAAAGTTTTTTGGTCCTTTTTGTGCTGCATTTTTTTGTCCCGGTATTCTGTGCGCTCTTTCAATTTCAAGAGGCACTTTGGATTTCAGAGGCAAGATTTTTGGAAGGAATTGTTCTAGGAAATTAAGGGGATCATTTTTTTCCACTCCTTCAGGCATCCCTATAATTCTTAAATTATTTCTTTTTTCTCTATTCAAACAGTCCTCCAAGTCTCTCTTCATTATTTCCATTTCTTTCCAAGCTTTTTTATTTTGCATAACTTCAGTATGCACCTCTTCCGATTTTTCTTCTAAGTGAGTTATTTTGTTATCAATTAGGTCCACTCTTTTTGTAAGCATAGCTACATCATCAATTGCCTTTTGAAGTTGTTTTTTGATTTCTAAAACGATATCTTTGATCTGTCGTATTTCTACCATCATGTCAGGATCTCCTTCTGTAGGCAGCGGAACCTTTGAAGGTGTCCCTGGTTCAGGCTTTGATCTTTTATTACTGCTTGTTCCTGATCCTCCGGCTCCTGCTTCGTTTTTATTTTGTTTACCCGATGCCATTTTCTTCTTATCCACCTTTTTCAGCGAAAAAATATCAATTTTGGAGCTTTAACATTTGAAATATTAGCTTGTCTGACACAGAGCACTGCTATTACCCGACCATTTGCTTGCGTGTCCAAGCCACGCCCCAAGGGAAGCTATTATGAATGGAAATGACTCGTTGCAAACATCTGTAAGTTTTATCATCAAATCCCTAAAGTCCTGTATATAAGAATCTATTTTTGGAACTTCATATTTCAAAAACTTGTCTATGAACATAGAGAGAGGTTCTAACATTGAACCTCTGGAAAACATTATAGGTCTACCCAGGGGATCTACCAAACTTTTGTGTATCTTGGGTAAGATGGGATATAAAACCATATAAATAAATATATATTGTGAATACTAAAAAAAAAAAAAAAAAAATCACCAGGAAGTTTGTTTACTGTTTTGTATAGCGAGGGACCTTAAAATATAAGTGAACATCCACAGAAAAACAAATTTACTGTCCATGCCAGGAGATGTCTTTGAATACATGAAAGTGCAGGGATAAAGGCGTAAAAGGTTTTGATGGCAACTGTGTGCTTTTACCTCCGATCATCATTTATCTCCATTTTCAGATCACTGTAATGCAGATAAATGGTGTAGGCAGAGCGACCTCAGACTTGTACTGTGTGATAACAATATTGATCCTGTCTTTGTTTTTTTGTTTGTTGAAACATGGTGATATATTTTTTAAATCTGTGTTCTGAAAAGCAAATATTATACTATAAAGGAAAATGTTGCAACATTTCTTTTTATCCATGTTACTTAAACAAGAGACGTGGGCAGCAAACACATGATTATTTGGTATATTTTGCTTTTAGCAAATAACTAGTGGTAATTAGGTTTAGTTTTTTTTTATTTCAAAGTTTAGCACACTATTGAAAAAATTAATGTTTTTGTTTCTTTTTTGTTTAAACACTTAGGCCCTGATTCTGCAAGGTGCATCCCGATTTTAGGCAGCTGTAGGCATCCTACAGCTGTCTAATCAGCCAATCGGGATGCACATTTTTAAAAATAATGCTCCCCATGCAGGCCGCCTATATTGAAGGCACCTCCGGGAACCTAGGGAGGCCCGCGAGACCACCTAAGCTCACCTAAGAGCCTTAGGCGAACCTAGGCAGCCCTACGCATCTCCCTAGTAGAAGAAGAGACACTTATAATGTAGGCCAGCAAAATGCTGGCCTACATTGTAAGTAGATGCGGCCGCTATACTTATCGCGGCAAGGGCTCTCCCTGCCACGATAAGTATAGTGGCCGCGGTCGCCTGTCTGATCGCCACCAGAAAAGTGCCCAACCCCTCCTGCCGGAAGGCCGCCCCCCCCCCCCCCCCAACATTCCCAATCGCCGGCAGGAGGGTGCCCATCTCCTCCTGCCAGAAGGCCACCCCCCCATGCTAACACCCCCCTGCGCTAACACCCCGATTACCCCCCAACCTCTCCCCCAACTAACCTCCCCCCCCCCAACTAACCTCTAATTGTTGGCCGGCCGGGTCTTGCTGCTATCCAGCCGGCAGGCCCGCCTCATCAAAATGAGGAGGGCCTGCCCCTTCCCGGCCCATCCCCGCTAAGCCTAAGGCCTGATTGGCCCAGGCTCTAGGAGCCTGGACCAATCAGGCCTTAGGCCATCCCCGCTCATCCCCACTAAGGCTTGATTGGCCCAGGCTCTAGGCCTTAGGCTTAGTGGGGACGGGCTGGGAAGGGACGGGCCCACCTCATTTCTACAGGGCAGGCCTGCTGGCTGGACAGCGGCAAACCCCGTCTGGCCAGCCAACAATTGGAGGTTAGTTGAGGGGGGAGGTTAAGGGAATAATCGGGGGGAGGTCCGGAGGGGGGGCGGCCTTCGGCAGGAGGGGTTGGGCATCCTTCTGCCGGCGATCGGGAATGCAGCCGAGATAAGTGTAGCGGCCGCATCTACTCAATAACCCGATTCTGTAACCGGCGTCTGTAACATGGACACCGGTTATAGAATCGGGGTTAATGTAGGCCTGATTCTGTGTAGGACGCCCCTCCCGGCCGCGGCAACAGCCCTGAAGTCCTTTAAATCTCCATGGGCTTCGGGGCCGTTACTGTGCAGCAGCCACTAGTGCAGCTTTGTAAAACAGGCCCTTAATGGCAACAGAGTAAATGATGAGAGGAAAAGATTGAATTAGTCCATTCAGCCTGCCCAGTTCCACTTTGGATAGATGAAAAGTCAAATTCCCATATTTAACTCTGCACCAGCTCCCCACTGTCTTTTTTCCTGGAACTTTTCAACCCTTTTTATACCATTACCATCCATGTTAGTCATTTCAAGTCTTTCTTTGTGATTCTTATAAGATCAATACTAAATTCAGCACTCGGGTTCCCTTCTATGTCTTAGTATTAAACAAGTAAAGCAGTTGTACAGAATATGTTGTTTTCCTCATGCTATTAAAGTTTGTAGTTCCTCCAGCTATCTTATAAGCCCTATGTTGTTGTACTGCTGCTCATACCTCAGTGCTTCACACTATCCTCATGCTACTAAGGATTCTTAGTGTTTTGTCCCATACATTTTAAATTCTGTTACTCTCTCTATTACCTCCTTTTCCATTCGGAGGGCATTCCAGCTTCCACTATGCTTTCTGTGACCAAATTAAAACCAACAAGTATGACATTGCAATGAGGATCATGGCAAATTTATATTTCTAAAATTTAAAGTGGCTGATTTAAACCAAAACTATTTTTCAACCTTTTACAGATAGACCTGGATTGTCCTTTATTTCTCCAGTTGTACCAACAGAGAGTAATTTTAATGATCTGGTGAAAGAATTCAGTGGTAATTCCTTCAGCACTGTGCCCAGTGCTTCAGCTGGAGCAAGTAACCCTGCTAGATATGAGGTGAGAAATAGACTTGTTCTGTGCGTCACATTTATGTGGTGGGCTCAGTAGTTCACCATTCTTTTTGTTTCCAACTCTGCCCTCTTTCTGTTATATCAAGTAATAATCTGTCATTATCCTTTTCTTTGCCAGTATGGTGCACCTATTCAGACAAAAGGCTCGTTTCTGAGATTTCCTGTCCCATTTATAACCTCTCAGTGTGCAGATAATAATCCTGCAGGTAAGGAATTTTGAATGCATTTTTTTTTTACATTTCTTCTATTAAAAAGAAAATAAAACCCTCTCCTTGAACGCTCTCTTATTTCAGCAGATGCCATGCAGTTGCTTGGTAAGCAGACCCCCTTGTAGTATGAGGCATGTGGCATAAGTAGGCCTAGTTCCATGGAAATTGATTTTGGGGTAGCTAATTCTGTGAGTTCAGTTTTCATATGTTTTGGTCAAATTTAATTACTGTATCAAAGACTACATTAGTCATTTATATCTTTTTTTAAAAAGCTTCCTGTGATTCCTAGGCTTTTTGGTAAATCAGACTGCAACATGCAGTAGAAGCGTAAATGTGGAAAACTGCAACATTCCAGCTCTAAGTATGTCGTTCTATGCCAGTGTACCTATTTTACAAGTAAGTACTGCAAAGAACAGCTAGAAAAGTTTCATTCTTAGCTGTTTTGCTGCTTCAGCATTTGGCAGTTTGGTAAGAAAATTACAATAGATTCAAACATGCATAAAGAAAACTTTATTGATATTGGGTATAATGAGCAATGAAATAATGTTTGATAATCATTTTCTGGTTCAGATATTGAGAAGCTGGTGACATGTCTCTATAATCATTCATAGCAAGTATACTATTTCTTGCTAGCATTACTTGTAGCATGTGCCAGAAGAAAATATAAATAAAGCAACAGTTCTACTGATAACATAGTAATATAGGGCTCCTTTCACGAAGGCGCTTTAGGCCCTAATGCGCAGAATAGCGCGCACTAGCTGCTACCGCCTCCTCTTGAGCAGGCGGTAGTTTTTCGGATAGCGCACACACACTAAAAACGCTAGCGCACTTTCATAAAGGAGCCCATAGTAGATGAATGCAGATAAAGACCCGAATGGTCCATCCAGTCTGCCCAAATTGATTCAATTAAAAAAAATTTTTTTTCTTAGATATTTCTGGGCAAGAATCCAAAGCTCTACCCAGTACTGTGCTTTGAGATCCAACTACTGAAGTCTCTGTTTGATAATTTTCATTATCCCAGGACAAGCAGGCAGCATATTCTTGACTGATGGGTGACGGCACCGACGGAGCCCCGGTACGGACAATTTTAGAGTGATTGCACTCTAAGAACTTGGAAAGTTCTAGCAGGCCGCACCGCGCACGCGCGAGTGCCTTCCCGCCCGACGGAGGCGCGCAGTCCCCAGTTTCTTAGTTTCCGCGGAGCTAAGGAGACGCGTTCTTTTCAACGGCTGTTGAAAAGATTGTTTTGTATCGCCTTCCCGCTCGCGAAAATCCTGTGAGGAAATATTATTTCCTTTTTCTATTATTTTATTGTTTTCAAAAAAAACAAAACAAAAAACTCCTTTTTTTATTTCGGTTTCGCCCCGGCGGGGCCTGTTGCCACCATCGAGGCCTTGGCCTTCGATTTGGCAGAAGCCGTTTTTACTTTCATGCCCCCCCAGCCAGGGTTTAAGAAGTGCCAGCGGTGTGCACGGCCCATTTCTCTGACTGACCCGCACAACTGGTGCTTACAGTGCCTGGGTCCAGATCATAGGGCTTCCACCTGCACCCGCTGTGCCACATTGAAAAAACGAACTTTGAAAAACCGTCAGATTCAGCAATGGTTACTTTTCGGTGCCGATATGTCTGACCCTGCGGCATCGACACCGACATCGGCCCCGTCTCAGTCGGCACCCACCTCTTTGACACCGCGTGACACTGCACCGGCGTCGCAACAGTCAGGTAAGCCGGCTAAGAAGCCTTCCCCGCTGGAGCGCCCTCCGGTCTCTGTAGCAGCGAGCCCAGTCCTGCCGACCACGAGGCGCCCGCAGAAGCGCTTCGCCCCTATTGAGGTGAGTCCCTCGACCTCGGGCTCCTCATCCTCTGGGCGTCGAGCGGCACCACAGGTACCGCAGAAGAAAAAAGCGGTACCGGTGCCTTCGCTGGACGAGCGAATTGCGGCCGTCCTCCAGGTGCAGCTTAAAGAGCAGTTGCAACAGCTCCTTCCTGCTCTATTGGCACCGAACCTTCCAGTCCCGGTCCGGTCTGAGCCCCCGGTACCGACGGTGGGGCAGACTCTATTGTCCGCTTCCAACCTATCGGTACCGGTTCATTCGGTCCTCAGTCTCCATGCCAGTTCTGGCACCGGAGCTGAGAGCGCTGCATCAGGCTGTTCAAACTTCGGCACTGATACAGCCTTTAACTTCTCCTGGTACCGCTTCCTTGAGGTCGGGTAAGTCGGTACGTAAATCCCGGCACCTTGAACCTTCCACACCGGAGTCTCGGGATCGCAGTTCCCAAATTAGGGACCCTGATCTGTGGGGTGACTCCGAAGAGCCTCTTCTCTCTGAGGGTGAGTGTTCATCGGGTGATGAGGATCCTTCTGTTCCAGATCCATCCTCTAAGCCAGATTCTGCCTCTTTCACTTCTTTCTTGAAAGAGATGTGTGAGTCTCTTTCTATTCCTTTGGAGGCTGAGTCCAAAAAATCCAAAGCGTTCCTTGATGCACTGGACTTTGACCAGCCTCCAAAGGAATTTCTCAAATTACCCCTCCATGATATTTTGAGAGAAACCTTTTATAAAAATCTTGAGACTCCCTTGACTATCCCAGGAGCTCCGCGTAAATTGGACTCCTTATACAAGGTCATCCCCATTCCTGGCTTTGATAAGCCGCAGCTTCCACATGAGTCTCTTTTGGTGGAATCTACGCTTAAAAAGTCTGCAGGAGCTAGTGTGTACGCCTCCGTCCTTCCTGGCAGAGAAGGAAAGGCCATGGATAAATTTGGCAAAAGATTATACCAAAATGCTATGTTGGCTAACAGGTCAGGGAATTATGCTTTTCATTTTACCTTTTACCTCAAGCATCTCATCCACAATTTGGCTTCCTTTGAGAAATACCTCCCTGACCGCAAGAGACCTGCTTTTCGCCAGTGTTTTTCCTCTCTTCTCCAGCTTCGTAAGTTCCTGGTCTGTTCAATCTATGACACGTTCGAACTTACCACCAGAGCCACGGCCATGTCTGTTGCCATGCGTCGTCTAGCTTGGCTCAGAGTGTCGGAGCTTGATGTCAACCATCAAGATCGCCTGGCTAATGCTCCATGCCTGGGGGATGAACTTTTTGGTGATTCCATGGACTCTACCACCCAAAAACTATCCGCCCATGAGACTCGATGGGATACTCTTCTGAAAACCAAAAAGAAGACTCCACCTACCCGGCCTTTTCGGCAACAATCGGCCTATCAACGCCGCTATGTGGCTCGCCCTTTACCACCAGCTCCTCAACAACCTAGGCGTCAACGTCAGCAACAACGACAAACCCCTAGGCCACCACAGCAGCAACAAGTGAAGCCCCCTCCACAACAGAAGTCTACCCAACCCTTTTGACTTCGTTCTCCAGGGCATAGCCAGTGTTCTACCATCTGCCCACCTTCCTCAACCCATAGGAGGTCGTCTTTCTCTATTCATCAGCCGTTGGGAGATCATCACCTCGGATCAGTGGGTCCTCAACATCATCCACCACGGCTACTCTCTCAACTTTCAGACTCTTCCTTCCCAAAGTCTGCCAAGAGAGTCTGCTTTGAACACTCCTCAATCTTCCCTCCTTCTTCAGGAAGGTCAATCCCTCCTCCTTCTGAACGCAATAGAGGAAGTTCCTCTAGATCAAAAGGGGCAGGGATTCTACTCCCGTTACTTTCTCGTCCCCAAAAAAACAGGGGATCTCAGACCCATTTTAGATCTTCGCGATCTCAACAAATGCTTGGTCAAAGAAAAATTCAGAATGCTTTCTCTGGCCACTCTTTACCCTCTTCTCACTCAAGGCGACTGGCTATGCTCCCTCGATCTCAAAGAGGCATACACCCACATTCCGGTCAATCTGGCATCCAGACAGTACCTTCGCTTCATGATCAATCACTGTCATTACCAATACAAGGTGTTACCCTTCGGTCTCGCCTCCTCCCCCAGAGTGTTCACCAAATGTCTGATCGTGGTTGCCGCTTTTCTACACTCTCATCACCTTCAGGTCTTTCCTTACCTGGACGACTGGTTAATCAAGGCCACTTCCTCTCAGGCAGTACTCCTTGCCACCAACCAGACCATCCTGTTTCTCCGACTTCTGGGGTTCGAGATCAATCTACCCAAATCTCATCTCATCCCCACTCAGAGACTTCAATTTATTGGAGTGGTCTTGGACACAGTCCTCATGAGAGCGTTCCTGCCGTCCAACCGTCTTCAAACTCTTCAAGCTCTATGTCAGCAGGTGCTTCCACAACGTTCCATCCCTGCCAAGCAAATGATGATACTCTTGGGTCACATGGCCTCGACAGTTCATGTCACACCCTTCGCACGTCTTCACCTACGCACTTCTCAATGGACCCTAGCTACCCAGTGGTCCCAAGCGACGGATCCTTGCTCACGACACATATTTGTGACATCATCTCTTCGTCAGTCTCTACAATGGTGGTTGATATCCTCGAATCTCTCCAGAGGTCTTCTGTTCCATCTACCTCCTCATCAACTAGTCATCACCACCGACGCCTCCCCTTATGCCTGGGGAACTCATTTGAACGAGTTCCAAACTCAAGGCCTTTGGACAGCCCAGGAAAAGAAGCATCACATCAATTTCCTGGAACTCAGAGCGATGTTTTATGCTCTCAAGGCTTTCCAACATCTCCTCTTCCCTCAAGTTCTACTACTGTGCACAGACAATCAAGTTGCAATGTACTACATCAACAAACAGGGTGGGACAGGCTCTCGCCTCTTGTGTCAGGAGGCCCAGAAGATTTGGTCTTGGCGACAGATCACCACTTATTCCTGAAGGCTGTCTACATTCAGGGAGAGCAGAATTCCTTAGCGGACAATCTCAGCAGAATTCTCCAGCCTCACGAGTGGACTCTCGATCCTTTGACTCTCCATTCCATTTTCGCTCAATGGGGCACTCCTCAAGTAGACCTCTTTGCAGCTCCTCACAATCATCAGCTGCCCCTCTTCTGCTCCAGACTCTCCTCTCCTCACCGTCTGGCAGCGGATGCATTTCTTCTGGATTGGTCCAATCTGTTCCTGTATGCTTTTCCTCCTCTCCCTCTCATGTTACAAACCTTGTTCAAGCTAAAGAGGGAACAAGCCACCATGATTCTAATTGCTCCACGGTGGCCCAGGCAACATTGGTTCTCCCTTCTACTTCAACTCAGTTCCAGGGAGCCTGTTCTTCTTCCATTGTTTCCTTCTCTGCTTACACAGCATCAGGAGACCCTTCTGCATCCCAACCTCCAGTCTCTGCACCTGACAGCTTGGTATCTCTCGGGCTGACTTCACATGATACTCTTTTGTCTCAGTCCGTTCGTTCTATTCTGGATGCTTCCAGGAAACCGGCCACCCTGCAATGTTACCATCAGAAGTGGACACGGTTTTCTTCTTGGTGTCTTCTTCATCATCATGATCCCACTTCCCTTGCAGTGGAGACCTTGTTGGATTATCTTCTTTCTTTGTCTGACGCTGGTCTCAAGTCTACTTCCATCAGAGTCCACCTCAGTACTATTTCTGCCTTTCATGAGCCAGTTCATGGGAAACTTCTCTCAGCTCATCCTTTGGTTTCTAGATTCATGCGGGGTCTTTTCAATGTGAAACCACCTCTTAAGCCCCCTCCTGTAGTCTGGGATCTCAATGTGGTTCTTTCCGCCTTAATGAAGCCTCCATTTGAACCTTTGGCTACAGCTCCTTTCAAGTTTCTCACTTGTAAAGTGGTCTTCCTTATTGCCCTCACCTCTGCCAGGAGGGTCAGTGAGTTGCATGCACTAGTTGCTGATCCACCTTTTACAGTCTTTCATCATGACAAGGTGATTCTGCGTACACATCCAAAGTTTCTCCCTAAGGTTGTCTCTGAATTTCATCTCAACCAATCGATTGTTCTGCCTGTATTCTTTCCGAAACCTCATTCTCATTCTGGAGAACAGGCTTTACATACTTTGGACTGTAAGTGGGCTTTAGCTTACTATTTGGAGTGTACTAAGCCCCACAGATCAACTCCCCAACTCTTTCTGTCCTTTGATCCGAATAAATTAGGACATCCTGTTTCTAAACGTACGTTGTCCAATTTGCTTGCAGCGTGCATTTCATTCTGTTATGCTCAGTACAGACTGACACTGGAAGGTTCTGTCACGGCCCATAGAGTTCGAGCTATGGCAGCATCTGTGGCTTTCCTCCGTTCGACTCCTATTGAGGAAATCTGCAAGGCTGCTACTTGGTCCTCAGTTCATACTTTTACATCTCATTATTGTCTGGATGCTTTCTCCAGACGGGATGGACATTTCGGCCAATCTGTTTTACAAAATTTGTTTTCCTAATGGCCAACCTTCCCTCCATCCCTCTTTTTTGTTAGCTTGGAGGTCACCCATCAGCCAAGAATATGCTGCCTGCTTGTCCTGGGATAAAGCACAGTTACTTACTGTAACAGGTGTTATCCAGGGACAGCAGGCAGATATTCTTGCGTCCCACCCACCTCCCCGGGTTGGCTTCTTAGCTGGCTTATCCTAACTGGGGACCGCGCACCTCCGTCGGACGGGAAGGCACTCACGCGTGCGCGGCGCGGTGCGGCCTGCTAGAACTTTCCAAGTTCTTAGAGTGCAATCACTCTAAAATTGTCTGTACCGGGGCTCCGTCGGTGCCGTCACCCATCAGTCAAGAATATCTGCCTGCTGTCCCTGGATAACACCTGTTACGGTAAGTAACTGTGCTTTTGGTTTTGTATTCCATGCTCATTCCCTGAGCTCGCTTCACTATTTGTGCAGTATTCATGCTTTATGTGTATCAGTGTGGTATTTGCATGAGCTCTTGATTATTATTATTGGGCTTGTTATACCCCCTGTACACCAAAGGACCTAAGCAGTTTACAAAAACTAAAATCATATTTGTAAAAGAATAGAATGCCATTAAAATTGACAGGAAAGGAATAGGCCAACACACAAAAATACCCATCTTTATTTATATTCATAGTATTGACAGAGACCATGTGAGAGGAAGACATCGCTGCTTACAGTTGCTTAAAAAATGGCAATAGTAACATTGCCACCCTTAATAGGCTTTCAACCATGCTTGATGATATGACTTATGTGAAAGAACTGAACACAAATGAATGCTGTATTACAAAAAAATCTAAAAAACACTGAGCTGGTTTAGGTAAAGTGATTGGCAAAGTGAATGAACGTTTACAAGATTTTCTTTGCTATATATGCTTGGTGAAATGCAATAAAATTGTAGAATGAAGCACTCTAGTATTCCAGATTGAAATATGCAGAACTCAGGTAATAGAAGTGTAATATATATATATGTATTTTGAAACACATTCTTGAAAACAAACCTTTTAATTTTATAAACCATTTTTTCCTAGGTGCCTAATTCAAATAATATGGTAAGTACTTTGTAACGTTGACCTCTTCACAAACTTCTGGTACAGAATCAGGTTAGCAAGATTGTCAAGGAAAATAATTCAGCCAGATAATGTCGTTCTATTAGGTTGTCATCTTTCTGATGTATAGGTATAGAGCCTAACAATGAAACAAACATAGGAGGCCATTTACTAATCTTCCTTCACATGGTAATGCATAGGCCTCATTGCCAGTAAAGGGAGCAGTGATAACATGGCATTTCAGGTTGGTTAATGGATAAGCACCATTTGCCCAATTTCCTGCCTGTTGCAATACCTTAGATGCATTGGAGGGGGGAGGGGGATTCAAAAGTGATTTATACTAGCTCCTGAAAGAAATGTCTATGAATACTTAGCAAGGCAGATTTAGGAAAGTCACCTCTTATATGTGGAAATGAACTACTCGTATATGAAATAGATCTACCGAACTTCATTGGCTTCCATTTGAAGCAAGAGTTATCAAGTTTCAAGTTTCAAGTTTCAAGTTTATTTACATTTGATGTATCGCTTATTACAAATTTCTAAGCGATGTACAATTTAAAAACCAGCAGATTGTGGTAATACATACAATTTTACTACTTTGGACAGTTGACAAAACAAATTGAGACGAACATGATTGAGAAGGAAGGAAGGGGAAAGTTACAGTTGCATTATTTGTTAAAATTTACATAGAGGGGAGAGTACAATAGGTATAAATAGGGGAGAAAAAAAAAAAAAAAAAAAAAAAAAAAACAAAAGAGAGAAAAGGAGAAGAGAATCTTAAAAACATATGAGTTTAAAAAAAAGATCATTTTATAAGTCAAATGCATCTTGAAACAAGTAGGTTTTTAACAATTTTTTAAAAGAGACAAGATCCTTTTCATTTTTAATAAAATTTGGGAGAGAGTTCCATAATGAGGGGGCTACCACTGAAAACATGTCTTTACGTCTAGTGCCAATAATTCTTAATGAAGGGACTGAAAGTTGGTTAGATAAAGATGATCTTAAGGATCGCGGAGGATTATACGGAACTATCATTTTTGATATAAAAAGGGGTTCGTTTGATATTAAAGTTTTATAAACTAGGAATAAAGTTTTAAAGGTGATTCGGTGAGAGATTGGAAGCCAGTGAGATTTGATGAGTAAGGGGGTGACATGATCGTATTTCTTAGCTTTGTAAATTAATTTAATAGCGGTATTTTGTATGATTTGTAGTCGTCTCCTTTCTTTCTGAGATATGTTTATTAGGAGAGAATTACAATAGTCTAATTTTGAAATAATTAATGAGTGAATCAAAATGTTTATAGATTTTGGGTCTAAGAAAGTAGAAATTGAGCGTAAAAGACGGAGTCTGTAAAAACAGGATTTGACTGTTTCGCTGATATGATAATGAAATGAAAGATCCGTGTCGATTATTACCCCAAGAATTTTCATTTGTGAAACAGAATCAAGAGGGGAATCATCTAGTAAGAATGGAGTTTTTAGAGTTATGTCACTTTTCCATGTAAAAAGCATTGTTTTAGTTTTTTGAGCATTCAGGGATAATTTGTTATCAATTAGCCAGTTTTTTATTAGATCAAGTTTGTCGTTGATATTTTTTATTTCTTCTGCCTTTTCAGGATTAAGAGGGTGCATGAGTTGGATGTCATCTGCGTAAGAAAAAGCTGTGAAACCCAGTGATTGTGCAGTGGTAATAAGCGGGGATAAAAAAATGTTAAATAAAAGAGGGGATAATATAGAGCCTTGGGGGACTCCATATGATAATGTAAAGCTTTCAGAAAAAACATCATTGAATTTGACCTTAGAGGTCCGGTCAGATAGAAATGACGTTAACCACTCGAGGATTTGTCCTTGTATCCCTATTGATTGTAAACGGCTAAGCAGCAGATCATGATCAATTGTGTCAAATGCCGCAGATAAATCTAAAGAAAAGAGCGCAACAGATTTGTGGTTGTCAAGATAGTAATGAATGTTAGTTACCAGGCCAATCATAGAATGTTCTGTGCTGTAATGTTTTCTGAAACCGGTTTGGTTTGGATGTAGAGCATTTGTGGATTCAATGAAGTCCGTCAATTGTTCAAAGACAATTTTTTCAGAGAGCTTCATTAGGAAAGATAGATTGGAGATAGGACGGTAATTGGATATGTCATCTTGGTTGATTTTCATATTTTTCCTGATTGGAGTAATGATAGAGGATTTCCACGAGATTGGTACAGTGACAGATGAAAAACTCTTGTGAATAAGGGAAAGGATAAAAGGACCGAAATTTTGGAAAAATTTCTTTAAATAGTATGGTGGAATGGTTTCCAAGGATGAGCCTTTTAAGTTAATTGATTTAAAGTGTCTTTCTAGGTCTTCTAAAGTTGGAACTCTGATGTTTAAACATTTTGCTACTGGAATGATAGTATTAGTATTTTGATTTTCTGGTATAGGGAGGATTGTTGTATTATTAGTGATATTGAATTTTTGTCTAATCTTTTCAATCTTATTGCAAAAGTATTCAGCTAGGTCTTGAGCTGTTATAGTTGGTTTTTGAGTTGATTTGTTCCTTTGTTTATCGGGATTTAATGATTTTAAAAGGTTATATAAGACTGCAGTGTTTTTTGATTTTTGGATCTTTTCATTGTAATAATATTTTTTTGCTTGAACTATTTTGTCTTTGTAATGAGTGGCGATGTCTTTAAATCTTTGAAGATTAATGGGAGTTTTTGAAGAACGCCATTTCCTTTCAGAGGCACGGAGTTGCGTTTTTATTTGGGATAATTCCTTAGAATACCATGGATTGTTGGATTTACGAATGGGTATTGTTTTGGTGATAATTGGTGCTTTCGTATTTATTATGGATTCTAAAGTCAAATTCCAAAACTGAAGTTGTTCTTCGATGCTATTAAATTGTTGAGTGTTTGTTGAGGAATTGAAATATGGTATGATGTCGGAGGTTTCTAGTTTTGAAAAGTCTCTGTATGAGATTGTTTTAATTTCCGAGTGAGTATTTATGGAAAAAGGTTCCTTAAAATAAAAATTAATAGAAATAAAATTGTGATCTGACCATGGGACTGCCAAAATATTTGGTGCTGAGTTGGAGATTAAGGGATTCGTGGATCTCAGGATCATGTCTAAAATATGTTGGGCTTGATGTGTTGGTTCATGAATCAGTGTTTTTAATTCTAAGTCTTTGAAAAGGTTTAAAGTGTCAGAGGTATTAGGGTTATTGCTGTTATCAAAATGAATATTAAAGTCTCCCAGTATGATTGGACATGTAGCAGTTGAACAAAAGTCAAAGAGTAAGTTATGGAATAATGTTAATTTCGAATAGTCAATTGGAGGTGGAATGTACATTAAGAGAAGATCAATTTTTATTTTCAGGTTAACTTTGATATGAAGGAATTCAATTGTTGAGTTATTGATCGATTGGTCTTGAGGAATGATTAGGCTGTTTTGGAATATTATAGCTAATCCACCACCTTTCCGATTATGACGGTGGTTCCATATGAAATTATAATTAGGGGGGCAGCAAAAAGAAAGATAAGCTTCCTCACCTTCAGACAGCCAAGTTTCGATAATGCAGAGAATGTGTAAATTGTGTTGAAGAATAGAGTCTTTTATCAGATGATATTTAGTTTTAAGGGATCTAGAATTAATTAGGCCTAGTTTTAAGTTTAAAGATTTCGGATTACTGTAAATATGGGGTTTTGATATGTTATTTGACTCTGAAGTGTTTAGTTGAAAGTTATTAATGGTTATTGGTAATAACGAACTTGGTATTGATCTTTGAGGTCTAACATAGTTGGGTCTATTATTTAGTTGGACAGGAATGTTTTGTGGATCCATATTTCTGATCGAGTGAATATTAGTAAAAGTATTTAAACAGAACGAAAGAAAAAAGAAAAGAACTAACCTGGCATTAATCATTCCCTTACACTTGGGAATCAGGGGCATCGAACATGAAATAGAAAGATCGTTAATGGGCGTGTCCTCGGGGCGCGACCGAAGGAGCGAACAAAGGAGCAGGTTCTGCTCCTTTAGCGCGCTCCTTCGGCGCGCGCCAAAGGCGCGCGCCTTTGCGGCGTGCGCCGCAAAGGAACCTATTATATAGGACATGCGCTGACCTGCTTAGGGGCGGAGTCAGGCAGGCCGCCGCTTCGCGGCGGCAGAGGAGATGAGGGCAGAAAGACTACAAAGTAAAATAAGCACAGAAATTAAAATTTAACAGATAAAAAGTCAATAAAACGCTAAGACAATAAAATCTTCGTGCAGCCAGTTGGTGAGGTGAGTTGTAGTGCAAAGCGTGCGCCGCAAAGGAACCTATTATATAGGACATGCGCTGACCTGCTTAGGGGCGGAGTCCGGCAGGCCGCCGCTTCGCGGCGGCAGAGGAAATGAGGGCAGAAAGACTGCTTAGGATGTATCTGTTATAAGGTCTAGCTCCAGATTATCTTATTGACCATTTCATGTTTGTAGATTCAACTTTTACTACAAAATTTTATGTTTTACTCTAAGAAAATATAAAGAAAAAATAAGAGTCATAAGCAATTCTTTTAGTCATTGAATGCATCTTTAAAAAGAAAACCCTTAAGTTTGCTCTTAAATTTTTCCAAATTCTTTTCCTCTCTTAAATAAATTGGAAGTGAACTCCATGTTTGTGGAGCTGTGATGGAAAAGATAGATTGCCGCTGTGTGATGAAGTATAAGGTATCAATAGGGGCATAGGGGAAAAAAAGAAAGGAAAAAGAACGAAGGAACAAAAAGGAGAAGATAAAAAGTAATGGAAAAAAGAGCAAAGGGAAAAAGGAAAGAAAAGGAAGATAAAAAATAGTGTGAATCAATAGTATGGACTGAAACATCTAAAAAAAAAGGGATTTATGTGCCTTAATATATAATGTAAAATGTGTATGTTATGCATAAAAAACATAGCTGTCACCAAAAAGGAAATACATGTGAATTGGTAGCTAATGAGAAAAAAACTTTACAGATAAATAAGATAAAATGAAAATAATGAATAGTAGGGCATAAACGTTTCAAAAAGGTGACGAGCAATCATGTACGATGTATGCCAGACAAATATCTCAAATGGGGAATAAGCAAAAAAGATAAGAGCAGAGGGAAAATGAAGAAAGGGAAAAAGAACTGAAGGAGAAAAAAGGGAAGATGAGGGGGAAGGGATAAGGCAGGGAGGGAAGAGGAAGAGAAGAAGGAGAAAGGGGAGTATGGAGAGGAGAGAGGAAAAAGGAAGTGGAAAAGGTAGAAAAAGAGAATGAAGGGAATAAAAAGGAACTAACAAATTAAAAATTAAAAGAAATTAAGGGGTCTTTTTACTAAGGTGCATTAGCCATTTTAGCGCGCGCTAAATGCTAACACGCATTAGCGTTTAGCACGCACTAAAACGGTTAAAGCAACTTAGTAAAAGGACCCCTAAATGAAGTACCAAAATAAAAATATACCCATAAATGTGTGTCTGTCGCTGTTGCCTTGTGCTGGACCTTTGTTTGCAGTGGATTTCGGTCACTATTATTGATTCCACCACCTTCACAGAGAAGCTGTTCCTACGTTCTATGGATAACTGTTTCCTAGAACTAGTTCCAAGTCTCTTGTTTTAGAAACTGCCTTTCCACTGGAAAAAAAAATCCTGCTTCTTTTGCATTATTTATATAGCATGTATAAATGATGTACCAGAAAGCCAAATATGTGTTAGAGCAGGGGTGCCCACACTTTTTGGGCTTGCGAGCTACTTTTAAAATGACCAAGTCAAAATGATCTACCAACAATAAAATTCAAAAAAAGCACAACGCACACTGTACGCATAGAAAATGTTAATTATCATTCCTATTCCAGGGTTTTCCAAAGAGGTCAAAGCAGATGACTCTATGCACTGTCACCTCAGTAACAACCATAGAAAAATAGACAAATATACCCCCCTCCCTTTTTACTAAACCACGATAGCAGTTTTTAGAGCGCAGGGAGCTGCGCTGAATGCCCAGCGCTGCTCTCGATGCTCATAGGCTCCCTGCGCTAAAAAACTCTATTGCGGTTTAGTAAAAGGGGACCATATTGTAAAATATAGACAGCAGATATAAATTCAGACACATTTTGATCACTAAATTTGAAAATAAAATCATTTTTCCTACCTTATCTGGTGATTTCATGAGTCTCTGGTTGCACTTTCTTCTTCTGACTGTGCATCCAATCTTTCTTCCCTTCTTTTAGCCTGTATGCTTCCTCTCCTCTAGACCTCATTCCCTCCCCCAACTTTTCCTTCCTCTCTCCCTGCCCTTTCTTTCTCTTTGCCTCCCTTTCTTTTTTTTATGTTTCTCTTCTTTCCTTCTGTCTCCCTGCCTGCCCTTTTTCTTTCTTTCTCCCTGCCCTCCCACAAGCCACTGCCACTGCCATCGGGGACCAGGACCCAAACCGCCACCAATAACAGGCCCGAAAGCTGACGCTGCCTCAGGCTCTCCCTGCTTTGGCCGACCAGCATTCCTCTCCCCGACGTCAATTCTGCCGTCGGGAAGAGGAAGGCTGATCAGCCCAAGATCGTTATCAACCTATTGGGGGAAATGCTGCCGGGTCCTGCCTTCGCGGAAACAGAAAGTAGGCAGGACCCGGCAGCAAGAAGAGCAAATGCTTCACTAACCTGTCTCTCGCCTTAGCCCATAGCGAACGCTTTCTTCAGGGCTCTCAACATGTGCGTGCCGGTTTCCCTTCTCCCCCCCCCCCCCCCCCGGACATAACTTCCGGTTTCAGAAGGAAGAGAAGGGAAGCCAGCACGCACACGTTAGAGCCACGGAGCATAAGTTCGCTACGGGCTGAAATCTCCAAGGCGGACCGCCCAGCTAAAAGGCCCTAGAGAGAACACTGGAGAGGAAGGCTGATCGGCCCAGTAGATCAGGACGGCAACACGAGTCTATCACGGAGCCCGGGATGGGCTCCGCAATCGATTCGCGTTGCCTTCCTGAGCTACTGGTCGATCGCGATCGACGTGTTGGGCACCCCTGTGCTAGAGCTTTTAATTTACATTGTAATCCCAATGTGAAATTTTTCTACTCGTTTATCTTATACCAAAGAGCTGGCTATGATATCCCAACTTGTATGGCACTGTGTAAATGAAGTGTACAGATACCATGTGAAAACCGTTATAAAGGATGGAGAATGTGTTGCTTTTTTTTCAGAAGAGATCAGAGATTGGGATTTCTGTTCATTGGGATTGATCAGGCAAAGATGAAAAGAAAGAGTGATGATGGTTACCTCATAGGCTTTCTCTGCTGTAGCATAAATGGTGATCCTCAAACCCCTCATTACATATAGTTTTCTGGGTGGCTAAAGTATGGTAGTTGGACAAAATGTATGCAGAGGTGCCTCATGAACATTGTGAGTATCCTGAAAAATAAGGGGGGATTTTGGATTTATCCCAGGACAAGCAGGCATGATATTCTCACATGTGGGTGACGTCATCTACGGAGCCCCGGCGCGGACAGCTTTTCAAGCAAACTTGATTGAAGTTTCAAGTTTGCACACTGCACCACGCATGTGCGTGCCTTCTCGCCCACTAGAGGGCGCATCCCACCTCGTGGTCCTCAGTTCAAATTTTTCCGCGGAGCAAGAAAGCCCTGTGGATCTGAGCTCCAGTGTTTTTGCCTTCTAGCTGCCGCGTTTAGTTTGTTTTTCCCTTCGAATTAGTTCGCGGTGCTGTTTTCCTTTCGTTTCTTTTCAAAAAAAAAAAAAAAAAAAAGTATTTCGTTTTTCGTCGGGCTCCGGGGGCTCCCGGAAGCCGTGGCCGCGGGACGTCGGTACGTTCCCGGCCTTCTTCTTTTTCTTCGTGGATGTCCCGTCCTGTTACGGGATTCAAAAAGTGCAGCCGGTGTGAGAGGTTGCTTTCCATCACTGACCCTCACCGGTGGTGCATTGTCTGTCTTGGGCCCGAACATCCGACAGACTCGTGTGATCGCTGTGCTACCTTCCAAAACAGGGCCCTCCGTCGCCGTAAGGCAAGAATGGCCGAATTGTTCGCCGTCGACGCGCCGCCTAAGGCCTCGACGTCGGCCTCGGCTTCGGCCCCGGCCTTGACCTCGGCCTCGGCGTCCTCGGGGGCCTCGGCCTCGCCTCGGCCCTCTTCCTCGAAGGCGTCGTCAGTGAAGCAAGCTTCGGGTAAGTCCTCTGTTCCATCCCCTTCAGCAAAGAAGCCATCCTCGAGTCAGGCCAAGGCGGGTGGGTCGACCCCGGCCCCGCATCGGACCTCGACTCCGCACACCCCGAGGGAATACTCGAGACCGAGGTCGCCCTCCAGGGAGTGTGCTCCGGACTCGGAACTCCCCACCTTCGTGGGGATTCCGGCCTTCCAGGATCTCCTCCGAGCTCTGATCTCATCGGAGCTGTCGGGAGCCCTGGAAGTGTTGCAGCGTGCTGCGGTTCCGGCGGCCTCGACCTCGGCCTGGGCGCCTTCGGTCTCGGAGGCCCCGGCCTCGGCTCCCTCGGGAGCCCCGGCCTCGGCGACCTCGGTCTCGGGTACTGGGGCCCCGTTCACCTCGGTCTCGGCCCCGCCCCGGACCTCGACCTCGGGGGAACCCCCTGAGCGGAGTGTAAGGCCCAAAGAAAAGTTGCGCAGAGTGCGCCGTCTTTCCTCCTCTTCCTCCGGGTCTTCCAGACACGCCTCGCCCTCGACGCGACCTCGGACGGGGCGTCGATCGAGGAAGTCTAAGCGGCCCCGAGGCTCGCCTCGGCGCGACCGTTCCTCGTCGTTCGGGGGCGAGGCGCTGCAGGTGTCGGAGTTGCGCCTCGACAACCCGAGGCTCCTCCGCTCACCCCATGGGAAGTCTTCCCGGGCCGCCTCGCCGAGGAAACGGGAGAGTGTCCCACGAACCCCGGGGTCCTCACCCAAGGGTTCTGCGAGGAGGATAACTTCCCCTTCCCCCTCGAGGGCCCTCGAGAGGGGATCCTGGGATTCGGGATCGGTTAGGGATCCTCATTATTCCCATGAGGCCTCCCCCCTCTCCTCGGTGGGGCGGTCGAGAACCCCCTCTCCCCAGGCTAGGCCGTCCTCATTTTCATCCTTCGTTCAGGACATGGCCCAAGCCCTGGGGATTGACCTGATGGTAGGCTCTCGGTATTCCAAAGAATTTTTGGAGGAACAGGACCTCCCCACTCTTCCTAGGGAGGTGCCTAGACTCCCTCTCAACAGTGTCCTTCTGCAAACCTGGCTGAAGAACTTGTCAAACCCTCTTACAGTCACGTCTGTGCCTTCAAAAATGGAATCGAAGTATAGGACGATTCCCCCTAAAGGGTTCGATAAGGCGCAGCTCTCACACCAGTCTCTTCTGGTGGAGTCTGCTCTTAAAAAATCACAGCCCTCACGGGTTTCTGCGGCGGTTCCACCAGGCAGGGAGGGGCGGACCCTGGACAAGTTTGGCCGTCGCCTCTATTCAAATTCCCTGATGGCCACCAGGGTTCTAAATTACGCCTTCACCTTTTCCTCCTTTTTGCGTGGTATGGTGAAGGACCTTCCTCAATATCGAAACTCGTTACCGGACTCCCAAAGAGCAGGATTTGACAAGTTTATGTCCAACCTGTCTCAATTGCGGTTGTACCTATTCCATGCAGTGTACGACGCCTTTGAGCTGGTTTCGAGGGTGTCGGCCCTCGCGGTGGCCATGCGCCGCTTGGCCTGGCTTCGCACCCTCGACATGGACCCAAACCTGCAGGAACGCCTGGCAGACTTGCCTTGTGTGGGGTCCGAGTTATTCGACGAGTCATTGGATGCGGCGACCAAGCGCTTGTCGGAACAGGAGCGCTCTCTAGCATCCCTGGTCCGCCCCAAACCTAGGCCCCCGCCGCAGAAACCCTTTCGGCCTCCGCCGCGCCGATACCCTCAGAAGTCGACCCCGGCTTTCTCGAGACCGCCTCCGAGACGTCCGTCTCAGCGAGGCAGAGGGGGACAACCCCAAGCCCCGGCGCAGGGCCCTTCTAAGCCAGCGCCTTCCTTTTGACGGGCTGAGCGGACGGGGCGGGTTCCCCTCCGCACTTTCACAAGAACCCCTTCCTATCGGGGGCCGTCTTCGGTCCTTCCGGGAGGCATGGACCGGGATTACCTCAGACGCTTGGGTGCTCCGGATCGTCTCCGAGGGCTACTCGCTCAACTTTGTGTCCTCGCCGCCGGACAGTCCCCCAAGTTTAGTCCCCTGCAACCGTTCGCAGCTACCGACCCTTATAACCGAAGCCAAAGCCCTCTTGAAGCTTCGGGCGGTCGAGCCGGTCCCCAAGGACCAGTGGGGTACGGGGTTTTACTCCCGCTACTTCTTGGTCCCAAAAAAGACCGGGGACCTGCGCCCCATACTGGACCTCAGGAAGCTCAACAAATTCCTGGCCCGGGAGAAGTTTCGAATGCTATCTCTCCCGGTTCTGTATCCCCTCTTGGAGGAAGGGGACTGGATGTGCTCCCTCGACCTGAAGGAAGCATACACCCATGTTCCGGTGCACCCCGCCTGTCGAAGATTCTTACGATTCCAGGTGGGGGACCTCCACCTCCAGTACAGGGTACTGCCCTTCGGCCTAGCCGCGTCCCCACGAGTATTCACGAAGTGCATGGTGGTGGTTGCAGCAGCCCTCAGGTCGCGTGGACTTCACGTGTTCCCTTACCTGGACGATTGGCTCATCAAAGCCCCGACCAGGGAGGGGGTTATCTCAGCGACCCGACAGTCTATTGCCTTCCTGCAAACTCTCGGGTTCGAGATAAACTTTCCAAAGTCTCAGTTGAGGCCGTTGCAGTCTCTTCAATTCATAGGTGCGGTGCTGGACACGGTGCGCCTACGCTCCTACCTGCCGACCCAGCGGTTGGAAGCCCTGGTACGGATGAGCCACCAGGTCTCTCAACTGTCGAAGGTGTCGGCCAAGCGCATGATGATGCTGCTGGGCCATATGGCCTCGACGGTACATGTCACGCCGTTTGCGAGGCTACATCTGAGGATCCCTCAGTGGACCCTCGCGTCCCAGTGGCGTCAGGAGTGCGACCCGGTGTCTCGCCTCATTTCGGTGACTCCGCCCTTGCGGAAATCGCTGCGTTGGTGGACAGACTCTTCAAATCTGTCCATGGGGCTATTGTTCCGCACTCCGCCTTTTCGCAAGGTCCTGACCACGGACTCCTCGGAGTACGCGTGGGGAGCCCACCTCGACGGTCTTCGCACGCAGGGCCTGTGGTCGGCAGAAGACCGTCAGTGTCACATCAACGTGCTAGAGCTGCGGGCCATCTTCCTAGCACTTCGAGCCTTCGTTCACATATTGCAGGACCAGGTGGTCCTCGTCCGCACGGACAATCAGGTGGCAATGTATTATGTGAACAAGCAGGGAGGAACGGGGTCATGGCCCCTCTGCTCCGAAGCTCTTCGCCTCTGGGAGTGGGCGGCCTCCCGGAACATCTTCCTCCGGGCGGTCTACATCCAAGGAGAACGGAATTGCCTGGCGGACAAACTCAGTCGACTTCTGCAACCGCACGAGTGGACTCTACACTCAGCAGTTCTACGCGAGGTTTTCGCTCGCTGGGGAACGCCACAGGTGGATCTGTTTGCCTCTCCGGAGACACACAAACTACCACTATATTGTTCTCGGATGTACTCGCAGGACCGTCTGGAAGCGGATGCCTTCCTACTCGACTGGGAAGGGAGGTTCCTGTACGCATTCCCTCCGTTCCCTCTGATCATCACATCTTTTTCAGTAGTAGCTCAAGGTAAGTCACATTCAGGTACAGAAGGTCTTGTCTGTGTAGGGCTCACAATCTAAATCTTGTCCCTCATCACCAAGCCAGCAGTTGACCAGATGAGAAACAAACATGATTTGTTTAACATGTTGGCTACATTCACAAAGCATCTACTAACTTCATAACCATTATAAAAATTACTAACTTCTCAAGTTCTCATCTTAGCATACCATCTGACTGAGACTATGAACTTCAGGTGAAGATGGAACTTCTATCTACGTGGGTGTAGTCTACAGACCTCCAACTCAATCGCAGCAAATTGATAAGGATCTGATTGTGGATATCCAAAAGTTTGGAAGGAAAGAGGAGGTTCTGCTGTTGGGAGATTTCAACCTGCCGGATGCGGACTGGAATGTTCCGTCTGCGGAATCGGAAAGAAGTAGGGAGATTGTGGATGCCTTTCATGAGGCTCTGCTCAGACAAATGGTGACGGAACCCACAAGGGAAAAAGCGATATTGGATCTGGTCCTCACAAATGGAGAGAGTATCTCTAATGTTCGAGTGGGTGCTCACCTGGGTAGTAGCGATCATCAAACGGTTTGGTTTGATATAACGGCTAAAGTGGAGAGCGGCCGCACGATACTTAAAGTCCTAGATTTCAAACGTACGGACTTTAATGCAATGGGAAAGTACCTGAAGAAAGAGCTGTTAGGATGGGAGGACATAAGAGAAGTGGAAAGACAGTGGTCTAAGCTGAAAGGAGCGATAAAAATGGCTACGGACCTTTATGTGAAGAAATCAATAAAAACAAGAGAAAAAGGAAGCCGATATGGTTCTCCATCCTAGTGGCTGAGAAAATAAAGGCGAAAGAGTTGGCGTTCATGATATCTAAAAAAACCCAAGAAGAGGAGAGCAGAAAGGACTACAGGGTGAAACTGAAAGAAGCCAAGAGAGAGATACGTTTGGCGAAGGCACAGGCGGAAGAACAAATGGCTAAAAATGTAAAAAAGGGAGATAAAAATTTTTTCAGATATATTAGTGAAAGGAGGAAGATAAAAAATGGAATTGCTAGGCTAAAAGATGCTGGGAACAAATATGTGGAGAGTGATGAGGAGAAAGCAAATGTGCTAAACAAATACTTCTGTTCTGTGTTCACAGAAGAAAATCCTGGAGAAGGACCGAGATTGTCTGGCAAAGTTACACGAGAAAATGGAGTAGATTCTGCGCCGTTCACGGAGAAGGGTGTTTATGAGCAACTTGAAAAACTGAAGGTGGACAAAGCGATGGGACCAGACAGGATCCATCCCAGGATACTAAGGGAGCTCAGAGAGGTTCTGGCGAGTCCTATTAAAGACTTGTTCAACAAATCTCTGGAGACGGGAGTGATTCCTGGGGATTGGAGGAGAGCGGATGTGGTCCCTATTCATAAAAGTGGTCACAGAGATGAAGCAGGAAACTACAGGCCGGTGAGCCTCACTTCAGTTGTTGGAAAAATAATGGAAGTGTTGCTGAAAGAAAGAATAGTGTATTTCCTTGAATCTAATGGGTTACAGGATCCGAGGTAGAGAGTTGCGCGGGGACAGAAATCCCACCCGTCCCCACCCGTCCCCGTGAGGAATCCCTCCGTCCCCACCCGTCCCCGCGAGGAATCCCTCCGTCCCCACCCATCCCCGCGAGGAATCCCCTCCGTCCCCACCCGTCCCCGCGAGGAATCCCCTCCGTCCCCGCCCGTCCCCGCGAGGAATCCCCTATGTCCCCGCGAGGAATCCCCTACGTCCCCGCCCGTCACTATAAACTACAGAAATAGTTATTTCATTTAATTATGCTACTGAATTAAAGGCTCTGGTAGAAACCCATTTAAAAATAAGCAAAAAGACTTTATTAATTTGGAAATATTAATTGGGAAGAATACATACTTTGTAAACGGGTTTCTACCAGAGCCTCTAATGTTTATAAATTTTTATCAACACAACTAATATACTACTTTATCCTTAAGCAAAAAAAAAAAAAATAAAATTTTTTTTTCCTACCTTTATTGCCTGGTTTCTGCTTTCCTCATGTTCTCATTCAGTTCCTTCCATCCACTGTCTCTCTTCCTTCTGCGTCTTCCATTTGCTCTGTTACTGTGCCTCTCCCTTTCTCCCCCCTCCCAAATTGGTCTGGCACCCATCTTTTTCCCTCCGCTCCCCCCATAGTCTGGCACCTCTGTCTTCTTCCCTGCCAGCGTCTTCTTCCCATTCCCTCTTCCCCATTTCCTTTCAGTGTCCTTCTCCCCCACCATCTTTCCCATGTCCTGTCAGGCAGCATCCTTCTCCCCTCTCTGCCTTCCCCATGTCCTTTCAGCGGCCTTCTCCCCCCTCTGTCTTCCCCATGTCCTTTCAGTGGCATTCTCCACCCCTTTGTCTTCCCCAGTGCTTTCAGGGTCCTTCCCCCCCCCTTCCTCCCGTTTACCCCATGTCCTTTCAGCGTTCTTTTCCACCCCTTTGTCTTCCCCAGTACTTTCAGCGGCCTTCTCCCCCCTTAAGCGACTTTTCTTTTCCACTCCACCTTTCCTCCCTCCCTGCCTCCACCTTTGTGGCGCTTTTGCACCCGACCGACAACTCCACCTTTCCTCCCTCCCTGCCTCCACCTTTGTGGCGCTTTTGCACCCGACCGACAACAGAACAGGCCCGGTCGGACAAATCTCCCTGTCCTGTAGCCGCGATCTAAATTACCTTCTTACAGCAGCTGGAGTAGTGAAGCTGCTGTAAGAGGTAATTTAGATTCGCGGCTACAGGGCAGGGAGGTTTGTCGGCCGGGCCTGTTGTCGGTCGATCGGGGGACCTGACCGGCTGTGCACATTCTTCGGGGCGGACCGCCCCCTCCCCCCTCTTTCGTTCGCCATTGCCTTCTTCCTACCTGCCCTGCCGCAGCCGCACACAGCCGACCGGAAGTCTTCCTGATGTCAGCGCTGACGTCGGAGGAAGGGAGGGCTTTGCTTAAGCCCTCCCTCTGACGTCAGCGCTGACATCGGGAAGATTTCCGTTCGGATGTGTGCTGCGACAGGGCAGGTAAGGAGAAGGAGACTACCCTCGCGGCTCGACCAACCCCGCTGCGATCCAACCCCGCAGGAACCCCGCTACCCTCGGAGGCGTTCCCGTGCAGCTCTCTAATCCGAGGCAACATGGCTTTACAAAAGGTAAATCGTGCCAAATGAACCTGATTGAATTTTTTGATTGGGTGACCAGAAAGCTGGATCGAGGACATATGCTAGATGTAATTTACTTGGATTTCAGCAAAGCCTTTGATACAGTTCCTCATAGGAGGCTGTTGAACAAACTTGAAGGGCTGAAGTTAGGACCCAAAGTGGTGAACTGGGTCAGAAACTGGCTGTCGGACAGACGCCAGAGGGTGGTGGTTAATGGAAGTCGCTCGAAGGAAGGAAAGGTGACTAGTGGAGTCCCTCAGGGTTCGGTGTTGGGGCCAATCCTGTTCAATATGTATGTAAGTGACATTGCTGAAGGGTTAGAAGGAAAAGTGTGCCTTTTTGCAGATGATACCAAGATTTGTAACAGAGTAGACACCGAAGAGGGAGTGGAAAAGATGAAAAAGGATCTGCAAAAGTTAGAGGAATGGTCTAATGCCTGGCAACTAAAATTCAATGCAAAGAAATGCAGAGTAATGCATAGAAATGCAGAGTAATGCATTTGGGGATTAATAATAGGAAGGAACCGTATATGCTGGGAGGAGAGAAGCTGATATGCACGGACGGGGAGAGGGACCTTAGGGTGATAGTGTCCGAAGATCTAAAGGCGAAAAAATAGTGTGACAAGGCTGTGGCTGCTGCCAGAAGGATTCTGGGCTGTATAAAGAGAGGCGTAGTCAGTAGAAGGAAGAAGGTGTTGATGCCCCTGTACAGGTCATTGGTGAGGCCCCACTTGGAGTATTGTGTTCAGTTTTGGAGACCGTATCTGGCGAAAGACGTAAGAAGACTTGAGGCGGTCCAGAGGAGGGCGACGAAAATGATAGGAGGCTTGCGCCAGAAGACGTATGAGGAGAGACTGGAAGCCCTGAATATGTATACCCTAGAGGAAAGGAGAGACAGGGGAGATATGATTCAGACGTTCAAATACTTAAAGGGTATTAATGTAGAACAAAATCTTTTCCAGAGAAAGGAAAATGGTAAAACCAGAGGACATAATTTGAGGTTGAGGGGTGGTAGATTCAGGGGCAATGTTAGGAAATTCTACTTTACGGAGAGGGTGGTGGATGCCTGGAATGCGCTCCCGAGAGAGGTGGTGGAGAGTAAAACTGTGACTGAGTTCAAAGAAGCGTGGGATGAACACAGAAGATTTAGAATCAGAAAATAATATTAAAGATTGAACTAGGCCAGTTACTGGGCAGACTTGTACGGTCTGTGTCTGTGTATGGCCGTTTGGAGGAGGATGGGCAGGGGAGGGCTTCAATGGCTGGGAGGGTGTAGATGGGCTAGAGTAAGTCTTAACAGAGATTTCGGCAGTTAGAACCCAAGCACAGTACTGGGTAAAGCTTTGGATTCTCGCCCAGAAATAGCTAAGAAGAAAAAAAAAAAAAATTTAAATTGAATCAGGTTGGGCAGACTGGATGGACCATTCGGGTCTTTATCTGCCATCATCTACTATGTTACTATGTTAGGAGCCAAACATTGCCTTACCTTGCTCTGTTTATTTAACAATGGAGAAGGGTCTGGGGTCTTAATACATTGAGAACCATTATTCTTAAGAATTCAGCCTTCAGCCACTTAAGGAATTTGTAGTTTCCTGAGGGAAAGAACATGTGCTTATGATGTGAGAAATAATGCCTTTTATGGACTGAGACTAAAGTTCTATCCAAGCATGAAACATAGAAACATGATGGCAGATAAAGGCCAAATAGCCCAGTGTTCTTCAACCTTTTTGCACCCGTGGACCGGCAGAAATAAAATAATTATTTTGTGGACCGGCAAACTACTAGGACTAAAATTTAAAAACCCCGTTTACGCCCCATCTCCGCGAGCTCGGTCCCAGCAAACCATCAGATCCCATCTGCACAAGCCGCAATTATGATTTTATATTGAACGTATTTTATTAAAGTATAAAAAGAAACAATATTCTGAACAATTGTGATTTTATAAATACAAATATACAGAGCACGGACCAACAAAACCCCTGTCTCCCCTCCCCTTCACATATATCCCCTCTACTATCAAGAAAACTGAACAAGCCAAGTTATTATAGAATGCTACATAGAAATATCATGCTAACAGAATACTGCAGTCCCCAGTTATGTCTCTAGCAGGATATATAATTCAAATCTGATATATTCTAATGACAAAATAGAAATAAAATTATTTTTTTCTACCTTTTGTTGTCTCTGGTTTCTGCTTTCATCTTCTTTTCACTATTTCCCTTCCACCATCTGCCCGTTCCATCCAATGTCTGCCCTCTCCCCCTTCCATATGTATCTGACTTCTTTCTATGCCCCTCTTCCTTGTCCATCCTCCTCTCTCCTTTTTACATCATTCATTCCAGCTTCACTGCCTTCTTCATTTTTATCTCTCCTACACCAGATCTAGCATCTTTATCCCTCTCTCATTTCTCTGCTGACCCCCTTTCCAGCATCAATGTCTCTCTACTTTCTCATTCCTCTCTCCCCTTTCTCTCATCTGATCTCTCCATTCCACCCTGACCCCCTTCCCCTCCTGTAATCTCCCTGCCAGCTGTTTTCTTCCTTTTTTCTTTCTCCCTACCCTCCTTCCTTTTTTTCCTTCTCCCTTCTCTCCTCCCTCTATCCAACATTAACTCTCTTCCCATCCCTTTCCCTCCTCCCCTCCCAGCAGCATCTCTCCTTCTTCTCCCTTCCCTCCTCCCTCTATCCAACATTAACTTTCTTCCCATCCCTTTCCCTCCTCCCCTCCCAGCAGCATCTCTCCTTCTAACTTCCTTCAAGTCCAGTAACAGCTCTCCCTTTTCCAGCACCTTCCCAGCCTCCTACAGTGGCTTCCTCCCCTTCCAGCAGCTCTCGGTACTTGCCTGCAGGAAGTTGCCGGTAAATCACTGCCCTGGCAAATAGGAGAGCTGGTGGGAAGGGAGGAAGTCACTATGAAGGCTCCCCAGGATCTTGTTCGCACACGCTGACCATCTCCCTCCACCTGCACCTGAATCTGAAGCTCTCTCCGGTCTAATCGCAACTTCCCCGCGGCCCTCTTCAGCAACTCGGCAGGGGTGGCGATCAAGACACGCTGCCGACGTCGGGACCTTCACTCTCTGAGTCCCGCCTATTTTGTTTCAACTTCCTGTTTCCGAACAGGCGAGACTCACAGAGGGAAGGCCCCGACGTTGCAGCCTGTCTTGATCGCCTGAGGCTGGGAGGAACATTAGTCAGGAGGAACCGCAGTCGGCAGGAAATTTAACTGCCGACTTGATCTCGCCGGCCCTGTGCGGACCGGCAGAAATTTTCTGCGGACTGGCACCGGTCCGCAGACCGGCGGTTGAAGAACTGTGAAATTGCCCATCCGCAGTAACCATGGATATCAACAGCATAGAAAGTTCACCTAACACATAGCAACAGAGAACCTACACCCTTTTATCCAACCAACTCATAGAAAGGCACAGTGCTGGGCTTAGAACAGATTTCTCTGTTGCAGTCTGTACATGGTGGGAAATATTTGGGTCTTCAGCAGATGAACTTTTCATGATTTATGTAGCGCTAAAGGATGCTAAAATACTTTTTTTTGTTCTCTTGTAGATTAATATCACTGTCCAGGATCTATATGGAATATTTGATCTTAACAGTAATGGGGTTCCAAATGTTTCTCAAGTGTGCAGGAATGTTGTCCTTGAGGTAGGTGGATGGAGTTTGTTTTGTAGCCTGCTTACTTGGGGCAATCTCTCATTATTAGCCAGCCACCATTCTGAACTAGTATTAACAATAATTCTGAGGTTTGACCCCTGTCTTGTGTATGTCTATAATAATTTGTTACACTATAAAGTGTTTTCACATTTTAGCTCTAGTAACTGGATGCGTTAGGTGACTTTTCAATTTATTCTGAAGTCTGGAAAAAATTATTTCTTTTACTTTTTACACTTTAAAAAAAATATAGCTCGCATCCTTTTCAGTGGTAGCTCAAGGTAAGATACATTAAAGTATGTTAGTATTCTAACCGATAAAGAAATAGTAGAAAAACTTGAATCGTTTACAACTGAATTTTTTTCCAATAATATTCCCAACTCTGACATATTTCCCCCCCCCCCCACCACACACACACTAATTGGGAAGCATACAAAGCTGAGAGGAGAAATTATTAGCTTGGTAAATTGGAAAAACACTAAAAATCACTTCAAAAACTTGTGAAACACACTGAAATCCTCAAAAATAGGCTATAGCATGAGTCCGAACATAAGTTGTATATCAACTAGATAATTGGATTAAGAAATTATTAGGATCTCAAGTGCTCACAGTTATATGCCTGTTAAACAAATCTTAGCATATAACTATCATGTGAGCTATCATCGGTCCTTTAAGTTCTTGTGTTATTTTATTTCATTTATTCCAATCTTGTTATGCAATTTGTTATGCTGCTGCATATATAAAGTTATTCAAATACTTAGCTCGGGTGTAGATTCTTAACCCGGCCAACTGGAGACGAAATGGAACGACGGAAGATCTCCGTTTTGCTCTCACTAAAAGTGATAGAGCTTCTTCAGGAGCAGTGCAGTTTATCGGCACTATCAGTAAAGCATAACAAACAATTATATAATTATCTACTGTGCAAAAGAATATCTTATATTTAACTCTTACAATTAAAGAAGAACATGGAACAGCCAACTTTCTTATGTGGACAGTTACGTAGACTCCCTCTCATATGGAAAAAGCAGCACTTGGAGACACTGATAAATGCTGGCACTGTCTTACTTCATTGGGGCACTTGGCTCATATGCTTTTTGAATATGAAGCTATACGTCCATTTTGGGAAGCCACATGGCCAACTATTAAGGAGATAACGAACTGTACTGTTGATATATCATATGACATAATAATACTTCGTTCTCTCCATTCCCGATTTGTTAATTCAAAATGTAAACCAAAATTAATTGATAAGTTAATATCCATTGGCCAACAACAGATATTGCAACATTGGAAATCGGCCTCTAGGCTCAACTATTCCTTCTGGTGGAACTATGTATGCTTATACAAACGATTTGAAAAATATGCTGTTGAGAAATGTTTCCCGCGACTTCAGTATTCTCATACTCAATTATAGACTCCCATTGATAACTTTGTAAACAATCAGAATGTATAATTTACCAACAAATATGTATATTTGATGTGTAAGATACAGCTGACTGTGAATTTACTATCTGTTGACATTCCCTGATAGTTTTGTTGCTTGTTTATTTACATGTTTATAAACCTTAATAAAAAGATTGAACTTAAAAAAAAGAAAGATATAAACAGAATGGAATCAGTCCAGAAGAAGGCTACTAAAATGGTATGTGGTCATAAGGCGTATGGGGACAGACTTAAAGATCTCAATCTGTATACTTTGGAGGAAAGGCAGGAGAGGGGAGATATGATAGAGACATTTAAATACTTACATAATGTAAATGCACATGAGTCGAGTCTCATTTGAAAGGAAGCTCTGGAATGAGAGGGCATAGGATGAAGTTAAAAGGTGATAGGCTCAGGAATAATGTAAGGAAATACTTTTTTTACAGAAAGGGTGGTAGATGCATGGAACAGTCTCCCAGTAGAGGTGGTGGAGACAGAGACTGTGTCTGAATTCAAGAAAGTGTGGGACAGGCACATTGGATCTCTTAGAGATAGTGGATGCTGCAGAGGGGCAGACTGGATGGGCCATTTGGCCTTTATCTGCTATCATGTTTCTATGTTGCGTTGGCTTTGTAATGCTAGAGCAGTTATGCTTGTACAGGACAATGTAATCTGTTTTGTTTAAATATTGCACCTGAAACTTTATCATGTTTTGCTTTTCAAAAATAAGTTATGCAGAGGATTTTTTTTTTTTTTGGGGGGGGGGGTGAAAGATCAGTCTTAAGGAATATGAAAAGATTATTTTTTTGTAGTGAATCGGATCCATTGGTACTGCAGGAATACACATGATGGCAGACAGACAGAGAACTGGAGTCTGGCTTCCTTCATTTTATCTAGTCCCTGTGTAAATGCCTTTTGGAATTTAATTTGGCCCCAAATTAACAAATTACTAGAAAATCATGTAGGACTTTCATATGATACCATACTATTTGGCACTGCAATGAGAACTCAGAGTCCGATTTCAGCAAATAATAACAAGCTGCTATTAATATTAACAGGAGTAGCCATGCAACAAATAACTCAAAATTGGAAGGATTATACCAAATTAAATTATACATTCTGGTGGAACTCTGTTTGTCATATATACAAAATGGAAAAAGTATTAGCGCTACAACAAGGGAATCTTCACAATTTTAAGAAAATTTGGGAACCATTGACTAAGTATTCTACTTGTTCAGTTTTCTTAGCACATTGGCAGTAGGTATATAGGGAGGGGGTGGGATATATATAATTTTTTGGAAATAAGAAATGTGAAAATAGGGAGGGTTTTATCATTTATGATATGATCTATTGATTGTAGTTTCAACTGTCATGTAACTATTAATTATATTATGTGTGATTCAATTGTTGTAAGAATAAAAAATTAATAAATAAAATATTAAAAAAAAAAAAAATATCTAGTCCTTGAGGAATCTTGATAAAATCACTTTCCTTTTCAATAACATCTTTAGTTATACTATCTTCTTTCCAGAGTCTGACAAGCCATAGAGGCCCATATTCTCAAAGAGTTCTGAAGGTTAGTCGCTTTCGGTGACTTAACTTAAGGGTTTTAATTGGTTCTAAAAGGCATGATAATTGGTCACGCTATTAAATACCAATTAAAACCTAATCAAAACAAAAAATTAGGTGATGCTAGGCAGCCTTCTGGACCGGTACCTAGTGACGACGTTGAAGCCCGGATATAGGTGGGTTAAGGGGCGGTGCTGGGTTTCGGTGTCACTAGGCGGCACCAGCCATGATTCATGAAGGATCCTAGGTGCTGGAAATGTAGACCTGTACTCTGACCTACATTTCTAGTGCCTAGGGTCCTTGGGAGCTGTGATTCTGGAAGCAATGACTCAGTGATTGACACGCTGCAGGCGCCCTCCATAGCAGGTGCAATTTACAGAATCGGGGCCAAAGCGCATCATTCATTTTAGATATAGATGTTGGAAGTATATTTGCTTGCAGATCATATTCTGTTTCTGGTATAAGACCATTTTTTTTAAAAAAAGGTAAATGATAGATATATAAGGTAATATTTTTCTTTCAGGTGAGCTACCTCATTCTATATTCGGATGCAGGAGAAATAACAAATGCTTGTGTTTCTTTCGTCCTTGGACCAATCAATACAACCACAGTTCAAATAGAGCAAAAATTCCAAATTCATTTCATTCAGGTAATGTATGAAGATATTATTGTGCCATGGGCATATGGCAAGCTCAATAAATCACTGAGGGGAAAGCAAACATTTAATCATGGTTTGTCCCTCTGCATTTCAATGTTTTGCAATCGTGTATGAGCTTATACTGAAAAACTTTAAGTTTTGAAGTGAGGGGGTAAGAGATGCTGGAAAGGGTAATAGTTGGTCCCTGGTTTTAGAGCCCATAATACAGTGTTCTGGAATGAGCCTGGCATATGGCTCACAGCCTCTGGATCAGACTAGGAACAATGTGAGATGGGCCTATTAAAATAAGGGAAACAGTGATCCAGCACTGGTTCTGATTGAACTGGAAGAGAAATGGGAAACCATTGAGCCATATACAGTATCTATCTAGCTCAATAGTTTCCTCTTTCTCTTCCAGTTCAATCAGAACCAGTGCTGTTATCCCTTATTTTAATAGGAAAGTGCCTGAACTTTTCAAAACTGCTTCTGTATATACAGAAGCAGTTTTGAAAAGTTCAGACACTTTCCAGAACATAAGCAACTCTGGATTTAATGTCACTAATTGCAAAGATTCAGAATCTACAATTGCAGAATAAATATGCAGTACTGTTAGTTTGACCTGTTGGCGGCATTTGATGTGGTTCATCATGATATTTTGATTCGTATGTTGGCTGACATAGGTCTGAATCATGTGATTTTGGATTGGTTTAACAAATTTCTCTCGCAATGTTCTTATGAGGTATGCTTAAAGGGTGAGGTTTAATCTTCTTGGACACCCAAATGTGGGGTACCACAAAGTTTCCCTCTTTCACCCATATTGTTTAACATTTATATGACCTCATTAAAAAACCTTTTGTCTCTTGTCTGTAGAGACTATATATATTTATGCGGATGATATCTTCATCCTATTGGACGTTAACCTTGATCTTTGCGACCTGGCTACAGGCATAGATAGTTTCATTTCTAAGCTTCAGAGGTGGGCTAATTCCATCCAAATGAAATTAAGTGCTTCAAAAACCAAATTACTTTGGATTGGACCTAGATTAGAAATTCTTCCTGCTATTGTTCTACTGAAGTCAGGTATTTAATTACAACTTGATTTCTCCTCCAGAGTTTTGGGCATTATATTGGACTCATCCCTTACTTTTAACGATCAGATAAATTCCTTGGCAAAGAAATGTTTTTTTTCAGTTTGCGTATGCTGAGGAAAGTTAGATCATTATTCTATTAGGACACTATACATTATTGGTACAGTATACTATTTTTGCTCAGCTGGACTATTGTAATTCTGTATATTTGGGTATTAAACAGGGCAACCTAGATCAATTGCAGCTAATACAGAATACATCGGGCAAACTTATCTTTGGAAAGAGAGAGAAAGTATGACCATGTATCCCCATTATTGAGAAAGCTTCATTGGCTCCCAATTTGTTATAGGATACAGTTTAAGTGTGCATGTGTCGTTTTTAAATTCCTTTATGGAATATTTGATCCTTCAATCCCTTTATGCTGGAATGCTATCGGATCCTGTCATTCAAGCATTACAACAATTTATAAATTATCATTTTCATCTTCTAGAGGACTTAAATGTGCTGGGAAACTCAGCAAAACTTTGTCATTTAAATTGGTGGAAATTTGGAATAAACAGCCAGACTCTTTTAAGACTGTTAGGTCAGTTACAGCAATTTCGGAAAGATCTAAAACTTGGTTGTTTACGCAATAGCTATTCAGACCAGTTCCTTTAAAGATTTAAATATCTACCTAATCCTAACAATAGTATTCTCTCCATTTATTTATTAATTAACTGTAAACCAAATCGAGTTCCTTTGGGAAATAATTCGGTATATAAATTGAAGATTAGATTAGATTTAACCTAATACCATTTTTACTTTGGGCCATGCCTTCTGGACCTGCCCTATTATCCAGCGCTTCTGGAGGCGTATAATCTCTTACATGTCCGGGTTGATTGGGGAGCCCTGCACAGTACCCCAGCCCACTTTCTCTTGGATTTGCCAGAGGCTTTTGGCCATTTGCCGGGGAAAATGAGTAAACTGGCCAGGAAGTGTATTCTTAAACACTGGACGGTCCCTGACCCTCCGGCGTTTTGGCATTGGCAGAACCAGTTGCATCAGTTGGCCATCTGGGAGGCATGAGATGCAGGAGGGGCCAGAAAGCGAAAGATGTTGTTCTTAAATATTTGGGAACCATATCTGCAAGCCTTGCATCCAAAGGGCCGCAGTGCGGTCTTGAGATGGATGCCTGGATGGTTGGGCTGGGAGAGTACTGGCGAGTATTGGTGGGGAGTACATTTGGGGGGGAAGGGGGATTGGGGAGGGAGTGAGGGATATGGGAAGGTTCTGGGATTTAGATACGGACAGGGTAAAGGGGATTCAGTGGGGGGAGGGGGTGGTGCGGCATTTTTGGGGCTCATAAGAGTCCAGGGCCTCGGAGTGCCTTTCTGCTCTCTTTACCCTCGCTCGCCCTCAGTAGAGTGAGCTGGTGGGGGGGGAGTTTGGTTGATGTTCCTTTTTTTTTTGTCCATGTTTGTTATACTATTATATATGATGCATATTTGTTTGTATTGTGCACCTTGGGAGTGCCTTGGCATTGTTTTTGTTGTTTGCATCAATAAAAATTGTTTGAACCTATCCTAATACCATTTTTCAGTAACTTTATTTTATGATGTTTTCCAAATTTCTGTGTCTTTGCTGAGTTACCAACTTCCATCACCATAAAATGTTGGTTTGTAAATTGTGGTTTGTAATACATGTCTCCCTTTTTTTTTTTTTTTTTTTTTTAAATAGCAAAACAGAACTCCCATCGCTGTAAGTGGAAATCCTGGTTATGTGGTTGGACTCCCTCTAGTGGCTGGATTTCAATCATTTGCATATCCTCCCCTTGATTAGAACAGCTCATATGTGACTTCAGTACCTGCCAACTGGAAAGTGTTCAGCATTTTTCAATTTATAATGTGTTATTTATTTTCTATACAAGTATTCAAAAGACAGGTTCCTGAAACTTCTGGAGAGAAATGTAATGTTTTAGTTTTCTGCTAACATTTTATGTAACTGATTTTAAGGGCTTTTAAAATTATTATATTGCCATTGATTTCAAAGGTCAGGAAATCCTGAGCAATATCAGAATGAAATTCTGAATATTTCTATTCTGCCAGCTAAAAGTATTTGCTCATAAAGGTTCAAATCTTCAGCTGATCGGTACACCGATGGTGGTCAGTGTCTGATCAGTCGTGTTATACCCTGAGGCAGCAGATTTGTGAAACGCTGGCCATCGTCGGTGTACCGATCAGCTGAAGATAAGTTGAATTAATTTTCTTCTCTTTTTGTGTCTTCTACAGCACAGCACAGAGTCTTTTCAATTTTGATGAAGGTTTTTTGCCAATGAGGTGACTGCTCAACCACCTTTAAGAAACCACTTTTTGTGGAGGTGGGAGGGCCCTTGTCTGAGGCTTTTTCCTTCTATTTCAACTTATTGCAGAGCCTGTGCTGTTCTGGCATCATACAATTTGACATCACACATCAATTTAAGTGAAAGTGTTACTATTTATTGGGCTATTTCATTTACATTTTGGAGGTGGGGGGTGGAAGAGGGTTAGTGACCACTGGGGGAGTAAGGGGGCAATATCTTCATGCTTTCAGTAGTTATCTGGTCAGTTTGACCACTTTGTTTGCCACTTATTCGTTATTGAAACAGGTCTATCCTCAAATGTCTGTGTTTTGTCCTGGATGTTTTTTGCAATGTTCCATTAATGCAGAAAAATGTCCAAATCATGTCTGCCCTAATTTGCCCCAACACACTCCCTTGAGATGTAGACACGCTTCAGACATGCATAGAAAACCATCTAAAAATGGGTTTTGAAAATGGCAATTTGGATGTTTTAGCAAACAAAATGTCCAAATGCCACTTTATGCCATCTTTTGAAAATGAGCCCTGTAGTGTCTTTAGTATTGCCAATAGTGCTTGTCTGAAGGCTCCCTACTGTTTTAGTTCTCTTCCTCTGTATTTGTTCCAAGTCAGTTGATACTGACGTCTATCAGGCAGTGGTATGTTGAGCCTTCATTGGCAGTTAAGGATTTCCCCCGTTCTTACTGCAACACCTGCCTAAATAAGAAATAGTAATAACAGGCTGGGGCTCTCATGGAAGACTGACATGCACATTTGAAATCTGGCCATTAGGTGCCACCATTAAGCAATGGTTGGGACTTCTGTCCCCTGAAGACAATGGCCTCTACACTTTCCCCAACCCCCAACTCATCTGAACAGCTGAAAGCAGACTTGGTAATAAACTCTGATCTCCTGTATGGTAGTATAGAGCACCCTTGCTCTAATATTTTTAATTTATATCTCTATTTAGATATATTTCCTCTACAAAATATTCAGCAAATTTGGTAATACTAAATGGTGACGGGATAATCGCACGCCAGACACCAACGTGCCGACAATCCAGCGCTGACAATTCGGCGTAAGAAAGAAGCACGCCGCAGGAAAACTTATTTTTAAAGAGCTCCGACGGGGGTGTTGGGGGGAACCCCCCCACACACTTTACTGCATAGTGTTTGCGCTGCCGTTGGGACAGGGGTGGGGGGTGCAACCCTCCCTATTATAGATAAAACGGAACTACCCCAAAAAAATCAGAAAAAGTTCCGTTTTCTCTATAATGGAGAGTTCCAACCCCCAAATCTCCCCCCCAACAGCAGCATGAACACTATGCAGTAAAGTGGAGGGGGTTTTCCCCCCAAACACCCCCCATCGGAGCTCTTTAAAAATAAGTTTTCCCGCGGCACGCTTCTTTCTTGCGCTGAATTCTCAGCGCTGGATTGTCGGTGTGCTGGTGTCTCGCGCGCCACTGACTATGAACCATATTAAATATAAATTATTCAGTTAACTGAAACCATGTAGTACTGTCCAGTTGCTGCCTTAAAACCCAACCCATTGCCCTGTGATTAATTTGGGTTTAGAATTAACTTTTACATTTGTCATACTGATTTCCTTAACTTGATATCTGCACATCAGGTATTATTCGGAGTACTAACAGATATGGGCAGTTTACTATCCTGAAGAGCTATTCCAACCAGGACTGTTTGGTGATAGAAGGAAACAGGACACCTGTGATTTTTGGGTATAACATGGTGTCTGGCTGTAAATTACAGTAAGAGCAGTCTTTACACTATGAATACCTTGATATTGTATCGTTCTTTGATTGCCTCATCTCATTTGTATCTGTTCTGTAGGTAGGATTGTACTTTATTTTTCTTCTCTCCAAATCTTGTTATTACTGTTCTTATAGGTAAAGTCCATGCATTTGTCTTTCTTAGGACAAAGTGTGTAGTAAAAAAATGTGCATCAGGTTTCAAACAAAGTGTGTGGATGCTTTTCCTTTTGAACCTTGACCTGCCTCTTAAGTGGCTAGATTTTTGTAAAGTGCTTGTACAATCTACATGTATATTGTGGGCAGAGTTAGAAAATAGGACACCATTTTCTATACCATTCTCCCAGGGGAGCTCAGAACAGTTTACATGAATTTATTCAGTTACTCTAAGGAGAAATTAAGTGACTTTCCAGGGTCACAAGGAGCAGCGTGAGTTTAAACCCTCAACCTCAGGGTGCTGAGGCTGTATCTTTAACCACTGCTTGGAACAGAGGTAACAGAAAGGATATGACAGAAGTTTATAAAATTATGAGCAAGTGTGAATAGTTAAATAGTTAATGTCAAAACAATAAAAACAAAGGACTCTCCATGAAACAAGCTGAATGAAAAACCACAGAATTTTTCTTTCACACAACACTGTTATGCTGTGGAATCTGATTGAGGTGACTAAGGGAGTATTTTACTAAATATTAACACATTATCCTCCATGCGGTCCATTTTATTCCTATGAGCCCTGCTGCAGATAACCTGCTATCTTTAGTAAAAGACCCTTAAGACAGCAGGATTCAAAATGCTTTTAGCTATATTGGGTAGTTTTTGGATAGCCAGTTTTCCTCACCTTCATGGCTGTGAAATGTCTCTAATGACAAAAGTAAATATTCACAAGCTGAATATCTAAAAATTGTATAGCCACCAAAAAATATTCATACAATATACCAAGACCAAAGACTATGTAAGGCCAGTTTCCACACTAATACAGAGAAAAAAACCTTAGGAGCAAACCAGGGAAACTTCTATGACAAGTATAAAGTTGCATTTTACATGTTCTGCACTTTAAGAAAAGAGTTGTAATTGGGTTAACATAATTGCTGTGAGCTGAATGATGCTAACAGTTCTTAGTACATGAATCATAAACTGTGCGAGTGTCCAAAAGTTGCCACACACAAGCTGTGTTGCTGTTATGTGGTACAGCACAGAAAGGCAGTCAGTCCCCTTTGGGAAAGCGCTCCCTCACTGCCTTCTACCAGGCTAGCTGGAGGAGATGAATGACTGTTATTTTTAACTACAGTCATGTGGACAGTTGCAATTCTTATGGAACATTGCAGCTGAAGAAAAGGGAAATGTGTTATCCTATATTGAAGTAGAATTCACTTTTTAAAAGCAAATTAATTTTTTCAGTAGGATTGTAAATATTGACATGACCAGCAAAGAATAAAATTCAGGTTCTAGCACAATTTCATTTATCTAGTCTGATTCCTCCCCCTTTCCCAGGAACAGCTGTAACAAATTCAATGCACAGAAATTAAAATTGAGTCCTCAGCATTCCATATCTCTGTTGCTGTGTCTCAGGGTTAAGAGTCTGGAATGATTTCTGTTTGTACAATCTCCACACTAAAGAACATAAGAATAGCCTTACTAGATCAGACCAATGGTCCATCAAGCCCAGTAGCCCGTTCTCACGGTGGCCAATCCAGGTCCTTAGTACCTGGCCAAAACCCAAGGAGTAGCAACATTCCATGCTACCGATCCAGGGCAAGCACTGGCTTCCTCCATGTCTTTCTCAATAACAGACTATGGACTTTTCCTCCAGGAAATTGTCCAAACCTTTCTTAAAGCCAGCTACACTATCTGCTTTTACCACAACTTTTGGCAATGCGTTCCAGAGCTTAACTAATTTCTGAGTGAAAAAATATTTCCCTATAACTTCAAGTGTCCCCTAGTCTTCGTAATTTTTGATGGAGTGAAAAATCCACTTATACCCATTCTACTCCACTCAGGATTTTGTAGACTTCAATCATATCTCCCCTCAGCTGTCTCTTTTCCAAGCTGAAGAGCCCTAACCTTTATTGTCTTTCCTCATAAGAGAAGAGTTCCATCCCCTTTATCATCTTGGTCGCTCTTCTTTGAACCTTTTCTAGCGCTGCTATATCTTTCTTGAGCTAAGGAGACCAGAATTGAACATAATACTCTAGGTGAGGTTGCACCATGGAGCGATACAGGGGCATTATAACATTCTTAGTCTTGATAACCATCCCTTTTTTTAAAAAAATCATTCCTAGCATCCTATTTGCTTGTTTGGCCGCCACCGCACATTGGATGGAAGGTTTCATTGTATTGTCTACGACAAAACCTTCGATGACACCCAGATCCTTTTCATTGATGGAATTTTAAAACATTTATGTAATACAGAGCTTATTTTAACAGTTGCTTTTACTTTTTTTTCTTACAGATATTCTCTAAATTCAACTTGTTTTGTGGTAGCTGAAGCAATTAAGAACGTGCTGATGGGACAAAATTTTCCAGAATATGTAGCATCATTTGGAAATTCAAAGCCCCAGATTGTATTAGATTGGGTACCCATAACTCTCTTGAACACCACCACAGGAAAGGTAACAGCAGTTTTCTTTTCATCCTCCTAGCTTTGGGGGGGGGGGTCTTTTACTAACAATTAGTGCATGTTATCTGCAGCAGGGCCCATAAGAATAAAATGTGGGAGATTACATGTAGTAACTTTTTATAGTAAAAGATCCCCTTATTTAGGTCCAGGCCTGGGCTCTGGTTCTATGCACAATGCTCTAGAAATATTTTACTCTATTAAGATTCTCCTTCCATTTTACTTTATTGCAGAAAAAGCCTTTCATATGTGTTCAAAGGGAAAGGAGGACAAATCATTATCACAACCTTTCCAATTTTCAAAAATTTCTGTAAGAAAAAGCAGTTGAACAGGGGGTCTAGGGAAGTCCAGCTGCTAAGAAATTTCCATTCTACTTAATTTATAATTTTACATATTTCTTTGTTTTACTCTATATCGATTTAAATTTCTGTTGTATGGCTGTTTTCTTTAAGGATACTTGCCAGATTCCTTTGTCTTTGGACATAGAAGTGAAATGGATTAAGTATGGATCTCTAGTAAACCCTCAAGCTAAGATCATAAATGTCACAGCCCAAATAACTTATAAACCTTTACAAGTAAGTAGCTTCTCTTCATCAAATAGGAACAGTGGATGCAAGTTGTGCCCTTAGTTGTAGCTCTAAACCAGTTATAGGTATAAAGTCATGACATAAGAATTTCAAGCCTTGGCTGCCCGTTGGTTGGGATGCAAATGCAATGTTTCTGTGGTGAATAGGATCATAGGTATAGGCAGCTTCCTGAGGCTAAGCTTCTTACTCAAAGAAGATAGCATTTTTGCCCAGCTGTAAAGTCCTTCTCTCTCATCTACTGAATCTTCTTTACTCATCTCAATAAGCAGGAGTGCTCACCAGGTAGAGAAGAAAAATACAGCCTCTTCCTTTGAATTAACATGTTGAACTGTCCTGGTCAGAGATGAACAATCATGTACAAATTTTGTTGACCATCATGGCCCCATCTCCTAGTGGGCTAACATGACAACTGTAAATCAGTTCTCTTTTTCCAATGTAAAGCAGTGGAAGACTGATTTCAAACCATTTCAGTCCATGTGTAGCCTTCCTGAGTTGGTACATCATATCTCTACTTTAGAAATATTTAAGCTCTCCCTAAAACATTACCTTTTTGCTGTTGCCTTTGTCTTAAAACCTGGCTCTTTTGGATATGTTTACCATACTATATTTTCTCAAACCCTTATCTGTTTTAGCTTTGCAACGGGCTCTCATGTCTATATGTACAGTGCTATGTACATAGTGGTAATGCTAGAGCAATGTGCAGTTAGTGAGAGGCTTTATCTATCGCAGTAGGCTGACTCAGTTCGTTTAACAACCTAAATAAGGATGTGCAGGCCCAAAATTAGGGTTAGCATATGGCTCCAGAAAAAGGATGGATTGAGACATCCGAGTTTTACTTCTTTGCTTTCAATGGAAGTAAAACCCAGATGTTTTTCAAACCGTCCTCCTTTTTCTGGAGCCATATGGTAACCCTACCCAAAAATATCATTATCCCAGGACAAGCAGGCAGCATATTCTTGACTGATGGGTGACGGCACCGACGGAGCCCCGGTACGGACAATTTTAGAGTGATTGCACTCTAAGAACTTTGAAAGTTCTAGTAGGCCGCACCGCGCACGCGCGAGTGCCTTCCCGCCCGACAGAGGCGCGCAGTCCCCAGTTTCTTAGTTTCCGCGGAGCTAAGAAGACGCGTGTTCCAACTACTGTTGGAAAATTTTTTCAAATTTTTCTCGCCTTCCCGCTCGCGCGTTATTTTCTTGTCGTGATTTATTCACCTTATCGTTTCTTTCTTTTATTTAAAAAAAAAAGTCAATTTTTTTTTACTTTTTTCCGGTCAGCCCCGGCGGGGCCTGTTGGCACCATCGAAGCCTCGGGCTTCGATTTTGCTATGGCCGTTTTTCCCTTCATGCCCCCTTCACCGGGTTTTAAGAAGTGTCAGCGGTGTGCACGTCCTATTTCCCTTTCCGACCCGCACAAGTGGTGCCTTCAGTGTCTGGGTCCGGACCATAGGGCAGAAACGTGCACCCACTGCAGTTCTCTCCAAAAGAGAACTCTAAAGAATCGCCAAATTCAACAGCGAATTCTTTTCGGTGCCGCCATGGAAGTTCCCCCGGCATCGACACCGTCATCTTCCTCCAAATCGGCACCGGTGACTTCGACACCGCAAGATCCATCCTCGGTGTCGCACCCTGTAGGTAAGCCGGCTAAGAAGCCATCCCCTACTGTCCTTAGCCCGCCAGTCGAACAAGCAGTGAGCCAAGTCCTGCAGACTGCGCGCCGGCTTCGCAAACGCTCCGCTCCTATTGAAGTCACTGCCTCTTCATCGACTTCGCCTGAGCGTCGAGCTGCACCGCAGGTACCAAGCAAGAAAAAAGCGGTACCAGTGCCATCGGGACCGTCTCTGGATGAGAGAATAGCATCCATCCTTAAGGTCCAGCTTAAGGAGCAGTTACAACACTTGCTCCCGGCTCTGCTGACTCCGAGCCTTCCAGTGTCGGTACCTACTGAGCATTCGGTGCCGATCGTCGAACAGCCTGTTTTGTCGGCATCGACGTCAGCACCACAAAAATCTGTTTCTATGCCTGTTCTCTCGGCGGAACCAAAGTCTCTTCGACACACTGCTTACTCGACTTTGGAGCCAGTGCCGTTCTCTGACACCCGTACTGCTGTACAGTCACCCGGTACGGTGTCCATGAGGTCGGGTAAATCGGTACGCAAAACCAAGCATACCGAACCTTCTACCCCACTTTCTCAGGGCCGTCTGTCATCGGTACGGGACCCTGATTTGTGGGATGATTCTGATGACCCCCTTGGTACCGAGGCAGATTATTCCTCGGAGGAGGATGTTACATCGGTGCAGGATCCTGCTGGTAAGCCAGAGCACTCGTCCTTCACCAAGTTTCTTAAGGAGATGTCGGACACCCTTTCCATCCCTCTAGAGTCTGACTCTAAAAAATCCAAAGCATTTCTTGATGCTTTGGATTTTGACCAGCCTCCGAAATAATTTTTAAAGTTACCCCTCCATGACATCTTGAGGGAAACTTTTTACAAAAATTTAGAAACTCCTCTCACCGTTCCAGGAGCCCCTAGGAAGCTGGAATCGCTTTACAAGGTGATTCCTATTCCAGGGTTTGACAAACCCCAGCTGCCCCATGAATCTCTGCTGGTGGAGTCCACCCTCAAAAAATCGGCAGGCTCTAGTGTATATGCCTCTGTCCCTCCTGGCAGAGAGGGCAAGGCCATGGATAAATTTGGTAAAAGACTTTACCAAAATGCAATGCTGGCCAACCGTTCAGGTAATTATGCGTTTCACTTCTCTTTTTACCTGAAACATTTGATTCAGCAAGTCTCTTCTTTTCAAAAGTATCTTCCTGACTGTAAGCTTCCTGCATTCCAACAATGCACTTCCAGTCTTCTACAACTCAGGAAGTTCATGGTCCGGTCCATCTATGATACTTTTGAACTCACATTCCGAGCCACGGCTATGTCTGTAGCGATGAGACGATTGGCATGGCTCCGAGTCTCCGACCTTGATGTGAACCACCAGGACCGCCTTGCCAATGCTCCCTGCCTGGGTGATGAGCTCTTTGGAGAATCTATGGATACCACCACTCAAAAGCTCTCTGCCCATGAGACGAGGTGGGATACTTTGCTGAAAAATAAAAAGAAGCCTCCTCCTCCTCGTCCATTTAGATAGCAGCCATCATATCAGAGGCGGTTTTCTGCTCGGCCAGTTCAGCCTCAACCTCCACAACCTCGGAGGCAGTGGCAACAGCACCAACAAGCACGTCAGCAACAACCGCCTACCATAAAGCCTGTCACTCAGACTAAGCCGACTCAGCCCTTTTGACTCCCTTCTCCTGGGCATTGCCAGTCTCCCTCCCTCCTGTCCTCTTCCACAGCCCATAGGAGGTCGATTAACCATTTTTTCACTCTCGATGGGAGGTAATCACCACCGACCAGTGGGTGCTCTCGATCATAGCCCATGCCTACTCCCTCAATTTTCAGACTCCCCCGCCGTTAGGCCTGCCAAAAGAGTCTGCTTCCAACAAGTCTCAGTCCCTCCTTCTCGCTCAAGAGGTTCAATCCCTCCTTCTTCTCAATGCCATCGAAGAAGTTCCTCAAGATCAGTGAGGTCAGGGTTTTTACTCCCGGTACTTTCTAGTTCCCAAAAAGACCGGAGACCTCAGACCCATCTTAGATCTCAGAGATCTCAACAAATGTTTGGTCAAGGAGAAGTTCAAAATGCTCTCTCTTGCCACCCTCTACCCTCTTCTTGCTCAGGGCGACTGGCTATGCTCCCTTGATCTCAAAGAGGCTTACACACATATTCCTATCCATCTGACGTCCAGGCAATATCTGCGCTTTCTCATCAATCAACATCATTATCAGTACAAAGTGCTACCCTTCGGCCTGGCCTCCTCTCCCAGGGTATTCACCAAATGTCTGATTGTGGTAGCGGCCTATCTCCGCTCTCACAACTTTCAAGTCTTCCCTTATCTGGACGACTGGTTGATCAAAGCTCATTCCCCTCAGGCGGTTCTGCTTGCCACCAATCAGACCATTCACTTCCTTCAACTATTAGGGTTCGAAATCAATCTACCCAAGTCTCACCTCATTCTGACCCAGCGACTTCAATTTATTGGAGCCGTTCTGGACACTGTTCTGATGAGGGCGTTTCTTCCATCCAACCGCCTTCACGCCATCCTCCATCTCTGTCAGCAGGTGTTTCAACAGATTACCATTTCTGCGAATCACATGATGGTGCTATTGGGGCACATGGCTTCGACAGTACATGTCACACCCTTCGCACGTCTCCACCTGCGTACTCCTCAATGGACCTTAGCGAACCAATGGTTCCAAGCGACGGATCCTTGTTCACAACACATATCTGTGACCTCGTCTCTTCGACAGTCGCTTCTTTGGTGGTTGACATCTTCAAATCTATCCAGAGGTCTGCTGTTCCATCTACCTCCTCATCAACTAATCATCACCACAGATTCCTCCCCCTACGCCTGGGGAGCTCACTTGAACGAATTCCAAACTCAGGGATTTTGGACTGCCCAGGAAAAGAAACACCACATCAATTTCCTGGAACTCCGAGCGATGTTCTATGCCTTCAAGGCGTTTCAACATCTTCTCTTTCCTCAAGTACTACTCATTTGCACAGACAATCAAGTTGCAATGTACTACATCAACAAACAGGGAGGAACGGGCTCTCGCCTGTTGTGTCAGGAAGCCCAACGGATTTGGTCTTGGGCGACAGCTCGTCACTTATTCCTGAAGGCTGTCTACATTCAAGGGGAACAGAATTCCTTAGCGGACAATCTCAGCAGAATTCTCCAACCTCACGAATGGACTCTCGATCCCTCGACTCTTCAGTTCATTTTCGCTTAATGGGGCACTCCTCAAGTGGACCTTTTTGCAGCTCCCCACAACCATCAGCTGCCCCTGTTTTGCTCCAGACTCTACTCTCCTCACCGTCTGGCGTCCGATGCATTTCTCCTGGATTGGACCAGTCTCTTCCTATATGCTTTTCCCCCTCTACCGCTCATGCTGCGAACACTGTTCAAGCTCAAGAGGGAACAAGCCACCATGATTCTCATCGCTCCACGGTGGCCCAGGCAACATTGGTTCTCCCTTCTACTTCAACTCAGTTCCAGGGAACCCATACCTCTTCCACTGTTTCCTTCTCTGCTTTCTCAGCATCAGCAGACCCTACTGCATCCCAACTTACAGTCTCTGCACCTGACAGCTTGGTATCTCTCGGGCTGACTTCGGCTCACTCACTTCTTTCTCAGCCTGTCCGCTCTATCATTGATGCTTCCAGAAAACCGGCCACGCTCCAATGTTATCAACAGAAGTGGTCTCGGTTTTCTTCCTGGTGCCTCTTACATCACCATGATCCCATGTCTCTAGCAGTGGGACTGGTGTTGGACTATCTTCTTTCCTTGTCTGACTCTGGTCTTAAATCTACTTCTATCAGAGTTCACCTTAGTGCCATTGCTGCCTTTCATGAGCCAATTCATGGAAAACCCCTCTCGGCTCATCCTTTGGTTTCTCGGTTCATGAGGGGCCTTTTCAATGTGAAACCACCTCTCAAGCCTCCTCCTGTGGTCTGGGATCTCAATGTGGTTCTGTCCGCTTTAATGAAGCCTCCTTTTGAACCTTTGGCCACAGCGCATTTCAAATTTCTTACCTGGAAAGTGGTCTTCCTTATAGCTCTCACTTCTGCCAGGAGGGTCAGTGAACTGCATGCACTAGTGGCCGATCCACCTTTCACTGTTTTTCACCATGATAAGGTGGTTCTCCGTACACACCCCAAATTTCTTCCTAAGGTTGTGTCTGACTTTCATCTTAACCAGTCCATAGTCCTGCCTGTATTTTTTCCAAAGCCTCATTCTCATCCAGGTGAACAGGCTTTGCATACCTTGGACTGTAAACGTGCTCTGGCTTACTATCTTGAACGTAGTAAGCCCCACAGATCATCTCCTCAACTATTTTTGTCCTTTGATCCTAACAAGTTGGGTCATCCTTTATCTAAACGCACTCTCTCCAATTGGCTTGCTGCTTGCGTTTCTTTCTGTTATGCTCAGTCGGGCCTGACACTGGAAGGTTCTGGCACGGGCCACAAAGTTAGAGCTATGGCAGCGTCTGTAGCTTTCCTCCGATCTACTTCCATTGAGGAAATCTGCAAGGCTGCTACTTGGTCCTCAGTTCACACTTTTACATCACATTATTGTCTGGATGCATTCTCCAGACGGGATGGACACTTCGGCCAATCTGTTTTACAAAATTTATTTTCCTAATGGCCAACCTTCCCTCCATCCCTCTTTTTGTTAGCTTGGAGGTCACCTATCAGTCAAGAATATGCTGCCTGCTTGTCCTGGGATAAAGCACAGTTACTTACCGTAACAGGTGTTATCCAGAGACAGCAGGCAGATATTCTTGCGTCCCTCCCACCTCCCCGGGTTGGCTTCTTAGCTGGCTTATCCTAACTGGGGACCGCGCGCCTCTGTCGGGCGGGAAGGCACCCGCGCGTGCGCGGTGCGGCCTACTAGAACTTTCAAAGTTCTTAGAGTGCAATCACTCTAAAATTGTCCGTACCGGGGCTCTGTCGGTGCCGTCACCCATCAGTCAAGAATATCTGCCTGCTGTCCCTGGATAACACCTGTTACGGTAAGTAACTGTGCTTTTTGTATACAGGTTTAAAAAATTATTTGGGGGTGTGCACATGTGTGTGTGTGTGTGTGTGTACTATTAGGGGCATTTCCAAAAAAGATAAGACATCCATAAGACAGCATAAACCAGCACTTGGACATCTTACTACATCCAAATCTTAAGGGGGCATGTTAAAGGTGTGTTTTGGGTGAGTTTAGGACTTAGATGCTTGTCGGGCATAATCAAACCTTTAACAAAAGGTCCTGGGCTTTTTTTTAGGTGTTTGGAGATAGACCTGGTTTAAAAGTGTCTAAATGTTAAAAAGATGACCCAAACTAACCAGATGACCACAGGAGGGATTAAGGCATGACCCCCCCTTACTCCCCCAGTGGTCACTGACCCCCTCCCCCTCTTGCTGATTTGAGAATGGACATTTTCTCTATTGGATTTAAAGAACATAAGAATAGCCTTACTGGGTCAGACCAATGGTTCATCAAGCCCAGTGGCCAATCCAGATCCTTAGTACCTGTCCAAAACCCAAGGAATAGCAACATTCCATCTACCGATCCAGGGCAAGCAGTAGCTTCCCCCATGTCTGTCTCCATAACAGACTATGGACTTTTCCTCCAGGAACTTGTCAATACCTTTCTTAAAACCAGCTATGCTATCTGCTATTACCACAACCTCTGGCAATGCGTTCCAGAGCTTAACTATTTTCTGAGTGGAAAAAAAAAAATTCCTCCTAGTGGTTTTAAAAGTATTTCCCTGTTAACTTCATCAAGTGTTCCCTAGTCTTTGTAATTTTTGAAGGACTGAAAAATCAATCCATTTGTACCCGTTCTACTCCACTCAGGATTTTGTAGACTTCAGTCATATCTCCCCTCAGCCATCTCTTTTCCAAGCTGAAGAGCCCTAACCTTTTAAGTCTTTCCTCGTACGAGAGGCGTTCCATCCTCTTTACCATCTTGGTCGCTCTTCTTTGAACCTTTTCTAGCACCACTATATCTTTCTTGAGATAAGGAGATCAGAAATGAATGCAATAATCTAGATGAGGTCACACCATGGAGCAATACAGGAGCATTATACCATTCTTAGTCTTGTTAATCATCCCTTTTTTTAAGAATTCCTAGCATCTTGTTTGCTTTTTTTGGCTGCCGCCACACATTGGGCAGAAGGTTTCATCTACGATGACACCCAGATCCTTCTTAGACATCCTAACGAAAATGCCCCTCCACCTATCTATACAGTATGTATGTGATGAGACGGGAGAAAATTAATTTTTTTCCTCCTTTCAGTTAAAACTAGTGTGGAAGATTTTCCAATGACTGCACATCCCTAGTTATACTTTTCCTTTTGCAATGAGAGATTCATTAAAAAAAAAAAAAAAAAAAAAAAAAAGCTTTAACTGATTTAGTTAGATTCAAAAATAATTTTACTATTTTAATAGTTCTGGACTGGAGAGACAATGACAAAGTAGTTGTATGTTCATACTGAATCAGCTGCAGCTATGTTTAGTTTAGTGATGGGCAGGATGGATGATCAGCATCATGTGTGTATGTGTTTTTTCCCCTCCTACACAGGCTGGAACTGCACAGACTGTCCAGGTCCTAAGCTCAGTTACTTTTATTGATGGATCTGCACCTGCCCAGCCAGGTTACAAAGCTCAACCCACCATTGATGCCAAACTTCCCTTTGATTTTTTTTATCCTTTTGTTTAAAACAAAATCATGATGACTTGTTACATATGTCCTGTTCTTGCTTAATTGTGTAAATATTTGGATTTTCAATGTTTCATGATTGTAATTGATTAATTACTGCACTGATTTACAAGCAGCTGTGTGTTGCTATGGGATCAGTTCCTCTTCCTTAGTAACTCACCCACATGCAAATAATTTACTATTTTTGGGTTTGGTATTTTATTAGAGTGAACATGCAAGTAAAGCAAGATTTAATGATATAGAGCAGCCCCTTGCTAAGAAGTATTCACTTTTGTGGCAGAGGAGCGTTTTATTTTCTTTAATATTATGTACAAGAGAAAAAAAAAATCACATTTCCATCTAAAGGACATTATTTTTAACTTCAGTCCCAACCTACCAACCAGAAGAATGGTAATTATTTCCCTAGGAGCATCTGTAGCCATACATTTCATGTTCAGAAGTTTCTGCAGCTGTAAAAGCAGTGAATTTGAACTTAAAGAGCCAGTTCTTTATCAAATATAGTTCTAGGCAATGACTTCATGTCTAGGCCTACAAAGCCTTGAGGGGTAGAGGGACTGAATTGATCAAGCAATAGCCATACTTCACTGTTCTGGTGCTATATTGGTCAGGGCAGGTTCCCAGCAGTCTATCTCTGGAGTGGAGGCATAAATTACTCAGAGGAGCAGGTTGCCAACCAGGAAAATTACATTAGAGATTTCTATTCCGCCATTACCTTGTGGTTCAAGGCGGATTACAAAAGATTTATAAATGGGGGTTACAATGGAAGAGCAAATGTCATTTCTAGAGTTGTAAAGAGTAGATCATTTGTCATTTCTAGAGTTGTTAAGAATAGGTGAAGTTAGGACTGTTTCAGGAATTTCTTGAAGAGTATAGTTTTTATTTCTTTTCTGAAAATCTTGTAGTCTGGGGTGGTTATCAGTAGGTTGGAGATTTGGTTATCTAGTTTTGCGGCAAATCCCACTGCTGCTGTCTGATCTTGGGTAAGTCACGTAACCCTAATGTGCCTGAATGTAAATTGCCTTGAGTTATATCTACAACCCTTTATTTCCCTCCCCCCCCCTCTGGTTTTGGCTTTAATCAAAATAAGGGTCAGTTGTGTCATATAAGTGGGTTTTCTTGATTCTGACAAGGTTATTTTAATGCTAAGTTTTGGTTTCAGAGAAGGCTGTGATTCAAAATAGCTGCTGCCATTTTATTATTCAGGAAAGTTTAGAACAATGCGATAGTACACCAAGGGCTATTTATCTCTATTCTCTCTTATCCCAGGACAAGCAGGCATGATATTCTCACATGTGGGTGACGTCATCTACGGAGCCCCGATGCGGAAGCATTTTCAAGCAAACTTGATTGAAGATTCAAGTTTGCTCTGCTGCTCCACGCATGCGTGCCTTCCTGCTCCACTAGGGGGTGCATCCCCTCGTGGTCTCCAGTTCAAAATTTTCCGCGAGCCTAGAAGCCGTGTTTTTCAGGCTCTGCCCCAACTGCCTTCTAGCACCGCGATTTTTTCTTGTTTTTTCACGATTAAGTCGCTGTGCGCGAATTCCTTACCTTTTTACTTGATTCCTGCTTCGTTTTCAACGACCCGGAGGCTTCCGGGTCCCCGTGGCCGCGTGGCTAATCGAGCCGCGGCTACTTTCGATTTAATGTCCCGGCCTTTGACCGGCTTTAAAAAGTGCACCCGGTGCGAGCGGCTCCTTTCTCTCACAGATCCGCATCACCGGTGCATCCTCTGTCTGGGGGCGACTCATCCAATCGACTCCTGCCCCCAGTGCGCTATTTTCCAAAACCGGGCCCTCCGCCGAAGAAAAGCCCGCATGGCGGATCTCTTCACCCCGGACCAACCCTCCACCTCGGCCTCGAGGTCGGCCCCGGCCTTGACCTCGGCCCCGGATACCTCGGCATCGCCTCGAGACTCGAACCCGAAGTCCTCGGGACAACAGAAAACCTCGGCTCCGGGTAAGTCCCCTCTTCCCTCTTCAGGTTCTGTAACAGCGAAGAAGCCAGCCTCGGGGACAACGGCGACACATGGCGGAAGCCCCATGCTTACAGCCCCGTCTAAGCCCTCCAAGCCTTCGGGCCGTGCCTCCACCACACGGGAATACTCTGATACGAGGTTGCCCCCGGTGGAGCGCACCGAGGCAGTGGACATGCCTTCGATGCTGTCCGTGCCCGTCTTCCAGGACCTACTCCGAGCGATGATCACGTCGGAGCTGTCCGCTGCAATGGCCCAGTTTCAATCGGCCTCGACCTCGAATGTGCCAGACCAGCCTGGGCCTCACACCGAACAACCTCGAGGAAAGGTGCGCAATCCTCGCCGCATCCCATCCTCCTCGGACTCCTCGCCGAGACGCCCGAGACGTTCCCCCTCCGCGGACCGCCGAGGGGCAAAACGTCGGGCTAGAACGACAGAAACCTCGAACTGCCGCACCTCCAAGAAGGCCCGAGGTTCACCAACCCTACGAGGCCGTTCTCCCACACCTCGTACAGGACCACTAAGGGTGGCTGAGTTATCACTCTCCAACCCACGCATCCTCCGAACTCCCCCTCGGATGTATTCTCCGAGGGAGTCCGGATCGAGGTCACCAATCCGACATCGATCGGTACCCCTAACCCCGGCATCGTCTCCGAGGGGCTCCTCGAGACGCCGAAGATCGACAACCCCGGAACACTCTCACAGTGCTTCCCCAACCTCGGAGCATGGATCAGAGCATGAACCTCGATACTCGAGGGAAGCCTCCTTATCCTTCTCCACCCGACGAAGGTCTCGTTCCCCGACCCCGCACGGGGCCCCGGGGACATCTCGCCCATCCTTCACTCGCTTTGTCCAAGACATGGGCCACGCATTGGACTTAGACCTCCAGTCCGACTCCAGATACTCGAAGGAGTACCTGGCGGAGCTGGATATGCCATCACTGCCCAGAGAGTCCCTTCGCTTACCACCTAACCCGGTAATCCAACAGGCCTTCTTCAGGAACCTGGAGACCCCCTACATGGTCACAGCCGTACCCTCCAAAATGGAGGCCAAGTACCGCACAGTACCTTACCCGGGATTCGAACAACCACAGCTCTCCCACCAATCGCTGCTAGTGGAATCCTCCTTGAAAAAGGCTCACCCGTCCCGGGTCTCAGCAGCGGTCCCCCCAGGCCGAGAAGGCCGAACCCTGGACAAGTTTGGCAGGAGACTATACCAAAACGCAATGATGGCCTCTAGGGTGCAAAGCTACACTTTCACCTTCACATCATACCTCAAACACATCATTGGACTATTGAGAGCCTTTGAGACTGACCTACCGGCCTCCCGGCAGGGAACGTTCGGCCTGCTTTTAGAGTCCCTCTCCAACCTGCGCCTTCATCTATTCCACGCGGCCTACGATGGCTTCGAACTCTCCTCCAGAGAAGCAGCCTTCGCTATCGCCATGCGCCGACTAGCTTGGCTGCGCCTGGTCGACATGGACCCCAACTTACAGGACCGGTTGGCTAACCTCCCCTGCGTGGGAAAGGAATTGTTCGATGACACTATCGAGGCGGCGACAAAACGCCTCTCCGAACATGAACGCTCGTTTGCCTCCCTTGTCCGGCAAAAGCCCAAACCGCCAGCGCCCAGGCCATACAGGGCCCCTCCGCGCCGCTACCCACAAAAGTCCACCCCTACTTTCTCGCGGCCCCCACCCAGACGTCCGCAAGCCCATCACAGGGCCATGCCCAAGTCTCAACCGCCCGCGACCACCAAACCATCCCCGTCCTTTTGACGGGACACGCGGAAGGGGGCGGGCCCCCTCCGCCATAGGCCCAGGCCGCCTTCCCATCGGAGGTCGACTCAAAGCCTTTTACCCTCGCTGGGAACAACTCACGTCGGACGCATGGGTCCTTGGCGTGATCTCATCAGGGTACTCTCTCAACTTTCGGGCCATTCCCCCGGACAATCCCCCAAGGAATTGCCCTCCCAACCGGACTCAGCTACCTCTACTCCTCTCCGAAGCTCGAGACCTGCTTCGCCTGAGAGCAGTGGAGAAGGTCCCCCCCGACCAACGGGGGAAGGGCTTCTACTCCCGTTACTTCCTCGTACCGAAAAAAACGGGAGACCTACGCCCAATACTAGACTTGAGACGCCTCAACAAATTCCTGGTACGGGAAAAGTTTCGGATGCTCTCACTACCAACACTCTACCCCCTGATCGACGAGGGCGACTGGCTCTGCTCCCTCGATCTCAAGGAGGCGTACACACATGTCCCAGTGCACCCCGCTCACCGCAAGTTTTTGCGTTTCCAAGTAGGGGACTGGCACCTACAATACCGAGTCCTCCCCTTCGGACTAGCATCATCACCTCGGGTCTTCACCAAGTGCCTCGTGGTGGTAGCAGCAACCTTACGTTCCCAGGGCCTCCAGGTATTCCCCTACCTGGACGACTGGCTAATCAAAGCCCCGTCCAAGGAAGGGGTTATCTCAGCGACCCAACAGACTATTACCTACCTACAAAGTCTGGGGTTCGAAATAAACTTCCCAAAATCTCAACTACGCCCCTCGCAGTCCCTACAGTTCATCGGGGCCACGCTGGACACGGTTCGCCTCCGTTCCTTCCTCCCCCCTCCGCGCCTGGAGGCGTTAGTAAGTCTGAGCCGAAGGATCTCTCGGCTCACCTCAGTATCAGCTCGACAGATGATGACCCTTCTGGGCCACATGGCCTCCACCGTCCATGTCACATCCTTCGCCCGCCTCCATCTGAGAATCCCTCAATGGACCCTGGCGTCTCAATGGCGTCAAGACCGGGACCCGATCGACCACTCTTTGACAGTGACTCCTTCATTGCAACGATCGCTCCGCTGGTGGGCCGACTCTTCAAATCTTTCCAAAGGTTTGCTCTTCCTCACCCCACCCCACAGCAAGGTACTCACCACGGACTCGTCGGAGTACGCTTGGGGAGCCCATCTGGACGGCCTACGCACCCAAGGAATGTGGTCAGCACAAGACCGTTGCTGCCACATCAACGTGCTAGAACTTCGGGCCATCTACCTCGCAGCTGTAGCCTTCCAACATCTGCTCCGCGACCGAGTGGTTCTCATCCGAACCGACAACCAAGTAGCGATGTACTACGTAAACAAACAAGGGGGCACAGGGTCTTGGCCCCTCTGTCGGGAAGCCCTGCGCCTCTGGAAATGGGCAATCTCCAACAACACCTTCCTTCGGGCGGTGTACATACAAGGAGAACAAAACTGCCTGGCGGACAGACTCAGCCGCCTCCTCCAGCCACACGAGTGGTCACTACACACTCAGGCCCTACGAGGAGTGTTCGAACGGTGGGGGACGCCTCAAATAGACCTGTTCGCGTCCCCTCACAATCACAAGCTGCCTCTCTTCTGCTCCCGGATATACTCCCCGGACCGACTCGAGGCCGACGCCTTCCTCCTCGACTGGGAGGGAAGGTTCCTGTACGCGTTCCCGCCGTTTCCTCTGATACTGCGGACCCTTGTCCACCTGAAAACAGTACAAGCCACCCTGATCCTGATTGCCCCTCGCTGGCCACGCCAGCCGTGGTTTTCCCTTCTACTTCAACTCAGTGTCAGAGATCCACTGCCTCTGCCTCTGTTTCCCTCTCTACTGTCACAGGGTCAGGGTTCACTGTTACATCCCAATCTTCAATCTCTTCATCTGAATGCTTGGTTTCTCTCCCCCTGACTGCTCTCCCCGTGTCTCAATCAGTCAAGGAGATACTGGAGGCCTCCAGAAAAACCTCGACGAGAACCTGCTACTCCCAAAAGTGGACCAGATTCTCAACCTGGTGCTCCTCCCACAGCCAGGACCCGGTGTCGGTCCCCGTCCCCCTGGTCCTTGACTATCTACTTCAACTATCTCATTCCGGCCTAAAGACCAACTCCATTCGAGTACACCTCAGTGCGATTGCGGCCTTTCATCAGCCCCTGGAAGGGAAAGCCCTCTCGCTCCATCCCTTAGTCACTCGCTTCATGAAGGGTCTGCTGAACGTCCACCCCCCTCTCAAACCTCCCCCGGTGGTTTGGGACCTTAACGTGGTTCTGGCTCAACTAATGAAACCTCCATTTGAGCCCCTAGACAAATGCCATCCAAAATTCCTCACTTGGAAGGTAATTTTCCTACTCACGCTCACGTCCGCACGGCGGGTTAGTGAGCTGCAAGCGCTGGTAGCGGACCCACCCTTCACGGTATTCCATCACGACAAGGTGGTACTCCGCACCCATCCAAAGTTCCTACCTAAAGTAGTGTCTGATTTCCATCTCAATCAGTCCATTGTCTTACCTGTGTTTTTCCCCAAGCCCCACTCTCACCCCGGAGAAGTGGCGCTCCACACTCTTGACTGCAAAAGAGCGTTGGCCTTTTACCTCCAACGCACTCAGCCACACCGGAAAGTCCCACAACTGTTTTTGTCCTTCGACCCAAACCGGTTAGGCCACCCAGTTTCCAAACGCACCTTGTCCAACTGGTTGGCCGATTGCATCTCCGTTTGCTACGCTCAGGCTGGTCTCGCGCTGCATGGTCGAGTAACGGGACACAAAGTCCGAGCGATGGCAGCCTCCGTAGCCTTCCTCAGGTCCACACCTATTGAGGAAATCTGCAAGGCTGCCATGTGGTCTTCGGTTCATACCTTCACCTCCCACTACTGTCTGGACTCCCTGTCCAGAAGCGATGGCCGGTTCGGCCAATCGGTGTTGCGAAATCTATTTGCTTAAATTGCCAACTTCCCTCCATCCCTCCTCAGTAAGCTTGGAGGTCACCCACATGTGAGAATATCATGCCTGCTTGTCCTGGGATAAAGCACAGTTACTTACCGTAACAGGTGTTATCCAGGGACAGCAGGCATATATTCTCACAACCCGCCCACCTCCCCGAGGTTGGCTTCTTGGCTAGTTAAGCGAACTGGAGACCACGAGGGGATGCACCCCCTAGTGGAGCAGGAAGGCACGCATGCGTGGAGCAGCAGAGCAAACTTGAATCTTCAATCAAGTTTGCTTGAAAATGCTTCCGCATCGGGGCTCCGTAGATGACGTCACCCACATGTGAGAATATATGCCTGCTGTCCCTGGATAACACCTGTTACGGTAAGTAACTGTGCTTTCCTGCCAACCCCTTCTCCGTTTGTTTTTCAAATAGAAAGATACACAGCCTAAGTTAAAATTAGTAACTAAAATGTTTCCTTTGCCTGTTGTCAGATTCAAACCAACGCTTAACTTAAATATCAGGTTGAGGAGAGGATCTTTGTCGTCTTAGACTAAAAGCCCTATCCACATGCTAATGCTATATAAACACTAATACACTGTAATACATGAAAGTGATCAGGGCTGTTTCATTCTTTGTATTTTTTTCTGCAGGCCCCACTCAGTGAGTCTACTCTTTAGCTGAGTAGTTAGAGGAAATAGCACAAATTCTAGATATAGATCCAGTCTTAACCTACTCCAAAAGCTGTTTTTAACTTTCCAAAGCATTTCTGGTTAACAAACCTGCATAACCTTACTCACGTTATAGAGGGGGAGAGCCTAGTAGTTAAAAGCACTTGGCTTTAAATCCATCTAATCTTCCATTGCCTCAGCTACAAACATAGACTATAAGCCCTATGGGGACAGGAAAATGCAAGTGGCTTTAGGCTGCTCCTGAAAAAAACATGAACCAAAGCTACATTGATAGTGTCTTAACTTTTCTCATATTGCTATAGAGGCTCATTATTCCATGATATCGCTAGCAAATAACATGAACAGACATGTGATTTCAAGCATGAGGAGAGAAATGTATGCAGTTCAGTTCTTAAACAATGCTGAAATGAATACCGAAGAATTTAGAATTATGGCTCTTTGGCAATAACGTTCTTAAAAGTATTTGACTTGTTGGTCAGTGAATTATATTTTATGTAATATCTTTTTATTAAACAATGCAATAAACATTACAGAAAGAAAAATACATCTCTTGCATCTTCATTTGTAGAACATAAAACAATTTAAAGAACATCAGAATTTTCAATGTATTTCTATTTCCCCATCACTCCCTGTGCCCTCCTGACCAGTGTGTGTGTGTTTTCTTAGGGCATCCCAGCTACCAGTCAGTTACAAATCCCTTAATCCCAACTGATCTCTCCTTAACACTTCCCTTCTCAGTTAGCCTTTGTTCTTATTATGTGTGTACACCTTTGAGCCTGTTAAGTACTATGCTTCTTGCCTTTGGAGAAAGAGTTTGTATATACTTTCCCCATACTTGTAGAAAAGCTTTTTGGCATTTTGAATGATGCCTTACTCCATATGATTCCCACATCATTAAAGCATGCAATTTGTTGTGCCAATACCAAAATGAGGGAGGTTGTTCTTGTAACCAGTGATTAAGTATGCATTTTTTCCCTACCTGCTTTGGCCATAAACCTGTTCTCCCCATTGCTCCATATTTAGATCAAATGCTTCATTGAAATCCCTTCCTATTAATAAGGGTAACGTACCAAAATTCCAGAGATCATTCAGCAAGCAAGAGTAAAATATTTTATCAAAATGATTGGGAGCATAATTATTACAAAGTACCATCTCCTTATCAAGGGTAACTTGAGCAATGATATATCTCCCCCTAAGTCATGTAAGATCTTATGGGTGATAACAAAAACACCTTTTTAGATCAATATTATCACTCCCCTTGTCCTCCCTTTAGCAGGGGATTCAAAATAAGATTGTACCCAGGTACAATGTTCAAGATGATCCTAAATGGGTTTCATATAGGAAAGCCACAGACACTTCCAGGTTGTTTAACACCCTTAATACTTTTTTGCTGGGGAAGATAACAGTCTATGCAAATAGCTTTAAAAAACATCTTTATCCCATATAATGGATTGGAGGAAGAAAAGACAAAAATGCACTTCCTTTGGGGGGGAGGTGTCCTAGCCTCTACCGCCTCCATACAAATGGCAGATCAAGCTATTTTGCTTTGCTTGCAGTGCTCTGGACTGGCACTTTGGATGAAAAATACACATACACATTGCTAAATCGTTATTTATAATATATATCCAACCCTTTTCCTTCCCACCCCTGTAAATCCCGTCCTCCATTTCCTAGATGGCACTCTACAGTGCTACTTCCAGAAGTTCATTTCACCCCAGGCATTACAATTGGTAAAGTTGGTAGTGGCAGTATATTGTGTCCCAGCAGTGAAAAATATTTAACTTTATCTCAGCCTATTATTCATATTGTGAGTTGCTCCTCATTCAGCTGAACACGATTGCTTGATGTCTTCTCGCTTTAACAACTCAAACAGATTCCTCCCTTAACATGGGCTGAATAAAAAATTAATGGGTATGCTTTTGAGCCCACATTTGCATTTAATGTTAGATCTCCACCCATACTTCCACACTCATGCTTTTACAATATGCCTCCATTCAAACTAACACAGGTGCACCTTGATACAGTCTTATTTTTGCTGCTAGGGACCATATAGTCCCATATTAGATAGTTATCATTGGTTAGTCTCCATTGTTGGCGATAGTCTTCCAACAGTGCTCCACCATGCAAACAGCATTAAATTGACTCCAAACCAAGTGGTAGAGAATTCATGGGAGCCAGTAAGGATGTCTCTCAGTACCGAGCAGCAGCGCAAAATTGTGCTCCTGCTCGTGTTGCTCAGCAGCCAAAGAAACTCGGACAGCCAGTTAGCAGCAGGGCAGGAACTTGGAAAGTTTGCTCCTGCCCGCTGCACCTCCACCGCAGATCACCAGATGAGGTACCTATGAGGCTAGGGAAGGGAGAGAGGCGGGGCAGAGCCTTGTGGTAGCCTGAAAAAAAATTCTGAGAGGAGGCATTGACCCAAATATAAACTGGGACCCACAAGGTTTATATTCGAGTGTATAGACGGTACTTTTCAAACCAATAGGAGGAAATATTTTTTCACTCAGAGAATTGTTAAGCTCTAGAATGCATTGCCAGAGGTTGTGGTAAAAGCGGATAGCATAGCTGGTTTTAAGAAAGGTTTGGACAAATTCCTGGAGGAAATGTCCATAGTCTGTTATTAAGACATGGGGGAAGCCACTACTTGCCCTAGATCGGTAGCATGGAATGTTGCTACTCTTTGGATTTTGACCAAGTACTAGTGACCTGGATTGGCCCCTATGAGAACGGGCTACTGGACTTGATGGACTATTGGAGTCTGTCCCAGTAAGGCTATTCTTATGTTCTTATAGATCTAAGAGTCTTGTCTGGATGTGTGATATCAAGACAGACGCCCAGGGTACCCTGATTAGAAGTCTGTCCTGCATGATTTTATCCACAAATGTAAGCACCTCACTAGTCTTGTCAAAAAAGGATGTTAATTCCTTTGTGTATTATTTTTAGACGTTCTGGATAAAGCAGATTAAATGTGACATGGTGGTCTTTTAATTGAAAGCAAATAGGGGTGAAAGCCTTTCGGGCCTGTGATACATTGCTGGTGTAGTCTTGAAAGCAAAGTATTTCTGAATTCTCATATTCCACTGTTTTCCCTGATCTAAGAGCTTGCAAGGTATCCACTTTGTGGGCATAGTCTGAGTTTTATAATTACAACCCTCAAGCATGCATTCTTGTCTTGTTTCTGAGCCAGGCATTGTGCTTGTTCAATTCTTAAGTCGGTGAGCCACCTAATTGTGAGCTTGTAAGCCATAGTTTCAGAAAGCTACAAAGGTCCTTGTCCAGGATCAATTTGGAGAGACACATGAGTCTTAGATTATTTCTGCAGGAACTGTTCTCTGTGTCATCCATCTTGTGTTTGAGTTCTTTCAGTGTGCTCGATCCGTGGCCTCTCACTCTCAATAGCGGAAACTGTATCCTTGAGTGTGTCAATTGGAGATCCATGCTAGGATGGTGAGCCGCTGTTCCATATTGTCCAAATTGTTTATGATAAGCTACAATTGCTTCCCCATGGTATGTTCAATTGCTGCCTGGATTTCTGCCATGATCTCCACTGTCCATTTGGAGTTAGGTGTCAGGGATGATGGTGGATCCTTTTTTGCCATCTTGGTTTATCCTGGCTTAGCATGGAGTCTGTCATTTTTCATTGATTTTGTAGCTATTTGGAAAGAAAGATTGGCACTAATACCAAAGAGCTATGATTCACATTTTTAGGGATACAATCTCTTCCAAGAAGTGTGTTAATTGCTGGTTTTCACTGGGGGTATTCTGGAGCTACAAAGTCACACTGCTCTGTGCTCCATCCAGAACCGGAAGCCAATGAATTACATTTTAGATTAGCAGATCTCGACCATTGTGTTACAGGGCCAGCACTTAAAGCAGCTTTTTTGCTTTACTTTTCTTGTCCCGTCATGGTCTCTTCCCCCCTTTCCTTCTGCAAATCCAGAGTGTCACCCTCTTCAGACCTCAACCTCCCTTACACAACTCCAAATATCTCCTTTGCCATCCCCTCTCCCAGCAATCAGACCTCACCTCTTTGCTGGCAGCAGCACACCTAAGGAACTATGTGAGCCGTCTTTCCCCTGCAGCTGTCTCACCCTCATGTTAATGGGAAGTTGTGTCAGGACTATAACATTATAAAAAAATAGTTTGATGCTTAGGATTTTTGGCTATGTTCTTTCCTTTTTACTTGGTTGAAATTTATGAGGCCATGTTTGCTTAAATTTGTTTAACAGAATTATTTTGTCTATTATTCCCTAGCGTTGCTTTGGTTTCTCCCTGCAGCCCATATTAACCTCCCTGACAAAAGTTTTAGCTACAGAATAGTTTTTTCAAAATGCATATAAACCAGATGATTTTTATAAGACTAATCATAGTAGAACTAAGATGTTGGTACATGCAATCGAATTATTCACATCGGTATAAACACACACATCCCTTATGCAGTGGCTTAGTAAAGGGAGGGGGGCTCTGACACCCCTCCCTCCGCCATGAGAAAAAATGTCAACATGCTTCTCGCAACCACGTCAGCTCCCGTTGACATCACTTCCGGTTGCCACTCATGGGAAGTGATGTCAGAGGGAGAGCCGACACGGTCACAAGGAGCACTTTGAAGTTGTTGGTCACGACAGTGAACAACTAGAGATACAGGGGAAGGGCACCACCCAGGGCACCTCTCATCCTTGCTATGCCACTGCCCTTAGGTCCAATGGCTAAAAATAAAGAGCCTATAGAAAACATGTACTGAGATAGAAGTTGCAATAGAATGTAAGTTGTTGTTCCCAAGTCGCAGGTTCTCAACAAATGAGGCGAGTGCTTAGGTCAACGTGTTGGAAAGACGTTATGTTGCTGTAACAGTTTCTGAAGTCTATCAATCTCATCTTCCTGTTCAAAATGTAAAAAAAGTATACATTAGTTACAACAGAGAGAACGTTTTCTCAAATCTTGAAGTTAGGCAAATGACGCATCTACTTTGTCAATGAAAAGTCATCATACCCTAGGCAGGGCCCATAGTGATACGAGACAATATTGAGTCTGTCAGGAATGGTGGTGGTCGAGTGGGCCCAAGGGCAATGTAGTCAGGCCCAGGGAGAAGGGCAGATGGAGATGCATAATCCAGTTATACTAGCTGGGGTAAGAGAATCTCAAGAGGGAGAAAAAATGTAAGATACACCCAGTAGAAGCACCCTATTTTTTAAAATTGTGCTCGAGAATAAAGAATTCTCTACTGTCGATTTGTAATTTAGCTCACCTTTTAATTTAAATCACACTGCCCAGGTATTTTGTAATAATGCTTTGAAAATTGCTATGAACATTTGCATCTACTCTTCACATTAGCTGCCTGCTTCTCCTGTTCGTCTGCCTTTGTAGCTGTTGGTATGTGATTTATAATTGTGCTTTTTGTTTTCAGGTTGATACTGAACTCTACTTCTGCCGCCGCAAAGTGGCGGTGCTGCTGACCCCGCCCACCTCTAAAGCGTGCCAGTACATGCACTATTTATTTGCCTTATTTACAGCGAACGCCGCAAAGGAGCACACTTAAGGAGCAGGTCTGGCTCCTTAATGTGCTCCTTTGTGCGCCTCCTAAGGGTGCATCCTTTTTATTTTTTTCCAATTTTAAATTACCCCGGTTTAATTTATTACTTCTCCAACTATTGACAGTTATGTCTCTAACCCATCTCCAAATTCCCGTACACTGGGGCCGTCGCCCAGGGACTGCTTCCTACTCCACTTCTAATTCTGCCCTCCAACAACATGTGAACTTAACTACAATACAAACCTATAATACACTTCCACTCACTCCTTGGAAAGCCCTAAAAATAGGCCTCATCAATTCTAGATCTCTTCAAACAAAACACCACTTGATACATGATACTATAGCCATCTCCAACTTTGATATTTTCTTCATTACCGAATCTTGGTTATCTAAAGGGGAAGAATGTTACTTGACTTTTTCTTGCCCTCCAGGTTTCACCTACCAATACAATCATCGCCAGGGAAGAAAAGGAGGTGGTTTAGCCATTATTTATCGTTCCACTTTACAAGCTGTCTTTGAATTTTCTTCTAATAATAGCACACTGGAATACCTGGAGGTTAGGCTTAAAACTTCTCCTCCAAAAGAGTATCTGCTTTTATATCTCCCTCCTAACTCTTACGCATCTTCAATCTACCATTTTGGATTTTTGCGTCTCTTCTACTAACCCCGTCATCTAAGGGGATTTTAACATTCATTTTGATGACCTTAGTAACCCTTCTACTTCAGAAATTCTCACCTTTTTAAGAGATCTTGATCTCTGCCCACTTTTAAATAACTCTACACATGTTGCAGGACACACTCTGGACATGGTTCTTGTCCAAGCATTTTCCTTTAGATCTTTCCAAGTCTTTCCGACTCTACAAGTTCCTTGGTCCGACCACTTCTTAGTTTCTTTTCAACAACAAACTTTAGATTGCACTTCAAAACTAAAGCCTAAAACAATTGTTTCTAGAAACTATAATAAACTGGACGCTGATTCCATCACATCTAACTTTGCTCTTACCCTGGATAAACTGTCCTGTCTTTCGCCATTACTAAGCTTCTAGACTCTCTTGCTCCTATATCTACCTTTACACTTCACCCGCAAACATTGAAAAACCCTTGGTATTCAGCTAGTCTGAATCTTATTAAAAGACAACTACACTCCCTTGAACGCAAATGGAGACGAAATAAAACTTCCATCAATCTTAATAAGTTTAAGGAACACGCAGCCTACTATAAGATCGAAATCAATAAAGCAAAAAAAGAATATTATTCCAAGCTAATTAATAAAGCAAAAAATACTTCTGCATTTTGCTATAGTCAAATCTCTAACATCAAAGAAAAAGGAAACACAAAACCATTCAAACACTGTCGGCACAAGCTCTTGCGACATACTTTGCAGACAAAGTACAAAGTACAAATCTTCAAACTCTAGCTGTGTCACAGATCTTATCGACTCCGCAACTTCTAATTTGTCTTTCTCTAAATTTTCTAGTTTCATTCTTCCGACCTTACAGGAAATCCAAAGATTTCTTAACTCTCTTAATGTAAAAGGAACTACTTCTGAAGTTATTCCTCCTTTTCTCCTGAAATGTTTCTTTTCTTTTTTCGGTCCATATGTTAAAGATCTAGTTAATTCTAGCTTATCCTCAGGTCACATACCTAAAGCTTGGAAACAAACAATCATTTTCCCAACTGTCAAGGATCACAAATCTAATACCCAGGAACTGTCCAATTATCGCCCAATAGCTAATATTCCATTCATAGCCAAGCTTACTGAAAAAATTGTGTTTCATCAACTCTCGGACTTTATTGAAAAAACAAATGTCTTACACCCTAATCAAACCGGTTTTCGCCCTCAACATTCCACAGAACTTTCCTTGTTGGGTTTAACTACAAAAATACTTTACCATCTGGATCACCACCAATCAGTCTTGCTTATCTCTCTAGACCTCTCTTCTGCTTTCGACACTATCGATCACAGCTTATTGCTTTCCCGTCTCCATGAAATAGGAATAACAGACCAAGTCATGGAATGGTTTACCTCTTACTTCTCAAACAGATGATCCAAGGTTATCTTTAACAATTCTTCCTCTGAACCTTCCTTCACTAGATACGGAATTCCTCAAGGATCTATTCTGTCTCCACTTCTTTTCAATATCTTTTTGTCTCCTCTTTTGACGGTGGGCCAATCTATTGGCTTCACCACCTTCGCATACGCCGACGATGTACAACTAATACACCCTATCGACTTGAACAACATTGGGGAAGTTGCCTCCATCAATCTAAAACTCAAAAAAATTAAATTATGGCTTGATGCTAATATGTTATCACTCAACATTAATAAATCCAAACTTATAATTTTCCCTTTTAAAGAGGGGTTAACTCTCCAGGCCCCCTTGAAACTCTTCCAATTAAAGTGGTATCCACCTTGAAACTTTTAGGAGCTACCTTTGACTCTAAATTCTCTTACCATAATCACATCAGTACGGTGGTCCAGAAATGTTTCCACTGTCTCAGAATGATTCGTTCTCTTTCCAAACTGTTAGATCTATTGTCCTTGAATACACTAATTCATTCCTTAGTCATCTCTTGTATAGATTACGGTAACTCCCTCTATAAGGGCATTACCAAAAAGGAAATAAGACGTCTCCAGATAATACAAAACTCTGCTATTAAAATCATTTATGGTGCTAGGAAATATGATCATGTTTCACCCCTCTTAATCGATGCTCACTGGTTACCGGTCGAACACCGAATTAGCTATAAAATCTTATTATTAACTTTTACTACTCGTTCGTTCAATCAACCAGTATTTATTGACCGACTTCTTATTCCCTATCACCCTGCTAAATCTCTTCGTTCCACATTACAGAATCTTTTAATTGTACAATCTCTCAAATTGATCAACACTTTGAGATCTAATAATTTTGCTGTGACTGCTCCTACTCTATGGAACTCATTGCCTCTCCATTTGTGGATGGAATCCTCTCTAAAGCAATTTAAAGCAAAACTCAAAACCTTATTTGAGGATGCTTTCGGATAAAACTGTCCTTTTCAGGACTAAACTAATGGCAGTCTCTCTCCCTACCCACTGTTTTTGCCCTTAAGTGTGCTTTATTTTAAATATTGTAGTTCTTCCCTTTTCCCTATTTGTGTGTAATTAACCTCTTAGTCTCAGTCAATGTTTGTTTGTTTTTTTAACACTGTCTTGCTTTTAATATATTAATACTAATTTGTTTTGTTATTTTTAAAGATTTCCTTCTTTTTATTATTGCTGTACACTGCCTAGAAATTTGTATAAGGGGTATAACAAACTTTTTAATAAACTTGAAACTAATTTTTACATGTTTTGATTCCATGAAGGAGTTTAAAATTTAAATATCATCTACGCCAGGCTTGTCCAACCTATGGACCTCCATGTGCTTTTTTTTCTGGCCCTCGGAAGCTTGGTAATTCATGTGGTGCTTATAGTAAAAATTCATAGGAGCCAGCTTTTGAAAATGATTGAGGGTGCTGAACTCAAAACTCACAACAAATTTCCCCTCCCCCAGCAAAGAAAACCAAAATACATCTAGTAGTAAATGACCAGTCTGTATCTAAACGTCAAGAAGTAGGGCAGCTAATGCAGACAATCAAAAGCTAGGATCCTGCCATTCTCGTCTTCCCCTCACAGCTTGTCAGCATCATACTCTCTCTCCCTTCAGGCAATCTACAGCACTTTCAACAACACTTTTCTCCAACCAGAACCTCAGCCCATCATCTATACCACACTATTTTCCTTCAATTTTTTTTTTCTTCCTTGCTCCTCCCTCCTCAGTGTCCTCTTTCCCTCCCTCCTTCCCCCTCTGCACTTTTTAATTTGTTCTCTTTTTGCTCAGGCATAATTTGATGTTTTATATTTGGGAGCAAGGAATCTAATAGCTTTCCTCCTGCTCCACTCCCTAAATCTTTTTTTTTTTTTTTTAGCCTGTTCTGCTTCTCATTTCCCCTTGACCTAGACTTCTATTTCCCTACACTCCCCAGCAAGCTCCAATGCACTTTTCCCTAACCAGTTGCTGTTCAATGCTTTAGTTCACCCATCTCTTCACTGCTTCCCACTCTCTCTCTCTACAGATGAGAATTTCTTTCCTGGTAGGTTTAACTCATCTTCAATTTGTAACTCCCTATTGACCACAGGTATGCTCTACTCTCCCTGGTTCCAGGCACATTCCTGAATCCATCCCTGTTTGCACTGCAGCACTTTCCATGGTACTCACAAATTTGGGTTAATGCCCATCCTCTGCCTCTAGAGGGCTAGATGCACTAAACATGGTCGCTAAGACTGTGTGAGTTGCTGTTGGCCAATTGTGAACAACAAGTTTCCATGCAAATGATTTGAACGGACATTCCCATAATCCCATCTGACCAGTCGCTCTGAGAGCGACTTTGACACGTGCTCAGAGCCGGTTTCCGGAAGCCCGAATTGCTGAGTGGCAGGGGAAGCCCCAAAGCAGCCTCCTGCCACTCAGCTGTTGGGTCTTTTTTCTTTGTTATATGCAAGATTTCTCCCTCCCACCCCTTTCTACCTCTGTTGCATCTCTTCCTTTCCTCCACCCCATCTCCAACAATTCTTCCTCTCCCCTCCCCCACTGTGTAGCAGCTTTCCATGCCACCTATTCCAATATGCAGTACCTCCCAACCAATCCTCTTCCCCCCCCCACATACACACTTTGGGCCTCCTAAAATAGCAGCAGTGGTGGTAGTGTGGTGAACAGGCTGCTCGTGGCCTGCCCCACCATCAATGATGTCACCAGTAACAAGGCAGAGGGAAGGCCCCCAGCAGCGCAGGCCAGGAGCAGCTTGTTCAGAGCGCTGCTTTTGCTGACTGGCCACCGCTGCTGCTTTAGAAGGCATGTCAGGACTCACTAAATTGGCAAGTCTAATTTTTATAGAAAACAAATCAAGTTGAATCTATTCACTGAAGTGACTTGGGCAGCACTAGAATGTACCCCATTGTTTTTAATTAGTAATAATAATAAAAAAAAAAAAAATAAGAAGTATGTGTAGGGAAGGAGGTGTTGGGCATGATGTCTCCTGTTCAACTCAAGCCAGCCACTAGTAGCTCTTTTAAGGAAGCTGGCAAATAAGACCAAGTTCAACCATTGGGTATCACTGGTGAGCAACTCCCGCGACTTGAAATATCAGATTGCTCTGCCCTAGAATGTATGAGAGATCTGGGAACTGGGTATTTTTTTCTGAATATCAGATTTTCCTCTGCCCCTCAAACACTTGCCACTTAGTAGCCAAAGCCATATATGGAAGACTATGATTTGAGTGCAGGAATACCTTCTGTTTGCACTGCTGTTGAAGTTGCTCGACCGTCTCAGAAAGGGCGTGATTGGCTTCTCTCAGCTTACTTATCTTTTCTTCAGCAGTTGTTTTTATGGATACAATTATTCCTGTTTAAATATATATATATATCATGGATTCAAATTAAGATAAGGCCTAATTCAAAAGCAGATTCCTCTTAATTTCAAATTACATTTCTCGCCTTGTGCACTCATGATGCACCTCTTTGTCAATCTTATCTATTACAAAACAAGTTTACATAATCCATATAAGTGCTCAAATAAGAGTCCTGGAGATACAATGTAACAAATATGGCAACATGCAGTGGAGTAAGCTCTGTAGCATTAGGGTTGCCCAGGAAAACCTGTGCAAATTGAAGTTTTTCCCCACAAATTTGACTGTGCTTGAGCAGAAAATAATTAATTTTTTTTTAAAGCCCATCCTGGGGTCGCTCAAAGCAACTGATTACATAAAGCTCCATTTTTCTTAAAATTAGCTATAACTTTTATGCTTTCATACTCGGCATCGATACATTATTAAAGAGACATTTTATGCAAAAAAAACAAAAAACACCTAGCAGTATGTTATTAAATGAACCTTCAATTTCTACACTTTATTGTGGGAAAACAACAGAAATGTTACATACTTCGCCAATAGCTAAAGACGAACACTTTGGTATAGTCATCTACCAAAGGCGTTCCAAATACTCAAGCATTCAATGCCTTCCTGAGAGAGTCAAGATAAAGCCTGAGATGTCACTGACATCACCACAGACCCAACACAACACGAGACCTTGTTGCAAGGAGTTGAACCACACAGAAAAAGCAGTATACAAATCCCATCCCTTTACCTTTTTATATGGCAATGCCAGGGAACCACTAGCTCAATAGAAGACACACTTTTTAAATGACAGATGCCACATTCTGTCTGGCATAGTATTTAAAAAAAAAAATTGAACTAGTTGTTTCAAAATGTTTATCCCCAAAATCATCATAAGCCATTAGAAACCGTAGGTCCTGGAGTACCCCCTTCCCAGTCAGGTTTTCTGGATATCCACAATAAATACACGTAAACTTGATTGATTTGCATACACTGCCTCCATTATATGCAAATTTCTTTCATGCATATTCATTATGGATATCCTGAAAACTTAACTGGCAAGGGGGTACTCCAGGACCGCATTGAGAAACACTGCCGTAGGGCATTCATTGATAACATTATTTTTTGTTTCTATGACCCAGCACTAAAGGATCATTTGGTTCATAGAGAGTGATGCATCATTCACTAATTAGATGACTGCAAAATTTGCATTCCTACACACTGTAAACAAAAGTGGTCCCAGTTCTACATAAAAAGCTTCTAGTTGGCCATTTGGGAAGCTAGAGATGTTGTTTCTACAATCCTGGGATTCATATTTGCAAGATTTACATCCTAAGGGCCGTAGTGCAGTTTTAAGTTGGGTCTCTTAATTGGGCTTTTATTTAATTGAATGAAAATAATACTGGTATGTTTTGATAAGGTAGGATAGAGAGTACCATTGGGTAGGGTGTGGAGTAGAGAGTTGCGCGGGGACAGAAATCCCACCCGTCCCCGCCAAAGTCCCACCCGTCCCCGTGAGGAATCCCACCCGTCCCCGTGAGGAATCCCTCCATCCCTACCCGTCCCCGCGAGGAATCCCCTCCGTCCCCACCCGTCCCCGCGAGGAATCCCCTCCGTCCCCACCCGTCCATATAAACTTCAGAAATAGTTATTTCATTTAATTATGCTACTGAATTAAAGGCTCTGGTAGAAACCCATTTACAAATAAGCAAAAAGACTTTATTAATTTGAAAATATTAATTGGGAAGAATACATACTTTGCAAATGGGTTTCTACCAGAGCCTCTAATGTTTATAAATTTTTATCAACACAACTAATATACTACTTTATCCTGAAGCAAAATTAAAAAAAAGAAATATAATTCTTTTCCTACCTTTGTTGCCTGGTTTCTGCTTTCCTCATGTTCTCATTCAATTCCTTCCATCCACTGTCTCTCTTCCTTCTGCATCTTCCATTTGCTCTGTTACTGTGCCTCTCCCTTTCTTCCCCCTTCCAAATTGGTCTGGCACCCATCTTCTTCTCTCCGCTCCCCCCATAGTCTGGCATCTGTCTTCTTCCCTGCCAGCGTCTTCTCCCTACTCTCTCTTCCCCATTTCCTTTCAGCGTCCTTCTCCCCCCATCTTCCCCATGTCCTGTCAGCGTCCTTCTCCCCCCTCTGTCTTCCACATGTGCTTTCAGTGTCCTTCTCCCCCCTCTGCTTCCCCATGTCCTTTCAGCGTCCTTCTCCCTCTCTGTCTTCCCCCTGGCCTTTCAGCGTCCTTCTCCACCCCCCCCCCCCGTCTTCCCCATGTCCTTTCAGCGTCCTTCTCCACCCCTTTGTCTTCCCCATGTGCTTTCAGCATCCTTCTCCCCCCTCTGTCTTCCACAAGTGCTTTCAGAGTCCTTCCCCCCCCCGCCCTTCCCATGGCCTTTCAGCGTCCTTCTCCACCCCTTTGTATTCCCCATGTGCTTTCAGCGTCCTTCTCCCTCCTCTGTCTTCAAGTGCTTTCAGAGTCCTTCCCCCCCTCCTCCCGTCTTCCCCATGGCCTTTCAGCGTCCTTCTCCCCACTCCTTCTCTACCGCCCCGGGTGCAGCACAGCCAGCCAGGTCCCCTTACTTTTGTGGCACTTCCCCGACCAACTGACAACAGCCCCGGTCCGACAAACCTCCCTGCCCTTAACTGCGAATCTAAATTACCTTATTACAGCTGCTGTAAGAAGATAATTTAGATTCGCGGCTACAGGGCAGGGAGGATTGTCGGACCGGGGCTGTTGTCGGTCGGTCGGGGAAGTGCCACAAAAGTAAGGGGACCTGGCCGGCTGTGCTGCAACCGGGGCGGGGTGTGGCGGGGCGGACCGCCCCCTCTCTTGGTAGCCACTCGAACCGCGAGGCTACTCTCCTCCTTACCTGCACTGCCTGCAGCACAGAGCCAAACGGAAGTCTTCCCGACGTCAGCGCTGACGTCGGAGGGAGGGAGGGAGGGCTTTGTTTAAGCCCTCCCTCCCCTCCGACGTCAGTGCTGACGTCGGGAAGACTTCTGTTCGGCTCTGTGCTGCAAGCAGAGAAGGTAGGGAGAAGAGCCGCGCGACTGAGTACATCCAGCCCCGCAGGAACCCCGCGACCCTCGGAGGCGTCCCCACGGGATCCCCGCGACCCTAAGGGCGTCCCCACGGGATCCCCGTGACCCAAAGGGGGAACCCGCGGGATGCCCGCGGGTCCCGCGGGATTCCCGTCGTCCCCGTTCCCGTGCAGCTCTCTAGTATGGAGAGGGGTGGTAGAGGTTATTGAAAGGTTGAAACACAGTCACATATAGATAAAGTAGGGGGTTATTGAAAATGGAATATGTTTATTTTATTATGTATATTATTTTATTATATTTGATGCATTATTCTTATAATCAGTGCCTTGATGTTATAGTTGTTGTATTTGATGATGTTTGCATCAATAAAACCGTTTGAATCTAAATAAAACTCGTGCAAACGGTAAAAAAAAGCTTCTTCTAACACAACTCAATAGGGACAAAAATGCCAAGCTGAAACCTCTTACCGTTTATAATTCTAGCAACTCGCCAGAGCCTGAGAAGAATTAATAATCCCACCGCCTGAAATATATTTTCCTGCGCAATATAGATTATGTCAATAATAAATGAGATGAGCACAACAACAGCATCCAAAATCTCAAACTTGTGATGAAAGAATTCCAGTTGATAGGCGTAGATTTTTCCAAAGATTTCCACTACAAAAAATGTTAAAACGGAAAGACTGAGGTAGTGAAATACCTAGAGGGAAAAATCAGAAAAAAAAACCCAAAATTAAATATCTGACAACCTGAATTATAAATAAAAGGGGCCCTGATAGATTTAATGCTAGAAGACTTCAATCTGATTATTTCTAGTAAATAGTGCAAAGACACAGATGTGCAAATTTACTATTCTGTGAACCTTTTAATCGGGTAAAGGTCAGCCTCGGAGGAGAGGCAGAGGAGTAATTAGAGCATTAGAGATGAGAGAAGTTCCAAATTAGAGAATGACTATCTTGGTCACAAAAAGCAAAGTTTTATGGAAAAAACCAACATTTCCTATACTTTTCAGGCATGAGCAATTAAGAAATTACACTTACTGCCCAGGAACAAAAATTGTGCTACATAGTGTTATCATTGATTCATTAGGTATGAACTAAGGGAAGGTACAAACACATGCAGCAATTTTAATTAAGAAACCATTATTACAAATTTCACTCTCAAAAATCAAAGTTTATGTACGCAGCCAGAGGATGTGGTAATAGCAGTTAGCGTAACTGGGTTTACAAAAGGTTTGGACAAAGTTTCTGGAGGAAAAGTCCATAGTCTGCTATTGAGACAGACATGGGGGAAGCCACTACTTGCCCTGGGATTGGTAGCATGGACTACTGCTATTTGGGTTTCTGTGAGGCAGTGGCATATGCGACACCCAGGGCCCATCATTTTTTGACACCCCCCCTATCTGTATGAAAAACATGATTTCTAGTAACAATCCACACGTCATACATGAGTGTACCTAGGAAAAGGCAGCATCTTACATACTGCAGTGGGCAGTACAACATCAATACATCCATTGTAAGACTAAACAAGCCAGACTAGTACAATCAATCCTGAAATCAATCTTAACAGAAAACCATGTCTTTTGAACACACAGAACACAGAAAACACCTTCATCTAGTATGGAATATTTCATCACAAACTAACCCCTCCCCCTTTTACAAAACTGTAGTGTGTTTTTTAGCCATGGTGGTAACAGCTCTGATGCTCATAGAATTCTGAGCATCAGAGCTATTACCACCACGGCTGGCGCTAAAAAACACTCAACAGTTTTGTAAAATAGTAATATGTAGACAAAGGTTAAACTGAACCAGCAAGAAGCTGGACTCTGCATACAATGCAACACCACAGAAACAGTGACGCATGTCCCCTAAAGCAAAAAGTAAATAAATAGAAATATTTGTCTTCTCTGGTTTCTGCTTTCCTCATCTTGTCACTCTCTTTATTTCATCCACTGTCTGTATGCCTCCCCCTTCCATCTATCCCTTCACCCCCAAAGGTCTGGCATCCATCTTCTTCCCTTCCCTCCTCCAATGGTCTGGCATCTCTCTTCTCCCACATCCCCATGGTCTGGCATTTCACTCTCTCATCCCTCCCCCCACTTCCATCAGCATCTGCCCCCTTTCTTTCCCTCCAACCCAATTACCTCCAGTATCCTTCTGTCTTATGTTTCTCTCCCCTTTCCCTACATACCAATGCTATCAGCATTTGCCCCCTTGCTCTCCCTCACCACCCTTCCATACCACCCTGACCCCCTTTCTTTCCCTCCACCACCGTTCCCCCTTTCTCTCCTTCCACCACCCTTCCATACCACCCTGTTCCCTTTCTCTCCTTGCCCCCTTTCTCTCCCTCCAACACTCTTCCATGCTCCTTTCTCTCTCCCTCAAACCATCATGGTCCCACGATGACTGAAGCTGCGAGGGTGCCTCTCTCTCTGCTCTTCCTCTCGGTGGGCCCTTGGAGTCCTAAATCACCCGGGAAACCCTTCAATTACTGCAGTGTTCATCGATGATAGAGTCCGACTCCATTTCATCCCTGTCTGCCTCATGCTCACTGACACTGAGGAGCTGCAGTGGCACTCCTCCTCCTCCCCCTCCCCCTACCGCTCACAAGCGCCACTGTAAACTGCCCACCCTGCTAGCTAAAGAAGTTCGAGGGGAGACTGAGGGAGTTCTGCTGGAAGAAGTAAGTGACGTCGGAGAGGGTGGACCGGTAGACGCAGGGAGTTGTGGCAAGGTCCTGCGATGACCGCAGCTGTCGGTCCACCCGCCTCCGATGTCACTTACTTCTTCTGGAGTTGAGGTGGCAGAAGTAGTGACCCTGAGACCTGCCTGTACATCAGCGTGGCTGCTGACTCTGCTCTGGAAGAAGTACGGGGAGTCGGCAGCTGCGCTGAGGTGAGGTGCAGGTTTAAGAATAAGGCGGGAAGTTCTGGACCCGGCCGGCTGTGCCCCCCCCCTAGGGTGTGCACCCGGGGTGGTCTGCCCTCCCCCCCTCCTGCCCTTGGTATGCCACTGCTGCCAGGTGCTTGTGACCTGGATTGGCCACTACTGGAACCAGAATACTAGGCTAGATGGACCATTGGTCTGACCCAGTATGGCTATTCTTATGAGCCTTTTTGGCAGATTAACTTGCCTTTATTGATATATCATTTATTAGAATTTAGTTACTGCCCTTTTGGAAAAAAAATTATATATATATATATATCACCCAAGATGGTGTACAGAAGGAATAATCCAGACATAGCCAATAAACAAATGGCAGCAGTAAAAATATTCAAATAGCAATAGACATTTTGGCATGGTATAGTTTTATAGTTATTTGTAGTCTGCCCTTATCCAGAGCGAGAAACAGTTACAGTTTCCCTCTCTGGATAAAGACAGGCTACAAGTAACCCCCCCTCCCCCTTTAACAAAACTGCGGAAGCAGGTTTTAGCGCAGGTCAGTGTGCCCAATGCTTTGCGCTGCTTCCGATGCTCATAGGAACTCTATAATTTCTGACTGTCACCTTATATGTATTTTTTCTCTTTTGTAAACTGCTGTGAACCAATTGTATGGGAGGTAAGAGAATAGATTGGATTGGATCCCACAAGAAAAATCAGCAACACCACCGGAAAAGATTATTTATGGAAAAAAATAATAATAATAATCTTATCAGCCATCTTTGTAATGATAACACAGCTGTAGACCTTAGAGAGTCAGAAAGGAAGTACAGCACTCTGCAATCTGTCATTATGCAGGCTAGAGGTCAACAACATGTTTCAAAATCTCTCAGAATATATAAGCAGAGGCCAACATGGCACTTTATCACAGTTCTTCATCTCAGTGGTGATATGATAGAGGTCTATAAAATACTGAGTGGAATGGAAAGAGTAGATGTGAATTGCTTTTTTATTCTTTCCAAAAATACTAGGACTAGGGGGCATGCAATGAAGCTACTAAGTAGTGGATTTAAAACAAACTGGAGAAAATATTTCTTCACACAACATGTAATTAAACTCTGGAATTAATTGCCGGAGAATGTGGTGAAATCAGTTAGCTTAGCAGGGTTTGAAAAAAAAAAAAAGGTTTGGATAATTTCCTAAATGAGTTGTCCATAGACCATTATCGAGATGGCTTGGGGAAATCCACTCCTTATTCCTAGGATGAGCAGCATAAAATCTGTTTTATTTCTTGGGATCTTCCTAGGTATTTGGGACCTGGGTTGGCCACTGTTGGAAACAGGACACTGGGCCTGATGGACCTGCGATCTGTTCCAGTATGGCAATTATGTTCTTATGTATCAAAAGAACAAATTACATTTTGTTAGGGAAGTTGCTGTCTCTAGGTGATTTAACATCTCTTCATGTATCAGACTCTATCGGTTCAGAATTCTCCTCCCCAGATCAAAAGCCAGTCCCTGTAAGCCTATTTCAAATACTGTACTTGCCTGTGGTGCTATATGATGCTTATCTGGTTTTATGATTTCCAAATCTAACAGGATCTGACAGAGCACAAAAAGCGCATCAATGACGACTAGACATACAATCGCAATCTGTGAAAAAAAAAAAATAATAATAATAATCAAATAGAAGGAGAATTAGTGGTTGTGAAAGTTTCCTATAACTGCACAACAGTAAAATTTATCAAGCCATTCAGGTATCTATCATCTAGCAATTAAAAAAAAAAAAAAAGTCTGAAAGATAAAACATTAGCCATGACATATGCCTTCAGATCCCATGCTTAATTCACACTATACCTAAAGTCCAGAGCAAAGCAGCAGGGACAGGGTTAAAGAGGAAAAATGGACTTTCACTGCTGGCTGATAAAAAGAACACATTTTGGAGGTCACGTGATGCCGCTTAACTGACTGGACGTGCCTCGGCTCAGCTCCGTGCCGTGCCGCTGTGAATCCATTTAAATAGCACTATTAACCTGCCGGGACTCCCTGCCTTCTGAACCGGAGCTATTCCTAAGCTGTTGGGTGTGCGAACAGTGTATCTCAGGAGCGTTTTTATGCCGGGATGACCGTGAAATCGCAGCGAGACACACGCGGGAAGGTGAGACTGCCTGATTCCAAGATGGCGGAGGGCCACGAGATACCCATATTTACTATTCAGGAAGCGGCCATACAAGAACTTACTAAATCGCTTACTCTTGTAATGGAAGACAAACTTGCTAAAATTCAAACCTTTATGGAAGATTTCCGAGAGACGCTGGAGTCTCAGGCGGGTCGACTGCAGAGAGTTGAGGACCGCGTGGCGCAACAGGAAGACCGCGCTGCTAATTTTGAGGAGCGCATTCGGGTCCTAGAAATGGCTAAGACTGCCTGCATGGAACGCCTGGACGATCATGAAAACCGAAATCGTAGAAACAACCTGCGATTCATAGGTTTACCCAGCTCTATCAGGGATGTTGATCTGCGAGCATGTTTGGAAAAGTGGCTCCCAGAAATTATGGAGCTTGGTGACTCGGGAGAGCGGGTGCTGATTGAACACGCACACCGCGTGGGGAGTAGGAGAGAGGGAGAACAGCGGCCCCGACCAGTCCTTGCCCGATTTCTCAACTTTGCCATCAAAGAACATGTACTTGCTTGCTTTAGGAGAGGATCTGGTCTTACCTTTGAGGGGCACAAGATCTTAGTATTTCAGGACTTTTCTCCTCAAGTATCGTCCCGGCGACGAGCCATGGCGCCGCACTGCAACACCCTTTACCAGAGAAACATCAGGGTGTCCCTGTTATATCCTGCCAGAGCTGGGGTATCTTATAATAACAAGATCCACTATTTCGATACGCCGCGAGACTTGGAGCGCTTCATCCAGGACCTGCCGGCGCCCCAGCGTGGGGATCCCGGGACTGCTTGATTTCTGCTGTTCGCGATGTGCCTGGGATTTGGTGTGCTCTGTTGGCTACTAATAGGGAGTCGCGGAGCATTTAAGGGTGGCTTGCTATGTGTCTCATCGCCTCTGCAGTTTAACTGTTCTTTGTGTTTCCCGCATGGGTAAAGATCTGCCTCCATGGTGCAGCCGCTGGTTTGGATGGTGGAGAGCTGAATTTTGGGGACACTGGTATAGTTCTCACCTTCTGTCCGGGTGCCTGAGGGCGAGGGTGAACTCTTGGAGGAGCCCCCCCATTATTTCTCTTCTGACCACGGAGAGCATTACACTCTGAGCCTGGTGGTGTCCTATGGTGGGGAGGACAGGATGCCCACACTGTGAGAGGTACTCGGACCTTTTGGACTCCTGCATATTCTTCCACACTGGTGCTGGACCCCCCCTGATGCCATCCGGTGTGGTGTGTACCCGGTAGGGTACCGATTTCTTCTACTGAACCCTCGGGTTCCTTCACAGGGGACTTGATAACGGTGCATTTTCTACTGTTTTGATTGGTGTTTGATCGGGCTTGGCCCAGAGCTGTTTGCTAGTTCTTATTATATCTTTGGGGTGTAGCATGGTTTACTATGCTGGGTATGGGAACGGGGAGGGCTTTAGGAGGGAGGGGAAGGGGAGTGTGACTGGGGGTGTGTCTGCTGGTATGTCTGGGGGTTTGCATGGGGTGTGGGGTAGTATGGATGGATGTATGGGTGCTCACACATTGCATCATTGCTTTCAACCGGGCAGGACGGGTCTGTATTTCAAGAGCGGGTGGAGGTTTAGGCTGGGACAGCCTCCACTGCTCTCCCTTTGGTTATTTACTGCACATTATATGATTCTATGTATGTTCCATGGTACAATTGCATGTTAAATCATTGAATGTAGATGGGATTCACTCACCCATTAAGCGTACAAAAATTTTAGCATATCTTAAGCGTGAACATGCGGACATAGCGTTCCTGCAGGAAACCCATCTGAGCTCTGCGGAACATGGGAAATTGCGTAGGGGCTGGGTGGGTCAGGTATTCTCTGCTTCATTTACATCTCGGAAATGTGGGGTGGCTATCCTCATCCATAAGAACATACCCTTCCACATGCATAGCCAAATTGATGACCCCAACGGGAGGTTTCTTATTCTGGTGGGGGAACTGTGGGGCAAACCCTTAGTTTTGTGCAATATTTACGCCCCTAACATTTACTCTCATGCTTTCTTTACATCAGTGGTGGGTCACTTGGCGCCACTCATGCCTCAGCCGGTTATACTTGGAGGTGATTTTAATTTTGTGGCACACCCTCAGTGGGACTGCAGGCCAGCTAAGCCGGTGCCAAAGGGCCATTTCAACAAGGGGGTACATTTCCTTATTAAGGAGCTCGGTTTGTTGGATTCTTGGCGCACACTGCATCCCACCGAACTTGACTTCTCTTTCTACTCTCACCCTCACTCGTCTCACTCCCACATTGACTACTTCCTCATCTCTACTTCTCTGTTTCCGAACCTTTCGGAGGCGAGCCTTTCACCACCAATAGTATCAGACCATGCTCTTTTGGGTCTTGACTTACAATTTGGGACCCAGGCCGCGGGACGTGTCTGGCGGATGTCCCCTTTCCTTTACAAAGATGCGGAGTTTCGTGAATTCTTTCAAAAACGGTGGGATGAATTCTTTAACACCAACTCAGTGGCGGATGTGGACCCCGTTGTATTTTGGGAGGCGGCTAAAGCGGTTATGCGAGGACATATCCTGGCTTATTCGGCGTCCCTGAATAAAAAGAGAGACGGAGAACTATTGGCTTTGTCGCAGGATCTCATGAGCTTTCGATCCCTTCACATTTCCCGACTCGATGACGCCTCTAAAAAGGCCATGTGCGACGTCAAGGACAAGATCAATCTTCTCTTGGAGCAAAGGGCCAGACGTAATATATACTGTTACAAATATAAACTCTATCGCTGGGGGGACAAAACGGGGAAGTTGCTGGCTAATCTAGTGCGTCCGCATAAAACTCGTCATACTATTACTTCCATTAAAGATAAACAGGGCGTCATGCATGTCACCCATTCGGCCGTCACGGAACAGTTTGTGCAATTTTACTCCGATCTGTATGCGGCACAACCCTATGATGCGGCCGCCAGCGATAAGTTCTTTCGGGGTATCTGTCTCCCCACATTGACGGATGATCAAAGTCTCGCTCTTAATGGCCTTATCTTGGGAGAGGAACTGCAGGTTGCTATTAAAAAGCTCAAGTTAGCTAAAACGCCGGGCCCCGATGGCTTCGGTCCGGAATTCTATAAGTTGCTAGATCCACAAGCCCTAGCCTCCCTACAACAATATTTTATGGGATTGCGCAGTGCTACTCCCCCGGGTGATTCTCATAACAGAGCGCACGTTATTGTTCTCCCTAAGCCCGGGCGCCCGCTCGACGCTCTAGGGTCTTACTGACCTATATCCCTTCTTAACCAAGATGTGAAACTTTTGGCTAGTATTCTGGCGGCACGCCTCAATAAATTCTTGCCCTCACTCATCCATGAAGACCAGGTCAGTTTCGTGCCTGGTAGGCACGCATCCATGAATCTCCTGAGAGTTTTAGCAGTGTTACAACTTCCTCGAGCCCACTCCGACAGGGCACTCATCACTAGCCTGGACGTAGAGAAGGCGTTCGACATGGTCTCTTGGCCCCATCTATTTAGGACGCTTGCCCGCTTCTGGATCCAGGGGGACTTTCTCGCATGGTTACTGGCTCTGTATCATCAACCCACGTCGCAACTTTTGGTGAATGGTGGAGTTTTTGGCCCCTTCCCTTTGGGACGGGGCACGCGTCAGGGTTGTCCCCTCTCGCCCCTCCTTTTTCTTCTCTCGCTCAAACCTCTGGCAGCTAGAATTCGTCAAGATGCTCAGTTAGAAGGCCTTAAGGTGGGCAACAATGAATTCCGCATCAGTCTGTTTGCTGACGACATGCTCTTATATGTCAACAATGCGGATCAGAATATGCCTACTCTGATGTCTATATTTCGAGAATATGGGATTTTCTCGGGTTTGAAAATTAATTTCGATAAGATGGAGGCTCTACTGTTGGGGGGCTCGTCGTCAGAGCCTTGGTGTAGGGGCCTTGGCGTGGGTATTGCCCCGGGAAAGTTGAAATATCTTGGTATCATGTTTCACAGAGACCCGCGCAGGTTATACGAGGCTAATATCTCCGCTACCATCGGACGGATCAAAACTCTCTGTCTTAAATGGCATTCACTGCCTATATCGCTCTTAGGGCGCGTGGCCTTGGTCAAAATGGTGCTGTTCCCGAAATTACTATACCCACTGCAAACTATACCTGTATGGATCTCCCGTTCGGATGAGCGCGCCTACCAATCCATCATTTGCGCCTTCGTGTGGAGGGGGAAGAAAGCGCGTATTAATTCAATTAAATTGTCCCAGAGCCGTGAGCGAGGGGGCCTAGGCCTGCCCGCTCTGCGTATCTATAACGTTGCCGCGCTCCTTCGTTGGATTCATGAGCAACTGGTATCTTTGCGCCGCTACTCCCCTGAATCTCTACTCGAGGACTGCTGCTTGCCTTGGTCCTTTTCTTCCTTTATTCATGGAGTGAGGGGTGAGGGTGTGAGACCCCGTTCAGCTGTTCTACCTTTCCTCCTTCCTTTCAGACGAGCGTGGCGCTGGTGGCGTATTCTTCAGGACCGGCTGCCCGCCGTATCCCCGTTTCTTTCTCTTCTACGTAACCCCAACTTTGCTTCTGGAGCGGGGGGCCTGGCGGGACTGAGGGATTGCACTGCACGTTCCACGACTGTGGGTGATGTTTTGGCTCTGGGAGGGGGGGAGTTCCCATCCTTTGCACAAATGCAGACAGCTTGGCGAATGCCACCTGCACACAGATACACTTTTTTGCAAATTCATCACTATTTTCACTCTTTAGTACGTGCTCATGGGGATCGTTGGAGATATGGCCCTTTGGATATGGTTTTCCTTTCCACACCCACGGCTTTTAATAAAATTTCTACATGGTACAAGGTGGGAAGAGACAGCTCTGGGGAGGGATGTCTCCATGTTCTGGGGGGGAGAATGGTCTGCAGAGCTAGGGATGACTGTTTCCATTCACGACCTCAGGCTCCTTTTTCAAACACTTTACCTGCATGTGAAAGCTGCGGGCCTGCAGGAAACACAATATAAAATATTGCATCGCTCCTATATTACTAGAGCTCGGGGCTGTCATATGGGATTATGGCGTAATGATATCTGTTCCAAATGTAATTCCCACAGGGGTGATTATGTACACTCATTCTTTACTTGTATCAAACTGCATTTCTGGGAATCTGGGAAGCTATGCTTAGAAATCATCCTACAATGCACAGTGCCTTGGAACCCTATCGCTCTGTTGACGGGTGACGTTACTGACCTAAAACAGCAAGGCCTGGACTTCCCTGCTCATAAGTATCTACTGCACGCGATCCTTGTGGGCAAACAACTCATCCTGAAACATTGGGCTACTGAGGAGGTACCGACATATAGTATGTGGATATCTCGGATGCATTTACAAGCCCGTTTTGAACTGGACACTTATGCTTCACGACCCCAGCCCCACTGGAAAATGTATTGTACATTCTGGAGTCAGACCTTAACCCAGGAGGCCTAGACACGTTGTAGGCTTGATATATGTACTGGATGCCCATGTTTATGCTTCTTTCTTCTTACCTTGTATCTTGTTCCCCTTGTTTTTCTTGCTACGGGTTTGAGTGTCAGAACATTTAAGTATTTGAGCATCTGCATTTTGATTTTCAATGCGCCCGGGCGAATTTGAATTTGAATTTTGACCGGTGTGTGTGAGTTTGTCGAGTTGCGTATGGAGTGATTGGAGGAATGTATGACTTGAATGGGGTGCGACTGATGGGAGGATGCTTTGGATCGTTTGGGGATCCTGGATGTTACTGTTTTTTCTTAATAGAAACTACGGACGAGAGGCGTTGGCCAGTGTACTGTTCTCTCTCACAGCTAGTTGTAAATCCTCTGCAGGAGTGTGTTGGCTCAATTTAATCTGCAGTTCCCAGTTTCTGTATGCTTCTGATTTTGCACAGTGTTTTGCATAGTGTTCTGCTGTATAGAACTGCATGCTCTCTGCTATGTTTCTTCCTACGCACTTGTATTTGTAACACCTTTGTATTGTAGATGGCAGTGGCTGTCCAATTGTTTCTTGTCTCAATAAATATGATATTTAAAAAAAAAAAAAAGAACACATTTTTTATTCTGGGAGCATACTGTCATTGCTTTTGCCCAGTGGCGTGCGGTCAGGGGCTTCAGGAGATTCGTTCCACCGCTAAAGGCTCTGAGGGCACCGCTCTGAATTTGATTGGTTGAACAGGCATCAGGAAGATACTGCTCAGCCAATCAAATTCAGATCAGTACTGTCAGGGCCTTCAGGAGGTGTGGAGAATCCCCAGCCCTGCTTTTTTTTTTTGGGGGGGGGGTGTTACTTTGTGTTTGATGCAGTTTGACTGGTTGAGCAGGCTACCTACTCACCAAATAAAAAAGCAGGCCTATAGAGCTAGGGGTTCACCGAATCCCCTGAAAGCCCTCACCACAGGCCACTGCTTTTGCTGGCTGTCCAAATGGATGATAGGCAATTAAGCTTAAAATTAGTAGAAGAGAATGGCTTTTTAAAAGGTGCTGACACTCCTGCCAAATTTAGGAAGCAGCCAGATTTACTGGGCGGGGGGGAATCAAGCGTGACACAGAAGAACAATAGAAAACGTGCTTCCAGCGCACTACGCTTCTTCAATTTCCTTGCAGTCACCTGAGGATGTGAAATTCATGGGCGACTTATCATAGCCTTCTTTCAAAAGGTACTTTTTGTTTCAGGAATTTTTAGGCCAGGTATCCTGCTGCTCAAACGTCCACATGGTAAGAACAGTGTTTCACACAGGTTACTTGCACAACTCCTGTTTAAATTATTCAACTAGTTTTATGCCTATAAGTACTGTGTTACTGAAGTGGCTTATGAATTTTATGGGTCAGAGGGAAAGAGAGAGAGCAACAAGGGAAGAATGGCTTTAAGAATGACCTTGAGCAAGTGAACAAGCCTAACTAGAACCATTCATAAGCAATAGCTGAAAGGAACCTATGCTTTTTTTCTTTAATGACTGGGTGACACGCAACACTGGAGAGACGCATGGTGGGAGACTTAACTCTTGGCCCGGGTCGCAAATTTTGTCAGGTGTGGGAGCACTTCTGGCAGGACCTCACACCGCATGCTCGCAGTAGACTGTTGAATCTTTAAGATTTTATTCCCACTCTCAGCTGTTGGACTGGCCATGGATTCTTGGGGAGGGGAGGGGAGGGGAACTGATTATATTGTTGAAAATGTTATTTCCTGAATGGTACTACTGTTTGTATTTGCTTCTTACTGCTGGAATAATAAAAATCATTTAAACATAATGACCGGGTGAGTCTCTTACACAGGGAGAGGATATTTGGACTGGCTTATTACACAGTCGTGTAAATTTACTTCCGATGCTTCTAATACATTTGTACAGTTGGGTGTGTTCCTGAACAACAGTCTATGGGTTTCTTTGTTGGAGAAGTTGAAGGGAGTCTTGATAGTGACTTTGCAGAATTGATTGGGGATTATGGAGGTTTATATTAGATATAAACACAGTGGTAGGAAAAGATTTATTTAAAAACAAACAAAAAAAATCAACACCCAGCCCTCTTTTCCTACATCTATTCATTCAGTTTTCAATACCATTCTCCCCAGGGAGCTCAGAATGGTTTACATGAATTTATTCAGGCACTTGAGCATTTTTCCCAGTTTTTCCTGGTGGGCTCACAATCTGTCTAATGTACCTGGGGCAATGGGGGGATTAAGTGACTTGCCCAGGGTCACAAGGAGCAGTGTGGGTTTGAACCCACAACCTCAGGGTGCTGAGGTTGTAGCTTTAACCACTGTGCCACTCTAGAAATCAAAATGTAGTAAAAGTGAGCCAAGTAATAATAATAATAACTTTATTTTTTCTCTACTGCCATAATCTTGCAACTTCTAGGTGGTTTCCCCCCATGCAATCCGCTAAGAAGATCGACTGTCGGCTCCGGGCGGCTTTCCCGCAGAGGAGAGAATCCTGCATTCACCGTGGGCCTCATCTGGGGCAGCCTCCTTGGAGCGGCTGGGGCACGGGCAGTGTGTCTGGGAGGGAATGCATGGATGGGAGAACATCGCAGGGGAGGAGACATAGGCATCCTGGGACTGTCTGCCAAGTCTCTTCCCTGAAGAAGCCCTTTCTGGAAACGTCAATCGCTCCTCCTAAACTTACTTGCTCCACTTCATCACTGACGCTGAAACCGTGGATTGAAGACAAAGTTTTATTTTATTTTTCTTTCCAGCTTATGATCTATCTTTAATCTTATCTATTGTTTTGTTCTATTTCTATCATTTAAATTTCCCCCTTCTGCTTCTATTCCTTTCTCTCCTCTCTTCTACCTTCCAAAGCATTTAGATCAATGCTGTCTTGTTAAAATGTTTATTTTATTTTTATTTTTCCTCTAACTCTACTTTTCACTTCTCTATTACCCTCCAGGTACTTTAGTTAGATTGTGAGCCTTCGGGACAGTAAGGGAATTTTTCAAGTACCTTTCTTATTTCTAATCTTAATGTATATTTTCTGTAAACCGCTTAGAACCTAACGGATGTAGCGGTATATAAGAAATAAATTACATTACATTACATTACATTAATAGTGAAGAGAGCTGGACAATCAGCAAATTACAGAATACAATTAGTAAAAAAATACACATATTTCTTAAAGTTATCAGCATGGTGTTAATAGTTTTAAAATGGTGTCTGATTAAAATAGTTTTAAAATGGTGTCTGATTAAAATAGTTTTAAAATGGTGGCTTGCCCAGGGTCACAAGGAGCAGCATGGCTTTGAACCCACAACCTCAGGGTGCTGAGGCTGTTTCTTTAACCACTGCGCCACACACTCCCCTGTTTTCTACTACTACTAATCATTTCTATAGGGTTACTATATGTACGCAGAGCTATACACTAAACATGTAAGAGACAATCCTTGCTTGACAGAGTTTACAGCCAAATCAAAACAAACAGGGCAAATAAGGGATTATGACCAATATGGTGAAAGAGTATTTTTTGTTGGAAATGTCCTCACAGGCTCTACTATCATTAGTTAAAAGAGAATCTCAGGAGGAAAGAGGAATTCTGGAGTAGAGAGTGGCGTGGGGACAGAAATCAAGCCCATCCCCAGGTGGAGGGTGATGGGTCAAAAGCGCGTGAGGACAAAGGCGTGCCGACAACCGAGCGCGGACAATTGAGCGCAGGGCTTAATCGCGCCAAAGAAAACCCGTATTTTAAAGGGCTCTGACAGGGGGTGTGGGGGGGAACCCCCCTCTACTTAATAGGGATCGCGCTGCCATGTTGGGGTGGTGTGGGGGGTGTAACCCCCCACATTATACTGAAAACTTAACTATTTCCCTAAAAAAAACAGGGAAAAAGTTAAGTTTCCAGTATAATGAGGGGGGTTACAACCCCCCACAACGCCAGCGCGATCTCTATTAAGTAAAGTGGGGGGGCTCCCCACCAACACCCCCCGTCGGAGCCCTTTAAAATACGTTTTTTCTTTGGCGCGATGAAGTCCTGCGCTCAGTTGTCCACGCTCGGTTGTTGGCGCGCCTTTGTCCTCGCGCGCTTTAGACTATGAACCGGTTGGAGTTACTGCTTGCCGGTGAAAAGAATTGAAGGTGTGCGCATGGTGGGGGAGGAGTAGGAAGGAGCGGGAGGGCGGAGAGGTGTTGGTGTCCCCACCAAGAATGGGGTGGTCTGCGCTCCTCCCTTACTAAGCCACTGTCCACAGGTGGCACTGGATGCTCAATTGCATCCTAAAAGGTTATTTTGGGGTAAATGCCATCCTGTATGACTTACTGCAGTGGTCCCCAACCCTGTCCTGGAGGACCACTACTCAGTCAGGTTTTCAGGTTAGCTCTAATGAATATGCATGGGACAGATTTACACGCCTTTCACCTTCACTATATGCAAATCTCTCTCATGCATATTCATTAGGGTCATCCCGAAAACCCATCTGGCTGGTGGCCTTCCGGGACAGGATTGGAGACCACTGATGTACGGCATGCTCTTTTTTTTGTTGTTATGAAGAGTAAAATTTTCTTCACTTTTTGTTTTTCAATAAATATTGATAAAGCAGTAAAAGAATATAGGTTAAAAGGTAGACTGGACTGGGATTTTGGTGTCCTTTATCGCCGGCGCCCTAGGCCAAGGCCTTACCTGGACCACAGATTGAGCCGACCCTGTCCGAAACCTTTTAAAAGTCACGTCTAGGTTCAAATTGGGGCATGTTGCCTTTCATTTTGGTCTGTGGTCCTTATTGGAAGAGTAAAACAAACAACCCCCCTCTCTTTCTACCCACTTATGGCATATCAACATAAAGAGAGGCAAATTGCTATACCTGGAATCTGTGCCTGCTATAAAGCCATTTGAGTGTATCTCTGAAGGAGCGAGATGCGGGTAAAGGTGGCTCTTTCTGCTCTTCTCTTTGATGGATCACTTCTTCATCCTCCTCCTTCTCCCATTGTTCCCTACGATGGTCTCCCACAATGGTAAAGTGCCTCAGGATTCTAGACATATCAGCTTATCTTCAAAAGCAAACCCCCTCTGCAAAGAAACATGCCCAGATTAACGCCCTGTTTCCAATAGACAGGGACAATGTAACAAAAGGAGTCAGAAAAATGGCTGAGCTATAATTAAGAGACTGACTCAAGTCAATTAAACCAACATATGAGAAGGACCCGTTGTACTGTAACGTAGCTCAGAGACTTGTAACTCTGAAGAGGGGGGGGTTACCCCCTCTTGGATTAAGAGTTTTTCATCCAATCATAGCATGATATTTAGTAAAAACGGGTCCAGCTCTTGAAGGTAAAAGATAATTAATAACTGTATTCAACACTTAAACGATACTGCTTTCAAAGCTTTTGAAGAGTGCAAAAAAAGTAATTGCATTCAGGTTGTACTGGAAGTGTAAGAATGTACTTAGCTTGTGTGCAAAAATACAACTTCTCAGGGTCCCGACGCGGCCCCGTTTCGGCGTCTGCTTCAGGAGACCCCGCCAACCGAGAGTTAGATATTTTCAAAAAAGACACATCATGTAAGAGTTCTTTGAACTGTAATCGGACAAAAATTGAAAAGTCCCGAAACAAATCAGAAAAAGTTCCATTTTCACTATAATGGAGGTTTCCAACCCCCTGAACCCCCTTCCAACAGCAGCGTGAACACTAACCAATAAAGTGGGAGGGTTGCCACCCCAAACCCCCGTCGGAGCTCTTTAAAAATTACTTTTTCCCCCCTCGCGCTTCTGCCTTGCGCCGAATTGTCAGCGCGCTGGCGTCTTGCGCGCCACTGACTATGAACCATACCGAGGGCCTCAAAATAGTACCTGGCGGGTCGCATGTGGCCCCCGGGCTGCGAGTTTGAGATCATTGGTGTAGCCTGACTTTAGTTCCCAGAAGAGGTGGTCGGAAAATACCACAAAAGACTGAGGGCTCCTTTTACAAAGGGGCACTAGGGCCTTAACACACGCAATAGCGCGTTAAATTCCCGAGCGCGCTAGCCACTATCGCCTCCTTTTCAGGAGGTGGTAGATTTTTGGCCACTGCACGCTATAGTGCGCAGTAATTTTGTGCGTGCGCTGAAACCCCTAGCGCACCTTCATAAAAGGAGCCCTGAGTCCGTGATTCGCGGGGGAATACTTTCCTATCGGATTTTGCACTGGCTTCCAAATGAAGCAAAGATTCTTTTTAAAATGGGTTGCATTTGTTATAAGACATGAAATGGATTAATACCTACTTACCTTGTGGATCATTTTAACTTTAGGGGTAGAAAACCAACCTTGCGCAAACTTCATCTATCTTCATTTCCAATTGTTAAAGGGCTGTATATATATAAGTGTTTTTTCAATTGAACATTAGCTTACCAAGCCGGTCTCTGGAGCAAGAATTTTCGTAACTTGATATCTAATTTCTGTTCGTATCAAACTTTTAGACGAATGCTCAAAACTCATCCAATTTACCAAATTTTATAGATAAATATTCTGTAATTTAAAATATGTAATTCCCCCGAGAGGTTTTGCGGTATATAATGGATTGTTATGTTATGAAGGGGGAAGAAGGGAGGGAAACAGAAAAATTACTTCAGTAGAAATGGAGTGTGTTTGAGGGGGGAGGGGGAGAGATATTGAGACATGTGTACCTAATTCAAAGTTCAAGACCCCTCACAAGAGTTACATAGGTCTTAACATACAAACTTTAATATTGACCTTAGTACAAAGTACAAATTACTTTAGGGCCTTTAGATAGAAGCAAGAGGCAAAATTGGAGATCTGTAAAAGTAGAAAACCGGAGGTTTGGTACTGAAATGCATCAAAGGAATTGACTACCCTTGGCCATCCTGGGAGACACAAGATTCAAAGTACAGCGTAACTACCGTATTTTCACGCATATAACGCACGCATTATACATGATTTTACAAACTGTGCATAACCATGCGCGTTATACATGTGAGCGCGTTTTACAACTTTTTTTTTACATAGTTCCCCCCCCCCGACGTCCGATTCACCCCGCAGGACTGCTAGCACCCCATCCCGAAGGACCGCTCGCACCCCCACAGCCTCCAGACCCCCCCATCATGTAGAAGCTCCTACCATTGTCCTGCTGCTTCCTCTGCCGGCGGACCCAGCCCTTCTGTGAGCCCTGCGTCTGCGCTGCTTCCTCTTCCGGCAGTCCCGCCCTTTCTCTGATGTCAGAGAAAGGGCGGGACAGCTGGAAGAGGAAGCAGCACAGACGCAAGGCTCACAGAAGGGCCGGGACAGGAAGCAGCAGGACAACGGTAGGAGCTTCTACATGATGGGGGGGGGGGTCGGGAGGCTGTGGGGGTGCGAGTGGTCCTTCGGGGTGGGGGGGTGGGTGCGAGTGCGTGTGAGCGGCCCTTCGGGGTAGGGGTGCGGGTGCGTGCAAGCGGTCCTTCGGGGTGGGGGTGCGAGCGGTCCTGCGGGGGGGTGAATCGGACGTCGGGGGGGCATCAGGCTTTCAGGATTGGGACAGGACTTCAAGGGGGAGAGGAGAGTCGGGGCGGGCGAAAGGAGAGTTGGGCGGCGACGGGAGAGTCGGGGCGGCATGCGCGGTATACGGGTGTGCGTGGTATATAAAAATTTATTTACATAAATTACATTTCCCGCGCGCTATACCCGTGTGCGTGTTTTACATGGGTGCGCAGTATATGAGTGAAAATACGGTATCTCTTAACATCCTGTCCATTATTTCAGAAGATAGAACAAAATGGTGTGGTAGCCGCGTTAAGTCCACTTTTAAATGAAAATATATAACAATGAAACAAAACAAAGGAAATAAGATTAAACTTTTTTTAATTGGACTAAAATAATGCATTTTTTAAATTAGCTTGCAAAGGTAACCTTTCTTCTCCAGATCAGAAATGAGCAAATATTGACAATATCAGAATAGACTAGGGGCCTCTTTTACTAAGCCATGTTGCACTAATGGCCCTGAAGCCCATAGAGATTTAAAGGACTTCGGGACCGTTGCCGCGCGGCTTTGTAAAAGAGGCAGTAGGTGAAACATAAAAGCATTCCAATAGCGGTCTCAAGGAAGAGGGACAGGGAGATATGGATGGGTGATAAGAAGGTGACACCGCAGTACAAGTTTATAGTTTGGAATGGGATAGAAAGCCAAGATCTTTGTTAAGTCTTTGTTTTGTGAGCGTCAAAATATTTTATCATTTTAATTTCAAGGGTCTTACATTCCTGGATCGTCTTGAAATTTCCTTTTAGTAAAATTATGCAGTATAGAGCATGAACCGAAGTCAGGGGTTCTCAGCATTCCAGTGTGTATCGGTTTCTTGCTCCTAGTATCATTCCAACGCATCTTACAACATTACAAAAAGATATTATCTATGAAAATGATTTGTTTCAATTAATAAAAAATACCCATCCCCCTCCCCCCTTAAATAAGGGAGGGGGGTAATATTTTATATTATGATGATCAATTATAGGATTTCAAGTGTATTTGAATGCTTAATTGATAAATGTCAATATTGTACTTGATTTAAGATTTGAAATGAATAAAGATTTAAAAAAAAACCAAAAACAAAGATATTATCACTATGCAAAGTGTCATAATCCAAGACAAGGGACCAAGGGCTCCTTTTACGAAGCCCCGTTAGTGGCTTTATCACACCGCGACTTTCTATCACGCGCTAGCCGAAAAACTACCGCCTGCTCAAGAGGAGGCGGTAGCAGCTAGCATGGCCGGCGGTTTAGCGCCCACCCTACGAGGGTCAAGTCAAGGAATAGGGTCACTAGGGTACAGACTTGAAGGGGCGAGTCAATAGAGTAGCGGTATACTCAAGGGGGTTAGTAGAATTAAAGGGGTGGGTTAATAGAGTGGGCAGACTTGATGGGCTATAGCCCTTTTCTGCCGTCATCTTTCTATGTTTCTATGCTATTACGCGCGTTAAACCACTAACGCGGCTTCGTAAAAGGAGCCCCAAGTCTTTGAGTTATTCAGCTGGCTAAGTAAAATCAAGAAGATGCCGATTCAAATGCAACAAACCACATCTTTCTATCATTTCGTGTGCCAGAGATATATTGTTTCAATTAACTAAACATTTTTAGTTATACATAGACACCCCCCCTCCCCCCAACTGACATTGCCGCCTTGTTTCTCAAGAAAGTGTGCACCAAGACTTGGTCCCTTTTCCTTAGAATGCGACACTTATAGTATTGCGCTTTCCTCACTTCCACTGAAATTCAACCCTTCTGAGATCTGCTTTTGCATCTAGGGTGCTTGACTTGCTTCCCCTATTTAAACTTTCAATTGAATCTGGAGTCTTGCTTAGAGCCGGATGAGGACGGCACCCCTAGCCCTTAATTCTAGAAAGCCGCATGCCCGAATTTGTGACTAGTGTGCAAATATATGCATGCGGGTTATAGAATAAGATCAGCAGCACAAAATTTAATGCGCCAATAATTGGTGTTAATGAATGGGCTACAACTGGCCTCAGCTGGCACCAATTAGCAGCGATAGGCATGTAACTCCCCTGCATTTGGATTTTAATGACCAAGGCCCTGATGTTCTAAAGTTACCGTACCTTTAACGATCAACACTGAACCGGTTCTAACCAGTTTAACATTGACGTATTCCGCTCCCAATGCATGGTCTTTTCCATGCTTCACGGCATCCTCCAATAATATGTAAATGTAGTACAACAAGGTTATTAATATTAAAAAGAGCACTCCGTGTTGCTGGAGAGGGGTCGGGTGCGTCATTCTGTGCGTCAATCAAAGTTTGATTCTTAATACTTTGTCTATTTGACTTCTATTGAGTGGTGAGGGATTCGCAACCTTGGGGTGGCCTCTTCCCGGCTTCTTTCCGCTTTTTTTTTTTTTTTCTTCTTTCTTTTTTTTCCTTTTTCTCTTTTTGTTCTCCTTTTTCCTTTGGGAGGCCCATTTTCTGATCCTTTGGGGCTCATCAGAGTCCAGGGCCCTGACTTTTCTGCTTTTGCTTGGCTCTTGTTCAGACCTCCTTACTTCAAGTTTCAAGTTTCAAGTTTATTAGTTGGCTTGTTCAATCGCTTAATCGGATTTCTAAGCGATGTACAGTAAAATATACATTCATTGGGAAACAAAAACATTACATACACATAATTAATTATAATACAAACAAAAGGTAAGAGGGGATGAAATACATTTTTATAGTAAAGAAAGAACATACAGGGAAAATACAAAAGGAAGTTGGAAAAAGAAGAAAGAGCAAAATAATTCACTAAGATAACACTATAAGATAAAATTTAATTAATTTGCAAATGCATCTTTAAACAGAAAGGTTTTTAACTCGCTTTTAAATTTCCCAAACACCTTCTCCTCCCGTAAAAACATGGGAAGCGCATTCCAAATCTGGGGTGCTGTACATGAGAAGATAAATTGTCTTCTTGTACTAATAATTTTTAGCGAAGGAATTGATAAAAGGTTCCGTTCACTAGATCGTAAGATTCTTTTAACTGAATAGGGGATAAGTAACTTAGATGGGTTGGGTGTTTTTTTAATTTTTTTACTGGTTTATTGTTGGTAACTCCTTTGTTCTGCTTGCAGCACTCGCTCCTGTATTCGCTGCGGTGTTCTATTTTGGGTTGGATTCCTTTGCCAGGGTTTTTTCCCCCATTGTTTATTCTGGTTACTGTTGTCTTGGGGGGGAGGGGGGGAGAGTGGGGAGGCAGGTTAAGGGGTTGAGGAAGGGTTATGGGGATTGGGGTATACATGATGTATGGCTTTTGGTGCACCCATGTGCTTTCTGTTGTATTTCTTGTCTTTTATCTTTCTTTCCGCTGTGCTTAATAAAAATTGTTACAATCTAAAAAGAGCACTCCGGGCGATGTCCAGATATTGCCTGGTGATACATGAAATGAAGCGCTGGACCTTTAACACTCCAAAATTCAACAGCTACAGAGGACACTGAAGAATATTCAGAGGGTGGTGCCCAATATTACCCACTGGGAAATGCAGTTGAAAATTGTTCTGAGACTTTATATCCCGCCGGAACGTGCAGCCCGGATGGGGATTACTACAACTCACTCTTGCCCGAAATGCGCTCAAGCTCACGCTTCATTGGGGCATATGTTTTGGAATTGCCCCAAAATTCAACAGTTTTGGCGACATTTGGGGCACTATATTACGCAGCTTTGGAGGAGGCGTTGGCTCCCACTACCGAGAGCTTTATTTGGACATTATAATATAGCCGCGCCCAAACCCAAAGGAATGTCAGCTTTCGTCACTAGAGTGCTTTTGATGGGGAAGAAGGCTATTCTTACTAACTGGCTGTCCCGAGATCCACCTTCCTATGCTCAACGGAGAGCGTTGATGATTGTTTATGCGACGGTGGAGCGAAGACAAGTGGGAGACCTGGACCGTGGACCGGGCCGCAAATTCTGTCAGACCTGGGAATGCTTCTGGCAGGACCTCACACCATATGCTCGCAGTAGACTCTTGAATCGTTAGGACTATCTTTAACTCTCAATCTTTATAGTGGCATTGGACTCTTGGGGTGGGGAGGGAGGGTGTGAGCTTGCACTGTTATTTTTGGATATATATGCAATTTCTATTTGTTTGCTCTTGTTGAAATAATAAAAATCATTTGAACATAACACTCCAAAATTAAAAATCGGCAGGTCTGGAGGTAACGGTGCTGTATTAAAAGTGCATTTCAGGTATGCATGTTAAAGGTGTGTCTCGTGCATGTGCGTCAGCAGGTCTGGGCTGACAATTGCATGAAATATGGAAGTTGAAGAAACATTTATCATACTTTGTTTATTAATATTTGATATCCTGCTCCAGCATATCACAGATCTAAGCGGCTACAACTAAAATTAGGTACTTAGAACTTCCCGAAGGCTCACAATCTAAAGTACCTGAGTAACAATTATTGAAATAGTAAAGATATAACATATTAAAATAATATTATTGACTATTAAAATTTAATTAAAAGAGAAGAAAAAGAGCAGAAAAAGAATCAAAACTTAGGGCTCCTTTTATCAAGCCGCGTTAGCAGTTTACTGCGCGTAATAGCTGCCGGCTGCGCTGGCCGCTAACGCCTACCTTGAGCAGGTGGTAGTTTTTTGGCCAGCGCAGGGGTTAGCGCATGATTAAAAGTCGCGCGCGCTAATCCCACTAGAGCGGCTTGATAAAAGGAAATTTAAAAGTAGTTAAATATTAATAAAATCTTATCGAGAATTGGTCAAATCAATCATACGAGGGTCATTTCATAAATAATGCAAACTATTTTTTTTAAAAATTTACATGTTTTATTCTTTTTCAAGTATTTCTTGACAATCCTTCAATATAGTCTCCCTGCTTTGCAATGACCGAGTCCCAACATCTGGGAAGCTTCATTATTCCATCCATTTTTGTTCAGTTGCCGAATGGCTCGGGTACCGGTGGGAAAAAAGCTCTTCCAGAGATGGAAAACGACGTCCACGCATAGGTTGTTTCAACTTTAGAAATAGGTCGAAGTCTGGTGGACTCATATCTGGACTGTAGGGGAGCATAAGATAACACCTCCCAGCCGTATTCGTGTAGTTTTTCAATGATGAGTGGAGAGCTCCATCTTCCCCACAGCCCAAAAAAATTTGACGAGCTCAATCAAAAGTCAAACAAATGATGATTTTTGTTTATGATCATGAAGGCATCATCATTACAAAGTCCCATGTGGAAGAAGTGTCACAGTAGTGTATTATCATGATTTTTTGCAGAAAAATGCATAAAATCCGACCTCAGTTGCTCTTGGCTGGGCCACTCATTCTTCACGACAATGCTCGCCTGCATAATGTCATCATTGAAAAAACTATGCAAAAAATTATAACAAAAACAAATGTAAGGGGAGAAAATTGGAATTTGGGGCCCATATATGCGTGTGTTAAAAGCACATCTCATGTGCGTGTCTCATGCACGTTCATTAAAAGCATATGCTGGCAGGTCTGCGGCTGCCAATTGCATGAGATGGAAGTATAAAAAAAAAAAAAAAGATATATGGGGGCACACTGTGGGACATTTGTGGTGGACATATTGTATAATAGAGAATGACAATGGGACAAATTTTTTTCCCGTCCCCGCGAGTTCTTTTCCTGTCCCTCTCCCATTCCTGCAAGCTCCATCTTCATCTGCACAAACCTCAAACACTTTAAAATCAGCGCGTGCGGCATTCCATGCGTTAAAGCCTTAATGCAGCTTACTATAAGGAGCCCATAGTAACATAGTAGATGACGGCAGATAAAGACCCGAATGGTCCATCCAGTGTGTCCAACCTGATTCAATTTAATTTTTTTCTTCATGTGCTCTCTAGGTAGCATCAAATTTGAAGACGAAAGCATAATGTCATACGCAGATGACATTTTTCTCCTTATTCTCACAACAAAAATCAATCGGACTTACCCAACAAAATCTCACACAATATAGAAAAACTCCAAAATTGGGCAACAACCAACAAACTGAAACTAAATACAACTAAAACCAAAGTTCTATACTTCCACACGGCCCAGCAAATGGCACCTACACCCTTCGATCAAGCGAAACCCTCTCCACAGATGAGTCTTCCAAAATCCTAGGTTGCATACTGGACTCCACTCAAACCTTGGAACCCCAAATATCTAGTCTCCGAAAGAAATCCCTCTATACCCTGAGACAATTAAGACTAATCAGACCTTACTTTCACCAATACCACTTTGCCTTAATCGTACAACTGATGATCCTATCACAACTGGACTACTGTAACTCCATCTACATGGGAATCAACACTGCTCTAATTCACAAACTGCAACTCATCCAAAACACTGCCGTAAGACTAATCTTCAACCTGAGAAAAAACGACTCAGTCACAACCTTCATCAAACAAATGCACTGGCTACCCATCCCATCACAAATAACATTCAAAATATCTTGCATCATTCACCGCATACTTTATGGAAATTCTGCGGCCCTACTCATCAATAGCATGGTTTACTTCCCACAGAACCCTCAACCGGATGCTACTAAATCTCCCATCCACAAAAGATCTTCCCTACTAACAAGTTTTCCATTCCATGCTTACCTTTCTAGGAGTAAAAACTTGGAATGGCCTTACAGAAAGGACCAGAACTGAACCTTGCCACATCATCTTCCGAAGAAAACTGAAAAACTCATCTGTTCGATACTTAATCTCCTTTCCCCTCTCCTCTCTCCCTTTCCCCCTTCCTCCTCTCTCCTTCCTCTCCCTCCTATCTATCCACTTCCCCTCTTACCTCTCTTTACAGTCGCCTTGAGCCTGTATAGGTATGAGCGACGCACAAATAGAAGATTAGATTAGATTTTAATATGTCACTGTTCTCCAATAGTGTCCCCTGAAGAAAGCGTCTTCTAAATGCCAAAACAGGGATCCTTGTTGGGACTTATTTTTTTGAATATGGAACTCATTATTTTGAACTAGTATTTTAGCCCGTTACATTAACGGGTGCTAGAGTAGACATCTATTTTGGGGTTGGTTTTTTTTCTTTGTCTCTTTCTCCTTGGATGCTGTCTGTCTGTCATTCTTTCTGTCTGTGTCTCTCCCTGGCCCCCTGTCTATCTTTCTTTCTGTCTCTGTATTTCTCTGTTGTGCCATGCCTGCCTGTCTCTCAGTGGCCCCCTTCCTATGTCCATACTGTCCCATCCTATGTCCTTAGTGCCCCCAGTGCCTCCTATGTCCTTAGTAGCCCAGTTCTTCCTTCCCATGTCCTTAGTGCCCCCAGTGCATCCGTCCTGTGTCCTTAGTGCCCCCAGTGCCTCCTTCCCGTGTACTTAGTGCCCCCAGTGCCTCTGTCCTGTGTCCTTAGTGCCCTCAGTGCCCCTTCCTATGTCCTTAGTGCCCCCCAGTGCCTCCTTCCTATGTCCCCCTCACTGCCTTCCAGACTTTGACCCAACCCCACCCCCGAAGCCAGCCTGCATGCCTCCCTCCCATCCCCCTGTGTAGTAGACCCAATGAGTAGCATCTTTAAATTTGTACCCCCCTCCCATCCCCCCTGTGCAGTAGAACCGGTGATCAGCCTGTTTCCATCTTCCCCCGCCTCTGCCACCGTGCATCCGACCCCATTGAACCTCCCATCCGCCCCTCCCACAGCGAGATGACCTCGGTGTTTCGTTTCCGGCTCCGGGTAGGTTTGTCGGCTGCGCCTCTGGCCGGGTTGGGGGGAGGGAAGGAGGCGGCCGACATCCGACTCGGGCCGCCGCGCCGCAGGAGAAGCAGTGTCCAACTTAAAACCTGGAAGGGTTACCTTAAAATGTTTTCCGGGTTTGGCTGCCACGGTCGACATCTGCCTGGGGGGGGGGAGGAAGAGAGAGAGCGGAGAGGCGGCGACCGCTGCGTCTTTCAACAGGGAGCAGGACAGACTGTAAGGCGCGCATGCGCACTTCCTATGTGTCGCTACAGCTCACAGAAAACCGGTGCACACATAGGAAGTGCGCATGTGCGGCCTAGCGTTTTATTATATTAGATAAAGACTTGTTCTGGTTGTTTGAGGCACCCCTCTTGTCTTTCCTTGTTTCATCTGTATCCTAAGACGAGGGGCTCTTCTGTTTTGCCTGCTTACTTTTTTTTAACTGAAAGCCTCAAATGTAATTAGGTAAAAATAGCAAAAATTGGTGAAATTATTAACAAATGTTATCCTGTACTTCTATACAAGTAAAAGTATTGAAACATTTACTTATATTCAGTAATTAGTTACATGTACATAGTTGCTAAACAACACTTGACTACTTCAAACATCAAAATATTAAAAAAAAAAAAAATCAATCAATCAATCAGTTAATATGGAAATTTTTTGCAGAGAGTCTAGTACACTTTGTGATCCCACTCTATATCTAAGTCAAAAGCTCATTTAATTAAAAAAAGAAAAGCATCTTCAGTAACATTTTAAGGTCCTCTTTCACTAAGCAGCAGTAGAGGTTTCTACTAGAGAATTACACGGGGTGCTCAATTCCTGTAAGCTCTGCCTTAACTGTACAAGCCTCAGACACTTATGATTTTAAAGTGTTTAAAGATGAGGACCGAGCTTAGGCATTGGTGGAATGAGGCATTATGACATCACAATCTGAGCTCTAGAATGTTGCTACTTATGATTTTAAAGGGTTTGAGGCTTGTGCAGATGAGGACAGAGCTTAGGCATTGGTGGAATGAGGCATTATGACATCACAATCTGAGCTCTAGAATGTTGCTACTTAGGATTTTAAAGGGTTTGAGGCTTGTGCAGATGAGGACAGAGCTTAGGCATTGGTGGAATGAGGCATTATGACATCACAATCTGAGCTCTAGAATGTTGCTACTTATGATTTTAAAGGGTTTGAGGCTTGTGCAGATGAGGACGGAGCTTAGGCATTGGTGGAATGAGGCATTATGACATCACAATCTGAGCTCTAGAATGTTGCTACTTAGGATTTTAAAGGGTTTGAGGCTTGTGCAGATGAGGACAGAACTTGCAGGAATGGGGCAAGGACAGGAAAAGAACTCATCGGAACGGGAAAATGAGTTCCCGAGGGGATGGGGAAAATTTGTCCCTGTGTCATTCTCTAGCTTCTACCATGGCCCGGGGCAATAAATGCTCCGACACTCGTAGGAATTCTCCGAGAGTCGGAGCAGCATTGGAGCATTTAGTGCTCCAGGCTGCAGTAGAAACTTCTACTGTGGCTTAGTAAAAGGGGAGGTGGGGGTAAATTTGTTATAATCTACCTCAGCATTTATCTTTCTAGGCCAACCAACAAAATACTTTTGCACAGAATGACTCCCATTTAACCCTTGATCCACACGGTAATACCAATCTATTATCCTGCAACAATCTTAGTACGGTAATTCCGTGTACTCCTGCATATATTTTAAGTCATAAACAGATGGAGGCTGACCTCCATAATACTGAACAATTCCAGCCAATTTACCTTTCTTCCTAAATCTGTTTTTACTTTACACCTCCACCTCAATAACTTTCTGTTGATGCTATAAATGGAACCATCTACTGTACATATGATATAAAACTATGTATTGGATAAACAAACAGCTGTCATTCATTTTGCTTACAAAACATTTGGTGAGATGTGGTCAATGATTACATTTTTCCACAACAATCTAAAACTCAAATCACATGAGCAAGACAGTGGCGGCGAGAAGACTCGCCATAAAATACTATGCTCACATCTACGTACAAAGGGCAAAAAGCTTGCTGTTTATTAAACAGATCTTTGTTTAATGATTGGCTGTACCAAGATCCATTTAAACATCGCTCCTTCCTTCAGAAGGTTCTAGCCATGAATTTACTGTAAAAGATTTTAAAGGTAAAAGGAGAGTTGATGGGCCTGGTCTTTTAGGAAACTACTAACAACAGATTTATTTGACAAATTTACAAACTGACTTTTCAGAATTGATAGCTAAATGTACATTGATTTTATAGCCAGCACATTTTATTGATCCTAATGTATTTTAGTAAAACGTATTTTATTCATTGGATAAGCATCTCCTCCTAGGAAGAGGCTTATCCTATTTCAAATCACTCTCTACATTCAGATTCATTTTCCATTGATATCTAAGTTATTTTACTTCATAGATTTATGATGCTGTGGGAATCAAAGATAAATTTATTATTGAGCAATAGTATTGGTGGCGAGAGGGAGTGGGAGGGGGATGCAAACAGGAGTGTAAGGCCAACCAAAAGTGGCATGCATCTAACTAGTATTATTCCCCCCCCCCCCACACACACACACACAATATTAGAGAATGACACAGGGACAAATTTTTCCCCATCCCCACAGGAACTAATATTCCCATCCCATCCCGGTGAGTTCTTTTTCTGTCCCTGCCCCATTCCTGCAAGCTTTGTCCTCATCTGCACAAGCTTTAAACACTTTAAAATCATAAGTAACAACATTATAGAGCTCAGATTGTGATGTCATAATGCCTCATTCCACCAATGCCTAAGTTCCGTCCTCATCTGCACAAGCCTCAAACCCTTTAAAATCATAAGTAGCAACATTCTAGAGCTCAGATTGTGATGTCATAATGCCTCATTCCACCAATGCCTAAGTTCCGTCCTCATCTGCACAAGCCTCAAACCCTTTAAAATCATAAGTAGCAACATTCTAGAGCTCAGATTGTGATGTCATAATGCCTCATTCTACCAATGCTTAAGCTCCGTCCTCATCTGTCCAATCATCAAACACTTAAGTAGCAACATTCTAGAGCTCAGATTGTGATGTCATAATGCCTCATTCCACCAATGCTTAAGCTCCGTCCTCATCTGCCCAATCATCAAACACTTAAGTAGCAACATTCTAGAGCTCAGATTGTGATGTCATTCCACCAATGCCTCATTCCACCAATGCCTAAGCTCCGTCCTCATCTGCACAAGCCTTAATCATTTTAAAATCATAAGTATTCAAGACTTGTGCGATTAAGGCAGAGACAGTGACAAAACTCACGGGACAGGATGGGGAAATTGAGTTCCTGTCGGGACGTGGAAAGTTTGTCCCTCTGTCATTTTCTGTCCCATATTTCATCATCCAGTTCTACTACAATGTACAGAAAAACGGACAGGATATACTTCTTTTAACAAGAATATTAAAAATTTACAAGGCACCCACAAAATTTAAAGTATATATATGGGGCAATAAATCAAAGTTGATTCTCAGTAAAACATGTTTACCTGTGTAAAAATGTGCTGAAAATTGCTAGCTTCCTCCCTCCTGTGAGTAAGAGGATGACACACGGAATTTTACCTTCATGAAACGAAAGGGCAAGAACAGGTCAGGAAAGAGCCATGTTCCCCCCCCCTCCCCCAATCAGCCTCTGCAGGTAGTTTCCCCACAACATGGGCTTCTGGGTCCAGGATACAGGTGTTATTACCCTCACTATATAAGAGCCCAAGAACAGCCACTAAGGTCCATTAAGCCCAGGAGGATCTGAAAACCAGATTTCCCATAAGTAATTTCCAGGGATGAACAGTGGTTCTCCTAATTATACCTGGCTAACTTTAATGGGATTTTCCTTCAGAAGCTCATCTGTTCCTCTTTCGAATTCCGCTACGTTAAATCACTTTGACTACATCCTCCAGCAACAGATTCCACAGCTTAATTGCAAGCCTCACGAAAAAAGAAACATACCCCCAACCTTTTTACAATACAAAAGATTATTACCTTGCCAGAAATTGCCCAAGGGTAGGTTGCAATCACATGAAATCATGATAAAAATAAAACCAAATTGATCTTGGAAGAGTGGAGACTCAGAGGAGACATGATAGAGACCTACAAGATCATGAAGGGCATAGAGAAAGTGGAGAGAGACAGATTCTTCAAACTTTCAAAACATAAAAGAACAAGAGGGCATTCGGAAAAATTAGAAGGGGATAGATTCAAAACAAATGCTAGGAAGTTTTTCTTTACTCAGCGGGTGGTGGACACCTGGAATGCGCTTCCAGAGGATGTAATAGGGCAGAGTACGGTACTGGGGTTTAAGAAAGGATTGGACAATTTCCTGTTGGAAAAGGGGATAGAGGGGTATAGATAGAGGATTATTACGCAGGTTCTGGACCTGTTGGGCCGCCGCGTGAGCGGACTGCTGGGCACGATGGACCTCAGGTCTGACCCAGCAGAGGCATTGCTTATGTGCTTATGATAAAAATAAAACCAAATAGATCTTGGAAGAGTGGAGACTCAGAGGAGACATGATAGAGACCTACAAGATCATGAAGGGCATAGAGAGAGTAGAGAGGGACAGATTCTTCAAACACTCAAAACATAAAAGAACAAGATTCGGAAAAGCTGAAAGGGGACAGATTCAAAACGAATGCTAGGAAGTTCTTCTTTACCCAACGCGTGGTGGACACCTGGAATGCGCTTCCAGAGGGCGTAATAGGGCAGAGTACGGTACTGGGGTTCAAGAAAGGATTGGACAATTTCCTGCTGGAAAAAGGGATAGAGGGGTATAGATAGAGGATTACTGCACAGGTCCTGGACCTGTTGGGCCGCCGCGTGAGCAGACTGCTGGGCATGATGGACCTCAGGTCTGACCCAGTGGAGGCATTGCTTATGTTCTTATATATGTCAGAAGTCAGCTGAAAGATACCAATGACCCCTCCCTTTAGGTCAAGTGCCACCAGCAAAGTGATTCTCTTCCCGATTCCATTCTCTTTATCTTGATACCCACAACATTGTGACATCAGCGCTAACACAAGGCGTGACAGTATCGCATGCGTTACCATATGCCACCACACTTAAGTCAACAGGCGACTTTTGCCTCATTATGGGCGATTACACACACACACAAAAAAAAAAACCAACAGGTGAACATCACTGCTACAAAGAATAGTTTCCACATCTATGGTTTAGTAGCTCAGCAAGTCTAAAAGAAATTAAAACCAACCCACATCCTAACACTTCAAACACATATCACTTCAAAAAACAGAATTGGTAATTCAGTATAATGCCAACACCTGCTTCAGACCATGGAAGACGTATTTTAGGTTTAAATTGTCATCCCCCTCCCGATAGCATATTTAAAAAGGTCCACTGTCCTCATAATCAATCAGATGTGGACATAAGAATAGCCTTACTGGGTCAGACCAATGGTCCATCAAGCCCAGTAGCCCACTGTGGCCAATCCAGATCCCTAGTACCTGGCCAAAACCCAAGGAGTAGCAACATTCCATCTACCGATCCAGGGCAAGCAGTGGCTTCCCCCACGTCTGTCTCCATAACAGACTATGGACTTTTCCTCCAGGAACTTATCCAAACCTTTCTTAAAACCAGCTACGCTATCCGCTCTTACCACAACCTCTGGCAATGCATTCCAGAGCTTAACTATTCTCCGAGTGAAAAAAATATTTCCTCCTATTGGTTTTAAAAGTATTTCCCTGTAACTTCCATAGAGTGTCCCTTAGCCTTTGTAATTTGTGATGGAGTAAAAGATTAATCCACTTGTACCCGTTCTACTCCACTCAGGATTTTGTAGACTTCAATCCTATCTCCCCTCAGCCGTCTCTTTTCCAAGAGGAAGAGCCCTAACCGTTTCAGTCTTTACTCATACGAAGAGGAGTTCCATCCCCTTTACCATCTTGGTCGCTCTTTTTTGAACTAGAGTTGCACGGGGACAGAAATCCCACCCATCCCCGCCAGGATCCTCTCTGTCCCCACCCGTACCCGCCAGGATCCTCTGCGTCCCCATCCATCCCCGCAAGGAATTACCTCCATCCCCGCCTATCCCCATAAAAAGCAGCAATTACTTCTGACAGGATCATCAATTCCACAGTTTCTTTTGTGTTTGTGCTGCTGTTTTCCTTGTAGAATCTCTTTGGTGGAACCCTTTTTTTGTTTTCTGCTCAGGTAATTAACTTATAAACCCCCTCTTTTACTAAGGCTGACGTGTCCATTATATTATATGGATAAACCCTGCTTCCAAAGCCTTCCATCCCCATGGGAGTCCCATTGGCTAGAGGGGGTCCCGTGGGAGTCCCGTGAGCCAGAGGGGGGTTCCCGTGGGAGTCCCGTGAGCCAGAGGGGGGTTCCCTTGGGAGTCCCGTGGGTTAGGGGGGATTCCCAAGGGACCCCCGCGGGATTCCCGCGATCCCTGTTCCCGTGCAGACCTCTACTTTGAACCTTTTCTAGCGCCACTATATCTTTCTTGAGTTAGGAGACCAGAATTGAATGCAAGATGAGGTCGTACCATGGAGCAATACAGAGGCATATTTTTAAAAACACTTAGACACACAAAGTTCTGTAAGTTACTATGGTACAGTGGCATAGTAAGGGGGCCGGTCCACCCTGAGCACTATGTTGGGCACCCTCCTCCTCCTCTTCCCATTCCTCCCTTTCATGTGCATGCTCCCTCCTTCCCTTCCCCCATATCTCTAGTTGAAGCTGTTTGTGGCGGTCAACAACGTGCTCTTCGTGACCTCGTTGGGTCTTTCGCTGATGTCACTTCTGGGTGCCACGCACAGGAAGTGACTTCAGAGGGAGAGCCAATGGGGTTGCGAAGAGCACGTTGTTGACAGCTGCCAACAACTTCAACTACTAGAGGTATGGGGGAAGGGAGAGAGGGGCAGGCGGGATCAGGGAAGGATCGGGGGGGGGGGGCGCCATCGCCCTAGGTGCCTCTCACCCTCACTACGCCACTGCTATGGTACTTTGTGTGCCTTAAGGGCTTTGAAAATGGGCCCCATAATCTAGAAAAACCAAGGCAACACACATCCTAATACTAATCCAGTAGAAATAGCCACCAGCACTCGAGACTAGAGAGTGTGGCTCCTTTCTGAATTAGATTCTGCCACAGAGAAGGTGAAGTACAGACTTTTAGAAAGAAAATTTCAGGTAGGCATTATACCTTATTTTTCGGACCATAGGACTCACCCACCTGTAGAGGAGGAAATGCCAAGAAAAAAAAAATTGGGTTCAGAATTTTTTTTCTTCTTGGTTTTTCCTCCTCTACACATAGGTGCGTCTGGTGCTGGGAAGCATGTAGCCCGAAACCTGAAGAAGCAGCCTGCGGCATCCCCCCCCCACCCCGGTACCTTTTTTAAGTAGCGGTGGTCCAGTACGGTCTCCTGCTGGATGGATAACCTTTCTCTGCAGAGCAATGCACAATGCAGGAGCGCGACGTGTGCCAATCACAGAGAGGCACGGGACCAGGCAGGAAGCACAAAGGTTGCGTTCCTGCGTTGTGTGTCGCTCTGCAAAGAGGCAGCCATCCAGCAGGAGACCACGCTGGACCACTGCCACTTAAAAGAAGATATCGGGGGGGGAGGGGTATGTGTGGTGTATTCGGTCCATAAGACGCATCCCCCTTTTAGGGGGTGGAAAAAGTGCGTCTTATGGTAATTCTTACAGAAACATAGAAAAATATGGTAATTCTTACAGAAACATAGAAATATGATGGCAGATAAAGGCCAAATGGCCCATCCGCAGTACCCACTATCTCCCCCTCTCCCTACTGGATAAGTCTCTTAATATTTGCATCTCCTCTTCCTATAGGCTAAGGCTCTTTACACCTACATTGTGATGTCATAGAACTTTATGGTTATAGAAACATAGTAACATGATGGCAGATAAAGGCTGAATGGTCCATCCAGTCTGTCCATCTGCAGTAACCATTATCTCTTCCTCTCTCTAGTCTAAGAGATCCCATGAGCCTATCCCAGGCTTTCTTGAATTCAGACACAGTCTCTGTCTGCACCATCCCTTCTGGGAGACAGTTCCATGCATCTACCACCCTTTCTGTATAAAAGTATTTCCTTAGATTACTCTGGAGCCTATCACCCCCTTAACGTCATCCTATGATCTCTCATTGCAGAGTTTTCTTTCAAAGTGACTGGTTCCAACTGAGCAGGAAGTCCACAGGAAGAAAAAAAAAAAAAGAAATTAGAAAAAGAAAACAATAAAGTCACAGGAGCATATCTCCTTTATTAACTTGACGTGCCAAAGGATTGTTGATGTTCAACGCCCCATGATTTCCTTTACATACATAGTGAAAGGCAGCTCTTTGACTTACAAAAATAAAGCTTGCACAAGAATATTTGGTCTTTGTAGGGTAACCAGTTGCTTAAGGCTCTATTTCTACATCGTTTCTCATACTGTAAGTCATTTTTGCAGACTCATGATAGCAATGCAGATTTCTACCAGAGAAACAAATGTCACTTGCTTTCACAAGGCTTCTTCCGAAAAAAAAAAAAAAAAAAAAAGTACCAACTAAATTGGGAAACTTGGAGGAGGCAGGGGAGGGGAAAAGAGGTTAAAATGTGGCATAGAGGTTAGAGCTACAACATTGGCACCCTAAAGTTGTGGGTTTGATCCCAGTGCTGCTCTTTGTGACCTTGGGCAAGTCACTTCATCTTCCATTGCCCCGGGTACATTAGGTAAATTGTGAGCCCACCAGGACAAATAGGGAAAAATGCTTGATACATGAATGTAAAATCGCTTATACAACTTCCATTGATAGGCAGTATATAAATCATTAATAAACTTATAAGAATAGCCTTATTGGGTCAGACCAATAGTCCATCAAGTCCAGTAGCCTGTTCTTACGGTGGCCAATCCAGGTCACTAGTACTTGGCCAAAACCCAAGGTGTAGCAATATTCCGTGCTACCAATAGTGGCTTCCCCCCGTGTCTTTCTCAATAACAGACTATGGACTTTTCCTCCAGGAACTTGTCCAATCCTTTCTTAAAAACCAGCTACACTATCCGCTCTTACCACATCCTTTGGCAACGCATTCCAGAGCTTAACTATTCTCTGAGTGAAAAAATATTTCCTTCTATTGGTTTTAAAAGTATTTCCCTGTAACTTCATCGAGTGTCCCCTAGTCTTTGTAATTTTTTGACGGAGTGAAAAATCGGTGACGGGACTAAATCGCGCGAGACAACGGCGTGCCGACAACTGAGCGCAAGGTTGATGGCACGCCGAAGAAAAGCACTATTTTAAAGGGCTCCGACGGGGGGTGTGGGGGGGGAACCCCCCTTTACTTAACAGACATTGCGCTGGCGTTGTGGGGGGTTTGGGGGGTTGTAACCCCCCACATTATACTTAAAACTGAACTTTTTCCCTAAAAAACAGGCAAAAAGTTCGGTTTCAAGTATAATGAGGGGGGTTGCAACCCCCCAAACCCCCCACAACGCCGGCGCGATGTCTGTTAAGTAAAATAGGGGGGTTCCCCACCAACACCCCCCGTCGGAACCCTTTAAAATAGTGCTTTTCTTCAGCACGCCGTCAACCTTGCGCTCAGTTGTCGGCGTGCCGTTGTCTCGCGCGATTTTGTCTATGAACCGAAAAATCGAACCACTTGTACCCGTTCTACTCCACTCAGGATTTTGTAGACTTCAATCATATCTCCTCTGAGCCGTCTCTTTTCCAAGCTGAAGAGTCCTAACCGTTTTAGTCTAGAGATGACTTTTTGCCCATGAAGGAAACCAGTGACGGAATGGATGCTGGGGCCGTGCTCACTTCCCAGGGCTGCTTCTGGCGACTACTGGAGCAGCTAGCCTCTCTGCTCTCTCAGGGTGCATCTGCATTTCTGCCACACAGGTATCTAGAGATGAATTAGGTCTCTCAGGACAAGCTCAGTAACCTGTTTCATAGCTGGCATTTGAAGAAGAGAAAAATGCAGTTGCAAAACTAATTCACTTCTTCCTCTTTGGATACAGAGCTGGCTCAGCTATGGACCAGGTGAAGTACTGTGACAAAGAGCACCAAAAGCCGCGTCTGGTCTGCCTTCAGAGGGATAGATTCCAGACTGGGATTTTGGCACCTTAAAAACATAGAAATAGACGGCAGATAAGGGCCACGGCCCATCTAGTCTGCCCACCCCAATGACCCTCCCCTATCTTTCTCTGTGAATAGATCCCACATGTCTATCCCATTTGGCCTTAAATTCAGGCACGCTGCTGGCCTCAATAACATGAAGTGGAAGACTATTCCAGGGATCAACCACCCTTTCAGTGAAAATGAATTTCCTGGTGTCCCCGTGCAGTTTCCCGCCCCTGATTTTCCACGGATGCCCCCTTGTTGCCGCGGGACCCTTGAAAAAGAAGATATCTTCTTCCACCTCGATGCGGCCCGTGAGATACTTGAATGTCTCGATCATGTCACCCCTCTCTCTGCGTTCCTCGAGTGAGTACAGCTGCAACTTACCTAGCCGTTCCTCGTACGGGAGATCCTTGAGTCCCGAGACCATCCGGGTGGCCATTCTCTGGACCAACTCCAGTCTCGGCACATCCTTACGGTAATGCGGCCTCCAGAATTGCACACAGTATTCCAGGTGTGGCCTCACCATGGATCTATACAATGGCATAATGACTTCAGGCTTACGGCTGACGAAACTCCTGCGTATGCAACCTATGATTTGCCTTGCCTTGGATGAAGCTTGCTCCACTTGATTGGCAGTCTTCATGTTCTCACCTTCATCATCAATGAACTGAGCCCATGCTCTACTTGGTCTAGTGAGGGGTGGGGGTCTTGCGAGAAAGGGGGAGATACTGGTTTACAGGGTGGAATGAGACAAACCAAATTGCAAGGAGGAGGGGGTGCACTAATGAGTCCAATGAGCCGGCCCTGCCTGGATAATTCTTAAGTTCATCATCCAACAGACGGTATCACAGATGGTAAAAGAATCCATCTTCCATTCTGCTGGGTACCTTTGATCTCTTTATTAGACAGCAATTTTTCAGCTGTATATGTTGTTCCAAAACATACTGGTTTGGTTCCTCTTTCATTTTACCTCTCCCTTGTCTTCAGTTTCACGTACCCACCCCACTGACCACAAAACCACAGCACATTCCTGGCTCATTATTGAACTGGAATGTTTTCACAGACGCTTTTAAAACCCGTCTCTCACCTCTGCACTAAGGAGCCTTTTGGGTATCTGCAGCTCTGGCTGTGACCCAGACATTTTCCACCCCTAGCAGTTCACAGCCTCTAATTTAGATCAGCACTTTTATGCTACATTACAAAATCACTCAGGGCTAGATTCTCAAAACTTTACGGTAAAAACCGATGGGCCGCTGTCACAGCCGTTATTGTAGCAATTTCAAAAAGGCGAGTCATTCTCACAAAACCATGCATGCAAATGAGGTTGGAGGAGAGTGGTGAAGGTTCGCTAAAATTACGTGAGACGAGTCGCTGGTGGTAGTGATTGGCACATGAGTAGAATACACCGGAAAAAGCAACATCGTAAGTGGTGGGTTAAATCATAGGCGTGCCAGTGCTATTGGACGAAGGGAAGGGAGATGCAATGTCAGCTTTCAACAAGTGTGCATAAGACATGCCTTTTCTCCTCCTCCCCCCCAACTAAATCTTGTAAACTTGTTTTATTTTGTTTTTTGTAATTCTTTATTTAGAAGAAACAGAAAAAGCACACTATACAAGGTGTCAGGTCAAAAGCGTGCCCAGACAATTGAGCGCAGTGCGGAGGTGCGCGCCGCAGAAAATTACTGCTTTTACGGCTCTGACGGGGGGGGGGGGCTGTGTGTGGGGGGAACCCCTCCACTTTACTTAATAGAGATCGCGCCGTGTTGTGGGGGCGTTGTGGGGGGTTGTAACCCCCCACATGTTACTGAAAACTTCACTTTTTCTGTTTTTAGGGTAAAAGTTAAGTTTACACTAAAATGTGGAGGGTTACAACCCCCCAAACCCCCCACAACGCCGCCGCGATCTCTATTAAGTAAACTGGGGGGGGCTCCCCAACAAAACCCCCCATCGGAGCCCCTAAAAACTGTAATTTTCTTCGGCACGCGCCTCCGTCTTGCGCTCAGTTGTCGGCGCGCGCCTTTGTCTTTCGCGGGGTTGTCTATGAACCCTATACAACCATCATGTCATCAAGCAGAAACTACAACCCAGACAACATGCCCCTCCCACTTGACTAATAACCCAACCCCCTAGATTCCCCCTAACCCCACCTCCGTAACAGCAGGCAAAAACCCACAATCCAAATCCTCAACAATTCCACATGTGGAGAGGTACCCCCAATACAGCAAATATAGCAAACCAAGAAAGCTGAACAATAAACAGAACTGTCGTAACTCCCCCCAAAGATCCCCCCCAGATCATTCTCCCCCAGCTCCATTCCCTCCACTGCCAAGAATCTACCCCAAATATCCACATACTGTTGCCATGACCTTGCCAACAAGGCCAAGAGCCTAAACCTATCATTAATCATGAACCAAAGCCAGAAACACACATGACACAGTGCCCGAGCCCCCTCCCCCCAAAAAAAAAGACTAATTTATGTGAATCATGTAATTTGTTTTTTTTCATGAGCCACAATCAAAACAGACGCTAGAGATGCACTTTTCTGTTTTTTTAACATTTTTATTATTTTGTTTAGTTACAATAGTGTAATACATTTAATTGAAAGTAACAATATATTACAAAGAATACACTATCTCAAATAATATTATAGAATCATAGCTATACCTAACCCCTTTCCATCAATTATTAATATTGACAATATTAAACATCTTTAATAAGAAATAATATCCATATGTTCAGTACCTTTCCCTACCCTACCCCCCATCCCATCCCAGATGTGTCATGAAAAAACTCAAGGTATTATATTATCTTTTAATGTGAAACAGCAAATAAAGCCAATGGACTCCATATTTTGTTAAATAAGACACCAAACCCTAAACATTCTGCGTTCATTCTTTCATATCTATATGTATTGCATACATTTGTCCACCAAAATGTATAATTTAACCTGTCATGATTTTTCCAGTTTGTTGTGATAATTTGAACCGCAATTCCAGTTAAAATCAAGAAAAGACAGCTTTTAAATTTATCAAGGGGAGGTTTAATATGTAAAATAGTACCACAAATAATTGCTTCATATGTTAATGGAATATCTGATTCTAAGACTATATTTATTTGTCCCCAAATTGACTTCCAAAAACCAAATATCAGCGGACAAAAAAATAACAGATGATCTAAAGTCCCTATGTCAGTATGACAGTGCCAGCATCTATTTGATCTAGAGCAGTGGTCTCAAACTCAAACCCTTTGCAGGGCCACATTTTGGGATTTCTAGGTACTTGGAGGGCCTCAGAAAAAAATAGTTAATGTCTTATTAAAGAAATGACAATTTTGCTTGAGGTAAAACTTTATAGTTTATAAATCTTTCCTTTTGGCTAAGTCTTAATAATAATATTGTAATTTATAGCTAAAGAGACATATGATCAAGAAACTGTTTTATTTTACTTTTGTGATTACGCTAAACATACCGAGGGCCTCAAAACAGTACCTGGCGGGCCGCATGTGGCCCCCGGACCGCGAGTTTGAGACCACTGATCTAGAGCTATCTAATTTTTGCAACAGAACTGGGGTCCAAAAAATTCTATGCAATAAAAATAACCATGTTTGTCTCATAGATGCTGACATCGTACATTTTAACCTCCAATTCCAAATTCATGGCCAACAAGATACAGAAATATACTGCTTAATCTCGATGCTCCAAATATCTCTTAAGACTATTTTTTGGTTTTTTATTCACAAATTCAGAAATTAATTTATACCACTGGGCAATTTTTTTTTTTTCTCATGAGTCTCAGTCAAAACAGACGCTAGAGATGCACTTTTCACAGTACCGGCACCTCCAGATCAGTCACTGATTTTTGGTTGCCAAAAGCCGATGCCCCATTTGGCGAATCACTCGGTGATGATGAAGAACAGGTCCGGAGTGCTCGTGTAAATATCAATGAGCCCATTGGCATGGTAGTATTGGAGACTGCTAGTAAGCTCGGAAAAGACCATGGTAAGTCGTTTTGACAATCCACCGTTATACTATATGCACGCTAAACCGGCTGGAACCGGTGTAGTTATAGCACCCCTTAGTTTCAGCGTCTTAACGCACAGAAATAGAAAATGTGCCACAATGGTGTTAAAATCGGATCTTTTCCAGATAAGCCCCGCCACTAATGGAAAAAGTGGACGCGCCGAAAGTTAAGCCCCGCCACCTTTTGCCAACGCACGCAACCTTAACCAGTGAAGTTCTCAGCACAACGGCCCCACAACGCGGCGCGATGTGTATAAAGTAAAGTGGGGGGGGGTTCCCCCCCACGCCCCCCCCCCCGTTGGAGCACCCAAAAAAGATTATAAAAAAGAGGATATGAAACTTAACATTATAAAAAAAAGGATAAACTGTCGACCATTTTTTTAAGGGCTCCGACGTGGGGGCACCCCCCCCACTTTACTTTCTACAGATCGCGCCTCTTTTTTATAATTTTTTTGGGTGGCGGGGGTTAACTTTTTGGTGGGGCTTATCTGGAAAAGATCCTTAAAATCCCTAAGACAAGGCTCACTCAACTGTTCCTAAAGTATCTAGACAACTGACCCACTCATCTTCTTTCTCCTCCATAGTGATTCCTCTGTCCTATTAATCTCTTTCTCCTCAACAACGCATTTCCGGTCCTATTAACTCTCCTCTTCCCCCCTCTTAAATTCAATCAATTTGTACCTCGCTTAATCTATTGTAAACCACATAGAACTTAACGGTATTGCGGTATATAAGCTGTTATTATTATTATTATTGCTAGAGGTTTTAGGAAACTTCAGGGTACGTGAAGTCTCCAGCAAAAACACCAGTAAAGAAAGAGATCAATACTTTTAATAACACATATAAACTGACAGTTTATTGTAGAAAACAAAATTAAACAAAAATTATTCAAACAATAATTATGTCTCAAGTAAGGATTGGAAAAAAAAAATTAACCCTCTCTGTGTGCACACAGTAAAAATAAAGTTAATCTCTCTTGCGTTGGCTAGCGTTGGAACAAAATGGATGCCACACTGGAGCACTCTTCTACCACACACAGCTCTGAATACAGCTCTCAACTGCTGCTGCTGATCAAAACAAAACTTAAGAATCCTCCCGCACCCACCATCTCCCGGAATTCCCACAGGCCCTCTCTTAATTCAGAACTTCTACACTTTGTTACATAACGACTGCATTAAAGGCCACCTTAAGTTTGAAGAATCTTCCCCTCAGAGGTTGACGCAGAAAGACAAGCAGTAGATGGATGAGCACACAGCTTCTACCACAAACTTACACTATGCAGAAAGTAAAATGACCTCCAAATTTTATGCATCTAATCTAATCTAATCTAAACCTTAGGTTTGTATACCGCATCATCTCTACATTCGTAAAGCTCGACACGGTTAACAAGAGTTAGGGTAGAAAGGAACTCCAGTGGAGGGAAGAGGCAGAAAGCGGAGAAAAATTTAGAGGGCTAGTGTGACCAGAGGAGGAGTTACGTTTTCGAGAATAATCAGGTTTTCAGATGTTTACGGAAGAGTTGGAGGGAGCTCAGATTCCTAAGAGGGGAGGTAAGGTTGTTCCAGAGCTCAATTTCAAAATGTATGTGAACTGAGGTTTTGCAGTAAGTGTGGCTTCTTGTGCGCATGTCCAAACACAAAGTGGTCGCACACAGCAGTGGCAGTTCTTCTGAGCACCAATATCAGCCCCACAAAAATGTCTTGCAAGGCTGAAATTTATGGACAGAACAGGTAACCGCTTTTGGATTTGTTCGAACATGAGCATTTGATCCGTTAGCTCCCAGTTGCTGGCAATTCATTTGTGTTGCAGATGACAACATAGCTGGCATTAAATGCTCTCTGCTAACCCTTCTATGCTGCCCCTGACCTGGTAAAAAAAAAAAATTTTACTATTGCTACTAATCAAGTCAATAGTGCTCCTAGACACTGCGGTGTTGTACACATTATATCCAGATACGTTCTCTGTCCCTAATGGTCTCAAGCCACAGGATCTCTGCCTGCTCCAATCCAAGTCACCTCTGACCTCTGTCGCTCCCTCCAACAGGGGATGGCTCCTTCCGACCTTGCTTGGTCTTCCCTTTCAGGCCCCTCACCATCAAACTCATCACAGATGCTTCAACGTTAGGCTGGGGTGCTCATCTGGATGGCCTCCACACTCAAGGAGTCTGGTCCCCTCATGAGAAAACTCTCTCCATATCAATCTCTTCAAGTTCCGAGCAATATGTTCGCAAGATATTCCACCAATAGCTTGTCGCCAAGTAGTCCTCATTCAAACTGACAATCGAGTTGTCACATTCTGGAGAGTGTGGCGCAGTGGTTACAGCTACAACCTCAGCACCCCAAGGTTGTGGGTTCAAACCCATGCTGATCCCTGTGACCCTGGGCAAGTCACTTAATCCCACCATTGCCCCCAGGTAATTTAGATAGATTGTGAGCCCACCAGGACAGAGGAAAATGCTCAAGTAGCTGGATAAATTCATATAAACCGATCTGCCTGGGAAAACGGTATAGAAAACTGAGTAAATATGATGTGGAGCCATGAAACATATAAGTTATTCCACACTTTTCTTGCCATTTCAGTGAGGCAAATTCATCTAGTAAATGGGCCCAAGTATAGGGAAACCAAGCCATTGTGACATCACCGATGAGGTTGGCTCTTAGGCATTGGTGGAATGAGGCATTATGACATCACACTACAAGGGGCTGCTGAAAAGTTAACAGCCCAAGCAAGAAGAGAATCGGGAGAGCGTGGCGCAGCGGTTACAGCTATAGCCCCAGCACCTTGAGGTTGTGGGTTCAAACCCATGCTGCTCCCTGTGACCCTGGGCAAGTCACTTAATCCCTCCAATTCCCTAGGTACATTAAACAGATTATGAGCCCACCAGGACAGACAGGGAAAAATGCTCAAGTACCCTAGATAGAACTGTTCCGAGTTCCCCTGGGAAACAATGTAGAAAACTGAATGAACAAATGAATAGTGGGCTCACAATCTAAGTTTTTGCACCCTTCTTCAGGGGTCAGGTGGTCAAATGAAGCAAACTTTGTTGAATGATGAAATTGGATGATTAGCTATCTGATCTTGGAGAAACAAAATGCTGTTGATCTGAACGTGGCTAGATGCCGTCATGAGAAGGAGCAAAAGCCAAAGCGGCATCTAGCCACGTTTGGATCAATGGCATTTTGTTTCTCCAAGATCAGATAGCTAATCATCCAATTTCATCATTCAACAAAGTTTGCTTCATTTGACCACACGACCCCTGAAGGTGGCTCTGTGTAGCCAAAACATGGACCGTGTCGGGTCACTTCAATAAAACCTTGATTTTAAAGAACAAAGACTTTTTCTAAGCCAATTATTAGTCTTTTAGCACTGTCAACTCCCACATTTGAAATATTATTAAGACTCCACTCAGTGTGTTCTCTCCTTTTCTGTGGATTTGTTCTTTTTGGCACCTATCCTTTTGAGTTTAAAAACAATATTCACCACCACTGCTGAATATTAATCTGCATGTGATTAAATCACCAGTTCTTAGTTCCTTCCAAGGGTGATTTCAAATTTTCAGTTTCTGCTTGTTAGCTGATCTCATTTCTTACTTCTGTATTTCAGTCTTTTAAGGAAATAAATGCCATCTTATCCACAGCTTCCTAGCTAGGCCAGATAGTGTAAAACTGCAGTTTGATCAGCTGTGCAGATCTAGTTAATAAATCTTGTACCTATCGCATCTTATTAACATTTGATAGGGAAAACCGCCTAGTAATTATCAATAAAAAGGTTTGGGGGAGAGTGTGGCGCAGTGGTTAAAGCTACAGCTTCAGCACCCTGGGGTTGTGGGTTCAAACCCACGCTGCTCCTTGTGACCCTGGGCAAGTCACTTAATCCCCCCCACTGCTCCAGGTACATTAGACCAGTGTTTTTCAACCTTTTTTGGGCAAAGGCACACTTGTTTCATGAAAAAAATCACGAGGCACACCACCATTAGAAAATGTTAAAAAATTTAACTCTGTGCCTATATTGACTATATATAAAGTAATTCTCTTGAATAGGAATCAAATAAACACAAAGAAAGTATTTTATAATTACTTTATTATGAAATATTAAGTAAACAGAATAGTGAAAAATTATAAAATACTTTATTCAGTGCGAAACCTGGGCCTGTTTGGCTGAACACAAAGCTGATATTCTGGCTGGAATCGAAGAAAGACACATACGTAGCTCTTCGTCAACAGCTCTCAGTCTCTCTCTGTATTTGGTTTTTATAGCAATCATGCTTGAAAAGCTAATCTCACACAGATATGTAGTGGAAAATGGGAGCAATGTCAAAATAGCTTTGTTTGCCAGAAGGGGGAACTCCTTGGCGGTATCCAACCAAAAACTGTCCAAAGGTAGATCAGCAAATCTTAGCTTGAAACCACGATTTTGTCTCAGTTCAGTTAGTTCCTCCTGCTCCTGTAAAGTCATGTCCTTTCCACCAACTGATGCTGAGCTATAAGGGTCTCTAACCCAGTCAAGGCATTCAGTGGAGACTGAAGAGAAATAAAATGACAACTTCTCCTCAAGAGTTTTTAAATGTTTAACTATTATCTCACACAGTGCAGCAGTGTGAACACCTTGCCATTGCTTGGCGAGTGTGAACATTTCAAGATTGCCACTTTCCACGTGTTGATGCCAGAGTTGCACCTTTGAACGGAATCCATTTATTTTATCTGTATTTGTAAGCAGGTTTTCACTTCGGCCTTGCATTCGTGTGTTCAGTTCATTCAGATGATAAAATATATCTGCCAGGTATGCCAGCCTTGCACACCACTCATCACTTGCAAGCTGCTTTGCGTAATCTGACCTCTCATTTGTCAGAAACACTTTAAGTTCCTCCCGCAGCTCATACACACGAACCAAGACCTTGCCACGCGACAACCACCGGACAGACACTTGTGCAGTTTTCCCAACCAATCCCCACACACACAACCAAAACCCCAGCACTACCTCCATCCCACTCTCTCCCTCCTCACACGAACACTCTCGTCCCCCCATCCACCACCCAGCCCAACCAAAAACTAATGGAAGAACCCCCACAAAACTTCAAAGGGCTTAAACGCCCAGGTATATGGAAAACACTTCAAAACATTGTAAAGAGAGCTGCATAAATAACAAAACTGCCAAATCTCTCAAACAAGCACTCATCAGAAATCTCAAACCAAGTGTCCAGAAGCCAGAAGTCCTTGCAGTGCAGGTCTCAGTCTCCCAATGGAAGTCGAGGCATCTCGTCTGCTGATAGCTCAAGGAGACTGTCAGGGATCACGCCACGCAAGCATATCGCACTGGCGTAGGCCAAACATACGACCCCAGCATCACCAGGCAGAAAAGGATCAACACCACACTGATGGATGCCCAAAGCAACGTGATAGAAGAAGAACCACCAGCAATCTCACGGCCGGCGCCCAGCAGCCCTCCTAAGGTGCCGGCAGCTTCTCAAGGAACTTTTTCAGTTCATCCGCCGTGCTCAGGGTGAAAGTCCGATTTTCATGAGTTAGTCTCACCTTAGCAGGGTAAAGAAATGCAAATCTTATTCCCCTCGTGACCAACTGCGAGCAATACGGCGTAAGGGCCCTGCGCTGCTCCGCAACTTTGGTGGAGAAATCTTGAAATAACATAAGCTTAGCCCCTTCATAGGACAAAGATCTGGTTTTCTTGAACAGGTCCAACAGGCGCGCTTTGATTGCATAATTATGGAATCTGGCCAGTACCGGCCTCGGGCGGCCCGGTCTGTCTCCATCTCGACGTTGACCAACACGATGGACCCGCTCTACCACCACAGGGCCAGCTTGCTCCGCCAGGCCAAGCTCCTTCGGCAGCCATCTTTCCACCACGTGGAGAAGATCAGAATCTTTCACCGACTCCGGGAGCCCTATCAGACGGAGGTTCTTTCTGCGTGCCCTATTCTCCTGGTCCTCCACCCTCTCGAGCAGTTGGCATACTCGGGTCTCCAAGGAATCTAGCCTGCCATCCGCGACCGCCGCTCTGTCTTCTTGTGCTGAAACACGTTCTTCCACCTGGTGTATTTGCGCTGCATGCCCCGCCATCACATCTTTAATCTCATCCATGGAAGCATGCAGCTTAGCCAGCTTGTCATCTAATAGTTGGGATAAGTGCCGCATAGATACCTGGAGCACTTCATCCGAAGTGCGTTCCACCGGCGCCTCCGTTTGAGTCCCGGCCATTTTGAAAGTCGGCACCACGTTGCTTCTTGGGGCCTTCGGGGTTCGAGTCGGCATCCCCCGCGCCGCCACTGTGAGTCACGCGTCGGGCGCTCCGTAACCAGCAGGAGCGAACCCGGAAGTGTGGGAGCCGCGAAAAACAAGAAATTACCGCCGGCGGCAGGCGTTAGGGGAGCCAGATGGTGTAGGGAGGACGGAGCTCCGCGTTCAGGCATCCGCTCAGGTGCCGGCCATCACGTGACCCCGAACATATGCATTTTTATACCATTTTTGGAGCAGGTTGCATTACACTAGAAGACATTTATAAACTGCATTTTACCAACTTGAGTTCAAACAGGTAATAAGAAAAGATAACTGAATAACCCTTCGGGAATGACATAAAATCTATATCTAAATTACTCACAATACAAATTTACTAAATTAAAAAAAGTGTCTTTAACCATTTCCAAAATACAGAAAAGTTAGATTGTTGTCTTAGAGAAGGTAGAAGAGAGTTCCATACAAACTTTGACTGATAAGATAAGACTATTATAATGAAATCTATACAGTGGCATAGAGAGTGGGCGGCGCCTTGGGCAGTGGTGCCCTTGCCCATTCCCTGCCACATGCGCGCTCCCCTTCCCTTTTCCTCCCCATACCTCTTTAAGTTCACTGGTATGAGCCGCATCTCCAACCTGCTGCCCACGCTGGCCTCAGCTCTCCCTCTGATATCACTTCCTGGTCTCCCAACCAGGAAGTGACTTCAGAGGGAGAGCCAAGGCCAGCGTGAGCAACAGCATATGGCTGTTGCTTGTACCAGGAAAAAGTTAGAGGCATGGGGGGGGGGAGGAGGGGAGGGGAGGGGAGAGGAGAGGAGAGGAAGGTGTGCACACAGCGAGGAAGGGGCATGGAAGGACCAGAGGTGGAGAAGTGCTGGCACCCTCACCAAGAAGGCGCCCGGAGCAGTCCACCCCTCACCCACCTTACTATGCCACCGAATTTATACAGTCTTACAGATTTAATAGCAGAAAAGCCTAATAGAAATTTCTGCCTGCCTAGTCTCCAAATCAGGGGCAGAGAAAGGTACTGCAGACGGATATGCAAGATGCAGGCAAAGTTTATTTTAAACCGGCGTCCCACAAACTTTCTCAAGCCGCGGCACACTAAAGGTAGTGGCCGTGGCTCGAGGCACCTGGAAATGCGTGGATATTGCCGTGATGACATCACGCGCATGCGTGACATCATCATGTTAAACTAAACTAAACTAAACCTTAAGTTTATATACCGCATCATCTCCACGGAAGTAGAGCTCGGCACGGTTTACAAGAACTTCAAAATGAGAAAGGGTAGGAAAAGGTTTACATAAGTTTATAGATCGAGTGGAAAAAAGAAATTACATGTTAGAGAAGAGCCAGGTTTTTAGTTGCTTGCGGAATAAATGGAGGGAGCTCAGGTTCCGCAGCGGGATAGTAAGGTCATTCCAGAGACCTATGATTTTGAATAGAAGTGATTTTCCCAGTTTGCGTGGAGAATACTATGTAGGGAGGGGAAGGATAGTTTAATTTTATGGGCGGTCCTGGTGGAGTCAGGGCACGAGGCGTTGAAGGAAAGTGGGATTAGGGAAGGAAGGATGCCGTGAATAATCTTAAAAGTCAGGCAAGAGCCTGTTGATGTCCGCATGTTAAGGCCCTCCAGGCGGGCCCTGAGACGCCAGTGGGGGGAGGGGGGGATTTCCAGAAAGGAAGAGGGCAGAGAGGATAGGTGCTGGCGCCCCCTGATTGTCTAAAGGACGTACCTCTCGCCACGAGAGGCAGGTCCTGTAAGCAGTCAGTTGGCGCCTCTCCTCCTCCCCAGTGTACCGCGGCACACCTGAAATCTCAGGAGGCACAGTTTGAGATACACTGTTTTAAACAAACATACAGATGGTTGCGTACAAATAGACCGCTATATACAAAAAAATGGGAGCCAACACAGTCCGTGTTTCCAACACCACATCTTCTCCCGGGGGTTCCGTAAGACGGTGGTAACAAAGGACACGCAACAAATACGCCCTTAACTGTATGTTGTGCACTTTAGCGGTGATAATGCACTGCTGAAAAAAACCTGCCATTTGTACGCAACAATCCGCTTGCATATTTAAAATAAACTTTGCCTGCATCTTGCACATCGGTCTGCAGTACCTTTGTTTGTCCCCGATTCACCACATTTTCACTGCACATTTGATAGATTTTCTTTTTTTGTCCTTCTCCCGATTCTCTGAAGCCATTGAAAACGTGGATACAAATAAGAGGGCAAATGACACAATGTAGATAATAGTCTGGTGTATACATTTGTGTCCTACTGGGGAGTCAGTGTACGAGCTCCTTTTGAAAACAGCGCCTAAGTGCATATTTTGTTTGTATAGGCTGCTCTTTGGATTTCTCACTTCTACTGGAGCGCTGGTCTAGGTCCTGGCAAATCAGCTTCAATGCCAAAAAATGCAAAGTCATGCACCTGGGCAGCCAAAATCCATGAAAGACTTACACCCGTAATGGCGAGATCCTAACAAGAACTGAAGCAGAACGAGATTTAGGGGTGATCGTCCATGAGGACATGAAGACTGCCAATCAAGTGGAGCAAGCTTCCTCCAAAGCAAGGCAAATCATAGGTTGCATATGCAGGAGTTTCGTCAGCCGTAAACCTGAAGTCATTATGTCATTGTATAGATCCATGGTGAGACCACACCTGGAGTACTGTGTGCAATTCTGGAGGCCGCATTACCGTAAGGATGTGCCGAGACTGGAGTCGGTCCAGAGAATGGCCACCCGGATGGTCTCGGGACTCAAGGATCTCCCGTACGAGGAACGGCTGGATAAGTTGCAGCTGTACTCACTCGAGGAACGCAGAGAGAGGGGTGACATGATCGAGACATTCAAGTATCTCACGGGCCGCATCGAGGTGGAAGAAGATATCTTCTTTTTCAAGGGTCCCGCGGCAACAAGGGGGCATCCGTGGAAAATCAGGGGCGGGAAACTGCACGGGGACACCAGGAAATTCATTTTCACTGAAAGGGTGGTTGATCGCTGGAATAGTCTTCCACTTCAGGTTATTGAGGCCAGCAGCGTGCCTGAATTTAAGGCCAAATGGGATAGACATGTGGGATCTATTCACAGAGAAAGGTAGGGGAGGGTCATTGGGGTGGGCAGGCTAGATGGGCCGTGGCCCTTATCTGCCGTCTATTTCTATGTTTCTAAAGCATACCATTCTAAAGTTTGCCCCCGAGAATTCGAGTAGGGTAAGGGGGGATTAAAATCAGAACTGCGTTAGTCTCTCTTTTGACATAACATTCCCGTCAGTCACATGAGGTGGACTTTTCTAGTCATAAACATCCTCAGTCTTTATCTTATCCTGAAAGCAGAGTTCTTCTGGATCACAGCCTTGTTTTCTGCAACACTTCCTGAAGTCTGTGTTTTTCAATTTGAATCTACGCTGCAGCAAGCAGCGGCTGCTCCTGTTCAATGATGCACACATCTGGTAATGCTACAGAAGTCAGTCAAAGTGGTGGAAGCCTATATATAGCTAATGAAATGAAAATGAATAATGCAGGGCATACAATATTCAAACCAACAGCCCAGTCTCTACAATCTCATCTCTCTTCCAGGGATCCTTTTTCTTGCTTTCAGGCACTCATGAGTTGACTCTCCCATCTTCCCTAGATTGCTCCCGAGTCAGGAATGAATGAGGGAATCCTAGGACAGTGGTGAAAGGGAACAGATCCTCCTTCCCACTGACAAAAGACCAACTTCCACATATTTATTCCTTTGGCATATTTATATGCCTCTATCACAGTGGTCTCAAACTCAAACCACATTTTGGATTTGTAGGTACTTGGAGGGCTGCAGAAAAAAATAGTTAATATCTTGTTACAGAAATGATAATTTTGCATGCGGTAAAACTCTTTTATAGTTTATAAATCTTTCCTTTTACTGTTAAAGGAAAGATTGATAAAATATAAAGAGTTTTATCTCATGCAAAATTGTCATCCATAACAATAAAAGGCTAAGCGCGCATGCGCTGTCGAAAATCCGTGAGTCCTGGTGGCTTGAGCTGTGCTTCTGTGCCAGTGCTCAAGGCGCCTGTGCTAGCGACTCCTCCCTCCCACTGCCGGTCCTCTTCAAAGCGGCCTGCTGAGGTACGCCAGCCACTGTAGCGAACCTTGCAGGCCGCTCTAGCAAATCCAGGGAAGCGAAGGCGGGACGGAGGCTGCAATCGGCAGCGGCTGCTGCTACTCCTCCAGCCGCTTAGCTCCTCTCCGCCAGCCCCGGCTGGCAGCCCCCCCTGCCCAGTCCTCTCTGCTCTGGTGGCCCGCGCAGGAGAAGGAGTGGATGAAGCAGGGAGACTGTGCAAAGGGAAACAAGGGGGTTAACGGGACGAGAGGGGGAGGAAGCCGAGGAATCTCTAGCACCCGTTAATGTAACAGGCTTAAAGACTAGTTTCTTTAATAAGACATTAACTATTTTTTTCTGCAGCCCTCCAAGTACACTATTTTTTTCTGTGGCCCTCACAGTTAAAGTTTAACATCTGTCCTTTTCCTTTGAATTAACCAAAGATTATAACAGTTATAACAGGCGTCCGCAATCGCCTTCAGCTTTCCCCTCCTCCAGCACCGGACACACACACAAACTCACTGCATTGCATCCAACCATTGCTCCAATGGTTTCCTTACGTTCTGGAACGTTGCCCGCCTCACTGCTGTCACCTCACACAAGCGCTTTCCTGCGTCTGCACGCGACTGGATTCCACCTCACAATCGCGTGCAGACGCAGGAAAGCGTGAGGTTACAACGACCGCCAGACACTTGTGGAGTGGACATTCGCATACAGGCCGAGGCCCTCAAAATAGTACCTGGTGGGCTGCGAGTTTGAGACCGCTGCTCTATCGTATCTCTTTCCTGCCTCACTGCCACATTTAAATCTAGCATCCTTCCCCATAAACTGAACATAAACAAGACGAAGATCGTGAACACAGAAAATGATACAAGTTTGCAAAGAGAAGAAGATCCAAACAGTAACAAAGCCTCGATTGCTTTGTTTGTTCAAGTTAGGATGACTGCTGCATAAAAAAATAAAGCTAAAGTTACTTGCCGTTAGTTTTCAAGGACCAATCACGTCAAAGAATGATGCTTGTCTGGGCGGTTGCATCTTTACGCACACAGATGCTCAAAACATTGACAGACTCTTGCATAAGCAACATACATTAAATCTATTCTAATAAGAACATAAGAATTGCCATCTTCGGATCAGACCCTGGGTTCATCAAGTCCGGTGATGCGCACACGCGGAGGCCCCGCCAGGTGTACCCTGGCATAGTTTTAGTCCCCATTTCACTGTATACTTCTCAAGGGAGATGTGCATCTAATTTACCCTTACCCGTATCACTCTATGCCACTCTTAAGGAGATGTGCATCTAGTTTACCCTTAAATCCTAGAACGGTGGATTCTGCAATTACTTATACTTATGCAATGTATACTTATGAAGGGAATTTTTTAAAATAAAGTAAAATTTTGGAATCTCTTGTGACACACAATTTGAGAGACACAGTTTTAATATGCATTGTGCTGACACTGAGTAGAATTGTGCTCTCACGTGTAGCAATCTAGACCCCTGAAGAAGGCTGTTTACATGGGTCTGTCTTCAATCAAGTTTCCATGTATCTGTGGGATTAGATGTTTGACCAATAAAATGTATCTAGATTTTCAGAAAGTTTTGATAAAGTTCCTCATGGGAGGCTCCTGAGAAAATTAAAAAGTCATGGGATAGGTGGCAAAGTTCATTTGTGGATTAGGATTTGGTTATCGGATAGAAAACCGAGGGTAGGGTTAAATGGCCATTTTTCTCAATGGAGGAGAGAAAACAGTGGAGTGCCGCAGGGGTCTGTACCGGGACCGGTGCTATTTAACTTATTTATAAATGATTTGAAAATTGAAACGACGAATGAGGCGATTAAATTTGCAGATGACACTAAACTGTTCAAAGTTGTTAAAACACATGCGGATTGTGAAAAATTGCAGGCACACCTTAGGAAATTGGAAGGCTGGGCGTCCAGGTGGCACATGAAATTTAGTGCGGACAAAGGCAAAGTGGTGCACATTGGGAAGAATAACCCAACAGTTACCGGATGCTAGGGTCCACCTTGTGGGTTAGTGCCCAAGAAAAGGATCTGGGTGTCATCATAGATAATATGATAAAACCTTCCACCCAATGTGCGGCAGCAGCAGCCAAAAAAGCAAATAGGATGCTAGGAATTATAAAAATAAAAAAAATAAAGGGATGGTTAAGTTTTCAAGTTTTATTAGGATTTTATATACCGCCTATCAAGGTTATCTAAGCGGTTTTTACAATCAGGTACTCAAGCATTTTCCCTCTCTGTCCCGGTGGGCTCACAATCTATCTAACGTACCTGGGGCTATGGAGGACTGAGTGACTTGCCCAGGGTCACAAGGAGCAGCGCGGGGTTTGAACCCACAACCCCAGGGTGCTGAGGCTGTAGATCCAACCACTGTGCCACACACTCCTCCTAACAAGACTAAGAGTGTTATAATGTCCCTGTAACGGTCCATGGTGCGACCTAATCTGGAATATTGCGCAATTCTAGTCTCCTTATCTCAAGAAAGACATAGCGGCACTAGAAAAGGTTTCTTCTAGTTAAGTGGTGGATACCTGGAATGCTCTCCCAGAGGAGGTTATTGCGGAATCCACCGTTCTAGGATTTAAAAGCAAACTAGATGCACATCTCCTTACAAGAGGCACAGAGGGATATGGATGACTAAAATTACGCCAAGTGTACACCTGGCTGGGCCTCCGCGTGTGCGGATCACCAAAGGTCTGATCCGGAGATGGCAGTTCTTATGCTCTCTATATTTCCTCTGAATATCTGCTTATTGTATTTCGCTGAATGTCCAACTCTCTTGATTGTAAACCGCCTAGAAGTCGCAAGATTGTGGCGGTATAGAAGAATAAAGTTATTATTATTATTATTATGTTAGAACCAGAAGGATCTAGTACCATGAGCCGTCATTTGCAATTAGGGAGTTTCCCTCTATTTTGTACCTTAATCCTAGCCAATCTGGTCCTAACCTGTAATTCTGGACCCCGACTTCAGCTGCTAGGCATCAATCACCCTTACAGGCTAACATTGGCTTTGCAACATCCCCAGCCCTCTGAGGAAATGAATAAGGGACTTTCCACATAGCACACAATACTTATGGCAGCAGGTCAACCTATATGTTTTCAACTAGCAGTGGTTTGGGCTATATAAAAAAAAAAATGCTGGTACTATGGTTGCCATAATTGCTACATAGAATTTATTAGCCATAACAATTGGACATTTGGAGAAACACAATACTTTTATAAAATATTTTCAGGCCATTTTACCAGCTATTCAAAATAGGTTCTGCCCCAGCCTATGGTCTTTCTTCTAAACAGTGAGGTCTGGATGTGAAATATTAAACAGTGGAAGCAGATGTTAGATTTGAATCATTTCTCCTAGTTTTTGGAAATCTGAATTCAAAATTCGTATTATTAGTTTCCATGAGGTTATTAAGCCAGCACCCGATTTCATGGCAAACGGTACCAGCTCGGTGAGTTCTTCACCCCCCCCCAGAATCGAGGAAGTCCTTCACTGTGTCAAGATTAGCAATCGCACAGGGCAAGGAAGGATTGCAACAAGGCTACAAACTCTTTAGCAATATGCTCAGCCCATCCGAATGGTGGGTTTATTCTTCTAATCCTCATCCCCTCCCCCTGCCCCCGATAGAAAAATGGCAAAATCTAAAATCAAACGTCCACATTAATCTCTTTCAGGTCACTTCCCCCCCCCCAAAAAAAAAAAAAAAAAATCAGGTTTAAGAAAACGAACATCTTAAATAAGAAATCACTTTTCAGCTACCGTGGAAAAACACATCTTTTACTCACAATCAATCACAGAGTTTCTTTGTTTTCTCCCTCCCCAAAAAACTCCCAACAACAACAAAAAAAAGTTAATACGTGATGCTCTTACCAAGGAAAGCCCAAACCGCTCCCGGATACACTAAAACAACCCAAACGGTGGCTAAAGTTCCCGTCTTTCCCCCCAAGTAAACTTTGCTTTTCTGGAGATGACGCCAACGTTCTTTCTTTCCCGATTAACAATAAATCCTCCCCCCCCACTCCAGTTTTATACGGTGATCTATTAACTGCACCCCCGTGTCCCCCCAAGTTAATTTCTAAGCTCCTCTAAGGGATGGACCTAGGAGATCAGCGCAGATTAAAAGACGACTGAAACCCAAGCCAGGCCCGTTCAGGACCATCACCAACCTAGGCTTTGTTAGTCCGCGCTTGGAAGAGCCGCGTTACTCCAACTTCCAGATCGCGCGTGAGCCGAAGTCTGCGAAAAGCCTGGCGTAAACTTTGCAGTTACTGCAACGTCTGCCCTAGACGTGCGGAAGCCGAGTTTCCGGTGCTGGTTGCTGCGCCGAGCAGATGTGGATTGCACCGCTGGAAAAAGGCCACAGCCCCCTTCCCACCAAAAGGCAGAGGAAGCGAAAACGGTCGAGGCTTCCCAATTCCAGCTGCAGTTTGGACTCCTGGGATCGGTCTCTTTCTGCTTCCCCAATTGCGTCTCGCTGACTTTTAGGATCGTGTTCTAGGCTTGTGTTGTGCCAGTCCAAGGCTGACAAACAACAAAGGGATGGTATGTTTTATTGGTCTAAAAAGTCATAGCTTTCAGAACTAACAACCTTTCCTGGGATCCAGAAAGTACAAGTGCAGTGGCGTACTTAGGGAATGTGGCACCCGGGGCCCATCATTTTTTTGACCCCCCCCCCCCCCATGTAAAAAAAATATTTTTTGTAATAACCATGAAACGGAATAAATGGTCAGACTAGAAACAGGCAGTGAAAATTTTCTTTTATTGAACCTCATATATGTAACCATTATTCCAACCATAACAAAAATTATGTCTGAATTGTCATGACATCAGAAGTACATATGGAGGAGTTGCAGGTGATGCTTGGGACAGTTCTGATTGGGTTAGTTCGGTTTTATGTGTTTTTTGAATAGAAGGGTTTTTATTTCTTTTTGAAGGTTTTGCAGTCTGTGGTCGATGTCAATTGGTTGCAGAGTTGGGGGTCGAGTGTTGCAGCTCGAATGGCTAGGAGGTTGTCGAACAGTTTTTTTCTTTTGACGATTTTGGTTGGAGGGTGCGTGAGTTCTCCTATGTCTGGTTGAGGTGTATTGAATTATTTAGCTGAAGAAATTAGTTACCCCCCCCCCCCATTCCACACACATTAATTCTCTTCCATTTTTGTTCCCATTATAAAAAACACTGATAAGTTCCCAGAAAAAAAAATACATTAAAATAAGAAGTGAAAACAAAGGCCCCTACAGATGAGAACATAACATAAGAATAGCCTAACTGGGTCAGACCAATGGTCCATCATGCCCAGTAGCCCATTCTCATGGTAGCCAATCCAGGTCACTAGTACCTGGTCAAAACCCAAAGAGTAGCAACATTCCATGCTACCGATCCAGGGCAAGCAGACACTTCCCCATGTCTTAATAACAGACTATGGACTTTTCCTCCAGGAATTTGTCCAAATCTTTCTTAAAACCAGCTACGCTATCTGCTTTTACCATAACTTCTGGCCACTTCATTTTTAAGTTTAGATCTTTCCTTTCAAACAGAGACCTTGCTAGATGTCAAATACAGCACAAGGTAACTTCACATGGACTTAGCTGTGCAGGAAATGTGAATCTCCTCATACATCCACCATATAGTGCAAAAATGTGCAAAGGTCTGTTTTTTTCTTTCAATCACTACATAGTCTAATGCCACACAAGCAGCGCTGTTACAAACATATTCTGAAGGTCAATGCTAAGGTTAACAAAGTTTCCTTCCTTGGACCACAAGGAGATACTGACAAACCACTTCAAGAGATCCCAAAATAACTACCCAGGCACAACACCCAAAGACCCATTCAGTGTGTGAACAAGTTGAGTGGAGTGGACTAACTGGGGGGTGGAAATGGGCCCGGAGTTTGCTCAGCAGAATTTCCCAGACCAGCTCTTCCTCTCAACACATTGACACGCTGCCACCACCACCACTAGGAACACCTCACTGGGTAGGCCAGCAATGCTTATAAACTTTATAAAACACATTATTATATTTTGTTATACAGCACATATTTTAACTGAACTCTCTGACATCCTCAGCCTTGCCGTTCACAAAAATAGAAGGAAGAAAAGTTCCCGTTTCCTGCTGTCTCATGTCCCCGGCCTATACAATATTTTTCTGCTGCAGACCCTTCAAAAGTCTGACCAAATCCTCATTTCACTTGCATTATAAAGAACTGAGGATGCCATATCTCCCCAATCCCAGGTCCTAAAGTCTAAGACAGTAGCGCAAACTAGTGCTGCTCGATTCAGGAAAAAAAATTTCGATTCAGCCTATTGAATTGGTTTTTCGATTCGATTTTCCTGCCCAATTGGGTGTTTTTTTCAAACATCCTGGTGGGTTTATTTTATACCTTTTTCACCCCTTTTGGCTTCTCCTAACCACACAGGCGCTGTGGTGTAAATAAAATAAAGAAACAAAAAGGACTTTTCCTCTCTGTTAAATCCTAGCTCACGTTTGCGGTCTAACACCAGCTCTGGCAGGGTACACATTTCAAATCTGACATATTGTAATCTCAAAACAGAAAATAAAATTAGTTTTTCTACCTTTTGTTGTCTGGTTATTTTTCAAATCTTGTTGGTCCAAGGTTCTGGTTGTCTTCTGATAACTTGCTTGCCAGGGTCTCCTTTTTTCTGCATGCTAACCATCCATCTGCAATCTCTGTCCTCCCCTTCCGTTTCCCTTCCCTCCCCAGGAGGTCTGGCATCTTTCCTTTTTTTTCGTCTCCCTCCACAGATCCACCTTTTCTTAACTACCCTTTCATCCGGCATATCTCCCTCCTTCCTCACCACCCCAGGGTCCACCATCTCTCCCTTTCTTTTCCCAACTACCCTCCTATCCAATATCTCTATCCCCCCACCTCCACACCATCCCTTGTGTCCAACTTCTCTCCCTTTCTGTTCCTTCCCTCCCTAAATCCCATGGTTCATCATCCCTTTCCCTCTCCTCTATTTTCAGACCCATTATTTCTTCCCCCCAAAGTCCGGCATATGCATGTCTCTTTGAACCCCCCTTCCCTCCGTGTACTTCTACATCAGGGCCCCCCTTCCCCTGAAGGCCAGTCCCCCCTAAAGGTCTGCATCCCACCCCAGAAGGCCTGCCTGCCTATCCCCCCCTTGAAGGCATGTCCCCCTGAAAGCCTGTCTCCCCCCATGAAGGCTTGCCCGCCTGTCCCCCTTGAAGGCATGTCCCCCCCGAAAGCCTGTCTCCCCCCATGAAGGCTTGTCCCCCCCCTTTAAGGCCTGCATCCCCCCTGGAGGCCTGTCTCCCTCCTGAATGCCTGCCTGCCCGCCCCACCCTGAAGGCCTGCTGCCCCCTCTCGAAGGACCGCTCGCCCCCCCCATCCTGAAGGGCTGCTCATCCCCCTGGCCTTCCTGCACCATTTACCATAGCGAAGCAGCCTGCAGCAAGATCGCGATGCCAGCGATCTTGCACTGCTTCGTGCTGTTTCCTCCACCACAGTCCCACCCCCTCCTCTGATGTCAGAGGAGAGGTGGGACTGCGGCGGAGGAAACAGCACCGAAGCAGCGCAAGATCGCTGGCATCGCGATCTTGCTGCAGGCTGCTTCGCTACGGTAAATGGTGCGGGGAGGCCAGGGAGGGGAAATCCGGACGCCAGATGCCAGGGGGGAGAACCGGACGTCGGGGGGTGGAGAGGGAACTGGACACCAATAACTTCAGGCTGGGAGCACCCCGTCAGGGCTTGCACCCAGGGCAGACTCCCCCCCCCCCCCCCCGTACACCGGTGTACAAGTGAAGCATGGTATGCATTCTGATCTGATGAGGGCATCTGTGGGGAACACAGGTCCCTGTACAAAACCTCAGTGTGGGGCCTCAAATGCATAAATATGTGGGAGGAAGGGGGAAATCCAGGGCCTTCACTTGTACAGTGATCATAAAGTGTTAGACTGTGGATATATATGGATCCTAGTGAGTTAAGAAACCCAGGCTTTGTTACCGTTTAGATCTTCTTATCTTTGCAAACTTAGATTTTCAGCTCTGACAAAGTAAATTAAAAAAAAAAAAAAAAAAAGAGAGAGAGAATGACTGCAGGTGGTGAATGATGCAATGCGTGTTTGCTGGTTGACTTATTGAGCCACGTTTTGAGTTAATTTGCACTGAAAAACAAGCATATCCAATGCCTTGATTAGCACAATTCTATTTTATCTACTTTAGTTTCACTGTTGTTACAATTACCTATAAATAACGTAAAGAACTTTAAATAAATAACTCTCAAATCTAATTTTTTGTTGGTTTTTGCAATGTTATAATTTCAATTATAATGTGCCATGAGAAACATTTGCTCCATTTAGTGGGCCAGAGCGAAAAAAATTTTGAGAGACACTGTATTAAAACATCTTAATAGATAGGATGGGAGCTTAGTCCATTTGGTCCTTTTGTCTACGCCCAAGGGCCTGCTTATTCTCTAATTTCAACGTTCTTGCCCGCTTTGTAAAATAATATATATATATATATATATGTTTTTTGTTGTTTTTTTTTTGGGGGGGGAGGGTTTAGTCTGGCGTGGCAGGGACAATGTCACATTTTCTACCACAGATTCCAAGGCATGATAACAAAAGATGGAAATAGACATGGGAGATGCCGTTCAAAACATTCCGGACAGGAAATTAACAGAGTAAGAGGACAGCTATCATTCTTGCTGACATGCTAGCTCTCATGACGATTCTTTGGGGGAGCAGAGAACGACTCAGCACGTCCCTGAACTCACTTTTATAATAGCAGCGGACCTATCTCATTTCAGTTGAGGCCTTTTTATCATAATAGGGCTCCAATCAGAGTAGCACACTTTGCTAATAATTTTCACTTATCTTCACACCAGGTATTAACTTACATTTTATTTGCATAGATTAGCTGTTAGACCCATATAATAAAGGATTTGCTGTCTCTGAAAAAAAAAAAAATCTAGAAACTAAACTAAACCTTAAGTTTGTATACTGCATCATCTCCATAAACATAGAGCTCAGCACAGTTTACAGGTAATTCAATAAATGAGGGAAGGAGATAATAAGAAATTAGAGGTTATGAAGAGGATAGCTAGATTTACATTTTAAATAGATAGCTTTACGTTTTGGAGAAAAGCCAGGTTTTCAGATGCTTTCAGAATAATTGGAATGAGCCTAGGTTCTGCAGGGGGGCAGGGAGGTTTTCCCAGTGTACTGTTGCATATTTTCCCTTTTTCTGCCTGTAGACTATGGGAGGTAGTCTGTGAAAAGGTAGGGTATGGGTGACCAGCTGACGATGTTCATATTAAGAGAAAAGGTGTAACTATATCAGATATACATGTGCATGGCAGAGATGTAGAGGCTGCTCGGTCCTCTCTTGGAAATACATCCTGCCAGACAAATTTTCAGGATCACTACACGAAAGATGCATGACTTCTTCTCATGCATATTTATTGGGGTGATCTTGAAAACCTGACTGGCTGGGTGTACAGGGGTTCACTTCCTTTCCTACCCTGGGGTTCTCAAGCCCTGCCTTGGGACAAACTCATCCAGGTCTATCTTCAGGGAAGCCGCAAGGAATATGCATGTGTTGCCTCACTGTAAGCAAATATGTCTTGTGCATATTCCTTGTGCCTAGCCTGAAAACCAGGCTGGCTGAGTGTGCTGAGAATGTTCATCATCATACCAGAACAGGGGTACTCGGTGCAGTCCTCAGGGCACATGTAGCCACTCAGGTTTTCATTTTGCATGCACTGCCCATGGAATCCAAATCTAGCTCCTGCATATTTATTTTAGGTATCCTGACTGGGGTGTAGATGCACTAAAAATGGCCATTAAGACCATGTGGGTCACTGTGGGCCAATTTTTTGTCCAATTTCTAAACAGTGGTCAATGCTAAAACAGCTTCCCATGCACATCTGTCAGACAGCTGCTGTAATGTAACCCCACCAGTCATTGGAAAACTGACTGACACACATGCAGAGCCGGTAGAATCATAGAAACATGGCAGATAAAGGCTAAATGGCTCAGCCAGTCTGCCCATCTGCAGTAACCATTCTCTCTTCCTCTCTTTAAGGGATCCTACCTGCCTATCCCAGACTTTCTTGAATTCAGACACAGTCTCTGTCTCCACTACCTCTTCCAGGAGATTGTTCCACACATCTACCACCCTTTCTGTAAAAAAGTATTTCCTTAGATTACTCTGGAGCCTAACACCTATCTTCATCCTATGCCCTCTCATTTCAGAGCTTCCTTTCAAATGAGAGACTTGACTCATGCACATTTTTACCAAGTAGGTATTTAAACATCTCTTTCATAACTCCCCTCTCCCGTCTTTCCTCCAAAGTATACATATTGAAATCTTCAAGTCTGCCCCATATGCCTTATGATGATCATGCACCATTTAATAGCCTTCTTCTGGACCAACTGCATCCTTTTTATATCTTTTTGAAGGTGCAGTCTCCAGCATTGCACACAATATTCTAAATGAGGTCTCACCAGTCTTATACAGGGGCATCAATACCTCCTTTTTCCTACTGCCCATATCTCTCTCTATGCACCACCCTAGTATCCATCTAGCTTTTACCGTCATCTTTTCAATCTGTTTAGCCACCTTAATATCATCACGTACAATCACACCCAAGTCCTGCTCATCTATCATGCACATAAGTTCTTCACTCCCTAAATTATACCCCGTTCCCTCAGCTGAGCGGCAGGGGAAATCCCTAAGCAGCCTCCTGCCGCTCAGCTGTTCAGGGCAAAAAGATTTTATAATAAAAAAAGGTAGTTGTGCATGTATTACCCATGTACAATATCTGTCCCCATAAAAAAAGTCACACCACCTCCCCACCACCACCATCACAAAAAAGAGGCAAGAGGGATACTCACTCCCTCCTGCCTTGAAAACATATTTTTAGAGCACCTGAGCCCCCCCCGCCCCACATGACCCAAATGGGAAAGCATTTATTGGAATCTTATCCAGATGTGTTCAGATATTTGAAGGGGGTGGGGCACTCAAATTGCAGCCTCCATTAAGCCTGCCTTTGATGTAGAATCTTATCCTGAAGGTCTTTGTAAGCCTCTATATAAGCCCAATCAAACCATAGAGACTGATTAAAGACAAAAGCCCCCACTGACACATTATTTACAGTGTGAATCAGCAAGGAATGATGAGGCAGCATATAAATAGGGCACTGCTGATTCCCCTCCCCCCAGTCCAGAAGAAGGGCTGTGAAAGAACTTCCAGCAAGGCAGAGATTGTCACTGGTAAGATGTTGCTGGAAATTGCTTACAAACTGGGGTTAAGGGAAACAAAGATAAATAGATAAGCACAGAGATTTATTTTATTTAAAGTATTCTAATCAGTTTTAGGGATAGTTTTTTTTTTCTGTTTCTGTTATTTTGGCCCACAGTGTCTTAGACCATGTCCCTTGTATCCCAGGATACAGTGGGAAGGAGGTCTAAGGCCCACCATTTTGAAGAATAAGCATCCCTCTGGCCAGCCTTTCTTCAACAGTTATCGGGGTGTCAGGGTGAGCTTAGAAGTGTCAGGGTCAAGGTTGGATGGGTGTCAGGGGTTGAGGGTGTGTATCAGGGTTCTGGGAGGGTGGCGGCAGGAGGAAGTGGGCATCCTTCCTGCTGGGCGACAAGGGGGGCATCAGCAGGAGGGAGTTGCCATCCCTCCTGCCGGTGACGTTTGGGGTGGGGGTGGGGGGTGGTGTCGGGATCACGGGCCATAGGCAAGATTTTGGGGACAGGCACATGATTCGATTTCATTCATTCATGTGGGTCATTTATAAGTTGTCTGATCTATGAACCATTGAAAATTCCTACCTTCAGTTTTTCCATGGTAAGTCCAAGTAACATATGCGCTATGGGGCTCATAATTGAAACTTAAACATGTCTAAAAACCTGCCCAAGTTGGCACTTAAGATTACCTAAAAAAACAGGTCTTCCAAGTGCCGATAATCAAACAGACTTTCTGGGCGTATCCAGGGACTTTTTAGGCCTCTGAATGCCGCTCTGCGCTCAGAGCTAAAAGGGGCATATCTGGAGGAGTAGTTAGGGCGGTATTTGGGCAGGATGTGGGCTGACGTAGACTTAGTTATTCTGCAGGGATAATCGAATGTTTCATGAGACTTCCTGGAGGAAACTTATATGTTTGTGAGTTAAATGATGTAAAAGCAGTTATAAGTTGCAAAAAGGTATCCAAAGTGACTAGATAGCCACTGCAGAGAAGACCCCCACACACTCCCCCAGTGATCACTGACCCCCTCACATTGCCACAAATATCACAATAAAAATACAAATACCTGTCTCTGAAACATTAGCACCTGCTATAGGAAAGCCTAGTAGAGCTGCATACAGGTGTCTTAAGTAGCCTGGGGGGGGGGGGGGTGGGCTAGTGAACCATAGAGGACCCAGGCCCCTCTAACCACTACATTCATGGTGGAAAATGTGAGCCCACCAAAAATCTCCCAAACCCTACTATACTGCTATATAGGTGGCACCTACAGCCATAACCTATTGTTTAGTAATGTTAATTATCCCAGGACAAGCAGGCAGCATATTCTTTACGCATGGGTGACGTCACCGACGGAGCCCACGGTACGGACCTTTTTACTAGAAAGTTCTAGTTGGCCGCACCGCGCGTGCGCGAGTGCCTTCCCGCCCGACGGAGGAGTGCGTGGTCCCCAGTTTCTTCGTTTCCGCGGAGCGAAGAAGACGTGCGTTTTTCAACTCCGATTGAAATCCTCTTTTTGCCTTCCCGCTCGCGTTCTTTTTTTGTTTTATTTACCTTCGGGTACTTTTTTCTTTCATTTCCAAAAAAAAAAAAAAAAATATATTTTCTTTTTGTTTCGTTTTTTGTTCTTGCCCCGGCGGGGCCTGTTGTCACGATCCAGGCCTCGGGGTTTGATTTTGCGGAGGCCGTGTTTCCATTCATGCCCCCGCAACCCGGTTTTAAGAAGTGCCAGCGGTGTGCACGCCCGATCTCCCTCACTGACCCACACAATTGGTGTTTACAGTGCTTGGGACCGGAGCATCGGGCGGACTCCTGCACCCGCTGTGCCACTCTTAAAAAACGCACTTTGAAGAATCGCCAAATCCAGCAAAGTCTGCTGTTCGGCACCGGCCCGACTATGGACTCGACTTCTTCAACTGCGGCACCGTCGAAGTCGGCACCGACCACCTCGACACCGCCTGAAATTACATCGGCGCCACCGGCGCCAGGTAAGCCGGCTAAGAAGCCTTCCACCCTTGAGCGCCCTCCCAACTCGGTGGCGACACCGGCTCTTTCGGCTCCACGCCGAACTAAAAAGCGCTCCGCTCCGATATCGGTGAGTGCCTCGTCATCGGCCTCCTCATCGCCGGAGCGTAGAGCGGCACCCATGGAACCAAAGCAGAAAAAAGTGGTTCCGGTGCCACCCCTGGATGACCGCATTGCGACCATCCTCCAGGATAAGTTGCAGGAACAACTCCAAAAGCAACTTAAGCAGCTCTTGCCCTCTATCCTGGCACCGCTGCTTTCGGTACCAGACCGGCCCGAGCCCCACACCGTCCAACCGGTATCCACGCCATCGGTACCTATGGACTCCTCCATGCCCATTCTCTCGGCACCGCATATCCATGCCCATGCCGAGACCGTCGCCCTGACGACAACCGATCCTCCTCGGGACCGAGCGGAACACCGGTCTTCCCGCGAACCTGACCGGCACCGTTCTTCCCGGGACCGAGACAGACACAGGTCTTCATCTCCCGGTACCGTCTCGGTACGTTCAGACAAGTCTCGGTCTAAAACTCATCACACCGAGCCTTCCACTCCAGTCTCTCGGCATGCACACACCGATGTCAGAGACCCGGACCTCTGGGAAGAATCTCCCCTCGGTACCGAGGAGGATGCATCGTCGTCGGACGAAGAGCCCTCGGCCCCCGATACCACATCTAAACCTGAGCAATCTTCTTTTTCAAAATTCCTAAGAGAGTTATCGGGGGCCTTATCTTTGCCTCTGGAATCTGACTCCAAGAAGTCACAAGCTTTCCTGGAGGCATTAGATTTCGATCAACCTCCCAAGGAGTTCCTGAAGTTACCCGTGCATGACATCCTACGGGAAACTTTTTATAAAAATTGGGAAAATCCACTAACTGTCCCTGGGGCACCCCGTAAACTGGATAGCCTTTACAGGGTTATTCCAATCCCGGGATTTGATAAACCCCAGCTGCCCCATGAATCTCTCCTGGTTGAGTCCACTTTAAAAAAGACTCAAGGCTCCAGTGTATATGCCTCTACCCCTCCTGGCAGGGAGGGCAAAACTATGGACAAGTTTGGCAAGCGGCTCTACCAGAATGCCATGCTTGCCAACAGGGCAAACAATTACTCTTTCCATTTTTCATTCTACCTGAAACATCTGGTGATGCAACTCTCCGCCATGCAAAAGTACATGCCGGAGCACAAGGTCCCACTATTCCAGCAGCACATCTCCAGCCTGCTTCAACTAAGAAAATTTATGGTGCGCTCTATCTATGACTCCTTTGAGCTCACCTCCCGTGCATCTGCCATCGCTGTGGCCATGCGCCGCCTGGCCTGGCTCAGGGTCTCTGATCTGGATGTCAACCATCAGGACCGACTAGCCAACGCTCCATGTATGGGAGACGAATTGTTCGGAGAGTCTCTGGATACCACCACACAAAAACTCTCCGCCCATGAGACCAGATGGGATACTCTCATTAAACCAAAGAAGAAGGCCCCTCCAGCTCGGCCTTACAAACCACAGTCTTCATACCAGCGCAGGTTCTCCGCTAGGCCGCTTAACCCACCTTCACAGCAACCTAGGCGGGCTCGCCAACACCAACACAACCAGGCTCGTGCACAGTCTAATCAACCTGCCAAGCCTCTTCCTCCTGCCAAACCTTCTCAGCCCTTTTGACTCCTCTCTCCAGGGCTTAGCCAGTCTTCCACCCTCATTGCCTCTTCCTCAACCAATCGGAGGCAGGCTCCACATTTTTCTCAGCCGTTGGGAGGTCATCACATCAGACCAGTGGGTCCTCAACATCATCCGCCACGGCTACTCTCTCAACTTCCAGACTCTTCCACCAGACAATCCTCCCGTCGAGTCTGCTTCTCTTCCAACTCAAACCCCCCTCCTCCTGAGGGAGGTCCAATCCCTCCTTCTCCTCAATGCCATCGAAGAAGTACCTCTGGAACAAAGAGGCCGGGGATTCTACTCCCGCTACTTTCTGGTTCCAAAAAAGACAGGAGACCTACGTCCCATTCTCGATCTCAGGGACCTCAACAAATGTCTTGTCAAGGAGAAGTTCAGAATGCTCTCCCTTGCCACGCTTTACCCTCATCTCTCTCAGAACGACTGGCTATGTTCCCTGGACCTCAAAGAGGCCTACACTCACATACCAATCAATCCAGCTTTCCGTCGCTACCTACGATTCCAGGTGCACCATCGCCATTATCAGTACAAAGTGCTACCTTTTGGCCTCGCTTCATCACCCAGGGTGTTCACCAAATGCCTCATTGTGGCGGCGGCCTTCCTCAGGTCTCACCACCTCCAGGTGTTTCCCTACTTGGACGATTGGTTGGTGAAAGCACCTACCTCTCCACTTGTGCTACAAGCCACCCATCATACCATCTCTCTCCTCCACCTTCTGGGGTTCGAGATCAACTACCCCAAGTCGCATCTGCTTCCCACACAGCGCCTTCAGTTCATCGGAGCAGTTCTCGACACCACACTAATGAGGGCGTTTCTCCCCTCCGACCGTCAGCGGAACCTGCTCCGCCTGTGTCGTCAGGTGCTCCTTCATCACTCCATTTCTGCCAGACATATGATGGTCCTCCTGGGCCACATGGCCTCGACGGTACATGTGCTTCCCCTGGCACGACTCCACCTCAGAACACCTCAATGGACTCTGGCCAACCAGTGGTCACAGACCTCGAATCTTCTTTCTCATCCCATCTCTGTGACATCGTCTCTTCAGCGATCTCTACAATGGTGGTTGGACTCCTCAAATCTTTCCAGGGGCCTTCTTTTTCATCTGCCCCCGCATTCCATGATCATCACCACGGATGCCTCCCCTTATGCATGGGGAGCTCACCTGGGAGACCTACGCACCCAAGGTCTTTGGACCCCACAGGAGCGTCGATATCACATCAATTTCCTGGAACTCCGAGCTATGTTCTATGCTCTCAAGGCCTTCCAGCACCTTCTTTGCCCTCAGGTTCTGCTCCTGTGCACGGACAACCAAGTTGCCATGTACTACATCAACAAACAGGGCGGCACCGGATCTCGCCTCCTTTGTCAGGAGGCTCTTCGCATTTGGACCTGGGCCACGGCCCGCAGTCTCTTCCTCAAGGCGGTCTACATCCAGGGCGAACAGAACTCCCTGGCCGACAATCTCAGCCGCATCCTTCAACCTCACGAGTGGACTTTGGATCCTCCCACGCTCCACTCCATCTTTGCTCGCTGGGGCACTCCGCAGATGGACCTATTCGCAGCTCCTCACAACCATCAGCTGCCCCAGTTCTGCTCCAGACTCTTCTCTCCTCATCGTCTGGCCCCGGATGCATTCCTTCTCGACTGGACGGATCGGTTCCTCTATGCCTTTCCTCCTCTACCTCTGATGTTGCGGACTTTATCCAAACTCCGCAGGGACGGAGCCACCATGATCCTCATAGCTCCCCGGTGGCCTCGTCAACACTGGTTCTCCCTTCTACTTCAACTCAGCTCCAGGGAGCCCATTCCTCTACCTGTGTTTCCTACTCTGCTTACACAGCAACATCAGTCTCTACTACATCCCAATCTGTCTTCCCTCCACCTGACAGCTTGGTTTCTCTCGGGCTGACCTCTTCTGGAAATCTGTCTCAGCCTGTCCGTCTCATTTTGGACGCCTCCAGGAAACCGGCCACCCTCCAATGTTACCATCAGAAGTGGACCAGGTTCTCCTCTTGGTGCCTCCGTCATCACCACAACCCCACCTCCTTAGCGGTGGAACCTGTTCTGGACTACTTGCTCTCCCTGTCCAACGCAGGCCTCAAGTCTACCTCAATCAGAGTCCATCTCAGTGCCATCACGGCATTTCATTAGCCTGTCCTAGGAAAACCTCTCACGGCTCACCCTCTGGTTTCCCGATTCATGAGGGGCCTCTTCAACATCAAACCACCTCTGAAGCCTCCTCCGGTCGTCTGGGACCTGAATGTGGTTTTGTCTGCCCTCATGAAACCTCCCTTTGAGCCACTTGCCACAACTTCGCTCAAATTTCTGACATGGAAGGTTCTTTTCCTCATTGCCATCACCTCTGCCAGGAGGGTTAGTGAGCTTCATGCACTGGTTGCCGATCCACCGTTCACTATTTTTCACCATGACAAGGTGGTTCTGCGCACCCATCCAAAGTTCCTTCCAAAAGTGGTCTCAGCCTTTCACCTCAACCAGTCCATTGTCTTGCCTGTGTTCTTCCCGAAACCCCATTCACATCCCGGAGAACAGGCATTGCACAGTCTTGACTGCAAGCGTGCCCTGGCTTACTATCTCGATCGTACAAGGGCTCACCGCTTGTCCCCTCAGCTCTTCCTGACCTTCGACCCGAATCGTTTGGGTCGACCGGTCTCTAAACGGACGCTATCCAACTGGCTTGCAGCTTGCATCGCGTTCTGTTACGCTCGGGCCGGTCTGTCACTAGACGGTGCTGTCACGGCCCACAGGGTAAGAGCTATGGCCGCTTCTGTTGCTTTCCTCCGTTCCACACCCATTGAGGAAATCTGCAAGGCGGCCACCTGGTCCTCAGTTCACACATTCACTACTCACTACTGTCTGGATGCTTTCTCCAGACGGGATGGGCACTTCGGCCAATCTGTACTTCAGAATTTATTTTCCTAATGGCCAACCATCCCTCCTCCCTCTTTTTTAGCTTGGAGGTCACCCATGCGTAAAGAATATGCTGCCTGCTTGTCCTGGGATAAAGCACAGTTACTTACCGTAACAGGTGTTATCCAGGGACAGCAGGCAGATATTCTTACGTCCCACCCTCCTCCCCGGGTTGGCTTCTTAGCTGGCTTATACTAACTGGGGACCACGCACTCCTCCGTCGGGCGGGAAGGCACTCGCGCACGCGCGGTGCGGCCAACTAGAACTTTCTAGTAAAAAGGTCCGTACCGTGGGCTCCGTCGGTGACGTCACCCATGCGTAAAGAATATCTGCCTGCTGTCCCTGGATAACACCTGTTACGGTAAGTAACTGTGCTTTTTTATCATAATAATTTTATTTATTAATTGTATGGACTGTTTTGTTCCCTAACATATGTAAATTTTAAGTGTACACCGCTTAGAAATTTGTTTAAGCGGTTAATCAAGTCATCTAATAAACTTGAAAACTTGAAGGGCTATTGGGGTTGTAGACAGGTGAATATAGTGGGTTTTGGGGGGCACACCATAATCTATAAGGGAGTTCTGGTGAGATGGTTGTGGCACCCTATTTGTGAAGTTCACAGCAGTGCCCTGTAAGGTGCCCCATGGCTCTGTTGCCATGTCTGGATGGCCATTCCATCACAATGCTGGCCCTTCCCACATCCAAATGGTCTTCTGGGCATTTGGGACATAGATGAATTTTTGGTCAAAAATGTGGTACAAAGATAGATGTACTGGCAGTCTGGACAATCAATGGCCTGGATGTCCAGATAGACTATTTAAAAAAAAAAAAAAAAAAATTATAGACATATTTTTCAAGAATGGACATTTTTCCACTGCAGACTTTGGCCGTCTAGCGCCATACATCCAAATCGAACTTAAGACGTTTCTTTTGATTATGTCCCTCCATGTATTCAATGCACAAACTGTCTTTTCAACCTTTACAAATTGTTTCATCAGGCCTAGCTTTATATGTAGTGGTGGCAGTACAATTCTCGCTCATGCTACCAAAGGTTCATTGATTACATTTTGTCTTCCAACCACCATATATTCCTTCAGAGGCCAATCTTTTGTTTTGCACAATGTTCATGTTTGGCTCTACTATCCCATAACCATATATAAAACTAGAGCTGATGCAATCTATCTAATGCAATTTTTGAATCAGTGCCCCAAATAATTCCAGGAATAGGTCAAAACCCAAGGCCCCGGAGGAAGTGACAACACAGCCCGAGATGACAACTTAATTTGAGTGCTCCGTTGTAGCTGCTCAATAAACTATTAAACTCATTACCTGCGCAGGAAGTGAGAGAGCTTGCTTGGTGGTGTATGGGCACCTGAAGATGGCCACACAGAAAAAGTTGGACAAGTTCTGTTTTCTGACTAAGACAGGGAAAAAATCAAAACCAGCGCCTGGGCCTCCTCCGGCAGATAAGGGAAAACAGATGGTGGCTACCTCATTGGGGTCGGAGGACAAAGGCTGGCGGGAGCTGTGGGGGATGGAGCCTTGGCCTCTACATCGGTAGTGCCCCCTTGGATTCAAGAGCTCAAGCAGGAGATGGGGGTATGCCAGGATGTCAAATCGGCGATGGCGGAGATTAAGGCAGAGGTGCGGGAGTTGGGCACCTGCGTAGTGGCCTCCGAGGATCAGGTGGCCAAGATGGCGGCGGAAACCTGGCTTTTCTCAAAAACCTAACACTCCCTCCCCTTCTAACATCCTAGCCCTCTAACATTCTTCATTCCTCCGATCTTCATCTAGCCCTTTCCTTGGAGTTCCTTTCTCATTACAATTCCTGTAAACCGTGCTGAGCTCCACGACTATGGAGATGGTGCGATATACAAACCCAAGGTTTAGTTTAGATTAGGTGGCCGAACAAAAACTGTCTGTGAGTTTTCACGGACTCTCTCCTTAAAGAGTTACAAGCACATGTGGAGGATTTAGAGAATAGATCCAGGAGGTGCAATATCCGGTTTAAGGGGATTCCTGAATCGGAGGAATATCACGCTTGTGAGGCAGTGGTGTGTGACATATGTGGCTCTTTATTGGGGATGGACGATGCGGCAGACAGAGAACAGCTTTATGTTCAAATAGCGCATCACAGTTTGGGATCCCCTAGAGGAGCTAATGTGCCGGACATAATTGCCTGTTTTGGAGACTATGGTACTAAAAAGCGCATTTTGGCAAAAGCGAGGGGGTCTCTGGAATGGTGCTGGAAAGGAATCCGGGTGGGCATATTCCAAGATTTGGCCTGAACCACGCTCAAGTGACAAGCTTTCCGTGAGGTGACACGTTTGCTGAAGACTGAGGGACACCGGTATCGCTGGTTGTATCCTTTTGGTATTTGGCTTACCATCAACGGGAAATCTAAGAAAGTGTAAACTGTGAAGGAGGCGTGGAAGGTGTTGAAAGAATTGGGGTGTCATAAAATCCTGGAACCAGAGCAAGGGCCATCAACCTCTACCATCTTTTGAATGGATTGGGATCTGGGCTACTAAGTTGGATTCTTGTTGTGGTTCCTGCAGGTTGATTGCTGGACTGGACTGTAGCATTTTTTCTCTGTCTTTTTAGCTGGGATGGTGAATTGGATTTGTGTGAAAGTGGAGAGGGGGATGGTGAGAGTTTGCTGGATATGTGTTGGGTGAATGAGTATGAATGAGTCTTGGGAGCATTCGTGGTGGAAGCTCATTTCCTACCAGTATGACTGGTCATGGAAGAATGCAACCAGTATTGGCTTGGGGGGAGGAGGGGGTGGTCCCTGGGGGACAGGGGGATCCACTGATGCTAACTCTGCTGGGGGTCTTGGAACGTGAATGGCCTTAATAACCCAGGGAAGCGTAGCATTGTATTGAAGAAGTCCTGCGTCTGCAATGGGATGTCACATTGTTACAAGAGACCCATTTGAGGGGAAGGGATTCTCATTTGTTGAGACATCCTGGGTTTGACCGGGTACTTACACACCAAGCGGGAGGGGGACATAAAAAAGGGGGGGCTGGCGATTCTGATACATAGAGAAGTAGTTCTGGGAATAGATGAGGAATACTGGGACAAGGAGGGTCGGTGTTTGGCTATATCGGGCTCTTATCAGGGGAAGTATTTTACTAATGTAAATATCTATGGTCCCAATTCACAACAGGCTGCTTATTACAAATCTCTGGTTATGCCTCTTTTAAAGTTTGTGAGGGGGGTAGCTTTTTGGTGGGGGACTTTAATGTCACGCCCAATAACCATTTGGATCATTCTAAGGGGGCAGGGTGGTAATGGCTATAATAAGACACATAGGAAAGCCTTTTTGGATTTAATGTTTAAATTGAATCTTTTTGATTGTTGAACTACCCATGCTATACAGTGGAATTATACTTTTTATTCTCATGCTACCCATAGTTATACGCATTTAGATGGAATTTGGGTCCATAGGAATTTGTGGGGGGAGCTGGGGCAGGCAGAAATTGAGGCTATCCAGATCTCTGATCACGCTCCGGTGTGGGTGTCTTGGAAGGGGTTTGGTAAGCCTAAGGGGGCTTACTTTTTGGAGACTTAATGAATCTTTACTGGGGGATCCTAAGGTGATTGAGGAGGTTCCATTTTCTATCACTTTTTTTTGAAGGGAATAATATGGGGGATGTGAGTGACGGGATCCTCTGGGATGCCCTGAAGGCTGTCATGAGGGGTTTTTTGATTAAATTGGGGGGGGGGGAAGTAAAAAGAGGAACAGAGATGAGCGGACCCTGTATTTGCGGAAAGAGTTAGTGCGTCTGGACTTACAGCATAAGGATACTTTAGATCCTGGGGTAGTATATCAACTGAGGGCTTTACAATAGGAATTACAGAAGTTCCAGTTGGAAGATGTGGCTTTTTATGAGAGCTCGATTGAAGCAGAGTCTTTTTGAATATGGAAATAAATCTGGGGCTCAACTGGCTAGATTCCTTTGCAAGCGCAGATCTGTAACTATGATCCAGGAAATTAAGGGGAGTGGAGGAAGGGTTTATCGTACAGATTCTGAGATACAGGCCTGCTTTTTGGCTTATTATGGTGATCTGTATAAGGTGGGCACTCAGCCCTTGGGGGACTCTTGGAGCTTTTTTGGATGGTTTGCCATTACCACAGCTGTCCCAGATGGAGCAAGAAAGATTGGATGAACCAGTCTCGGAATCCGAAGTGCTGGGGGTGATTCAAGGCTTGAAGCCTGGAAAGGCGCCTGGGTTGGATGGGTATACTAGCCTGTTTTATAAAAAGTTTCAGGATATCCTTGGTGCTCTGTTGGTTCGGGTAACAAATGGGGTTTGGGAAGGCAACACTTTTCTGGGATAAATGGAGGATGCAGGAATAACTGTCCTGCCCAAGCTGGGGAGGGATGTGACCAGTTGCGGGGCCTATAGACCTATTTCACTTTTAAATGTGGATGTTAAGATCATTGCGAAGGTGTTGGCCCTGCGGTCGGCTCGCGTCCTGTCACAGCTTGTCCATGTAGATCAAGCGGGGTTTGTACCTAGGTGCCAGGTACGTGATAATGTGTGACATATCTTGCATGTGATGTGGGAGGCCCAGTGCCTTCAGGGGGGGATGGCAGTGTTGGCAATTGACGCGGAGAAAGCATCCATCCTTTTGTCAATGGGTTATAGCCTTATATACATAAGAACATAAGAAATGCCTTCACCGGATCAGACCATAGGTCCATCTAGTCTGGCGACCTGCACACGCGGGGGCTACGTAGGTGTTCCCTGATGAAGACCTTGTTTACTTGTATCCCTCAATGTGATTTGTAAGAAGGTGTGCATCCAACTTGCCCTTAAATCCTAGAATGATCTCCATCACAATCTCCTCTGGAGAGCATTCCAAGCGTCCACCACTCGCTGTGTGAAACAGAACTTCCTGACATTTGTTCTGGGCCTGTTGCCCCTCAAGTTTCAGTCCATGACCTCTTGTCCGAATCACATTCGACAATGTGAATAACGATGTTTCTTGCTCTGTTTTATCAAATCCTTTTAGTATTTTAAAAGTTTCTATCATATCCTCTCGTAGTTTTCTCTTCTCAAGGGTGAACAATCCCAGTTTTCCAAGGCGTTCTTTGTAGCTCAAATTCTCCATGCCTTTTACTAGCTTCGTGGTTCGCCTTTGCACCCTTTCCAGCAGGGTTATATCCTTCATTAGGTAGGGAGATCAGTGTTGGATACAGTCCTGACCATTGCTCTGTAAAACGGCATTATGACATTCGCCGATCTACTCGTGATTCCCTTTTTTATCATGCCCAACATCCTGTTTGCTTTCTTTGCCGCCGCTGCACATTGAGCTGAGGGCTAGTATTAAGATTAATGGGTCATACAAAGATTTTTTTTTAATTGGAAGGGGGACTCGGCAGGGGTGTCCGTTGTCCCCTATGCTCTTTGAATTATCCATCGAACCTTTAGCGGCTGCGATTCGATCACATCCTGGTTTGCAGGGGGTCCAGGTGGTGACTCGACCATTGCATTGCATTATTTGCTGATGACATTTTGTTGTTATATTTTGTATATTAGAGATCCGGAGGATACACTTCCCACTCTTTTGGATATTTTTCATCTTTATGGGGGTTTGGTAGGGTTCAAGTTTAACATGGATAAGATGGAGTTGATGGGTGTTAATGTGGAAGAAGGGGTAGAAAGAAGGATTCAACATGGCTTTCCTTTTCATTTGGCGGGGCAAAACTTTGGTATTTGGGGATTCAGATTACCAGGGATTTGGCACAACTTTATCCGGCTAATTATGGCCCTTTGTTGGCGTACAGGGATCTCCAGTAGTGGAGTGGGTTGTGGTTGTCATGGTGGGGCCGTATAGCAATGTTGAAAATGAATATTCTCCCCAGGCTATTTTTATTTCAAACACTTCCTATTCCAATTCCCCAGGGGATATTGGTGGGATTGCAAGAACATTTTTTCAGTTTATTTGGGACGTAAGGCTTCTCGGTTGTAGGAATGGCCCACAACGGAAACACACACACGCAGTCTTAAGAGTCAGGAAGGAGGCGCTGGCAGGGGCTAGCTCAGAGTCCCTTTTTATTATGCTTCTAAGCTAATGACATCATAGTAACTCCCTCATTTACACATCTCATGATTGGTGGGTACAAAGGTACATGGTTTTACATTGGTGGATACAAAGATAGGTACATGCTTATGCATCATGATCACCCTCCCTTTACCTCGTGCTTTTGCCTCATGATCATCCTCCAACTCAGCACTTAGACAAGGGCCTGATCAACACGTGGACAGAGCCTGAGTTTTTGCACGTCCTCAAGGCCTGTCAGCTGATGTCCTTTCCTAATAAGGACTGCTCAAATAAGATAAGCATGTGACAGTCCAAAGGTTATAATGCATACTCCTTAAGCTATCTTAATTAGTCTTAAGCTCAGGGCCTGCACGTAGGCAGAGTCTGATTGCTGCCCATATAAGGGATAAGGGTAAACGTGTCAGGTTAATATGTGACAAGATGCTAGCATTTTCCTTTACTTAGAAGGGCTGTATGGCAAGAAGGGAGAGGAATGGGAATAATTCATAATTCGCCACAGGGGCGTCCCTACACTAGGTTAACAAAACAAGTTATGTGTGCCCCTAGAGAACATGGTGGGAGAGTTGTAACGAATCTTCTCTGATATTACCAGGCAGCTCAACTTAGATTTATTTTGGATTGGTCTTTTGAGGGGAATAATCTGGGGGCTGCAGATGGAGCAATTTTGGGTTGGGCAGCAGCCTTTGCGGGACTGGATGTGGGGATCCTTGTCTACAGGGGCTAGGTTGCGGGGGATGGAGAATCCCTTTCTTAATCACCTTATCGTATTGTGGGGTAAAATGAGGAGGCAGTGGGGATGGGGGGTGGAGACATCGACTTTGGCTGCTATACGCAGAGAACCCACCTTTGTATTTGGGTAGTACTTCAGGGGTATTTGCTAGGTGGGAGAAGCTGGGTATTCGGGTATTTTGGGATGTACTCCAGGGCCATGCAGATGCGATATTTTTTGCCACCTTGGGATTTTTTCCAATATTTACAACTTCGCCATTATATACAGGCCCAGGGGTGGTTGGCGGATTCCCAGGGGTCTAGGGAACATCTGGAGAATTTTTGGTTATTGTTGGGTAGGGTATCCCGTCCCATTTTCGTTTTGTATTCTTTTCTTCGGGGCTGGACTAAACCCATTTAGTCATTTAGGAGTAAGTGGGAAGCAGATCTAGGGTCTCCCCTGACCGAGGGACAATGGGGCATAATTTGTTCTGAAATCCGAAAAGCGTCTGTGTGTGTTGGTTCAGGAACATGCATACAAGATTGTATCTCGCTGGTATTATACCCCTGACTATCTCCATGTTATGTTTCCTACTGTACCTGATGTTTGTTGGAGATGTGGGGGGTACCTTTTTCCATGTATGGTGGACTTGTGCTAGGGTTGGACCATATTGGGCTATGATTACTAGATACTTGACTGACTGGTTGGGGGAGATGGTACAACTCACACCTCAGACTTGTTTATTGGGACTTACAAATTTGAGAACTGTATGGTGGTGCAGAAAATTATTGCACATAGGGTTGTCTGCAGCCAAATGTTTGCTAGCTTCTTATTGGAAAAGGGAACGGTACCATCTGAAGGGGAATGGAGGGACTGGGTGGGTCACTTACTTCATATGGAATGTGTAATAGCTAAACAACATGGTTATTTTGATGTACATCAACGCAATTGGGCTTTGCTTTTTGGAAAACTTAAGGGCTGACTGTTAGTGGATTTTTGGGTTGGTTTAGGGATGGAAGGGTGTGTGGATAGTATATTTATGGGTGGGGAGATTGGTGGGATCTCTGGATGTCCATAGGGAGAAGGGGGGGCTGGAGGAGTTCTGAGGGGTACTGTGTGCAATATTGTTTCTTTACTTGTGCAGTGCTGACCCATGTTGGATGTATGTGCTGGGCTTTGTATAGTGGATTGGACCTTGTGAGTTGTCTTTGTTTATTGTATGATGGTCCTGCCTTTACTGCTTTGATGTTGGTTTTATTTCAATAAAAATTTATTGATACAAAAACAAAAAAACCCAAGGCCCCAAGAAATTTGTTTTGTTTGGCCTGTGTAATTATAAACAATGTCCTGTCTTCTAGCTTAAACATCTTTTAGTATAGGGCAGGAAACAGAGGGTTGGAGTCAAGGGCCAATACTCAGATTGGCAATGGGTCACGAGCGGAGTTCCGCAGGGGTCGGTGCTGGGACCTCTACTATTCAATATATTTATTAACGATCTGGAAACGGGGACAAAATGTGAGGTTATCAAATTTGCTGATGACACCAAACTCTGCAGCAGGGTTAGAAACACGGAAGACTGTGAAGACCTACAAAAGGACCTAACGAGACTGGAAGACTGGGCAAAAAAGTGGCAAATGAGTTTTAAAGTGGAGAAATGCAAGGTCATGCATGTAGGGAAAAAGAACCCGATGTTCAACTACAAAATGGGGGGAACACTGCTAGGGGTGAGTAACCTGGAAAGGGACTTGGGGGTGATGGTCGACTCATCACTGAAACCATAGGCGCAATGTGCGACAGCCTCAAAGAAAGCAAACAGAATGCTGGGCATCATCAAAAAGGGTATCACAACCCGGACGAAGGAAGTCATCATGCCGCTGTATCGCGCAATGGTGCGCCCGCACCTGGAGTACTGTGTTCAATACTGGTCGCCATACCTCAAGAAGGACATGGCGGTACTCGAGGGAGTGCAGAGGAGGGCGACTAAGCTGATAAAAGGTATGGAAAATTTTCCATACGCTGACAGGTTAAAAATGCTGGGGCTGTTCTCCCTGGAGAAGAGGAGACTTAGAGGGGACATGATAGAAACCTTCAAAATCCTTAAGGGCATAGAGAGAGTAAATAAGGACAGATTCTTCAAACTGAGGGGAGCCACAAGCACTAGGGGTCACTCAGAGAAATTGAAAGGGGACAGGTTTAGAACAAATGCTAGAAAATTCTTTTTTATGCAGAGGGTGGTAGACACATGGAACGCGCTTCTGGAGGAAGTGATAGGCCAGAACTCTGTACAGGGGTTCAAGAAGGGTTTGGATAGGTTCCTGGAGGATAAAGGGATAGAGGGGTACAGATAGAACTTGAGGTAGGTTATAAAAGTGGTCAGAAACCACTTCACAGGTCGCAGACCTGATGGGCCGCCGCGGGAGCGGACCGCTGGGCGAGATGGACCTCGGTCTGACCCAGTGGAGGCAACTTCTTATGTTCTTATGTTATGTATAATGTCAATAAAAGCACTATTACTTCTGGTGTGAATGCCACAGACCAAGAGTGAGACAGCTGCAGCCCACCATTTAATTTTATGGGGCCTGTGAGACTATGGAACATATACCATATTTTTCGCTCTATAAGATGCAATTTTTTCCCCCCAAAAAATTGGTTGGAAATAAGGGTGCGTCTTATAGAGCGAACACCCGCCCGCCCACCCCCCGCCCCTAATTCCTTCGGCAGTCCAGTGCTGTAGGGCAGGAGCTTTCAGCCTCCTGCCCTTTCCTCCGGCTGACTCCCTCTATATAGAAACCACTATTTACAAGCTTACCCTCAGCACCGCTCCACGCCGGCACAGAAGAGTTGCTGAAGCATGTATCTTCAGCTCTCTGATTTCGGCAATGGTGGGGAAGGCAGCATAAAACCACCACAGCAGACAAAAAAAAGTTTTCAGCTGCAGAAAAGGGAGAAGGACCTCTGACAGTGCAGAGGATAAATACTGCCACTGCCCTGCTTGAAACATGAGGACTCCCGTCAACTTCGGGACTGGGAAAGAGCCGGGGAAGCAGCAACATGTCTCTTCAGGGCCCTTCCTCCGGCTGACTCCCTCCTGCCCTTTCCTCCAGCTGACTCCTGCTCGCACCTACCTTCTGCACTGCTTTGACTCTGATGCAGCGTCAGAGTCAAAGTGGTGCAGAAGGCAGGTGCAAGCGTTTTGCTTCTAGCCTTGTCCTATGCCACAGGAGTCAACTGGAGGAAAGAGCAGGAGGCTGAAAGCTCCTGCCCTACAGCGCTGGACCGCGGGAGGAATTGAGATAAAGGGGGGGGGGGGGGCCCTGCCTGCCTGCTTGGCAGCAGGCTGGCCTGCATGCTACTAAGACTGCCTGCCCTGTGACCTGTCCCAGTCTGCCCTGTCCTACTACTAGACCACCAGAGGGGGGACAGATTGCAGAGCCTGACAGGGAGAATTTGGTTCAGAATGTTTTATTTCCCTTGTTTTCCTTCTCTAAATCTAGGGTGCGTCTTATGGTCAGATGCATCTTATGGAGTGAAAAATACGGTACACAGAAATCATTAACCAGAGATTTTTTGTGATTTTAAATACTATATTTCACAAATATTTTCAGACTGCACTTTTATTTCCATTGGTTTTAGTTAAATTTTTACTTATCAGAGGTCTATGTAGTTCTGTGCATTTAAGGTTGTGATATTATGTAATGTTGTGGCCCACTAAGGATAAAGCACAGTTACTTACCGTAACAGGTGTTATCCAGGGACAGCAGGCAGATATTCTTGACTGATGGGTGACGGCACCGACGGAGCCCCGGTACGGACAATTTTAGAGTGATTGCACTCTAAGAACTTTTTAGAAAGTTCTAGCTCGGCCGCACCGCGCACGCGCGAGTGCCTTCCCGCCCGACAGAGGCGCGCGGTCCCTCAGTTAGTATAAGCCAGCTAAGAAGCCAACCCGGGGAGGTGGGTGGGACGCAAGAATATCTGCCTGCTGTCCCTGGATAACACCTGTTACGGTAAGTAACTGTGCTTTATCCCAGGACAAGCAGGCAGCATATTCTTGACTGATGGGTGACCTCTAAGCTAACAAAAAGAGGGATGGAGGGAAGGTTGGCCATTAAGAAAACAAATTTTGTAAAACAGATTGGCCGAAGTGACCATCCCTTCTGGAGAATGCATCCAGACAATAATGAGATGTAAAAGTGTGAACTGAGGACCAAGTAGCAGCTTTGCAGATTTCCTCAATAGGAGTGGAACGGAGGAAAGCTACAGATGCTGCCATTGCTCTGACTCTATGGGCCGTGACAGAACCTTCCAGTGTCAGTCCGGTCTGAGCATAACAGAATGAAATGCACGCTGCTAGCCAATTAGACAACGTACGTTTAGAAACAGGACGTCCCAATTTATTCGGATCAAAGGACAGAAAAAGCTGGGGAACTGATCTGTGGGGTTTCGTACGCTCCAGATAGTAAGCAAGAGCCCTTTTACAATCCAAAGTATGCAGAGCTTGTTCCCCAGAATGAGAATGAGGTTTTGGAAAGAAAACCGGTAGAACAATGGATTGGTTGAGATGAAATTCAGAAACAACCTTAGGGAGAAACTTTGGATGTGTACGCAGAACCACCTTGTCATGGTGAAAAACCGTAAAAGGTGGATCTGCAACCAGTGCATGAAGCTCACTGACTCTCCTGGCAGAGGTAAGAGCAATAAGGAAAAGTACTTTCCAAGTGAGAAATTTGAAAGGAGAAGTACCTAAAGGTTCAAATGGAGGTTTCATTAAAGCTGAAAGGACCACATTGAGATCCCAGATAACCGGAGGGGCTTTAAGAGGTGGTTTCACATTGAAAAGCCCACGCATGAACCTGGACACCAGGGGATGAGCTGAAAGAAGTTTTCCATGGACTGGCTCATGAAAAGCTGCAATGGCACTGAGGTGGACCCTGATGGAAGAGGACTTCAGGCCAGAGTCAGACAAAGAAAGAAGATAATCCAACAACGTCTCCACTGCTAGGGAAGTGGGATCAAGATGATGAAGAAGACACCAGGAAGAAAATCTCATCCACTTTTGATGGTAACATTGTAGAGTGGCTGGTTTCCTGGAGGCATCCAGAATGGAACGAACGGGCTGAGACAAAAGAGTATCAGTCGAGTTCAGCCCGAGAGATACCAAGCCATCAGGTGTAGAGACTGGAGGTTGGGATGCAGAAGGGTTCCCTGCTGTTGGGTAAGCAGAGAAGGAAACAGAGGAAGAAGAAAAGGTTCCCTGGAACTGAGTTGAAGTAGAAGGGAGAACCAATGTTGCCTGGGCCACCTCGGAGCAATCAGAATCATGGTGGCTCGTTCCCTCTTGAGCTTGAACAAGGTTCTCAACATGAGAGGCAGAGGAGGGAAGGCGTACAGGAACAGATTCGACCAGTCGAGGAGAAAAGCATCTGCTGTTAGACGGTGTGGAGAGTAAAGTCTGGAGCAGAATAGGGGCAGCTGATGATTGTGAGGAGCTGCAAAGAGGTCTATCTGAGGAGTGCCCCATTGATCGAAGATAGACTGCAGAGTCACGGGATCGAGTGTCCACTCGTGAGGTTGGAGAATTCTGCTGAGTTTGTCCGCTAAGGAATTCTGTTTCCCCTGAATGTATATAGCTTTCAGGAAGAGATGGTGATCTATGGCCCAAGTCCAGATCTTCTGGGCTTCCTGGCATAAAAGGCGAGAGCCTGTCCCACCCTGTTTGTTGATGTAGTACATCGCAACCTGATTGTCTGTGCACAACAGAAGGACCTGAGGAAAGAGAAGGTGTTGGAAGGCCTTGAGGGCGTAAAACATCGCTCTGAGTTCCAGGAAATTGATTTGATGCTTCCTTTCCTGGGCTGACCAAAGACCTTGAGTCTGGAACTCGTTCAAGTGAGCTCCCCATGCGTACAGAGATGCGTCGGTGGTGATGACTAGTTGATGAGGAGGCTGATGGAACAGAAGACCTCTGGATAGATTTGAGGATACCAACCACCATTGAAGAGACTGACGAAGAGATGATGTCACAGATATGTGTCGTGAGCAAGGATCCGACGCTTGGGACCACTGGGTAGCAAGGGTCCATTGAGGAGTGCGCAGGTGAAGACGGGCATGAGGTGTGACATGAACTGTGGATGCCATGTGCCCCAAGAGTACCATCATTTGTCTTGCTGAGATGGACGGCAGAGGAAGCACCTGGTGACAGAGAGACTGAAGAGTCTGGAGACGATTGGATGGTAGGAAAGCTCTCATGAGGAGTGTATCCAGGATCGCTCCAATGAATTGAAGTCTCTGAGTGGGAATGATATGAGATTTGGGTAGATTGATCTCGAATCCCAGAAGTTGTAGAAACTGGATGGTTTGGTTGGTGGCCAGAAGGACTGCTTGAGCGGAAGTGTCTTTGATCAACCAATCGTCCAGGTAAGGAAATACATGCAGGTGGTGAGAGCGTAGAAATGCCGCTACCACAATGAGACATTTGGTGAATACCCTTGGAGATGAGGCAAGACCGAAGGGCAGCACCTTGTACTGGTAATGACAATGATTGATCATGAATCGGAGATATGGTCTTGAGGTTACATTGATCGGTATGTGAGTGTAAGCCTCTTTGAGATCGAGGGAGCATAGCCAGTCGTTTTGATTTAGAAGGGGATAAAGGATGGCTAAAGAAAGCATCTTGAATTTTTCTTTTACCAGATGAATGTTGAGATCGCGAAGATCCAGGATAGGTCTGAGATCTCCTGTCTTTTTGGGAACTAGAAAGTAACGGGAGTAGAATCCCTGCCCCTTTTGATCTAGAGGAACTTCCTCTATAGCGTTCAGAAGGAGGAGGGATTGGACCTCCTGAATAAGGAGGGCCGATTGAGGACTGTTCAAAGCAGACTCTTTTGGCAGGCTTTGAGGTGGAAGAGTCTGAAAGTTGAGAGAGTAGCCGTGGCGGATGATGTTGAGGACCCATTGGTCCGATGTGATTACTTCCCACCGGCTGAGGAACAGAGAAAGTCGACCTCCTATAGGCTGAGGCAGGAGAGCAGGAATAGGGATACTGGCTATACTGTGGAGAATGAAGTCAAAAGGGCTGTGACTTCTGCTGAGGAGGTTGTTTTACAGCTTGTTGCTGCTGCTGTTGTCTGGGAGGCTGACGTTGTTGTTGCCTCTGACGCCTAGGTTGCTGAGCAGTGGTAGTCAATGGACGAGCTGTGAAGCGGCGTTGATAGGCCGATTGCTGCCTGTATGGTCTTGGCGGAGGAGGCTTCTTTTTATTCTTGAGCAGGGTATCCCAGCGCGTCTCATGAGCAGAGAGCTTTTGTGTGGTTGAGTCCATGGAATCCCCAAAGAGCTCATCCCCTAGGCATGGGGCATTGGCTAACCGATCTTGATGGTTAACATCAAGCTCGGATACCCGAAGCCAGGCCAAACGACGCATAGCTACTGACATTGCTGTCGCTCTGGATGTAAGTTCAAAGGTGTCATATATGGATCTAACCATAAACTTACGTAATTGTAGAAGAGACGACAAGCATGTGTGAAAAGCGGGATGCTTTCGTGAAGGAAGATATTTTTCGAAAGAAGCCATGGTGGTAAGGAGATGCTTTAAATAAAAAGAAAAATGAAAAGCATAATTACTAGCCCTATTTGCTAACATAGCATTTTGGTAGAGCCTCTTACCAAATTTATCCATGGCCCTTCCTTCTCTGCCAGGAGGGACAGATGCATATACACTGGCTCCTGAAGTCTTTTTAAGGGTGGATTCGACAAATAAGGATTCATGTGGAAGTTGAGGTTTGTCGAACCCAGGAATGGGAATTACCTTATATAGAGAATCCAGTTTACGTGGGGCCCCTGGGACAGTCAAAGGAGTCTCTAAATTCTTATAGAAAGTTTCCCTCAAGATGTCATGAAGGGGAAGTTTCAAAAATTCCTTTGGAGGCTGATCAAAATCAAGGGCATCCAAAAAAGCTTTAGACTTTTTGGATTCAGCCTCCAAAGGAATGGACAAGGACTCACACATCTCTTTCAAAAAACTAGAGAAAGAGGAAGTGGCCTGTTTGGAGGATGGGTCAGGGACAGCCGAATCCTCCTCCTCTGAGGAACATTCGCCTTCAGAAAGAAAGGGTTCCTCTGAGTCTCCCCACAGATCAGGGTCCCTGACATGGGAAGAATGGTCCCGAGACTCAGGTGTCGACGTTTGCATGTGTCGGGTTTTGCGCACCGACTTACCCGACCTCATCGATACCGAGTCAGGAGAAGTTATCGGTCGCATCGGTGCCGAAGTCTGCACCGATTGATGGTGAGCTCTCGGCTCCGGTGCAAGGACTGGCATCGATACCGATGAGGTTAGGTGAAGCGGTACCGAGACAGTGGAAGCGGGTAACACGGGTTCCACAATCGGTATCGATACGGGTTGATCCACAACCGGTACCGGTGGCTCGGTGCGGACTGGCACCGGAAGGTTCGGTGTCATGATAGCAGGAAGGAGTCGTTCTAATTGCTCCTTAAGCTGCACCTGAAGGATGGCCGTAATGCGGTCATCGAGGGATGGCACCGGTACCGCTTTTTTCTTCTGCGGTACCTGCGGTGCCGCTCGACGCCCCGGAGATGAGGAGCCCGATGTCGAGGGACTCACCTCTATAGGGGCGGAGCGCTTCCGCTGGCGTCTTACAGGCGGCAGGATTGGACTCACTGCACTCGAGGCCGGAAGACGTTCCAGCGGGGAAGGCTTCTTAGCCGGCTTACCTGACTGTTGAGATGCCGGTGTGGAATCACGCGGCGTCGAAGACGAGGGTGCCGACTGAATCGGTGCCGAAGCCGGAGTCGAAGGAACGGGGTCGGACATCTCGGCACCGAATAACAATCGCTGCTGAATTTGGCGATTTTTTCAATGTCCGTTTTTTTAAAGTAGCACAGCGGGTGCAAGAAGAGGCCTGATGCTCAGGACCCAAACACTGTAAACACCAGTTGTGTGGGTCCGTGAGAGATATAGGCCTAGCACACCGCTGGCACTTTTTAAAACCCGGTTGAGGGGGCATGAAAGTAAAAACGGCTTCCGCCAAATCGAAGGCCGAGGCTTCGATGGTGGCAGAAGGCCCCGCCGGGGAAAACCGAAAACTGAAGAATAAAAATGAAAGTTTTTTTTTTTTTTTACAAATGGAAAGAAAGAAAAAAGGCAATTTAAGCCAAAACGTTTACGCGAGCGGGAAGGCAAGTTATGAGAAAATTTCAACAGCCGTTGAAAACGCGTCTTCTTAGCTCCGCGGAAACTAAGAAACTGAGGGACCGCGCGCCTCTGTCGGGCGGGAAGGCACTCGCGCGTGCGCGGTGCGGCCGAGCTAGAACTTTCTAAAAAGTTCTTAGAGTGCAATCACTCTAAAATTGTCCGTACCGGGGCTCCGTCGGTGCCGTCACCCATCAGTCAAGAATATGCTGCCTGCTTGTCCTGGGATAATATGGACATTCGTGTTGCCCTCTGTGTGTAAAGGTTACCCACCTCTGCCATATACCATTATAAACTAAACACAATCCTTGCAATTATTAACAGAAAAAAGTAAAAAATAAAAAAAGCTAATAAAATTAATCCACCCATTTTTATACAGATGAGCATTTCCCACCACCCACCTTCCTATTGTCATCTCTAAAATGCTTTGTTAGGCCATAGACTTGGGGATGCTAAGCTTCCCCAGCAGCAAGCATGATCTCCCCAAATTTAAATATGCCCCTGTAAACCACACTCTCTACTCCTGCCCCCAGATACCAGCTTCTGTCTCACGCCACAGTCCTTCTACCACCATTAAGTGCCTGCCAGTACCTGAACTTCAACTGAAGCAGGGTTGTCTCAGGGCCTCAGCCTTCTCTTGGATCTATCATGTCCTTGCAGAAGTTACATCAGAGGAGGGTGGGATGTGTCCCAGAGAAGGATGATGCTCCAAGTCAGCCCTGCTTCAGTTGATGAAGTGCAGGTACTGACAGGTGATTTAATGACAGTGAACTGCAGGGAGACACTGGCATGTTGAACCCTGGGAGTAAGTGAGACCTGCTGCTTTGCTGGGCCAAGGGGAGACAAAGGATGAGGTGCTGTCTGGGTTGGAAAGGGGGGGGGGAAATAAAGAACTTGAACTGAAGGAGAGGGGAAAGATGCTAGATGGATCCAGGAGGGAGAAATTCTGGACTGAGGGAATAGGAAGAAATATTGTCCCCAGAGTGGGGATGCATAATGTGAAAGCAAGGGAAAGGACATTGAGCCAGATAGATGCTGGACATGGGGTAGGGGAGCATAAGATTAGAGACACACAGAAGCAATGTTGATCACAGAGGGAAGGATAAGAGCATGGGGAGGGGGGTTAGGGGGAAAGGAAGACAGAAAAAAAATAAGAACAGAGGGGAGATGCTGTTCAAGATGGATAGTAAAAGTGAAGATGGATGGTGGACATGGATAGAGGAGAAATATCAAATGGACAGGAGATCCTGCAGACAGGAAAAAAAAGACACCAATCAGTACAAATAGAAGAATAAAATGCTCACATAACAAAGGTAGAAAAAATTATTTTATTCTTGAATTTATTAATTGGAATATAGCTAAAGTCTGCACTTTCATGACACTTATTCTTTGACATATGTTCTCAGACTCTACCCTGGCTCCTCCTACTGTAGCCTCCTCAAAGGCTGTGCCACCAACCTCCTATGTGTTAGGCTGTATATGAAAGAAAATACCTCTTCCTGTAATCATCCCATTAATGCTCCAGTCTAACAGCTGTGGCATCTTTTGCAGATATTACAGTAAAACAACAGATCTACCCTTACAGTTCCAATTAGTTAACCAGGTCAATGCAGAGTAAAAATGAAATTCTACCAAAAATGTGATTTAACACTACTGGTTTTAGGTAGGGCTTTTCAATACCAATTCTAAAGGGCAACAAGTTGTTTTCAGGGTATACAAAACTAGCCTTGGTCTTATCACAGGAATGAAATATTTGCTATATTATAGATATCCTGTAGCCCTAAGGACTATTCCCCCCCCCTTTACAAATTTGTACAGGGCTGTATTGTGACTAGGACATTCCTGAATATGAAGCATCAATTTTTAAAATTTCACCTCTACAGAATGCCAGTACTTGATCAGTTGTTCTTACTACCTAAATAACCAAAAGAAAAAAAAATATTTGGCTCCTTCTTAACTTATCTGGAAGCATAGAAAATACAATTGAGTATTTAAAAAGGCTCTGCAAAATACCCATTATTATTTTTTTGTAAAGAGAAGGTAATTGGAAGAGATTTTACAATGCAGTGCTCTCACCTCCTCTAAAATATATTCACAATAGCATGATGATCTGAACATTTAATTCTCTGAAGGAACTGCAAGCTGCATCCCAGGAATAATGTGTCATTATGTGGAATGTGTATTTTTATCCTTGGACTTCAACCATTTTCTTTAGCACTCACAAAATCTAATGCCAAAATAGCATTTTAAATCCCCCCCAGCCTATCATTTTCATAAATGCTATATAAAGCTAGCTTTTCTAAATTCCTAGTGACTGATGGGTAAAGTGACTACTGACACTTTTTTGTTTTTCTGGATGAGATGGAGCTCACTTGAGCTCCATATCGTAACATAACCCATCTACAAATCTGGTGCAACAATTAGGACCTTGTGTCAGTGAGTCATTTTTAGCTTACACTTTATGAAAACTGCTTATGAAATTTTCTTTAATAACCAAGGTGTCATTTTACTACACTGCAGTAAGTACTAATGAGTGGTAGTTTTTGCACATGGATACACTATTTGGTGGAGGTGGGGGGTCGACAGAGTGGGTGTAACTATGTTAATCTGTGAGTGCATGGGCACTGCTGCGTGTCGATTAGCACATGAGCTGTTACTGCCTACAAAAATAGGTGGCAGTAAGGGCTCATGTGTGCTGATGAGAAAATTACTAGGTGGTCATTATTGGAAAAATAGAAAAATTTGTATTTTACCAGAAGCACTAAAAGTGGCCTCAGCATATGAGAAAGACCCTTACTGGGACTACTGCAGGCTACGTTTTAATGTTGCTTGGCTAAAAGGGCCCTCGGATATTTGTACTCTGAAACTACTCTTCTATTCTTTATTGCAAGAACTATGAAGAAGTGGAAGAAGGCCCCTTAAATTAACAGTAACTTAAATAGAACACAACATTTAAAATAATTGCTTTACTTGTCATTTAAAGTATAGTATGGGAAAATGTGCTTTAATTAAATATACATCAGATCAGTAATGCTGGCGAAATGGAGGGAGTTTATGGTGATAACAGGCATGTACATTTAACATTAAAAAAGAAAAGCAATCCCTTTATGTTTTTAAAGTAAAATTAAAATTGCTCACAGTGGTTTGTAAAACAGAATGCAAAATCATAGCAGTGAAATTTTACTCTTTTACCAGCACTCCAGTACCCTTTTTAGGTCTTAAAAGAAAAATAAAACAATATACCACAGCTCAGAAGAATGGAAGATAAGCTGTTTTGGAGTGTAGAATTGTAACACTGATATCAGGTAAACTGATTTTAAAAATAAAAAAAATAAACTACTGAAAAAATAAAAGTACCTCTTCTAAGGAGAAAGGCAAAATGGGCAGGAGAGAAACCATCTCAATTTGCTGTTACAAACAGCAAATGCCATTTATTAAATCAAAACTATAAAACCACAAACACAATCTATTTTGGGCAAGCTGACCAATACACATTACACAAAGGAAGGTTTAAAAAAATGAAGATAATATACTATATTACAAGTCCAACCAGGCAATGTCAAATTGTCTTATTTTTTTGCTTGCTTTGTGATCACGCCCCTTGGTGGTGTTACAGGTCTGCTGGCATTAGGCTTCTTCTTCTCTGCAGGTTTCAAAATCTAATGCGCAAAAAAAAAAAGTTACGCATTATTTAATAAAATACTGCATATTTATAATCAAACAGGTTCATAACTTTAAGCATAAAAGAAATAGCAGAGACCTGCCTTATATTGTTCATTATTAGCAACTGGAAGGGCCCATCAAAGCAACAGGAAACATCCTATCATACTACTACCACACTGACGCCACAACACAATGATTTCTACATGCTGCTGAAGCTTCCTCCTGCTTGATGGAACTCAATATAACAGGATCCACATGAGAACTCCCACTTCTTGGTTTGGCAACAAAAAACGACCTGCTCTACTATAGATAAAATGATGTATATTAGAGCTGTACTGAATAAAAAGAGATTAGGTTCTTACCTTGATTATATCTTTTCCAGTAGATAGGGATGGTATGCTGAACCATATGGTTATCCATGCATGCTCACAAACATACTGCATTAGATGTCAATCACAGTTTTTCAACTCCTCTTTCTCCAGTCTCTGCTGCCCCCCTTCAGTCCGTACCAATCTGGTGACAGCCCTACAGACGATGACAGGAGAAGGAGGGGTACAGGGAGCTCCCCCAAAATCAGGTGCCTGATCTGCTCAGATGAATTCAAAACAATCAATGAACAGTAACGTAGTAAAAACATTAACAAGCCTCTGAGAGGAACAATGAATGTAAGAAAACACAATTTAAATAAGAAACAAATATTTAAGGAGCTCAACCATCAGCCAGGTTTCGGGACCCATACGGATCCTGATCGTGGAGCTCCGCCAAACGTCATCTCTGTGGACCACCCTGCGAAAGCAGAGGGACCGAGAAAGTGCCTGACGCAATCATGGCCATTGCCCGTTTCCGCTCCGGTGTCCCCACCAGGGAACAAAGCGAAAGACTCGGGTCCAGTGGAGGCAGAATCACCACCTGTTGTAGCCTTTTTTTTTTCCTCACACATTTCAGGGAAAAAAAATCTCACATGGTAAGAGGCTTTTCTCTGGAACCGTGCTTGCGTTTCACCGAAACACCACCAGCACTCTCCTGAGAGTCCCCAGATGTGATTTTCGTGAAAATTGGGGCAGAAGGCTCAAGGTGGTCTTCCCTAGGTTGGGGAGGGCTTCAACGGCTGGGAGGGTGTAGATGGACTGGAGTGAGCTTTGACTAACTAAACTAAACCTTAAGTTTATATACCGCATCTTCTCCACAGATGTAGAGCTCGGCATGGTTTACAAGAACTTAAATATAGGACGACTTCAGTAGTTGGAACCTAAGAACAGTACTGGGAAGAGCGTTGGATTCTTGCCCAGAAATAGCTAAGAAGAAGAAAAAAAAAACCCAACAAATTTTTAGATTGAATCAGGTTGGCCAGACTAGATGGACCATTCGGGTCTTTATCTGCCGTCATCTACTATGCTACTATCCATGCAACCTTAGCCCCTCTTGCGGGACGCAGCGCATGCAGAATATGGCTGCGAATTCGACAGCCATCCGCCGCAAACGAGGCATGAATCTGTTCCATCCCAGCCTGGGAAGGCCATCTATGAAGTTTGGAGCAAAAACGAAGCTCCTTACTATAAAAAATAGTTTTATTAAAATTGGGAAAAGTCCAAGATAGCTGCCGTGGGTGCTGATTTTGTAATAAAATCGCCCAGGAAAGGAATAAGAATCCCCAGAAAACAGTGATTTGGGGATTTTAGAGGTGGGGGAGGAGTAAGGCATACAGGGAAATCACCCAAAACCCCCTTTTAAGATCTCCCAAAATCACTAAAACAAGTGCCTCTGAAGTTTTCTACAGTGCCTGGCGGCTAGAGATGCACAAAACCCACTGGTCCCGGAATAAAGGTGGATTGTACAAGAATGGAGGTTTACTCACAGTATGCAGTGCCAGACTGTCAGCAGCTTTAAACAGCATTTGAATGGAGGAAAATGATTCTGCTTCAGAAACAGCTCCAAATGAATCCAGACTTGAAATCTTCAGACTGCCAGCCGGCCAGATACCAACTACAACCTCCACCCCCACAGATCCTTGTCCATGCGGTCAGGGGCGGGAAAGGCAGTCTGCACCTTGAAACCTGGGTGGGTTTCACTCCAGACGCATACAGCCTGTGCTTGATTGGCAAGCAGACTGTCTTGAATCCCTGAAGGGTGTTTTCCCCTATTGGGTTGGGAACTGGCTTGGAGGTAGGCTTCAGAGGGTAGTGGTGAATGGTACCCCCTCCGAAATGTCAGAGGTGATAAGTGGAGTGCCACAGGGCTCCGTCCTGGGCCCGATCTTGTTCAACATCTACATAAGAGACTTGACAGAAGGGCTCCGAGGAAGAATAACATTATTCGCCGATGATGCCAAGCTAAGCAATGTAGTGAACAAGAGCACAACAGACAATAATTCAATGGCAGATGATATGATGCATGACCTACTTCTACTGGAGCACTGGTCTAGGTCCTGGCAACTCAGTTTCAATGCCAAAAAATGCAAAGTCATGCACCTGGTAAGCCGAAATCCATGCAAGATTTACACCCTAAATGGCGAGATCTTGACAAAAACTGAAGCAGAAAGAGACTTAGGGGTGATTGTCAGGGAAGACATGAAGTCTGCAAATCAAGTTGAGCAAGCTTCATCCAAAGCAAGGCAAATCATAGGTTGCATACGCAGGAGTTTCGTCAGCCGTAAACCTGAAGTCATTATGCCACTGTATAGATCCATGGTGAGACCGCACCTGGAGTACTGTGTGCAATTTTGGAAGCCACATTACCGCAAGGATGTACTGAGACTGGAATCGGTCCAGAGAATGGCCACCAGGATGGTCTCGGGACTCAAGGAGCTCCCATACGAGGAGCGGTTAGGGAAGTTGCAGCTCTACTCACTCGAGGAACGTAGAGAGAGGGGAGATATGATCGAGACATTCAAGTACCTCACGGGTCGCATCGAAGTGGAAGAGGATATCTTCTTTTTCAAGGGTCCCGCGGCAACAAGGGGACATCAGTGGAAAATCAGGGGCGGGAAACTGCACGGTGACACTAGGAAGTTCTTCTTCACCGAAAGGGTGGTTGATCACTGGAATAGTCTTCCACTTCAGGTTATTGAGGCCAGAAGCGTGCCAGATTTTAAGGCCAAATGGGACAAACATGTGGGATCTATCCGCAAAGATAGATAGGGAGGGTCATTGGAGTGGGCAGACTTGATGGGCCGTGGCCCTTATCTGCCGTCTATTTCTATGTTTCTATGAAGCTCCTGCCTTTGTGTATCTGCCAGATACGCGAAGGAAGGAGTCCCGGCATACGCGACAGCAGCATGCAGTTGCAAGTTAGCTGACACTGGCGCGTTCACTCACACTGGGCAGGAAGAGAAGCTCCGACATCGGCATCAGCTGATTGCCTGTTGCTGTATTGTACGCCGGACACCTGCCTTCACGTATCTGGCAGATATGCAAAGGCAGTAGTCCCAGCATACGCCACGGCTGCAGGAAGTTGCAAGTCAGCTGACGCCGATGCCGGAGGGAGGGAAGGGAGAAGGGGTACTGCTGGACAAGGGGGAGGTAAAAGGGAGGGAGAAGAGGTGCTGCTAGACCTGGCAAAAAGGGAGAGAAAGTAAAGGTGCTACACACTGGAGGGGAGGGTGAGATGGTGCATGGGAGAGAGCATGTTGGGTTGGGGGTGCGAAGGAGGGATGCCACTGAGGGAAGGGGCAAGGACAGAGAGAGAAAGTGTGCAGGAGGCAGAAAGTGTTGGACTCATGGAGAGGGCAAGATGGATGAGGAGCACAGAAAGGAGGGAAGGAGAAATGTTACATTGGGGAAGAGGGAAAGGGCAGAGAGTGAAAAGTTGGACTCATGGAGGGAGAGAGAGAGATGTTGTTTGGTTGAGGGAAAGAGAGAGAGAAATGTTGGACTGAGAGGGGGACAGAAAGGAGGAAAGGACGGAAGATAGACTGCAGGGGGCAGAAAGGTGGAAGGGAAAGAGAAATGTTACACTGGGAGGGAAGGAGAGATATGTCAGCCCATGGAAATAGGGAGGGAAGGAGAGAGAGATAGGAAGGGAAGGTAAGACATGGAAACATAGATTTTGAGAAGAAAGCAGAAAAACTGAATGTTAAGTTAATGCCAAATATGGATGCAATTATAGTAAAAAGAAACTGACTGTAATACACACCAATTTCAAGAGAGTGAGTCTACTTTGAAGTACGCTCAGAGAAGTGAAACTCTGAAGAGAGAGTAACCCCCCTCTTGGGACAAGAGTTTACCATCCAGTCATTGCATATTTGATTTAAATAGGTCACTCTGTGAGAAATGGTGAGCGCTGGACTTCAGAAAGCTTTTGACTGTGTCCCACACCGCAGGCTGCTAAGCAAGATGGAATCGATGGGGTTAGGAGAGACACTAACTGCCTCTCCTAACCCCATCGATTCCATCTTGCTTAGCAGCCTGCGGTGTGGGACACTGTCAAATGGGATTTAGGGAGGGAAGGAACAGAAAGGGAGAGTTGGTGGACACTGGGGTGGTGGGGAAGGAAGGAGAGATGCTGGATGAAAGGGTAGTTAAGAAAAGGTGGATTTGTAGAGGGAGACACAAAAAAGGAAAGATGCCAGACCTCCTGGGGAGGGAAGAGAAACGGAAGGGGAGGACAAAGATGAAAGATGGATGGTTAGCAGGGAGAAAGAAGAAAGAAGGAGACCCTGGCAAGCAAGTTATCAGAAGACAATCAGAGCCTGAGACCAACAAAATTTGAATAATGACCAGACAACAAAAGGTAGAAAAACTAATTTTATTTTCTGTTTTGTGATTACAATATGTCAGATTTGAAATGTGTATCATGCCAGAGCTGGTGTTAGACCGCAAACGTGAGCTAGGATTTAACTTAGAGAAGAAAAGTCTTTTTTGTTTATTTTGTTTACACCACAGCACCAGTGTGGTTAGGAGAAGGCAAAGAGGGTGAAGAGGCTGTAAAATAAACCCACCAGGATGTTTGAAAAAAAACAAAAACACCCAATTGGGCAGGAAAATTGAATTGAAAAACCAATTCAATAGGCTGAATCGAATCGAAATTTTTTTCCCTGAATCGGGCAGCACTACTCCCTGCTGCTGAGTTGAAGTAAAAGGGAGTACCAAGGTTGTCTCGGCCACCGAGGAGCTATCAGAATCATGATGGCATGATCATTCGTCAGCTTGACAAGAGTCTTGAGGATAAGAGGGAATGGAGGGAATGCATACAGGAAGAGATTTGTCCATTCCAATTGAAAAGCATCTGCTTCGAGGCGATGAGGAGAGTATATCCTGGAGCAGAACTGAGGCAGTTTGTGGTTGTGTGGAGCAGCAAAGGGATCTATTTGAGGAGTTCCCCACTGAGAAAAAATGTGATTAAGAGGCAAGGAATTGAGTGTTCATTCATGAGGTTGCAGAAGACGACTCAATTTGTCCGCCAAACAGTTTTTCGCCCCTTGAATGTAGACAGCTTTCAGGAAGGTGTTGTGAAGGATTGCCCAATCCCAAACCTTCAGAGCTTCTTGGCAAAGAGGGAGAGATCCCGTTCCTCCCTGCTTGTTGACATAGTACATGGCGACTTGGTTGTCCGTGCAAATGAGGACTACCTGGTTGTGAAGATGTTGAAAAGCTTTGAGACCATTGAAGATCACTGTGAGTTCCAACAGACTGATATGACACTGACGATCCGTGCTGGACCAATGGTCTTGAGTATGGAGACCGTCGAGGTGAGCCCTCTAAGCAGAGGTCGAGGAATCTGTCATGAGGACCTTCTGATGAGGTGGCGTCTGAAACAGTAAACCTCTGGTGAGTTTGGAAGAGATCATCCACCAGCGAAGAGATTGTCTCAATGAAGGAGTGACTGTAAGGTGTTAAGAGAGTGGTTCACAAGCCTACGTCCACTGAGATGCCAGGGTCCACTGAGGAATTCTGAGGTGAAGTCTGGCAAAAGGAGTCACGTGAACTGTGGAGGCCATGTGACCTAGTAGTACCAAGTCTTGCTGAGAGTGAAAAACGGGAAGACACTTTGTGACAGAGCTGAAGAAGAGCATCCATACGTTGTTGAGAAAGGAATGCTGTGAGTTGGATAGTGTCCAGAACAGCTTCAATGAACTGTAGATTCTGAGAGGGCTCAAGGTGAGATTTGGGAAAGTTGATTTCGAATCCCAAGCTTTGTAGGAACCACATCTATTGTGGCCGCCACTGAACCTAGGACTTGAAGATAGTCCTACGCTGGCGGTGCTGACTTGGTCAGGAGGCACGTTATCCGTGCAAAGTTTCTGTCTGCATGCATCTAGAAGATAGACACAGCCTGCAGCTGTGTCGAACAAGACCCCCAGGTACTCCAGAGATTGTATTGGAGACAAATGGCTCTTTCGTTAATTCACAATCCAACACAGACTTTCCAGAACTCGGATCACCTGATCCACAGTGTGCCAATCCTCGGAAAACAAGGGGGCTCAAATCAGCCAGTTGTCCAGGTAGGGATGCATTTGTAGACCCATCTTTTGCAGGTGAGCTGCCACCACCACCATCACTTTGGTGAATGTGTGGGGAGCTATCATCAGGCCAAAGAGCAGGGCCGAGAACTGGTAAATGCTTTTCAGGACATGAAACCTCAGGAAATTTCTGTGGTTTGGGAAAATGGGAATTTGCAAGTAGGCCTCTATCAGATCTAGAGCCGTCAGGAACTCTCCCGGAGTCAATGCCACTATGACAGATCGGACTGCTTCCATGTGAAAATGCGGGACCCCGAGCACTGCATTTATTTATTCAATTTTCTATACCGTTCTCCCAGCGGAGCTCAGAACGGTTTACATGAATTTATTCAGGTACTTAAGCATTTTCATGTGAGGTCCAAAATGGATCTCCAGGGTCAAGATGGCGGCGATATGAGGAGCTGTGAGAGACGCGTTAAGATCTCTCCTCATTTAGCTTCAGTTTTTGCCTGATTTATTTACCTCGTTCTCCTTATGCCTCCGAAAAGAAAAGGGGTGGTCAGGGGACCTTCCTCGCCGGCCTTGGCGTCTACCCCCCGACAGCTAACGATGGATAGCTTCTTTTCGGCTCCTCCGGCACCAGCAATATCCGGAGTGGAGAGCCCGGCGTTGGGCGGCGAAGAGAGGGAGTCGCTTGCCCTTTCGGGCATAGAGACATCGCTGTCTCCACCGGTTTCCCATACTCCTCCGTGTCCAGTGGCTGCCGGAACGATGTGGCGAGAGACACCCGATCCCGGAAGTGGAGGCGTGGGGTCTCCCGATGAGGGCACAGCGTCTGGAGACAGTTTGCTGATGGAAGCTAACAAGAGAGAGGGGGATTTGTCCTCTCCGACGGAGGTTTCTCTTCAAGGCATCTGGTCTTTGCTTCAGCGGATGGAGTCAAAAATGGAAAAATCATCTGAAAAGGTAATAAAAATAGTGGAAAAATTGGATGTGCTGACTGAAACTGTGGAAGTAATGAAAAGGGATTCTAGTGCTCAAACTAAGCAGATGCAGGAGGATATACTGCATTTACAACAATTCAAGGTGGCTTCAATTAAAGATAGTTTCCTTATAAATAAGAAATTGGAGCAATTTGAAAATTTCAACAGGCGTTTGAACCTCCGTATTTTAAATTTTCCTCAAATTCCGGGTATATTGCCTTTGGACTTATTAAAAAGATACCTGATTGAAAATTTAAAGATTTCGTCAAATTGTATTCCCCCTATAAATAAAATCTACTATTTACCAAATAAGAAGATACCCGGAAGACAAGAAGGAGAAGATGAGATTGAGAAAGAGATAAGGAGGGAAAATAATGAAATAGAATTTGCTAATGTGACTGCTCTTCTTGAACAAACAATTTCTACTGATAATGTTAGAGCTACGCTCTTAGTATCATTCGTTTTTGAGCAAGACGTGAACATGATTATGAAACTATTCTTTAAAAACTCACAGAAATTATTTGGGGAGCAAAAAGTTTGGATATATCCTGATGTCGCAAAGACTACACAAGAACGGAGGAAAGAATTTCTTTCTATGCGTCAAGATACTATAAAATTGGGAGCAACTTTCTTGTTAGCATATCCCTGTAAATGCCTAGTTAGGTATTTGGGAGTTAAATATACATTTTTTTCTCCTAATCACCTGAAGGAATTCTTGGATGTAAAGAAAATCATCAAGGACTGAGGGGAAATAGAAATTAATAGCTGGTGTTTAGAACATAAAGCCTAATTGTTTAATTAAGTTTCTTGTTAAATTTCTCTCAAAAATTTTCGATTGACCATCCCCCTATTATGGTGGTCTAAGAAAGGAAAAATTATTTTCATAAGTATGAATCTGTAATACTTCTGTATTGTTTTTTCTTTCCTGTATTTAATGTAACAAGATGTATTCTTGTAAAATTTTGTTGAATAATATAAATAAAAAATTCCAAAAAAACCCAACAAAATGGATCTCCAATCATGAGAGCCTTTTTTTGGCACAAAGTATATGGAATATTTACTTGAGTCTTTGGGTGGCACAGGCTCTATAGCCTGAAAATCTAACAACCTTCTCAAAGTGGCTTGCACTCAGATCACTTTTTCCAGGCACTCCATAGGAGAGAGTCCACAAACCAATCTGTTAGAGGACAAGCGAATTCTAGCTTGTAGCCGCTCTGGATGACTTCAAGAACACAGCAGTTGGCCAAAATCTGAACCCAAGCCAGTAGAAAGTCCGAAAGTCAGCCCCCTATCTTGAGAGGGAACACCCCTGACCTGACGTCATTATAATAATAATAATAATAATAGTTTATTCTTATATACCGCCATACCCATGCGAGTTCAAGGCGGTTTACATCGAGTTACATTAGGATCTGCATAGACAGGCAGATTTACAATTATTTGTCAGAATTACAGATTTGTTATTAGAATTACAGAGTAGCAGAGTTTCATTTATTTATCAGCTTTATTTGAACTAGACAGAGGATGAGGAAGGTGGGGAAAAAAAGGGGGAAGGCCTCGTACGGGGGGCCAGATTGGGGAGGGGGGGAGATATTGTCAGGGGGGGGAACAATTCGGGTCTTGTTTGCGGAATAGGTAGGTTTTAAGTGATTTTCTGAACCCGAGGTAAGTGGGGGCCTCTAGTATCATTTGTGCTAGCCATGGGTTCAGCTTGGCTGCTTGGAAGGCGAAAGTTCTGTCAAGGAATCTTTTGAAGTGACAAAGTTTGGGTGAGGGGAAGGCGAACAGCTGAATACGACGGGATTTCTTGTTGGTGCGGTAGAGGTTGAAGTGAGGGTTGATGTAACTTGGTGAGGAACCATTTACCGCCCTGTAACAAAAGCATGCGAATTTGTAAAGGACTCTAGACTCGAAAGGCAGCCAGTGGAGTTGGTGGTAGAATGGGGTGACGTGTTCCCATTTCTTTAGGCCAAAGATGAGGCGCACGGCGGTATTCTGGATTATTTTTAGTCTCCTGGTTGTTTTCTTCGTGGCGTTAAGGTATATGATGTTGCAATAATCTAGAATGCTGAGGATGGAGGATTGTACAAGAAGGCGGAAGGAAGTGTCATTGAAGTATTTTTTTATAGTGCGAAGTTTCCAAAGTGCAGAGAAGCTTTTCCTGATGACGAGGTCGGTGTGATTTTCTAAGGAAAGATTTTTGTCCAGCGTGACTCCCAGGATTTTTAAGGTTGGTTCGAGGGGGAAGGTCATTCCTTTCAGTTGAATTGTAGTTTCTTTGATTTTGTCATTGGGGGTGGCTAGGAAGAATTTAGATTTATCGGGGTTTAGTTTCAGTCTGAAAGCTCGCATCCAGAGTTCGATCTGGTTGAGAATGTTTGTAGTGTGGGCGAGTATTTCATGTGAAAAGTTGGTGAGTGGGATGGATATTGTGATGTCGTCTGCATAAATGAAGAATTTGAGCTTGAGGTTATGAAGAAGGTTGCCTAGGGAGGCCAGGTAGATGTTGAATAGGGTGGGGGATAAGGGGGAGCCCTGCGGGACCCCACAGGTGTTGTCCCAGCTGTAAGAGAAAGAGTTGTTCTTGCATACTTTGTAGGATCTATTTCTTAGGAACCCCTGAAACCAGTTAAGGACCTGGTCTGAGATGCCGATGTGAGCCAGGCATTCAAGGAGAATGGTGTGGTCTACCAGGTCAAAAGCGCTGCTCAGGTCAAGTTGTATGATTAAGGCACTTGAGCCCTGACTGAAGAGCGTGTGGAGGTGGTCGAGAAGGGAAGCTAAGATGGTTTCCGTGCTGTGTTCTGTGCGAAAGCCTGATTGAAAGTCGCTGAGTATGTTAAATTTATCTAGGTATGCAGAGAGTTCCACCTTTACCAGCCCCTCCGCTATTTTGGTGAATAAGGGGATACTGGCGATCGGTCTATAGTTAGATGGGGAATTGGGTGGTTCATTCGCATTTTTTATAATAGGGGTGATCATAATATGGCCTTGCTCAGACGGGAAGTTTCCTGAGGATAATAGAAAATTAACCCATGTCATCATTTTTGCTTTGAAGCAGGGGGGTGCCGTTTTCATGATATTTGGTGGGCATGTGTCCAATTTGCAATGGGAGTGTGTATATTTGTTGTAGTATGAGTTGAAGGTTTGCCAGTCGATTACTGCGAATTGTTTCCAACAGAGGTCAGCTCTGGCTCCTAGGTCTGGGTTTGATAAGTAGATGTCTGGGAGAATGGGGAACAGCTCGAGGGGATTGGGGCTGGGGGGTAGTGTTAATCTTAGTTTTTGAATCTTGGTGTTGAAGAAGTCAGCGAGGGAGTCGGCAGTTAAGGTGGATTCTTCGTGTATGTTTGTGTGGGTCTCTAAGTTATATAGGTCATTGACCAGTTTGAAGAGATTACTGCTGTTGGTTTTTATGTTTCCGATCTTGAGGGAGTAGAAGTTTTTTCTTTTTTCATTTGTGAGGGTTTTGTAATTTTTTACTTTTTGTCTCCAGGCCGATCTGTGTTCAGGGGATCCCGTTTTTTGCCATAATCTTTCAGCTTTCCTAAGGTCTTTCTTGTATAGCAGCAATTCATGGTCGAACCAGCCTTCTTGGTTGGGGGTTCTAATTTTGCGGGTTTTTGGGGGGGCAATCTCGTTTAGTATGTTGGTACTGGTCTGGATCCAGGATGTCATGAGTTGTTCCGTTTGTTCGGTAGGATTGGTGTTAATTTCGAAGTGGGACCAGAATTCCGTTGGGTCAATCTTTCCTCTAGTAGTGTGGGTTTTGATGGATCTTGTTTTGCCGCTTTTCTGGAGTTTGTTTTGGCATCCGATGGAGAAGGTACATAGGCGGTGGTCGGACCAGAGGGAGTCTGACCAGTTTCCTTGTTTCCAATAAAATGTGGGATTGGATAGTTCCTTGGAGGAGAGAGTCACCAGGTCTAACTGATGACCTCCTTGGTGGGTTGTAACAGGGGGATGTTTGTCATATCCTAATTGGGAGAGCAGAGACCAAAGGTCTGCTATTTCTGGTTGGTCCGTTTTTTCAAGGTGTAGGTTGATGTCCCCGCATAGTAGGTTATAGGGGCTTGTTAAAGAGTTGGTTAGGAGGGATTCTGCGAAGTTCTCTTTGATCGTGGTCCATTTTTTTGGAGGTATGTAGAATAAAGTTATGGTTAGTGAGGAGGGCAGAGAATTTGAAGTTAGGGAGATGGTCAAGATTTCCGAGTTGGGCGAAGATATTGTGTTGAGAATGGTACCTTTTAGGTGGTCTCGGAAGATTATTGCGAGTCCTCCTCCTCTTCCCCATGTTCTGGCTAGGGAGAGAATCTTGAATCCCGGTGGTAGACAATCTTTTATGATAATATCTTTGTCTGATAGTAACCAGGTTTCGGTGAGGAGAACGAAGTCAGGGTTAGTTTCAATCAGCCAATCTTTGATCAGGGACGCTTTATTTCGCATTGATCTAATGTTTAGGTAAGAGCCAAGTAGGGACTGATGTGTGGAGTGGTTGATTGGGGCGAGGTGGGAGTAAGGAGAAATTAGGTTCTTACCTGCTAATTTACTTTCTTTTAGCTTCTCCAGACCAGTAGAGGTTAACTTTACGAATGGGTATATATCTAATCATGACCAGCAGGTGGAGACTGAAAACAAAACTTTGGGACAGTATATCCTAGCCCCTCCTCTCTATTTCCCTCAGTCTGCCGAATAGCCAAGCAGAACCAAGAACTGGAAAACAACAGAGAGAAAAAACAATACTCCGAAAGGAGTAACAAATAACATACCCAAAATGCTGTTGGAAAATGCAGAGGAGAAATTCCCGAAGGAAGAATGTCCCCACAGCTCGCCAGCTAAGCCAGCCGAGCCACAGCCGCTGTTCTTCACTTCTCCCCGGCCCTAGAAAAATACTAGAACCCGCAGCAAAAACCAAAAAACTGCCCGCGCAACAGCCCCAACAACAACAACAACAGACAGGGTGGGGACCTCTACTGGTCTGGAGAAGCTAAAAGAAAGTAAATTAGCAGGTAAGAACCTAATTTCTCCTTCTTTAGCACTCTCCAGACCAGTAGAGGTTAACTTTACGAATGGGACGTACCAAAGCAGTCCCTCTCACGGGCGGGACCCCCGAAGGGCCGATACCAGTACACGCTCACCGAACACCGCGTCCCGACGCGCCTGCACATCAACCCGATAATGACGAACAAAGGAATGCAAGGAGGACCAAACCGCAGCCTTACAAATATCCACTGGAGGCACGAGCGACGACTCAGCCCAAGAAGCCGCCTGACCCCGAGTGGAATGAGCCTTGAGAAACTCCGGAACAGGCTGCTGTTTCAGAAGATAAGCGGAAGCAATCGTCTCCTTGATCCAGCGCGCAATAGTAGCCTTAGAAGCGCCAGCTCCCCGACGAGGACCCGCCAGGAGGACAAAGAGATGATCGGACTTCCGGAATTCCTGGGTCCGCTGCACATAAGAGCGAAGGACCCGACCGACATCCAACTTGCGCAGCTGCCGTTGCTCAGAAGAGCCCTCCCGACCACCCAAGACCGGGAGAACCACCGATTGATTGACATGAAAAGGAGAAACAACCTTCGGCAGAAAGGAAGGAACAGGCCGCAAGACGACCCGCTCCCTAGAAAACTCCAAGAAGGGAGCCCTACAAGAGAAAGCCAGCAGCTCAGAAACACGCCTAGCAGAAGTAATGGCCACCAAAAAGACCGCCTTCAAAGTAAGGTCCTTCAAAGAACAGGCGTCCAAGGGCTCGAAAGGCGGACGCACCAAAACAGAGAGAACCAGATTAAGATCCCAAGAGGGAACCGAGGGCCGAAGGGGAGGCCTAAGCAACTTGGCCGCCCGCAAAAACCGAATCACATCAGGAAGAGCCGATAAACGCTGACCTGACACCAACCCTCGAAAAGCTGACAGGGCCGCAAGATGAACCCGGAGAGAAGACCAAGCCAGGCCTCTATCCAGGCCATCCTGCAAGAACTCCAGAATGTTAGGCAGATAAGCGCGAAAAGAGGTCACTCCCCGCGCCCGACACCATTCCTCAAAGAGACGCCAAACCCGCACATAAGCCCGAGAGGTAGAAAGCCTCCGGGACCCCAACAGTGTAGCGATCACCTTGTCTGAATATCCCTTCTTGCTAAGGCGACCCCTTTCAAGAGCCACGCCGTAAGACAGAAGGGAGACGGGTCGAACATGGGAATGGGACCCTGCATCAGAAGGTCGTCCGAGAGAGGCAGAGGAAGAGGATCCGCTACCAGGTGCCTCACCAGATCCGCATACCACGGACGGCGAGGCCAATCCGGCGCCACCAGCACCACCAAACCCGGATGGTGAACAATGCGAAAAAGCACTCTGCCCACCAGCGGCCAAGGAGGGAACACATACAACAGCCCCTCCGTTGGCCACTGCTGGACCAGAGCATCCAGACCCTCGGCCAGACCGTCCCTGCGACGACTGAAGAAGCGGGGCACTTTGGCGTTGCCACCCGTGGCCATCAGGTCCATCAGGGGCTGCCCCCAAGCCTGCACTATCAACTGAAACGCCTCGGCGCCGAGACACCACTCTCCTGGATCTAGAAAGTGACGACTGAGGAAGTCTGCCTGAACATTTTCTACTCCGGCTATATGAGAGGCCGAGAGGTCCAGCAGATGGGATTCCGCCCAAACCATGAGCAGAGCCGCCTCCTGCGCCACCTGAGTGCTCTTGGTGCCCCCCTGACGATTGACATAAGCCACCGCCGTGGCATTGTCCGACAGCACTCTGACCGACTTGCCCAGCAACAGGGAGTGGAAAGCCAACAGCGCCAGACGGACCGCTCTGGTCTCCAACACGTTGATCGACCAGGCGGCCTCCTCCGCGGACCAGGTGCCCTGAGCTGAGTGACCCAAACACTGAGCCCCCCAACCCAGGAGACTCGCATCCGTCAGGAGCACCGACCACTGCGGAAGATCCAGACCCACCCCCTGAACTAGGTGAGGGGTCTGGAGCCACCAACGCAGACTGCAGCGCGCCAAGCCTCGCAGGGGAACCGGAACATCCATCCCGTGCCTCTGGGGAGACCACCTCCGGAGCAGAGCATACTGGAGAGGACGCATGTGGGCCCGCGCCCACCTCACCACGTCCAGGGACGCCGCCATCGACCCCAAGACCTGGAGGAAATCTCGCGCCCGAGGACACCGGGACGCCAAAAGCAGGCGAATCTGAGATTGCAATTTGCTCACCCGGCCCTCTGGGAGGAAGACCTTCCCCAAGGAGGTGTCGAACAGCACCCCTAGGTACTCCAGACGCTGAGCCGGGACCAACCGACTCTTGGAAAGGTTGACCACCCAGCCCAGCGACCGGAGAAACTCCACCACCCGAGCAGTAACCCGGGAGCTTTCCTGCAACGACATTGCCCGAATTAACCAGTCGTCCAGGTAGGGGTGTACCAGGATACCCTCCGACCGCAAGGCTGCCGCGACGACCACCATCACCTTGGTGAACGTCCGAGGAGCCGTGGCCAGCCCAAAGGGAAGCGCACAGAACTGAAAGTGCCGACCCAAGATCGCAAAGCGCAGGAAACGCTGATGAGAGGCCCGAATCGGAACATGCAAGTAGGCCTCCGTCAGATCGAGAGAAGTGAGAAACTCCCCCAGCTGAACCGCCAGAATGACCGACCGCAGAGTTTCCATACGGAAAGAGGGAATCTTGAGAGCCCTGTTGACCCCTTTTAAATCGAGGATGGGCCGAAAAGTCCCCTCCTTTTTGGGCACCACAAAGTAAATGGAGTACCTGCCCGTGCCCCACTCCGGAGGGGGCACCGGAACAACTGCCCTGAGATCTAGCAAGCGCTGAAGGGTCTGGCGAAAAGCCTGCGTCTTCCCCGGAGTCTGACACGGAGAAGCGAGGAAAAAATCCGGCAGAGAGCGGGCGAACTCCAGGGCATAACCGTCCCGCACCACCTCCAGGACCCACTGATCGGACGTGATCTCAGCCCATTTGGGGAAAAATTCGCGCAGCCGAGCCCCCACCGGAACCAAAGGGGGCGCCGGCAAGGCGTCATTGTGCAGGACGGGAAGCGGGGGAACCGGCGGAGGGATTCCCTGCCCCCCGACGGGCCCCCCGAAAGGGCTGCATGCGCTGGAAGAACCGACCCCGGGAAAATCCCGGAGACTGGAAAGAAGCAGCCCCACGCCCAGGGCGATACTTGCGAAAATCCCGCAAACGCCCCCGGGCCGCACCCCCCCAAGACGCCGGGCGGGCACGGTCCTCCGGCAGACGGGGAACTTTCGAGTCCGACAGAGTCTGAATCAACTTATCCAAGTCCTCTCCAAACAAAAACGACCCCCGAAAGGGAAATTTAGTAAGCTTAGCTTTGGACGCAGCATCCGCCGCCCAAGCGCGCAGCCACAACACACGCCTTGCGGCCACGCCAAAAGCCATAGACTTAGCCGATATCCGCACCAAGTCATATAGAGCATCTGAGAGGAATGAGGCCGCCATCTCAATCTTCGCAACCTCCTGATCCCCCAGAGACCAGTCGTCAGACTCTCGATCCAAGACCCGCTCCGCCCACCGAAACACGGCGCGAGCGACCAGTCCCCCACAAATAGCCGCCTGGACCCCAAAGGCAGAGACCTGAAAATTTTGCTTAAGGATGCTCTCCAATTTGCGCTCCTCAGGGTCCCGCAAGGCAGAACCGCCCTCAACAGGCACGGTATGCCGCTTGGAAATTGCCGAGACCACCGCATCCACGACTGGCGAAGCTAACGTAGCCCGATCCCCTTCAGGAATGGGATACAGGCGAGCCATGCTGCGCGCCAGCCGAAACGGCGCCTCTGGCGTTTTCCACTGCTCCAGAATAATATCCCGAATATCCTGATGCATAGGAAAAGAGCGGGAAACGGAACGGATCCCCCGTAACAGGGGGTCCCCCACACGCGGAGTCTCCGGCGGCGCGTCCTCAAAACGCAAAACCGTAGAAACCTGTTGAATAAGGTCAGGCAGCTCATCTTTCTGAAAAAGGCGCACCACGGACGCTTCGTCACTGGAGAACGGGAAATCCGACAACCCGCCGCCAGCTTCCGTCCCCTCCAGAGAGTCCTGGAACTCCTCAGAAGGGTCCAGGTCCTCCTCCAGACCGACCCGTTCCTCCGACCACAAATTCTCGTCCCACGACACCCGCGGACGCTTGGACAAGGGAGGCGGCGGAGGGGACGTCACGCCAGACGAAAGAGGCAAAGCCGCAGGGAGCGCGGAGGAAAACCCACCCCCCGAAACCCCCTGGGCGCAACCGGGACCCCCAGCCGCCTGAAAATAGGCTCTGCATAAAGAAAAGAAAAATTCAGGAGAAAAACCCCCCGAGGGTCCCAAGGGACTCCCTGCCACAGCAGGGGACCCAGCAGAACCTTGCCCCTGCATAGTCAAAACAGGGGGAAGGTCACCTGAGGTGGAAGACAAAATGGAGGGGCCAGACAGAGAAGATGGCGGTTTTCCCGCCAAAAAAGCTCCCTCCATAGCCTGAAGCGGCTGAGAGACCTGAATAGTCTCAGCCGCTAAAGCAGGCAAGCCGGCATCAGCTGTCAAAAAATCAGCTGAGAGGGAATCCTTCGGGGAATCCCTCCGTGGGCGGTCGTGGAAGACCGGGCTTCCCCACTGCTCCAAGCCGACTCGCGAGGCACCATCGGCGGGGAGCTCTGGGCGCCTGCAGCCGCTGCCGACGGAGCTCCACCACCTCACCGACCCAAACCGCCGAGTTCAGGCCGGCCGCGAGTGCCTCGCGGCTGGACTAAAATTGTGGCCTACTCCCCCGGAGAAGGGCACAATTGCTCCATACGCGACCTAGCTATAAAAAAGTGCTGGTTACATGAAAAAATACAGTAAAATACAGTTTTCTTAAAGGGAAACAACCCTTCAGACCAGCACTACCTCAGGATTTTTTTTTTTTTTTTTTTTACAGAACAGACTCCACAGGCTCTCGAAGCAATATGCCTTGCTTGATTTAGGGGGCAAGGGATACTGCTGAGGCTCCTCTAAAAAAATGTGGGGAGGTGGAGGAAGTGGGGGGAGGGACCCCGCTCGTGACCCGCCGGGTTTGACACCCCCGAGGTCGGACGAACCCCCAAACAGAGTCCGCCCAAGCTCCGTCCGGCTAAAAACAGGGACAATAAACCCCCTAAACAAATTCCAACAGCCCTACCAAGAGAGATGGGTACAGATCACATCAACACCTGCTGGAGACTGAAAGAAGACTGAGGGAAATAGAGAGGAGGGGCTAGGATATACTGTCCCAAAGTTTTGTTTTCAGTCTCCACCTGCTGGTCATGATTAGATATATACCCATTCGTAAAGTTAACCTCTACTGGTCTGGAGAGTGCTAAAGAAGCAAGTTTTTTTAGGGTTCTTGGTTTTGTTGGGTGGAGCTTGGTCGGTTTGTGGGGGTGAGGGGGGATTATGGGCGGATGGGTTTGGGGGTGGTCTTGTGTGGTGTGGTGGGTGTATGTGGGGTTTTTGGGTTTTACTGATCGGTGTAAAGTGAAGTGGATGGGGATGGGAGAAGCCTTGGTGTTGTCTGCATTACAGAGCTTGGTGGTTAGCAGGTAGAGTCTGGTTGTGTCTGGATCCGGGAAGACTTCTGCCTGTGATTCTGGGAAGTGGAGCTGGAATACTGCTGAGACCACCTGGAGCCACAAAAATTAGAGGCTCCGTCAGGCTGCTGTCAGGCAGGGTCTTGGGTCGACGATCTACCACAAATTATAAGATCATCCAGACCCTTTCTGAATAACAATTGTCCCTTAAAAGAGACTGCTGAGAGTAGCTTTGGAGGTGGAATCTCCAGCTCATTGTCTGATTCATAGCATTCAGCAAGCAGAAATTGAATAAACTGAAGCTTTACCCATAACCCGAATAATGTCAGAGTATCTGCCACATAATTTGTCCCAAACAAGAGGAGCTGAGGTACAGGATCCTCACCTTCCAGAGTGTGTAGCCTGGAAAGACAGGCACTTGTCACAAATGATGCCATCGAGGCTGCTTTGACCCCCAAAGTCAAGGCTTCGAAAGCCTCTTGAGCACATCCACTTGGCGATCCTGCATATCCTTTAGCACCACACCACCCTCACTTGGAAGAATTAACCTGTGCAACCAAGGAATACACCTTAGGCTGACAAACAACTGCTGGCATTCTTGTGCCATAGGATACAGACAAGGTATGGCTCTTGCTACCTTGAGTGACCCCTCTGGAGAATCCCACTGCTCCATGACTAAAATATTAATGTCAGGAAGCCAGGGAAATGTAGGACACTGAACCCTCACTCCACTCATAAGGGAGGCGAGGTAGAGGGGACGGGCTGGGAGTCCAAATTTAGTTCACCGAGGGGCTCAGAAATGAGATCCAGCAGAGCCAATCCCTATCCTATCCCTAGGCTGTAACTGGAAAGGGAGAAGAAATCACTGCCTCATCAAGAATATCTCCTCCAACACTGATCTTCAGGATGCCAGTTGGATACAATGTCTGACTGAGCCCCCACCCCTGCTAAACACCGCTGAGCATCCTAAGGATGTCTAGCAGCCTGCGCTCAACCCCCTGTAAAGCAGTAGGTAGCACCGCTAACTGGGTATGGCCTAGAGCTCCAATAACACTTCTGCAGGTTAGCTAACCACAAGGGATTGGCCAGTCAACTGCAGACCTCAGTCTGCTTCTTTTCCACACAGGCAAGAGTTGAACCCTGGAATTGGGAAGCTCCGCGCACCAAAAAAACAAAGAAAAACTTAACTAAAATAAAGAAAAGAGGAAAAAAGGGCAGAGTAGAACAGAAACACTCCTTCAGGCTCGCGTGCAAAAGGGAAAAACTGTAGGTTGCAGGAGAGTTCTCTGTGAAGTCGGAGGGTTATAGAAAAAAACTGGAATGGATTCCTTCTGCAACTGCTCACGGCCATAGGGAGCTTACCCGCTTGTCCAAAATGACACACCTATTGCACTAGAAATGCAGTTCCAAATAAGGCAAATTTTTTCTAGCTGCTAAAGAAGTCCCTCCAGCTTAAGCAATTTCAAGTTCTTTGTAAGATATAAATTTTATGGTATTCTCAGAACACATTTTAAAGCAGATACAAGAAAATAATGAAGTCAAAATGGAATTCTAGCATGTACATTTTCATGGTTATTGATACCTAATCTAATAAGAATTGGCAAGGACACAAGTTTGTCATTTTGAAAAAAAATATAACCAACCCATCTCTACTCAACATCTGTATCTTCAGACACTGAAAACAATAATTTTACCTAACTGCACAATACTACTAAAAATAAAATTTAAAAATTCATACAGAATTATGTAGTTTCTATAATCATCACAAAAAACGTATTGTTCCCTTTACGTTTTTTGTGATTATTACCTTTTGGAACAATAATTTATTTACTCTACACCCAGTTGTTGTGCTTTGGGTTTCTATAATCATTCCATGCTTTTATGCGAAATATTGCTGCTTTTGTACTTAATTCTGCAAAGCTATTAAGATATCATACCTGAAAAGAGCACATTAAAGTTTCATCCACACTCATCATGGCACCAGCATTATCAAATTCTCCACAGTAATTTGGAGCAGAGAATAAAGTTACCAATTGTCTCTTAGCAAAGAACTCATAACCATCCTCAACCACCTTAAAAAAAAAAAAGAAAGAAAAAAAGGAGAGATCTGTTAAAGACTGGCTCTGTTTCTCCCAACAATTTTGGACACACACACAAAAGACACAAATTTTCTGCTTTAAAACATGTTAGGAAAGCATTTCTTAATATAGCCATACCAATATCTTAGCAAATGTTTAGAAGTACTTTTTGTTACAACTTTTATTGCCAGTCAGCTTAGACCAGTGTTTCTCAAACTTTTTTTTAGCTCCGGCACTCTAAACAAGAAAATGTTTTCACAGCACATTATAATTGAAATTATAAAAATGCAAAACCAACAAAAAATTAAATTTGAGAGTTATTTATTTAAAGCTCTTTAAACTATGTATATAGGTAAAATAGACAGAATAGAATTGCTAATCAATGCAATGGATGTGCTTGTTTTTGAGTGCAAATTAACTCAAACCGCAGCTCAATAGTCAACAAGCAAACATGCATTTCATTGTCCACCGTCTGCAGTCGTTCTCTTTTTTTTTTTTTTTTAATGTAATTTCAGAGCTGAAAATCAATGTTCGCAAAGATAAGAAGATCCAAACAGTAACGAAGCCTTGATTGCTTTGTTGCTCAAGTTAGGATAACTACTGCATAAAAAAATAAAAATAAAATTACTTGCCATTAGTTCTCAAGGACCAATCACGTCACAGAATGAGAATGATTCGGCAGCTGTATCCTTACGCACACAGACACTCATAACATTGACAGATTCTTGCGTATGCAACATACATGTCATTTATTCCAAGGGAATTTTTAAAAATAACTGGGGGTGGAGAGTAAAAGACGCTGAAGAGAACTGGGGAAGGAAGGGTAGAGAGGAACAGACGCTGAAGGGAAATGGGGAAGAGAGAGAGGGGAGAAGGCGCTTAAGGGAAATGGGGAACAGAGAGTGGGGAGAAGACGCTGGAAGGGAAGAAGACAGAGATGCCAGACTATGGGGGGAGCGGAAAGAAGATGGGTGCCAGACCAATTAGTGGGGGTGGAAGGAGATATGGAAGGGAGAGGCACAGTAACAGAGCAAATGGAAGATGCAGAGAGAAGGCAGACAGTGGATGGAAGGTATTGAATGAGGAGAAGATGAGGGTAGCAGAAACCAGACAACAAAGGTAGAAAAAAAATTATATTTCTTTTCTTTTTTTGCTTTAAGAATAAAGTAGTATATTCGTTGTGCTGATAAAAATTTATAAACAAAGCCCTGCCAGCTGAACATCTCTTTCTCTGGTTCAGCAGCCAGAACTTTGATTTATAAGGAAGGAATAAGCTAAATATTACAGTACTGAGGCTTGTATGGATGCTGTGGGGACCGTAGTCGTGGGGATGGGGCAGAGACAGTGGTCACGGGGGCAGGGCGGGGACAAGGGACAAATTTTTCCCTGTGTCATTCTCTAATCTAGACCTCACCAGCTGTTTGTGTTATCCGTCCTGTCATTGGCACTCTTTATAATTGTATTCTGATTTTTACCTTGTTTCCAGTTTTGTTTATATTTCTATAATTGTTACTTTAGCTGATATTACGTTTTCAATTTTTAAGTTGTTGTTTCGATTTCCATTGCTGCTAATTGCTCTAACATTACTCTCTCCCCAGGCAGTCAAAGGTTCCCTTGCCGAAGATCGCCACCACAAAGCAGTGACACCAACAACTCCATCCCCCAGAAACTACTACAGTAGCCTCCCCTTTAAATTCCCCATTTCCTGCAGCAGACACCAAAGCAACATGTTTAAGGAGCATTACCTGCTCCTTAATGCGCTCCTTCGTGCGCTACTAACTCTCATTCTTACTCCTAAAATGCCACTTCCGTTAATATTTTTAACTCTTTCTCTATAATTCTGCTGCTTTCTGATTATTACCCCCTCTTCACTCTATAACATGGTATCTCAGATTCCTGTCCTCTGGGCATGCCAACCACAATCGCACAACTTTCATGCAATTCTCCCTCCCAGACCCAGATGCCTTGTAATGATCCCCCTCACTCCTTCAACTTATTATAAACCAACACAAACCAAACCTTGGTCTCTTGAACATTCGCTCTATTAAAAACAAGCACCATTTACAATCTTATCATTCAGCACAGCCTCCACATCTTATGTCTAACTAGTCTTTAAGCCCGTTACATTAACGGGTGCTAGAATATATGTCTGCCTTTCTTTCTGTCTCTCTCCCTGCCCCTTTGTCTTTCTTCCTTTCTTTCTGTCTCCCTTCCTACTTCCCCTGAGCTGCAGCCGCAGCATTCCCTCTCCTTCCATTTCCCTGTGCCTCAGCATTTTTTTCCTCCCCCCCACTTCCCTGTGCAGAAGCCGAAGCAACATTCCCTCCCCCTCCATGTCCTTGTGCAGCAGCATTTCCTCTCCCTCCATTTCCCTGTGCAGCAGGATTTTTCCACCCCCCCTACACTTCCCTCGGTCTGGCCGGCTCCCTTGCCAGAGTTATTTTTAAGTTTATAGGTGCTGCGGTGGCTCCTCTAACGATCCCCTGCATTGGAAGTCTTCTCCGACGCAGGTGCGGCTTGTGAGAGGAGCCGCGGCGGCACCTGTAAACTGAAAAATAACTGGCAAGGGAGCTGGCCAACTGGCAGTTCAATGAGAGCCACAGCTTCAAAACGGAGTCCTCTGTCGGACACTCTCCTGCCGCTACTAACAGGGGACAAACTGCCGCTGCCGTCGTTGTGAAACTGCCACTCTCCTGCCGGTCCTCTAGGTGCAACTAATAGGGGACCGACAAACAGCCAAACACAGCAGCATGTGCCTGAAGCTGACCGCCATTGAAAGAGCTGCACACTCATGCGCCTCCAGCTAGTGCAGGCGCCGTGAGGACTGGCACAGAAGCACACCTCACGGCACCAGGAATCACGATCTGTCAACAGCGCATACGCGCTTAGGGTTTTATATATAGAGATGGAAATCTGGCTATCAGAATGCGAGGAAGCTTATATTACTCAAGCATACCCCAATGGCTACTCATTTAAAGTGCACTATCGCTAAAAGAAGAAAGGTGGTGGTCTGGCTGTTATCCACCTACTCCTCCATGCCCGTCAAATTTGAAACTCTACCTTCATCTCTGTGCTCTTATGTAGAGACTCTACCAATTCTCACTCCAAAACTTGATGCCCCTTCACTTTCAACTCCTCTGTCTTCCTCCTCTGATATCCAACAACTCACTTACATCTCTTCAATCAGCAATACTAGATTTCTGCATCTCTCATGCTAATCCAATAATCTTGGGGGACTTTAACATCTATTTTGACAAACCAAATAACCTTCACACATTGGATATCTTGACTATAAAGCACAATTACTTACCGTAACAGGTGTTATCCAGGGTCAGCAGGCAGATATTCTCGACATGTGGGTGACGTCATCTACAGAGCCCTGACGCGGACAGCTTTTCAAGCAAACTTGATTGAAGATTCAAGTTTGCTGTGCTGCACCACGCATGTGTGTGCCTTCCTGCTCCACTAGAGGGCGCATCCCCTCCTCGTGGTCTCCAGTTCAGATAGCCAGCAAAGAAGCCAGCCCCGGTGAGGCGGGAGGGTTGCGAGAATATCTGACTGCTGTCCCTGGATAACAACTGTTACGGTAAGTAACTGTGCTTTATTCCAGGACAAGCAGGCAGCATATTCTTGACATGTGGGTGACCTCCAAGCTAAGTTGGCAATTTAGGAAAACAGATTACGCAAAACCGACTGGCCAAACTGGCCGTCGCTCCTGGACAAAGTATCCAAACAGTAGTGCGAGGTAAAGGTATGAACCAAAGACCAAGTGGAAGCCTTGCAGATCTGCTCGATAGGCGTGGACCTGAGGAAAGCGACAGAAGCCGCCATCGCTCGGACCTTATGTCCCGTGACCCGACCATGCAGCGCCAGACCAGCCTGAGCATAGCAGAAGGAAATACAAGCAGCCAACCAGTTGGACAAGGTGCGCTTGGAAACAGGATGTCCCAAACAATTGGGATCAAAGGACAAAAACTGAGGAACCTTCCGATGAGACTGAGTGCGTTGAAGATAAAAAGCCAACGCCCTCTTACAGTCAAGAGTGTGAAGTGCCACTTCCCCAGGATGAGAATAGGGCTTGGGAAAAAAGACAGGAAGAACAATGGACTGATTGAGATGGAAATCAGACACCACCTTAGGCAAAAATTTGGGATGAGTGCGGAGAACCACCTTGTCATGATGGAATACAGTAAAAGGCGGATCCGCCACCAAAGCCTGCAGCTCACTCACCCTACGAGCAGAGGTGAGCGCAAGCAGGAAGGTAACTTTCCAAGTAAGGAACTTCAGATGAGATTTATCCATAGGCTCAAACGGATGTTTCATAAGTTGCGCAAGAACCACATTGAGATCCCAAACCACAGGAGGAGGCTTGAGAGGTGGATGAACATTCAAGAGCCCCCGCATGAAACGAGAAACCAAAGGGTGGACAGAAAGGTACTTCCCATCAAGCTGCTGATGGAAGGCAGCAATCATACTAAGATGCACCCGAATAGAATTTGTCTTAAGACCAGACTGGGACAAATGAAGCAGATACTCCAGAACCGAGGACACAGAAGCAGACAAGGGTTCTAGATTATTAAAAGAACACCAGGAAGTGAATCTAATCCACTTCTGGGAATAACAGAGCCTAGTCGAAACCTTTCGAGAGGATTCCAAAACCTCCCGGACTGACTGAGAGAACTGAACAGAAGAAGTCAGGCGGAAAGGAACCAAGCCATCAGATGTAGAGACTGCAGGTTGGGATGCAACAGCGAACCCCGACTCTGAGACAGCAGAGAGGGAAAAACAGGCAGAAGCAGAGGCTCCCTGACACTGAGTTGAAGAAGCAGGGAAAACCACGGCTGCTGAGGCCACCAAGGAGCATGTGTCGATTTGAGATGCACCAGCGTCCGCAAGATCAGAGGTAGAGAATGACACGGGGAAAAAATCTGTCCCCGTCACTGCACCGTCCCCGGCCCACCATCCTCTGCACCGCCCCTTCACCGCCCCGTCACCGCCATCGCTTTCACCGCCCCGTCACCGCCATCCCATTCACCGCCCCCGTCTAGCACCCATTTTCTTCCCTCCGCTCCCCCATAGTCTGGCATCTGTCTTCTTCCCTTCCAGCGTCTTCTCCCCACTCTGCCTTCCACATTTCCTTTCAGGATCTGTTCCTCTCTACCCTCTTTCAATGTCTGTTCTATTCCTTTCCACCACCACCCTTCCCTCCCTCCTTTACCATCTGTTCCTTTCTACCACCCTTCTTTCATATCTTCTATCAGTCCCCCCACCATCACTAGCAGTCTCTCTTCTCCCTTACCATGAGCAAATAGAACTTCTGAAAATTGTATTGCTGAGGCATTATTTCTAGTACGCCTTTTTTTCCAGATGGATAATGACATCAATTTTATAATTCTTACTGTCTGCTCTGATTTCATTCACAATTTGGTTTGTGTTTTGTACCTGAGGATTCCATGAGGCATTTAACCTTTTCCTGTCTCTTCTGTGATTTCAAGTTGATTCCTTCAATAATGGAGTCTCAAGGCAGTAGCAGTTTTCTATTTTGGGCTCTTTTGACATTGTTTAAAGGATTTCTTGTACATTTAGTGCTGGTCTTCTTTGATGAGGTCACTTCAGAATCTATTTCCAAGGAAGAGAAACTTTTTCCCTTTCACCCCCTCCTTCCTTGTGTGAGCCGGAACACGCGGTCCCCGCAAGCAAGTAATTTTATATCATTTTCATTCTATTCATTCATAGATATTAAAGTCTAGATAATGCCAGTCACATAACAAAACATGATTTTACAAAAATAATTCCCTGCACAGTCAAGCCTGCAAGGATTACTAGATGTCTTTCAGCAGCTCCCCTCCCTCCCTCCCCCTTACCTTTATGGCCAAGTCAAAATGATCTACCAACAATAAAATTTTAAAAACACAAAGCACGCTGTACGCAGAGAAAATGTTAATTATCATTTATATTCCACAGGTTTTCAAAGAGGTCAAGGCAGATGACTTTATGCAATGTCACTTCAGTAACAACTATACAAAAATAGACAAATATTCCCCCTCCCTTTTTACTAAACTGCGATAGCGGTTTTTAGAGCAGGGAGCTGCGCTGAATGCCCCACGCTGCTCTCGACGCTCATAGGTTCCCTGCGCTAAAAACCGCTATTGCGTTTTAGTAAAAGGGGGCCATAGTGCAAAATATAGACAGCAGATATAAATTCTCAAAACGGACACATTTTGATCACTAAGTTGAAAATAAAATCATTTTTCCTACCTTTTTGTCTGGTGATTTCATGAGTCTCTGATCCTTCTTCTTTCTTCTCCTGCCCCCCCCTCTTTCTTTCTCTCTCCCCCTGGCTCCCCTCTTTCTTTCTGCCTTTCTTTCTCTCCCTCTTGACCCCCACTTTATTTCTGCCTTTCTTTCTCTCTCCCCTTGGTCCCCCTCTTTCTTACTGCCTTTCTTTCTCTCTCCCCCTGACCCCTCTTTATTTCTGCCTTTCTTTCTCTCTCCCCCTGCCCCCCCTCTTTATTTTTTCCTTTCTTTCTCTCTCCCCCTAGCCCCCACAAAGCCATCGTGCCAATTTCTCCACTTCCACGATTCTTTCCCTACCCTCACCCCCAAGCCAGCAGCCGATTTCACCCTGCTCCTTCCTCGATGTCCTGAACTTCATCGGGCAGCAGCAGCATTCACAATTCACTGATGTTGCCCGCTACAGGCCTTCCTCTCTGTCGGGTCCTGTCTTCATGAAAACAGGAAGTAGGCAGGACCCGGCAGAGAACAAGGCCTGAAGCCGGCAACAGCAGCGAATTGTAAACGCTGCTGCCGCCCGAAGAAGGTAATGGAGCACCGAGGCAGACCGCTTCTCCCCCCTCCCAGCCGAATCCCCACTGACCCTCCTATCTCCCCCCCCCCCCGTGAACCTTTCCGACCCTCCCAGCGAGAGCAGCAAACCTCCTTCGCGGCTTTCTCCTCCCTCTGCCGCGTCACTGATGACGTCATCAGTGATGCGGCAGAGGGAGGAGAAAACCGACGCTACTGGAGGGAGGTTTGCTGCTTTCGCTGGGAGGGTCGGAAAGGTTCACTTGGGGGGGGGGAGATAGGAGGGTCAGCAGGGGTTCGGCTGGGAGGGGGGAGAAGCGGTCTGCCTCGGTGCTCCAAGGCCTGGCGCCATTACCTTTTTCGCCCCTCCCGCCCCCCCCCCCTTGATACGCTACTGCTCTCCAGCTCTCCTTAGTTTGCCGGTTTTCTTTTTCGGCGACCGGCATGCTTTCAAAGAGCTGCGCACGCGCGGCAGCTCAAAGTTCAATCTTCTGCTCTGCTGCAACTTCCTGTTTCCGGTTGGGTCAGAGCAGAAGATTGAATACTGAGCAGCCGCGCATGCGCGGCTCTTTTGAAAGCGTTCCGGTCGCCGAAAAAGAATGCCGGCAAACTAAGGTGAGGTGGAGAGGAAGCTGGTTAAACGATCGAGCCGGCGTGCGGGTGGGGGTGCGGGGACCGCACGATCCTTTATGCCTCACTGCGGTGACAAGACCATTCACCGCTCCACGGGGCGGTGATGGCCTTGTCCCCGTCCCCGCAGAGGCTGCTAATTTTCATTCCCCGTTTTTGGCGGGTTACCCGCGGCTAAACGCAGTAGCCGCGGGTAAACTGCCACCGTGTCATTCTCTAATCAGAGGGAAAGGCGGAAACGCATAAAGGAACTTCCCCTCCCAAGTGAGGAGGAAGGCATCTGCCTTCAGACGATCCGGGGAGTACATCCTGGAACAGAAGAGAGGCAGTTTGTGATTGAGGGGGGAAGCAAACAGGTCTATCTGAGGGGTCCCCCACCGCTGGAACACCTGACGCAAGACCCGGGAATGGAGCGACCACTCGTGCGGCTGCAGAAGGCGACTCAGCTTGTCCACCAGACAGTTTCGCTCTCCTTGGATGTAAACCGTACGAAGAAAGATGTTGTGGCGAATCGCCCAATCCCAAAGGCGAAGGGCCTCCCGGCAAAGAGACCGAGACCCCGTGCCCCCTTGTTTGTTGACGTAATACATCGCCACCTGATTGTCTGTGCGCACCAGGACCACTCGGTCCCGAAGCAGATGTCAAAAAGCCACAGCGGCCAAATAAATGGCCCGAAGCTCCAACAGGTTGATATGACAGCAACGGTCCTCTACTGACCACAGACCCTGGGTCCACAGACCGTCGAGATGAGCCCCCCAGGCATACTCCGAAGAGTCCGAGGTCAGGACCTTGTGGTGCGGAGGGGCGAGAAATAGCAAACCCTTGGAAAGATTTGAACAGTTGGTCCACCAACGGAGCGAGCGCTTCAAAGAAGGAGTCACCGCAATGCGGCTGGAAACAGGGTCCCGATCCTGACGCCAGGGTCCACTGAGGGATCCGAAGGTGTAACCGGGCAAACGGCATAACATGGACGGTGGAGGCCATGTGTCCCAAAAGAATCATCATCTGCTTTGCCGAGACCAAGGACAGCAGAGAAATCTGCACGCTCATATGGACGAGAGCAGCCTGCCGAGGAGGAGGCAGGAACGAATGAAGGTGAACCGTGTCCAGCACGGCCCCGATGAACTGTAGGGATTGTGAGGGGCACAAGTGGGACTTTGGGAAGTTTACCTCGAACCCCAGACTCTGAAGGAATGTAATAGTCTGTCGGGTTGCTGAGATAACCCCCTCCTTTAACAGGGCCTTGATCAGCCAGTCGTCGAGATAGGAGAAGACCTGAAGGCCCCAGGACCGCTGCCACCACCACTACGAGACACTTCGTGAAGACTCGTGGGGACGAAGCCAGCCCAAATGGAAGGACGCTGTACTGGAGGTGCAGGTCCCCCACCTGAAACCGAAGGAACCGGCGACAAGCTGGATGCACCGGAACGTGAGTATAGGCTTCCATCAGATCGAGGGAGCATAGCCAGTTCCCTTCGTCCAGCAAGGGATAAAGAACCGGAAGGGAGAGCATCCGGAACTTCTCCCGAACCAGAAACAGGTTGCATAGGGAGAGGTATGGCCAGTAGGAAAAAGGAGGTATTGATGCCTCTGTATAAGACTGATGAGACCTCATTTAAAATATTGTGTAAAGATACGCCCGATTGGAAGGACATGCGCTTGGTGGACTGTTGGGAGGCAACTCCTGGAAATTCAGGGAATAACCGTGAGCAATCACACCCAGGACCCACGTATCCGATGTTATGTGTTCCCAACTGGGGTAAAAGGCTCTGAGACGGCCCCCGATGGGAAGGGGGACCGAAACTAGCGCAAATGGGCCCGCCCCCATCCGCCCAGACCGTCAAAAAGACGGGGCAGGCTTAGCCGCGGCTGAGACTTCGGCAAAGCCCGGGAATGCGCTTGCTGATGTCATGGAGGTGGGCGCGAAAAAGCCGGTGTCGACTTCTGGGGTACCTCCGAAGAGGAGCACGATAGGCCCTCAAGGGGGTCGGCTTCGCCTTGGGTCGCACCAGGAAAGCAAAGGACTGCTCATGCTCCGAAAGGCGTTTAGTAGCCGCCTCAATGGAGTCATCGAATAGCTTGTTCCCCACGCAGGGAAGGTTGGCCAGGCGATCCTGGAGGTTAGGATCCATGTCAACCAGCTGGAGCCATGCCAGCCGGCGCATGGCTACCGCAAAGGCGGACACACAAGACGAGAGCTCAAATGCGTCATACGCCACATGAAAAAGATGGAGACGAAGCTGGGACAGAGAATCCACCAGCTGCCCAAACGCAACCTGACGGGAGGCGGGCAAGTTGTCCTGGAAGGTGGGTAGAGACCGGATCCGGAACTTGAGGTAGGACGTGAAAGTGAACGAATAGTTCAATACACAGTTCGCCATCATCGAATTTTGGTAGAGTCTCCACCCAAATTTGTCCATAGTCCGCCCCTCTCGTCTCGGCGGGACCGCCACCAAGACGCGGGACGGGTGAGACTTCTTGAGCGAGGATTCAACCAGCAAAGACTGGTGAGATAACTGCGCTCGCTCAAACCCCGGGCAGGGAACCATCCGATATTTTGATTCCATTTTGGACGGAACCGCAGTGACCGTGTAAGGGGTCTCCAAGTTGCGGATAAAGGCCTGCCGGAGCACCGGGTTCAAGGGGAGTCAAAGAGACTCACGAGGTGGAGATGGCATGTCAAGTTCCTCCAAGAACTCTTTGGTATACTTTGAGTCCGACTGGAGGTCCAAATGGAGGGCCCGCCCCATGTCCTGCACGAACTTCGTGAAAGAGGAAGGACGGGCGTCCCCCCGATCCTCAGGTGGGGTGGCTGAACAGGACCATCGTGCTGAAAACGAGGGGGAAGCCTCATGAGAATAGCGAAGTTCCCTCTCAGCTCCCCCGCGTCCCGAACCCCAGGACGCTGCACTCAGGGAGTGAGCCGGGGTCAAGGACCGACGGCGCCTCAAGGAGCCCCTCGGGGAAGACCCCGGGGTACGAGGGCCCCAGACCTCCCCAGGGAAGTCTGCTCCTCTCGGCCCGGAGCCCCGGACCGAGGAGGAGTCAAAATCAACCGGGGATTGGAGAGAGACAACTCCGAAACCCGGAGGGGCCCCGCTCTGCGCACCACCGGGGAACGACCCCGTCTCGGGGGGGGGGGGGTATCCCGGGCGCGCTTAGCCAGCCGCCAGGACGGGGTCGAAACAGGCTTTGACCGGCGCTTTGCCTCTTGACGCCCCGAGGGCGAAGAATGTCTCGAGGCCCGGGGCAAGGAATCAGAGGAAGAGACACGCCGGGAGCGGCGCACCTTGCCCCGAGGGGACTCGACGCGAGGCTCAGGCTGGTCCAGCACAAGTGAGGTCGAGGCCGATTGCAGGTAGGCCAATGCTGAGAAGAGCTCCGAGGATATCATGGCTCGGAGCATGTCCTGAAAAACAGGCACCGACAGCATCGACGACATATCGGGTGCCGTAGTGCACTCCACCGAGGGCGACCTCGACATCGAATATTCCCGCGTGGTGGATGCATGCCCCCAAGGCTTAGCTGGGGCTGGGGGCAGGGTACTCCCCCTTGCACGGCTGGAGCCCCCGAGGATGACTTCTTCGCTAGCGTCGAACCTGAAGAAGGAAGAGGGGACTTACCCAGAGCCGAGGTCTTCGAGGCCAAGGATATCCGAGGTGGGACCGAGGTCGTCGAGGCCAAGGTCGAGACCTGCTCCATGGCAAAAAGATCCGCCATCCGGGCCCGACGGCGGCGCAGAGCACGAGCCTGGAAAGTAGCGCACCTGGGGCAGGAATCAGTAGGATGGTCAGCCCCCAGACACAAGATGCACCACTGATGAGGATCGGTGATCGACAGAAGCCGATCACACCGGGTGCACTTTTTAAACCCTGACAAGGGCCGGGACATAAGCAAAAAGAAAGGCCGCGGTCAATCGAGGCCACGACAACCCGGGAGCCCCCGGTTGTCGAAAAAAATTGCGAACTACGCTAAAACAAGAAACAGCAGAAAAAGAAAAACGCACAGCAACAAAGATGAAAAACAACAAAGCCGCGGTGCTAGAAGGCACGTTTGAATGGAGTGAAAAAAAACACAAGACTTTCTGGCTCCGCGGAAACTTTAGAACTGGAGACCACGAGGAGGGGATGCGCCCTCTAGTGTAGCAGGAAGACACACACATGCGTGGTGCAGCACAACAAACTTGAATCTTCAATCAAGTTTGCTTGAAAAGCTGTCCGCGTCGGGGCTCCGTAGATGACGTCATCCACATGTCGAGAATAAGCTGCCTGCTTGTCCTGGGATAATGTATGATATCTCCCTAACCTCTTTAATCTCTACCCCTATACATACAGCAGGACATACAATCGATACACTCCTCGCTCAAAAACTCTCTCATCAAATACTTGTAAATCAATAAACCCACTCTCTCTCCTAAATAGGCCACTTCCTCATCTCAATCCAGCTGCAAATCCCAGACGAGATCTTACACCAATCCTTTCACACCTACAACTCCCAGGACTACAGCAAACTCACATCCTCGGCATCGATGACTTCTCTAAACTTGAGTTAGAACAATCCACACTATGGGTCTTATCTACACAGACCCTCATAGACACCATAGCACCTATCAAACAGTATACCTCCAATTCAACCTCCCAAGAAAAAGCCTTGGTACTCTCAAGAATTAGCTCTCCTCCATCGACAGTTCCGCTCCTCAGAACATCTATGGAGATGACATCGCTCCCCCCATCGCTCTAAGCCATTACAAAGAAAAAGCTACTTCTTACAAACTTTCCATTCAAAAAGCAAAGAAAGCATACTATTCCAATCATATAGCCAAGGCACTCAATTCTTCCGCTCTCTATACTATTATTTGCGCCCTCTCCTCACAGACCAAAAAAGGATCGTTCCCTTATCCCAACCATCAGCTGAGGATCGAGGACAAAATTAAAGCTGTCCGTAATAATCTTAAACCATCTTCAAGACCTTTGCCCCCAGACTCACCCAACGCTGAACTTCATCTCCCATTTAGCTCTCTGACTGCATTTCAAACACCCTCATCAGAAGATATCTACCATACAATACAAACTATGAACATATCAAACAACTCTATAGAATCAATATCACCTCTCACCCTTAAAAAAACACTTCTCTATATTCGGTCCTTTCAGCAAAAGTCTCCTTACTTGAACCATCCCAAAGCCTTGGAAATGGCTATGGTTTATCCCAAGATCAAGTCAGCGAATTCTTCATTAGACCACTGCTCCATTTACCAACCTATAGCAAGCCTCTCTTATTTCAAGGTCACGGAAAAATTAGTATTCAATCAAGTTTCATCTTTTTTTAGAAAAAACTAACGCTTTTCATCCCAATCAAACTGGCTTTCGTCCTCACTATTCTACAGAACTTTCATTAATTGGTCTAACACAGGGGTCTCAAAGTCCCTCCTTGAGGGCCGCAGTCCAGTCGGGTTTTCAGGATTTCCCCAATGAATATGCATGAGATTTATGTGCATGCACTGCTTTCAATGCATATTCATTGGGGAAATCCTGAAAACCCGACTGGACTGCGGCCCTCAAGGAGGGACTTTGAGATCCCTGGTCTAACAGCTATCCACTATTTAAGAGATCACCGCAAATCAGGCATACTAGTCTCACTAGACCTTACAGCAGCTTTTGATACAATTGATCACACCATACTTCTTAGGAGACTGCAATCCACTGGAATCTCCTGCTTGGTTATAAAATTGGTTCTCATCTTATTTCCCGGACCGAAGCTATCGTATTAGCTTTAATAACGCACCATCTACAACCCCCCCCCCCCCCCACCATGAATCCAACAGCAGTGAGAGAGAGCAGCAGTGCTCACCCCTCCACACAGGTCCAATGGCAAAAGCTGTGGCAGCGGAAGCAGTACAGCACAACACGCCCCTATTCATACCTTTCAGAGCCTCACACCCTACCACTGATCCTTTCAGGCCTGTTCTGGGGTCTTCCCTCTGCCAGAGTCCTTTCTTCTGATGTAACATCCTGTTTTTGCAGAAACTACAGGTTTGTTTTGTTTAAACACATCAGGAGTAAGGCATTTTATTACTCCCACAAGGCATAAAGCTTTGCTCCCACATCTGCAGAAAAGCTCCCTATTTAATTATTTTTAACCACGCAGGTCCCTGTCCCCTTGTCATTCTCTACTGCAAGGTATTACCAGTATATAAGAGTACATATAACATAACACAATCAAAACATGCTGCACCTTTCCATCCTCACTGAAAAATGAATAGACCAGAACAGTAACAACTAACTGATAATTTAAAAGCCACTACCTGATGGGCTCTACATATAAGGTCCAAATCGTGTTTATGGAGAAATTTTGCAACCACTTCTGCTCCAAATGTGAAAGACACCCCTCGATCATTTTCACCCCATCCCAACACATCTTTGTCAGGATCCGACCATAAGAGATCGCAAAGAAGACCCTGGTCAGGTACGTCAGTGGGGCGCATGATTCGTCGGATCTGTTCCATTGATTGAAGGTCTGGTGATAATCCTGTTAAGTTGAAAAATAAGATTTGTCAGCTATCAAGGTCTGTTTGAAACTAGTTTTATGAGGATAAGCATTTCCATACCAAGACAGTGAGCCAACCCTGAAGTAAATGAAATAATTGTAAAAATCCATTTCTAAACTGTCTAATGCAACTCCTGACACATAACGAGAAAATGATGACCTACTTGAACTTGTAACTATGACCTAACTGTATTAATAACTGTACTGATCTACATGTACTATTGAATGTCTGTGTCAAACTGTCCACTGTAACTTTCTAGGTAACTGACTCAACCTCTTGTAATGTAATCCGACCTTGAACTAAATAAGTAAAGGCGGATAACAACACAAAATGACATAAATGGAATTTGTGCATGCTTTGATGTATTTTTTACATTATCCCTTGAGAGAAAGATTCTACATTGGAACAAAAGGGCTACAAATCCTCTATAATAAAACCTTAAGTGCGCATGCGCACTTACAATGGAATGATCCCTGCCTCCGTGATTTGTGCCTCCGTGACTGTGTTAGATTTGCGGCGCGTGTGGCAGTTTGCAGAGCATGCGGCGGTTTGTCTCCTGCAGTGTGGTGGCGGTGATAGGTGGCGGCGAGAGCAATGGCAGGAGGGTGTCCTTCCGCCTGGATGAGGCGGACAGGGTGCGGGTGCTGCGAGGTGTTCGGCTGTCAGAAGAGGTGTTTAGTCGAATGAATGAGTCCTCCCATGCTGGTAAGAAATATAGGATGTAAATACAGTCAAACCTCGGTTTGCGAGTAACCCGGTTTGCGAGTGTTTTGCAAGACGAGCAAAACATTCTCGCAAAACATGTCTCGCAAACCGAATGTTGACTCGATTTACGAGCACCTCCTGATAACTGGCATCGCTCCCCCCCTTTCGCAAAGGGCCCCCTCCCGCTCAAATCGGCACCCCCTCCCGACCAACTTTAACTCACCCCCCCTTTGGCACCGGCACGCAGCCCACAAGTGCCGGTGCCGCTTGAAGATCTTCTTCCTTGTCGCTGCCGGCTTTGAGCATGCATCTGCGCATGTTCAAGCCCTTCTAATTCTCCCTCTCGCCGAGGGTCCTGAGCGTGATTGCCTCGGGTTACTCCCTGAATTTCCGGGAGTTGCCTCCCGACAGTCCACCAAGCGCGTGTCCTTCCAATCGAGCGCAATTGCCTCTGCTGCTCTTGGAAGCTCAGGCCCTCCTTCGCCTACGGGCGGTGAAGGAAGTTCCCCCTGGTCAACGGGGGCGGGGGTTTTACTCCTGGTACTTCCTGATCCCCAAGAAAACTGGGGACCTGCGACCGATCTTGGACCTCAGGCGCCTCAACAAGTTTCTCGTTCGGGAAAAGTTCCGGATGCTCTCCCTTCTGGTTCTTTACCCCCTGCTGGACGAGGGGGACTGGCTATACTCTCTCGATCTGAAGGAGGCCTATACCCATGTTCCAGTTCATCCGGCTTGTCGCCGGTTCCTTCGGTTTCAAGTGGGGGACCTGCACCTCCAGTACAGGGTCCTCCCGTTTGGGCTGGCTTCGTCCCCGCGAGTCATAGAAACATAGAAGATGACGGCAGAAAAGGACTACAGCCCATCAAGTCTGCCCACTCTGCTTACCCACCCCCTGTCTATGCCCTAATGACCCAATTTCCTTATCTTGACCCTCGTAGGGATCCCACATGGGTATCCCATTTATTCTTAAAGTCTGGCACGCTGTCTGCCTCGATCACCTGCACTGGAAGCTTGTTCCAATGATCAACCACTCTCTCTGTGAAGAAATACTTTCTGGTGTCGCCATGAAATTTTCCGCCCCTGAGTTTGAGCGGGTCCCTTGAGAAAGAAAATATCATCTTCCACTTCGACACGTCCCGTGAGGTACTTAAATGTTTCGATCATGGCTCCCCTCTCCCTACGTTCCTCAAGAGTGTAGAGCTGCAATTTGTTCAGTCTCTCTTCGTACGAGAGACCCTTGAGCCCCGAGATCATCCTGGTGGCCGTCCGTTGAACTGATTCAATTCTGCGCACATCTTTACTGTAATGTGGCCTCCAGAATTGCACACAGTACTCCAGATGAGGTCTCACCATGGCCCTGTACAACGGCATTATGACTTCAGGCTTTCGGCTGACGAAACTTCTATTGATACAACCCAATATCTGCCTTGCCTTAGATGAAGCCTTCTCCACTTGATTGGCAGTTTTCATGTCTGCACTGATGATTACTCCTAAATCTCGTTCTGCTGAAGTCCTAGTTAAAGTTTCTCCGTTCAAGAAGTACGTCCTGCATGGATTTCCGCTTCCGAGGTGCATGACCTTACATTTCTTAGCATTGAAGCCTAGCTGCCAGGTTGAGGACCAACTTTCCAATGTAAGCAGGTCCTGCGCCATATAATTCTGTAAACTGCATTCACTTACTATATTACATAGTTTGGCGTCATTGGCGAATAGTGTTATTTAACTTGAAGCCCTTGAGTCAGATCCCCTATGAATATGTTGAAAAGGAGTGGACCCAGGACCGAGCCCTGCGGCACTCCTCTGGTCACCGCCGATGTTTTAGAGAGGGTACCATTAACTACCACCCTCTGAAGTCTGCCACTCAGCCAATCATTGACCCATGCAGTTAGTGTCTCTCCTAACCCCATCGATTCCATCTTGCTTAGCAGCCTGCGGTGTGGGACACTGTCAAAAGCTTTACTGAAGTCCAGGTACACGACGTCCAAAGACTCTCCCAAGTCCAACTTTCTTGTTACCCAGTCAAAGAAGCTGATGAGATTGGATTGGCAGGACCTACCCTTGGTGAATCCATGCTGACTGGGATCCCGAAGATTCCCTTCATTCAAGATCGTGTCCAATTTGCTTTTAATTAGTGTTTCCATGAGTTTGCACACTATTGATGTGAGACTCACCGGTCTATAATTCGCAGCCTCTGCCCTGCAACCCTTTTTATGCAGAGGAACGACATTAGCTAATTTCCAGTCCAGGGGAACTTTCCCCTTACTTAGGGAGAGATTGAATAGCTCAGCCAACGGTTTCGCCAGGACATCGCTAAATTCTCTGAGCACTCTTGGGTGCAAATTGTCTGGTCCCATGGCTTTGTTCACCTTGAGTCTTGCCAGTTCACTGTAAACTTCACCTGGTGTGAACTCAAAATTCTGAAACGGGTCTTCTGTGCTTTGTGTTGCCTTCAACTGCGGACCGTGTCCCGGTGCCTCACAGGTGAAGACTGAGCAGAAGTATTCATTCAGTAGTTCGGCTTTATCGGAATCTGCTTCCACGTAACTTCCGTCCGGTCTTCTAAGGCGTACTATCCCGCCTGTGTTCCTTTTTCTGTCACTAATATACCTGAAGAAGGATTTGTCCCCCTTTTTAATGTTTTTTGCCAGAATTTCTTCCACTCGAAGTTTTGCCTCCCTAACTGCCATTTTGACTGCTGTAGACCTGGTCCTATATTCTACTTTTGCCTCTCTTTTCTCCTCTTGTAGGAGAGAAACGCTTTTTTCTTCTCCTTAATGAGGTGTGAGATCTCCGCGGTGAACCATTGGGGTTTATTGTTTCTTTGTCGTTTATTTACTGATTTTATGAAGCGGCTAGTTGCTTCACGTATGGTTGATTTCAGTGTTAACCACTTAGCTTCTACGAAGCGTCTCGTGGCGGCGGCCCTGCGGTCCCAGGGCCTTCAGGTGTTATCCTACTTCGATGACTGGCTGATCAAGGCCCCATCGAGGGAGGGAGTTATCTCAGCGACTCGACAGACTATTATGTTTCTTCAGGGTCTGGGGTTTCGAGGTAAACTTCCCGAAGTCCCAGTTGTGCCCCTCGCAATCCCTACAATTCATCGGGGCCGTGCTGGATACTGTTCGCCTTCACTCCTTCCTGCCTCCTTCCCGGCAGGCGGCTCTTGTCCGTATGAGCGACCAGGTTTCTCGGTTGCCCTCGGTATCAGCGAAGCGGATGATGATTCTCTTGGGCCACATGGCCTCCACCGTCCATGTCACTCCGTTTGCCCGGTTGCACCTTCGGATTCCTCAGTGGACCCTGGCCTCTCAGTGGCGCCAGGACCAGGACCCCGCTTCCTGTCTCATTAAGGTGACGCCTTCTTTAAGGCACTCGCTCCGTTGGTGGACCAACTCTTCCAATCTTTCCAGGGGTTTGCTCTTTCTCGCCCCTCCGCATCACATGGTTCCGACAACGGACTCGTCGGAGTATGCTTGGGGGGCTCATCTCGACGGTCTGCGGACCCAGGGTCTGTGGTCGGCGGCGGACCGTCTCTGTCACATCAATCTGTTGGAGCTGCGGGCCGTTTACTTGGCAGCAGTAACCTTTTGCCACCTGCTTCTGGACTAAGTGGTCCTCGTGCAAATGGACAATCAGGTGGCGATGTATTATATCAACAAACAAGGGGGCACAGGGTCCTTGCCTCTTTGCAGGGAGGCCCTTCGCCTTTGGGAGTGGGTGATTCGTCACAACATTTTTCTTCATTCGGTTTACATTCAGGGAGAGCGAAACTGTCTGGCGGACAAGCAGACAACCATCTGCTGCAACCGCACGAGTGGTCTCTGCATTCCTGGGTCTTGCGCCAGGTGTTCGAGCGGTGTGGGTACCCTCAGATAGACCTGTTCGCTTCCCCCATCAATCACAAACTGCCTCTCTTTTGTTCCCGGATGTACTCCCCGGATCGTCTAGAGGCGGATGCCTTCCTCCTCGCTTGGGAGGGGAAGTTCCTTTATGCGTTTCCGCCTTTTCCTCTGATCTTGCGGACGCTGGTGCATCTCAGATCGACGCATGCAACTATGATCCTAGTTGCTCCTCAGTGCCTCGACAGCCGTGGTTCTCCCTGCTTCTTCAACTCAGTGTCAGGGAGCCTCTTCTTCTGCCTGTTTTCCCCTCTCTGCTGTTTCAGAGTCGGGGTTCGCTGTTGCATCCCAATCTGCCATCGCTGCATCTGACGGCTTGGTTCCTTTCATCCTGATTCCTTCTGTGTAGTTTTCCCAGTCGGTCCGGGAGGTTTTGGAAGCCTCTCGCAAGGTTTTGACGAGGCTCTGTTATTCCCAGAAGTGGACTAGATTCGCTTCCTGGTGCTCTTCCAATCATCTGGAACCTCTATCTACTTCTGTGTCCTCGGTTCTGGAGTATTTGCTTCATTTGTCCCAGTTTGGTCTTAAGACAAATTCTATTCGGGTGCAACTTTGTGCGATTCCATCAGCAGCATGATGGGAAGTCCCTCTCTGTTCATCCCCTGGTTTCGCGTTTCATGCGGGGGCTTTTGAATGTTCATCCACCTCTCAAGCCTCCTCCTGTGGTTTGGGATCTCAATGTTGTTCTCGCTCAACTTATGAAACCTCCACTCGAACCTATGGATAAGTCTCCCCTGAAGTTTCTGACTTGGAAGGTTGTCTTCCTGATCGCGCTCACTTCTGCTCGTAGGGTGAGTGAGCTCCAGGCTTTGGTGGCGGATCCGCCTTTTACTGTGTTCCATCATGACAAGGTGGTTCTCCGCACTCATCCTAAGTTTCTGCCTAAGGTGGTGTCTGATTTCCATCTCAATCAGTCCATTGTCCTTCCGGTCTTTTTTCCCAAGCCCCATTCTCATCCTGGGGAAGTGGCACTTCACACTCTTGACTGTAAGAGTGTGTTGGCTTTTTATCTTCAACGCTCTCAGTCTCATTGAAAGGTTCCTCAGTTGTTTTTGTCCTTTGATCCCAATCGTTTGGGCCATCCTGTTTCCAAGCGCACCTTGTCCAATTGGTTGTATATCTTTCTGCTACGCTCAGGCTGGTCTCGCGCTGCATGGTCGGGTCACGGACCATAAGGTCTGAGCAATGGCTCCTTCTGTCGCTTTCCTCAGATCTACGCCTATCGAGGAGATCTGCAAGGCTGCCACTTGGTCTTCGGTTCACACCTTTGCCTCCCACTACTGTCTGGATTATTTGTCCAGGAGCGACGGCCGCTTTGTCCAGTCGGTTTTGCGTAATCTGTTTTCCTAAATTGCCATCTTCCCTGCGCTCATTTTTTTAGTTAGCTTGGAGGTCACCCAAATGTGAGAATATGCTGCCTGCTTGTCCTGGGATAAAGCACAGTTACTTACCGTAACAGGTGTTATCCAGGGACAGCAGGCAGATATTCTCGCAACCATCCCACCTCCCCGGGGTGGACTTCTTTGCTGGTTATCTGAACTGGAGACCATGAGGGGGGGATGCGCCCTCTAGTGGAGCAGGAAGGCACACACATACGTGGTGCAGCACAGCAAGCTTAAATCTTCAATCAAGTTTGCTTGAAAAGCTGTCCGCGTCGGGGCTCCGTGGATGACATCACCCACATGTGAGAATATCTGCCTGCTGTCCCTGGATAACACCTGTTACGGTAAGTAACTGTGCTTTATCCCAGGACAAGCAGGCAGCATATTCTCACATTTGGGTGACCTCCAAGCTAACTAAAAAAATGAGCGCAGGGAAGATGGCAATTTAGTAAGTGTGCTTTCTTACTCTCTTTGCACCCTCTTCAAACGACTGCAACTAAACTAATTTACAATAAGAATTTTGCTAAACACCTCTGAGAAAATGAGGGCATTTAAATGCTGCTAGAAACACATTAGCCCATTCAAATAAACATAACAGAAACCATATGGCCAATCCAGTTAACTATGTTCATGCTTTATTGAATTCAGATACTGTCCTCATTTCCACAGGAAGGATGTTCCACACATCTATCACCCTTTCCATAAAGAAACATTTCTTTTGATTACTACCCCTTTCACCGTCATCCTATGTCTTAATTTCTTTTCAACTATGCATTTATATCTTGGTGGTATTTAAATATCTATCTCATCTCCCAAATCCCACCTAACTCCTTGTCATGTGCTTAAGCTGTATGTACATGAGAAAAATGAAAGATAATGCCTCTACCTGTATAACATTTGTCTAAAATGAAGGTATAATAAATAAATAAAAAGCGTTTAAAATTTACTGTTTTATGACACATTTACTTTTCTACATTTCTATCACACATTTCAGTCAACAGACAAGTTTTTGAAAGCTGTCATGAAAGAACTTCACATCTTATCTCTTCAACCAGTTTTTCACAATCCCTTCCACTTCTTCGATTCACACAGATGCCATTGAAAATTATTTCTTCAATTTTGGAAAAAGATGGAAATTGAGCTGTGCCAAGACTGGGTAAATGGCATTTTACTTCTTTCAAGCATTTACCTTATAGGTTTCTCTTTTTTTTTTTTAAATTATTATTATAGAAGTTTATATTATGAGTTCTCTTTTTTTCCTTTTCCTTAAAATCCCATTGCAAATTTTATTGTAATTTATCCTTATTGTTCTTCCCTTTAATTGCAATAGTTTTGTATTGTTTTATTTCCCCATTTTATATTTATTCATTGTAAACCGCTTAGATTTAGCTTTTGTTTTATATTTGCGATATATTAAATAAATTGAACTTAAACTTATTCTGTTGCACTTACAGGAGTCTGTACTATAGGTCAGTGTTTCTCAACTTCAAGTCAACAAAGCCTAACAAATATCAACCAAGTACCCCTGACCCCATCCCTTAATAATAGTACTAACTGTAATGCAATTTCTTCTATTCATTTTTCATATACACACAATATAATCTTATTAATTCATAATGGTAACCACAAAATTAAAAAAACACAAAGTAGTATGTAGAGAAAATGTTAATTTTATATATATATATATATATATACTAGTCTTATAGCCCGTTACATTAACGGGTGCTAGAATATGTGTGTGTCTCTCTTTATTTCTTTCTTTCTCTCTCTCTCTCCTTAGCCGCGCTCTCTCTCTCTCCTTAGCCGCTTTCTTTCTTTCTTTTTCCTTGGCTGTCCATCACCACCCCTTGCCTGCTCCCCCTGTCCATTCTCCCTTCCTTTTACCTCCCCCGTGTCCACCACCACCCCTTCACAGCAGCAGCCCTTCTCTCTTTGTTTTACCTCCCCCCTGTGCAGCAGCACCTTCCTTCTCCCCCTGTCCAACATTAGGCCTCCGTTCCTTTTTCTTCACCCCCCCTGTCCATCAGCACCTCTTTCCTTCTCCCCCTGTCCAGCAGTAGGCGTCCCTTCCTTTTCCCCCCCTCCTCCTTCTTATCCCTATGATACACTTACCTTGCTCTGCCCCTGATCAGAGGCTCCCGACACCGCCCAGTTGCACCCATTGGAAAGTTCCCTCTGCGGCATCCCGCACCCTTCCTGACGCGACTCACGCTGTCTTTCTTTCTGTCTGCCTCTGTCTCTGGCCCCCTTTGTCTGTTTGTCTTTCTGTATATCTTCCTGCCCCTGTGTCTTTCTTCTTTTCTTTCTGTCTGCCTTCCTCCCTCTGTCTGTCTGTCCGAAGCAGCATTCCCTCCCCCTCCATTTCCCTCCCCCCACACTAGTTCCCTGTGCACCTGCCCCTGGGTCTTTCTTCTTGTCTTTCTGTCTCCCTTCCTCCCTCTGTCTATCTGTCCAAAGCAGCATTCCCTCCCCCTCCATTTCCCTCCCCCCACACCAGTTCCCTGTGCACCTGCCCCTGTGTCTTTCTTCTTGTCTTTCTGTCTCCCTTCCTCCCTCTGTCTGTGCAAAGCAGCATTCACTCCCCCTTCCATTTCCCTCCCCCCACACCAGTTCCCTGTGCAGCAGCATTAGCATTTCCTCTACCCCCTTTCCCTTCCCACAGTCGCGACTACAAACGCGGGCCCGAGTCCTTTGCCGCCCCCCCCTTCCCTTCCCTTCCCTTCCCATGGGCCCGACTACACATGGCGATTCAAGCAGCGTGTGCACCAGTCTTCACACGCTGCTTCGGGTCCTTCTACTGCCCTGATTTACTCTGGCACGTTCGGAGCAAATTAGGGCAGTAGAAGGGCCCGAAGCAAGACTGGTGCACACGCTGCTTAAATCGCCAGTCGGGCCCGCGGTAAGGGAAGAGGGGGGGGGGGGGGGGCGGCAAATGACTCGGGTCCCAGGCAGCGGAAAGTTGCTGGGCTCCTCGGTGGGGGCGATCCCTCTCCTCCCAGACGCCCCTCCCCCCCCGGAGGAACGGAGATCGGCGGCGTCTTCTATCCACTGCGGCCAACCCTAGCGGAAACAGGAAGTAGTCAGAGAGGGCGGGCTGCAGTGGACAGAAGACAGCAAAGCCAGGGCTTTTCTTTTCATTGAAAAGCGGGTGAGCCGGCGAGAAGGCGGAGGTGGTGATTTTGGCAGTGAGTGAGGGCGGAAGGGGGCAGTGAGTGAGGGCTGGAGGGGGGGAGTCGCCGGCTGTGCTGTGCTTTCCCGATCTTCCGCCGCATACGCACTCTGGCTACGGACCTACAGATCACGGATCAGGGATTACAGATCACGCAGGTCTGAGTGCGCATGCGCGGCTAGCGTTTTTTTTTTTTTTTTTTGGGGGGGGGGTGTACATAAGAACATAAGTATAAAACAAAACTCAAAAAGAGGAATGGGGGTAATATATTTCAAAATCTCTACAAAAGACTCCACACAAGCTAAATCAAACTCCAGGCGTGTAGCAATATAATAGGATACCGTATGCAAGCACATGAAAGAAAAAGCCTCGGTTTCCAAAGGTGAGGAAAAACCACTCCACCATCCATATATCATAGGCAGAAAAAACATCTGTTGCCACTATGGTATCAAATATTTTGCTAAGAAAAACCAGAAGTCTAAACGTGCAAACAAATATTACCAACTGATTTAGAAACTCTATGTGCAGCCAGCGTAGGATCGTTTCGTAGCTAGCAAGCTACTTCTTCAGGTCCACATAGCAGTTAAACTGTTTGACATGCTGATCCTCTGCAGCTTTCAAAAGGTAATCCATCATGGTGCCTTGTTGGCCTTGGTATAATGATCTAATACATCTCCACTGGGATGGAAACATCAAGTAACTGGTTCATTTGGAGCTTCTCAATGAGGGACCAATTCCCATGGAGAACCCAGATCTCTTTGGCCTTATGGCATGGCTCTTGAGCACACAGCCTTAACAAGCAAAGGTTATTCAGAAATAGTAATTTCTACTCTTCTCCGAGCTTAAAGGCCTTTGACTTTTGTGGCCTCCACTAACTGAAAGGCTTTTAGCTCTGGTGTGCCAAAGATCATGCAGAGTCTTTCAAGGCTCCAATTCTGTAATCTTTGCTTTCTACAGGCTAGATTAAAGAAAGGCCTGGCAGTGGTATTTCTCAAAATTCAGGTTGCAGGCCTCGCGTGCTTCCGGGTGCAGCACTGACATCTCATCCAGAGATGACCAGATTTTTGAGAGGGGGGTGGGTGCTCCGATTGCGTTTCTGTTTTAAATTCTTTATTCATTTTTTCATCTTACAAGTGCATCAGAAAATAACATTTGAACACATACAATATCACTTGATTGTCTATCAATCAATTTATATTAATATTTAAACCCTCCCATCCCTATTATTTCATATGTAATTCTATATATCATGTAATATATTATATATAGTCTGTTCTATTAAACCAAACATTTAATATAAGATAAGAAATCCCTCCCCCCCCACACCACACTTTGTAATTATATCAATAAGGGAAAAATGAAATTTACTCATTACAAAAATCTGTTAATGGTCCCCAAACCTCCTGAAATTTATTAAAATTTCCTTTCTGTATGGCTAACATTCTTTCCATTTTATATGACACAGAGAATTCCACCAGAAACTGTAATTTAATCTACTCCAGTTTTTCCAATTAAATGTAATCTGTTGAATGGCATAATAAGTAAGAGCTTATTATTTTTTGATGAAATTTGACTTTCTTCCTCATTGACATTCCAAATAATATAGTATCATATGATAAAGCCACAGGATTTTCTAATAAACAATTTATTTGGCTCCATATCGATTTCCAAAAAGCCATAACAAAAGGACAATAAAATAATAAATGATCTAAAGTCCCTGCTTCGAGACTACATTGCCAACATCTATTAGACTTAGAGCTATCTAATTCTTGTAAACGAACAGGGGTCCAGAAAGCTCTATGTAAAAGAAAAAACAAGTTTGTCTCATAGATGCCAACATTGTACATCTCATCCTCCAAGACCAAATTTGTGGCCATTGAGATGCAGTAATTTGATGCTTTATCTCAATGCTCCAAATGTCTCTAAGACCAGTTTTTAGTTTTTATTATTCTTAAATCCAGCTATCAATTTATACCACTGTGCTCCGATTGTGGCCTCTGATATGCCAGTCACTTTCCAGCATGGAATATTAATATTGTCTTGAAGGTCCTTAGTAAGCCTCTGTACAGGCTGCTTTGAGAGAAGTTCCTTTTGGAGCTCACGGTGATGACAGTATTTCTCATTGCTACTATATCAGTGAAAAGGGTCTCAGAATTTCAGACTCTTTCTTGTAAAAAGCCATACTTCGGGATTGCAGAGGCTGAAATTTCCCTGCGCACAATGCCTTCCTTTTTACGAATGTTTTTTCAGCCTTTCACATCAAGCAAGACGTCCCATTTACCCGCTATTCATATTGTGAGTTTGACTCAGTAAGATAAGATATTGCAGAGACTGGATGTGAAGAGTTTTTACTCCTCTGTCTGGAAAGGAACAATGACTCTCGCCTTTCTGACCAAGTGGTTTGTTCTAACCAGTCAGTCATGATGAGACAGACCAGCTTCCAAGGCATCTATGCTTCTGGACTCAATCATTCTTTCAGCATGGCGATGTCGTCTACATACGCTGGCTGTGGCAAACAGCCACCTATTTCTATCAAAGCTCATTCGATATTCGACCAAAGCGTGATGTTCTCACGAGCAGAGACATGGGCATTTCGGCCCAAAGAGATCTGTAGAGCAGCTACTTGGTTTACTCTCATACCTTTACAAAATTCTACAGAGTGGATTTGGTAGCTCAGAAGGACGCTGCTTTTGAATCTTCAGTCTTGCAGGAGGCTCATCTGTTCCACCCTTGGCACTGCTTTGGTTCATCTCCTCAAGTACAGACTCCTATGTCTTTGCAACAGAATGGAAGATTAGGTTCTTACCTGGATATAGGAGTTTGTATGGCCTGCCCTACTAGTTTTTCAATGTGCTTGTGTACTGCTTCAGACAATCTATAGTCTGAAACTGGAGTTTTTCTCCTGTCAGTTGGATGAACATATACTGATATATTGCAAATAAAAATAATGAGTTGTGTGTTGGAGTTCCATGTCTTGTAAGTTCATGCTAATTATTGTTCTTTCTCCCATGCTCCTCCTCCTGATTTCTTCTGTTATAGTGGAGATCAACTACTGTGGTACAAACTGAAGAGGATACTATACACGTCTCTCTTTCGTATTTGCGGTTTCGATTATTCACGGTTTTTAGCTTGCTGGCTCTTCCTCCCAAAATTACATCAGTTTGCATAGAGAAATCACTGATTACAAGTGTTTACAGAAAAAAAAAAAAAAATCGATGATTCCCAGCACTTTGTTCACTGTGTTTTGCCTCTCCTTCAGAAACAGGCTGTCTCCCACCATGTTATTCATGGTTTCACCATATTCACAATGGTTTTTAATAGAAAACAGCAAACAACATATAAAAAAGTTATTTGTGGTTTTTCAGTATTTGCGGTTCTGTTAATCCCCTATCACAGCGAATATGGAGGGAGAAATGTACTCCACTGATGAAGGAGGAGGAGTTCAAAGATGTGAGTGACATCCTTTTGCAAGCAACTTGCAACCAGGGGATAATCACCTAGAGTATAGACTCGAGCTATGTCTTTTAACAGAAAGGTTATCCAGGTAAGAACCTATCGTAATCTTCCAATATTGTAATTGCCTCTTCTGTGTTTCATTCTGTGTGAGACCTAGTGGTATCATGTTGCAACAAATTTCTTTCATGTGCTTCTGGACTCAATCATTCTTTCAGTATTCAAGATTGCAACATAACACTTTGAGAGATCCACCAATTATTCTTTAAGAGTTTGTCAATTTTTCATGCTTGAGCATCATCTGTTGCTGACACAAGTCATCTACTTCATTGATACAGACAAATCAGCCCATCCCAGTTCACAATCTTTATATTTTTTGGCACAGCAATGCACAGTCCTCCCAGCGACAAAGTCATCACCATAAACAATCTGCATGTGGTGGTGAATTTCAGTTAAAAGGCACTCTTTCAAGAGTCAAATTCTATCATGATACATAGCTTAAAAGTACTGACGAGTGCTCCATTTCATAAGCATTAGCAAATCGGTTTATTCAGTCATTTCTCAACAACTAAGATGAAGGAAGAGTATTTCAAAGAACAAGCGAACACATGCAAAGTGTATCAGTGTTTCCATCTGCTGGTGAAGTATGGAGGTGGAGCCATTATTTTTCGTTTAAACCTCTTAAAAAGAAAATTCTAAATATTTTGCTAAAATAATCAACTGCTTTAAGTACAATCAGAAAAAGATATTCAACATATTTCTGTGTGTACTTAAGCAAGATAAATTTATTCGAAAGTTCAAACATACTGTATTACACAAAGTGGGCTGCTTTAAGTAACATTGCTCATTTAACACATAATTAATTCACTTTGTGGCTTTGGGGTTTTTTTTTTTTTTTTTTAAACTTCATTACTGGTAAAGGATCTCAATTTTTTATTTGTAATCATGTCATGAGACAAGCCTACCTTAGAAGTCCATTAATGCAATAATGATTTTAAATAGAAAAAAGGTACCACATACCTCCATGACAGCAGAATATTTTCTCATCTACAATGGCAGCTATTGGTAAACAGTTAAAACAATCTGTAAAGGTTTTCCACAATTTAATGTTGTATCTTCTTTTACCTGCAAAACAAAAAATGAAAAAATCTGCAAAATGTTTCTAAAACCTGTATAACTGAGCTCCTAAAGTAAATAAGGTTAAATCAGAGATGTTACACTAAATTTTACAGTACATTCATTCCATGTAGAAAAGACTCATACATTTTACATGGAAAAAATATTATCCTATAGTTACAATTTAGAATGCAATGTAGGAAATGGAAAAATTATGTTCTTACCTGTTAATTTTCTTTCCTTTAGACACAGCAGATGAATCCAGAGACCAATGGGGATAAAACACATCTATCATCAGGTGGAGATAGAGAAACTGATTAACAGATGGTCTTATTGGCTGGCACACCTCCTGCATCTTCAGTATTGCTCCTTGCCCAAGCATCCGTAACCATCAATATGCTTAGCATGTAAAAAACTTCTTTCACATAACAAATTTCAAAAGGTAATAATACAGAATACAACCAGCAATAATAAAGGACTTCGAAAGTTGCAAAAGAAAAAAACGACAGTCAATATCCAAAAAGGGTGGGGCTCTGGATTCATCTGCTGCGTCTAAAGGAAAGAAAATTAACAGGTAAGAACATAATTTTTCCTTCCTTAGCAACAGCAGCAGATGAATCCAGAGACCAATGGGATGTAGCAAAGCAATCCTCAATCTGAGTCGGTTCAGCGGATGGCCACTAGGATGATTCGGGACTCAAGGGTCTCTCGTACGAAGAAAGACTAAACAAATTGCAGCTCTACACTCTAGAGGAGCGCAGGGAGAGGGGGGGACATGATTGAGACATTTAAATACATCACGGGACGTGTCGAGGTGGAAGAAGACATCTTCTTTCTCAAGGGACCCTCAGTCACAAGGGGGCATCCGTTCAAACTCAGAGGAGGGAAATTCGATAGTGACGTAAGGAAGTATTTCTTCACAGAAAGGGTTGTAGATCACTGGAACAAGCTTCCAGAGCAGGTGATCAAGGTCACCAGCGTTATTGACTTTAAGAATGGGATGCCCTAGTAGGATCCTTACGAGGATCGAGTTAAGGAACTAGGTCATTAGTACTCAGACTTAATGGGGTGGGTCAGTAGAGTGGGCAGACTTGATGGGCTATAGCCCTTTTCTGCCGTCATCTTTCTATGTTTCTATGAAGCAAACGCCGCCTCCGCAACAACCGAAGCACTAAACGCTGCCTCCACATGTGCCCCCATATCCAACCGGTAATGCTGAGATAAAGTATTCTTGGAAGACCAAGTAGCCGCATGACAAAACTCTTCCAAGGAAAAAACCCATGGACTATGTCCAAGTAGCCGCCATTGTTCTAGCTGAATGGTCATGAAGCTCTTCCGCCAAGTAAGCGTAAAGAATGTCCTCCTGGACCCTTCGAGCGATGGAGGCTATGGACGCTGCCATATGTTTGTCGCATCCCTTGAAAAAGAGGTGATCTAAATGACTAAAAGTCGTTAGAAACCTACAGATTGTGGAGAATGCTACGCCCTTTTAAAAAATGCAGTGATAAGCTCACCTCCCCATTCCTCCTCCCAGGAAGAAGGAAGGAAAAGAGAGAGCATAAAAGAAAGGATGACACCACCTTAGAAAGAAATTGTGGCACTGTCCGAACTGACACTCCAGAATTTGTAAATCAGAAATAAGAATCCCCGCCGTACAAGGCCTGCAACTCAGAAAGCCGCCAAGCTGAAGCCATGGCCACAAGAAACACCGTGTTCAACGTCAACCGTGTTTTAGAGTCTCAAAAGACAAGGTTGAAACGAAGCCTTCTGTAAACTGCGACAAAGTATCTTAAGACTGTACTCCGGACAGGGCTTCTTAAGAGGTGTACGAATATACTGTACTCCTTTTAGGAACTGAACTACATGAAGCTGAGAAGTAAGCGAAGAGCAAGATACCTAGACCTTGTAACAAGCTAAGATTGCCACTTGATGCTGAAGGGAATTGAATGCGAAGCCCTTGGCAATACGCTTGTGCCAAAAAAAGAAAGAATATAAATCATAGAACTCTGGAAGGGTGTTAATGTTGAGAAGTACCCAAGAAAGGAAAAGCCTCCAAACGGAAGCATAAGCCACAGGTGAAGATGTCTGTATCGCTTAGAGAAGAGAAGAAATAACATGCTTCGCAAAAACTTTACACATCAGCCATGACTTTTCAAAAGCTAGGTCGTAATACCAAAATAGGACAAATATCCATGTTGATCGGACCCTAGATGAGTAAATCTAGAGATACCAGGAATCTCAACAGTTCGGCCGTCGAAAGACTCATCAGATCTGCATAGCAAGGATGGCGCAGCCAATCCGGAGATTCTCTAATTACTGTGCCCTGAAAGCAAACTTGAGATGGCAAATCCATCCAATCATCAGCCAGGGGAAAACACTTAAAAAGAGAAACCAGAGGCGAGAAAGAAGCAACGCTGCCACCCCCTCTGACTGCCACTCTCTGCGTCTGCTGAAGAAGCTAGGAAGCTTTGAATTTCGAGACAAGGCCATGAGGTCTAGTTCTAGGAGATCTCACCTTTATACAAAGAGCTGAACGCTTGAGCAAATAGTTCCCAATTTCCAGGATGTAGAAGATTTTATTACTACTATTTATTATTTCTAAAGCGCTGAAAGGCGTACACAGCGTTGTACATTTTTACATACAATAGACAGTCCATGTTCAGATTTTGTGGTGAGAAAGTCTATCTAAACCCTTTTCCTGTCCTGTAAAATGATGCGCTGACAGAAGAGGAAGATGAGATTCCACCCATTGAAGTAGAACCATTACTTTACTCGCCAACTGAGTACATCATGTACTTTCCTGGCTGTAGAGAAATACCACTGTCATAACACTGTCCTAATAGACCTTTATCGTCATTCCGGAAGAATAGTCTGAAACTCCTGAAATGGTAGCCTGACCATGCTTCAGTCCAGAAGAATGAACGAGTACTGAGTCTCCTCTTATTACTAGACTCCTTGCGCTGAGGATTGAAGGCACTGAGCCCCCCAACCCGACAGCCTGGGATGATTGGTGACTTTGAGCCAGTCCAGCAAAGACCGAGGCATGCCTTTGAAAAGATTAATCTCGCTGAGCCATCAAATTATATTGAGCGATGCTTGAGGAGCCTACTAGATACTACAATTGGAGCCTTGAGATACCGGGAACCACTGGAACAAAAGCGACTGCTGTAGCATTCTCATGTGAAAGCAAGCCAAAGTTCCCAGTGAAGTCATCACCATAGATCCTAGAACCTGTACAAAATCCCATACTCTTGTTCTTGGTAACTGAAGAAGGCAAACCTGAGACCGTAATCTGTCGCCCCAGTCTCTGGGAAGAAACACATTCCTCTCCTACGTGTACAACATCCCCTGATATTTCAATAATTAGTACAGGAGAAAAGAGCTCTTTGGAAATTTGAAGATTCACATCCAAAGAATTAAAGAAAAAGTTCAAATAAAAGAAATCACCCTTGTGTGTTTGACAAATTGACCTGGCTGGAAGACATCCGAATCAAGCAGTCGTCTAAGAAAGAAAGTACCTGAATCTCCTGTTTGCACCAAAATGCCACTACTGCCCTCATTTTCAAAAATGTTCATGGAGCCGTGGCTAGGCCAAATGGCATCTGCCAAAACTGATAGCGCTGCTCGATGAGAGCTAAGTGAAGATAGTGCAAATTCGGTATCCATAAGGAAATTGTAAATATTCTCACAGTTTTTCTCCAGAAATGTCTAACTCTGGGAAACTAATTTACCAGAATGAGATCCAGCCCCCATATGACCAATTCCCCCGTCTTAGGCACTATGAAGTAAATGGAATAACTTCCCTTAGTTCCAGAAGAACTAAAACTAGTGCCCCAAGTACCAGTAACACTTAAAAGGGGTCTCGCACGAACGTAACCTTTGGAAGCTCAATACATGGTCACTCCAAGAAAGAATCTGAAATGGGAGGAAGATTCAAAGTTGCGAACATCCTGAAAAATGTCCAAAGCCCCCTGACATCATAGTGCCTCCCCCCTCATGAGAAAGCATAAAGAGTTACCAGAGGAAGTGAAGACTCCTTCAGAATGAAGAGCAGTCAGGGAACAGCCAGATGAGAGCTGTAAATTCTTGAAGAAGAAAGGAACTTTCCCAGAAAAAAATCCAGCTTTGCGATGTAAGATGGAGTATGTTGGAATTCTGAAAACAGTGCCTCCATGTAATGTTAGCCAAAAACTTACTGCCTTTAAAGTGAAGACGTACTAGACGTAATCTAGAAGCTGCACTGACCGCCCCATGGGAAACGATCTGCCCCCTAATTGTTATCAGATAAAACTCACATCCCTAAAGAGAGCTTCAGGGATGATTCCAACAGCCACATAGCATTTACTACTCTGTGGGTTTGGGAGAATAGATAACTTGTCCCTGGTTATAAGGAGCCACACAGTTCTTCCTGCCAGTTTGAGGGACTGTCTAGCAGGTGCCATGAGAAGTTGGCGACCTGAGAAATCTGTGCGAGAAGCTTTGAAACTTGCAGTCCCTAGCACACTAGAAATAGAAAAGACAGTTCAGGAATCAATTCTATAGTGCTACCAGAAACACACAGCGCTTTACTGCTACCAGACACACACAGTGCTGCACAGAGGCACAAAGAATAAGAAAACCTCTAAACCTACATAGACTCAGCCTTTAGGGACACCGAGAGAGACATGAAGATACCTGTATGAAACACAGGATACTTTCATGCTGCTGACATCACTGTGCAGCAATTTGCCTTCTGCCGACCCATTACAGTATAAAACTGAGATTGGACGATTGAGCACAGGGCAGAATCTCTTTCTTAAGCACCGTGAGGCGTAACAGTACAGTCACAATTAAAGTAGTTAAGTCTTTTCAAGCAGAGAGAGTGGGGAAACACACACACAAGGTATATCACCGCCAGTGGCAAAAGCTGTTGAAATACTCCTGATGCTTAGAACCCCGAAAACAGGGAAGCCGTGGGATAGTGACCTAGTCAGCTGCAAAATAAACTCAGTGAACGCTGCAGTGCTCCCACTAGCACTGGAGACCCAAGCGTGTGCCTGTTTCATGCTGAAATGAGCTGGCTCTATCAACAATGCATTAAAAAATCTACCCGGAGTCAACCATTAAAATATTTTTCCCACTGTCAAATAAAATGCTTAAAATAAACATTGGAGAGAAATAAATAAATGCTTCGTTCTCAACTTAGGAAAATAAGCACATGCCTTATGGGCTCAGTCAGGAACCGGCTATGTGAAGAACACACCCAGAGCCATCCAAATATTTACCTCCACCCGGCCGTGGGAACTGCCAAGCAAAGTCCGCCTTGAGGAGAAATCCCACTACCGCTGTGGCGCTGCTGCCAGAGTATGAAAACAAGCGCGTGTCTACAACACGCGGGAAGGCACTAGTTCTGTCAATGGAGCTCTATTCATACACTCTAAGCCCTTTACTGAATAAACTTCATACAAATGTAAATTTACTTGTCAGTCACTAAACCATTTCCCCAACTCTACAAAATATAGCATTTGATAAAAAACATATTCCTTTTGTAGACTCACACTGAACCCGCAGCTCCACCACAACCAGAAACCAGAAAAGAAGTTCAAATAAAACATATACTCACAACTTTGTTGATAGTGTCAGGAGATGCCGGTTGCTCAGCACTACAAAGGCAGAATTGTTTAATAGTCACTGTGGTCTCTTTGTGGGGTTTTTTTTTTACAGTGAAGGGAAAGAAGAAAAATCGAGACCCAGTCAGACCCTCTATCATTGGAGGGAGGGTGAGGCAGGGACCTGGGGAGGCCCAGGTGTAACCTCTAAAGCCGGCACCGTTCAGCCGGACACCCCTGTCTCACTGAAGAGAAACCTCAACAGGAGAAATAAAACTGCCATCTCACTGAAGAGAAACCTCAACAGGAGAAATAGAATGGCAGTCTCACTGAAGAGAAACCTCAACAGGAGAAAATAATTTTCCAGTCACAGCCAGAATTCAGGAGCTAGTTGAATAGCGACCATCACCTGCTGGGAGATAGAGCATACTGAAGATGCAGGTGGTGTGCCAGCCAATAGGACCACCTGTTAATCAGTTTCTCTATCTCCACCTGCTGGTAGATGTATGCTATCCCCATTGGTCTCTGGACCATCTTCTGCTGTTGTTAAGGAAATAAAGTTGCAAGAGAGAGTCTAAGGAAAAGTGGAGGGATGGGAATGTAGCAAGAGGACACGCCGTTGGTTATTTTGTATGTTGAGGACATATGTACTAGAACAGGGTTTCTCAACCTGCAGTATGCGTACCCTAGGGAGTATGCAGGCTAATCGCTGCCCGCCCTCTGCAGCTGCTCACACCATTTAATTACCCCCTGCTGCTGCCACAACTCTGGGAAGGAAAAGGCCAGGCACATGCAGTGATCGGCTGGCCTGGACCTTCTATCCAACATCAGAACTGACGTCGGGGGGAAGACTTCTGGCCCGGTGGTATGCAATCGTTGCATGTACCAGGCTCCTCCCAGAGTTCGTCCTTGAGGCCTTTCCCAGCAATTTGTTCGCTATGGATTTGTGGCTTGGGAATGAAGCGCCGCTGGCTCCCCGCTCCTCCCTTGTACTCGGGCTGCAGCAAAACCATGGCTTGCAGTGGTACGCTAAACTCAACACATAACTTGCTCCTCGGAGACTTTAATCTACACCTAGAAGACCACTCCTCAAAACATGTCGAAGATCTTCTCTCATACCTCAATGCACTTTCCTACTAAATCCTTAACCCCCAACCCACGCATGATAAAGGCACCAACTTGATATTGCAGCATACACAACCCAAAACTCCCACACACCAGATATCCACATCTCCAATGGTACCTGGCATCCCTCCCTCTGGTCAGACCACCACAAATATACCTTCAATATCAATTGGGCACAAAGTAACAGCAAACCTGAACCCCACAAAACCTCCTACATAACTCTCCAAAGAATCGAACCAATCACTTTCTGGGACAAAATAGACCCCGCAATAGGCTCCACAGATCCTATAGAATTCATACGCCACTGGCGCTCCTTAAGCGAAACAACATTGAATGAACTAGCCCCATTAAAACCTAAAAACAGAATTTGCAGGCCATCCGACAAATGGTTCGACACTGAACTTCTTCAACTAAAAAGGCGCTGTAGACAACTCGAAAGAGCCTGGAAAAAGCAAAACCAAGAACTAACCAAAGTTGAATGGAGAAACCTAATCAAACAATACAAGATCAAACTTAATGAAAAACGGAAAGTCTACCACTCCAAACTAGTTGGCACTGAAACCCCAGACACTAAAATGCTCTTCAAACTAGTAAAGAACCTTACCGACACCAAACCTCTCTTAGCCACTCAAGGAAACCACCCACCAACAGCCTCCCAACTAGCTGACCACTACAAAAGCAAGATCACCACAATCAGACCCATCTTCAATAACTCATCAACATACCTCAACGAGATTGTAACAAAACCTACAACAGAAGAACCCATATCAGCCGACAGGGCCTGGACCACCTTCCCACTAGTTCAATGGTCTGATATGGACTGTCTCTACAAAAAAATATAGCAAAGCATCATGCGACTTGAATAACTGTCCCTCATATCTCCTAACAAACGCACCCCTAAATTCAGAGCCAACCTCATGCAATGGATTCAAACCATACTCATGGAAGGTCAATTCCCACCTGAACTAGGTGAGATTATAATCACCCCTCTACTGAAAAATCTCAAAGGCCCAATAGATTCCCCCTCTAACTATAGACCCATCACCTCAATCCCACTATACGTTAAAATAACAGAAGGACTAGTAGCACAATACCTCACCAACTACCTAGAAGACCACAACATACTTCACCCCTCTCAATCAGGATTCAGATCCAGCTACAGTATAGAGACACTATTAGCAACGCTACTAGACACAGCTAGACAGCACCTTAGTAAAGGAAGAAGAATGTTGCTAATTCAACTCGATCTCTCAGCAGCATTCGACCTGGTAGACCACACCATACTACTTCAGATATTAGACGCCATAGGAATCTCAGGAGTGGTATACAACTGGTTCCAAGGATTCCTAAAAACAAGAACCTACAGAGTCAAGTCAAACTACCACAAATCAGACCCCTGGTCTAACCCCTGTGGAGTCCCACAAGGATCACCGCTGTCGCCTACGCTCTTCAACCTCTTCATATCCTCCCTTGGCTTCACTCTAGATACCCTAAACGTAACATCTTTCAGCTACGCCGATGATATAACCATACTCCTCCCCTTCGACACCCAAGACCCTACCTCGTTAATCAACCTAAAAACAACACTGGAAGCAGTGGAAGATTGGATGCTAGACCATAAACTGAAACTGAACTCGGACAAAACAAAATTTCTACTACTTGAAAAGGAGAAAACCCCATCCGCAACAGAACTAGAAACAAACGTCACCAAATACCCCATACAGCCCTCTCTCAAAATCCTTGGAGTGTCGATAGATAGATGCTGCACAATGCAGCTCCAAATCAACAAAACCACTCAAAAAGCATTTTTCACCATGTGCAACCTATGAAAAATAAGAAAAAACTCTTCGAAAAAGACCACTACAGGATCATAGTCCAATCCCTTGTCCTGGGACTAGTGGACTATTGCAATATCCTCTACCTTCCATGCCCCACAATCTTGATAAACTAACTACACACCATTCAAAACACAGCCCTCAGGCTGATCTATTCACTCGGAAAATTTGACCACATCACCAATGCCTACCTAGACTCACACTGGCTACCGATACGAGCTCGAATCCAATTCAAATTTTATTGTCTATTATTCAAAGCAATAAATGGAACAGCACCCACCTACCTCAACAACCGTCTAAATCAGGGGTGCCCAACGCGTCGATCGCGATCGACCAATAGCTCAGGAAGGCACTCGAGTCGATCGCACTCGTGTTGCCGTCCTGATCTACGATTTCAGCCCCTAGCGAACTTATGCTCCGGGCTCTAACGTGTGCGTGCCGGCTTCTCTTCTCTTCCCTCCGAAACCGGAAGTTATGTCCGGGGGGGGGGGGGGGGGGAGGCCGGCTCGCACATGTTGAGAGCCCTGAAGCAAGTGTTCGCTACGGGCTAAGGCGGGAGACATGTTAGTGAAGCATTTCCTCTTCTTGCTGCCGGGTCCTGCCTACTTTCTGTTTCCGCGAAGGCAGGACCCGGCAGCATTTCCCCCAACAGTTCCTCGCGATGCTGGTCGGCCGAAGCAGGGAGAGGTTGGGGCGGCGTCGGCTTTCGGGCCTGTTATTGGTGGCGGTTTGGGTCCTGGTCCCCGATGGCAGTTTGGGTCCCCGATGGCAGTGGCAGTGTCTTGGGGGAGGGCAGGGAGAAAGAAAGAAAAAGGGCAGGCAGGGAGACAGAAGGAAAGAAGAGAAACAGAAAAAAAAGAAAGGGAGGCAGAGAGAAAGAAAGGGCAGGGGAGAGGAAGGAAAAGTTGGGGGAGGGAATGAGGTGTGGAGGAGAGGAAGCATACAGGCTGAAAGAAGGGAAGAAAGACTGGATGCACAGTCAGAAGAAGAAAGTGCAACCAGAGACTCATGAAATCACCAGACAAGGTAGGAAAAATGATTTTATTTTAAATTTAGTGATCGAAATGTGTCTCAATTTATATCTGCTGTCTATATTTTACACTAAGGTCCCCTTTTACTAAACCGCAATAGAGTTTTTTAGCGCAGGGAGCCTATGAGTGTCGAGAGCAGCGCTGGGCATTCAGCGCAGCTCCCTGCGCTCTAAAAACTGCTATCGTGGTTTAGTAAAAAGGGAGGGGGGTATATTTGTCTATTTTTGTATGGTTGTTACTGAGGTGATAGTGCATAGAGTCATCTGCTTTGACCTCTTTGAAAAACCCTGGAATAGGAATGATAATTAACATTTTCTATGCGTACAGTGTGCGTTGTGTTTTTTTAAAATTTTATTGTTGGTAGATCATTTTGACTTGGTCATTTTAAAAGTAGCTCGCAAGCCCAAAAAGTGTGGGCACCCCTGGTCTAAATCATAACCGCATATCCAGACTAAGAAGAACCCAGATCCTATTCTCCCACCCTCCACTTAAGGGAACTCAGCACAAAAAAATGTACGACGGCCTCCTAGTGACGCAGGCAGCGAAGCTGGACCCCTCCATTACCAACCTGTTGACAACTTCAAGTGACTTTAAATCATTCTGAAAAGAAATCAAAACTTGGCTATTCAAAAAGACTATACAACCTTCAACATCACCCCCTCGCATCCTCCCCCCTCTACACAAACTACCGCTGACCTCCTACCCCTCCACTAATATCTCCCCAATGACCCTATCAAGTAACTAACCCTAAACTTCCTCTTCCCTTCTAGTAATCCTCAATTCTCCCCCTTCCTCAATTTTTTTCCCCTTCACTTCTACTAGTTAACGCCCCCAAAATTGTAACTCCCCTGCATCAACTGTGTAAGCGTCCTCTGCATCTACTGTGAAAGCACCCCCTAAATTGTAACTTCCTGGAAATGTCCAGCTATCTGATACTGTAAATTGTAACTTCCTGGAAATGTCCAGCTATCTGATACTGTAAATTGTAACTTCCTGGCAATGTCCAGCTATCTTATACTGTGATCCGCTTAGAACTGCAAGGTACAGGCAGAATAGAAGTCACCAATGTAATGTAATGTAATGTAAAAGGACTCTGGAGTTTGACCCGCTGCTGAACCAGGCATCCCCCAAGCGCCGGATATATGCGCCCCTGTCTGCATCCAAAACTGCCGGCGGGTTGGCTTGGGGGGCAAAGGCTGGAAGGCAGTGAGGGGAACATAGGAAGGAGGGAGGAAGGAAGGGGGCACTAACTTGGGACACAGGGAATGAGGGAATAGGAAGGGACAAAAGAAAGGCACAACCAGGCAGGAAGCGCAAAGGTCGCGTTCCTGTGTTGTGCATCGTTCTTCTAAGACAAAGGCAACCGTCCAGGAGACTGCACTGTACCATCGCCACTAAAAAAGATACCCTGGGTAGAGGGAGGGGAGGGGCGGGGCGCAGTGTATTCAGTCCATAAGATGCACCCCCTTTATGGGGGTGGAAAAAGTGCGTCTTATGATCCGAAAAATACGGGTAATTCATTTTAACAGAGTAAAAATAGCATACTTACATTCATCATAAAAACCATAAATTCTGTTAATACTGGCACATTCATGGTTGCCTCTGAGTAGGAAAAAATTCTCTGGATATTTGATTTTATATGCAAGTAGCAGACAGATGGTTTCTAAAGACTGCTTTCCTCTATCCACATAGTCTCCTAGGAAGAGATAGTTGCTCTCAGGTGGGAAACCTCCATATTCAAAGAGTCGCAGTAAGTCATAGTATTGTCCATGGATATCCCCTTTAAAAAATATATATAAAATAAAAATTTTAACAAGAACAATTTATTATTTCTTTAGCGCTACCAGGCATATGCAGTGCTGTACATATAAAAGATGGTCCCTGCTCAGAAGAGCTTACCTGCTCAAGCTGCTCCACTATCTTTAGTAATATCACTTCTGGACAAATGTCTATAACCTTGAACAAGAGAGCTCAAAGACACTGCTAAACTGAAGGGAGCTCCTTTCTGATCAGTCTTTTACTTTAATTGCATTGTTTGTTAGAGGGCTTTTTCTTGCCATTTTTAATTATGACTGCTTTGGTATATTGTGGGAAGGTGGTATATCAAAATAAATACACTGAACCAATATATCCCACCCAGGCACCCTCAGAATTTAATTAAAATGAAGTCAGCCCCCACTCCAGCATGTTTCTCCACACACTCTCTGCATACCATCTCAGTTAGCCTCAAACAAGCCTGCACACCTTACTGGTCAGCCTCCACCATCTCATCTTTATCCTCATCCATACTAGTGGTGCTCCTTTCGATTTGTTAATCTCATTCTTTCCTTTAGAGCAGTGTCCCGTAAACTTTCTCGAGCCACGGAACACTAAAAGTAGTGGCTGTGGCTCGAGGTACCTGGAAGTGCACGGATATCACCGTGATGACATCACGTGCATGCATGACATATCATGTCAATGTCCGCATGTGTGTGAAGGTCCTCCAGGCAGGCCCTGAGATGCCAGTGGGGGTGCCAGAGAGGATAGGTGCTGGCGCCCACTAATTGTCTACAGGACATGCCTCTTACCACAAGAGGCACGTCCTATAGGCAGTCAGCTGGCACTTGCGTCTTTCCTCCTCCCCAGTGTACCGCGGCACACCTGAAATCTTCTAGGAGCACCACCAGTTGCAAGCCTCCACAGGTGGGGAAAGCATGTTATTAGGAAAGGTTTGCGAGTGTCGCTTAGCCACTGGCACCCCCCCCCCCACGACTTTACTATGAGAAACAAATTATATATATATATATATCCAGTTTGATTCTAAGTTCAACTCCTGCTTCTAGGGTCAGCAAGGACTGCTATAAAAAGTAGCGTTAATAGTCACTAGAGCAGGGGTGTCCAATGTCGGTCCTCGAGGGCCGCAATCCAGTCGGGTTTTCAGGATTTCCCCAATGAATATGCATGAGATCTATGTGCATGCACTGCTTTCAATGCATATTCATTGGGGAAATCCTGAAAACCCGACTGGACTGCGGCCCTCGAGGACCGACATTGGACACCCCTGCACTAGAAAGAGGGTGTCTTTGTTGGTAGAATAGTGACATCTAATGACCACAGAGAATGCATGTATGCTGAGCACTTGAGGGAGACCTCCAACTTCATAAGCCAAATAGATGATAGCATACAAAGACTCATGGCACTTAAAAAGGACAGATCTGATATTGAAGCCAAAGAGGCCCCTTGAAAGAGATCCTGTGTAAAAGTGTTTTCAGAGTCTGATAAAATTTTTTAAAATTACATTGATATCAGGAAGACTAACCCGCCCCCCTTTTACTAAACTGCGGTAGAGGCTTCTACTGCGGCCCAGAGCACTAAATGCTACAATGCACATAAAATTCTTATTTCAGAGCAGCGTTGGAGCATTTAGCACTACAGGCTGCGGTAGAAACCTCTACCGTGGCTTAGTAAAAGAGGTAACTTCCTATATCAACAAAATAAGAACCAAGATCTACCCAGCATCCTTTACATCTAGAAAGTCCAAAAACACTTATCAATTTAGTGACATGAGGCATACAAAAACACAGAAGTGGAGTAGAACAGGTACAAGTAGAATACATACATAAGAATAGCCTTACTGGGTCAGACCAACGGTCCATCAAGCCCAGTAGCCTGTTCTCACGGTGGCCAATCCAGGTCACTAGTACCTGGCCAAAAACCAAGGTGTAGCAATATTACATGCTACTGATACAGGGCAAACAGTGGCTTCCCCCATGTCTTTCTCAATAACAGACTATAGACTTTTCCTCCAGGAACTTGTCCAAACCTTTCTTAAAACCAGCTATGTTATCCACTTTTACCACATTCTCTGGCAACGTGTTCCAGAGCTTAACTATTCTCCGAGTAAAAAAAAATTTCCTCCTATTGGTTTTAAAAGTATTTCCCTTTAACTTCATCGAGTGTCCCCTAGTCTTTGTAATTTATAACGGAGTGAAAAATCGATCCACCTGTACCCGTTCTACTCCACTCAGGATTTTGTATACTTCAATGATATCTCCCCTCAGCCGTCTCTTTTCCAAGTGGAAGAGTCCTAACCGTTTCAGTCTTTCCTCATACAAGAGGAGTTCCATCCGCTTTATCATCTTGGTCGCTCTTCTTTGAACCTTTTCTAGCACTACTATATCTTTCTTGAGATAAGGAGACCAGAATCGAACGCAATACTCCATGTATACCACTACCTAACTTGCAAATCTTCTGGAAATGTACAGTTAGCTTCTCTGTAATCCCAATTCCTAAACTGTAATATTCCTGGAAATGTCCAGTTAGCTTCTCTGCAATCCGCATAGAACTGCAAGGTACAAGCGGAATAGAAGTCACTAATGTAATGTAATGTAATAAGGTCGCACCATGGAGCGATACAGGGGCATTATGACATTCTTAATAGCATTGTGCCTGAGTGAAAATACAGATATGTTTTCCCTGCTTAGTTTCAACAGTGCTTGGTGTTAGTACACTATAGCATTTGCTTTTTGATATTGATGCTGACTGATTCTGTGGATGAAATACTATATGGTCACTGTGACAGAATTGCAGTAAACATTGCTGTGGAATTTTTTTTGAGCCCATGAAGCATTAACTGAGGCTTTTTTTTCTCCACATATTTATATGCTGTGTTTAGCTTAGTGCAAAATACTGCGATTCTCTCTCACCCTATATTGTACTACATAGTGGTCAGTGGTGCGATCATTACTGTGTCAAGCATAATTTTTGCTCTTTCTTTGGTTACTGAAATCACCCATTATTATAGTGTTGCTCTTTTCAAGTTTCATATAGATTTGATATACCACCTTATCATTTGTTTCAAAGTGGTTGTACAATAAAAATTAGGGTATGAGACAAACTTGGTTTTTTCTTTTACATAGACCATTTTGGACCCCAGTTAGATTACAAAAGTTAGATGCTCCAAGTCTAATAGATGCTGGCATTGCAATCTGGAAGCAGGGACTTTAGATCATTTAATATTCTATTGTCCCTGTATCATGGCATTTTGGAAATCAATTTGGTCTCAAATTAATTATTAGAAAACCATGTAGCATTATCATATGATACAATAATGTTTGGTATGTCAATGAGAACAAAAAGTCAAATTTCATCATCAATAATAATTTTATTGATCATGACAGGAGTTGCCATACAACATATTATCAGTAATTGGAAAAATTACAGTAGACTTAACTATACCTTCTGGTGGAATTCGTTGTGCCACATTTACAAAATGGAAAGAATAATTGCCATACAAAGAGGGAATTATAATAATTTTAAAAAGATTTTGGGGCCATTGACAAATTATTGCAATGATTAGACACCATTATCCACTGAAAGTACACTTTTACATAGAGGGGAAGGTATAAAGTTATAGTAAAGGTTTGATCAATAGATAAGAATATAATATTTATATGATATTTTTGATTAAAATATTTTTGGGAAGGGTGGGTGGAGAGGGTATAAATTTATGTTTTTAAGATGCTATTAGAAGAAATACAAGTGATGTTTACAAGGTTTAAATGATGTAATATTGAGTTCTTGATGTAAGATGGAAAAATGAATAAAGAATTTGGAGGAAAAACAAATTAGGGTAAAACGTTTAATATAACTTCATAAAAAAAGACAAAAAACATTACTGGACAAACAGGAACGAATGGGATGAAGGGAAGAACTACAATAATTAAAGGAAAGTAAGGTTTAAAGGAAAAAACAAGAGGATGGGATTAAAAACAAGTGAGTCCAATACAAGTGGACTAATAGAAGAAAAAATTTAAAATTCCTTAAAAGGACACTTAAATTTGAAAAGCGTCTTTAAAAAGAAATGTCTTAAGAAAAGACTTAAATTTCTTGAGGTTGGTTATCTCTCTTAGTGCATTCGGCGCTGAGTTCCAGAGAGAAGGGGCAACTACCGAAAAGATAGTGTTTCTTCTGTTGTTAATATGGTTCAGAGATGGAATTGCTAATAGATTTTGATCCGAGGTATGGTAGTATAACCCAACCTTTAATATTCCTTCCCTTCACACATGGAATTTCTATCCATAAGGATTCCACACTGCTATCTATGCCATGCAGAATGTTTATTTTATTTGATTCAATTTCCTCCTTAACATATAGCGCAACCCCCCTCCTCCAATTTGATATATTCTATCCTTACGATATAATTTGTACCCAGGTAACACAGTGTCCCATTGATTGTCCTCCTTCCACCAGGTCTCTGAGATGCCTATTATATCTATCTATCTCGAATATGAAATAATGAGGACAAAACTTCTATCAAGTGAATTTTTTGCTAGACCTCAAACACCCAAGGCACTACTCATCAACTTTCTTCGTGCCCTTACTGGGGTGGTGTTTCCATCATCGGTCTTAGCAAGGTGACATGTGCAAAAATACCTTTTTTTATACATAAATTGATTTTAAACAGGCTCTATATAACTTATAAAGTGCATCCAGTGCTGTAAAGGAAAGGCACTTATCTTTATGCCCGACGGCTACCCAATCGTTTCACTCTTAGTTTCGTCAGGGGCTATGCCTCCTAAATACATACACCAAGAAGTGTGGTGAAAAAAGCCCTCACCAAGAGCCAAAATTATCGCTGCTCTCTGCACTGCACTTTGCCTCTATCGCCTATTATATATATATATATCTCATCATTCAGTGCTATATACTCTAACTCTTATTTTATTTTTTAGGCTTCTAGCATTTGCATACAGACACTTCAAATTGTGCTTTTTCCTTGCAACAAGTGGATTGATTATTCACTCCGTCAAAAATTACAAAGACTAGAGGACACTCGATGGAAGTTACAGGGAAGTACTTTTAAAATCAATGGGAGGAATTTTTTTTTCACACAAGAGAATAGTTGGGCTCTGGAACGCATTGCCAGAGATTGTTGTAAAAGCGGATAGCGTAGCTGGTTTTAAGAAAGGCTTGGATAATTTCTGGAGGAAAAATCCATAGTCTGTTATTGAGAAAGATATGGGGGAAGCCACTGCTTGCCCTGGATCAGTAGCATGGAATGTTGCTACTACTTGGGTCAGGTACTGGTAATCTGGATTGGCCACTGTGAGAACGGGCTACTGGGCTTGATGGATCATTGGTATGACCCAGTAGGCAATGTTCTTATGTTCTAAGGCTTGCACTCCATCATTCTGAATGTGAACTCTATTGATAGATTAGCTTAAGAGTAGACAAAACTTTCTATTTTCTTTTTGTTACCCATTAAGTTAGTTTCAGACCTGGCCCACCCCAAACCCACACAACCAAACAAGTGCCATTTTAAGTACTTACCACATATTTTAAGCGGAGCTTCAAGCTCTAGTAGAATAGGCTGACTCAAAAAAATCTCACGCGACTTCAAGCAAAGTCCTCTAATCTCATTCTCTTGAAGCTGGACATTTTTACCAGGTTTTGATCCTCTCACTATTTAGAGGGGGAAAAAAAATTAACATATATAGATCACCAATTCAACCAATGAGAGATTAAGTTCTTACCTTTGCTAATCTACTTTCTTGTAAATCCACACTTTATTGTGGGACCAGTGGGTTATTTCTGCCTACCCGCCAGGACTTTGTAGAAAGCTTCAAACTTCAGAGACTTAAACCCCTCTTCCTCATACCTCACTGCACCAGTGCCTCAGTTCCCTGTCAATCTAAAAGCAGCCAGGAAAACCTGTAGAGGACAAGAGAGATGGGAACGGGAAAACTCCCTGGCAAGTAAATCAATTCTGCTCATAACAGATGCAAAACAGCAACAATGAAAACACGAGAGAACAGGTTATAAAACAGTAGAAACCTGAAAAAAAATACATTGGTATAGGGAGACATAGCCTGCACTGTTAGAAGGGGGCACCTGAAACAGGGACCCCCCCAAACTAAGTGCTAAACCCATTCTGATGGCACTCTTATAAAGGCTGGTCATAAAACAGAAATCCTGCTCACCAATACTTGTAAAGGCAGACGATCAGCGAATTAGCAAGAAATAGGGTGGGTTCCCAGAATAAAGTGTGGATTTACAAGAAAGGAGATTAGCAAAATAAGAACCTAATCTTTCATTCTTGTACAAATTCCGCATGGAGGAGTCTCTAGCAAAGAACATCCAGAAAGGAGATAAATCTTTCTTCAGGTATATCAGTGACAGAAATAAGAACTCGGGCGGGATAGTACGTCTCAGAAAACCAGACGGAGACTATGTAGAAACGGACTCGGAAAAAGCCCAACTGTTAAATAAATACTTCTGCTCAGTCTTCACCCGCGAGGCGCCGGGAATCGGCCCTCAGCCACAGACAAGGTCCAATATTCTTTCTAACCCTTTATTACCCGATGTGCTTCCCCTTCGATGTCAATTTCTAACAAAGAACAAGATTGTAACTTTTCCCCTTCCCTCCCACCCCCTCCTGTTCGTCTAATTTTGTCTGTCTTATGAGTAACTACTGTAAACTAATTGTATTACCACATTCTGATGGTTTTTAATACTGTACATCGCTTAGATATTATTATAAGCGATTCATCAAATAAAGGTCAAACTTGAAACTTGAAACTTAAATCAGTTGACCCGTTTAGTAATTTCAAGTTTACACCCAGCAACGTCTATTGCGAGCTGTCAAAAATCAAGGTCAACAAGGCAATGGGGCCTGACAACCTACATCCTAGGGTGCTCAGGGAGTTGGGTGATGTCCTAGCGGAACCGCTATCCGCGCTTTTCAATCTCTCCCTTAGTACAGGTAACGTCCCGATAGACTGGAAGTCAGCTAACGTCATTCCACTCCACAAGAAAGGCTCCAAGATGGAGATGGCAAATTACAGACCAGTGAGTCTCACATCAATAGTGAGCAAACTAATGGAAACCCTAATCAAACACCAATTGGATAGAATCATTGACGAGGAGAAATTACGGGATCCCCGCCAACATGGATTTACTAAGGGGAGATCCTGCCAATCCAACCTGATCAGCTTCTTTGACTGGGTGACGAGGAAGCTGGATGCTGGTGAGTCCCTGGACATCGTCTACCTGGATTTCAGCAAAGCATTTGATAGCGTACCACACCGCAGGTTGCTAAGCAAGATGAGTTCTTTAGGTTTGGGCAACACATTGACAAATTGGGTTGGGAACTGGCTTGGAGGTAGGCTTCAGAGGGTAGTGGTGAATGGCACCCCCTCCGAAATGTCAGAGGTGATAAGTGGAGTGCCACAGGGCTCCATCCTGGGCCCGATCTTGTTCAACATCTACATAAGAGACTTGACAGAAGGGCTCCGAGGAAGAATAGCATTATTCGCCGATGATGCCAAGCTAAGCAATGTAGTGAACAAGAGCACAACAGACAATAATTCAATGGCAGATGATATGATGCATGACCTACTCCTACTGGAGCACTGGTCTAGGTCCTGGCAACTCAGTTTCAATGCCAAAAAATGCAAAGTCATGCACCTGGGAAGCCGAAATCCATGCAGGATTTACACCCTAAATGGCGAGATCTTGACAAAAACTGAAGCAGAAAGAGACTTAGGGATGATTGTCAGGGAAGACATGAAGTCTGCAAATCAAGTTGAGCAAGCTTCATCCAAAGCAAGGCAAATCATAGGTTGCATACGCAGGAGTTTCGTCAGCTGTAAACCTGAAGTCATTATGCCACTGTATAGATCCATGGTGAGACCGCACCTGGAGTACTGTGTGCAATTTTGGAAGCCACATTACCGCAAGGATGTGCTGAGACTGGAATCGGTCCAGAGAATGGCCACCAGGATGGTCTCGGGACTCAAGGAGCTCCCATACGAGGAGCGGTTAGGGAAGTTGCAGCTCTACTCACTCGAGGAACGTAGAGAGAGGGGAGATATGATCGAGACATTCAAGTATCTCACAGGTCGCATCGAGGTGGAAGAGGATATCTTCTTTTTCAAGGGTCCCGCGGCAACAAGGGGGCATCAGTGGAAAATCAGGGGCGGGAAACTACACGGTGACACTAGGAAGTTCTTCTTCACCGAAAGGGGGTTGATCGCTGGAATAGTCTTCCATTTCAGGTTATTGAGGCCAGCAGCGTGCCAGATTTTAAGGCCAAATGGGACAGACATGTGGGATCTATCCGCAAAGATAGATAGGGAGGGACATTGGAGTGGGCAGACTTGATGGGCCGTGGCCCTTATCTGCCATCTATTTCTATGTTTCTAATCCCACTTTATTCTGGGACCAGTGGGATGTTACAGAGCAGTCTCAAAAATTCAAGGTGGGGTTGATGGAGCCCGCTGTCAAAACAGAGGCTCCAAAAGCAGCATCCTGCTTGGCCGCCACATTGATCCTGTAGAACTTGGTGAATGCATGCAAGGAGGACCAGGTAGCAGCCCTGCAAATCTCATCCAGAGAACCAGCCGATGACTCGGCCCAGGAGGACAAAACACCCCTGGTTGAATGAGCCCGCACCGCGAGGGGAGCTTCTTCCCAGCCATCATGTAAGCCGTGGAAATGGCCATACGAATCCACCTGGAAATGGTAGCCGTAGAAGTCAGTCTACCCACCAAAACAAAGAGATGGTCACAGAGGTGAAACTCATTGGTGAACTCCAGATAGTGCAACAAAAGTCTGCGCACGTCCAAGGACCGCAACACTCAGTCCTGCTCCCTCGAACCAGAGGAAGCAAAAGCAGGATGCCGGACTTCCCGATTCACATGGAAAGCAGAAATCACTTTTGGAAGGAAAGAAGGAACAGTATGCAGCATCACAGCGGAATCCGTAATATACAGAAAAGGATCCCTGCGGGAGAGGGCCTGAATCTTCAAAACCCTATGGGCTGAGGCAATAGCCACCAGGAAGACCTTCGGGGAAGACCCTAGGGTCGCGGGGATCCTGTGGGGACGCATCCGAGGGTCGCGGGGTTGGATGCGAGGCTCGTCTTCTCCCTACCTGCCCTGCCACAGCACACAGCCGATTGGAACGGAAGTCTTCCACGATGTCAGCGCTGACGTCGGAGGGAGGGCTGAAAGGACATGGGGAAGACAGAGGGGGGAGAAGGACACTGAAAGCACATGGGGAAGACAGAGAGGGGAGAAGGTCACTGAAAACACATGGGGAAGCAGAGGGGGGAGAAGGACGCTGAAAGGAAATGGGGAAGAGAGAGTGGGATAACACGCTAGCAGGGAAGAAGACAGAGATGCCAGACTATGGGGGGAGCGGAGGGAAGAAGATGGGTGCCAGACCAATTTGGAAGGGGGGAGAAAGGGAGAGGCACAGTGACAGAGCAAATGGAAGACGCAGAGAGAAGAGAGATAGTGGATGGAAGGAATTGAATGAGAACATGAGGAAAGCAGAAACCAGGCAACAAAGGTAGGAAAAAAATTCTATTTCTTTTTTTTTTTTTGCTTTAGGATAAAGTAGTATATTAGTTGTGTTGATAAAAATTTATAAACATTAGAGGCTCTGGTAGAAACCAGTTTACAAAGTATGTATTCTTCCCAATTCATATTTCCAAATTAATAAAGTCTTTTTGCTTATTTGTAAATGGGTTTCTACCAGAGCCTTTAATTCAGTAGCATAATTAAATGAAATAACTATTTCTGTAGTTTATAGAGACGGGTGGTGACGGAGGGGATTCCTTGCGGGGACGGGTGGGGACTGAGGGATTCCTCACGGGGACAGGTGGGATTCCTCACGGGGACGGGTGGGATTTCTGTCCCTGCGCAACTCTCTACTCCGCACTGACCGGATCCTAGAAATCCGCCAAGTTTGCCACATCTGTGACTGCTGCAGTGCCTCCCGGCAAAAGCAGAGGTATGGAAATAATGTTCGGCGAACAGTGGGCACCGCCAGCTTATCTGCCAGCACCCCTGAAGGAAGGCACGAGAAGACCCTGGTCCACTGGAGGGGTCCTTGTTGAAGGGAAAAAGGGGCTGGAAGAAGGGAAACAGGCAGACTATTAAACTAAGTATGCTTGATAAAGCATATTCACAAACCCAGGAAAAAACCATCATCAACAGCAGGGGGTGAGGTCAGAGAAAGGGCGGGACCGCCGGAAGAGGAAGCAGCGCAGACGCAGGGCTCAGAGAAGGGGCGGGACCGCCAGCAGAGGAAGCAGCAGGACAACAGTAGGCAGCTTCTCCATGATGAGGGGGGTGGGAGTGCGAGCGGTCCTTTGGGGTGGGGGTGCGAGTGGTCCTGCGGGGGGTGAATCGGACATCGGGGGGGGGGGGTGGGGGGGGGGGCATCAGGCTTTCAGGGTGGGGACAGGACTTCAAGGGGGGAAGGAGAGTCGGGGTGGGCGAAAGGAGAGTCGGGGCTGCCAGAGGAGAGTCGGGGCGGGTGAAAGGAGTCGGGGCGACATGCGCGGTATACGGGTGTGCGCGCTATATAAAAATTTCTTTACATAAATTACAGTTTCCCGCGCGCTATATCCGTGTGCGCGTTTTACACGGGTGCACGGTATATGAGTGAAAATACGGTATTCGCCTTCCCTTCCCTAAAACTCTGTCACTTCAAAAGGTTTCTTGACAAAACCTTCGCCTTCCAGGCGGCTAAACTGAACCCATGGCTAGCCCAAATTGTGCTCGAGGCCCCCCACCTACCTCGATTTCAGAAAACTACTCAAAACCCACCTATTCCATGGACAGAACCCTTAATAACCCTTCTTCCTCTCCCCCCTCCTACTCCTTCTTATCGTACTTTCCCTATCTACTATCCTCAAAGACTTTTTTTCCCTCCTCCTGCTATCCTCAACAACATTGTTGTTTGTAATTTTGATTAATTGATGTGAACTGCCTAGAACTCCCTGGGTATGGCAGTAAACAAGAATAAAGTTATTATTATTATTATTTTCAGACCTTAGATTTCTTCTAGGTTGGTAAATTTCAAACAATTCTTGTAGTACCCTTGGAGCAATATGGTACAGTATCTGATGGATGATTGCAATGATCTTAAAATGTACTCTTTGCTGAATAGGCAAGACAATGTAATTGGGGAGGCCACCTATGTTGTTTTCTTGCAAAAACAATGCTTGGAAGAATAAAAAAAAATGTTTAAATTCAAATCAGGAAAAATCTAAAATAGCAACTGTGGGTACAGATTTTGACTAAAACCCACAGGAACCCTAAAAAAACTGGCGATTTGGGGATTTTAGAGGTGGGGAGGGGTAGAGCATGCAGGGAAACCACCCAAAACCCCCTTTTTAAGACCCCCCCCCCCAATTGCTGATTCAGGCTTGCAGCCTATATTCACTCTGACATGAGCTGAATGGGAAACTGCAAACAGAGCTGAAACAGCTCATAGGGAGCTCCTTTGCCTCAAAGAACTGAAAATCTGGATTTCAAGTCTTCTGACTGCCCCACCAGCCTGAGCTCCACGGCTGGAGACAGCCATCACCCTCTGGACATACCATGCAGACGCCTAGCGGAGGAATGCAGTCTGGCTCCAATCCCGATTGCACCTCCACAGAACCGCTCAGCCTGCACTCTACCCACTAGAGGACGAACCTGGGATAAGCAAGCTCCCAAGGTACCTGGCCCTGAGCACCGATCTGATGTGCAGGCTGTCCCGGGAGCTTACCGACAAGCAGGAAACCCCCTGGAAGCAGAGTTTTTGCAAAGGTCTGCGATCTTCCGCAGTCAAGGATGTCCCCACAAGGAACCTCCACAGCAAGAGGGCGAAAACTGTGAATGCAGAATACTGAAATTACGGGAAATGAAACATGAGCAGAAAAGATAAGCTCCTACAGCCTGGATTGTAGGAAGAAAGACTGGTGAACTGAGGCACAGGCATGAGGTATGAGGGGGAAGGGTTTAAGTCTCTGAAGTTTGAGGCATCCTATAAAGTCCTAGTGGGTAGACGGAAATAACCCACTGGTCCTGGAATAAAGTGGGATTGTACAAGAAACATTAAGTTAATAAGTTTAGTGCAGTTAAGTCTTACATACTCTATTCAATTAATTTTCTGATATGTTCACATAAGGTCTAGAACAGTGTCCCTCAAACTTTCTCGAGCCACGGCACACTAAAGGTAGTGGCCGTGGCTTGAAGCACCTAGAAGTGCACGGATATCGCCGTGATGACATCATGCACATGCGTGACATCATCATGCCAATGTCCGTGTGTGTGTGAAGGCCCTCCAGGTGGGCCTGGAAACGTCAGTGGGGGGTACCAGAAGGGAAGAGGTCCAGAAAGAAGGATAGGTCCTGGAGCCCACTGATTGCCTACAGGACGTACCTCTCGCCACGAGAGGCACATCCTGTAGGCAGTCAGCTGGCACCTCTCCTCCTCCCCAGTGTACCACAGCACACCTGAAATCTCAGGAGGCACAGTTTGAGATACACTGGTCTAGAAGATACCAATTTTTTGGCTAGACAGCATTAACAGATGCAAAAATTTTTATTTTTTTTTAAATACACCATTGCAACCACTAAGTATACTGGTCATAAGCAAAAAAGATAAGCAATGTTACATTTCTTTCTTTTTCTTGGTTATGATGGTGGAGGTATAAGGGTACTGCTATAAGGGTGGAGGTATAAGGGTGATAATGCTATGATGGTTCATGTGTGTCCTGTGGTGTATTTGGGGACTGAGCACATCATATCATTAAAAAAAATATATTTATAACATTAATTAATATGCAACGTACGTCCTGTGCTTTTTAGCAACAAAAATTATAGTTAGGCCCAAAATTGGATTGTCTTTCTCCTTCTGTAGCTTTGGTTTCTGGACCCTCTCTTCAGATTGAATTTTCTGCTAAGGTTTTGGGAGTCCTTCTTGACTCCTCTCTTTTTTTTAGGGATCAAATCAACTCTAGTCAAAAAATGCTTCTTTAACCTACGTTTATTGAGGAAGGTTAGACATCTCTTTCATCATCGATATTTTTCCATATTAGTTCAGTCAATTATATTATCTTGTCTCGATTATTGTAATGTTATCTACCTCAGTATCACAAAAACTTGTCTTCATAGATTGCAACCGATTCAAAACACTGCTGCGAAATTGATTTTTGGGAAACATAAATTTTACCATGCGACTCTGTTGCTCCAGAGTCTCCATTGTCTCCCGATTTATTTTAGAGTTCAATTCAAATGTGCTTGTGTTGTTTTTAAAATCCTATATGGCATCTTTACTCCTCTTCTTCCTTTATCTTGGAACATTTACAGATTTTCCTTTGCAAGAGGTAATCAACAATTTAAATTATCTCTTCCTTCCAAGAAAGGGATAAAAGGAGTCAAGATTTTTGCTCAATCTCTGATTTTTAGGCTCTCTCAACTTTGGAATGATCTTCCACTCCTTTTAAGGAGTGCCGGTTCACTACAACTTTTACATAAATCTTTAAAAACCATTTTATTTGCTAAACACTTTGAAAATTAATCTTCCGAAACCTAGTCTTATTCTTTATGGTTTTATTTGTTAAGTTAATTATTGTAAACCGAGTCGAGCTTTCTTGGACTGATGTCTCGGTATATAAAGCCAAGCATTAGGTCAGATAACCCGATATGTTTATGTCCCATCCGTAGAAATCACTGAGCCATCTCTGTGATAGCAACAATATCCAAGTCTGCCTCTAGCATCAGAGTTTGCAGTTTATGATTTTTCTTGCTTAGACTGCAAGTGTTTGTGGTCATTGCTTTCCAGTTACCTTTCAATGGTAATTTCATTTTTTGTATAGCTTTTTGTTTAGTCTTACTAGCTGCCTTGCTAAGGGAGAAATTAGGTCTAACCTGTAAATTTTCTTTCCATTAGTCCTTCCCACTATTCCAGACCAGTGGGATAGTTCCATCCATCGACCAGCAGGTGGAGATAGAATTCACAAGGAAGAGCTGCTCCATATATAGGTCCTCCCTGACCTCAGCCCTTCAGTATTGTCATCGACAATTATAGAAGTACACAGGAAGGGGAACCCCAGCTAGCCCCCAAACTTGTGCAGCCTCTGTCGTCCTCAAGACAGCACATTCATAGAAGGAAGCATGAATAAGCTGCTTCATATCTTCTCTTCACATACCCTTATAAAAACGTTATATTTGTGGGGTTTTTTGATGTTGTTGGGGTTTTTTTTTTAGGGGGGGTTGTACAAGAGACTCGGAAACAATGAGCAGCAGTGGCCCGGCAACCAGCACATACAGATAAGAGGGAGGATCTCTAATAAAATTAGCAGAAAGACCTAATTTCTCCTTCCATGTCGTCCTTCTCATCATTCCAGACTAATGGAATGTCCCAGTCATAAAAACCACTGCCCACAAAAAAACACTCTCCAAAGCGAGTGTCTGCCCACATCCTCACATTACCTAATAATGCCTAACAAGGGTATGTACCGACAACCATGTGGATGCCCTGCAAATCTCCGCTAGAGACAACAGTGTCAATTCTGTCAACGATGCCACCACCTGCTTAGTTGAATGAGCCCTAAGCCGAGGTGGCAGTTGCTTTCCCAATAGCAAATACACCATACCCACCGCCTCTTTCAACCACCTTGCTATCATGGGCTTCAAGGCAGAGCATACCCGCCTCTGACCTCCGGAACTCATTGGTGACCTCCAAATACCTCACAAGGGCTTTATGGATGTCCAGGAGGTGCAGGCTCTCGAACTGGCTCCCACATTCATCTCTGGGGGAAGGAGGGAGCTCCACTGATTAAGATGAAAGGCCGAAACTACCTTCGGATGAAAGGAAGTCATCACATGCAGGGACACTTCCACCTCTGTAAAGCGCATGAACAGATCATGGCACAAGGCGTGCAGTTCCTAGACCTGCCTCACCAAAGCGACTGCTACCATGAAAAAAGTTTTCAAGGTTAATCTTTTTATTTATTTATTTCAGTTTTATATCCCGTCCTACCCAGGAACTCAGAACGGGTCACAGTGTTTAAGAGACAATTGACACAACGACTCAAAGGGAGGCTGCCACAATGCTCGCAGCACCAAGTTGAGATTCCAGTCCAGGCAGACTGGCTGGAGGGACAGTCAAAACTCGCCCACCCCTTTCAAAAAAACCTGATGACGTCTGGATGCTCGCACACGAATGGCTGGTACACTCCACTTGCAGTTATGTGCTATAGAATGGCAACACTAACATTACAAAATAGTGCCTAAGTATACATATATAAAATTGTAAACTAGGGCCAAATAATGCTAATAATTGCCAATTATCGGTGTGAATTAACACCATATATACTCAACTATAAGGCATAATTTTGCTGATATTCTATAATGGCAATTAAGTGCTTACCTATCCAATTTGCAGTTAAAGAATCTGTGCTTACTGCACACTTTCAATGCTTAACATTAGGTAACCTGTACAGAATTACCATTAGTGTCTACTGCGACAACTCAAATTTATTAAGTCCTTTTTGAAGAAATTCACCCAAGGCAGTGTACATATCACAGCTGGGAACCATCTAAAAAAAAAAATCAAGCTGTTTCTTCAGAAACAAGATTCTGATTCTAGAACTTTTTTTGTTAACTGTTGGTGATGCATCAAGAAAATCAGTTCAAAGCTCAGCAACTTAATAGAATGACAGTGACAGAATTTGCCCCCATCCCCGGGATAACCATTAGAAATCATTCCCTATGTCATTCTTTAAGGAGAGAGGGAAGAATCAGAGTATGAATGGGCACAAGCACTGACCCTCAAGCCTTGCATTGAAGAATATCAGTGTAGGACTGAGGTTGAGATAAACCCTGAAGAATGACACAAGATGGTTTTTCCCAGTTATCTGCGGGGACAAATTCTGTCACCTTGTCATTCTCAAAAGTCAAAATTTTAATAAACTCTTGTACTAACAATTTGTTTACACCACAAACTTAATTAACTGAAGTGAATTTTAGATTACCAGGATGAGAACACTAGAGTTATTATACATTTTAAATAATACACAGTCTACCCACTGTACTCCTAAAAAAATAAAGAAACCAAAAACTCTACCGACCATAATGCATACGTAGTCTTCCAAGCAAGGAATAGTTTATTTTAATAGTACAAAAGCAGATTGTGAAAAACAATTTTGCTTACTGTTCAGCAAATAAGCCTTGGCCATATTCATTTTTTCTGCAGTTTAGCATTCAAATTAAAGTAGCAGCTAAGTCTATATGAAAGTGACATAGGTGGCTTCTAAATCATACTTTTATTAATCTCCACTGAAAACTCCCAAGAAAAAAGTGTTCAGAGAAATGCTCATAAATATGGAACATTTCCCTTTAAATACTGAAAGGGTGGGTGTCGACACCCAGAACATTTATGATTTCTGCAACAAAAGCATTTCAAAACTATCCATAATTGAATAGTTAATACGGAATATGTTAAACCTTTGTGGTATGAACCCCCCCCCCCAATAATTTAAGAAAATTCAGATTTATTAGTAGTCCAAATCCATTTGAAAGCCATCTATCTATTCCACACACCCACACATTCTCATTTCTTCACTAGAAATCCCTGATCTGTCCTTGATTAGACCAGGCTGACTTGGTTTTTCTTCCTGTCTAAAATGGAATATACAGTACATTTCATTAGGGACTTCAGCACCCATTAGCCGGGACAGAGGTTGAGAGCAACAGGGATTGGGCTACTATGGTCGTGCCTCTGAAATAGCATCCGTGAACGGTCCTAAAGTTCAGCAGGTTCTCGCCCGGGCACTTTAGCCCTTTCAGTATCCGGAGCTTCAAGCTGTTGCCTATGCCTAGGTCACGGCTTGCTTCCTCATTCCGTTCCATTTAAGCATCCCACGGTTTGAAAGGACATTATATTTCTCGGAGCCAATTCCTGCGGAGACTCATCCTTATCTTACTGCCTCTTCCTCTACTGGTAATGACGACAAACTGTGCAACAAATCATAAACATGCCATGAAAAAGGATGATGATCATATATGCCGATACTTATTCGTTCAGCCCGTTCAAATAATATATAGCTGGTGGACGCATATAAGCATTTATACCCACAGATCTCTTCTGAAATTCTCTTCATATAGGTTTTCTAGCCTGGTTGACTGTAAATGACCCCTCCCCCCCTCAGGTGGGGGGAGGTGACTTTTTTTGTTTCTTGTTTACCGCTGCTTTTTTAACGGAATATCTCATGTCCTTTAAAGTTTAGTAACGAAGGTGTTTAGTTGGGTTTTTTTTTCCATATATAACACAATAGCCAACGTATATGTCCTCATAAAATCCCACTTAAACAGTCCTATTTAAGCAGACTTATCAGATTTCGGCCTTCCCCTCCCCCCTAAACCGGTTAAGTTACGAAAAAGAAAACGCTCGGCCGGGAAGCGAGGTGCAGAGAGCGCGGGAGGCGAGTAAAGAGCAGCAGACAAAGAGCCTCTCTCCCACCGCACCTTCCCTCCTTCGCCTTCCGCGTTCCCTCGCGGTCACAAACGGCGCGTTCGGACGGCCGCCTCCGCCGCCGCACCGAAACCCTTCCAAATCCAGAAAGACCCCCCCCCTCCCCCGGATCATTTGTCTCCGTTACCAACATCCCTCCTGTTCACCGGCGTTCACCCTAAGCCCCCCTCCGGTTCATTCGGAGCCTCTTTTTTTTTTTTTTTTTTTTTTACCTTCCAACAGCCGTTGGATGATGCTGTCGATGTTCAGCTTGTCCACATCTGCCATCCCTCAGATAACGAGCGTCGAGGTTGAAATTAAAAAGAAAAGGAAAAAAAAAAAAAAAAGGATCGACAACTTTTTTCTTTAAAAAAACGCCTCCTCTCTAATTTTCTTTTCCTTCACCTCACGCTGTGCCGCCGGGTCCTCCGCTGCCTCACCGCTCGCCTTCCGCTCTCGGCGAGCCGAGCCAGGGAAAACAAAATGGCGGACGTCAAGTGCGGCCGGCGGCGGCGCAGGAATACGTAATCGGCCGAACTGGAACTACATATCAAGAGGGTCGGGAGGGAGGTCGAAGTGCGGCTCGCGCCAGCGGATCGTTCCACGCGAAGAAAAGTCGGAGAAGTGGCGGGCTCGATCGGCTGAAGACGCTTGAAGTGAACCTTTAGGATTTATGATGCCCGACTGACGAAAAACTATGAAGGCGTGTAACTGCAGATGGGCCGGGTGGTGGAGGACTCGGCTGTCTAATAGTTTGTGGTAGTGTTGTTTTGTTTATATATATCCCGCCCTTACTCAGGGGCGGGTTACAAACTTACATACAGACCTACATCAAACATTGCATACACCATCAACAACACAAAACAAGAAGTGCAAAGCCATAAAATACATAGGCGACCAGCACCTTATTATCTTCTTCTCCTTTTCATTAATAACACAGTCTCAAACCTGCCCTGTTTTAATGATGCTCAAGTAATTAAGACTTTGAATATGTATTGAAAAGGATTATTAAAGGAAGATTGAGAATGTCCGGCTGTCTGTCTGAAGATGAAACTTGGCATGTTGAAAAGGGCATATCAAGTTTGAAAATGAGCCAAACTGAACTGAGGGTTCTAGGGAAATAGGCCTCCCCAGATATGGCCTGGTGCATTTCTGTGGGACCAGGTTTAGCGACGATTGCTGCTACCCACCCAATTCACTAAACGGCCTACTGGGTGTTGTCTGATCCAACCCATGCAAATTAGTAAAACCCTACGCAAAATAGCCAAGCAATTGATTCAAGATTATTAAAGAAAGATTGAGAATGTCCGGCTGTCTGTCTGAAGATAAAACTTGGCATGTTGAAAAGGGCATATCGACTTCGAAAATGAGCCAAACTGAACCAAGGGTTCTAGGGAAATAAGCCTCCCCAGATATGGCCCGGTGAATTTGTGTGGGAGGAGATACAGGTTCTGTAGCACAGAAGTGTAGCAGTTAGGAAACTGGTGCTTTCAAACTGCCCCCCTCTCCTCCCAACAAGAAACTATCCTCAACACAAACTACCCCACTGTTTCCCAAATTACCCCACCCAGGACCCCCTGGTCCTCTTGCTCCTCACCGTGCTGTGGCCAAGCACAGGAGACAATGAACAGGAAACATGGCTTGCATTGCCCTTGGTACAGCCCGGCCCCACCTCTAAAAGTTGCCTCACTCCTCAAAATGCCTCGCCATTTTGCAGGCCCTTATACATGCCCCAAATTGATCTCTACAACTGCTCCACTATCCTTCCAAGCAGGCATCTGGAACAACACCCTAAGTGACCTCCTGAATTCTCCGTCATACCAATCTTTCAGAAAAGCACTGCAAACCCTCCTATTTGACAAATTCATTTGAATTCCCAAACTTCCAAACCCTGACCAATTCCACCTCCAACATACTCCCTCTCCCCACTAGCCTTACTTCCCATCTACCTATTTATTCCCACCCAAACCTTTGGTGTCATATCCCTGTACACGTGTACTCTATAAACCTGTACTTGCAGCTGTACCTGTACCCTGTAAACACTCTGTTTGTTTCAATACTGTATACCGTCTTGAACTGAAAAGGTATGATGGGATATATATAAAGCTATTATTATTATCATTATTATTGTCTACTACCCTGCAAATTGCCCTATCCACATGGGGGGAGGGTGTCTTGACATGATGTGGAATGCTTCACGAATTTGCATGTCATCCTTGCGCAGGGGCCATGCTAATCGTCTCTGTATCGTTCCAATTTTAGTATATGTGCTGCCGAAGCATTCTATAGTATTCAATAGCCTGTGTGCCAAATGCTGGACATCCCCCCTGATTTGCCTATATCCCTCTCAGATCCACACCCTTAAGTGCCAAATTGCAGAAACAAAATTTGACATTGTTTTGACTGAATCATATCCACGTCATTCTCTTCTTGGGCTGAGAACTTTTCAACATCTCTTCGTAGAAAACCAGCATAAGGCAGTTATGTGCGTTACTGCTAATTAGTACTGTGATAGAGATGGACAGCGTGTTCTTGCACAGATGGACAGACAGACCACACTCTGGGCATTCAAGAAAAAAACTTTAATTAAACAATAGTGCAGAGCCTGTTTCTTCACAGGCTCCTATAAGTTTGTGTTCTTCCAAGAAAACAAGTAGGCTTTGTCCCAGCCTTTTCCCCAACACAAGTCCCATTCTCCATAGGGCTTGACACACCCCAAACAGTCTTTATTTTAGGTACAGGAAACAGGCAGCATTTGGTCCCAGGTCTTAGTAGGCACTGAACAAAGGCAGGTTTTTAAATGCAGTAGTGCCAAACTCTATCAGTGCCAAGCCCTTCCAAGCAGCTTCTCCAGCTCCTAGGTTCCCTCTAGGACACCTCTCCTCCTGGGTCTGGCTCGGCCTTTTAAGTTCCTCTGAGTCACTTCCTGGTTTCCTAATCTAATCTAATCCTTAGGTTTGTATACCGCATCATCTCCTACTTTTCTCCCCTCCCCCCTTCCTGAGGAAAACCTCTTTCTCACTGCTGCTGTGGTTGTGAGACAATTTAGCCAGGAGGGGGAGTGCCGGGTTTTACTGAGGTTTATTCTGAGTCTGAGCAGCATTGTCAAGCAGGGTTTCATGTACTGTCACAAGTACCAATAAGTGCCACTTCATACCAGTTATAGCCAATAATAGGTTGTTAATGCCAATTAGAGGCTTGGTAATCATGCTATGTGCGCAGCTGACTATTCTATAACTTGCAATTGCAACTTTGTATACTACGTATAAAGCGCATGCAAATTTATAGAATTAGGGGGTTAATGTGTGGATATGCAAGGGGCGTTCAATAATTTAACTACCTCAGTAGGAAAGAAGAGAGTTTTCAAAAAAGAATTGTTTTATTTTCAATATAGTTCTGCGATAGCTCCATACACTTCATCCACTTTTCCTGCAATGACTTTAACCCATTTGAAAATAATTCTTATGTTTGACCTTCAAGCCAGGACATCACAGCTTCCTTGATGTCTTCATCACTTGAAAACCACTGTCCACAGAGAGATTTCTTCAAAACTCAGAACAAGAAGTAATCCGAAGGAGCCAGCTCAGGATTTCAGGGTGGATGATTCAGGTGCTGAAACCCACATTCTCAGATGGCAGCCTGTGAATATCATGACATATGCACCGGGGCATTGTCATGAAGAAGCAGCATGCCTGCTGTGAGTTTTCCTCATCTTTTCTCCTTGATTGACTCACACAAAGCGATCATTATGTTGGCGTAACTCTCCCCAGTTATGGTTGTCTTGTGTGGCATGAACTCTAGAAGCAAAAGTCCTTAATCATCCCAGAAGACAGTTGCCATGACTTTTCAGAGTTTTCTGTCTTGAACTTTTTTGGGGTGGGGTATTACTTGTGCTTCCACTACATTGATTCCATTTTGGACTCAGGATCTCTGTGATAGACCCAAGTCTCATCTCTAGTCATCAAACAATGAAAAAAATTTACTTGATCTTCACAGAGCATTCCAAGTTCTCTTGACAGCACTGGAGCCTCATGGCCTTCTGACATGGTGTCATCATTCTTGGAACCAATCTTGCACTAACCTTGGACATGCCCAACTTTTCATGAATTATTTTCCAAACTGTATCTGCCGAGATGCCCATTTCTTCAGCTATTCTGGAAACCTTAATTCATCTGTCTGACAAAATTAAATCCTCAACATTCTTGCACATTTCTGTGGAAGTTGCTACCACAAACTGTCCGGTGTGAAAGTCATCGTCAATGGACTCTCTACCCCACTTAAACTGCTTGCTCCAAAATTTTACTTTGTAGAATAATGGGGCAGACTCATCATAAATTGCAGCCATGCATTCATGGATCTCTTTTGGCTTTTTCCCTTCTTTTGTGAGAAATTTTTATTACTGAATGATGTTCCAAATTTAGTAGTTTCTTACTTGATTTGCATGAGGATTCTCCTGACATCCTGTCTCTTGGAATGTTAGACTCGCATTGAGCTGCAACTGTGCATGAGTAACCTTGAGATATGCCACAACATGTACAGACTTGTTTCAACATGCTTGTTACTTTCTATCATATTCAGGTAGATTGAACACCCTTTGTACATCCTTGGAGAATAAAGCATTAAACATAAGCCCTGTTATAATGATATATTCCTAGTCTGTTGTGCTATTCTCAAATGTAGCTGGCTCCAGATTGTAAAGGAGAGTGAATTATTATTATTTTTAGTCTAGTGAATGCCATTCTGAGATGCAAAAAGTTAATAATATGATCATAATTTTAGCTGGCACTCAAATTAAGTTAAGATTTACCTCTAATATAGTGTCTGTCCTGTAAATCTTATACAGGAGGACATGTACTATGTTAAAAAAATGAATAATACAAACAACCCATAGAAAATAAGTTGATGGTTTCAGTCCAGTTCTTACTGGACAAGTGTCTATGTGGTCATCACATTTTGACATTAAGGGATAACAACACCAGTCTCAGTGGAGAAAACAAAGATTGCATAGCCATGAAGACTGAATTATCCTCGTAATCCAGAGCAATCATGAGACATAGAGAACCAGGGAGTGTAGTGAAGCTGGCACTGCCAATGCAGTGTGTGTGTCAGGGGGAGGGCGGTTGCATCATTCCTGCCCATGTTATAGCTGTTCTGAGGTTGTGCAGTATGTGTGTGTGCAAGGGAAGATAGCATTTCTAATCTAATCTGAGATTTCTGAGTCGCACTATGCCTAAGTAGGTTCAAGGTGATTTATAATGCAATTTAAATGGATACAATTTAGCTTTTTTGAAAATGCTTCCATAGCTTTTCAGTGATTGTGGTTACTCTGGCATATTAGTTGGACTGTGTGACCCCTGATGCAGGCGTTCCTCAGACGCCGAAACACAGTGCTGTGTCGGGTCCACAGCTTCTGCGTGTGTCCTTTTCTGAAATAAACAAGTTGGTTTTACATCGGTGATCTTCAGTGGAGTGTTCATTGTCTGTTCCCACTAACTTTTGTACTGTTTTATACCCATGGGTTCTCTGTCCTGTTAGACTTTTTGATGTTTGCTACAATTTAGAATAGTACAGGATGTACTTAGTGGTACATTATAATACAGATTTGTGGGGAACTAATGCTGTCCATGCTGTATATGCTCTATGATTTGGCAGTGTGTACATTTGTGGCATGCTTGTACTATTGCTACCTGTGTTTTGTGTGTGCGTGTGAGAAAGCAAAGCTTGCATTGCTGCCAATTGTGCTGTACTTGCTTTGTAGATAAATGGAGGACTTTGCTTCCAATACTATCAATCTAGTAACCTTTATGGCCACTAAATTCAATAAAATAGATGACTGTGTAGCACAAAAAAAAGTAGAAGCAATGATAATAATAATTAAGAGAGAATGTTTTAAATATAAAGCATATTAATGAGAATGACAAATATTAATCATGTGGCAGCTGGCATAGTTAAATAAAATACAAGGCAGCATCAGAAAACCCTTTATGACGTCTGTATGTGGATTCTTCTCATATGTGACTATGGAAAAAAGATTTAATGCCTAGCACAATATGAAATAAAGCTGGGTATTTATAGAATAACTAAATACTGTATGTCCTGCGCTCATTTGTTGAAATAAGACAACAGTGCCACCTACCTACAGCAGGAGGACAAAACTTGCCAAGAACCTTTTCTTTCAAACTGAGGTCCTGGGCAGCATACACAAAATGAAGTAAATCCTGTGGTAAAGTAAAAGTAAATAAAACCAAAAATATTGTACCAAAATTCAGCACATTTTACATTGGGAGCAATTCCCAGTTCAGTAGATTTGCATGAAGCTTGCATACTGACTATGCTGTTTTATAGCACAATGTTTTGCCACTCTTCCAAATCTCCAAACTGCTCCACTTAAAATTTACTCCTTCACAACTATCCCATTCCTAAACTGTCTCCCACAGCCCAAAATATCCTGCTGTTTATCTGCTGCCCCATTCCACAAACTGCCCCATCTCCAAAACCTACCCCTGCAACTCCTACACTACCTTGCATACTGCCCCCACGCCCCTAAACTAACCCCTGCTAACTACCCCACCCCCATAACTACCATAAATATCCTATCCCCCAAAGTACCTCCTGCAACTATTCCACTACCATGAAACAATGCCTTACATCCAAAAATAGCCCTCTACCAATTATCTTGCACCCAAATATTTACCTACCTGCAACTGACATAACAGCCCACAAACTGTTCCAACCCCCCAAAACTGCAAATGCCCCTCCACCTCACAAATTGCCCCACTCCTAAAAGTAATCCCCCCAAATTACAACTGCATGGTCAAAACTATCCCCCCTTAAACTTGCCACCCTACAAGTGTACCCCACAACTCCACCTAGCTCCCCCACAGACACAGAACATGTACATGCACACATGCCCCACAGATGCACAAATGGAATGCTAACATTTCCCCTATCCTTATATTTAATTTTCATTGTTATTAATTCTATTCTATTTCAAGAATCATAGTTTCCTTATTGGTTTCTATGAGTATTGTTGAGTAACATCTGTTGCTACGGGCAGGGTAGGGCCAAATTAAGCCACTGGCAACCTCTAGATATTTTGGGCCAGATTCTATAAATGGTGCCTAAGCACACCCACATTGTAGGCGCTGTTCCACGCGGTTGTCAACCACTAGGCACCACTTGTACATTCACACCTAACTGTGCCTAAGTGGACTTAGGCATTGCTAGGCACCGTTGGGGTAGGCGCCAGTACACGCAGGCAGCGAAACTAGACCCCCAACTATCCAATCTATTGACCACGACTCCAGACTACAAAACCTTCAGAAAAGAAATAAAAATTCTACTATTCAAGAAATCCATCAAAACAAACTAACACCACAAGAAGCTCTTCAGTCCCCCCGAAAGTAACCCGTTCAACTCTCTAACTCTTCTGGAAATGTCCAGATAACCTCTTATGCAATCCGCCTTGAACCGCAAGGAATGGCGGAATAAAAGTCACTAATGTAATGTAATGTAATTAGGCCATGTTTTACCAGGCCTAATGTACTAGTGCCTAACTTGGACTCTTAGTGACGCTTAAGTAAACCATGCCTATTCTCCATCCATAACCATACCTACTTTTCAGGTAGGCATCATTAGACATCGGAGGGCTTCTTAACTTAGGCCTCACTAAGCGCTGCTCTGAGTTCCGTGCAGGAATCTTTTTTTTTTCACTTTATCAATTAACTTCAATGGCATAATCAATTACCACACCATTTAAGCTAATTAATATAATTTGTGTTGGGCCTGGATTTTAAACCCCGCCCCCCCTTTTACAAAACTGTAGTGCAGTTTTTAGCACCGGCCACGGCAATAACAGCTCTGACGCTCATAGAATTCCTATCAGCGTCTGAGCAGTTACTACCGCGGCCGGCGCTAAAAAACGTATTAAGGTTTTGTAAAATTTTTTGGGGGGGTTAGTTATGTGTTGCTAGGCGTCCATGATTAGGGTATCTAGCAACACTGTTTATAGAATCTGGCTCTTTGTGTCCACATGTTTCAGAAATCAGCAGAATTTTATAGTAATGTTCAGAAGGTACACATTTTTTGTAGTTTAAAACCTCTCAGCAGTTCTTTAGTCCCCCCCATCCTCACTTCCATGTGTACGAGCCTACACTGCCTGCTTCCATTGTAACTAGCAGCAGACAGTAGATGGGATCAAGTCTATGGGCAAGGCAGTGGGGCCGTAGAATTGGACAGTAGCTTTAGTCACAGGAAGGGAGAAGGTGATCTGGAGAAAGTTTCTGTGCTGTACAATTGAAGTGTTTGCATCTGGTAGAAGTGAAAGATTAATGAACCCCCCTCTAAGAAAAAAAAAAAAGGCAACACTGCATTTCTTTGACAGAAGCAATTCCAAAAACTACAGTAAACATTACACTGATTTACTCTAACATACCTTTCAAACTGCCCTTCCCTCTTCTCTCCAGGTCACAGGCACATAAAGAGCACATAAACATACCAACGCACATGTACAAACACACAGAAACATGTATACCCTTCACATGGGCTGTTGTTGAAGCTCCCAAAAGATGCATTGAAAGTGTTGGCTTACTTTCTATGTGGATCTGCAATCCTGTCATCCCATGCAAGCATTTAACTGCTATAAACATTAAAATGAAAATAGCAGCATGAAAAATGGTCAAGAGGGTCTGAATGTTTCATTATTATTTATACCTGGACAATGGCAAGAAAAGGGAAACTTTTATTACATATCATTTTTGGATACTGCTTGTTTTGGTTTAAACCCCTTTTGTGGGGGAGATGAAAGATGATGGAGGAGGTAAAGATGAAAAAAAAAACAACAAAGAAAGGGAAAACAATAAAAAAATTAAACATTTATAAATTACTATATCAAGTCAAAGACCTTTGAAGTATTATTATTATTTCTCGTCTTTAAAATTAGACAAACTGAAATACAGTATAATCTCATTATAACGTACTTAAGGGACCTGGCAAAACAGTCCATTATATCCAGAGTCTGTTATATCCAGAGTTGCATTCTAATACTCTACACAAAAAGATGTTCTAAGCATTATGTCGTACTGTACGCAAATTACTGGAAAGAAAAAAATCTGTCATTTTCTTCTGGCCTGCATTTCTTTCAGAGGTTTTAGTGATGTATGCATCACATTTTCGTAGCAGACTTTTCAGCCATTTTGAAAATAACTATTAATGGGGATCCGCAGACATTTCTGGCGCATGTCATAACCTTGACCTCATTGCTTACTGCATCCCTCCAGATCCCTCCAGCTGCCAGCGTCTGGCGATGAACAGCCACATAGACCAATCAGTGTTTCCTGCTGATATGCCAGGACTATTTTTAGAGCGTGACGTATCTGCACTGGATATCACTGGCACGCCAAGCGCCTTGTAGGCGGAGCCTATATCTCCGTTACAGCCAAACAAAACTACAGCTAAAAGCGGCTCTGGGGACCAAATTGTGTCTATTATATGTAAGTCTGCTATATGTGGTGCTTTTTTGCATGTTCATAAAGGCGCACGGCTGGGACCAGCAGATCTTGTCCGCTATAGACGATATTCCGTTATAAGCGAGTCCATTATAACGGGATTATACTGTACTTGTTTTCATAGAACATTACCACCTTATCCCTGTACTCCTCGCAGCAGAATCTCCTTGTTGTCACATATGACACCACATGTAGTAGAATCTTTTCCATGACAGGGTCCTCAGTTTGGAACACACTTCCCTCAAACTTACGCTTTATAGCCTCATTAGAGAAATTTAAGGCAGAGTTTAAAACATTTCTTTTTGAAGACACCTACACACCCCAAAACTCTTATGCATTGACCCTTTCACCCAGCACCAGTGCCCAATCACAGTCGGGGAGCTGGCCTGAGCAGATGAAGAAACATTATCCCTCTATCCTTTAGCTTTGCTCCTCTTTTCTTTCAATTATTGTAGTTCTTTATTTTCTGGCACCCTCTGTAATCCCATTGCACTCCCCTCATATAATATGTAAGTGTACACTGCTTCGATATACATTGATAGGCAGTATATGAAATAGTAAATAAACTTGGAAGTAGTGGATATTATAATAGTATATCCTAGTTAGGCTACTTATTTCTATAGTGCTACAGGACATATGCAGTGCTGTGTACATGATATGTAGGTACCTGTCTCTAGTGGGCTCACAATCTTAAGTTTTGTACCTGGGGCAATAGCAGGTTAGGTGACTTGCCTAGGGAGTTGTAGTGGGAATTTAACCCAGTATACAAAGATCACAGCTGTGGCATAGCAAGGAAGGTTGGCGCCCACCATTTCTACGCCATGCATCCCCCCCACTCTTCCCCGCTACTTGTGTGCCCTCCCTTGAAATGTTCGCTGGCGTGAGCATCTTCCACCTACTGGTCATACCGGCCTAAACTCCCTTCTGACATGACGTCCTGTTCCCGCAACCAGGAAGTGGCGTCAGAACGGAGCTGAGGCTGGCATGAGCAGCAAGTGGAAGAAGCTGCTCATGCCGGTGAACATTTAAATAGGTACAAGGGGGGTGGAGAGGAGTAGAGGCACTATGCGCCCCCCCCCCCCGTATAGTTGGTACCCAGAGCGGTCCACCCGCCTACCCCTCTTTACTACCCTACTGATCACAGCCCACTACACTAACCATTAGGCTTCTCAGAGTGGAAATTACTGCAGCAGAATATTATTATTACTTTATCAGTTTTATAACATTCTTGAGTTTATATTACACTGTTCAGAAGTAAATAGGCGATAAAATTGATTTATCCAAGACTGTAACAGGTTACCAGTGGGAGAAGCAAGTTTTGAACTTCAGCGTCTCTAGTTTTCAGGCTATTGGACTAAACCACAAGGCAACTTCTTCCTTCCTCCATGAAAGAGCAGGGGATTAATAACCCTTGAGTGAACCCATGTGACTCTTCAAGGTAGAGAGGATGTTCTAACCTATGCCTGACATGGGGTAGTTGAAATTCCTCTCCATTGAAAACAAAAAAAAAAGGCAGACATGTTCATTTCAACTTTTCTATGGCTTATCTGTCACTTGAAAAGCTTCAGTGACTGATGAGGATCATGGATGTGTTCGTACTTGTTATGATAGAAAGACACAATAATGGAATACATGCAATGAAAAGCAAATAAACCATCTTAAGAACATAAGAAGTTGTCCCCGCTGAGTCAGACCAGAGGTCCATCTTGTTCAGCGGTCCGCTCCCGCGGCGGCCTATCAGGCCTAGTGCCTGAACAGTGGTCCCTGATTAATTTTGTAATTTACCTCTAATCCCATCCCTATAATCTACCTCTACTCTTATCTGTACCCCTCAATCCCTTTGTCTTCCAAGTACCTATCCAAAGCTTCTTTGAACCCCTGTAGCGTGCTCCTGTTTATCACATCCTCTGGTAGCGCGTTCCATGTATCCACCACCCTCTGTGTGAAAAAGAACTTCCTGGTGTTTGTTCTAAACCTCTCCCCTTTCAATTTCTCTGAGTGCCCCCTTGTACTTATTGATCCCCTTAATTTGAAAAATCTGTCCCTGTCTATTTTTTCTATGCCCTTCATGATCTTGAAGGTTTCTATCATGTCTCCTCTAAGTCTCCGCTTTTCCAGGGAGAAAAGCCCTAGCTTTTTCAGTCTGTCAGTATATGAGAGGTCCTCCATGCCCTTTATTAGCTTAGTTGCTCTTCTTTGGACTCTCTCAAGTACCTCCATGTCTTTCTTGAGGTACGGTGACCAGAATTGAACACAGTACTCCAGGTGCGGGCGCACTATAGCACGATACAGTGGCAGGATGACTTCCTTTGTCCTGGTCGTGATACCCTTCTTAATGATACCCAACATTCTGTTTGCTTTCCTTGAGGCTGTGGCACACTGCGCCGACGCCTTCAATGTTGTGTCTACCATCACTCCCAGGTCTCTTTCAAGGTCGCTCACCCCTAGCGCTGATCCCCCCCATTTTGTAAGTGAACATCGGGGTTTTTTTCCCTATATGCATGACCTTGCATTTCCCTATGTTGAAACTCATTTGCCACTTTTTGGCCCATTTTTCCAGTGTTGTCAGATCTTTTTGGAGATCCTCGCAGTCCTCCATGTTATTGACCTTGCGATATAGTTTGGTGTCATCCGCAAATTTAATAACCTCACATTTTGTTCCTGCCTCCAGGTCGTTTATGAATATATTGAATAGGAGCGGTCCCAGCACCGACCCCTGTGGAACTCCGCTCGTGACCCATTGCCAGTCTGAGTAATGTCCCTTTACTCCAACCCTCTGTTTCCTGTCCGCCAGCCAGTTTTTGATCCATCGGTGGACCTCCCCTTGCACCCCATGGTTCCATAGCTTCCTTAGTAGTCTTTCGTGTGTCACCTTGTCGAAGGCTTTTTGGAAGTCAAGGTAAATGATATCTATGGATTCCCCTTTATCCATCTGGCTGGTTACCCCCTCAAAGAAGTATAATAAGTTCGTGAGGCATGACCTGCCCTTGCAGAAGCCATGCTGGCTCGACTTTAGCTGCCCATAGTTGTCGATGTGTTCCCAGATGCTGTCTTTAATCAGTGCTTCCATCATCTTTCCCGGGACTGAGGTCAAGCTCACCGGCCTGTAGTTTCCTGGGTCTCCCCTTGAGCCTTTCTTGAAGATGGGCGTGACATTTGCTATTTTCCAGTCTTCCAGAATCTCTCCAGTTTTTAGGGATAGGTTGCATATTTGTCGAAGTGGCTCAGCTATTTCGTTCCTTAGTTCCTTGAGTACCCTTGGGTGAATGCCATCCGGACCTGGCGATTTGTCGCTCTTTAGCCTATCTGCCTGAGGACATCCACCTTGCTCACCTCTAGCTGTCTTTTAACAGCAAGCTGAATTAACAACAACCAAAATACAAAATTAACACTTCAAACTAACAGCTATAGTAATGTGAGTTACATAGTAAATGGCAGCATGCAGTCTGCCCAAAAAGGTGGCCAGGGTTGTTGCTCCTTGCAGGTCACACCCCTCTCTGCCCTGTTTAAATTGTGAAGGTCATTTAAGTTTTGCTTTGATTCTATATAGAAAGATGATGGAATTCTGATCACAGTGACTCAAAAAAAAGATATAACAGAATTGGAAAAGGTACAGAGAAGGGTGACGAAAATGATAAAAGGGATGGGATGATGTCCCTATGAGGAGAGGCTAAAGTGCCTAGGCCTCTTCAGCCTGGAGAAGAGATGGCTCAGGTGAGATTTGATAGAGGTCTATAAAATAATGAGTGGAATGAAATGGGTAGATATGAATGGCTTGTTTACTCTTTCCAAAAATGCTAGGACTAGGGGGCATGCAATGAAGCTATTAAATAGTAGATTTAAAACAAAACGGAGAAAATATTCATTCTCTCAACGTGTAATTAAGCTCTAGATTTCATTGCCGGAGAATGTGGTGAAAGCAGCTTCCTTGTCATCATCATCAGCAGATGAATCCAGAGACTAGTGGGATACCAGACATCAACCAGCAGGTGGAGATAGAGCGTACTGAGTTGTTCTTAGGGTATATCTTGAATGCACAGCCTCCTGGCCAACCAGTAAACTCTATCTCCAGCAGATTGACGGATGTGTTTCTCACAGCTCCTGGATTCTATGGGCCTGGGGCTACAAAGTATTTGAGCCAGGTTGGGGTGTTCTAGCATGGCGTGCCAGCTTTGGAGGTACACTTGGGTCCCTCCCATTGTCTCTACCTCACCCTCTTCGAGGTAATACCTGGGTCCCTACCTCACCCTCTTCGGGGTAATACCTGGGTCCCTTACCTGAACCGGTGTAGTTCCTTCAGGAAGTTTCTTCTTACCCACGAGGGTTGCCTGAAGAGGAGACGGTAAGGTATTGAGTGCTGGTCTTTTGTTGGGAGGTCCGGGTGCGTTGCGGTTCAGGGTTGCGCTGGCTCGATGCATGGCCTTTCCTGGGGACATGAATGCCTAGTTCGGGGTGCTTGGCGATGTTCTTCTCTCTGGGAGGGCACCAGCGGCAGGGTTTTCGACGCCTTCCTGCAGATGAGTCAGGGCCGATTTTTCCTTCACTGCCTTGCGGCAGTGGCAGGCACGTGATGATGAGTTGACTTTTGGCAGGTCAGGTCGCTGCCTTGGCTCAGTCTGGTGAGAGGGACTTGAGTCCAATAGGGGCGCCTTAGGTCCCATATATCTGGGAGATCCCTGGCGCCTTTCAGCGCGATGCTGAGCGTTTTTATTTTGCTTCTGGTTGCACTCCGAATCGGTTGGAGCGCGGTCTTCAGTAGCCTACCCTCCTCCGGCTGGTCGGTCCCAGTAGCTTTTGGGTGGTGGTTCCCTTTGTTTATCGGGTCCTCTGAGGAGGGGCAGCTGGTCATCTTGGAATAATACGGTCAGGGGCAATTGATGGCTGCTGATGGGAATATGATTGTGTTTATGATCAGAAGCCTTCCGATAGAGAGAGGTCGGCAGTTCTTTGTCGATGTGGGACTGCCGGCAGGGTAGGCGTGACGGTAGCTATCGGTGTCAGTTTTCTTGAATCGTGGGGAGGTTTCGGTACTATTTACTGCCGCGGTCCTCCCCCCACTGCATTCTCTATTTGTAGATTTGCCCATGTATATGTCTTCCTTTCCCATATGGTTTTGGGATAAGAAGGTAAAGCAACGGAGGGTGTCCAGTTATGCACCCTATATGGTTCCAGTCTGCATTACACACCAGTAGTTGTGTTCCTGGGGCTCAGGCCTCAGATGAGGAGTGTTCCTGGGGCTTCGACCTCAGATGCAGAGTGTTTCTGGGTTTCGGCCTCAACAAAAGTATGTCCCTGTGGCTTGGGCCTCCGACGAGGAGTGTTCCTGGGGCTTAGGCCTCAGACGCAGAGTGTTCTGGTGGCTTAGGCCTCAGACGATGAGTGTTCCTGTGGCTTAGGCCTTAGACGGTGAGTGTTTCTGTGGCTTAGGCCTCAGATGAGGTGTGTTCCTATGGCTTAGGCCTCACACAAGGTAGGTTCCTGGGGCTTAGGCTGCAGACAGGGGGGTGATCCTGTGGCTTTGGACTCAGGCAAAGAGTGTTTCTGGGGCTTAGGCCTCAGATGAGATATGTTCCTGGGGCTTAGGCCTCAGTTGAGAGATGTTCCTGTGGCTTAGGCCTCCATTGAGGGATGTTTCTGAGTGATGTTCCTTCGGCTTAGGCCTCAGTTGTCACTGTTCCTGGGGCTTGGCCTCAGTTGAGAGTTCTTTCTCGTAGGTTCAGGCCTCTGTTGAGAAGGCTGTCCTATGGCTCAGGCCTCTGTGGAGTGTGCTTTCCGGCGGCTCGGCCTCAATTAAGAATTCTTTCCTGTAGCTCAGGCCTCAGTTGAGAGATTTTTCTTGTGGCTCAGGCCTCAGTTGAGTGTTCTTTCCGGTGGCTTAGGCCTCTGTTGCGTGTTCTTTCCAGTGGCCCAGGCCTCCATTGATTTTCCTGTGACTCAGGCCTCAGTTGAGAGATTTTCCTGTGGCTCAGGCCTCAGTTGTGAGTTTTTACCTGGGGCCTTGCCTCAGTTGAGGGATTTTCCTGTGACTCAGGCCTCAGTTGTGGGGTTTTTTGGGGGGACTTGGGCCTCTGTTGAGTGTCTTTCCTATGGCTCAGGCCTCAGTTGAGAGGTTTCCTGTGGCTCGGCCTCAGTTGAGAGATTTTCCTGGGGCTTGGGCCTTCATTCGGTGTGTGTTTTTTCCTGTGGCTCAGGCCTCAGTGGAGAAATTTCCTCGGACTTGGGCCTCAGTTGGGAGATTTTCCTGTGGCTCGGGCCTCAGTTGTAAGGTTTTCTTGGGGCTTTGGCCTCAGTTGAGAGATTCTCCAGTGGCTCAGGTCTCAAATATTTCTCGGTGATTCAGGCCTCAGTTGTGTGTTTGTTCCTGCTGTTCCTTCTAGGATTCCTTCCTATGGAGGAGTGGACAGGATGTTTAGGTCTACTTTCTCAGCCTCTGAGGTTACAGGGAAATACTTTTAAAACCAATAGGTGGAAATTTTTTCCGGGGGATTCAGAGGGGGAACCTTGTCTCCTCCTAGTATTCTTCCCCACTATGGTTGGCAGTTTGGGAGCCCCTTGGACTTTAGGCTTGGGAAGGTTTCAATTGGATGGGGAGCCTTCCCTTGTCACAATCTTGGCTTGCTGCCCTGCCGCCTAGCGGGGGTTTGGCTGTCATCTAAAGACGGGTCCCTGACATAATGGGGTTATTCCACAGGAGGTTCTCTGGGGCACTGTAGTCACAGTAGGAGGCTGCTTGCTCTCTTATGTTCCAGGGAGCAGCACGGGGCGATGATGTCCATGGCATGGTGCTCCCTGGCGATGATTGCTCCTACTCACAGGAGCTCTGGAGGGGGTTAACCTCTGCATGAGCATGGGATACATAGTCTCTGGAGTTTCATATCTCCTTGGCTGGATGGGGGGGGGGGGAACATAGCCTTGCACGTTCCCTGGGTTCTTTCCCTCCCTATGTTTGGATTGCTTTGGTACATCCCACTAGTCTCTGGATTCATCTGCTGCTGATGACAAGGAAGGGAAAATTATGTCCTACCTATTAATTTTCTTTCCTTTAGTCACAGCAGATGAATCCAGAGCCGCACCCTGTTGCGGGTTTTGGCGATCTTAGGCACAGTTTGGACATGCCTTGTGGGCTGGAATTGTATTCTCAGTTTGTGTGCCTCAGGGATTTGGGTAGCACATGTACGGACAGATGTTACATATGTTACTTAGGTCTCGTAGGTTTCATTCCTTTTCTGTGCGTTGTTTCAGCTGCTTTGAGAAAACTTTTACTGGTTGGCCAGGAGGCTGTGCATCCAAGATATACCCTGAGAACAACTCAGTACACTATCTCCAACTGCTGGTTGATGGCTGTTATCCCACTAGTCTCTGGATTCATCTGCTGTGACTAAAGGAAAGAAAATTAACAGGTAGGGCATAATTTTCCCTTAGCAGGGTTTAAAAAAGGTTTGGATAATTTCCTAAAAGAAAGGTCTATACACAATTATTAAAATGAACTTAGGGAAATCATTCATAGGATAAGCAGCATATAATATGTTTTACTCTTTGGGATCTTGCCAGGAAGTGGCATGGCAAGGGTAGGAGGTGCCCAGGGCGGTGGCACCCCCCACCCTGTTCTCTGCCCCCCCTCCACCATGTGCACCTTCCTTTCTCCCGTACCTCTTTAACATCACCAGCAGAAGCAGTATCTCCAACCTCCGACCTTGGCTCTCCCTCTGATATCACTTCCTGGTCCTTGTATGTCTTTATCTGCCATCATTTACTATGGTGGTTATTTTAGAAACACTGATCATATTTTAGATGTCCATAGAGCATGAATGTCCAAGTCCCAATTTTACAACACTGGGATATGAATGTCCATGAGAAATGTCCGTATGTCAAGAGGGCATGGTCTGGGTGTTGTTATGAGCAGGGCTAGGGCAGGCTTAAAAAACAGATGTTCATACATTATTATAGAAGGGGAAGGAACATCTGTGTCCCAAATGATGGACATCAAGATCTAAACCTGCTACCTGGGATGTCAGCCACGGATCGCCCCAAAAAAGGAGGTTAATGAATCTAGGCCTGAGTGTCAGAAAAGTAATCCTTTTGAGCAGCACTCCACTGGAGGAATTAGGGGGCTTCACCAATTTAATCCCCCAGTAGTTGGTATCTCCCTCCCCCTCCCCCCCAAAAAAGTTACCTGGCAATGGAAATGGGGCTCTGTGACAGCTTCATGAATAGTAAATGTTTATGTTTCTACAATGGTTGACACAAGCTTTTCTGTTCCAGCATATAAATATTTATGTTGCCAACTTGAATGTCCTTGTGCTGTCAGAGAGACATTCATGTTCCAGTATTGCCCTGTTGATATGTTAAACATTTGTTTTATAAAATGGACAGTCCTGCTGCAAGACACCCATTTCTCCATGAAGTTTGGAGCATATTGTATGAGTAGAACGTAAGCCTTCCTAAACTAAATATCTCAAGTCCATTTGTATGTCCTTTCTAAAATGCCACTCCATATTACTATGTAAATGCTTTGTGCTAGAGATGAATGGACTGTAGTTAACGGAGTCTGCCTGTCTTACCCTTGATGACATCACTTGTTTGTCATCACAGAATTCACATTATGATGTAAAGATTCCATATTTTGTCAGTCAAAGCTCTCAAAAGCAGAGCTAAGTAACTTGTGAACAGCATCTGAGAGAAACCAGGTAACTTCCTTAAACACTTTTTATATAATCTATTTCTTACAGTTCACAACTGGAGCGCACCTCCCTTGAAAGTCTGGTTGCATATACCTCCTAATTCCCAATGGGATAAGGCTGAATGGATCTGTGTTGTTTTGTCAAGATTCTTTGTCTTTCAAACACATTGAACTATCATGAATTGCACCCTTAGGAGGCCAGTTTAGAAACATCTACACATAGAAACAGTGATATTTTCATACTCATACATGTGAAATAATGATTTCTGAAAGCTGGTATTTATATGTATAGATCTCAAGATACAGAGGTTTCAAGGGGGCATGGTTTGGGTGTGATTTGAATGGGTCTAAATATTATGCCTGTAATTTCTGTTGTACAATAGGAACATATACCGTACTTTTTTAAAAAATTTATGCTCCAAGGCATGCATAAGAACATAAGAATTGCCACTGCTGGGTCAGACCAGTGGTCCATCGTGCCCAGCAGTCCGCTCACAGGGCGGCCCTTTGGTCAAAGACCAGTGTCCTAACTGAGACTAGCTTTACCTGTGTACGTTCTGGTTCAGCAGGAACTTGTCTAACTATATCTTGAATCCCTGGAGGGTGTTTTCCCCTGTAACAGCCTCCGGAAGAGCATTCCAGTTTTCCACCACTCTCTGGGTGAAGAAGAACTTCTTTACGTTTGTACAGAATCTATTCCCTTTTAACTTTAGAGAGTGCCCTCTCGTTCTCTCTACCTTGGAGAGGGTGAACAACCTGTCTCTGTCTACTAAGTCTATTCCCTTCATGTACTGTATGTATAATGATTGATTGATGTGAACCGCCTAGAATTCCCGTGTATGGCGGTATATAAAAATAAACTATTATTATTATTATCTTGAATGTTTCTATCATGTCCCCTCTCAATCTCCTCTTTTCAAAGGAGAAGAGGCCCAGTTTCTCTAATCTCTCACTGTACGGCAACTCCTCCAGCCCCTTAACCATTTTAGTTGCTCTTCTCTGGACCCTTTCGAGTAGTGCCGTGTCCATTCACTTATAAAGAGTTTTATATATATATATATATATAGAACATAAGAATAGCCTAACTGGGTCAGACCAATGGTCCATCAAGCCCAATAGCTCGTCCTCACTGTGGCCAATCCAGGTCACTAGTACCTGGCAAAAATCAAAGAATAGCAACATACCATGGGCTTCCACCATATCTTCCTAAATAACACACTATGGACTTTTCCTCCAGGAACTTGTCCAAACCTTTCTTAAAACCAGCTACGCTATCTGCTCTTACCACAACCTCTGGCAATCCATTCCAGAGCTTAACTATTCTCTGAATGAAAAAATATTTCCTCCTATTGGTTTTAAAAATATTTCCCTGTAACTTCATCGTGTGGCCCCTAGTCTTTGTAATTTTTGACGGAGTGAAAAATCGATCCACTTGTACCCGTTCTACTCCTCTCAGGATTTTATAGACTTTAATCATATCTCCCCTCAGCCTTCTCTTTTCCAAGCTGAAGAGCCCTAACCATTTTTGTCTTTCCTCATACGAGAAGAGTTCCATCCCCTTTACCATCTTGGTTGCTCTTCTTTGAGCCTTTCTAGTGCTGCTATATTTTTAATGTATTTTTAGTATTTATATATCACTTATAGCCTATGGGGATCATAATCGAAACGGAAATACGTCTAAAAACCGGCCTAAATCGGCACTTAGACAATCAGTGAGACAAGTCGTCCAAGTGCCGATAATCAAACTGGGTTTCAGATGTATCTAAAAATGACGTAGACCTTCACAGTGCTGCAGTACGCCCAGAGCTAAAAGGGGCATTTTAGGAGGAGTGGTGAGGGCGGGATTTGGGAGGGACCTGGCCAATCCTAGACTTAGTCGTACTGCATGTATAACCGAAAGTTTAACACTGCCTAGACGGAACTTGGACAATGTGACTTAGGCCTTCTAAAACCAGGTCTAAGTCACAAGAAGGTATCCAAAGTGACCAGACCCTACATACTCCCCCAGTGATCACTGCCCCCCCCCCCCCCCGCCATAAAATTCATAATAAAAACGTCACATATCTGCCTCCAGAACATCAGCACCTGGCAGCCTGGCATAGGAAAGCCTAGTAGAGCTGCACAGAAGTGGCTTAAGTGGTCTGGGGGATGGGCTAGTGAACTATGGAGAGGAGGACCCAGGCCCAAAAGCCACTCTAACCACTGCATACATGGTGAAACATGCACTCCCAAAACCCTGCCATATAAGTGGCACCTGCAGCCATAAGGGCTATTGGGGTGATAGACAGGTGGGTCTAGTAGGTTTGGGGGGTGTGAGTGCCTTGTCATCGGCCTCCTTATCTCCAGAACGCAGAGCGGCACCCATGGTACTGGCAAAAAAGCCAAAGGTACCGGTGCCCTCGCTGAAACAGCAAATTAGAGAATTGCTGCAGCAAGAACTAGGGGAGCAGTTACAGCTTTTACCTCCTGTAATGGCGACACCGGCGCCTCTGGTGTCAGTTCAATCTGAGCATTCTACGATGGCACCGATTCTCTCTGAATCACCATCGGTCCCACCTCGTTTGGTCAAAGAATCAATGTTGCAAACACCTGTTTTCTTCTCATACATCTCCCGAGACGGTATCAATAAAGTCGGGTAAGGCTTTACAAAAGCTTAAAAATCTCAACTCCTCAACACCCAGTACTCGGCACCGGATTCCATCAACCCGTGATCCTGATCTTTGGGGAGATTCTGAAGAACCTCTACTTTCTGATTATGAGGATGTTTCTTCAGAAGAAGATTCTAATCTCCCATCTTCGCAGGAACCTACTTCGAAACCTGGACAAGGCTTCTTTTTCAAAATTTTTAAAAGATATGTCAGAGACTTTATCCATACCACTTGAAGTTGATTCTAAAAAATCTAAGCAAATTTTAGATGCTTTAGACTATGAGCAGCTACCCAAAGAGTTTCTCAAGCTCCCTCTACATGATATCTTAAGGGAGACTTTTTATAAAAATCTAGAAACTCCTTTAACAATCCCTGTGGCTCTTCGCAAACTTGATTCCCTGTATAGAGTGGTGCCTATTCCAGGTTTTGATAAGACTCAGTTACCACATGAATCTCTTCTTGTGGAGTCCACCCTAAAAAAATCTGCAGGAGCCAGTGTGTATGCTTCAGTACCTCCTGGCACAGAGGGTAAAGCCATGAATTGCTTTGGCAAATGATTTTTTCAAAATTCTATGCTTGCCAATCGATCTGGCAACTATGCTTTTCATTTTTCATTTTATTTAAAGCATTTGGTGAATCAACTTGCTACTTTTCAAAAATACCTTCCTGACTGAAAATTGCCTTCATTTCAACACTGCATTTCTGAATTATTTCAGTTACATAAATATATGGTTCATTCCATATATGAATTTCAATAATCACAGCTCTTATAGCAAATAACTAATATATAAATAATGCTCTTATTAAAATGTGAAGTGCTCAGACCTTATAACCTGTGTTTTTAGTGTTATCACCAAAACGAGGTTAACAAGGGGACCATCATTGCCTTCACTGTCCCCCGACCACCTGCATTATATAAACAAACTCTCAACGTGATTTGTTCATAATGAATAATGTACTTATCTTTGCCAGGTGGTAGTTGATGATGTTAAATCTCGTTCAAACAAACGTAAACCAAGTGATGTGACATTAAAAATTTTTTCTCTATGTGTGCGGTTCAATTTATGGTCCCTGTCCCCCTGTCTGAGCACTTCACATTTTAATAAGAGCATTATTTATATATTAGTTATTTGCTATAAGAGCTGTGATTATTGAAATTGATATAGATTATCATCACAGAGTATAATTATCTATTCCTCCAGAGATAAGTTCATTCCATATATGATACATTTGAACTGGCTTCGAGTATCTGAGCTCGATATAAACCATCAAGATTGACTCGCTAATGCTCCTTGTTTGGGTGATGAACTTTTTGGTCCTTCTTTGGATACAACTACCCAAAAACTATCCGCCCATGAAACCAGGTGGGATTCTTTAGTGAAGAACAAAAAGAAGCCCACTCCTGCTTGACCTTTCAGGCAACAACCAGCCTATCAACGTCGTTTTGCTGCCAGACCTATGCCTCCACCCCATTCTCAACCTCGGAGACAAAGACAACAGCCTCAACAACAACGTCAGCAAGAGCAGAAACAGCAAGCTGCTCCTCAGAAACCAACACAGCCCTTTTCACGTGTTTCTCCGGAGCATAGTCACCATTTCCATAACACAGACTTTACCTCAGCCCATCGGAGGTCGTCTCCAATTCTTCATCAGTCGTTGGGAGCTTATTACATCACACCTTTGGATCCTCAACATCATTTGTCAGGGTTATTCTCTAAATTTCCAGACTCTCCCATCAGACAACCCTCCAAAAGAGTCTGTTTTGGACCCTGCACAGTCCCCAATCCCTTCTTCTGCTGAATGCCATCGAGGAAGTTCCTCTTTCTCAACAGGGGCAAGGATTCTACTCCCTTTACTTCTTGATACCCTAGAAGACTGGAGGACTGAGACCCATCAACAAATTTCTAGTAAGAGAAAAATTCAGGATGCTATTTCTCGCCCTGCTATATCCTCTCCTCAATCAAAATGATTGGCTATGCTCCCCAGATCTCAAGGAAGCCTACACACATATTCCAATTAATCCGGCTTCCAGGAAATATCTCCATTTTCAAATCAATCGCTGTCATTACCAATACAAGGTACTTCCCTTCGATCTGGCATCTTCTCCCAGAGTCTTCACGAAGTGCCTAATTGTGGTGGCCGCTTTTCTCCGATTGCACGGTCTTCAAGTCTTTCCTTACCTGGACGACTGGTTAATCAAAGCTGTGTCCTCTCAAAAAGTGCTTCAAGCAACTTCTCAGACTGTATCTTTTCTTCAGGTTCTTGGATTCAAAGTCAACTTCCCCAAATCACATCTCATTCCAACTCAACGCCTACAGTTCATTGGGGCAATCCTCGAACTATTCTCATGAGAGCATTTCTTCCATCAGATTGTCTTCAGACCGTCTGTGTCAGCAATTACTTCCTCTTCAAACCATCTCTGCCAAACACATGATGGTTCTTCTAGGTCACATGGCTTCAACAGTTCATATCACGCCACTGGCAAGACTACATCTTCGGACTCCTCAATGTACTCTTGCTTTGCAGTGGTCTCCAGCGACAGATCATCTTTCTCATCATATTTATGTGACATCATCTCTTCTGCAGTCGCTTCACTGGTGGATGACCTTTTCCAATCTATCCAGAGGTCTCCTTTTCCATTTACCCCCTAATCACAGGATCATCATGAGGGATGCATCTCCTTATGCCTGGGGGGCTCATCTGGACGATCTGCAGACTCAGGAGTTTTGGACCACCAGGAAGCGGAAATTTTACATCAATGTCTTAGAACTCAGAGCAATGTTTTATGCCCTCAAGGCTTTTCATCATCTTCTTTGCCTCAGGTCCTCCTCCTTTGCACGGACAAACAAGTAACAATGTACTACATAAACAAGCAAGGAGGTACAAGCTCTCTCCTGTTGTGCCAGGAAGCCCAAAAAATCTGGACTTGGGTGACAGCTCGCAATCTGTTCTTGAAGGCAGTTTACCTTCAAGGGGAGAAGAATTCTCTAGCAGACAACCTCAGCAGAATTCTTCAACCTTACGAATGGACTCTCGACACTGCAACTCTCCAGTCCGTCTTTGCTCAATGGGGCACTCCTCAAGTGGATTTGTTTGCGGCTCCTCACAATCACAAGCTGCCCCAGTTTTGTTCCAGACTTTACTCTCTTCTTCGTCTGGCAGCAGATGCCTTTCTCCTGGATTGGACGGGTCTGTTTCTATATGCATTCCCTCCTCTTCTTCTCATGCTGCGAACCTTATTCAAGGTCAAGAGGGAAGTAGCCACCATGATTCTCATTGCTCCACGGTGACCCAGACAACATTGGTTCTCCCTTCTCCTTCAACTCAGCTCCAGGGAGCCCATGCCTCTTCCAATATTTCCTACTCCTGCTCACTCAGAATCAGGAATCGCTTCTACATCCCAACCTGCAATCTCTACACCTGACAGCTTGGTTTCTCTCGGGCTGAATTCATCTGTCTTACATCTTTCTCGGCCTATTCGTCAAGTTCTGGATGCATCCAGGAAACCAGCCACTCAGCAATGTTACCAACAAAAGTGGACTAAATTTTCTTCCTGGTGTTGTCTTCTTCATCATCATGATCCAACATCCTTGGCAGTGGAATTGGTGTTGGATTATCTTCTTCATCTGTCTGACTCTGGTCTCAAGTCTACATCTATCAGAGTCCATCTCAGTGCTATTACAGCTTTTCACATGCCAGTCGAGGGAAAACCTCTCACTGCTCATCCTATGGTTTCCAGGTTCATAAAGGGGCTTTTCAATGTTAAACCACCTCTCAAGCCTCCACCTGTCATCTGGGACCTTAATGTGGTTATTTCCAGTTTGATGAAGCCACCATTTGAACCAATGGTCACAGCTCATCTCAAGTTTCTTACCAGGAAAGTGGTCTTCCTTATTGCTCTCACCTCTGCCAGAAGGGTCAGTGAGTTACAAGCATTAGTAGCAGATCCACCTTTCACAGTTTTTCATCATGAGAAGGTGGTTTTGCATACACATCCAAAGTTTCTTCAAAAAGTTGTCACTGAATTTCATCTCAATCAGTCAATTGTTCTACAAGTGTTTTTTCCTAAACCTCATTCTCATGCTGGAGAAACTGCTTTGCATACTTTGGACTTTGGCCTACTACACTGATCGGACAAAGCCACAGCGAACATCTCCAACTTTTCATCTCTTTTGACCCAAACAAGTTGGGGCATCCTGGATCCAAGAGAATGATTTCCAACTGGCTGGCTGCCTGCATTTCGTTCTGCTATGCTCAGACTGGACTGATACTGGGGAGTCGTATCACAGCCCACAAAGTTAGAGCTATGGCAGCTTCTGTGACTTTCCTTAGATCTACGCCCATTGAGGAAATCTGTAAAGCTGCCACCTGGTCCTCAATTCATACATTCACTTTTCACTATTGTCTGGAATCTTTCTGCAGACAGGATTGGCACTTCGGTCAATGTGTATTAAAAAATTTATTTTCTTAAAGGCCAACATTCCCACCATCCCATCTCTGTTAGCTTGGAGGTCACCATTTGTGAGAATATGCTGCCTGCTTGTCCTGGGATAAAGCACAGTTACTTACCACAACAGGTGTTATCCAGGGACAGCAGGTAGATATTCTCACAACCCACCCACCTCCCCGGGTTGGCTTCTTAGCTGGCTTATCTTAACTGAGGGAAGGCACTCGCGCATGCACGGTTCGGGCTATCATGAACTTTCTGAAGATTTAAAGTGGCGATGCACCTTTAAAGTGGTCCGTACCGGGGCTCCATTGGTGACGTCACCCATTCATGAGAATATCTGCTTGCTGTCCCTGGATAATACCTGTTACGGTAGCAATGCTTGGGCTTTGACTTGCTCTTAGCTTTTATAGGGCAGGAGAATGCTACATATGTAATTAGTGAAATTAAATGGGTTTTTATCGTCCTTTGATGCAGTAAAGCAAAGAAGAGTCGAAAGCACAGTGAACAGACACCTCATAAATCATATGAAGTCTGCCCCCCACAGTTCTCTTTTCTATGTGCGGGCATGTAGCGTGCAAGAGGGGCTGGCAAGGTACTGAAAGGGTTAAAAATGTCACCACCTGTTCTGCTTCAAGCTCCAAAACTCAACAGGAAAATATTTCACATGCGCATCATTAAAAAATGTGGCTGGCCTTTGCAGTTTAACAGCCATCTGTGATCTTTTACTCACGGTGCCAACCACAAACAGGAGGAACCGATTCCCTGCTCAGATGTAGCATTTGCTGATATGGAAAATTTCTTTGTCTCAAAAAAAAAATAGCTTTGCAGCATAAGATGCTACATTGTGTGAGTACCAGGACCGGTACAGGGGTATTTGCTTAAGTGGCCCCTAGTTTGTGGCACTCCTTACCGTTAGAACTTAGGGTTGAGCAGAATTTTTTCACATTTAAAAAATGACTGAAATTTTGGTTGTTTCAGAGAGATTTCTTATAACTATTTTTTTAATTTTTATAATGTTGAAGTAATTCTCCTTTCTTTGTATAATTGTTTTAACTCTGCTTTAAACTGTCTAGAACTCTTGGCTATAACATTGGCTCCCTGTTGAAGTGCCTATAATTTTTAAATTGGTTTGCTTGTACTATAAAGTTGTCACCGGTCAGGCCCGGGAAGGGGTAAAACGCGGACCTCACGGATCTAAAACTGCACGTCCTTAAAAATCTGAGGCCCGTGCATTGACAAGTCCGCCTTTTAGCTTATTCCACTGCTTTCCCTGCATGCTCAGCTCAGGCCCCCGGCTCTGCCTTCCCTAATGGCTAAGGAGGGAGGAGGCGCAATGTGGCTTTTGCTAATTAGCCCGATCGTCCTTCCTCCAGATTTCTCCCTCCACGCTAATTCCAAGAGCCCCCACGATATGACACTGGATTGGAAATAGCTGGGTTGTGTGTGTGTGTGTGGGGGGGGGGGGTAAAAAATGTGTGCAAAGGTCTGCAGTGCATCTGACCTTACAGACCTCATGGATCTAATTTCACATCCTTAAAAATCTGAGGTCCGCGCCTCTTTTAGTCTCTGGCTCTGACAGACCTCTATGACATTTTAGCGCTGACGGATTCTAATGCTTTCCCCTCCCTTTGCTGAAACTAAAAGTGGCACAGACCTCGGGGCAAAAGTTTTGCCGTTAGTCTCAGCATAGGGAGGGAAAAGCATTTGTGAACCACATAGAACTATTTGCAAATACAATACACTACCTACATCTACATACAAAATTAGTGTAACACCACATGAAAAATACAAAGACATATTTAAAGATGTTGATTGGCAGACTGAATTCATTTAAAATGCATTCAACAAATGTAGTACAGTACTTGGTAGAAATACTGTATAAATCAAAACACTCCAAAGACATATTTAAATGCCTTATTTTTAAAAAGCTACACAGTTACAAGTGAAACCTTGGTTTGTGAGCATAATTCGTTCCGGAAGCACGCATGTAATCCAAAGCACTTGTATATCAAAGTGAATTTCCCCATAGGAATTAATGGAAACTCAGACGATTCGTTCCACAACCCAAAAACTTTAATACAAAATACTGTACAACCTAAGAAACCTGCCTCGCACTGCTGCGGCTCCCGTGTGGCCACTTCTTATAGCAAAGCGCCAACGGGGCGCTGACCAATCGTGAGGTGCGTCACATGACATACGGACTTCTTCTTGAAATAGCCGGGGTTACACAGAGGACACTCATTCACAGGCCGAAAACAGCAAGGAAAGAAAGCAAAATAAAGAGAGAGAAGCTGGGAAACGCCCAGGGGCCGAGGCAGGGCCGGAGCTTTAAAGCGAGGAAGCTTCCTGCACCTCCCCACGTACGTGCGTGGCTGCGCTGCTACCTCGTCCATTCGCATGGGCGCACACACCATACTTGCCACCCCACCCACGCTTGAAGTTGTGATGCTTGTGCTGCGAACAATGATGCACCGTGTGCATGTTGTGTGTATTTGAGGCGGTCCAGAGGAAGGTGACGAAAATGGTAGGAGGTTTGTGTCAGAAGACGTACGAGGAGAGACTGGAAGAACTGAATATGTATACCCTACAGCAGTGGTCTCAAGCTCACGGCCCAGGAGGCCACATGCGGCCTGCCAGCTACTATTTTGAGGCCCTCAGTATGTTTATCATAATCACAAAAGTAAAATAAAACAATTTCTTGATCATATGTCCAGGGCAGGATTAACCAATAGGCCCAGTAGGCACCTGCCTAGGGCCCGAAATGGTCAGGGGGCCCGATGAAGGAGGGCATCAACATTGTTTTTTCCAAATGGTGATAGGCCCCTCCAGCATCGATCAGCAATGCGGCCCCCCCCCCCCCCGATCAGCAATGCGACTCCCCCCACACCATCGACGGAAAGTAAGACAAGCAAGCAATACAGGTAAGAAAGGCAACGGGAACTGTAATTTTGCAAGCGGTGCTGCTTGCAGTTTCCTGTTTCCGCCTGGGCGCATGGTGGGATGGGGAGGGGCAGGGGGGCCCAGTGTATTTGTGTGCCTAGGGGCTCTCAACGAATTAATCCTGCCCTGCATATGTCTCTTTAGCTATAAGTTACAATATTATTAAGACAGCCTAAAGGAAAGATTTATAAACTATAAAGAGGTTTACCTCTTGCAAAATTGTCATTTCATTAATTAGACATAAACTATTTTTTTCTGAGGCTCTCCAAGTACCTACAAATCCAAAATATAGCCCTGCAAAGGGTTTGAGTTTGAGACCACTGCCCTAGAGGAAAGGAGGGACAGAGGAGATATGATTCAGACTAGAGAATGACACGGGAAAAAAATCTGTCACCGCCCCGTCCCCGGCCCACCATCCTCTGCACCGCCCCGTCACCGCCATTCCATTCACCGCCCCGTCACCGTCACTGCCATCCCTTTCACCGCCCCGTCACCGTCCCCGCAGCATCCATATAAGCCTTAGTACTCTAATATTTAGCGTATTCCATTCTTATAAATCAAAGTTCCTGCTGCTGAACTAGAGAAAGAGATGTTCAGCTGGCAGGGCTTTGTTTATAAATTTTTATTAACACAACTAATATACCACCATAATGTTTGCGACAGAGGACAAGTATGCAATAAATGCATTTTGCTGTTTCAATGCCAGTGCTCAGCAGAACAACAGACAGCAATATGGACATTCACCTTATGTAGTACTTTTTTAATATATAAAAATAGGCAAAATTAGTTGCTGTTTTATCATTATATTTTCTTGCCATTATAGTATTCTTCATTGATCATTTTTCTTTTTAAATTCAAAACAAATTCAACCTATCTTGTGTCCCAGCATGAATTCATGTTTCACTCAATTGGCTGTTTCAAGGGAATTAACCCTCCAACTTCCATTTGCAAAAATACCCAATGTTGTTCCTTCTATGAGCAATATTTAAATTATGAGGAACAACATTGGGTATTTTTGCTGAATTGTGTGACACCATTTGGGCTGAACATGAAGATTGAAAATGCCTGGTTAGCCCTGGACAGATGATTTGAACAGCCAGGAGCCTGTCCTGGCCATTTAAATCATTTTGAATATCTAGTCCAATGATAACAGAATTAGGGTGATTATAGAAACATAGAATTTTGTTGATCACTAAAAACAGTGGAGACTAAGGGTCTATCAAGCTCAGCATCCTGTCTTTGACACTGGCCAGTCTTGGTCTTTGGAACTGCCCATTGTGTCAGAAGCAATAGGGATTAAGTGACTTGCCCAGGGTCACAAGGAGTGTAGTGTAGCTCTAACCACTGGATTTAGAAGTTGGCTTCTTTTGGGATCTTTAACTCATCATCGCTAGGACTCGAATCTGAGTCCGTGGCACCTAACATAGAATGGAATTAGTATGGCAAAGTAATGAAGAATGGTCCAGCAGCCCCCACCCTCCCTCCACCTCACCTTATATTCGTTCCGAGTTTGCCGGCTTCCTTTTTCCCTAGCCGCACGCGTTCAAAAAGCCGTGCATTTAGCCAGCTCCCTCCCTCCACCTCACCTTAAATTTCGAGTTTTCCGGCTTCCTTTTTTCCGAGCCGCACGTGTTCAAAAATCCGTGCACGCGCGGCTGCGCGAGTCAATCAAACTTCTCCTCTCCTGCAACTTCCTGTTTCCGGTTGCGTCAGAGGAGAAGATTGATTGACTCGCGCAGCCGCGCGTGCACGGATTTTTGAACACGTGCGGCTCGGAAAAAAGGAAGCCGGAAAACTCGAAATTTAAGGTGAGGTGGAGGGAGGGAGCTGGCTAAATGCTACGGGCGGGCGGGCGGTGGCTGCGGGGACCGCGCAATCCTTGATACCTCACTGCGGAGACAAGACCATTCACCGCCCCGCGGACGGTGAATGGCCTTGTCCCCGTCGCCGCAGCGACTGCTAGTTTTCTTCCCCGTTTTCGGCGGGTGACCCGCGGCTAAAATGCGGTGGCCGCGGGTAAACCGCCACCGTGTCATTCTCTAATTCAGACATTCAAATACTTCAAAGGTATTAAAGTAGAACAAAACCTTTCCAGAGAAAGGAAAATGGTAAATCCAAGAGGGCATAATTTGAGGTTGAGGGGTGGTAGATTCAAGAGTAATGTTAGGAAATTCTTCTTTATGGAGAGGGTGGTTGATGTGTGGAATGTGCTCCCGAGGGAGGTGGTGGAGAAGAAAACGGTGACAGAGGTCAAACAAGCATGGGATGAACACAGGATCTTTAATCAGAAAATAATGGGTATACATTGAACGAACTAAGGCCAGTACTGAGCAGGCTTGCACGGCCTGTGTCCCATATATGGACATTCAGTTGAGGACGGGCTGTGGAAGGTTTTGATTGCTGGGATGGTTAAGATGGGCTGGAGTAAGCTTGCATGGAGACTCCAGGGCTCTGGATTTCTGGCCCGAAATATCTAAGAAAAAGGACCATTTAAACTAAATTAGTTTATGGAGCATGTATGGTTGGGCAAACTGGATGGACCACTCGGGTCTTTATCTGCTCTTATTAACTATGTTACTATGACGTGATGCACGTATACGTACTCATATTGCAAGACAATGCTCGTTGATCAAGTTAAAATTTTATAAAATATTTTCCTCATCTTGTAAAACACTCGCACACCAAGTTACTCGTAATCCAAGGTTTTACTGAATATTTAAAAAAGGTAACTTGCAAGTTTGATTCTAAATATAACCACAGGATATGATAGAAATATCTACATATAGCAAAACTCAATTTTTACATGTGCAAAATCAAATATAATGGAGTAAGCTACCCAAATAAAAGTTAAACAAAAGAAGGGCTATCTAATTAATAACAAGTATCCACATATTAAGCAATTTTTGCTCTAGGGAACTGTGATCGGGCCGTGCGGTCATTTCCCATCACACATTTATCCCCAGGCACCTCTGGTCTTCCTTCCCGTTCACCAGGCACAAAACAAGAACAAAAACACTTCATTCATACTCTTCTACAACACATGACCAGGTCCCTCCAGACACTTCCTGGTCACCACCAGGTCCTCTCTGGCCTTTCTTCTTCTCCAGGTCCTCTCCAACTCTCATTGGCCCTCCGGGTCTTCAGGAAGCTTCCGGTACCATTACTGGTCTCACCGCCAGTTGCCACTGGCCCTGCTGGTCCCTCCACTGGTCACTAACCAGTCACCTTTGACCAATGGTCTCTGGGTCTACAGGCTGCTTCTTACTGGGTCTTCTGACATCTCCCGGTACCATTACTGGTTTCTCACCCAGTCACTACTGGTCCCACCAGTCCCTCCGCCAGTTACTTGACAGTCACTTTTCAGCTTAGAACTCTGGACTCTTTGGGCTGCTTGTGGGGGCCACCACTGGCCCTTTACTCCTTGGCCTTTTGGGTTCCCATGAGTCTTAGACACTCTTCACCGATCCCTCCACCGGTCATCAAGCTTGGCCCACCCTGGACTCCAAGCTCTACTAGGCCCTCTGGCTACTCCTTCTTTCAGATTCACTCTCAGCCACTCAGTTGTCTTTTCCCGGATGCATGCCTTGACTCTTCCAGACCTTCAGTTGTCTTTTCCCAGACACACACCCTGAGGACTCTCCCTGAGGACTCCTTCCAGTTGCTCAATCTTTACACATCCTGAGGACTCTCCTAGTCCCTCAGCCGCTCTCTGTGAGGACTCTTCTGGTCACTCATTCTCTAAGTCACTCACACATTCTCCACCAGGCCCACAAGGCTGGTCATCAAGCTTGAGCTCCCCTGGACTCCAAGCTCTACTGGACAGGCTGGTCTTTAAACAGGATGCTAGGAATTATTAAAGAAGGGATAGCTAAGAAGACTAAGAATGTTATAATGCCCCTGTATCGCTCCATGATGCGACCTCATCTGGAGTATCGCGTTCAATTCTGGTCTTCTTATCTTAAGAAAGATATAGCAGCACTAGAAAAGGTTCAAAGAAGAGTGACCAAGATGATAAAGGGGATGGAACTCTTCTTGTATGAGGAAAGACTAAAAAGGTTAGGGCTATTCAGCTTGGAAAAGAAACGGATGAGGGGAGATATGATTTGAAGTCTATAAAATCCTGAGTGGAGTAGAATGAGTACAAGTGAATCGATTTTTCACTCCATCAAAAATTACAAAAATTAGGGGATGATCGATGAAGTTACAGGGAAATACTTTTAAAACTAATAGGAGAAAATATTTTTTTCACTCAGAGAATAGTTAAGCTTTGGAATGCATTGCCAGAGGTTGTGGTAAGAGCGGAGAGTGTAGCTGGTTTGAAGAAAGGTTTGGACAATTTCCTGGAGGAAAAGTCCATAGTCTGTTATTGAGAAAGCCACTGCTTGGAATGTTGCTACTCCTTGGGTTTTGACCAGATACTAGGGACCTGGATTGTCCACTGTGAAAATGGGCTACTGGGCTTGATGGACCATTGGTCTGACCCAGTAAGGCTAGTCTTCTTTAGCACTCTCCAGACCAGTAGAGGTTAACTTTACGAATGGGTATATATCTAATCATGACCAGCAGGTGGAGACTGAAAACAAAACTTTGGGACAGTATATACTATCCTCCCTTCTCTATTTCCCTCAGTCTTCTTTCAGTCTCCAGCAGGTGTTGAGTGGGGTAGATGTTCAGGCGCGTCGGGACGCGGTGTTCGGTGAGCGTGTTCTGGTATCGGCCCTTCGGGGGTCCCGCCCGTGAGAGGGACTGCTTTGGTACGTCCCATTCGTAAAGTTAACCTCTACTGGTCTGGAGAGTGCTAAAGAAGGAGAAATTAGATTCTTACCTGCTAATTTACTTTCTTTTAGCTTCTCCAGACCAGTAGAGGTCCCCACCCTGTCTGTTGTTGTTGTTGTTGTTGGGGCTGTTTCGCGGGCAGTTTTTGTTTTTTGCTGCGGGTTCTAGTATTTTTCTAGGGCCGGGGAGAATTAAAGAACAGCGGCTGTGGCTCGGCTGGCTTAGCTGGCGAGCTGTGGGGACATTTTCCTTCGGGTATTTCTCCTCTGCATTTTCCAACAGCATTTGGGTATGTTATTTGTTACTCCTGTTCGGAGTATTGTTTTCTTTCTGTTTTCCAGTTCTTGGTTCTGCTTGGCTATTCGGCAGACTGAGGGAAATAGAGAAGGGAGGATAGTATATACTGTCCCAAAGTTTTGTTTTCAGTCTCCACCTGCTGGTCATGATTAGATATATACCCATTCGTAAAGTTAACCTCTACTGGTCTGGAGAAGCTAAAAGAAAGTAAATTAGCAGGTAAGAACCTAATTTCTCCTTATGTTCTAGGTACATTCAGGTACAGTAGGTATTGCCCTGTTGCCAGAGGTCTTACAATCTAAGGAATTGTTGTACTAAGTCGAGTTAGGCAATCCAGTAAGGCTATTCTTATGTTCAGACTTACTGAGGGTTAGGCCAAAGCCAGCTTTTCTCCTCTTGAGGGTCGCTTGGCTCCTGAAGGAGCTCTTGTTTTTCATAGCTCTTTGCTCTGGAACTGTCCTTTTCAGCACTACTCAGGGTGAGTGGACAGCTCCCAGGGGCTTTTGCAGGATCTTATGCAAATTATCTCCTATCTGCTGCTAAGGCTTCCCCCTGCCATCCTGTGACAGGAACTTTATAACAGCAGTCATACCTGATGGAGAGAATACTATGTTTACAGTTCAATAGTACCCTTAATGATGACAGTGATATATATCAAAGCACAACAATTGCAATATACTATCTAGACAAAAAAAGGATTGTTTAATATATAATAAAAGATTTGAGTTACATCCTCTAGTGCAGTGGTCTCAAACTTGCGGCCTGGAGGCCACATGTGGCCCACCAGGTAATATTTTGAGGCCCTCGGTATGTTTATTATAATCACAAAAGTAAAATAAAACAGTTTCTTGATCATATGTCTTTTTAGCTATAAGTGACAATATTATTATTAAGACTTAGCTAAATGGAAAGATTTATAAATTATAAAGAGTTTTGCAAAATTGTCATTTCTTTAAAAGATATTAACTATTTTTTCTGAGGCCCTCCAAGTACCTACAAATCCCAAAATGTGGCCCTGCAAAGGGTTTGAGTTTGAGACCACTGCTCTAGTGCCACTGTGTTTATGGAAGGATGGTGGTCCATCATCCCTACTCTGAAGGATTTTACAATATTTATCAACCACCATTGAACAAAGCTTCTTCCAAGGATTTAGGGGAACTGCAAGGATGCTTTTAAAGAATCTCAGAGAATGAGGGATTGAAAGTGAAATTTTGACCTGATATCTTATAAGGTGGCTACTAATACTGGTCATGTGTGTGTCCAGCACACCTTTTTTTTTAACAGTGAAAACCAAAACACACTGGAAACCAGGCTAAAATAGAAAAGTAAGTAGAACTATATTTGGTAGAGGTTTTTAGCGCAGGCCAGCGCGGTAAATGCTCCGATGCTCATAGAATTCCTATGAGCATCGGAGCACTTACTTCACCACTAGCGCAGCTTGATAAAAGAGGGCGTTAATAACATTGGAAATCATAGCTATTATAGAAGACAGTTCATGAGATACCAGGGAAAATGGCTGAGCACAACGGAGGAGTCATGAGGATAAAATGTCAATAATTCATTCACGGGTATACAGTTCAAAGTATGCTTTATTGGCATTGTAAACCCGTGGCTGAATTATTGACATCTTATCTTCACGACTCCTCCGTTGTGCTGTGCTTCTGTCGTCATCAAGGCCTTTTTGGGCTTTCCAGTGTCTTTTTATGTAAGTATCATTTACTCTTCACTTTCTGTTTGTTTGAAATACAATTCTGCCCTTTTTCTCTCCTGGAGAAAACGTAGTCGCTTAACAGCAGAGGCAGCATGTCATATTATACAGATGATGGGCTGCTGATCGATGACAGAGAATCTGCGGGTGACTTGGATCTGAGGAGAGTGCAGGCCCAGTTTAAGATACTAGAAGAATCTCGAAAATCATTCACAAGGAGGACACAGAATGCCATTAGATATCAGCAGTAAGTACCATTTTAAATTATTACAGGGTGAAATGCTCTCTCTATATAGGGCTTATGTAAAACTTCACAGACCAGCAGATACAGGAGGTATGGGTCAAACAACTTAGAAAGAATGAAGCAATTCACTAGGAAAACTTAAGACTTTCTCCCCCTCCCTTAATATTTAGACCCCTTAAGCTCCCTTGAGATGTTTATAATTAAATTCAAGTGTCCAAGTTAACTAAACACCACCCCTCCTAGAATAATCATATTTATTTATTGGGATTAACCACCTTTACAAGGGGGTGCTGAAAAGTTCTCAGGCCAACCAAGAAGAGAATGACGTGGATATGGTTCAATCCATGATCTGAAACAATGTCAAAATGTAGAATTTTGTTTCTGCAAATCGGTACTTAATGAAATAAGATAACACTTTTTAACTACAGTGGCAAAATAATGCTCAGAATTTAGGAAGTTGGTAGGTTGGGCTGAGAACTTTTCAGCACCCCCTTGTAGAGTGAAGCCTTTCAATCTATGGTAACCAGAGCTGAGATTGTGATGTCGTAATGCCTCATTCCACCAATAAGAGCCAGCCTCATCAGTGATGTCACAATGGCTTGATTGTCCTATACTTGGCTTACTATTATTACATACAAGGGGGTGCTGAAAAGTTCTCAGGCTACCCAAGAAGAGAATAACGTGGATATGGTTCAGTCGATGATCTGAAAACAATGTCAAAACAGAGAATTTTGTTTCTGCAAATTGCCATGTAACGAAATAAGATATCACTTTTCAGCTACAGTGGCAAAATAATGCTCAAATTTAGGAAGTCGATTGGTTGGGCTGAGAACTTTTTAGCACCCCCTTGTATTAAGAGATTCACCCAAGGCAATGTACTGCAAGTATATTTCAACATAAAGCTTGCAGTTTTGTTAACAGCATAACAGTAGTAAAAAGACCAAATATAAACATAAATACAATGAATGAGGTAAACTCAAAATCTCAACTGAAACTTAATAATAATAGAACATAAAATTATCAAAAATATACATATTTAACAGCACTGAAATTCAAATAAGAGAAATATAATACAATGTCAGCATAATATTTATGAAACACCTAATAAGTACACATCAGAACATTCAAATAATATAAATATGACATTAATGCTTTTCTAAAATACAACTTATCATACAGCCGAAGGGCCAAATGCAGATATTAGATGGGAACAAGATGGGTGGTACAGAGTCCATTGGGATAAACAGAAGGGAGTTTATACTCAAGACTGTTAAACAAGATACAAGGAACTGATTTAGTTAGGGCCTTAGGCGGGCCTTAGGTGAACCTAGGCGGCCCTACGCGTCTCCCTAGTAGAGGAAGAGACGCTTAAAATGTAGGCCAGCAAAATGCTGGTCTACATTGTAAGTAGACGCGGCTGCTATACTTATGGCAGCAAGGGATCTCCCTGCTGCAATAACTATAGGGGCCGCGGCCGCCTGTCCCATCGCCAGCAGGAGGATACCCAATCCTCCTGCCAGAACCCCCCTCCCCCCCAAACTGGTAATCGCCGGCAGGAGGATGCCCAAGCATCCTGCCGGAACTCCCCTGGAGCCCCCTCCCCCCAAACTGGTAATTGCCAGCAGGAGGATGCCCAATCCTCCTGCCGGAAAGCCCGACGACCCAACCCAAACTAACATCCCTCCCCCAACTAACCTTTAAATGTTGGTCGGCTGGATGGGTCTTGCTGCCGTCCAGCCGACAGGCCCGCCTCGTGGAAATGAGCCGGGCCCGCCCCTTCCCGGCCCATCCCCGCTAAATCTAAGGCCTGATTGGCCCAGGCTCTAGAAGGCCTTAGATTAGATATCAACATTTAAAGGTTAGTTGGGGGAGGGAGGTTAGTTTTGGGGGGGCGGGTCGTCGGGCTTTCCGGCAGGAGGATTGGGCATCCTCCTGCCGGCGATTACCAGTTTGGGGGGAGGGGGGTTCCGGCAGGAGGATTGGGCATCCTCCTGCCGGCGATGGGACATGCAGCAGCGGCCGCTATACTTATTGCAGCAGGGAGATCCCTTGCTGCCATAAGTATAGCGGCCGCGTCTAATTTAACCCGATTCTCTAACCGGCGTCTGTACTATGGATGCCGGTTACAGAATCGGGGTTTAGTGTAGGACCGATTCGGTATAGGACACCTCTCCTGGGATTTATTTTACTTTTGTGATTATGATAAACATACTGGCAAGCCGCGAGTTTGAGACTAACTGGTGTATAGCGTACAGCCAGGCTTTTACCTGCTTCTTGAAGTAGAGGTAGTCTGGAATTAGACGTAGTCCTTCTGGGAGCAAATTCCAGAGCATGGGGGCAACTCCTGAGAAGGCTCACTGGAGGTATCACATCATACAATTTCTTTTGATACAAATACAGGTAATAATGCTCCTTGACAGGATCTCAGAGGTGTGTACAGGGTTAACTTATTCTGTAAATATTCTGGCCCATTTTGTCTGAGGACTTTGAAATTCAAACATAGATTTTTAAATTTAGCCCTGTAAGGCATTGAAACCAAAACTATCAGGCTCATAATAAAAAAAAAAAACATAGACGTCCAAAAAGCTTCCTAAATCGGCACTTGGACATCCTAATCGCCAGGACGTCCAAGTGCCAATAATCAAAACCGTCTTTATCCCAGGACAAGCAGGCAGCATATTCTTGACTGATGGGTGACGGCACCGACGGAGCCCCAGTACGGACAATTTTAGAGTGATTGCACTCTAAGAACTTTAGAAAGTTCTAGCTAGGCCGCACCGCGCGTGCGCGAGTGCCTTCCCGCCCGACAGAGGCGCGCGGTCCCCAGTTTCTTAGTTTCCGTGGAGCTAAGAAGACGCGTGTTTCCAACGGTTGTTGGACTCTCTTTTTTGCCTTCCCGCTTGCGTAATTTTTCTCGTGAATTTATTCACTTTTTCTTCTTTTGTTATTTTTCTTTAAAAAAAAAAAAAAAGTCTATTTTTCGACTTTTTTCAGTCGGCCCCGGCGGGGCCTGTTGGCACCATCGAAGCCTCGGGCTTCGATTTTGCTACTGCCGTTTTTCCCTTCATGCCCCCTTCTCCGGGTTTTAAGAAGTGTTAGCGGTGTGCACGCCCTATTTCTTAATCCGACCCGCACAAGTGGTGCCTTCAGTGTTTGGGTTCGGACCATAGGGCAGAAACGTGCACCCTCTGTAGTTCTCTTCAAAAGAGAACTTTGAAGAACCGCCAAATTCAACAGCGGATTCTTTTCGGTACCGCTATGGAAGTTCCACCGGCGTCGACTCCAGCGACTTCCTCCAAATCGGCACCGGTGGTTTCGACACCGCAAGAGGTCTCTTCGGTGTCGCACCCTTCAGGTAAGCCGGCTAAGAAGCCATCCCCTTCTGTTCTCGGCCCACCAGTCGAACAAGCAGTGAGCCAAGTCCTGCAGACTGCGCGCCGGCCCCGCAAACGCTCCGCTCCCATAGAAGTCACTGCCTCTTCATCGGCATCGACTTCGCCTGAGCGTCGAGCGGCACCGCAGGTACCGAGCAAGAAAATAGTGGTACCGGTGCCATCGGGACCGTCTCTGGATGAGCGTATAGCATCCATCCTTCAGGTCCAGCTTAAGGAGCAATTACAACACCTGCTCCCGGCTCTGCTAACTCCGAACCTTCCGGTGTCGGTATCCACTGAGCCTGCGGTACCGATAGTCGACCAGCCTATGTTATCGGCATCGACGTTATCGGCACCGCTTAAATCTGCCTCTTCTATTTCTATGCCTGTCTTATCGGCGGAGCCAAAGTCTCTTCGACGTACGGCTCACTCGGCCTCTGATCCGGTACCGCTTACTGACGCCCGTCCCGTTTTACAGTCACCGGGTACGGTGTCGATGTGTTCAGGCAAATCGGTACGCAAAACCAGGCGTACCGAATCCTCTACCCCTTTGTCTTAGGGCCGTCTCCCATCGGTACGGGACCCTGATTTATGGGATGACTCTGATGATCCCCTCGGTACCGAGGAGGATTTTTCATCGGATGAGGCTGACCCGTCGGTGCAGGATCCTGCTAGTAAGCCAGAGCACTCTTCCTTCACCAAATTTCTTAGGGAAATGTCAGACACCCTTTCTCTTCCCTTGGAATCTGATTCTAAGAAGTCAAAAGCATTCTTGGAGGCTTTGGACTTTGAACAACCTCCCAAAGAATTTTTAAAGTTACCCCTTCATGATATATTAAGGGAAACTTTTTATAAAAATTTGGAAACTCCTCTCACAATTCCAGGAGCTCCAAGGAAGTTAGAATCACTTTATAAAGTTATTCCTATCCCAGGGTTTGACAAACCTCAGCTTCCACATGAATCTTTGCTGGTGGAGTCAACCCTCAAAAAATCTGCAGGCTCTAGTGTATATGCCTCTGTCCCTCCTGGCAGAGAAGGCAAGGCCATGGATAAATTTGGTAAACGACTTTACCAAAATACTATGTTGGCCAACCGTTCAGGTAACTATGCGTTTCACTTTTCCTTTTACCTGAAACATCTTACCCAGCAGATGGCCACTTTTCAGAAATATATTCCTGACCGCAAGCTTTCTGCTTTTCAACAATGCACTGCCAGTCTCTTGCAACTCAGGAAGTTTATGGTCCGTTTCATCTATGACACTTTTGAACTGACCTCTCGAGCTACTGCTATGGCTGTAGCGATGAGACGATTGGCGTGGCTTCGCGTCTCAGACCTTGATGTGAACCACCAGGACCGCCTTGCCAATGCTCCCTGTCTGGGTGATGAGCTGTTTGGTGAATCTCTGGATACCACCACTCAGAAGCTTTCTGCTCATGAGACGAGGTGGGATACTTTATTGAAAAACAAAAAGAAACCTCCTCCTCCTCGTCCTTTCAGGCAGCAGATGTCCTATCAGAGGCGTTTTTCTGCTCGGCCGATTCAGCCTCATCCTCCTCAGCCTCGGAGGCAAAGGCAGCAACAACAATAGGCTCGTCAACAACAGCCGCCTGCCATGAAGCCTGTTGCTCAGCCTAAACCGACTCAGCCCTTTTGACTCGCTTCTCCAGGGCATTGCCAGTCTTCCTCCCTCATGTCCTCTTCCGCAACCTATAGGAGGTCGACTAAACATCTTTCTAACTCGATGGGAAGTGATCACCACCGACCAGTGGGTGCTCTCTATCAGAGCCCACGGCTACTCCCTCAATTTTCAGACTCCTCCGCTGTTAGGCCTGCCAAAAGAGTCTGCTTCCAACAAGTCTCAGTCCCTCCTTCTAGCTCAAGAGGTTCAATCCCTCCTTCTTCTCAATGCCATTGAAGAAGTTCCTCAAGATCAGAGAGGTCAGGGATTTTACTCCCGGTACTTTCTAGTTCCCAAAAAGACCGGAGACCTCAGACCTATATTAGATCTCAAAGATCTCAACAAGTACTTTCTAGTTCCCAAAAAGACCGGAGACCTCAGACCTATATTAGATCTCAAAGATCTCAACAAATGCTTGGTCAAGGAGAAGTTCAAAATGCTCTCTCTTGCCACCCTCTACCCTCTCATCTCTCAGGGCGACTGGCTATGCTCCCTCGATCTGAAAGAGGCTTACACACATATTCCTATCCATCTGGCATCCAGGCAATATCTACGCTTTCTCATCAATCAAAACCATTATTAGTACAAGGTGCTACCCTTCGGTCTGGCCTCCTCTCCCAGGGTATTCAACAAGTGCCTGATTGTAGTAGCGGCCTATCTCCGCTCTCACAATTTTCAGGTTTTCCCTTACTTGGACGACTGGTTGATCAAGGCTCATTCTCCTCAGGCGGTTCTGCTGGCCACCAACCAGACCATTCACTTCCTTTGACTGTTGGGTTTCGAAATCAGTCTACCCAAGTCGCACCTCATTCCAACCCAGCGACTTCAATTCATTGGAGCCATTCTGGACACTGTTCTGATGCAGGCGTTTCTTCCATCCGACCGCCTTCAGACCATCCTTCATCTCTGTCGACAGGTGTTTCACCAGATTACCATTTCTGCGAATCACATGATGGTGCTATTGGGGCACATGGCTTCGACAGTACATGTCACCCCCTTCGCACGTCTCCACCTGCGTACTCCTCAATGGACCTTAGCGAACCAATGATCCCAGGCAACGGATCCTTGTTCGCAACACATATCTGTGACCTTGTCTCTTCGACAGTCACTTCTTTGGTGGTTGACATCTTCAAATCTATCCAGAGGTCTGCTGTTCCATCTACCTCCGCATCAACTAGTCATCACCACAGATTCCTCCCCCTACACCTGGGGAGCTCACTTGAACGAGTTCCGAACTCAGGGGTTTTGGACTGCCCAGGAAAAGAAACACCACATCAATTTCCTGGAACACCGAGCGATGTTTTATGCCCTCAAGGCATTTCAACATCTTCTCTTTCCTCAAGTACTACTCATTTGCACAGACAATCAAGTTGCAATGTACTATATCAACAAAGAGGGAGGAACGGGCTCTCGCCTGTTGTGTCAGGAAGCCCAACGGATTTGGTCTTGGGTGACAGCTCGTCACTTATTCCTGAAGGCTGTCTACATTCAAGGGGAACAGAATTCCTTAGCGGACAATCTCAGCAGAATTCTCCAACCTCACGAATGGACTCTCCATCCCTCGACTCTTCAGTCTATTTTCGCTCAATGGGGCACTCCCCAAGTGGACCTTTTTGCAGCTCCCCACAACCATCAGCTGCCCCTGTTTTGCTCCAGACTCTACTCTCCTCACCGTCTGGCGCCCGATGCATTTCTCCTGGATTGGACCAGTCTCTTCCTATATGCATTTCCCCCTCTACCGCTCATGCTGCGGACATTGTTCAAGCTCAAGAGGGAACGAGCCACCATGATTCTCATCGCTCCACGGTGGCCCAGGCAACATTGGTTCTCCCTTCTACTTCAACTCAGTTCCAGGGAACCCATACCTCTTCCACTGTTTCCTTCTCTGCTTACTCAGCATCAACAGTCCCTTCTGCATCCCAACCTGCAGTCTCTGCACCTGACAGCTTGGTTTCTCTCGGGCTGACTTTGGCTCATTCTCTCCTTTCTCAGCCTGTCCGTTCTATCATTGATGCTTCCAGGAAACCGGCCACTCTTCAGCGTTATCAACAGAAGTGGTCTCGATTTTCTTCCTGGTTCCTCTTACATCACCATAATCCCATGTCTCTAGCAGTGGGACTGGTGTTGGACTATCTTCTTTCCTTGTCTGACTCTGGCCTTAAATCTACTTCTATCAGAGTTCATCTTAGTGCCATTGCTGCTTTTCATGAGCCGGTTCATGGAAAACCCCTCTCGGCTCATCCTTTAGTTTCTAGATTTATGAGGGGCCTTTTCAATGTGAAACCACCTCTCAAGCCCCCTCCTGTGGTTTGGGATCTCAATGTGGTTCTTTCCGCTTTAATGAAGCCTCCTTTTGAACCTTTGGCCACAGCACATTTCAAATTTCTCACTTGGAAAGTGGTCTTCCTCATAGCTCTCACTTCTGCCAGGAGGGTCAGTGAGTTGCATGCACTAGTGGCTGATCCACCTTTCACTGTTTTTCACCATGATAAGGTGGTACTACGTACACATCCAAAGTTTCTCCCTAAGGTTGTGTCTGACTTTCATCTTAATCAGTCCACCGTCCTACCTGTTTTTTTTCCAAAGCCTCATTCTCATCCAGGTGAACAGGTTTTGCATACCTTGGACTGTAAACGTGCTCTGGCTTACTATCTTGAACGCACCAAACCTCACAGATCATCTCCTCAACTGTTTTTGTCATTTGATCCTAACAAGTTGGGTCATCCTGTATCTAAACGCACCCTATCCAATTGGCTTGCTGCTTGCGTTTCATTTTGTTATGCTCAGTCGGGCCTGACACTGGAAGGTTCTGTCACGGGCCACAAGGTTAGAGCTATGGCAGCGTCTGTAGCTTTCCTCCGTTCAACTTCCATTGAGGAAATCTGCAAGGCTGCTACTTGGTCCTCAGTTCATACTTTCACATCGCATTATTGTCTGGATGCATTCTCCAGACGGGATGGACACTTCGGCCAATCTGTTTTACAAAATTTGTTTTCTTAATAGCCAACCTTCCCTCCATCCCTCTTTTTGTTAGCTTTGAGGTCACCCATCAGTCAAGAATATGCTGCCTGCTTGTCCTGGGATAAAGCACAGTTACTTACCGTAACAGGTGTTATCCAGGGACAGCAGGCAGATATTCTTGCATCCCACCCACCTCCCCGGGTTGGCTTCTTAGCTGGCTTATCTTAACTGGGGACCGCGCGCCTCTGTCGGGCGGGAAGGCACTCGCGCACGCGCGGTGCGGCCTAGCTAGAACTTTCTAAAGTTCTTAGAGTGCAATCACTCTAAAATTGTCCGTACCGGGGCTCCGTCGGTGCCGTCACCCATCAGTCAAGAATATCTGCCTGCTGTCCTTGGATAACACCTGTTACGGTAAGTAACTGTGCTTTCTGTACGTCTAGCAAGGTGTTCCAGCCTCTGTACGTTCAGAGCACGAGATGGGCGTGGTGGAGGCATGTTATGAGCGGGCTTTGGGCAGCCTCAAGGGTGGGTTAGACCTGGACATCTTGCAGCGATAATCAAACATTCGGCAAGACATCCTTGATGGAACTTATACGTTTGGAACTAGACTTGTTTTAGAAGGATCTAAGTGCCACAAAGGTGCCCAAACTGACCAGAGGACCACTGCATGCATCAAGGTAAGACACCCCCACACTCCCCCAGTGCTCACTGACCCCCCTCACACCCACAGAGATCAAAATACAGACGCACATACCTGTCTCTAGAACATTAGCACCTAGTATAGGAAAGCCTAATAGAGCTGCACACCAGTGTCTTAAGTAGCCTGGTGGGTGGGCTAGTGAACCATAGAGAGGAGGACCCAGGCCCATAAGCTACTCTAACCACTACATTCATGGTGGAACATGTGCACCCTCCAAAACCCTACTCTGCTGCCATATAGGTGCCACCTGCAGCCATAAGGCTATTGGGGTTGCAAACAGATGGGTAGAGTGGGTTTGGGGGGCTCATCATAACCTGAAAGGGAGTTCTGGTGAGATGTTTATCTGGACGCAGCACTGTGCATTAAACATGTACAAGACAATCCCTGCTCAATAGAGCTTACAATTTAATCAAAAGTGAAGTGCAAATGTAGGCAGGTGCTTGGTCCTCACGCCAGGTTTCAAAGTGAATGTATGTATGTGTTTCCTTTGCAAAGTCCATGAATAAAAAGTACCTATGGACTTTATTCCTAGAATTTACATGCGTAATTGTAAGTGTTCCTAGAATTTACATGCGTAATTGTAAGTATTCCTAGAATTTACATGCGTAATTATAGGTGTGAGGATTTGCACCATGTTTCAGTTGGTGCAAATAGACATCCCACAGTTAGGTGTGATTCTCCGGCATAAGCACTATTCTATAAACCTTTTAATGCCGTGGCACACTAATCTTGCGGCCACAGCTGGAGGGCACCTGGAAATGCGTGGACTTCCTCCCTGCCTGACAGGGCAGTGGGGGCGGGGCTAGGGCAGGCTTGGGGGCGGAGTGGGCATAACAGGGCAGGGCTAGGGGGGTCCAGATTTTCCAAAGGGCACCGCCATCGAGGCACTCTGGCCCATCCCCATCTTCTTTCCAGTCTTTGGGGGGAGGGGGCCTTGGCCACCCAACCTCCAAAAGGAAGATCTCTGCTCTCACCTTTCTGTCCCACCTGTGGCTGCTGAAATCTTAAATCCAGCCCTGATCATGTCCCAATGTGTGTATCAAAGCTAAAATATTTTCTATTTTGTTTCAGCATGATTTCTATTTCTTTTTTTTTTTTTTTTAACAGTGATGAGCTATCTTTATTGCAAAATGAGCACGATGAAATAGCCCTAAACGTAAACATTTTGAAGTGCCCTAGAAATATCCAACTAGACCACAACAATGTTATAGATCTCAAAATCCTTCTACAGACCAAGGAGGAGTGTAATTCTCTCATCAGTCAGGAGCGAGCCCTGATCAGCAAGCTTGATAATGAGGTATGAAGATTTTGAGCAGAACCTTTCACACTCTCTCCAGAAGTCCTTGAGATTTCTTGGCCTGCTCTTGCTCATTGTAATAAGTAATTGTTCACTGTGGCCAATCCTATGTTGTAATTTTCAGATTTTCTCACTCGAAAATTAAAACCGAAATAGGAACTAGATAAATACTAATATCATTGCATTACATTACATTAGTGATTTCTATTCTGCCATTACCTTGCGGTTCAAGGCGGATTACATAGGAGTTGTCAGGATGTTACAAGAATTATAACATTACATATGAATTGTCGTAGGAATTACATAAGGATTGTCGAGAACTTAAGGTGATGCCTGTTGGATAATTAGAAACATATTAGATTAGATATGGGTAGAGAATGGGTAAGTGGAGTTTGGGAAGGAACTGGTCGTATTAAATAGGTTTTATGTATTTTTTGAAGAGTAGGGTTTTAGTTTCTTTTTTGAAGGTTTTGTAGTCTGTGGTCAAAGATAGCAGATTGGTGATTTGTCTGTCTAGTTTGGCTGCTTTGGTGGCCATTAGTTTGTCATATAGTTTTCTTCATTTGACATTTTTGGTTGGTGGGTGTGTGAACAGTGAGTGGGTTCTCCTGTGCCGGGTTGAGGTGGATTGAGTTAGTCGGTTGTTCCAGTAGGTTGGGCTTTCTCCATTAATAGCCTTGAATAGTAGGCAGTAGAATTTTTTTTTTTTTTAATATATTTATACTTTTGAATACATTTACAATATCCAATTATTTCAAGGAAAAAAAGAAAACATCTCTGAAAACAATTCCATAATCATTCATTCTTACAAAATTCTTTTAAAGCCCACATTATGGGGAAACATGTTACATAATCTAAATAAACAAATTTAAAGGAAAAGATTAAGGATAAGGATTCTCCGTTCGTCCCAATGAACCTTGAATCATTCCTTACTAATAGGGATTCTAATTTCTCCTCTTATTCTCTTCTGATGAAACAAAAATCATTTCTGTTCTCTCGCTACTAAAAATTGCTGTAATTGTATGGGGTCCCAAAAAACATACTCAATGTCTTGTAACTTAACTATGCATTTACAAGGAAATTTCAGGTAAAAGGATGCCTCTAGAGCCAAAACTCTAATTTTTAACTTCAAAAATTCTTTTCTTCTGAGTTGAGTTGTTCTAGAGACATCCGGAAATATCCTAACTAAATCCCCACAAAATTTTCGTTAACCTGTTTTTAAAGTAAAGTTTCATTAGTAACATCTTGTCCATTTCACTCATGCATGTTATCACCAGGGTGGATCGACTCTGAATCACATCCTGAGTATCTTCCAAAAATTCAGTCAAATTTACTTCAGTAGTGACCAGATGGTCCACTCCTGGGCAGTTTCTATTTTTTTAAAGGGAATATAATAATAGTTATTTATTGGAAAATTCTCAGCATTAGTCAATCCCAATACTTCCTTAAAAAACTTCCTCAATAGAATTTCAGGTGACAATAAATGAGTTATTGGGAAATTGACTAAGCGTAGATTTTTCCCTCTATTCATATTTTCCATTGATTCTATTTTAGCATGTATCACCGTAGAATCTTTAACAGCAGATACTGAAACAGCTTGAAGTGTATTACATTGAGTCTCCATAACATTTACTCGTTTATCCAAAAGACTTAAATTGGAATCCACAGTAGGCAGTAGAATTTGAAGTGTATTCATGCTTGTATTGGGAGCCAATGTGAGTCGTAGTATGCTTCTGTGATCTGGTCATATTTTTTCAATGAGTAGATGAGTCTTATGGCTGTATTTTGTATTGTTTGTAATTGCTTTATCATGGTCGCTGGGCAGGGGAGGTATAGTATGTTGCAGTAGTCTATTAGTCCAAGGATAAGAGATTGTACCAAAAGTTGGAATTGTTTCCTGTCGAAGAATTTTCGGATTTGTCTTAGGTTTCTCATATAACACTAGAACCAAGACTTCTCAGAGTAAATGTCCAAAAAAGAAGTTAGATGAAATTCAAATACAATAAAGTAAATGCTTTTATACATACACTCAGATATGTGTAATCTGACCAAGAGCCGTGGCTCCTATAGCCGAACCCACCGTCCCATCACTGTTTATGACTATAATGCTAGTAATATTAAGGTGTTTCTCAAATAATAAAAGTATTTTTCAGTGGCAATAAAAGGAAAAACAATTCCTACTTAACTTGAAGGGGTGTTAGTAGGTCCCGACATGGACCATGTTTCGAGGGTCTTTTTCAAGGAACCCAAAAGAGGTGTTGGTAGTTTCAAATGCCAAAGAAATAGTTGCTGGGTGATGTAGACAAGAAAAATTGAAAAAGTTGAAAAGTTGAAAAAGTTGCTTTTATTACTTTGTTGATTTGTGGTTGCATGGTACAGCCTCTGTCAATCTATCCTGTAAAGTTCCTTTTTATTATAGGAAAAACTGCTCAGTTTTTGCAAGCCAAGTGTATAGAGAAATGCACAAATAATAATATTAATGGTGAAAGGGTATCCTCAGTGTGTAGTCTTATGCGACAGACATCCTCCGCTTAGGGGAAGTTCTATGCTTGTCTTCTTAGAGACTTTTGCCTGGAGCAGAATCTACTCCATGACGCACTCCATCATAGGGCACCCCTGTGCATCTCTGTCTATATATATTTTGTGCTGCAATAAACTATTTCAAAATAAGCAAGAACAGAAGCACTTATCTTGGATTTTTTTCTGCTGTGGCCGTTTCTTATTTAGTTGTCACAGAGCAGCAACTGTGTATTCTGTTCCGGCACAATAATAACGCCTTTAAGTTCGACGTCCCTGGGTTGCTACAGCAGAAAAGTATCTAAGATAAGTGCTTCGTTTCTTGCTTATTTTAAAATAGTTTATTTCTAAGGGCTCCTTTTATGAATCCGCGTTTGCGGCTTTATCATGTGCGACTTTTAATCGCACGCTAACCCCCACACTAGCTGGAAAACTACCGCCTGCTCAAGAGGAGGCGGTAGTGGCTAGCGCGGCCGGCAGTATAGCGCGTGCTATTATGCGTGTTAAACCGCTAACGCGCCTTCGCGAAAGGAGCCCTAAGTGCACCACAAAAATATATAGACAGAGACGCCAAAAAACAACCTGTGTGCAAAACAATGTATTCATTTAATCACAGTTTAAGCACCATTAAATTTTGTTTTGCACACAGGTTATTTATTATTTGTGCATCTCTCTATACATTTGGCCTGGAACTTTACAGGATGTAGTTTTCAAGTTTTGGCAACAGCTGCAGAGGTTGGTATTATGGTAATTGACTTTTGGCACTCAGGGCCTTTGGAACTCAGGGCCGTGTGGGCCTGCACAGATCCAATTTTTGGGCCAATTCAGAAAGAGCTATTGACGCACTACAACGTTTGCATGCAAACAATTCATGCGGAGGTTCCTCGTAATCCCCGACTCTGTTGTCCTATTGACTGCAGTGAGAGCGACTCTCACACATGCACAGAGCCGGCAGGGGAAATCTGAACAGCTGAGAGGCAGGGAAAGCTCCAAAAGCAGTTTCTTGCCACTCAGCCGTTTAGGAAACCTTTGGTTTTTTTTTTAAATGGGCACAGATGCTGTGCGTGTTACACATGTACAATATCTGCCCCATTAAAAAAACAAACAAAAAAAAAAGCCCACCCCCTGCTGATCATGACCCTGCCCAATGAAGGCACCATGAACCGCCTCCCCCCTCCACCCCACACCAGTGAAAACGGCAGGAGGAATACTCATTTCCTCCCACCGCAAAAGAAAATTGGCAGGAAGGAAGCGCACTCCCTCCTGCCAATGCGACTCCCCCTGCCCCATCCCCCCACAGCCGCAATACGGAAAGGCCATTTTTGCTGACGCGAAGGAAGGGAGGTTTGTGGTCCCTTCATTGGGGAGGGTCGTCATTGGCGGGAGGAGGGATGCTTTTTTTTTATCTAGTGGGACAGATATTGTGCCCATTATAAAAAAAAAAAAAGGTTTGTCATTTGTTGGTCTTCATCTACAGACGATCATGAGGAGTAGAGTTCCCTTGAGGGTAGATGTTCTGCTTTTTCTCTCAATTCTCCTTTGGGATTTTCGAAGGGTAATTCCTTATTGCTGAAAAAAGCTTCGTTATTGGCTCAAAAATGTATACTTTTGCTTTGGCGGCAAGCAGAGATACCTACCCTTACCATGTGGAAAAATGAATTGTTTACCGTGTTAAAGTATGAATATTTGGATGTTAAGAATTGTGGCCCTGGCCGTTGGAGGAAATTCTGGGCTATTTGGGCTCCAGTCTGGGATAGTTTGTCCCATGGCGCCCAAAGTGCCCTCTTGAATTTTTGACACTGGAGTGCTTGGGGGCGGGGGGAGGGGGGTGAACTGGGGGGGGGGGCGTTATTGCTTGGTTGGGCCCATTTGTCTCTGCAAAGACACCACGCGGTAGACTTTCTTTTTTAACTTAAATTTGCTTTATTGAAATTTAAACATAATTAAAACATACAAAATAGAAAAATCCACTTTGACAATATGTGAACATCCACAATAATACTGTATTAATAAATATACTCATACATTTAACTCAAATCCCTCCTCCCACCCTAATATCAGATGTTTGTTAAGAACTAGATCTCATCATAGTATTATGAATTCAATAGATTCAATTTCTTAGTAATAACAGTCCAAGTTTGTATGGAATGCTGATTGCTGATAATGTCCTCGACGCTTAGCTACATAGATTTCCATCTTCCCAATCATTGAGAATTTCACTCTCCATTCAAGATCATCTGGTACTAGGGACTGTTTCCAATAAGCAGCTATAAGACTTCTAATCGCTGCTAACCCCATACGTAATAAGCGTATTTGCCATCTAGTTACACAAATAGTAGACAACCCCAATAGACAACATTGGGGAGTATTGGGGAGTCTACCGCAGTTATCTACAATGTTGTCTATCGCGGTAGACTCTTTAATCGTGTGTTTTGGTTTATGGTTGTATTTGTTCCCAGAGTATTGTGCCTTTTATCTTGTATACCTATTTCAAAATAAAAATTTATTTAAATTTAAAAAAAAAAGAGATTTGACAAGTAAGTGACTGGTCAGTCGCTTTTTTGGATTGCAGTGGAGACCTTGTTGGATTACCTTCTTTCTTTGTCTGACTCTGGTCTCAAGTCTACTTCCATCAGAGTCCACCTCAGCGCTATTGCTGCTTTTCATGAGCCAGTTCATGGGAAACTCCTTTCAGCTCATCCCTTGGTTTCCAGATTCATGCGGGGTCTTTTCAATGTGAAACCACCTCTTAAAGCACCCCCTGTAGTCTGGGATCTCAATGTGGCTCTCTCCGCCTTAATGAAGCCTCCGTTTGAACCTTTGGCTACGACTCCTTTCAAGTTTCTCACTTGGAAAGTGGTCTTCCTTATTGCTTTAACCTCTGCCAGGAGGGTCAGTGAGCTACATGCACTAGTTGCGGATCCACCTTTTACAATCTTTCATCATGACAAGGTGGTTCTGCGTACACATCCAAAGTTTCTCCCTAAGGTTGTCTCTGAATTCCATCTCAACCAATCCATTGTTCTGCCTGTCTTCTTTCTGAAACCTCACTCTCATTCTGGAGAACAGGCTCTGCATACTTTGGACTGTAAGCGGGCTCTAGCTTACTATTTAGAGCGTACTAAGCCCCACAGATCAACTCCCCAACTCTTTCTGTCCTTTGATCCGAATAAATTGGGACGTCCCGTTTCTAAACGTACGTTGTCTAATTGGCTTGCAGCGTGCATTTCATTCTGTTATGCTCAGACCGGACTGACACTGGAAGGTTCTGTCAAGGCCCATAGAGTTCGAGCTATGGCAGCATTTGTAGCTTTCCTCCGTTCCACTCCTATTGAGGAAATCTGCAAGGCTGCTACTTGGTCCTCAGTTCATACTTTTACATCTCACTATTGTCTGGATGCATTCTCCAGACGGGATGGACACTTCGGTCAATCTGTTTTGCAAAATTTGTTTTCCTAATGGTCAACCTTCCCTCCATCCCTCTTTTTGTTAGCTTGGAGGTCACCCATCAGTCAAGAATATGCTGCCTGCTTGTCCTGGGATAAAGCACAGTTACTTACCATAACAGGTGTTATCCAGGGATAGCAGGCAGATATTCTTGCGTTCCACCCACCTCCCCGGGTTGGCTTCTTAGCTGGCTTATCCTAACTGGGGACCGCGCACCTCTGTCGGGCGGGAAGGCGCGTGCGCGGTGCGGCCTACTAGAACTTTCCAAGTTCTTAGAGTGCAATCACTCTAAAATTGTCCGTACCGGGGCTCCATCGGTGCCGTCACCCATCAGTCAAGAATATCTGCCTGCTGTCCCTGGATAACACCTGTTACGGTAAGTAACTGTGCTTTCCTTTATAACTCCATGACCAGGTCTTCCCGACCTCCTCCCTGGACTCCATCCCCTCCAGGTCTCTCATGAGTCCTTTCTTCTCCTGAGGCTCGCCTAGCTTCTGAAGGAGCTACTTGCTTCCTGAGCTCTTTGTGCTGGAAACTGTTCTTTTCAGCACCACAATCCACTCAGGATGAGTGGACAGCTCCCAGCAGCATTTGTGGCTCTTATGCAAATTAGCTATTCACTACTATGGCTCATGCCCTCTCAATGAGCTTCTCTGCTTGGTCTCCCTCTACTGGCTTGGGAGAGGAACTTCACCCTATCACATTCCTCCCTCCTCAAAACTTGGCACATGGGGACAACATCCTGCATTGACCAGTCCTGTCTCAAGTGGGTAACTCTCAGAAAATAAAAACCTGTTTGTCCAGCTCTAACTTGCTCACTTGATCTTCCCTCTCTGTCCAAGGCAGGGCTTGTCCTCTTAGCCTTTCCAAAACCTAGCCCTCCTCCCCTTTGAGTCTGTTCTAACAAGATTATACTGTAGTGACTGAAAATATGCAGGCTGGAATTGTAACACATTGGCTGGAAAAGAATCACTTGGTGGATGATTTGAAATGGCAAGTGATTGATATGGTTAAAGTAGGGTGGGAGGGTAGTGATGGTGAGAGATGGCTGAATTATCTAAGTCAGGGGTGTCAAAGTCCCTCCTCAAGGGTCGCAATCCAGTCGGGTTTTCAGGATTTCTCCCGTGAATATGCATACGATCTGTTTGCATGCATTGCTTTCATTGTATGCTAATAGATATCATGCATATTCATTGGGGAAATCCTGAAAACTTGACTGGATTGCGGCCCTCGAGGAGATACTTTGACACCCTGATCTAAGTCTATGTTCTCTGTCCAGGGCCCGTTGGCTTGGATTGCATTACTGCTGATGTTACATCCATCCTTTACTTTCTGGCAATTCAGGAAAGGGTTGAAAACTGCTGTTTGAGCGCTTTTTCGTGTGAGTTCAGTTTCCTTTCTTCTGTTTGTAAGGATAGGAAGGGGGAAGATTAAAAGAATAGGGAAAGAAGGGGAAAATTAAATATGTTACAGAAAAAAAAAGAAATATCTTTTTTTTGTTTGTTTTTACTCCAGGGTTTGTGATATGTTTTAATGATGTTTTTTTAGATTTGCTGTACTTTTTTTCTATGTATTATTTTGTTGCTATTATGTATGTTGCTATTGTTCTTCTCCTAGATCTGTGGATGGCTCTAAGCTGAGCAGGTGTCCTCCAGCTGCATTGCTACCACTAGGGGGTGGAATATTTTCAGTCGCTAAGGACAGGTATGTTCCCTGGAGTCCTGCAGAACTTGCCTGTCCCTCACAATTGAAAAATGTGACAGTAAAACAGCACCCTCTATTGGTGAGACTGTGGGTGGAGGACTCCTGCTCAGCTTAGAGGGAACAGTGTAAATACCGTATTTGCCGGCGTATAAGACGACTTTTTAGTACCTTAAAATCCTCCCCAAAGTCGGGGGTCGTCTTATACGCCGGGTACAGTTTACATGCCCTTACTTGCGGGGCTGGATGTACTCAGTCGCGCGGCTCTTCTTCTCCCTACCTTCTCTGCTTGCAGCACAGAGCCGAACGGAAGTCTTCCCGACGTCAGCGCTGACGTCGGAGGGGAGGGAGGGCTTAAACAAAGCTTAAACAAAGCCCTCCCTCCCTCCGACGTCAGCGCTGACGTCGGGAAGACTTCCGTTCGGCTCTGTGCTGCAGGCATGGCAGGTAAGGAGAAGGAGAGTAGCCTCGCGGTACCAAGAGAGAGGGGCGGCCGCCCCGCCCCGGTTGCAGCACAGCCGGCCAGGTTCCCTTACTTTTGTGGCACTTCCCCGACCGACCGATAACAGCCCGGGTCCGACAATCCTCCCTGCCCTGTAGCCGCGAATCTAAATACCTTCTTACAGCAGCTGTAAGAAGGTAATTTAGATTCGCGGTTAAGGGCAGGGAGGTTTGTCGGACCGGGGCTGTTGTCGGTCGGTCGGGGAAGTGCCACAAAAGTAAGGGAACCTGGCCGGCTGTGCTGCACCCGGGGCGGTAGAGAAGGTGTGCGGAAGAAGGGGTCGTCTTATACGGCGAGTATAACACAAAACTCTATTTTTTAACTAAAAGTTGGGGGGTCGTCTTATACGCCCAGTCGTCCTATACGCCGGCAAATACGGTACTTTAAAATAAATAGATTATAAAGAACAACAATGGATATGTGATAGGGTGAAGTTCCTCTCCCAGGCCAGTGGAGGGAGCCCGAACAGTGGAGCTCATTGAGAGATTCTGAGGCATGGTAGTGAAGAGCTAATTTGCAAAACAGCTGCAAATGCTGCTGGGAGTTTGTCCACTCACCGTGAGTGGATTGTGGTGCTGAAAAGAACAGCTCCCAGCACAGATATTTTCTAGGCGAACGTTGAACTTCCAAATTCTCAAATACAAATAAACGATGTAATTGATTCCTCCAATGCCAGAAACTTGGAGGTTCTTTATGTAGCCAAAATTGCATAATACATTTATGTCCAATCATACATGCTTTTTGAAATAAAAGACATTTCCTTTGGCCAAAAACCCCACAAGCTGCTGGTTTACCAAAAATTATTCCCTTAGGACAACCCACTACCTGATTACCCCATAATGAACCTAAAAATAATAGGATAGCAGATCAAAATGATTTTATTAAAGGACATAACCAAAAAGCATGAGATAATGTGCTAGGATCTTTATCACATTCAATACAAATTGAAGTATTAATTAAACCCGCATGTAAAGCTTGAATTTGGGAAAAATAAGCCCTATGTAAAACTCTATAAGTACATTCTCTCCAAATAAACCCAGTTTTATAATTTTTTTTTTTTTTTTTTTTGTAAATGTGATCCCTCCAGGACCTGAAAAATACCTACTGTACCTGAATATATACCACTCCAATCGCCTTCAGGCTTTGGGTATCTTATATGAGATCTGACAATTAAGTTCATGAATTTGCCACCATGCGCTTACGTTGGCAGCACTGTACAAAACAGCATGGCAATGTTTCATTACCTTGGTATATCAGTGTCTCACAGCTGTGTTCGTGTTGACGTATGGAGTTGTCTTGCTGCGTGGCATTGATTATTGTTGTTGCATGTTTTTGTGTGCTGTCAGAGCATGAATTAGAGCAACGAACAAACATTAAATTTCTTGTTAAACTTGGTAAGATTGGAAGTGAAATCAGGAACACCTTAGTCCAACTTTATGGGGATAATGCCATGAAGAAAATGGCAGTGTACAAATGGATTAAACATTTTTCTAAGGGGAGAGAAAGCGTCACTGATGAAGAGAGGTTAGGGTGGCCAGTAAAGAGTAGAACTGATAAATATATTTGCTAACATTTGTCAAATTGTGCATCAAAATCATCGGCTGATAATGAAAAGCATTTCAGACCAAGTAAACATCGATAGAGAAACAGAACAATCTTAACTGAAAATCTTGGCATGAGAAAGGTGTGTGCAAAAATACTCCCGAAGGAGCTTGCCGATGAACAAAAAACAAAGGAGAGTCAAAGTTTGCCAAGACCTTTTGGAGAAGCAAGATGATGTTTTGGGCCTTGTTATCACTGGTGATGAAACATGGGTGTACCGATACGACCCTTAAACAAAGCGTCAAACTGCACAATGGAAGTCAGCCAATTCTTCACAACCAAAAAAGTTCCGTCAATCCAAATCAAGAGTCAAAGCAATGTTGCTAACCTTTTTTTTTAAATTCATTATGAATTTATATCAACTGAGCAAACAGTCAACCAAGGTTACTATTTGGAAGTGCTGAAAAGGCTGCGTGAAAAAGTTAGACGAAAACGACCTGAACATTTTGCCAACAACTCATGCCTCTTGCATCACGACAAAGCACCAGCTCACATGGCACTGTCTGTGAGTGAGTTTTTAGCCAGTAAACAAATAACTGAATTGAAATACCCTCCCTACTCACCTGATCTGAACCAGAACGTATGTAGGTAGGGCTGGTCTCAGTTAGGGCGCTGGTCTTTGACCAGAGGGCCGCCGCGTGAGCGGACTGCTGGGTACGGTGGACCACTGGTCTGACCCAGCAGCGGCAATTCTTATGTTCTTATGTTTTCTTTACCTGAAGATTTAAAAAATATTGAAAAAAGACATTTTGATGACATTCAGCTCTGATGGCTATTCCAGAAAGAGTTGCAAAATTGCTTTGAAGGGTGGACTAGGTGCTGGCATCGATGCCTAGCTGGCCAAGGGGAGTACTTTGAACGTAACCATAGTGATAGCAATGAGGTATGTCGCACTTTTTCTAAAATTAATTAATATTCAGGCACAGTGGGCTACTCCTCTAAACTTCTTACTACTTTGGTCAGAATGAGCATAAAACCTGCAGCTGACATGGAGCCTGGTTTTCAAGTTTCAAGTTCAAGTTCATTTAAATTTGATAGATCGCTTAATTTAGGTTTTACTAAGCGAGTTACAATATATAAAAAATAACATATAGTTTGACATAATGTTTAAAAAGTTTAAACAATGGTTATGTTTAAAAAATGTTTTAACAGTAATTATAACTGACAGACATAAGAACATAAGAAGTTGCCTCCGCTGGGTCAGACCAGAGGTCCATCGCGCCCAGCAGTCCGCTCCCGCGGCGGCCCATCAGGTCCATGACCTGTAAGGTGATCCTTGTCTAAACCCTATAATCCTCCTTATCCTTCTATCTATACCCTTTCATAACCTATCTCTACCTCTATCTGTATCCCTCAATCCCCGTATCCTTCAGGAATTTATCCAATCCTTCTTTAAAACCCCGTAATGTATTCTGTCCTATCACAACCTCCGGAAGCGCATTCCAGGTGTCCACCACCCTTTGAGTGAAAAAGAATTTCCTAGCATTTGTTCTAAACCTGTCCCCTTTCAATTTCTCCGAGTGCCCCCTTGTTCTTGTGGTTCCCAACAGGCTGAAGAATCTGTCCCTTTCTACCTTCTCTATGCCTTTCATGATCTTGTAAGTCTCTATCATGTCTCCTCTGAGTTTCCGCTTTTCCAGGGAGAAGAGCCCCAGCCTTTCTAACCTATCTGCGTATGAAAGGTTTTCCATACCTTTTATCATTTTCGTCACTCTTCTCTGAACCCTCTCAAGTATCGCCATGTCCTTCTTGAGGTACGGTGACAAGTATTGGACACAGTACTCCAGATGCGGGCGCACCATCGCACGATACAGCGGCATGATCAAGTTTCAAGTTTATTTTTAACTTGTTGAATCGCTTAATTTAAATTGCTAAGCGATTTACAGATAAAAAAATAGATACAACAGATTAATTATAAAAGGATACATAAATTTAACACATTATCATACAGAATAATAAATAAAGTCATACAAACTAACAGACACATGAGGAAAGAAAGGGTAGAACTACAATCGTATATATTAAAGAAAACATAAATGGTAAAAATACAACAGGTAAGGGAAATCACGGGGAAATAAAAAGGTAAAAAAGAAAAATTTTTAATAAAAATCCTTAATTAAGTTCACACATTAAACGCATCTTTAAAAAGGAAACTCTTTAAGCTGCTTTTAAACTGTTTCAGATCACTTTCTACTCTGAGATACTGGGGCAAACTGTTCCATAATTGTGGGGCTATTACAGAAAAGATGTCAGTGCGACGAGTTCCAGTGACTTTTAGTGATGGAACTGTTAGAAGTTTTTGATCAGTGGATCTTAAAGAGCGTGAAATACTATATGGAATGAGTAATCTATTGATGAATTGGGGTTCATTTGTAGTCAATGTTTTAAAAACTAAAAGTAAGATTTTAAAAGTAATGCGATGGGTAATAGGGAGCCAATGTGATTCGATCAAGAGCGGTGTAACATGGTCAAATTTTTTGCGGTTGTGTATTAATTTGATTGCCGTATTTTGAACTATCTGAAGACGTTTTTTCTCTTTTTGGGTAACATTTATTAATAAAAAGTTACAGTAATCAAGTTTTGAAATAATTAATGAGTGAATCAGTATGTTTAGTGATTTTGGCTCTAAAAATTTGGCAATTGATTGGATCATACGCAATTTGAAGAAATATGTTCTGACAGTATTAGTAATGTGTTCATGGAAGGATAACCTATCATCTATTATAACTCCTAATATTTTTAGGGATCTTACTGAATTTAATTGAACGTTATCTAGAGTAAACAGAGCATTTAAGTTTATATTTTTTTTCCAAGGGAAAAATAGTGTTTTGGATTTTTGTACGTTTAGGGCTAACATGTTTGAGTTAAGCCATTGTTTAATGTCTCCTAGTTTTCTATTTATTTCAATTATTTCATTTTTATTATCTGGATTCAGTGAATGAAGCAGTTGAACATCGTCGGCATAGGTGAAAGTAGTAAAGCCTATTGATTGACCTAGGCAAAGCAGTGGAGAGAGAAAAATATTAAATAGAAGTGGTGACAATATTGATCCTTGAGGAATACCGTAACTAGTGGTATAAGGTTTTGAAACTGTGTCTTTAAAGATAACCGTAGATGAGCGATCGGAAAGGAAAGAATGAAACCAGTCAAGGACTTGACCACTGACTCCTATTGTTTTCAGTCTGTCTAGAAGTAGTACATGATCAATAGTATCGAATGCTGCTGATAAATCAAGAGAGAAAAGAATTACTGAATTATGGTGATCTAAGTGGTAAAGTAATACCCTTCTTAATAATACCCAACATTCTGTTTGCTTTCTTTGAGGCTGCTGCACATTGTGCCGTAAAAAAAAAAAATGGTAGAACTACAATAAAAAAAAAAAAAAAGAACATTAGGAGGGGGAGGGTAAAAATATAGGAGGTGAAGTAAAAAATTTGATGAACATAATTTATAGATTGAAGGCATCTTTAAATAAGAAGCTTTTTAAATTTATTTTTAAAATGGCTCAGATTGTTCTCCTCTCTTAATTGTAGAGGTAAAGTATTCCAAAGTTGTGGAGCTATTACCGAAAACATATCTTGTCAACGGGTTCCAATAATTTTCAAGGAAGGAACTACTAAGAGTTTTTGGCTAGTTTCACTTTCAGGGGGTGGGGGGTGTATTGTAACCACTGGGGGGGGGGATTAAGTAATGGTCATGGCTTAATCCAGTGTCTCGCAAACTTTCCAGCCGGCGGCACACTAAATGCATTGCCCCGGCCGGAAGTGTGCAGATATTGCCATAATGATGTCACGCACATGTGTGATGTCATTGCATCTGCGCATGCGCGGAGACCAATCTAGTCATGACCCACTTCGGTGGATAGATCCGGGAGAGGCGGAGAGACGCTGGCCAGGAAGAGAGTCATCTGTGCTGGCTGACTGCCTAAAGGACGTGCCTCTCGCAGCCGGCGTGGACGACTCTCTTCCTCGCCAGTGTGTTGCGGCACACCTGAAATCTCAGGAAGCACACCTGGGTGTTGCGGCACACAGTTTGCGATACACTGCCTTAATCCCTTCAGAAGTCAGCTGCTCAATTAAAGCAACTTTTTTGTAACTTGGATGTGACTGAAACAGGTCTAGATAAAAATGTCCTTATTAGACATAGATGTTTCTTCCCACTCGAAAATCCCTGTTGGATGTCTTACTTTTGGGCTTTCCTAGTCTTGCCGAAAACACACCCACAACACACCCCCTTGCTATTTGGACAACCTGCAGTGTGAAATGTCCAAATTCTGATGTTCCAAAACCAGGATTTGGATGTTTTTAGGATATTTAAGATGTCCATCTGCATTGAAAATGAGCACTATAATAAATCATGCATATAAGCTATTTAGGACCCAATATAATATTAATCTGAATTATTTTATGTATAGAACTTTCAGTAGAAAAAAACAAATCTATTAAGATACAGAACCAGTAAGAGTAGGACCATTTTGTTCATTTCATGAAATAATAACATAATTATTTTTTTCCAGATCAAAGAGATGCATGAAAAAATTTTCCAAGAAAAATGTATACTGTCAAAGATAAAAAGTCTCCAGCATAGCAAAAAATTTGAAAAGTGGATTCAAACGCTGGAGAATCGGTTAGATCTGGTAAGTAAAAGGCCACAATGTTCTCCAGGTAATATGAAAACTGATGGATTAAGAAATAAAGGCACCATCATCATTTTGGGACAGAGGCGCTTGGCCTTAGTCCTTATGGTTCCCAATAAGGTCTGGTTTTCAAGATGTCTGCCAAGAATATTCCTATGAGGAACATTTGCATATATATAGCAAAGAAAAGCCAAAAAGAACCCCCTCCCCCCAAAGAAAACAACAACAACCCTTCCCACAACACACACACAAATTCTGCTTACCCTGAAATCCAGACCACAAACTACTGTTTCAGGAACTGGGCATGGGCAGTATAAATTTCTATGGGCTTTTTGAAAATTTCCCCACCCTCCACATGGTTAAAAGAAGGCATGGTGTCCACAGTACTCATATTTTAACCTGCATTATTTGGAGCTGCTTCTGGGAATGAGAATGGGGATAGGGTCAGGAGAGGCAAAAATGCACAAAGCTTTGTATTTTCATAGCTGTGTGCATTGTTCCCTATGGAAAAAGCAAATACAGCTGCCTGCAGGTATTTTCCCCCATTTGAAGACTGGTGCAAAGTCTATGGGAAAAAAAAGTATATATGAAGGATGGCCCTTGTGGTAAATGCTGTGTGTGACTGTACAGAAGGAGCATGCACTAGGACAGGGGTAGGCAATTCCGGTCCTCGAGAGCCAGAGCCAGGTCAGGTTTTCAGGATATCCACAATAAATATGCATGAGATAGATTTGCATCTCAAGGAGGCAGTGCATGCAAATCCATCTCATATATATTGTAACCAACCGGCTCAAGACAATGAGCCCTGAGCGGCTGGGACAAGGGAGTTGTGCTCTTGTGAGCCGCAGTGGGCTGCACAAGGAAAATTAGTGGAAGAAAAATACTGCCATACCAGGTAAGTGTAGTTGCTTAAATCAAACTCAGGATTTATTCTTTCATTGGTATTAAACATAAAGCTTTGTCAGGATGTTTCTGCGTTTAGCAAATAGTCTCAAAACAACAGTAAAAAGAAAAACACAAAACAGCAAACTGTCCCAAAGTGGAAATGTTCAAAAGTTCAAGTCTTTCCAAAACTCAGGCTATTGGCTTCAGCCCATACTTATTTCCATGCAATGAAAAAAGAAAAACAAAACATTCCAAACACCAACAGTCTTTAAACTTGACTATTGCAGCACTAGTCAGAGCTACGGCTGTGACTATCCCAGCAGCTTGAATACTGGGCAGGCAGTGCGTTTCACGTGGTGATAAACTGCCAAAAAGGCCCACTATCCCACCACTAAATTTCATGAGGTGAACCCCCCTACCTGGGCTGGATATAGATCATTGCTCTTGGAAGAGAAACCAAAAAAAAACCACCTTCACATAAGTCTTTTAAATCTTCTGGAGCTCTGGGTTTCTAAAGCTCCTATAGGGCATAACATAACCTTGGAAGTCCTTCATACAGTAAGGTCACAACTACTCACTTTTATTCCACGAGCGGCTTGCCTTCCATGAAGCAAACTTCCATTGGAAGAATCTCACTCACTGGAGCAACAGATGGATCCAGATCAGTTTCCATGGCTTGGGGTTCTTCATTCTCCTTGAAAGATGATTCTTCTCCAGCCTCCACCAGCTCCATACATTCTAGTGGTGAACCGCTATCAGGATCTCCCAGCCCTGAGCTCTGCTGCCTGTCCTGTGCCTCTCCTCCTCTTAACTGACTCTTCAGGAGCATTCCTCTCTGAGCAACTAGTTTTCAGCCCCGCTCCCAACCCTCAGGTGGGAAGGATTTCCTATCAGCAACCCTGGAGGGGAGAGGGGGATGGGCACTCTGCACTCGTGCTCTCTGCCTCCCTCTAGAGTCTAAGGAAGAAACAGCATCAGGAGTATCAATAAGAGATTTACTGGAATCAATGGGAGAAGGGTTTGCCTTTAAACTAAACTCAGTTCTAGGGTCACGCCTAACAGGCATAGGCTGCATACCACAATATTCATGGTGGAGATCCCGAAAACCTGACCTGGCTTCGGCTCTCGAGGACCGGAATTGCCTATCCCTGCACTAGGGGACTGGTAAATGTATAAGTCCACTGGCCATTGATTTTTAATAGAAATAGTGGAGTGAAGCAGGAGCCTAATAGCCAGAGTAGCCAGCTGAGAACCAGGGAAGCCCAGCTGAAATCTCGCTACTGCTCCTTGTGATATTGGATAAGTCACTTAGGAGGAAATTCAATAAACTGTGCCCAAAAGATCCAGTACTAAGCACTATTCTACAAAGGGTGCGAACCTTATATAGAATAGTGTTTAGTGTGGATCCTGCACTGGACTTATGCCTGCTAAAATCTGGCGTAAATGCCAGTGCCCAAGTTAGACACGGTTAGCCAAATTAGACATGGTTAAGACAGTATTCCGTAACTCCTTGACTTCATCTCCTTTTGAGACATACACCATGGGGGTTAATCTGCCATAACTTATAGAATAGTGCTCATTCAGATGTACGTGCAAATTTTAATGAATGCTAATCAACACCAATAATTGGTTAGCACTTGATTACTGATGGTTCAGAGCTCCCCTGGGAGAACGGTATAGAAAAGTTAATAAATAGATTAAATGTATTTGCATTGCACACACATCTTGGAAAAATGTCCAAAGTTGTGTGCGTAACCTTGGGCACCATACATAGAATCCATGGCCTAGCCATCCATTATTTTAAGTACAAAAACATAGGGGACAATTCTATAAATTGGTGCCAAGATGAAAGTGCCACAATAGGGCACATAGCTATGGTGTAGCTTTGGGTGGGCATAGGAGGGGTACAGGCTCATCCATTCTTGGCTCAGGTTCACCCTCTCTGGCCCCTCAATGCACTTCCAGTGTGGCCACCTGGGTCCCCCTCGTTTCTTCTCTTTCCCGGATCAGTCTGTGGCCCAGCAACTCCCTCCTTATCTACCTCACCATGTTCATGAGCAGCAGAAGCAGTAGAAATGCACCTCCGCTGCCTGGTGCTGATCTCTGCAGGCTTCCCAATGCCGCGTCCTGCCCTCGCTGATGTCACTTCCTGTTCCTCTGGCAAGATGCGGAAGAGAAAGCCTGCACATCAGCGCAGGCAGCAGATGTGTGTTCCTGCCGCCGCTGCCACTTGCACATCTGGTGAGGGACACCAGGGAAGGGAGTTGCTGGGTCACAGGCAGGGGCAAATACTGGATCAGGGGGTGGAGGAGAGGGAAAGAGATGCAAGACAAAGGGGAGTAGTTTTGAAGGCCTATCCATAATAACTGTGATTTCACCTAAAATACTGAGCTTTAGCTCTTATTTCCAGCTAGAAGTACCAAAAAAGGCAAGACACAGTGTAAATTCTAGAATGGTTTCTGGGCATACCTATACCATTATAGAATACTGGTACAAAACCATTTTGTACGCCAAAATTTAGGTTAAATTTGGTGTGCCAAAGTACGCCATGCAACACACACAACTGCAGTATAATCTCGTTATAACGGACTCGCTTATAACGGAACCTCGTCTAAAGCGGACGAGGTCCGCCGGTCCCATCCGTGCACCTTTATAAACATGCAGAAAATCATCACATATAGCGGACTCGTATATAACGGACTTTTGGATATAAAGGAAAACTAATTTGGTCCCCAGAGTCGCTTTTAGCTGTACTTTTATTCAGCAATAACAGACATGCAGGCTCCGTCTACAAGGTGCGTGGCGTGCCGGTAATATATATCAAAATGCAGCCCAGAAGAAAATGACAGATTATTTTTCTTTCCAGTACAGTATGATATAATGCTTTAGAACATCTTTTGGTGCTCTGGTTTTGCAATCGTTTCATGCCATACCAGTGTTTGACTGAGTTTTGTTATTGATGTTGCTGATATGCTTGTGCAGAGACTGTTGTTCTTCGATTGTATGTTGTTTCAAGTTGACCTAAATAAAGTTTAAAAAAAAATGCAACTCTGGATATAACGGACCATTTTTCCAGGTCCCTTGAAGTCCGTTATAACAAGATTATACTGTAATAGTATTCTATAAGATGCATGAGACACTGGCCTTCAGTATTGGCTTTAAAGTGACTGACTGGATTACTACTACTATTTATTATTTCTAAAGCGCTGAAAGGCATACGCAGTGCTGTACATTTTAACATACAATAGACGGTTCCTGATCAGAAGAGCTTACAATCTAATTTAGACAGGAGATTATGGTAGAGGAAATGATATAGTGGGTCTAGGTATCTGACAGCAGTGAGTGGGAGTTAGGAGTTGAAAGCAGAATCAAAAAAGTGGGCTTTTAGCTTGGATTTGAACGCTGCCAATGAGGGAGCGCGACGTATTGATTCAGGCAGCCAGTTCCAGGCATAGGGCGCTGCAAGAAAGAAGGGACGGAGTCTGGAGTTAGGAATTGATTTGAGTGGCAGATGACCAAAGACAGTGGTCAGTGGAGCTCATGCTGAGGAAAGGGATGTTACCAGTGATGTGATGAAACATTTTTGTAAGTGATATTGCCGAAGGGATGTCTGGTATGATTTGCCTCTTTGCAGATCATTGCCAAAATCTGCAATAGAGCAGACCCCCTGAAGGTGTGGACAACACGAGGCGGGCCTAGTGAAGCTTAAAGAATGGCCCACAGTTTGATAGCTAAGATTTAATGATAAAAATGCAGGGCCACGCATTTGGTCCACAGAAACCAGAGGGAGCGGTATAGTATAAGCAATGAAGTTTTTTCTGTGCATGAAAGAAGAGTGGGACTTCGAGGTGATCATACGTGATATTAAGGTGGCCAAATGGGTAGAAAAGGCAACAGCAAAAGCCAGAAGGATGCTTGGGTGCATAGAGAGAAGTATGTCCATCAGGAAAAGGAAGTGATAATGCCTCTATAGAAGTGTATAGTGAGACCCAGTGGCGTAGTGGGCAGCGCCTGGGGCAGTGGTGCCTCTTCCCCCGCCCACCCCGCCATAAGCATGCCCCCTTCCATTTCCCCGCACCTTTTTTAACTTCTGCAGCATGAGCAGCATTCCCACATCAGAATTGGCTTGCCCTCTGCCGTCACTTTGTAGACGCGGGTCCCAGAAGTGAGCGCCGATGCCGACGCAGGCAGCAACCTCATGCTGGGGAAATAAAAGAGGTACGGGAGAAGGCAAGGGGTGTGTGTGCAGGGCAAGGAGAGGAGCCGGGGGGTGGGGTGGAGAGTAGGAGGGGTGCTGCGCTCTTAGGAAGACCGTCCACTCCCCCCTTACTGCGCCACTGGTGAGATCTCATTCAGAGTACAGTGTTCCCCCATGCATTCATGGTTCGTGTGTCAAAGCAGCTCCTGATTGGTGCAGCCCGACTTTGCTACAGGAAGAGGCGGTTGGAGCAGACCACGAGTGATTTTTTTTTCTCCCGCCGGCGCTCCAGCTGTCCTCTCCTGCCTCCCCTGCCTTTTGACAGGCGAAAAATTGCATTCGTGGTTTTTTGAAATTCACGGGGGTTTCTGTAACAGAAGCCTCTCAAATTTTGGGGAAGTACTGTACTGTGTACATTTCTAGAGACTGTGCCCTCAAAAAGGATGGAATCTGGCTAGAGGATGGCTACTAAAATGGTCAGTGGTCTTCTTCATAAAGTGTAGTGGGACAGACTTAAAAGCTCTCATAATATGTATACTGTGGAAGAAAGGTGGGAGCAAGGAACTATGGCAGAGACCTTTAAGTTAGGGTTACCAGCGGTCTGGGAAAACCTGGACAGGTCCTCTTTTTAGAGGACTGTCCGGGTGCCCGGAAGGATTTTCAAAACCCAGCAGTTTGTCCCAGATTTGGAAGGCCACGAGCTCAAGGCCACATCCGGAGGGCCTTCAAGCATGTGCAGACGTGACGCAATGACACCGTACGTACGCACACATGCTCAGAGGATCTCCAGACATGGCCCAGACTCAGGGAAGGAGAGATAAAGCTTGTGTGGGGGCAGGGCTGGGGGGCAGATTGGGCTGGAGCTGGGGCAAACAGGGTGTGACTGGGGGTGGAATGGGGCAGGGCCATGTGGCCTCTTTTTTTATTGACGAAATCTGGGAACCCTAATTTAAGTACCTCTGTGGCATAAGTGAGCAGCTTTCAGTTGAAAGGAATGAGTTCTGGAATGAGGAGGCACATGAAGGTGAAATGGGACAGACTTAGGAGTAACCTGAGGAAATACTTTTTCATGGAAAAGGAGATGAACATAAGAACATAAGAACTACCATCTCCGGATCAGACCTTCGGTCCATCAAGTCCGCACATGCGGAGGCCAGGTGTACATCTGGCGTAATTTTAGTCACCCATATCCCTCTATGCCTCTCGTAAGGAGATGTGCATCTAGTTTGCTGTTAAATCCTAGAACGGTGGATTCCGCAATAACCTCCTCTGGGAGAGCATTCCAGGTGTCAACCACTCGTTGCGTGAAGCAAAACTTCCTGTTATTTGTCCTGGACTTGACCCCCTTAGCTTCAGTCCATGTCCTTTTGTCTGTGTCATATTGGACATTGTAAATAATTTTTTTTCCTGCTCTATTTTGTCGATTCCTTTCAGTATTTTGAAGGTCTCGATCATATCCCCTCGCAGTCTCCTTTTCTCAAGGGAGAACAATCCCAGTCTCTTAAGTCATTCCTCGTATTCCAAGTTCTCCATACCTTTTATTAACTTCGTTGCTCGTCTCTGCACCCTCTCCAGCAGTTTTATATCCTTCTTTAGGTTGGGAGACCAGTGTTAGACACAGTATTCCAAGTATGGTCTGACCATTGCCCTATAAAGTGGCATTATAACTTTCTCCAATCTACTCGTGATTCCTTTCTTTATCATGCCTAACATTCTATTTGCTTTCTTTGCTGCTGCCGCGCATTGTGCCGACGGTTTTAGGGTCCTATCTATCAGTACACCCAGGTCCTTTTCTTGTTCGCTCTTGCCCAGAGTTGCACCTGACATTCTATACTCGTGTTCCTTGTTCTTTCTGCCTAAATGCATTACTTTGCACTTTTCCACATTAAACTTCATCTGCCATTTCTCCGCCCATTTCTCTAACTGACACAAGTCACTCTGGAGTTCCTCGCTATCCTTCTGCGATCTGATTGCCCGGCATAGCTTTTTGTCGTCTGCAAACTTGATGATCTCACTGGATGTTCCTTCTTCTAGGTCATTGATGAAAATATTAAATAAGATGGGCCCAAGTACCGAGCCCTGGGGCATGAATATGTGGAATGGCCTCCTAGAGGATTTGGTGGAGACAAAGACTGTATCTGAAATCAAGAAAGCTTGGAACAAGCACATAGGATCTATAAGGGGGGAAGAGGAGATAGCAGATGGCATGAATAGGTAGATTGGATAGGCCTTCGTTTTCTCTGTCTATATCCATGTTTAAACCCATTCTCCACCCACATATATGCTCCCCTTGCAGTTGTGTACTAATGGAGTTATATATGTAACTTTCAATTATCAGTGCCAATCACACCCTATATGCTAATATTCTGTAAATATGTATGCTATTGGCACCTATATGTAGGTGTCAGCCTATAGAATTGCTCTTTTAGACTGTAAGCCCTCTGGGAACAGGAAAATGCCTACTGCACCTGAATGTAGCTCACTTTGAATTATTTATGTATTCAATTTTCTATACTGTTCTCCCAGAAGAGTTTAAATGAATTTATTCAGGTACTCAAGCATTTTTCCCCATCTGTCCCAGAGGGTTATCTAATGTACCTGGGGCAATTGGGGGATTAAGTGACTTGCCCAGAGTCACAAGGAACAGCGTGGGTTTGAATCCACAACTACAGGGTGCTGAGGCTGTAGCTTTAACCACTGCGCCACTCTAGAAATCAAAATGCAGTAAAAATGTACCAAGTATAGACAATGAAGTCATTGTGACATCACTGATAAGGTTGGCTCATAGACACTGGTGGAATGAGATATTATGACATCACAATATCTGTTCTGGTTACCAGAGGCAGAAACTTTTCACACTATTTATTTATTCAGTTTTCTATACCATTCTCCCAGTGTCCTAAGGAGCAGCATGGGTTTGAACCCACAACTGCAGGGTGCTGAGGCTGTAGCTTTAACCACTGTGCCACACACTTCCCACTATTGAAAAGGCCTAAGCTAATTCCTCTGGCACAATGAGGGTAACAATTAAAAGACGATCCTGTGCTATAAAGGAAAGTTGGTACATCTAATCACTTAAGTCTTTTTGTGTTGTCAAATGCTTTCACAGGCAACGACAAATTTTGATAAAACCATGTACAAGAATTCCCAACTTAGAGAAGAAATCAGTACTCTACGCTTTGAAAGAGGAATATTTAATACCTTTTATCAGAAATTTGTTAAAGAACTAACTCAACAGAAGTCTTATATGAACAAGGTAATCAACCAGTCGCTGGAAGCCCAGGATGAACGGTATGTTTTAAGAAAATGACACAGTAAATTTGATCATAGGTTAGATTTTGTTTATATTTCTTTTTAAATGTTTTTTAAATTAGTTTTCTATCATACAGCCATCATTCTGATAGCAAAATCCATCATACTAATGGAAACAAGATAATAACTCCTAACGCCCCCCTCACCACCTCAAGTAGAACAGTCCATTCCAGGCTTCAATGTCACAACCTTCCCCATTGTATAAGGATTTGCAAAGAATTTCTATTGATTCCCCATTTTACTAACACTGACTGAATGTCAGATTGTATTCTTTTGGAGTTATGGTATTGCTGTAACCTTATTGTCATTTGCTGCTCAGAGTTCTGCTTTAGAATGCTGCATCCTTTTTGATCGTCTTCTGACAGATCTTATAACCTGAGGACTGCAATGAGAACCATTGCCCTCAGATGAATTTCCACTGCATTGAAACTTTTCTGAATATAAACTACTTATATCAATTTACCCCCCTTTTATGAAGCCACGTTAGGCTTTTTTATTGCCAGCCACGGTGGTATTAGCTCTGACACTCGTAGGAATTCTATGAACGTCGGAGTAGAGAATGACATGGGGACAAATTTTTCCCCGTCCCCGTGGGAACTCATTTTCCCATCCCATCCCGTGAGTTCTTTTCCTGTCCCTGCCCCATTCCTGCAAGCTCCGTCCTCATCTGCACAAGCCTCAAACACTTTAAAATCATAAGTGTGTGAGGTTTGTGTGGTTAAGGCAGAGCTTACAGAAATGGGACAGGGACAGCGACAAAACTCACCGGGATGGGACGGGGACAAATTTGTCCCTGTGTCATTCTCTAAGTTGGAGCTAATACCACCACGGCTGGCGATAAACAAGCCTAATGCGGCTTCGTAAAAGAAGGCCTTATTTTGTGGAGAATATTAATGAAGAATGCATTGTTATTTTACACTGTATGTTATGTATAATCAGGCATGAAGTTATGGAAGATTTTCCTCGTTGCATTGCATTTATTGTCCTTATGCAGAAAATGTGGCATGATGATTAAAGCAAAAAAAAAAAAAGCCAGTTGGATATATTAACAGGAAAAAAGATTGGTGGATATGACAGTATTGTTATAATCGGAGGAATTATGTTAGTATGTTAGTATATTATGGTTGTATGTCAATTGTCAATATATTGTAGTTTATTTTGTATAATATTGTAAGGGGAGGGGAACACCCAGGATGGCCATAGTAGCAGGCTGCAAAGCAGACTGCTCTAGGACAGCATGTTTAAAAGGAGGAGGGAAAGTTAAATATAATATACAGTGGTGCCTCGCATAACGGACGCCTCGCACAGCGAACGCTGCGCATAACGAACTTTTTGTCTTGCTCCCTATAACGAACTTCGTTTCACACAACGAAGTCGCCCGAGGGGCCCGGGGGGGGGGGGGGCGGAACTACTCTCGCCGAAGCTGGGAACAGCAGCACCCTCCTGTCTGAATGCAGTGTTCCATCATCTCCCTCCACCTTACCTTAGATGCCGAGTTTTCCGGCTTTCTTTTTCGGCCAGCCACACACTTTCAAAGAGCAGCACATGCGCGCATGCTCTGTTGTTCAATCTTCTCCTCTGACGCAACCGGAAACCGGAAGTTGCAGGAGAGGAGAACATTGATCAACTTCAGCAGCTGCGCGTGCACAGCTTTTTGAAAGCGTGCGGCTGGGTGAAAAAGAAAGCTGGCAAACTCTGCATATAAGGTGAGGTGGAGGGAGGGAAATGTAGGGCTGCAGAACGAATTATTTTCTTTTACATGTATTCTTATGGGAAAACGCGTTTCACACAACGAACGTTTCACATAACAAACTTGCTCCTGGAACGGATTAAGTTCGTTGTGTGAGGCACCACTGTACTTTACTGAGTATTGCTTCCAATGGGCATCCATCATTGCGATTCGGAGTAACAAAACATGACAATTCCAGAGGTTCCATTGCTAGCATCCTGCAGCAGGAAGAGCAAAGTCGCCTAGAGCAGGGGTAGGCAATTCCGGTCCTCGAGAGCCGGAGCCAGGTCAGGTTTTCAGGATATCCACAATAAATATGCATGAGATAGATTTGCATCTCAAGGAGGCAGTGCATGAAAATCCATCTCATACATATTCATTGTGGATATCCTGAAAACCTGACCTGGCTCCAGCTCTCAAGGACCGGAATTGCCTACACCTGGCCTAGAGGAAAGTGTGAACTTAAATACTTGAGTGTCTGATATGGAACAGTGTAAAGAAACAGTGGATGGGAAGTTTTCTAGCATGAAAGGGAAAGTTAAACTATCTCAGGAAAGTCAGTTGAGGATCCTGCAGGGTTCTGGTGGCCTACAGCAGTGTTTCTCAACATGCGGTACGCATACCCTTAGGGGTACATGGGCCGCTTGTTGGGGGTATGTGGCTTGACCGCTGCCGAGGATATTCCCTGCCCGTCAGTGAAAGCCACTGCCACCAGGGATCCCTGCCTGCCCCCCTCCCCCCTGCTGAAGCCACTGCCGGGGACCCCTCCCTCCCTGCCTGCCTGTCCCCCTCTCCCCAAAGCCGACCCAGTTACTTGATGGAGCTGCATTCGCTCCCTTTGCCCCCCAGCACAGCGACACAACTCACATGTTGCCCGTTAAGTAGCTGACCCGGAAACCTCCTCTCCGACGTCAAGGTTGACATCAGAGGGAAAGCTTATAGGCCAGCCACATGCAGCGTGTGAATTGCTTCTTGTGCCATCCCTGCACAGAGTTCGCTGGGGGAGGAGGGAGCGAGTGCGTCTCCAACAAGTAATTGGGTCGGCTTTGGGGGAGGGTGTGGGCAGGCAGGCAGGCAGGGCGGGAGGGAGGGATCCCCGGCAGCAGCTTCAGCGGGGGTGGGCATGGATCTCTGGCATACAACTTAATTTTGGGACAAAGGCTGGAAGGCAGGGAGGGGGAGGGGGCACAGACTCGACACAGAAAGAAGGAAGGATGGAAGGAAGGGGGCACTAACTTGGGACATAGGTGTTCCATTATAGAGTTACAGCTAGGGTGTGTCTGAAAATTCATGGATAGGACTAGGGTTACCATATTTTGAAAAAGAAAACCCCAGATATATAACCCCGCCCTGTTATGCCCTCAGTCCCACTACCCCCCATCCACCCCCAATAAGTCTCCTCTCTTCTACGACCAGCTCCGGCCGTGTCTGGAGGGCTTGGAGCATGTGTGGATGTGTGTGACATCATCTGCGCATACTCAGAGGCCCTCTAGATCAAGGATCTCAAAGTCCCTCCTTGAGGGCCGCAATCCAGTCGTGTTTTCAGGATTTCCCCAATGAATATGCATTGAAAGCAGTGCATGCACATAGATCTCATGCATATTCATTGGGGAAATCCTGAAAACCCGACTGGATTGCGTCCCTCAAGGAGGGGCTTTGAGACCCCTGCTCTAGATGCAGTCAGAACTGGTCGAAGCTTGCCAGGTTTTGGAAAGTTCGTCCGGGAGCCTAGACAATCCTCTAAATAGCGGACACGTCCAGGTTTTCCCCGATGTCTGGTAACCCTAGATAGGACGCTTGGCCTAGGGGTAGAGCTGCTGCCTGAGGATTGGGATCGATCCCGGTGCTGCTCCTTATGACCCTAGGCAAGTCAATTAATCCTCCATTGTCCCAGGTACAAAATAAGTACCTGTATATATGTAAACTGCTTTGAATGTGTAGCCACAAAAAGGTGGTATGGGTCGTTCCATGTCAAGTGGTCCAGAACTCTCAACTCAACCATCTCAGACACTGATGGAAATTTTTTCAGGAGATATATTTGGACCTCTAATGAAGATAACCAAAGTCTTGGGAAATGATCTCATCTAGCTCCAGAGTTAGAGGCCCCTTTAGTTGGGCCACTTTTATATATCCACAGAAGACATCGAGTGGGGATCTTCCTTGAAACTGGAAAAGTTGACTTGGAATTACCCATATACAAGTCCAATCCCCTTTCCCTTAACTGTATAATGGTTGTTGCGCTATAGATATGTGATTGGGTTCGTTATTTTTAGTAGGCTCCTTTTTAAGCAATGTCAGCCATTTTCTAATCATGTCCACTAACCCCTTGATACTATAAAGGGCGCCCAGATTTTTGCACCTAAAATAATTAGTAAAGATTTGGAATAGCTTGCCTATTCAAATTGGATTGTCGACATCTTATTATCTTTCCGTAAACTCTTGAAAACATATTTATTTGATAGACGGGTCTCTCAGACCTCTTGACGAATAGTTAGCTGAGGTAGGAGAGCATCTTTATTATTTATCTCTTTGTTGTAATCCACGCTGAGTCCTTTGGCGATAATACAGAATATAAGACAATTTTAGTACAGCACAGCGTAGTTATTGGGCTGCAACAATTTAATTATTGGAGTTAGCAAGTACTTAATTGACAGTAATTTATGATTTGGGTGTCAATCTGACTGTGCGCTATTCTGTAACAATGGGCGCTTAACTTGCATTGCGCAGAGCTGAAAAGGGGGTGTGACCATGGGCGGAGCATGGGCAGGTCTGGGGTGTTCACATAAGATGCGGGCATTGTTACAGAATAGCTGGGATCCACATTCGACTTGCAAGCCAGGATTTACACCAGGTTTCAGCCGGCGTAAGTTCTTGCACCAAAAGTTGAGCTTGGAATTCTGTGTCAAATGTGATTCTGCAAGGGATCGTCAAAAAGTTTCCGTACTTTTATTTTATTTTTTAAAGATTATTTATTAAATGTCTCAAAAGCAAATTACATCACTACACATCTCCCTCGTTATTCGCGGGGGATAGGGGCAGAGCCGAACCGCGAATGGCGAAAAACCGTGAATATCCGGCTCTGACCCACCCCCGCTTCTCTCCCACCTTCCCCCCGGCATCCTGGCCTTACCTGGTGGTCTAGCGGGCTTTCGGGGCAGGAGCGATCTTCCTATGCTCCTGCCCCGTGCAGATCGCCAAAAAGAAATGGCTGCCATGAGTTCCCATAGTCTCTTGAGCTCACGGCAGCCATTTCCTATTGGCGATCTACACGGGGCAGGAGCAAGATCGCTCCTGCCCCGAAAGCCCACTAGACCACCAGGTAAGGTCGGGATGCCGGGGGGAAAGCAAAAATATAGGGGGGGTTCCCCCTCCCCCAATAAAAATTGCGATTATATGAAATCACAAGTGCGGAAACCACGAATGGGGAGGGGGAAGTGTACCAGCAAGGTGAGACGGCTTGCCTGACTGACTAGTCACATGACATTCTACGACATGCCCTCCTACCACTTCTCCTGCCCCCAACCATTTCCTGTGAAAATATGAAAGTGCGGAAACTTTTTGAAGAACCCTCGAGGGGATTGGGACTGGTAATACCACCTTTTTGTATTTACACAACCACATTCAAAGCGGTTTACATATATACAGGTACCTGGGGCAATGGAGGGTTAGGTGACTTGCCCAGGGTCACAAGGAGCAGCCCTGGGATTCAATTCCACACCCAAAGTCCAGAGGCAACACCTCTACTACTAGGCCATTCCTTGCCAGCCCTAACTCTGCCCAGAGCATCCTTTATAGAATAATTTTGAGTGCCGATTTTATATCATCACCTAATTTTTGGCGCCATATAATTCCCCCCCAAAGGTGAAGGCATGTGCTAATGTGTTAGTACATGTTCGTAATCTACCCCATATATCCTCTAGATGTGAAAGTGTTTTCCTTGTTGCTCATATGTTGAACTGTTTTTGGGTGGTGATGACAAAGTAAACGCTCAGAGTACTGATGATGCCTGTCCGTGCCTAGGGCAGAGGTACAGGCAAGGATTTTTGCCATGAAAGAAAGGCGGGCAAAGGACCTTATGCACTACAATGTGGAGATTAGGGAGCTGATGCGCATCTTTCAGCACGAGAACAAGCAGAAACTCTTCATGCAAGCTAAGTCCTTTGACCGATCGGATATTGAGAGAGAGGAGGAGAAGAAAAAGCAAGTCGGTAAAAAAAAATGCAAAGATGGCTTCCACAGAAAATGCAAATATGTTTCTTGTTATTCATTAGTCGGGCAAACCAAGCGTCAGTATACGTATATGTATGTGTGCATGCCCCTTCCCTTTCCCTCCCCTGTACCTTTTTTTTTTTTTTTTAACTTCGGTGTGAGCAGCCACCAACTTGTTGCCTGCGTCGGCTTCAGCGCTCTGTCTGACATCACTTCCGGGACCCGCACCTAGGAAATGACATCAGAGAGAGCGCCGAAGCGGGCAGCACATTGGTGGCTGCTCACCCTCGTTACACCACTGTCCTGGAGCTGTTGCTACAGCATCTGCTCCTCCTCCACCTTGAGGAGCTCTTCCTCTGCCGCCACCTCATGTGGCTGCTGCGGCGACTGCTCAGGTTGGTCTGTGAAAGGGTTTGTGCATGGTTAATGTGTTGCATTGCGAAACAGCTGGGCTGAGGAAGCAGTGATTGGAGCAAGGTGGAGGTTGTTAAAGGTTGAGGTGAGGGCGTGATTGTTAGATACGGGACATGTCTTTGTGGGGGCCTGGTGGGGGCTGTTATGCATTAGAGTAGTGTGGGTAGTTGCATTTGAAGGCTGGAGTGCTGGGTGGGGGCAGGTGGAAGGCCACATGTAGACATAGGTGGGGATTCCCAGCATTGAAGGGTGACAGGGAGGGAGAGAAGGGTGTGTTTGTTTTGGGAGAGTGTATGCTGTGGGCATTGAATGGGCTCCAGGTGTGTGACTGATAGGTATGTCTCCTAGAGCGGTAGCCAGTGGAGTGTGGTATGGGTGTGTGTTTGGAGGTGTGTGTGGGGGGGTATCTCTTGAAGGAGCCTGGGATGCTGTAAGGGCCTTCTGTGCTTTATTTCTAGAGAATGATATGGGAACAAATTTTTCCCCATCTTCACAGGAACTCAATTTCCCTGTCCTGTGAGTTTTGTCGCTGTCCCTGTCCCATTCCTGTAAGCTCTGCGATAACTGCACAAGCCTCGAACACTTATGATTTTAAAGGGTTTGAGGCTTGTGCAGATGAGGACGGAGCTTAGGCATTGGTGGAATGAGGCATTATGACATCACAATCTGAGCTCTAGAATGTTGCTACTTAGGATTTTAAAGGGTTTGAGGCTTGTGCCGATGAGGGCGGAGCTTAGCCATCGGTAGAATGAGGCATTATGACATCACAATCTGAGTTCTAGAATGTTGCTACTTATGATTTTAAAGAGTTTGAGGCTTGTGCAGATGAGGACAGAGCTTAGGCATTGGTGGAATGAGGCATTATGACATCGCAATCTGAGCTCTAGAATGTTGCTACTTATGATTTTAAAGGGTTTGAGGCTTGTGCAGATGAGGACGGAGCTTAGGCATTGGTGGAATGAGGCATTATGACATCACAATCTGAGCTCTAGAATGTTGCTACTTATGATTTTAAAGAGTTTGAGGCTTGTGCAGATGAGGACAGAGCTTAGGCATTGGTGGAATGAGGCATTATGACATCACAATCTGAGCTCTAGAATGTTGCTACTTATGATTTTAAAGGGTTTGAGGCTTGTGCAGATGAGGACGGAGCTTAGGCATTGGTGGAATGAGGTATTATGACATCACAATCTGAGCTCTAGAATGTTGCTAGTTATGATTTTAAAGGGTTTGAGGCTTGAGCAGATGAGAACAGAGGTTGTGGGAATGGGGCAGGGACAGGAAAATAACTCTCCGTGATGGAAAAATGAGTTCCCGTGAGCACGGGGGAAAAATTTGCCCCCATGTCATTCTCTCTCTCTGTCCTTGCTCTCCTTCTAATTAGTCATGTGTAAGGTGTTGGGGTTAGGACAGAGGTGCAGCTATGCAAGGGGGGGGAATCAGGACATACAGTTGATTTTGGGAGGAGACAAATGCTTTACATTTTTGTACAAGTTTCTCTATTTGAGTGTGTGGCCCCCCCTTCTCCCCTCCCCTGAGCACTACTACCATGTCATCTCATTGGTTGGGGTTCAGGGGGTTGCATGCACACCGGGGACAAGATGGTTGTTGGGGTCCTGGAGTGTTTCAGCCGTTTTATGACTTGAGGTAGTCTCTCCACATATGTCTGTAGCGACACTTCAGGGACTCAAGGTCTCAGTGGATCCATATGGATATAAAACTGTTGAAGCCTTATTGAAATAAAACTGTTGAATCCAACAGTTTTATATCAATAAAGATCAACTGGATTTTAACTCTTCTCCACTCTTTGCATTTCGGTCTCTGTGTGGAGATTTAGCACTGTTGGATTTCGGTGTGGCTTAATACTGCCGATAGGCAGGTGGCTGGGTGTAGTGTAGTGAGCTAGCCCATAAGTTTGTGTCTGGAGAAGAGGGGACGGGGGGGGGGGGGGTGTGTGTAGATAAACAAAAAGGGTGTTGCATGTGTGGGGTCCCCCGTGTTTGCAGGTCAAAGTTGGAGTGAGCCTTGAGCTGCTTTTCCCGTAGTGAAGACATGAGCAGTTCAGTGTATTGCATTTACACCCTGCCTGTGTGCAGTGGTTACCCAGGCGTGTTGGAGTGTTCCTGGGTGATTAGACCAGTACAGGGTGTTGCGTATGTGTCTGTCTCCATACCCTCATAAAGACATTGAAGGGGGGGGGGGAGCAGGTAGCGGTGCCTTCTCACATGCCTCCTGTATGCAGTGGCGTAGTAATGGGGGGTTGTCCACCCTGTGTGCGGTCTTCTAAGGGCGTGGCACCTCTCTTGCTCTCCGCTCCTCTCCTTGCCGTGTGCACGCAACCTGTGCCTTTTACCGTGCCTTTTTTTTTTTTTTTTCAATTTCCCCAGTGAGAGGTTGCGCTCTGCGTTGGCATCGGCGCTGTCTCTGATGTCGCTTCCGGGACCCGTGCCCAGGAAGTGACATCAAAGGGCAAGCCGACGCCAACGCAGGCGTGCTGCTCGCACCGGAAACGTTAAAAAGGTACGGGGAAAGGGGCGCAGAGGAGGACAAGGGACTAATTGGCCACCCTTCTTTGGGACCTCCCTACTCTCTTTTCCACTCTCTCTCCCACTCCCCTCTCTATGCACCCTCTCTCTATCTCTCCATTTCCTCTCTCTCTTCCCCCCCTTCTCCCCTCTCCTCCATTTTTCTCTCTCTCTTAGTATCTCCTCCTCCCACACAGGCGTTTTTCCATGTGCATTGCTCGTATATACACATACAGGATGCCGCAGGAACGTTCTGACATCATTCTCCATAGTCGATTATAGGATGGACATTTTACATGGAGTATTTCCAAAGATGTGGAGATGTTTTATGACAAACAGTAACTCAAGACTTTGTTCGTACTTTTGCTGGACGTTTCTATCGGCCATTTTCGACACTTGGGATATAGTTTGGACTTTTTTTTTTTTTTTTTAATCTCCAGTGACTTCTATGTGTCTTCAATAGGACATCCAAAGTCGGAGTTAGACGTGCTGTCATAAATGCCCCTCCATATCTCATGACTTAGCCAGCTAGCCATGAATATTTAGATGCCTGCCAGCTAAGTCTAGTGCCTAAGATAAGCTGCTTAAATAGCTGGTCTGTCTTTGGCTGCTAAAAATTTAGCCAGTTAGGGCTGGATTCTACAAAGGGCGCTGGAATCGGTGGCTGCCTGAAAATGGCCACCAATTGCGTGTCAATCACACACCGGCGCTGTTTGTAGAAACCCAGCTTTGTGAATGTAGGCGCCAAAAATGTAGGACAGAGTTTTCAAGGCCTACATTTCTGGCGCCTACCTGTCACGTGAATCGCAGCTACAGAGGCACTTTACGATGCCCAATGCCACTTCCAACGTTAACCACGCAGACAGTGGCATTAGACGCCGTAAAGTGTCTCCGAAGTTGCAATGCAAGCGGCTACATTTTAAAAAAAAACTGTTTTAAAAGGTGTTTTGCCTACCTGCGCCTAACCTAAGGCGCAATTTATAGAATATGAGGTTCATAATCGAAACGGAAATACGTCTAAAAAGTCGCCTAAATCTGTACTGGATGACCTAAAAGACAGGTCGTCCAAGTGCTGATAATCAAAATGGGTTTTAACGTATCTAAAAGCAGCTTAGGCCTTTTGACTGCCGCTGTGCGCCCAGAGTGAAAAGGGGGTGTTTTCAAGGAGTGGTTAGGGTGGGAGGTAGGCGGACCAACCTAGACTTAGTCGTCCTACAGCGATAATTGAAAATTTAACGAGACTGCCTAGAGCCCTAGACGGAACTTATATGTTGTGACTTAGGTGATCTAAAAATAGGTATAAGTGCCCAGAAGGTATCCAAAGTGACCAGATACCACTGCAGGGACAAAGTACAGACTCCCACATACTCCACCAGTTAACACTGACACCCCCCCAGCCATAAAAATCAGAATAAAACCATACATACCTGCCTCCAGAACATCAGCACCTGGCAAAGGAAAGCCTAGTAGAGCTGCACAGAAGTGGCTTAAGTAGTCTGGGGGGGTGGGCTAGTGAATCATAGAGAGGAGGACCCAGGCTCATAAGCCACTCTAACCACTGCATTCATGGTGAAAAATGTGAGCCCACCAAACCCTACTCTACTGCCATAAAGGTGGCACCCGCAGCCATAAGGGCTATTGGGTAGGTAGACAAGGTATAGTAAATTTTGGGGGGAGGGGGGTGCTCACCATGACCTATAAGGGAGTTGTGGTGAGATGTTTATGTGGCACCCTTTTTATGAAGTTCAGAGCAGTGCCCTGTAAGGTGCCCCACTACTCTGTTGCCATGTCTTGGTGGCCAGTCAATCACTTTGCTGGTCAAAGGTCTTTTTCTAGGCATTTGGAACTTGAACGATTTTTTTGGTCGAGATTGTAGTATAAAGATAGACGACTTAGCAGACTGGAAAATCAAACAGTTGGATATAGAAGTAGACAATTCTCCCCTTTAAAAAATTTTTTTGGACGTATTTTCAAGAATGGACTTTAGACGCTGCCAACTGTAGACGACTAGCGCCCTAAGCACAAAATGGACTTTAGACTTTTTTTTTAAAAAATTATGCCGCTCCACGAGCATTAGTGCTGAATATTGCATAACCGGCTAACTTTTAGGAGTCAAAATTTCCCCGGATATTCTATGCAGGTCCGTGATCTGAATATTAGCCCCATAAGTCTTTGGGATAGATACATTCTCCGCCATAACCCCACCTCAAGAAATATTTTCCTGGCATTTCATTTATAAACATAAGTTGGTTTGCTCAGCAATGTAAAGCAGCCATGCCAGAGAAGCTTCCTGACCCCCTATTTGTCCTATTTGTCTGATTAGATTGTAAGCTCTACTGAGAAGGGACCATCTCTTGAATGTTTTAATGTGCAGAGTCTAGCAATGCTATAGAAATAAGTAGTAATAGTAGTACCGTGTTTCCCCGAAAATAAGACAGTGGCTTATATTAATTTTGGGTCCAAAAAACGCATTAGGTCTTTTTTTGGGGGATGTCTTATTTTTTTTCATGTACAACAATCATCTCTCCTGCACCCCAATTCTTCCTCTTTCCTTTCTCCCCCCCCCATGTGCAGCATCTTTCTATCCCTCCCATCCTCCTGTGCAGCAGAACCTCACTGCCCCTCCCACCATGAGACTGACAAATCTCCGCTCCAAGGCTTCCAAAAACAATAGCGCTCTGAACGGACTGTTTCGTGGCCTTCACCGCCAGGGCCTTCCCTCTGCTGTATCACTGATGATGCTGATCTTAACTAGGGCTTATTTTTGGGGTAGGACTTATATTTGGATCATCTTTAAAAATTATGCTAGGGCTTATTTTCAGGATAGGTCTTATTTTCGGGGAAACAGGGTATATGCATATGTGTGTACATGTTGACTTACGCACAGCAGTGTCTTTGAAAATCGCCTTCTCTGTTACAGAGAGCAGCTGTTAAATCAAATACATCTCAATGTTCTTGGTTTCAGCCAGTGCCAGGATAAAGGCAAAGAAGCCTAAAGAAGAAACCTTTGAGAGTTACCAAGCAGCTTATGAGCGCTTAGTCAGACTGAGCGGCCACGAAGACGTTGAATCCCTCATTAATCAGTTCAATGCAAACGAAGAGACGAACTTTGCCAGTTTCAATTATGTGAATGAAGTCAATAATGAAATCGAGAGACTCCAGTCGGAAATTAAAAAAATCGAGGTAGGCCGGGGCGGGCGATAGTCACATACGTAGCAAAACACGAGAATGAAGACAATCTGACCTCCTCTCACCCTTCAAGTCCTCACTGTGGATAGTGAAAATTATGGACAGGGCTGGTGTTCAACCTGCAGGGCAGAAATTGGGGGAGAGAGGGGCTACAAGCCCACAAACAGGCTGCATCTTTTTCAACTTCAGCTAGGCTTGATGGTCCCTTGTGGTATGGGGGTCCCGGATCAATTGCCCTGCTTGCATCCTTGTAATGCTGGCCCTGGTTATGAAAAGGTTGCTGAAAATGTCAAAGCCAACGTGTTGCCAAATGGCTGCCAAGCACAATCAGGGCTTCTCATTTTAGGTTTTTAAGGATTATCCCAGGACAAGCAGGCAGGTATTCTCACTAGTGGGTGATGTCATCCGACAGAGCCCCGATACGGACATCTTGAAAGCATGTCTTGCTTGAAAAAACTTAGAAGTTTCGAGATGCCCGCACCGCGCATGCGCCAGTGCCTTCCCGCCCGATGTACCGGGCGTGTCTCCACAGTTCTTTTCTTTCCGCGGAGCTGAGAAGTTTGTCTTCATTCTGCGCTGACTGAATTTCAGTTTTTTGCCTTCTTTAACCCGCGTTTTTGTTTATTTCTTTACATTTATTTCACTTTTATTTTATTCAAAAAAAAAAAAAAAAAAAGTTCAAAATTATTTCTTCCGGCGGTTCGGCCGGGCCGGCCTCGTGGCTGCGGCCTACCGCCTTCGACCTTGCAGCGTCGATTTTCCGGCCTATTTCCCGACCAATCACCGGCTTTAAAAAGTGCAGCAAGTGCCAGCGTGCGATTTCGCTGACGGACCCGCATCGACGCTGCCTTCAGTGTCTTGGTCCAGAACACGTTCCGAAATCGTGCCGGCCTTGTTCCACGCTCACTGCGCGCTCGTTTAAGCGGCGCTGCTTGCTCTGGGAGTCGATGTTCAAGATGGAGACTACCAAGGACGTCTCTGCTACTGCGGCTGTTGAGGTTTCGCCGGTGCATTTGAAACCTACATCTGCGACTCCTGCATCGAGCATCGTGAAGCCCGCATCGTTTGCCCCGGCTTCAGCTTCGAGTTCAGCATCGGCGCCTGCCTCCGTCTCCTCTGTTCAGGTACCGCCTTCGACTGTCCCTCCCGTGGTCATCAAAGTGCCTAAAGCTAGCAAGCAGAAGCACTTGGCCACGAAGGAACGTGAAGACCGTGCAGGAGGACCCCCTTTCGGTGCGGATCCCTCCATATCGGCTTCGCTTCGGTCCCTGCTAGAAGCTCAGTTTGTCGAGCTTATGCAAACTATGGGACCCCGGCTTATCGCCAACATTCAGGGTGAGATTCCGACCCCGGTTTCAGGGGGCGGTCCGCCCCCTCCCCCTCCTCCTCGTCGTTCGATCTCTCTGCTCGACGAGGGGGATCGGCGGAGGGCGGCGGAATCCTCCAGGAGGGCTTCCCTTCCTGAGATGCCGCCTTTGGAGCCCATCACACCTCCACGACAACAGGGTGCTAGGGCGGCTCCTGATAATCGTAGTCCTGGGCATACTGCATCGCAGGAGGAGTTCTTCCGCACTCCATACCAGACACGGGTGGCGCTGTTTGAATCCGAATCTCTGCCACCTCTGCGATCCACTGCATCGAGCCCTATCCATTCCTTTGAGGCTTCGAAGGATCAATCGATGCATAGAAGATCTCGTTCTCCGTCCCGTCACCGGGAGGGGCATCGATCTCGGCACTCTTCTCGGCACTCCTCACGTCATTCGGAGGTGTCTCCGCAGAAAAAGATGCAGCGTTTGGGGTACTCCTCGTCGGATGTGTCCCAGCCGGAGGGACCAGAGTACGAGGAACCATCTACCTCCTATTCTCCATGCCGATCTCAGATCTCCCTGGACCCGGAGGCTTCCACTTCTTCTAGTCCGTCTCGTCGGCCGGCCTTGGCAGACCAACTGTCTTTCTCATCCTTTCTCCGACAGATGGCGGATGACTTGGATGTGACTTTGGACACTGGGTCCAAATATTCTAAAGAGTATTTGGACACCATGCATTTGCCTCACCCTCCGGCGGAGACACTTCGGCTTCCTTTGCATAAGCTGCTGGACCAGACTTTCATGCGCTGTTTTGAAACACCGTATTCCATGCCTGCAGTTCCCAGTAAACTGGATGCTCGATACCGCATCGTTCACCACAAAGGGTTTGAGGGAGCTGAACTTTCTCATCAGTCCCTTCTAGTCGAGTCCTCTCTCAAGCGTTCTCATCCCTCCCAAGTCTACGCTTCCGTGCCTCCTGGCAGGGAGGGGAGAACGATGGATAAGTTTGGTAGACGTATCTATCAAAACTCGATGATGGCGACTCGAGTGCTCAATTACAACTTTTTCTTCTCTTCATACTTGGATTTCTTCTTGCCGGTGCTCCGCAAGTTCATTCCTTTCATCGATGCACAGGCTCGTTTCCAGTTTGAAGAGGTGGTGGCGACCCTGTCCCAGTTACGTCTTCAACTGATGCAATCCTCCTACGATGCCTTCGAGCTCTCGGCTCGTGCTGCGGCATGTTCGGTCGCCATGCGTCGCCTGGCGTGGCTTCGAACCATCGATATGGATCTGAACCTCCAAGACAGACTTGCAAATGTACCTTGTGCAGGAGCGGATCTATTTGATGAGTCTATAGAAACTGTTACTAAAAAGCTGTCGGACCATGAAAAGTCTTTTCAGTCTATTCTGCGTCCTAAACCGAAGCCTCAGCAGTCTCGTCCTTCTAGACCGCCTCAAATTTACCAGCGGCGTTATCAACCGAGGCAGACTCCTCCTGCGAGACAGCCTGCGAAGAGACAGCCTCCTCAGAAGACTCAGCAGAAGCCTCAGATGCCGGCTGCGCCCAAGGCTACTCAGCCTTTTTGACTCTCTTCCAGGGAGCATAACCGATGTTCTGCCTTCCCCTGTTTTTCCCATAGGGGGTCGTCTCCATCATTTTTGTCATCGATGGGAGTCAATCACCACAGACCTTTGGGTCCTTACCATCGTAAGAGAGGGATACTCTCTTCGTTTCCAACGGGTTCCCCCGGACCACCCTCCAAGAGAGTATCCTTCCAACTTAACGCAGACCACTCTTCTTCTCCAGGAGGCTCAGGCTTTGCTTCGGCTTCGGGCCGTCGAGCCGGTCCCGTTAGATCAGCAAAACCAAGGGTTTTACTCCCGGTATTTCCTGGTTCCGAAGAAGACGGGCGATCTGCGGCCCATTTTGGACCTTCGAGTCCTCAACAAGTTTTTGGTCAAGGAGCGGTTCCGTATGCTGACCCTTGCCTCTCTCTATCCCCTCCTCGAGCAGAACGATTGGTTATGCTCTCTGGACCTCAAGGAGGCCTACACTCACATCCCGATTCATCCGGCCTCCCGCAAGTTCCTCAGATTTCGGGTGGGACATCTACATCTACAGTATCGAGTGCTTCCATTCGGCCTTTCCTCTTCGCCCAGAGTCTTCACGAAGTGTCTGGTGGTGGTGGCCGCTGCACTCCGGAACATGGGTCTCCAGGTGTTTCCATACCTCGACGACTGGCTCATCAAGGCCCCGTCGGCTCCAGAGGTCATTTCGGCGACCTTGACTACGATTTGTTTTCTGCAGAACTTGGGCTTCGAGATCAACTTTCCCAAGTCACATCTTCAGCCCACCCAGACTCTCCCCTTTATCGGGGCGGTCCTGGATACCATCCAACTTCGAGCGTTCCTTCCTCCTCAGCGCATGGATGCTCTTCTTCTACTCTGCAAGTCGGTGTCTTCTCGCCCGTCCATCTCAGCGAGACACATGATGGTCCTCTTGGGTCACATGGCATCCACAGTTCATGTGACGCCTTTTGCCAGACTACATCTCAGAATTCCTCAATGGACCTTGGCATCTCAGTGGACTCAGGTGTCCGACCCGTTGTCCCGCCACATTGTAGTCACTCCTGCTCTACGGCAGTCTCTTCTCTGGTGGATGACCTCTTCGAATTTATCCAGAGGTTTACTGTTTCACTCTCCTCCCCACCAGAAAGTTCTCACCACCGATTCATCGAACTATGCATGGGGAGCTCATCTGGATGGTCTCCGCACTCAGGGGTTCTGGACCAGTGCGGAACGACTCCATCAAATCAATCTTCTGGAGCTCAGAGCCATCTTCAATGCTCTTCAAGCTTTTCAACATCTGCTTCACGACATGGTGGTCCTAATTCGCACCGACAATCAGGTCGCCATGTATTATGTCAACAAACAAGGGGGCACGGGCTCGGCCCCTCTTTGCCAGGAAGCCCTTCGAGTCTGGGATTGGGCGGTCCGCCACAACACCTTCCTCAGGGCTGTCTACATTCAGGGGAAAGACAATGTCCTGGCAGACAAATTGAGTCGTCTTCTCCAGCCTCACGAATGGACTCTCCATTCCAAGCCCCTTCATCAGATATTTGCACAGTGGGGGACGCCTCAGATAGACCTCTTTGCAGCCCCCCACAACTTCAAACTGCCTCAGTTTTGCTCCAGGATATACACTCCCCATCGCCTCGAGGCAGACGCTTTTCTACTGGATTGGGGGAATCGCTTCCTATATGCGTTCCCTCCTTTTCCTCTCATTCAAAAGACTCTAGTCAAGTTGAGATCAGACCATGCCACCATGATTCTAATTGCTCCTCGGTGGCCCAGACAACCTTGGTTCTCCCTTCTACTTCAACTCAGCAGCAGGGAACCAGTACTTCTTCCAGTGTTTCCTTCACTACTCACTCAACATCAAGGTTCACTACTTCATCCCAATCTGCAGTCCCTCCACCTGACAGCTTGGTTCCTTTCAACATAACTCCTCACCAGTTTTCTCCAGCAGTGAGGGAGGTCTTGGAGGCTTCCAGGAAGCCTGCTACTCGACAATGCTACTCCCAAAAATGGACTAGATTCTCCTCCTGGTGTATTTCCAATGCCACGGAACCTCAGCGAGCTTTCCTTTCTTCTGTATTGGACTATCTTCTACACCTGTCTCAGTCTGGTCTCAAATCTACCTCCATACGAGTCCACTTGAGTGCTATTGCGGCTTTCCATCAGCCTCTACAGGGGAAACCTTTGTCTGCTCATCCTGTGGTTTCCAGATTTATGAAAGGTCTTTTCCATGTCAACCCTCCTATCAAACCTCCTCCTGTGGTTTGGGATCTCAATGTTGTCCTGTCTCATCTTATGAAGCCTCCGTTTGAACCTCTCAACAAGGCTCCACTTAAGTATCTCACCTGGAAGGTGGTTTTCCTGGTGGCCCTCACGTCAGCTCGCCGGGTCAGCGAGCTTCAGGCCCTAGTGGCGGATCCACCGTTCACTGTATTCCATCATGATAAGGTGGTCCTTCGTACTCATCCAAAATTCTTGCCTAAAGTGGTCTCTGAATTTCACATCAACCAATCCATCGTGCTTCCAGTGTTCTTTCCAAAGCCTCATTCTCATCCTGGGGAATCTGCTTTGCACACTCTGGACTGTAAACGTGCTCTAGCTTTCTACTTGGATCGCACAAAGCCACACAGAACTGCTCCTCAACTTTTCGTCTCCTTTGATCCAAGCAAGTTGGGACGACCTGTATCGAAGCGCACCATCTCTAACTGGATGGCGGCTTGTATCTCTTCCTGCTATGCCCAGGCTGGATTATCCCTTCCCTGTAAGGTCACAGCCCATAAGGTCAGAGCAATGGCAGCCTCTGTAGCCTTCCTCAGATCGACACCAATTGAGGAGATTTGTAAGGCTGCCACTTGGTCCTCGGTTCATACATTTACCTCTCATTATTGTCTGGATACTTTTTCCAGACGGGATGGACAGTTTGGCCAAACAGTGTTACAAAATTTGTTCTCTTAAAATTGCCAACTCTCCCACCATCCCATTGGGGTTAGCTTGGAGGTCACCCACTAGTGAGAATACCTGCCTGCTTGTCCTGGGATAAAGCAATGTTACTTACCGTAACAGTTGTTATCCAGGGACAGCAGGCAGCTATTCTCACGTCCCACCCACCTCCCCTGGGTTGGCTTCTCAGGCTAGCTACCTGAACTGAGGAGACACGCCCGGTACATCGGGCGGGAAGGCACTGGCGCATGCGCGGTGCGGGCATCTTGAAACTTCTAAGTTTCTTCAAGCAAGACATGCTTTCAAGATGTCCGTATCGGGGCTCTGTCGGATGACATCACCCACTAGTGAGAATAGCTGCCTGCTGTCCCTGGATAACAACTGTTACGGTAAGTAACATTGCTATTTGGGATTTAGCTTCCATTTTTTGTCTTTGATAGCTCAAGGTGAATTCCATTGAGGTACAATAAGTATATGAGTTCTTTGGACATCCCTTCCACTTCAGACTGGGACCTTGTTGCCCACGTGTCAGTTACTTCCTAGTCCTGCCCGAAACGTACCCAGAAGTTCCTTTGCTACATGGACATTCTGCACATTTGGTCAGCTGTAACCTGGCATTGCAAAAATCAGCATTTGGATGTCCATGCATGATGGAAACCCAAAATGTGAATAGCACTTCTAAAATAGCAACGGTAGCAGATGGGAATTCCAAAGGAAAGGAGCCAAGTACACAAACATAGAGCTGCGTTTAACATCCAAATGGGCCTTAGAGGGAGGAAGGACAAAGAGCAGCGAGGCCTGTGAATAGCAGAGGCTTCAAATAGAGAATGACCCGGGGACAAATTTTTCCCTGTCCCCGCAGGAACTCAATTTCCCTGTCCCATCCCCATGAGTTTTGTCGCTGTTCCTGTCCCTGCCCCATTCCTGTAAGCTCTGCCTTAACGGCACAAGCCTCGAACACTGATGATTTTAAAGGGTTTGAAGCTTGTGCAGATGAGGATGGAGCTTAGGCATTGGTGGAATGAGGCATTATGACATCACAATCTGAGTTCTAGAATGTTGCTACTTATGATTTTAAAATGTTTGAGGCTTGTGCAGATGAGGCCAAAGCTTAGGCATTGGTGGAATGAGGCATTATGACATCACAATCTGAGCTCTAGAATGTTGCTACTTAGGATTTTAAAGGGTTTGAGGCTTGTGCAGATGAGGGCAGAGCTTGCAGGAATGGAGTAGGGACAGAAAAAGAACTCACTGGGATGGGACGGGAAAATGAGTTCCTGTGGCGACAGGGAAAAATTTATCCTCATGTCATTCTCTAGCTTCAAGCAGGGGAGTAAGGTACTATTTGAGATGATAAACTAGATGAGTAGTCAGTCCACATGAAGTGCCCAGTGTGCAAGTCTAAGTATTTACTCCCAAAAAAGTTAATCTTCCTGAGACCACAAAGATACTCAGAAGAGTTTCTGTGTTATAAAGATTTTCTGTAATACACAGTATTAGAATTAATTTAGACAATATTATGCCTTAACTTCATTTTTCTTTCTGTTTGATTACTTTTCCAGGATGAAATTGCTAATCTGAAATCCCAGCAGTATGTCAGTAGTGATGAAAGACATAAAAATCTAAAGCACCAGGAGGTGAGAAAATTCTTATGAAAGAGTCTTGGAAGAATAATGTTGAGAAGCCATTTACAGGGTAAAGGGACAGCTTGAAACATGTCTAGCCTTTACAACGTAAAGGTTCCCAACGGGGGCACTACTGCCCATTGGTGGGCGCTGAGAAGTCTAAGGGGAGTATTTTGTGTCCAAGTCATATTGAGGGGGTGTTGAGGATCAGCCGCCGCCTCCACCCCCCCCCCTTTGAGCAATTGGCAAATCCAATAGCCACTGATGGCAGCACTGTCATCTTTGTTTTGATTCTTCAACTTTTGGCGCTTCAACTTTTTGCCACCACGGCAACATTCTCACCAAGTCCCGCGCGACTGCCCCAAAGCTTCTCCTCTGACGCAAGCTGCCCAGGCGGAAACAGGAAGTGCCTCAGAAGAGAAGCTTTAGGGCAGTTGCGCGGGACTTGGTGAGAACATTGCCGCATCCGGACATCTCAGAACGATAACAAATATGTTTAAAAATCATCTTTATTGAACTCAGCAGAAAGAACAAGTTGCCAGCAACACCAGCGACACAACCAACAGCAATACACTAAAGATCAGCATGAGCTCAAACATTTTGGTATACAGAAATCTACCCACACGGCCCATCCTACTGAAGGGACACGTATCAAGTCCTTAGGCCATGTTTTCCAGCTGTAAGAAAGCCAGACCCTGTTTGTCTTTCCCTTTTTGAAAATACTACAAGGACATTTATGTTTGAACAGAGATGTTGTGAAGTGAATTCAATTGTTTTGTTAAGCCGTATTTACAGACAGATTTAGATTAGAAGCTCTGCTGGTTAAGGCTTTTTCTGACCTTTTGGACTCCAGCCAGAGATAGAGGAAAATGCTGATGTCTTTAAAGTTTCATGTGACCTGTGTCCATATATGGTTTGTGTTTACGTCACATGCTGACACATGCTAACAACACTGATTCATGTAAAAGATATAAAAGGAATGTGAAGCTGATATTAAAGCGGACATGTTTTGGAAGATGATTTCTGGTCTTTAAGATATGTCCCCAGATGCATCTGACTTTCAAATGACAGAGACAGAGAAAGAATGGGGCAGGAATTGGGACCTAATCCTTTTCAATTGGGGGCACGTCTGCGATGGGCAGATGATATCACCAATATTTTGTGAGTATTTCTGAATTTTTTTCTGTTCTTTAATACTCACTAGGTAGTGGTGACCTGTACCCACCCCTTATTTTAAGTTCAAGCTTTGGGTTCTATTATGGAGTTTTTTTGGGGAAAATTCTCGGGGTACTTTCAGTAAGCGCCCCTCGTGAATATAAGCAGCTGCCATTCTTTCGGGAAGAATGAAATTATTTATAGAACCCCCCTGCCCACTCTTTCATTTGTGAGGTTAAAACTTTTATAGAGTATAAGATTTTATTGTCTCTTATTACTGTACCTCGCTTATAAGGTAAGATAAACAAATATTTTTGCATTGTTATATTGTTTTTGTAATGAGTCATAAAGGTACTTAGGATTCTCCTAGACAAATGAGACTTGTACGGCTGTGTGTGTATGACATTCTTCCTTCAGCTCACATTACCAATCTTTAATACTGAGGTAGGACGTGCTGTTATGTGGAATGAATTGAAAGCGCTGTTTGAATCAGTCTAAGATCTTTCCCTTGTAGTTTGTACACAAGCACTATTTCTTGTCTTCCTTTTGATCCTGACTAATTTTGTGCGTTTCTTCTACGGCTGCTTCCTTTGTGTTCTGTGCTGGATCATAAAAAAAAAGAAAAAGAAAAAATTCCGTTTTAGAGGCTTTCTTTCTTGTGCAGAGCAAAGCTAATCTGTTCTTTGCTTTCATTATCAGGGTCCGTGTATGAATGCTTTTGCCCCTTCCCCCAGACTTCTCAGTTTGGGCTTACATTGACCCCCTATAGTGCTTCTTTGAAGTTACTCATTCTTGTTTTTATCAAGCAGTACGGTGAGAATTATGATTCCACTGCTTGTTACTGTTGTCAAAGCTGATGGCATTCCCCGTTTCGTCCTAGATTTTAGGGCTGTTAGTGTTTTGGTAATTCTCATTGCACTTATGTTTCTTCCACCATTCCACCGGCAGCCAATGTTTTTTTTTTTTTCTGTCATTGTCCTAAAGAATGTTTTATTTTTGTCCCTGTTGGTGAGGCTTTTCAGCTCTTTTTTGCCTTCACCTTTAAGCAACAGTATACCTAGTGTGGAATGCCCCAGGGCTATGTTGACTTCATTGTCCTTCGGGCTATTCTACAGTCATGCACTGCCCCTCATGGTCCTATTCTCATTTTGTACATCTTTTTGTGTTCCATAATTCAGGAGACCTGTCAGGCTGATAGTTTGCACCTTTTATAATGGTTATCTGTAAATCTGAAGTGAAATACCTGGGTTTTGTCCTGTCTCATGGTCAGAGGAAAATCTGCACTTTCCACACTGCTGCTGTTCTGGGTCTGCCCCGCCCAGCTACCAAGAAAGACATGCTTACTTTTCTTGATATGATTGGTCACTGCCGCCAATGGATCTCTGTTTGTTCCTTCTATGACCAGATTTTGAGACAGACCCTGGTTTCTGAAATGACTGCTCTTATCAGATGGACTCATAAAATGTGCTTTGGTTTCTAGCTCAGGTTTGGGTTCTCCTGCTTATGCCCACATGTTTTATCTCTTTGTTTGGGACTATTGTAACACCATGAAGGGAGAACATGGCGGTAAGTTACGCTCTGTTGCCTTTTTTTCTATAGTCACTCCTGTTCAAGTTCCCTGGCTGCATGTGCTATGGTGGTACATAAGAACATAAGAAGTTGCCTCCACTGGGTCAGACCGAGGTCCATCTCGCCCAGCGGTCCGCTCCCGCGGCGGCCCATCAGGTCTGCGACCTGTGAAGTGGTTTCTGACCACTTCTATAACCTACCTCAGGTTATATCTGTACCCCTCTATCCCCTTATCCTCCAGGAACCTATCCAAACCCTCCTTGAAACCCTGTACAGAGTTCTGGCCTATCACATTCTCCGGAAGCGCGTTCCATGTGTCCACCACCCTCTGGGTAAAAAAGAACTTCCTAGCATTTGTTCCAAACCTGTCCCCTTTCAATTTCACCGAGTGACCCCTAGTGCTTGTGGCTCCCCACAGTTTGAAGAATCTGTCCTTATTCACTTTCTCTATGCCCTTAAGGATTTTGAAGGTTTCTATCATGTCCCCTCTAAGTCTCCTCTTCTCCAGGGAGAACAGCCCCAGCATTTTTAACCTGTCAGTGTATGAAAAATTTTCCATACCTTTTATCAGTTTAGTCGCCCTCCTCTGCACTCCCTCGAGTATTGCCATGTCCTTCTTGAGGTACGGCGACCAGTATTGAACACAGTACTCCAGGTGCGGGCGTACCATTGCGCGATACAGCGGCATGATGACTTCCTTCGTCCTGGTTGTAATACCCTTTTTGATGATGCCCAGCATTCTGTTTGCTTTCTTTGAGGCTGTCGCACATTGCGCCGATGGTTTCAGTGATGTCGACCATCACCCCCAGGCCCCTTTCAAGGTTACTCACCCCTAGCAGTGTTTAACCTTGAAAGGGACCTGGGGGTGATGGTTGACACATCACTGAAACCATCGGCGCAATGTGCGACAGCCTCAAAGAAAGCAAACAGAATGCTGGGCATCATCAAAAGGTATTACAACCAGGACGAAGGAAGTCATCATGCCGCTGTATCGCGCAATGGTACGCCCGCACCTGGAGTACTGTGTTCAATACTGGTCGCCGTACCTCAAGAAGGACATGGCGATACTCGAGGGAGTGCAGAGGAGGGCGACTAAACTGATAAAAGGTATGGAAAATTTGGAAAAATCAATATGCTTGCTTTTAAATATCATCAGAAGTAGGAGATCAACTGCTTTTACACCTAAGCAGCACCAAGACCAGCCGCCACTATCGAGAGCTTTTGTCCCAATCCAGCCAGACATGTGTGCTCTTCACCATACAATTTTGTTGGAGAGATCAATCTGCCTGCTTTTAAATATCCGCACAACACTACACTCAATATATATGCCAAAAATCCTAAAATAGTAACAACAAAGAGGCACAACCAGTCACAACAGGGTTTGGATGGGGGACGCCCAGAATAAGCTACAGTCCTGACCTGAAACAACTCCACCCCTCCCTCCAGCCGTCCCGCTCCGCATTTTGGCATTTTTTTCTTTTCTTTTTGGTTTGTGGTCGGGGGCTAGGTTCCTGAAGAAGGGCTCCTCCCCGAAACCAGCGTGGTTGAACTTTGGCTCCTGGCGTTTTCAATCGTGGTAGTTTTGTTCAGATAAGTATCATTTTGATTAAATTTGAGTATTCTTTGATATTGCTTTATATCTAGCGTGGCGGGTTTCGGCTGGCAGGGTTTGTGTGGGGGTCGCTCAGTTTGTAATTCCACCGTTCGAGTTTGATTTGCTCACGGGGTTGCTTAGATTGTATTATTTATTCAGGGCTTTATTGCAGGTGTTTCTTATTATACACACATAGGGGGCTCAATGATGGTGTGGTGGTGGAGGCTTCTTGCCTCAACCCAGAAGTGAAGTATCGGAGCTTCTGCTCCCATTGCTGATGGTTCACACTGAGAGCGCCCTTCACTTCTCAGGTGGAGTTGTTTCAGGTCAGGACTGTAGCTTATTCTGGGCGTCCCCCATCCAAACCCTGTTGTGACTGGTTGTGCCTCTTTGTTGTTACTAATGCTTTTAAATATCAGCAGCATTGGGAAAACAACTGCTTTTACACCTAAGCAGCAACGGGTCCATCCGCTACCACCAAGAACCCACAGACCCGAACCTGCCAGGAATGTGAGATCCGCCCCCCCTACAATCCGATAAGAAGATCAACTGTTTTTACACCTAAGCAGCAATAGGACCAGCCGCCACTACCGGGAACTCTTTGCCACGATGCTTCTATTCTTTCTCTCCTCTCTTCTACCTTCCAAAGTATTTAGATCAATGCTGTCTTGTTAAAATGTTTATTTTATTTTTATTTTTCCTCTAACTCTACTTTTCACTTCTCTATTACCCTCCAGGTACTTTAGTTAGATTGTGAGCCTTCGGGACAGTAAGGGAATTTTTCAAGTACCTTTCTTATTTCTAATCTTAATGTATATTTTCTGTAAACCGCTTAGAACCTAACGGATGTAGCGGTATATAAGAAATAAATTACATTACATTACATTACATTCTTCAAACTGTGGGGAGCCACAAGCACTAGGGGTCACTCGGCGAAATTGAAAGGGGACAGGTTTGGAACAAATGCTAGGAAGTTCTTTTTTACCCAGAGGGTGGTGGACACATGGAACGTGCTTCCGGAGAATGTGATAGGCCAGAACTCTGTACAGGGTTTCAAGGAGGGTTTGGATAGGTTCCTGGAGGATAAGGGGATAGAGGGGTACAGATATAACCTGAGGTAGGTTATAGAAGTGGTAGAGATGGTTACTCCTCTGACCCTTGGTCACCCCATTACCCTTCACACTTTTCACGATGTACAAGCCCTTCTTTTAAATGGGCTCCTGGGTCTCACGGGTGAACAGGATTCTCTTCCTCTCTTTTTTCACAGCTTCAGTCCTTTGTTACCCCCCCCTCTGAATTTGATGCCTGGCGTTTGGCAGGTGCCCAAAGCCGCCCTTTTGGATGGACTTTGGTGCAAAGAGGGGAAACCCTGGATACCAGCTGCTAGCTCTCCCTTATTCATTGCCCAATATCATGGTATTGGTTATCGTAGTGCTCGCTCAACATTTTAACTTCTTGCTAGTGATATTTTCATTCTTGACCTTTTGCTCCTTGATACAGAGATATATAGTTCGATAATTACAGCTGGCACGGTTGTGAATTGAAAATAAATTGGAAAATACAATTCCTTTCTATTGTTTTAGCTGAAATTAAGATGTTGCTAATTTAAACAGTTTTGGCACAGATATTTCTAATGTTTTCCAAGGGTCCTCTTTATCACTGCAGAGATAGAGACGCTCCAAAGAGACATTAGCTTTATGCCTTTTTTCAAATATGAGATGGTTATGATATACATTATTTGTTGTTTTGGTTTTTTTATATCAATGTGTTTATTTGCAGATTTAAATTCAGCCCTGCACACTTGACAGATGGAGTAATAGCTCCACGCTTAAAACTTTATGTTTTGTCTGTGTCATGTCTACTTGTTTTAGTTTAGTGGGTATCCCAGGATACATAATATTGGCCATTTTTAGAGCTCCTTTTCCACTTCTTACTAGCCTAACTGCGCAATGTTCTTTTACTTATAGCTTTTATATTCTGAATATAGTTTAGTTAAGGGTTATATGTTTAAGAAAAAGCTTTACTTTATACAGCGTTTATTTCGTGGTGTTCCCTACATATGATCCATTCAATATACATTTCTGAATACATTCAGTACATCAGTATGGTCTCTCTGAAGTGCATAATAGTTATATGCAGCACGCAAAAACATATCTTTTTGGATTGTTCAATTAAGAACCTTAAGTAACTGAGTATTGTCTCTCTTTTGCCATAGCTATATCAAGTAAATGAATTGGTATTGTTACATGTTGCCACATTCAGTACAGGCAACATGGTTTCTTTCTCATTTTCTATCTCTTATTTGGATCACATTGGAGTACAGCTGCTGAATGATATTTGGAATGCTTTTCAAGCATCTCTTTTCAAGTATCTCTTTCTGTATGCACAGACATCGGCTGCTCTCCCTTTGAGATTCTCACGGGATGACCTTTCCCCGCCCCATGGGTGGACAAACCCTCAATAGTTGAGTAGTGATTTTCCCTTGATACAGGAGGAATACGTCCAAAAGCTAATTGAAATATTAGGGCTTGTTCAAAGAAACGTGTCTTGCACTTCTCCTTTCTCTCCACAGATTCCTACCCATTTTTTCCAGCCTGGTGATTGTCCAGAAGCTTTCCAAGGATCGGAAGCAGACGGATTTCCCCTTTGGCCTTCCCACTACTGTGATCGCTGTGACCAGGCCCGCTGCACTCACTGAGGAGTGTCCTGTTTGGATCCACGCAAGTCGCTTGAAGAGGGTTAACCTAAAACCCCAGAAGCAAGTCTTCCCTGCGCAGATTTCACCTCCTCCAGTGGAACAACATGATGATCTCATTGCAGCATTCTACCAACTTTATCATTCTCTTACTGGCAACGCTGCTGCTAGTTTTTCTCCCTGTATGGATCATTTCTAACTGGATCTACAGGGATGATGTGTTCTGGGTCCACGACACTTTCTGCCCATACCCATCTGTAAATGACACTCCTGCTGTAAACAGCACCCCCGGCATCTCTTTGCGAACACACGTTAAGCTGGACTACTCCCTCGCAAAGGCTTTCCTTCAATTGGAATCCAGAAAGACAGACAGTATGCTACCCTTTGGTATAATTCCAGCAGTGTGCAAGTTGCCACCTTCTCCTTTGAGTATTGTGACATTGTAGACTGTTCATCAATTGATATCCCAAGGCTGTGCCATTGGTCCTCAGAGATTCCTAAAACTAAAGACATATATATATATATGTTACTGACTCACGTTGGGGGATAAGTGTGCATTCTGGGGAGCAGTAGGGTGGAATATTGATACTGACTGGGTTTATAAATCAGAAAATACTCTGAAAAAAGTGGACCAAAATGGTAAATCATTGCTTACTTGTATGACCTTTCATAAGGTTGGAAACTGTTATAGGAAAAGTGTTCCTGCACAAATTATTAAGCTTTCTCTTACTATTGACAACCCTAGACCTACTGATGAAGGTATGTACATTATGGACATGTGGTTTAAGGGTGGGTCTAGCTATCCAACCCATCAGTTTTCTCATGGGATCTATCTACCTCCTCTAATTTTACCGATCCCCTTTGTGCACTGTGGTGTTCTAAATACCTTTTGCTGCCAGGACAGCAAAAGCTTGATATTGCCGTTACCATCTATAAGGGCAATTACACATGTCATGTTTCTAATCTGACACAGGGTAGTTTTGTAGGTAATTTACCCCCAGGTTATTGTTCTGTCTTGGCTCATAGGTATGCCCTATTGTTGCTACATCAGATTTGATATTTACTGGCTTTATGGAGACTTTTGGCTCTGTGTTAAGCTACCCAGCCAGTGGATAGGCCAGTGCACTTTAGTTAAGGTTACCATGCTCTTGCATATTTTTCTGAACGGCATCCTTCCTATTCACATGGTTTTTCCTTTTATTTGTCTTGATATAAATTTGATCCACATGTATACATAGATGCTATAGGGGTCCCAAGAGAGGTCCCAGATGAATTTAAGGCCCGAGCTCAGGTTAAGGCTGGGTTTGAGTTCCTTATTCCCTTTATTACTATTAATAAGAATGTTGATCGGATTAATTAAAATTTATTATAATCAGCAATGCTTTGTGAACTACTCTAGGGATGCCTTACAAGGTATTACTGATCAATAAGGCTCCACTTCTCAGATGGTTTTCAAAATCGTGTGGCCTTAGCTATGATTCTAGCTGAAAAATTCTTCCCAGTATTTTATGCTGTTGTACTTTTCTTTCTGACAATATAGGTCCTACTATGGACATTCAGAAATTAGTAGACCTCTTTGCTGAGCTCAAATGTAACTCTGATTTATCTAATTCTTGGGATCAGTACTTTAGTTGAATGCAGGGTTGGGTAAAAGACCTTTTTATTGTTATAATCTCTATTATTATCTGCACTCTTGTTTTTGACTGCTCATGTACTGTGTTATTCGTATTACAGCTCCTAAAAAAAACCCTCCTTGAGAGACATATCTAGAGTATCACTCCCTTCCAGCTCATGCTGTGTATTTATGATGTCATTTTCATGACGTAAGAGGGGATTGAAGGGACACGTATCAAGTCCTTAGGCCATGTTTTCCAGCTGTAAGAAAGCCAGACCCTGTTTGTCTTACTTTTTTTGAAAATACTACAAGGACATTTATGTTTGAACAGAGATGTTGTGAAGTGAATTCAATTGTTTTGTTAAGCCGTATTTACGGATGCTCACATTTCCAACGCAGACTGGTATACAAAACTTGAGGAGGATCCCTCCCCCACTCTGCGTAGGGAAATTGCTGTTGTTGTGCAGGAGGCGCTGCAGAACAATATCATCACCAAATCCAAAGCCAGATATCTATCCCAGGCTCCCAGCCGTAACCCCCACTTTTACACTGTACCCAAAATTCATAAAACCCTTAATAACCCCCCGGGCAGACCTATTGTGTCGCTCCGGGGCACGATTCTTGAGCCCTTATCCAAAATGGTTGACCACTTTTTGAAACCCAAGGTCGCCCAGGCTCGGTCCTTTGTACTAGATCAGGGGTCTGCAACCTTTAAGACATAAAGAGCCACTTGGACCCGTTTTCGAAAAGAAAAAAAAACTTGGAGCCGCAAAACCATTATAAAACAAATCTAACACTGCATATATTGTTTCTTATCTTAATGCTATATACAGGATCACTAAATTGAAAATAAAATCATTTTTCCTACCTTTGCTATTTGGTGATTTCATGAGTCTCTGGTTGCACTTTCTTCTTCTGACTGTGCATCCAATCTTTCTTCCTTTCTTTCAGCCTCCTGTATGTTTCCTCTCCTCCAGACCTCATTCTCTCCCCCAACTTTTTCTTTCTGTCTCCCTGTTCCCCCTTCTTTCTGTCTCCGTGCCCTCCCCCAAGCCACTCGGTTTGCTGCCACCGCAATCGGGGAACAGCCCCCAAGCCACCGCTGTCCCAAGCTTTCCCTGCAGAAGTGTTGCGCTGACCAGCATTCCGCTCCCTGACGTCAATTCTGACGTAGGAGAGGAAGTTCCGGGCCAACAAGGCATTTCTCCTCATTCCATCCAGCCTGAGCCCCATCTCTCCTTGATCCAGCATTTCCCTTCTGTGTCTGTCAGAATTACCATTTCACCTATTTTCCAGCATCACCCTTCTTTGTGTCCATCTCACCTATATCCCTATCTCACCACTTTTTCAGAATCTTCATTTGTCTCTGTCCTTATCTTTACGCCATGTTCACCATTTGCCCTTTCAATGTCTTTATCTCCCCCCCCACACTTTTTCAGCATTACTTCTATGTCTCTATTTCACCTCCTCTTCATGTCCCCTCTGTATCTCTATCCTTATTCAGTAGGTCCTGCTTACCCTTTCTCTTCTTTGTGTCACTATCTCCATTTTCAGCTTTCCCCCCCTTTTCCTTTGTTACTGCACCCTGTAGCTAGAATCTTTCCACCCTCCCTCCACTCCGCCCCAGCCCAGTATGAAAGATTTCCTTTTGTTTCCCTCCCCTCTCTCTTTCTCTCTCTCTTCTCCTCCCTCACCCACGAGTCCTGCATCTGGCTCTCTCCCTTCTACCTGCACCTGGCAACACCCCCCTGCTCCGCGGCTCTCTTCAGCAACTCGTCAGCAGCAGTGATCAAGACAAGCTGCCGACATCGAGGCCTTCCCTCTACGAGTCCCACCTTTGTGGAAAAAGGAAGTTGAAACAAGCGGGACTCGCAGAGGGTAGGCCCCGACGTCAGAAGCTTGTGTCGATCTCTGCTGCTGAGTTGCCGAAGAGAGCCGCGGAGCAGGGGATGTGGCCGGAAGCAGGTAGAAGGGAGAGGGAGATAGGAAGGCTGTAGATCTCCGGAGCATGACACCGACCCCGGCCAGGATGATTTCTTTTTCAGGCACCTTACAAGTCCAGCGTCGCGGCGGGAAATAGCCATGCTGAGCAGTGAGCTCAGCACTACACAGATGAAAGCCTTGCTTGCTGATTGGTCCGGCGGCACGGCGGGGCGGGGCCGCCGGACCAATCAGCAAGCAAGGCTTTCATCTGTGTATGTGCTGAGCTCACTGCTCAGCATGGCTATTTCCCACCGCGACGCTGGACTTGTAAGGTGCATGCCTGCGTGACACACTACCGGAGCCGCAGCAAAGGTGGAAAAGAGCCGCATGCGGCTCTGGAGCCGCAGGTTGCCGACCCCCGTACTAGATACTACCAACTTTCTCAACAAAATTGAGAGCATTCAAGTGCAACAATCTGATCTTTTGGTAACCATGGATCTGGAAGCTTTATACAGCAACATACCCCAGACTGAAGCTCTAAAGATTGTTGAATACCATCTATCAGCGGGGCCTCCTCCTCATCGTATAACTAAAGCTTTTCTCATGCAATTAGCCACCCTGGTGTTACAAAAGAACTTTTTTGAAGCGCGCGGGGAGTTTTATCTCCAAACGCACGGGGTAGCCATGGGCACAGCCATGGCCCCCAGTGTGGCTAACCTTTACGTTACAAATTTTGAGGAACAGCTGTTATACCCGTCTGAGTGGATGACTCACATTGCCACATGGCTTCGTTTTATTGACGATGTGTTTCTCATATGGACTGACACTAGGACCAGGTTTTATGAATTTCTGACCTGGCTTAACACTCTTGATAGGCATTTAAAGTTTATTGCCACTATTAATGCAACCAGTGTCACCTATTTGGACACCAGGGTTAGCAAAAACGAGGGGAAACTGGTTACTACGGTTTTCCGGAAATCCACGGATAGGACTTCATACTTACATTACACCAGTTGTCATCCGGTCAGGTTGCGTCAATCGCTGCCTGTGGGGCAATTCCTCAGGATTCGTCGTATCTGTTCGTCCTTGAGGGAGTACAAGACTCAAGCGAAGTTATTATCTCAGCGCTTCAAGGCCCGCGGCTATCCTGAGTGGATCATCAGAAGAGCGTATCGTAGAGCTCGCTATGCTAACCCTGAGTTATTACGGGCTCCTGTGATCAGGCCACCTTTAGATCAGCAGGTGTGTGTTATATCGTTTTCTAACCAAGCCCACCAGATAGCGAACATTGTGAGAAAGCACTGGCATGTATTGGGTCATCATTCTGTTTTTAAGGAGGCTCCCTGTATAGCTTATGCCCGTCCTAAAAATCTGAAGGACTTATTGGCTACAAGGAGTCGGGCTCATATTGGGGGCAGTCATAAACCATGCGGGCATTGTGATATGTGCCCTTTATCTTTGTCTATTTCCACCTGGCAACATCCCCGGACTCAACGTACTTACTACCTCAGATCTCAAACGTCTTGTGATTCTGAATGGGTAGTTTACGTCATCATCTGCCCCTGTGGGTTGTGTTATGTAGGGCGGACCAGCAGAAGAATTAGGGTCAGACTACAAGAACATAGGAGTCGGATTCGTACTGGATCTCATTCTGCCCCCCTGGTACCGCACTGTGCCGAATTTGGTCATCAATTCACTGATCTGTCTTGGTTCGTGCTTGAGCAAGTTCCTTGGGATTTCAGGGGGGATAGACAGGCCCATTTGAATCTCAGGGAACAATATTGGATTTTCCAATTACAATCTGTCCATCCCAACGGCCTTAATGAAGGCGTGGAATGGAATACCATTGTTTAACAAGGCCATTTGGATTTCATTCGGGTTTTGGGTTTCAGTGTGTGTTTGTGTGTGTGGGGGGGTTCTTTGGCTGTGGCTTTTTAATTGGTTCAGTTTGTATGTCGAGTATGGATGGGTGGGTTATTGCCCTTGTGTGAGAGTGGTTGATTGGTTGGGTTGTATGATTGGTTTGTGCATGACGTCACCTGTAGATTCGTTTTAGGCGGCGTGCTCTTCTGTTCGGGCACCCCGCCCTCCAGCCGTCCCCTTTGTTCGTGTTCCGTCGGGGGTCAGGTTCCTGAAGAAGGGCTTCTCCCGAAACCAGCGCGGTTGAACCTTTCCTCTTGGCGCGGTTGTTTGCGTTGTTCAGTCTGTGAGACAGCTTCAGATAAGTATTATGTTGTTTTTTTGATACTTTTTTGATAGTTTTTGTATGGTTTTTTGATTTTGCTGCGCGTTCGTGGGGGTCTGGCTGGCAGGGTTTGTGTGGGGGTCGTTCAGGTTATTTGGGATATGCTGGGAGGAGAGAAGCTGATATGCACGGACGGGGAGAGGGACCTTGGGGTGATAGTGTCCGAAGATCTAAAGGCGAAAAAACAGTGTGACAAGGCAGTGGCTGCTGCCAGAAGGATTCTGGGCTGTATAAAGAGAGGCGTAGTCAGTAGAAGAAAGAAGGTGTTGATGCCCCTGTACAGGTCATTGGTGAGGCCCCACTTGGAGTATTGTGTTCAGTTTTGGAGACCGTATCTGGCGAAAGACGTAAGAAGACTTGAGGCGGTCCAGAGGAGGGCGACGAAAATGATAGGAGGCTTGCACCAGAAGACATATGAGGAGAGACTGGAAGCCCTGAATATGTATACCCTAGAGGAAAGGAGAGACAGGGGAGATATGATTCAGACGTTCAAATACTTAAAGGGTATTAACGTAGAACAAAATCTTTTCCAGAGAAAGGAAAATGGTAAAACCAGAGGACATAATTTGAGGTTGAGGGGTGGTAGATTCAGGGGCAATGTTAGGAAATTCTACTTTACGGAGAGGGTGGTGGATGCCTGGAATGCGCTCCCGGGAGAGGTGGTGGAGAGTAAAACTGTGACTGAGTTCAAAGAAGCGTGGGATGAACACAGAAGATTTAGAATCAGAAAATAATATTAAAGATTGAACTAGGCCAGTTACTGGGCAGACTTGTATGGTCTGTGTCTGTGTATGGCCGTTTGGAGGAGGATGGGCAGGGGAGGGCTTCAATGGCTGGGAGGGTGTAGATGGGCTGGAGTAAGTCTTAACAGAGATTTCGGCAGTTGGAACCCAAGCACAGTACCGGGTAAAGCTTTGGATTCTCGCCCAGAAATAGCTAAGAAGAAAAAAAAAAAAAAAAAAAATTTTTAAATTGAATCAGGTTGGGCAGACTGGATGGACCATTCGGGTCTTTATCTGCCGTCATCTACTATGTTACTATGTTACTATGTTTGTGTTGAGTTTGATTTATTCACTTTTGATTGATTGATTTGTTTGATTTCAGCACACCCGGGGTGCTCGATGATGGTGTGTGGGTGGAGGCTTACCGCCTTGACCCAGAGGTGAAGTGTCGGAGTTGCGCTCCTATCACTGAGGGTTCACACTGAGAGCACCCTATAACATAATATAATGTATTATATATAATTATATATCGTCCATTATATATATTTCCCCATTTTGGTTTGTAAAGGTGTGAGACAATTTTGGCATCCTGAGCGTCCCTCACACAAACCTTGATGTGACTCGGTTGCCTTTTTGTTTTCACTATTTTAGGATTTTTTCGGCATATCCGGAGTGTATTGTTGTTGAAGCCCTATTTACAGACAGATTTAGATTAGAAGCTCTGCTGGTTAAGGCTTTTTCTGACCTTTTGGACTCCAGCCAGAGATAGAGGAAAATGCTGATGTCTTTAAAGTTTCATGTGACCTGTGTCCATATATGGTTTGTGTTTACGTCACATGCTGACACATGCTGACAACACTGATTCATGTAAAAGATATAAAAGGAATGTGAAGCTGATATTAAAGCGGACATATTTTGGAAGATGATTTCTGGTCTTTAAGATATGTCCCCAGATGCATCTGACTTTCAAATGACAGAGACAGAGAAAGAATGGGGCAGGAATTGGGACCTAAGCCTTTTCACCTACCACAAAAAAAAATAAAATGGGAAAGGGAAGTTAAAAATTCAACATCCAGCTACAGGCTACTGGAGAAAGAGAAAACTATGAAGAGTGCCCACAAAGGTGAGGGGAAGGGAGGAAGGTGGCACAATGAGGGGAAGAGGTTGAGTGGCATTGAAGGGAAGTGGAGGGAGAGGGGGAAGGGTAACAGATGTTGAAGGGAAGTGAGGAAGGGGAGAGAGAGAGAAGCAGACGCTGAAGGGAAGTGAGGAGGGGAGAGAGAGGGATGCAGATGCTGAAGGGAAGTGAGGAGGGGAGAGAGAGGGAAGCAGACGCTGAAGGGAAATATGTACAATATAGTTTACCCAAGGGAGGCGCTATCAAATTATTCACTGAAAAAGTGGGCTCTGATTCAAACAAGGTTGGGAACCTATGCTTTACACGGTTAAGTGTGTTTTACCCACATTTACGGGAGGAGTTCTGGGGATATGTTTAGGTCAGGGAAGGAAGGCAATGTGCATGCATTAACTTTTCCAGTTTTGGCAGTGATGAGAACGCTCCCTTCGCTGTTCATTTACTTCTGAATATCAGAATTCCGCATACCAAAAGAAAAGGCAGCATGAGGGCACCTACCTCCTCAACCCCCTTGTCTGCCTTCATCCAGCGAACTTTGGAGCAGTTCCTGCCTGTAGTTTGCTCGAAAATGGGCGAGTTTAGCCCTGTTGCGTTCCCGACTAGAAAAGAATCGGCTATGCTGGGGCAGGAGATTTCTCTCTCGCCCGCACCGGTTGTCCCGCCTCCTTATCCGGCTGACGCGGCTGCCCTGGAAGTGGAAATGAGGGAGGCCGAAGATGCACCCGACCTTTCCACAGAGGGAGGATCCTTGGCAGATGAGCTTCTGCCAATGCGGACCACCTTCGAGGATTCATTCCCCGCAACGGAGGACACTCTAAGAGCAATTCTTAAGATGCTCCAGAAATTAGATATTGCTATAATGAAGACGGCAGAGGAGGTAAAGGCTCTTGGAGCAAAATTAGACACTATTACTAAAACTTTTGAACAAACTAATACCGAAACTAAAAACTCTATCAAAAATTGTCAATCTGAGGTACAGTCATTGCAAGACTATAAAAGACTTGCAATAAAGGATAGTACAATCTTACAACGTAAAATAGAAAATATTGAAAACTTCAACAGACGCCTTAATGTGAGAATTCTGAACTTCCCTAAGATTCCTGGGATTTCCCCATACGATATGTTCAAAAAATACCTGGTGGAGATATTGAATTATTTTTCTGTGTTTATACCCCCTTTAAATAAAATTTATTATCTGCCTTTTGTGCCGAAAAATTCCCAGGAGACGCAGGAAGGGGGGGAAATATTCAACCTCAGGTTGATCTGAAAAATATATCAGCGATTTTAGAGGAATGCATTTCGGAATCAACTGCAAGAACAACATAATTAATATCCTATGTTTTCCAACAAGATTTAGACGCATTTATGAAGTTGTATTTTAAGTCCTCTAAAAATTTGTTTCATGGTAAAAGAATATGGGGCTCATAATCAAAAGAAAAAAACGTCCAAAAACCAGCCTAAGTCGGCACTTGGACGATCATAAACGAAAGACATCCAAGTGCAATATAGAAAATTTAATAAATAAATAAGAGATATGTAGGCAAAAGTTAAACTGAACCACCAAGAAACCAGACTCTACATACAATGTAACACCACAGAAACAGCAACACATGTCCCCTAATACTGTGCAAAATATAAAGATAGCATAATTTTGAAAAGAGCTATAACGCAGCTTGCCATACTGCAGTGATACAAGAGGTCACAGCAAGTTATAAAGTAATGAATTGCGAAAAAAGTTAAATGCATGTGAACCAAAAACAGAATGTGACTTGCTTTCATTGACACATAAGCAGGTGCAGAGGACACAACCAGGTACAGAGGCATACAATTAGGCACACGTAGAGGACACAACAGGCGCAGACACACAACCAGGCAGACACAGAGTACAGCCACAGCCACAGAAGACATCCACAGCAGATCAGCAAACGGGCAGCAATGGAAACAGTAGACAGAAGCAGGATGTTGAGTTATTCAGTTTTCTGCACTGTCTGCCATATGTATGACTATCTCCCCTCTGGGAGGCGGTCCTATGTATGCACTCGATGTGGAGAACTGGAGAGCCTGAAGAAACAAGTCAGGCTCCTGGAGGGCAGAATTCTGGAACTGGAGGCACTTCAAGCTATGGAGGTGGAAGACAGAAATGTAGAGAACTTCAAGCAGTGGAGGAGGAGGACGACGGAGTTGCAGAGAACATCAAGACAGAGGACACCATTGAGGAAGAAGTCCGAGAGCTGGAAAAATTCATAGAGGAGGCATACAGGGAGGCCGTGGAGAATCACCAGCAACAGTGGAACTGCCGAGATGCACCTACAGAGAGTGTGGACCAACCAACGGACAACCACCAGGAAGAAATGGGTGATACAGCAGCGAGATCTGGAAACAGTGGAGGGGACCCACAAGAAGATGAGTCCGGTGCAAGCCTACGCCAGGAGGAGAGAAAATGGATGGGAATGAAGGACACGGACCTGCGGCTGGAGAATCAAGAGGAGATAGAGAGGACAGCAATCGTCATGGGGGACTCTATCATCAGACAAGTCGACAGCCACATAGCGGGAGGAAGACTGGATCGATTGGTGACCTGCCTACCAGGAGCCAAGGTTGAAGACATTATGAGCCGCATCGACAGTGTGGAAGAAGAAGATACAGCGGTAATGATCCATGTGGGGACGAACAACGTGAGTAGCAGGAACTACAACAGAGTAGCACTGAAGGACCAGTTCCGGATGCTAGGAAGGAAGCTGAAGACCAGAACACAGAAGATAGCATTCTTGGAGATCCTGCCGGTACCCAGGGCTGACAAAAAGAGGCAGATAGTGCTGCAAGCAGTCAATGCATGGATGCGCCACTGGTGTGAGGAAGAAGGATTCCACTTTGTGCGCAACTGGACGATGTTCTGGGGGAAGAGCAAGTTGTACAGGAAGGACGGACTCCACCTCAGCAGAGACAGAACAAAGTTTCTTGCAAGCAACTTCAAGAGAGAAGTTGAGAATTTTTTAAACTAGAAATAAGGGGAAAGCTGACAGTCGATCAAGAGAAGGAGTCAATGGTTCGGGAACCGGTATACCCAGAGGATACCATACAGGAAGATAGAGGGGGAGACTCACCGGCGGATACCATGCAGGAAGACATAGAGGAAGACTCACCAGATCACAGGCAAGACAGACCGATTGAGATACAAGAGGGAAGAAAATACAAGAAAGGAACAGGCCACAAACTCAAGTGTATGTACACGAACCCAAGGAGCCTAAGGAATAAGATGGGTGAATTAGAAGCAATGGCACAAAAAGATAGCGTTGACCGTTGACATCATCGGAATCACGGAAACATGGTGGACTGAGGAAAACGTCTGGGACACTGTGATACCGGGATACAAGCTATACCGCAGAGACAGAATGGCTCAAAAAGGTGGGAGCATTGCCATATATGTCAAAGAGGGAATTGAATCTATGGTTGAGAACACGCCACAACTGACGGATAAGTTAGAGTCTCTATGGGTCAAACTTCCGGGAACAAATGGACTGGAAATGAAGATCGGCATCTACTACCGACCCCCAGGGCAATCCGAAGAAATTGATGGAGAAATGACGGACGAGATTAAACGCAACTGCAAGGGAGGCAACGCAGTTATCATGGGTGACTTCAACTATCCGGGGATAGACTAGAACCTAGGCACCTCTGACTTTGCTAGGGAGATCAAGTTCCTGGATGCTGTAGGCGACTGCTTCCTGGAACAACTTGTCAAGGAAAATACAAGAGGAAATGCAATACTGGACTTAATTCTAAACGGACTACGAGGACTGGCACAAGGTGTAGAAGTAGAAGGAACGCTGGAAAACAGTGATCACAACATGATCCACTTCGACCTGGATACAGAGGCGAAATATCGGACCAGAACAACAGCCACGGCATTGAACTTCCGAAAAGGGAATTACGAAGGGATGAGACTCATGGTGGGGAAAAAGATTAAGAAGAGGATAAGCCCTGTAAAAACGCTAGAGCAAGCTTGGTCCCTTTTTAAGGACACAGTCACCGAGGCGTAAAATCTTCATATACTGCGTATCAACAAAGGATCCAAGAGGAAAAATAACAAAGGACCGGCGTGGCTCACTGTAGAGGTGAAGGAAGTGATCAGAAACAAGAAAACCTCGTTTAAGGAATGGAAAAGGTCAAAAACGGACGAAAACTGGAATAAGCACAAACAACATGAACGCAGGTGCCATAAGGCGATAAAAAGAACATAAGAAATTCCTTCACCGGATCAGACCATAGGTCCATCTAGTCCGGCGACCTGCACACGCGGAGGCTATGTAGGTGTTCCCTGATGAAGATCTTGTTTACTTGTATCCCTCAATGTGATTTGCAAGAAGGTGTGCATCCAACTTGCCCTTCAATCCTAGAATGGTAGTTTCTGTCACAACCTCCTCCGGAAGAGCATTCCAAGCGTCCACTACTCGCCGTGTGAAACAGAACTTCCAGACATTTGTCCTGGGCCTGTTGCCCCACAGTTTCAGTCCATGACCTATTGTCCGAGTCACATTTGACAATGTGAATAACGATGTTTCTTGCTCTATTTTATTGAATCCTTTTAGTATTTTAAAAGTCTCTATCATATCCCCTCGCAGTCTTCTCTTCTCGAGGGTGAACAATCCCAGTTTTCCGAGGCATTCTTTGTAGTTCAAATTCTACATGCCTTTTACTAGCTTCGTGGCTTGCCTCTACACCCTCTCCAGCAGGGTTATATCCTTCTTTAGGTAGGGAGACCAGTGTTGGATACAGTACTCCAAGTGTGGTCTGACCATTGCTCTGTAAAGCAGCATTATGATGTCCGCCGATCTACTCATGATTCCCTACTTTATCATGCCCTTCTTTATCATTCCTTTCCTTCTTTGCCGCCGCTGCGCATTGAGCCAACGGCTTCAGGGTCCTGTCTATCAGTACCCCCAGGTCCCTTTACTATTCGCTCTTGCCCAATGTTACACCTAACATTTTATATTCATGTTCCTTGTTTTTCCTGCCCAGGTTCATCACTTTGCATTTTTCTATATTAAACTTCATCTGCCACTTTTCCGCCCATATCTCTAGCTGGTTCAAATCTCTCTGGAGTTCTTCGCTGTCCTTTTGTGACCCAACTGCCCGACATAGTTTTGTGTCATCTGCAAACTTGATTATATTACTTGTTGTTTCTTCTTCCAGGTCATTTATGAAGATATTGAATAAGATGGGCCCAAGAATCGAGCCCTGGGGCACACCGCTTGTCACTTTCTCCCAGTCCGAGAATTCCCATTTATGCCCACCCTCTGCAATCTGTTCTCCAGCCATTTGCCTATCCATCTTAGTATATCCCCTTCTATTCCATGGCTTTGTAGTTTCCTCAGAAGCCTTGCATGTGGAACCTTGTCGAACGCTTTCTGGAAGTCCAAGTATATTATATCCACCAGGTCTCCGCTATCGATTTGTTTGTTCACCTCCTCAAAAAACTAAAGTAAATTCGTCAAACATGACTTTCCCTTCCTGAAGCCGTGTTGACTGGCTCTCATCAGATCGTGATTTTCTAGGTGTTGCACTATGCTATCCTTGATTAGTGCTTCTACCATCTTCCCAGGAACCCAGACTCACAGGTCTATAGTTGCCCGGTTCTCCTCTCGATTCTTTTTTGAAGATTGGGATTACATTCGCTATCTTCCAGTCGTCTGGTATTCGCCCGGTTCTAATTGACAAATTAGCTAGGGATTGTAATAGCTCTCCGATTTCTACCTTAAGCTCCTTTAGCACTCTCGGGTGAATTCCTTCTGGTCCAGGGGATTTGTCACTTCTTAGTTTGTCGATCTGATAGTATATCATGTCCAAATCCACATTCACTGTGGTGAGGCTTTCCTCAATTTCTCCCTTGAATACTCTCCCTGTTTCGGGCATTGATGCAGTGTCCTCTTTGGTAAAGACAGATGAAAAGAATGAATTTAGCCTATCTGCAATCTGTTTGTCTTCCTTGATGCACCCTTTTCTTCCTTGGTTGTCGAGAGGGCCCACTGCCTCCTTTGCTGGTTTTTTCCCTTTTATGTATCTAAAAAAGGGCTTAAAGTTTTTGGCTTCTTGTGCTATCTTTTCCTCATAGACCTTTTTGGCGTATCTTACCACCTTGTGACACTTCTTCTGGTCTACCTTGTGACTATTCCAGGCCTCCGTTGTTTGTTCATGTTTCCACTTTTTAAATGAGTTCCTCTTTTCCCTTACCGCATCCTTCACCTCTTTAGTTAGCCAAGCTGGTTCTCCTTTGTTCTTATTTTTCCTTTCTTTGGATATCTGCGGAATGTAGAGATTCTGTGCTTCGGTGATGGTATTTTTTAGTAGGGACCAAGCTTGATCAACTGTTTTGATTTCGGCTGTCCTTTTCTTGAGCCATTTTTTAACCATGGCTCTCATGCTATCATATTTCCCTTTTCTGAAGTTAAAGGTTGTGGTTTGGGTCTTGGTTTGTTTCCCCTTCCCGATGCCAATTTTAAAATTGACCATGCTGTGATCGCTCGTCCCCAGCGGGACCGCGACTTCTACATCTGTTGTCCTTCCAGTTATGCCATTTAGGACTAAGTCCAAGGTTGCGGTTCCTCTTGTCGGTTCTCCCACCATTTGTTCTAGGAAGCAGTCCCCTATCATTTCCAGGAACTTTGTTTCTCTGCCGCAGTTTGAGGTTCCTAGGTTCCAGTTTATCCCCGGAAAGTTGAAGTCTCCCATGATCGTTACGTTGCCTGTTCTACATCCATGTTTGATTTCCTCTATCATTTCTGCGTCTGTTTCTTCCGTCTGTGCGGGGGGTCGATAGAGCCAAAAGAGACTACTAGGAAAAAATAGCCAAGGAGGCGAAAAACTTCAAGCCGTTCTTTCGATACATTAAGGGGAAACGACCCGCGAAGGAAGCGGTGGGGCCGTTGGATGACCATGGAATAAAGGGAGTGCTAAAGGAAGATAAATAAATTGCTGAAAAACTGAACACATTTTTTTGTGTCTGTATTTACCAAAGAGGATATAAGCAACATACCGGAACCTATCAGGCTCTATGCTGGAAACGAAGACGGGAAACTGAAGGGGGTTACGGTCAGTCTAGAAGAGGTATACAGACAGATTGATAGGCTAAAGAGCGATAAATCCCCGGGACCGGATGGCATCCATCCGAGGGTCATCAAGGAACTGAAAGGGACTATAGCTGAACTGCTTCAACTAATAGCCAACTAGTCAATCAAATCGGGGAAGATTCCGGAAGACTGGAAGGTGGCAAATGTTACGCTGATCTTCAAAAAGGGTTTCCAGGGGAGATCTGGGAAACTATAGACCAGTGAGTCTGACCTCGGTACCGGGAAAGATGGTAGAGGTGCTGATAAAGGACTGCATCATTGATTACTTTGACGGACACAGTTTGATGAGGACCAGCCAGCACGGTTTCAGCAAAGGCAGATCTTGTCTGACGAACTTGCTGCACTTCTTCAAGGGGGTAAACAAGCGGATAGACAAGGGTGATCCAGTCGACATTGTTTATCTGGATTTTCAGAAGGCGTTCGACAAGGTTCTACATGAACGACTACTTCGGAAGATTGCGAGTCATTGAATCGAAGGTGAAATACTCACGTGGATTAAAAACTGGCTGGAGCATAGGAAACAGAGAGTGGGGATAAATGGACAATACTCCATGGAGAAGCATTGCAAGGACTACAGGGACACGACGGGCTACACCTGACCAGAAGAGGGAAGAATGTCCTTGGACACCGTCTAGCCCGTCTACTTCACAGGGCTTTAAACTAGGTAAGTCGGGGGAGGGTACAGGCACAAACAACATACCTGACGAACTAAACTGCCAATACATTTTTGAGGCTAAGGTAAGTAATCACCGAAATTCTAGGTCTGGGTCAGGGGTGGGTGGGTGCACACACTTTCGAGTCGGGAGTAGGGTCACATCATATTTATGGGTCACATTGTAATTCCGGGTCTAGGGGGAGTACACACTGTAGTTCTGGGTATATGGGGAGTACACATTGTGGTTCTGGGTCTAAGGAAAGCACAAATAATGCTAAAGGTGTTCAAGTAGCTCAAGCAGGAATATCCCCATTGAGACGTAACAAAAATACAACATGGAGGGCTATGTACGTCAACGCACACAGTTTAGGAAACAAGATCCTGGAATTGGAAACAGAAATAAGGAATGCCGACCTGGATGTGGTGGCGATATCCGAGACCTGGCTCACAGACTCCCACGGGTAGGACATGGTCATACTGGGTTACAACTTGCTTCGCCGGGACAGGGAGGACAGAATGGGAGGAGGTGTAGCATTATATACTAAAGATGACATTAAGGTCACGAGAATCTCAGATGTCCAGTATACTGGGGAATCCCTTTGGGTTAATTTGGCCAGAGGGAAGGACAAATGCTTGTATCTTGGCGTAATTTACAGACCCCCAAGACAACAGGATGACCTGGATGTGGAAATAATCGGAGATATAGAAAATATCACCTTGCGTGGGGACACAGTATTGCTGGGTGACTTTAACATGCCTGATATGGATTGGGTTACACTTACCTCTGCTTCCGGCAGCAGCAGGAGGCTATTAAACTCTATGAAGGGAGCAAGACTCAGGCAACTGGTGTTGGAACCAACAAGGGATCAGGCAATACTGGACCTGATACTTACCAATGGAGAAAGTGTCACAGAGGTCTCGGTGGGCGACACATTGCCCTCCAGTGACCACAACATGGTATGGTTCAATCTCAGGAAAGGTTTCACTAAATCTACCACACTGACCAAGGTCCTCAAATTCAAGGACACAAATTTCAAAGAAATGGGAGACTTCGTTCACCAGGCGCTACAAAGCCAAGCAGAAACCGATAACGTGGAAGATATGTGGTCGACTTTGAAAGCAACCATACAAGAAGCAACAAACCGCTATGTTAAATCAGTAAGTAAATGGCGAAGGAACAATAAGCCACAGTGGTTTACTGCGGAGATCTCAGACCTCATCAAGGAGAAGAAAAAAGCATTCATCTCTTACAAACAATCGGGGAAGCAGGACTCTAGAGCAGATTACCTGACCAAATCAAAAGCCGTCAAAACAGCAGTCAGGGAGGCTAAATTCCACATGGAGGAGTCTCTAGCAAAGAACATCCAGAAGGGAGATAAATCATTCTTCAGGTATATCAGTGATAGAAGAAAAAATTCAAGCGGGATTGTACGTCTTAGGAATCCAGACGGAGACTATGTGGAAAAGGATTCGGAAAAAGCCCAACTATTAAATGAATACTTCTGCTCAGTCTTCACCCGAGAAGAGCCGGGGCTCGGCCCTCAGCTACAGACAAGGGTTGGCTCAGTTGACCCGTTTAGTAACTTTGAGTTTACGCCCAGCAGTGTCTACGGTGAGCTGTCAAAGCTCAAGGTTAACAAAGCAATGGGGCCGGACAACCTGCACCTCAGGGTGCTAAGGGAGCTGAGTGATGTCTTGGCGGAGCCACTGTCCGCGCTCTTCAACCTCTCCCTTAGTACAGGCAGCGTCCCATTGGACTGGAGGACGGCTAACGTCATTCCACTCCACAAGAAAGGCTCAAAGATGGAGACAGCAAACTACAGACCAGTGAGTCTAACATCGATAGTGAGCAAACTAATGGAAACTCTAATCAAACGCCAATTGGATAAGATCCTGGATGAGGAGAATCAACGGGATCCCCGACAACATGGATTTACTAAAGGGAGATCATGCCAATCCAACCTGATCAGCTTCTTTGATTGGGTGACGGGGAAGCTGGATATTGGGGAGTCCCTGGACATCGTGTACCTGGACTTTAGCAAAGCATTCGATAGCGTACCACACCGCAGGTTGCTGAGCAAGATGAGTTCTATAGGATTAGGCGACACATTGACGCAATGGGTTGGGAACTGGCTTGGAGGTAGGCTTCAAAGGGTGGTGGTGAACGGCACCCCCTCCGAAATGACGGAGGTGATCAGTGGAGTGCCACAGGGCTCAGTCTTGGGCCCAATCCTATTCAACATCTTTATAAGAGACTTGGCAGAAGGGCTTCGAGGTAAAATAACATTATTCACCGATGACGCCAAACTAAGTAATGTAGTGGGCAAATGCACAACAGACGAAGATTCAATGCCCGACAACATGATGCACGACCTACTCCTACTGGAGCGATGGTCTAGGACATGGCAACTCAACTTCAATGCCAAAAAATGCAAAGTTATGCACCTGGGCAGCCAAAATCCATGCAAGTCTTATACCCTTAATGGCGAGATCCTAGCAAAAACGGTAGCAGAACAAGACTTGGGGGTAATCGTCAGTGAGGACATGAAGTCTGCCAATCAAGTGGAACAGGCTTCGTCCAAGGCAAGACAAATCATGGGCTGCATACGAAGGGGTTTCATCAGTCGTAAGGCGGAAGTCATTATGCCATTGTATAGATCCATGGTGAGGCCCCACTTGGAATACTGTGTGCAATTCTGGAAGCCGCATTATCGCAAGGATGTGCTGAGACTGGAGTCGGTGCAGAGAATGGCCACCCGGATGGTCTCGGGACTCAAGGATCTTCCATATGAAGAACGGCTTGACAAATTACAGCTATACTCGCTCGAGGAGCGCAGAGAGAGGGGAGACATGATCGAGACGTTCAAGTATCTTACGGGCCGCATCGAGGCGGAGGAAGATATCTTCTTTTTCAAGGGTCCCACGACAACAAGAGGGCATCCGTGGAAAATCAGGGGCGGGAAACTACGAGGTGACACCAGGAAATTATTTTTCACTGAAAGAATGGTTGATCGCTGGAATAGTCTTCCACTATAGGTGATTGAGGCCAGCAGCGTGCCTGATTTTAAGGCCAAATGGGATCGGCACATGGGATCTATTCACAGGGCAAAGGTAGGGGAGGGACATTAGGGTGGGCAGACTAGATGGGCCGTGGCCCTTATCTGCCGTCTATTTCTATGTTTCTATGTTACTCGGACTGGAAGAGCGTCACCAGTGGGTGCCGCAGGGCTCTGTGCTTGGACCCGTGCTCTTCAACATCTTTATAAATGATCTGGAAATTGGTATGATGAGCAAGGTGATTAAATTTGCGGACGATACTAAGCTATTCAGAGTAGTGAAGATGCAGGAGGATTGCGAAGATCTGCAACGTGACATAAACATGCTTGAGAAATGGGTTGCGACATGGCAAATGAGGTTCAATGTGGATAAGTCCCTCTCGGTACAGATGAAACTAAACGAATCTAAAACAAAACTACTCTGGCTCGGCCCAAAATTCGAACACCTGCCCACACTTTTCACACTACCCACAGGCGATACACTACAGCTCGAGTTCTCATGCAAAGTCCTTGGTATCACTATCGATTCCTCTCTCTCCCTCAATGACCACCTCAATTCCTTGGCAAAATCATGCTTTTTCAGCCTTCACATGCTGAGGAAAGCTAGATCCTACTTCAGCCAACAACACTTTGCCATCCTTGTCCAATCCATCATCCTCTCCAAACTAGATTGCTGCAACGCCATCTACTTAAATCTATCAAAAAAAGTATTCTAAGACTCCAGCTAATCCAGAATACTGCAGCCAAACTGATCTTCTCAAAACGCAAGTCTGACCATGCCTCCCCACTCCTTGCCAAACTTCATTGGCTCCCAATAATCTCCAGAATCCATTTCAAATGTTCCTGCCTGGCTTTCAAGATCATTCACGGAATCCTGCCTCCTCTTATCCCACTGTCTTTCAACTCCTCCAGTCCCGACTCCTCCAGAACTGCCCAAAGGCTTAAACTAGCCTTCCCCTCTCCACGCGGCATCCACTATTCAGGCAAACTGGGAAAATCCCTTCTCTTCAAAATCACAGGTCTTTGGAACGACCTCACCACCCCGCTGCGGAACCTGAGCTCCCTTCAGTTATTCCGCAAACAACTGAAAACCTGGCTTTTCAGCAAATTGTAGCTCTATCCTTCCCCCCCTTTCTCTCCCCCCTTCTACACATAAGTTCATGTAATCCTTTTTCTTCTTCTCTACCCACTATTTTAAGTTCTTGTAAACCGTGTCGAGCTCCATTCTCATGGAGATGATGCGGTATACAAATTTAAGGTTTAGATTAGATTAGATTAGATAAGTGTAAGGTGATGCATATCGGTAACAAAAATCTCATGCATGAATACAGGATGTCCGGGGCGATACTTGGAGACCCCTCCCAGGAAAGAGACTTGGGAGTTCTGATTAGAGAGCTGCACGGGAACGGGGACGACGGGAATCCCGCGGGTTCCCCCATCGGGTTGTGGGGATCCCGTGGGGACGCCCCCTAGGGTCGCAGGGTTCCTGCGGGGTTGGATGCGAGGCTCGTCTTCTCCCTACCTGCCCTGCCGCAGCACACAGCCGAACCGAACTGAAGTCTTCCACGATGTCAGTGCTGATGTCGGAGGGAGGGCTTAAGCAAAGCCCTCCCTCCCTCCGACATCAGCGCTGACATCGGGAATACTTCCAGTCAGCTGTGTGCTGCGGCAGGGCAGGTAGGGAAAAGGCAGTGGCATACCAGGGAGGCGGGGAGGGCGGTCCACCCCGGGTGCAGCCGGCCATGTCCCCTTACCTTTGTGGCGCTTCTTCTGACCGACCGACAATAGGCCCGGTCCGACAAACCTCCCGGCCCTGTAGCCGCGAATCTAAATTACCTTCTTACAGCAGCTTCAATACTCCAGCTGCTGTAAGAAGGTAATTTAGACTCGCGGCCATAAGGCAGGGAGGTTTGTCGGACCGGGCCTGTTCTGTTGTCGGGCGAGCGGGGAAGCGCCACGAAGGTAAGGGGCAGGGAGGGAGAAAGGGAGGAAAAGTGGAGTAGAGAGGAAAAGACGCTTAAGGGAAATGGGTAAAACTGAAGGGGGAGAAGGACGCTGAAAGCACTGGGGAAGTCAAAGGGGTGGAGAAGGACGCTGAAAGGACATGGAGAAGACAAAGGGGTGGAGAAGGACGCTGAAAGGACATGGGGAAGACAGAGGGGGAGAAGGACGCTGAAAGGACATGGGGAAGACGGGGGGGGGGAGAAGGATGCTGAAAGGACATGGGGAAGACGGGGGGGAGAAGGACACTGAAAGGACATGGGGAAGACAGAGGGGGAGAAGGACTCTGAAAAGACGTGGGGAAGACAGAGGGGGAGAAGGACACTGAAAGCTCATGTGGAAGACAGAGGGAGGAGAAGGACGCTGACAGGACATGGGGAAGATGGGGGAGGAGAAGGCGCTGAAAGGAAATGGGGAAGAGAGAGTGGGGAGAAGATTCTGGCAGGGAAGAAGACAGAGATGCCAGACTATGGGGGGAGCGAAGGGAAGAAGATGGGTGCCAGACCAATTTGGAAGGGGGGAGAAAGGGAGAGGCACAGTAACAGAGCAAATGGAAGACGCAGAGAGAAGAGAGGTAGTGGATGGAAGGGATTGAATGAGAACATGAGGAAAGCAGAAACCAGGCAACAAAGGTAGGAAAAAAATTCTATTTCTTTTTTTTTTTTTTTTTTTTGCTTCAGGATAAAGTAGTATATTAGTTGTGTTGATAAAAATTTATAAACATTAGAGGCTCTGGTAGAAACCCGTTTACAAAGTATGTATTCTTCCCAATTAATATTTCCAAATTAATAAAGGCTTTTTGCTTATTTGTAAATGGGTTTCTACCAGAGCCTTTAATTCAGTAGCATAATTAAATGAAATAACTATTTCTGAAGTTTATAGGGATGGGTGGGGCCGGAGGGGATTCCTCGCGGGGACGGGTGGGGACAGAGGGGATTCCTCATGGGGACGGATGGGGATGGAGGGATTCCTCGCGGGGACGGGTGGGATTCCTCACATGGATGGGTGGGGACGGGTTAAACTTTGGCGGGGACGGGTGGGATTTCTGTCCCCGCGCAACTCTCTACTCACTAAACTGTATTTCAGCTAGCAAAAATTCAAAGGTGTAAAACTAGGTGTGAAGAAAGTGTGTGTATGTGTGTGTGTGTGTGTGGGGGGGAGTGCTCAGCCTACCAGGTAAAGAACAGTGCACTCTGGGTGCTTGTCTTAAAGCACTACATTCTGTTTACAGGAAACCCGCTCACATGACTAAGGAGACAGAACAATGCCCAAACTCAACTTTGGACATCATATCGAAAATGGCTCTCCACATCTTTGTTCTCTGAAAAGACCAAGTTGTGCTTTGATTAGTGGAATTTAAATGTGTAATAATAATAACAACAGTATTATGTGCCTGATAACAATAATAATAATTTCCAAGGTTTGCTTGTTTATTTTATTCCCTCCCCCAATTTTCTTTTGTTTTAACACCTCCTATCTACCCTAAATACCATGGTGTTGTTACAAGTAAGCAGAACTGGACAGAATTTCCACTAAGACCTTCAGCATTGCAATAACAGCAATCACCTCCCCTGTTTTTCTTGCTTAATGTGGGAATTAATATTTTTTTGTTACTAGGAGAAACTGCTGCATACTGTTGAAGAAATTGAACTTTCTGAGAAGTCATATAAGGAGATCAGCAAGCTTATGGACCATTTATCGAGTGGTATCAACACCATATTCACAATAATAGATTGTGACGTCTCAAAAATCAAACTGTTGCTCGGAACGAGTGAGGGCATTGCAGACCACAATTTGATGCATTATTTCAGTAAGTATAATTTTTAGTAGTTTCTGCCGTTATAATAAGGATCCCTAAGACACATTGCTAAATATCTGAATTAGCTCAAGAGCTGAAAGGAAGTCTTCTCCAAAGAAGGGTCCTTGAGTGCTAATTTCAAGTCAGCTGAGGAACATTGGGTGTAGCTTCCCTCCAAGAGATTTTGGGGTCCTTATATTTTTTATGCTTGTTGCTTGACGTTCAAAGTTCATGAAGTGTAGCCATAGACTACTGACTTGTTCTTGTCTATGCTCCTGAGAATTTAGAATCTAGTCCTGCTGTTGTGTTCTCTTGTTCTCCTATACATACTACCATATTTGCATGAAATCAAACCAAATTATCACTAACCTCCCCCTCCTTTTATTAAACCACAATAGTCTCAGTTAGGACGCTGATCTTTGACCAGAGGGCCGCCGCGTGAGCAGACTGCTGGGCACAATGGACCACTGGTCTGACCCAGCAATTCTTATGTTCCTATGTTATTAGCGCAGGGAATCACGCTGAATGCTCCTCTCTGCTCCCAACACTCATAGGACAGGGCTGCCCAAGTCCGGTCCTCGAGATCTACTGGCAGGCCAGGTTTTCAGAATATCCACAATGAATATGCATGAGAGAGATTTGCCTGCACTGCCTTCTTGGTATGCAAATCTCTTTTATGCATGTTCATGAAAACCTGGCCTGCCAGTAGCTCTCGAGGACCGGACTTGGGCAGCCCTGCTCATAGGAACTCTATGAGTGTCAGGAGCAGCGCAGAGCATTCAGCGTGGCTCCTTTCGCTAATAACCGCTATCGTGGTTTAGTAAAAGGGGGGGTTAAATGATTTGTGGCATTTACTTTTTGCACATTTTTTATCCATGATTTTAAATTCAGTTGTAGGCTGAAATCACTGTTAACACATTACTTCTTATGGTCGCTAAGCTAAGAAAAAGAAGGGTTTTCCAGATAAAGGACCCTGCTACCTTCTTCAGGTGAAGGTGATGATAATGCAGTAATATATAGGAATTCTTCTGCTATTTTAAAGGCAGCTCTAGTTAATATTAGGTCCACCAGTTAGTAAAAGTGAAAGAATTTCTGATTTAATGCAAAATGAAGGATTAGATTCTCATATGTCTTACTAAGGGGATAGTACTGGATTTCTATGCCCAAATGGCTATTTAACTCTAGGAGTGGCTTGTGAGGGGAAGTGGGGGAGGGGATTAGTGTTCGTGTTTAGATCTTTATTTGCGTTTACTAAAATTTCAGTAACATAATCTCAGGGAATGCAATGTCTTGTGCTAATTCTAGTCCAATATAAAGTGCTCTCGATTGTACATCAAGTTTTATATCATATAGCCCCTGGATGTTTTTGAGATATGTTGGTGTTGTATTGTCCAAGAAGGGAATTAAGATCTGCACAAGATATGAGATTGTCATTGATGAAAGAGAGAAATGTGATACATACCAAGGTCGGGAATTCTATTTCTTCAGTAGTAGGGGTGAAATTTTGGAACTCATTGACAGGTCAGTTACGATTATGTAAACCCAGAATACTTTTAAGAAACTTTTGGAGACAGCAGTTGTCAGTGTATTTATGTGAACAAAAACACAGTAAATATTTCTGTGATACTTTTAAAAACTCAGGAAGACAGGCAAAAATATCTGGAAAAGTTAAGAGAGGCTGGTCTTGTAGTCAGGAAAGCAAAGATGCAAATGGAAGAAAAAATAGCTGGTCTAATACTTGCCAACTGAGTTTTAATGCCAAAAAGTGTAAGGTGATGCATCTTGGTAGCAATAACCCCTGCAAAACATACACCCTGAATGGTGAAAACTTAACAAGAACCATCGCAGAACGAGACCTGGGTGTAATCATATGTGAAGATATGAAAACTGTCAATCAGGTGGAGAAAGCTTCAGTCAAGGCTAGACAAATGCTAGGTTGCATCCGGAGAAGTTTTATCAGCCGTAAGCCTGAAGTCATAATGCTGTTGTACAGGCCGATGGTGAGACCTCATCTGGAGTATTGTGTTTAGTTTTGGAGGCCACATTATTAAAAGGATGTGAAGAGAATGGAATCGGTTCAGCGTATATCCACTAAGATGGTCTCAGGACTTAAGGATCTCCCATATGAAGAACGTCTAAGCAGGCTGCAGTTATATTCTCTCGAAGAACGCAGAGAAAGGGGTGACATGATAGAGACATTCAAATATCTTACGGCCCGTATTGAGGTGGAGGAAGATATCTTCTTCCTTACGGGGCCCACGGCAACCAGAGGGCATCCGCTCAAACTCAAGGGTGGGAGATTTCATGGTGATATCAGGAAATACTTCTTTACCGAAAGAGTGGTTGATCGATGGAATGGTCTTCCACGTCAAGTAGTTGAGGCCAGTAACGCACTCGACTTCAAGGGACGATAGAATAAACATGTAGGTTCGCTCCGGGGAAATGCTTAAAAAGAGGGTTCTTGTTGAGGAAGGGTTCTTGGAGTGGGTTCGCTCCGGGAAATTTTTAGAGGGAGGGTTCTTCGAGTGGTCAGACTTGTTGGGCCGAAGGCCCTTTTCTGCCGTCATACTATATGTTTCTATGTTTCTACAGTAAAAGGGGAGACAAGACTTTTTTAGATATATTAGTGATAAGAAGAAGTGCAAAAGTGGTATTGTGAGACTCAAAGATGAAGGGGAGGAATATGTAGAAGCTGATAAAGAAAAGGCCAAATTGCTTAACAAATATTTCTGTTCTATGTTCACGGTTGAAATGCCGGGAGCAGGACCGCAGAAGATGAACGTGAATAGGGATAAGAACATAAGCAATGCCTCTGCTGGGTCAGACCTGAGGTCCATCTTGCCCAGCAGTCCGCTCACACGGCGGCCCAACAGGTCCAGGACCTGAGTAGTAATCCTCTATTTATACCCTTCTATTCCTTTTTCCAGCAGGAAAATGTCCAATCCTCTCTTAAATCCCAGTACTGTATTCTGCCCTATAACGTCCTCTGGAAGCGCATTCCAAGTGTCCACCACACGTTGGGTAAAGAAGAACTTCCTGGCATTTGTATTGAATCTGTCCCCTTTCAACTTTTCCGAATGCCCTCTTGTTCTTTTATTTTTTGAAAGTTTGAAGAATCTGTCCCTCTCTACTCTCTCTATGCCCCTCATGATCTTATAAGTCTCTATCATATCCCCTCTAAGTCTCCTCTTCTCCAGGGAAAAGAGACCCAGTTTCTCCAATCTCTCAGCGTATGAAAGGTTTTCCATCCCTTTTATCAGACGTGTCGCTCTTCTCTGAACTCTCTCGAGTAACGCCATATCCTTCTTAAGGTATGGCGACCAAAACTGGACGCAGTATTCCAGGTGTGGGCGCACCATCGCCTGATACAGCGGCAGGATAACTTCTTTTGTCCTGGTTGTAATACCCTTCTTGATTATACCTAGCATTCTATTCGCTCTCTTAGCAGCTGCTGCGCACTGTGCCGTCGGCTTCATTGACCTGTCCACCATTATCCCCAAGTCCCTCTCTTGGGTACTCTCATTCAATAACATCCCTCCCATCGTATAGTTGTACCTCGGGTTTCTGCTTCCCACATGCAATACTTTACATTTCTCAACGTTGAACTTCATTTGCCATTTTGTCGCCCATTCCCCTAGTTTGTTCAAGTCTCTTTGCAATTCCTCACAGTCCTCTTTAGTCCGAGCTCCCCTAAATAGTTTGGTGTCATCTGCAAATTTTATTATCTCACACTTCGTCCCTGTTTCTAGATCATTTATGAATATATTAAATAACAGTGGCCCGAGCACCAAGCCCTGCGGAACACCACTCGTGACCCTCCTCCAGTCAGAGTAGTGGCCCTTCAACCCTACCCTTTGTTTCCTACCTGCCAACCAGTTTCTGATCCATCTATGTACGTCTCTGTCCACCCCATGGTTCTTCAGTTTCCGGAGTAATCGTTCATGAGGCACCTTGTCAAAGGCTTTTTGGAAATCAAGGTATATGATGTCTATGGGGTCACCTCTGTCCATCTGTTTGTTAATTCCTTCGAAGAAGTGTAGTAAGTTGGTTAGGCACGATCTCCCCTTGCAGAAACCATGTTGGCTGGTTATCAAAAGTTTGTTTCTTTCCAAGTGATCATCGATGTTTTCTTTTATCAGTGCTTCCGCCATTTTTCCCGGAACCGAGGTCAGACTCACCGGTCTGTAGTTTCCCGGGTCACCTCTTGATCCCTTTTTAAAGATGGGCGTGATGTTGGCCGTCTTCCAATCCTCCGGGATCACGCCTGTTTTCGGGGATAGGTTGCATATTTGCTGCAGTAGTTCTGCTATCTCCTCCTTTAGTTCCTTCAGAACCCTTGGATGGATTCCGTCCGGACCTGGAGATTTGTCAATTTTTAGTTTATCTATCTGCCTGCGCACATCTTCAAGGCTCACTTCCATGAATGTTAATTTTTCTGCTTGATTTCCATTGAAGAATTGCTCAGGTTCCGGTATGTTGGTTGTGTCTTCGTTCGTAAATACAGACAAAAAGAACATGTTCAGTCTTTCCGCGACTTCTTTCTCCTCCTTCACTACTCCCTTCCTGACTCCATCATTCAGCGGTCCCACCTCCTCCCTAGCTGGCTGTTTCCCTTTAACATATCTGAAGAACGGTTTGAAATTTCGAGCCTCCCTGGCTAACCTCTCTTCATACTCTCTTTTGGCTTTTCGAACCACACGGTGACATTGTTTTTGATACTTCCTGTGCTCTATCCAGTTCCCTTCAGTTTTGTCCTTTTTCCATCTCCTGAATGAATTTTTCTTATTACTTATCGCTTCCTTCACTATTTTAGTCATCCATATCGGGTCCTTTATTCGACTCTTTTTGCTCCCCTTTCTGAATCTGGGGATGTACAGATTTTGGAGGAGTAATAGACCCTGATCAATTTTCAGAGGATTGTGTTCGTGAGGAGCGAGCTAAAATAAAAACTTTATTCAATTGTAAAAATGTTCCAATGCTTGCTCAAAATTGTGTCTTGTGAGACCGATGCCGGAACTTGAGGCAGCCATTTTTGATAGCGGATCTGCATGGGCCAGGAGCATAGGAAGATCGATCCTGCCCCGCTTCACCGCTAGACTGCCAGGGCTTTAAAGGTAAGCAGTGGAGGGGTCCAGGAGGCAGGAGGGAGTCAGGGTGGAGGACCTAAAGTTATTCGCAATTTATTAATATTAACGAGAGATTGTACCCCTAACCCCAGTGAATATGGAGACCTGTAATGATAAAAAGATATTTTTGCAAAATAATCTAGCAATATTTTATTAAATGAACCTTCACTATCTGCACCTTATTGTGGACAATAACAGAAATATAACATACCTTACTAATAGCTAAACACTTACACTTTGATTTAGTCATCGACCAAAGGCATTCCAAACATTCAAGTATTCAGGCCCGGATTCTCAAAAAGCTGCTGTAATTTAGTCGCAGGCAGGTGCTTAGATAGCGGCTACTGGTGACTAACTTAAGAGTTTTAATTGGTTCTAAATGGCGTGATAATTGTTCACACCATTAAAAATCAATTAAAACCTAATAAAAATAATTAAGCGATGCAAGGCGGCCTCCGGGTCCAGCGCCTAGCATCTCCTAGGGATGTCAAAGCCCAGAAATGGGCGTGTTTAGGGGAGGCGCCGGGTAACCTAACCACAATTCAGCAAGGATCCTAGATGCCAGAAACGTAGGCCTGTAAAACCCTGGCCTTCAGTTATGGTGCCTAGGGTCCTTGGGGGCCATGATTCTAGAAGTGGCGCCTGTCAGTGATCGATATGCCCCTTAAATAATTGGTCGAGAAATCTTTCTGGTTTATCTAAATGTCTCCACCACTAGCTTAAACCAGAATACGCTTTAATGTAACAGTCTATATTTGTAGCAAATGACTTTGTTCTTTCAAACATGACATATCATGCGGCGGTTAACGTTGGGAGAAAGCAAGTTGGCGTTCAACTAGAGAACACACCATGCTCTCAGATAAGTGATCATAATTATAGGAAAGTGTTTTAAATGCATTTGAGTCCCACCTCCCTCCTATTAGGGTTAGAGATTGACTATTCATGAGTTAATGGGATGGGAGGCCAAAGAGGCTAAGGGCACGGTGGGCACCTATAAACAAAGAAAACACTTTCTAGCTATTTGGAACCCTTATTTTAACGCTTTATCACCTCCAATGTGCAGCCAAACTTTGAATCAGCTTCGAGCACCCCTGTTATTTGCAGTTGTTTGTTACTTTTCATTCATGCCTCGGCGCTATCTTTAGGGTGGGGGAAGTTAGGGTTGGGATTCTGCCTGGGGTGTGGTGAGAATGGGGAGGGGATGGGGGGGAAGGGGGAGAATGTTCAACTGTATTGAAACTTTGATGACCTGCTACGCTCACTCCTGTTCCGTTTGGACTTGTTTGTATTCTGCTCACATTATACGTTTTTTTTTTTCTGGTTTTATGCCTTTTGGTCATGAATAAAACTGTTTAAATATAAATGCATTTGAGCCGACGAGGAAGTATAGCGGGGATTGCGCTAAAACATTTCTTTGAATTTAGAGTGCTGCTTCTGATGGCTCTATAAATATGCATGATATGTCATGTTTGAAAGAACAAAGTCATTTGTTACAAATATAGGGGTCCTTTTATTAAGGCGCACTAATTGATTTAGCGCATGCTAAATGCCCATAGAAGTTAATGGATGCCTTAGCATTTAATGCGCTTAATAAAAGGACCCCATAGACTGTTACATTAAAGTGGATTTTGGTTTAAACTAGTAGACAGCAGGCATCCATTTTGTAGGCAGTTGCCATGGCAGCCGCCGCTTACAGAATCAGGGCCTCAATGTCTTCTTGAGCTAGTCAGGATAAAGCCTTCGATGCTGTTCAACTCCTTGCGAAAAGGCCTCACGCGGCACTCGGTGCACTCCGTGCAGCGTGAGGCCTTGTTATGTGCAGGTTTGAAGCTTATGCTCTGATATATGCACAACGTAGGCGCAGATTTTTCCTTGGCCTAAAAGTACGCCTAAAAGTTATGACACAAATTTCAAATTTTATTTAAAATTTGATTCTAACGCTTATCAGTACAGTAAAACTTTGCATTGCAAGTAACTTGGTTTGCAAGTGTTTTGCAAGACAAGCAAAACATTTGATTAAATTTTAACTTGATATACAAGCAATGTCTTGCAATTCAAGTACATACAGTATAAACCCATCAGAACTGAGTCGATGGTTCTTCTCGCTCTGATGCTGCAAGAGTATAGTGACTGTTCTAAATGAGCGAGGTCTTGCAATACGAGTACATACAGTATATACGCGTTACATCATCACAACTGAGCCAATGGTTTTTCTCTCTCGGACACTGCAAGAGTGTAGTGACTGTTCTAAACACGCGAGGTCTTGCAATACGAGTACATATAGTATACACGCGTTACATCATCACAACTGAGCCGATGGTTCTTCTCTCTCGGACGCTGCGGGAGTGTAGTGACTGTTCTAAACGAGTAAAGTCGTGCAATACGAGTACATACGGTATACACGCTTCACATCATCACAACTGAGCTGATGGTTCTTTTCTCTCTGACACTGTAGGAGTGTAGTGACTGTTCTAAAGGAGTGAGGTCTTGCAATACAAGTATGTATAGTATTTTGTATTAAAGTTTTTGGGTTGTGGAACAAATCGTCTGAGTTTCCATTATTTCTTAAGGGGAAATTTGTTTTGATATATGAGTGCTTTGGATTACGAGCATGCTTCTGGAACAAATTATGCTCGCAAACCAAGATCTGACTGTATTTCTAAGCATTGTATATCAATAAAAATGTGAGACATCGTTAAATACGTACAATAGACTCATGTAGACATAAATAGACTAATTTAAAAAAAAAAACAACCATAAGGAAGAGGGAGGAACTACAGTATTTATAGTAAAGAGAGACATTTAAGGTTTGAACGAAGCGTAGGGGAATATAAAATAATAACTGGCGCTAAGCATGATTCTACAAGTCGCACATAACTTTTATAGACTCGTGCTTAGCATCGCACTAGTTGGCGCTGGTTTTTTTTAGGCATGATATATAGAATGAGGCCCTAAATAGTGAAATTTTATTCTGCTTGTTTTGAAGAATTTTAGGTGAATGTTGTATATTTTTGTATTGTCGTTTTAATTGAGTATGTATTATGTGAACCACTAAGGTATAAGCAGGGTACAAGTTTTTAAATAAATAAAATAAATGGACAACCTATTCTTTTTACTATTTTAGAGGTTGGGAGTTAATTATATTCAGTTATGTGATTATATGATATTTTGATGAATTGTCAAAGTTTTGCTAAACTTCGTATGCTTTCATTGTGTTATATGATCTGATATGTTGAAGGTTATTGAAGGGAAAAATGATCAACATGGGTAACATTTAAGATGTTTATTGTATTTTATTGATAATCTCTTTTTTTTATTTAAAGTTTTTATTCATTTTCATAATACAACAAGTGTATCATATAAAGTTATACGATCTCATAAAATACACACTTGATTTTCCTTCATGTATCATTGTAATTACCAAAAAAAGGGGGAATTGGCTCGCAATAAGAATTCTTCCAGAAGGGAAAGATTGAAAGGAAAAAGTAAAATAGAAATAGAGTTTAGTAATGTTGGGCAGGTCTATAATGCATAAGCCCTTTATGTACAATGGACATCAGTATGAGCCGTTCGAATGGCACGCAAAGTGAGATTAAGGCTCAGGCAGTAACTTTACTGATGACTAGCATCAACCAGACAGAAGTCTAGATAAAGACTGCCTCATACATCATGTTGTCCTTTATTGCATGTGAAAAAAGCCCAAACATAAATGAATAAATGCCTTTCAACCATTCACTCTTGGGATAGAGCAAATAATCTCCCAAGACGTAAAAAATAAAGTGTCAATGGCTGTAAAGTGCCTGTGCAAAGTTTAAAAACTGTATATCAAAAAGTTAATAAGATGACGCCCTATTCTATTTTACTTTTTCCTTTCAATCTTTCCCTTCTGGAAGAATTCTTATTGCGAGCCAATTCCCCCTTTTTTGGTATTTAGGTTGGACTTTATTGGCTTCTGAGTCCTAAGGGTTTCAGCGGTTTAGCTATCACTGTAAATACAACATATCATTCTAAAGTCATGTATTATAATATCTGAAAAAGTATGTAATACATAATATGTAAAACAATTATTACTAAAGTTGAAAACCCACCCATCCCCTCCCCTCCCATTAAAAAATTGCATACAAATACAACCAAAATATTGATAAATTCATATATATTATGAGATAAATAAAATAATACGCACCCACATCCCCTCTTAACAAATAACTTATTACGGGGAAAATAGTATCATTCATTACAGAAGTCTGTTAATGGTCCCCAGATCTTCTGAAACTTACCAAAATAACCTCTCTGTGTTTAACCCATCTGTATATTTTATTGATAATCTCAATTATTAGTGCTGAAATAGCATTAGTGGTTAAATAACACAATGATAGCCAGTGTTGACAATTTGTTTTTATTATACGAGATCCACCTTGAGTAGGATTCATTCTGGGAAGACAGATACAGAAATCAGTTTATTTAGTTTGATTTTATTGTCTCATTTTTCAAGATAAACAATTCAATATTACAGTCTCTTTTACCCAGATGCTATAGAGCAGAAGACCAGCGACTTACTTCAGATTGAAACCTTCTTGCGTCTTCAGAGCCTGAAAGGACAGGATCCAATTCCCATCATTTCAATCAACCCCTTCTTGGGCGGCTCAGAGGTTGCTAGTGTGGTGCCACCAATCAAAATAACGTCGCCGGTCCTGGCAGAGGAAAGTGACAGTGAGAGTCTGGATGAATCGGGTGAAGGGAAGTATTGAGAGGGTTAAGGCCATTCAAGTGGTTGTGGTGTCCTGAGCCAACTACTGTTTTTGTGTCCAATTGGAAAATCCGGACCCCCCAGGCCCGCCCTAGCCCCGCCCCCACTGCCTACTCTTGTTGAGCAGGGAGGAAGTCCACACACGCGCATGTGCGTGTGGTCATCGCATGGCACCCGCACATGCGCGGACTTCCTCCCTGCCTGACGTGATTTCAGAAGGCTTTTCAAAACCCGGACAAAGTGCCGGGTTTTGAAAAGGCGGCCGGACCCCCCAGACATGTTCTCAAAAGGAGGACGTCTGGTAACCCTACCTAAGACTAATTTTGCTGTATGAATACACAAATATCAGGGCACCCGCACATGCGCGGACTTCCTCCCTGCCCGACGTGATTTCAGAAGGCTTTTCAAAACCCGGACAAAGTGCCGGGTTTTGAAAAGGCGGCCGGACCCCCCAGACATGTTCTCAAAAGGAGGACGTCTGGTAACCCTACCTAAGACTAATTTTGCTGTATGAATACACAAATATCAGGGCCATACGCTGGAAGGTATCTGTGTTTCCTGATCATTTTAATTTTCCAGTTCAGCTCGCTTTGGTCTCTACCACTTCCTCATGTTGGATTTCTTCTAAGTTTTTTTTCTGGGATTTCATTTCCATTTTCTATTTCTTCCCACTCCCAATTATCTTCCCTTAAGAACATAAGAATTTGCCTCCGCTGGGTCAGACCAGAGGTCCATCGCGCCCAGCGGTCCGCTCCCGCGGCGGCCCATCAGGTCCATGACATGTAAAGTGATCTTTTGTCTAGAACCTGTTCTTCCCTAATCCTTTATATCCTTCAAACCCCTTTTCTTTTTTATCTATACCCTTTCTTTCTCTTTTATCTGTAACCTTCAATCCCCTTATCCTTCAGGAATTTATCCAGTCCCTCTTTGAAACCCCATAATGTCGTCTGACCTATTACACCCTCCGGAAGTGCATTCCGGTTCATAGACAACAACGCGGAAGACAAAGGCGCGCACCGACAACTGAGCCCAAGACGGAGGTGCGCGCCGAAGAAAATTACTGTTTTTAGGGGCTCCGACGGGGTTTTTTGTTGGGGAGCACCCCCAGTTTACTTAATACAAATCGCGCTGGCGTTGTGGGGGGTTTGGGGGGTTGTAACCCCCCACATTTTACTCTAAACTTAACTTTTTCCCTAAAAACAGGGAAAAAGTGAAGTTTTCAGTAAAATGTTGGGGGTTACAACCCCCCAAGTCCCCCATAACGCCCCCACAACGCGGCGTGATCTGTATTAAGTAAAGTGGGGGGTTCCCCCCCCCGTCGGAGCCCTAAAAACAGTAATTTTCTTCAGCGCGCGCCTCCACACTGCGCTCAATTGTCTGCTCGCGCCTTTGTCCCGGCGCGCTTTTGACCTGACACCGCGCATTCCAGGTATCCCCCACCCTCTGTGTGAAGAAGAATTTCCTAGCATTGGTTCTAAACCTAACATAGTAACATAGTAACATAGTAGATGACGGCAGATAAAGACCGAATGGTCCATCCAGTCTGCCCAACCTGATTCAATTTAAATTTTTTTTTTTTTCTTCTTAGCTATTTCTGGGCGAGAATCCAAAGCTTTTCCCGGTACTGTGCTTGGGTTCCAACTGCCGAAATCTCTGTTAAGACTTACTCCAGCCCATCTACACCCTCCCAGCCATTGAAGCCCTCCCCTGCCCATCCTCCTCCAAACGGCCATGCACAGACACAGACCGTACAAGTCTGCCCAGTAACTGGCCTAGTTCAATCTTTAATATTATTTTCTGATTCTAAATCTTCTGTGTTCATCCCACGCTTCTTTGAACTCAGTCACAGTTTTACTCTCCACCACCTCTCTCGGGAGCGCATTCCAGGCATCCACCACCCTCTCCGTAAAGTAGAATTTCCTAACATTGCCCCTGAATCTACCACCCCTCAACCTCAAATTATGTCCTCTGGTTTTACCATTTTACTTTCTCTGGAAAAGATTTTGTTCTACGTTAATACCCTTTAAGTATTTGAACGTCTGAATCATATCTCCCCTGTCTCTCCTTTCCTCTAGGGTATACATATTCAGGGCTTCCAGTCTCTCCTCATACGTCTTCTGGCGCAAGCCTCCTATCATTTTCGTCGCCCTCCTCTGGACCGCCTCAAGTCTTCTTACGTCTTTCGCCAGATACGGTCTCCAAAACTGAACACAATACTCCAAGTGGGGCCTCACCAATGACCTGTACAGGGGCATCAACACCTTCTTCCTTCTACTGACTACGCCTCTCTTTATACAGCCCAGAATCCTTCTGGCAGCAGCCACTGCCTTGTCACACTGTTTTTTCGCCTTTAGATCTTCGGACACTATCACCCCAAGGTCCCTCTCCCCGTCCGTGCATATCAGCTTCTCTCCTCCCAGCATATACGGTTCCTTCCTATTATTAATCCCCAAATGCATTACCCCTTTCAATTTCTCCAGATGTCCTCTTGTTCTTGTAGTTCCCAGTACGCTGAAGAACCTGTCTCTCTCCACCCTCTCTATGCCTTTCATAATCTTGTACGTCTATATCATGTCTCCTTCTCCAGGGAGAAGAGCCCAAGTTTCTCTAACCTCTCAGCGTATGAAAGATTTCCCATACCCTTTATCATTTGTGTGGCTCTTCTCTGGACCCTTTCAAGTATTGCCATGTCCTTCTTAAGATACGGTGACCAATATTGGACACAGTACTCCAGATGTGGGCGCACCATCGCCCGATACAGCGGCAGGATAACTTCCTTCATTCTGGATGTAATATACTTCTTGATAATACCCAACATTCTGTTTGCTTTCTTAGAGGCTGCTGCACATTGCACCGTCGGTTTCATTGTTGTATCCACCAACACTCCCAAGTCCTTTTCAAGGTTGCTTTCCCCCAGTACCAACCCCCCCATTGTGTAGTTGAACATTGGATTCTTTTTCCCTATATGCATGACCTTGCATTTCTCCACATTGAAGTTCATCTGCCATTTATTCGCCCACTCCTCCAGTTTGGTCAGATCCCTTTGCAGTTCTTCACATTCCCCTACAGTTCAGACCCTGCTACAGAATTTGGTGTCATCTGCAAATTTTATAACTTCGCACTTTGTCCCTGTTTCCAGGTCATTAATAAATACATTGAACAGCAGCGGCTCAAGAACCGACCCCTGCGGGACTCCGCACGTGACCCTTCTCCAGCCTGAGAAGTGGCCCTTCACTGCAATCCACTGCTTCCTGCCTGCCAACCAATGTTTAACCCATCTGTATACGTCCCCATCTTTCACTCTTTCATTCTTGGTTCTCCAGTCCCTTACTTTCTCCCCTGTTCAGGCACTCATTTTTCCTTTTATCTCCTCTCGTATGAGGAAAGACTAAAAAAGGTTAGGGCTCTTCAGCTTGGAAAGGAGACAGCTGAGGGGAGATATGAGTGAAGTCTACAAAATCCTGAGTGGAGTAGAACGGGTAAACATGGATCGATTTTTCACTCTGTCAAAAATTACAAAGACTAGGGGACACTCGATGAAGTTACAAGGAAATACTTTTAAAACCAATAGAAAGAAATAGTTTTTCAGTCAGAGAATAGTTAAGCTTTGGAGCACATTACCAGAGGATGCGGTAAGAGCGGACAGTATAGCTGGTGTTAAGAAAGGTTTGGACAATTTCCTGGATGAAAAGTCCATAGTTTGCTATTGAGACATACATGGGGGAAGCCACTGCTTGCCCTGGATCGGTAGCATGGAATATTGCTACTCCTTAGGTTATGGCCAGATACTAGTGACCTGGATTGGCCACTATGAGAACAGGCTACTGGGCTTGATGGACCATTGGTCTGACCCAGTAAGGCTATTTTTATGTTCTTATGTTAATCACTCTTTCCATAGCCCTTTGGCTTTTTTTCAACTGTCTCCCTAACCCTCTTGAAACTCTTCAGGTCCTTCAGATTATCTCCTCCCATTTTTCTGCAGTTAGTCTCACAGCCCTACTCATTACCCAATCATCTAGTCCCCATTGTCCTCCCTAATCCCTGCTCCGTTTCTTAGTTCCCATCCCCCTACCCCAGGGATGTCAAAATCCCTCCTCGAGGGCCGCAATTCAGTCGGGTTTTCAGGATTTCCCCAATGAATATGCATGAGATCTGTTAGCATACAATGAAAGCAGTGCATGCAAATAGATCTCATGCATATTCATTGGGGAAATATGTCACGGGCCGTATTGAGGTAGAAGAGGATATCTTTTTTCTTAAAGAACCTACAGCGACAAGAGGACATCCGTTGAAACTCAGGGGTGGGAGATTTCATAGTGACACCAGGAAGTACTTCTTCACCGAAAGGGTGGTTGATCATTGGAATAGTCTTCCACTGCAGGTAATTCAGGCCAGCAGCACGCTGGACTTTTAAGAGAAAATGGGATAAGCATATGGGATCACTTCAGGGAAGAATTTAGAGGATGGGTCATTAGAGTGGGCAGACTTGTTGGGCCGTGGCCCTTTTCTGCCGTCATCTTCTATGTTTCTATGCAAATCCTGAAAACCCGACTGGATTGCTGCCCTCGAGGAGGGACTTTGACACCCCTGCCCTACCCAATCCTCAATTCCCCACTCTTCCATCTCACTCAGTCCACGAATCTTCACTCACATTCACATCGAAGCCATGAGACCTCAATTCCAATAGACAGTCAGAATCTGTCTTCTTCTAGTCTCCCACCCAGTCCAAGAATCTCTGCTCAAGTCTCTACTCTCCTGTATTCTCACGTTTAATATCTTCTCTCCTTCCTCTTTTCCCTTTTATTAAGCATTTCTTTATACCTATTTATCTCATTCCTTTGCATTTTTCCCCTCAATATGCCCTTGCTTTTTTACCTCTCAATATGTCCTCCTCTGCCTTCTTGAAAATCCGTCTGGATCCCTGGACAAGTCCTCAAAACGAAAGACACGTACGGGGAAATCCGGACGCCTGGTAACCCTATACGTTAGGCGCTGCTTGGAGCCCTAATCAAAGATGCCTAGTGACGCCTAACTTTGGAATCCACGTGCAACTTTTTTTAAAATCGAATTAATTGGCATGGTAACGGACTGCACAAGTTTTCAGCCGATCACAATAAAAATTAAATGATTAATTAAAGAGTTCCATACGGAACTAAAGATGCCTAAGTCTAGGTGTCTAGCAACGCCTAGCAATGTTTACCCAAAAAGTAGGTGTGGTTAGGAGCGTGGTAAACTTAGGAGTCGCTAGGAATGCGAGGTAGGCGTCAGTAAATTAGGCCAGATAAAACCTAGCCTAAGGTACTGGCTCTTAACTCTATGGCACCTAGTAATGCCTAAGTCTGCTTAGGTGCGTTAGGTGTGATTCTATAAGCAGCACCTGACAATTGATTGACAACTACGCACAATGGTGCCTAGAATGTAGGCATGCTTCGGCGCTGCTTAATCTGGCCCTTACTACTTCCTATATTAGAGGCATTAAGGGCTCCTGTACTGTCTGACTTAGTCAGTTAGCATGCACTAATGTCAGCACACTAGCTGTCCCTGACATACCCCCTCGAAAAAAATTATTTTAAAAAAACAACTGCAAAATTAGCGTGTGCAGATGGCAAGACTAAGAGAGTCATGTTAACACAGTGGAGTAGCAAGGGTAGGAGTCACCCAGGGCGATGGAACCCCCCTTCGCCCTCCTCTCCGCCCCTGCTCCATCCACACATGACACACGCGTGACCTCCCCCTCCCCCTGTACATCTTTAAGTGTTCACAAGTGCGAGCAACTTCTCTGACCTGCTGCTTGCACTGGCATTGGCTTTCCCTCTGATGTCACTTCCTGGCCCCACGACCCAGAAGTGATTTCAGAGGAGAGTCAGGCCGGCATGAGCAGCAGGCCAGAGAAGTTGCATGCACTGACGAAGGGAGGGTGTGAACGTGGTGTATGTATGGGGAGGGTGGAGAGGTACCGGTGCCCCTATCAAGATCACACTTGGGGCAGTCCATCCCCCTGCCCGCCCCCTTACTACACCACTGTGTTAGCCATTTTTGCCTAACTCAACTTAGTGAAACAATCCCTTAGTTCAGGGGGGGTCCAACCTTTTGGCTTCCCTGGGCCCATTGGCCGGAAAAAATGTTTCTGGGGCCGTGCAAACGCTGCAGCAAGACAGGAGGGAGCCGGCAAGATGGTAAACACCCGGGGCAGCAGAGGAAAATACTGCATTGCCCTCAACCGGGGCTGCACAAAATAATTCACGGGGCCGCAGGTTGGACACCCCTGCCTTAGGTTGTAAGACCTCTGGCGACAGGGCAATACCTACTGTACCTGAATGTACCTAGAACATAAGACTAGTCTTACTGGGTCAGACCAATGGTCCATCAAGCCCAGTAGTCCGTTCTCACGGTGGCCAATCCAGGTCACTAGTACCTGGCCAAAACCCAAAGAGTAGCAACATTCCAGCATCTCAAATAATAGCAAGATTCCAGAACCCTAATGAGAGCAACATTCCACAGCTGAGATTGTGATGTCATAATGCCTCATTCCACAGTGCCTCAGAGCCAGCCTCATCAGTGATGTTATAATGGTTTGATTGACCTATACTTGGCTCACGTAAGAACATAAGACCAGTACCTGGCCAAAACCCAAGAAGTAGCAATATTCAATGCTACCTATCCTGGGCAAGCAGTGGCTTCCCCCATGTCTTTCTGAATAACAGACTGTGGACCTTTCCTCTAGGAAATTGTCCAAACCTTTCTTACTGAAAGGTGTGAGCAAATCAATATTTGTTGGAGATAAGATCATTTAAATAACCCAGGAAATAGAAGTAGAAGTCACTGTCTTCTTATTCTTTTGACCACAGATTCTTACCCTATGGATTTCAATGAGTTGAGGCAGATGGTTCTTCGTGACATCCACTCTAAGGAAGTGGCCTCAAAGACTTTGAATGAAGAGACTCCAAAAATTACCAAGGATAAGAAAAGAGCAATCACTGCATAGAATGCATACCACAAATAAATTGGTTATTTATGACTATAATTTGTCTACGTTCTCTAGTTTTGGATTTGTTGGTCAACCCCATAATATGAAGCGTATTGGTGGCATCATAAACTACAGTTCTTGGGTAATAGTAGCATGTCTTGGTACTGTAACACCAGAATTGTGGCCTTTTTCATTTCTGTGATTCATCCTCCTGCCTCCGCCTTGGCAATACGCACACAATTGCCAGTCAAGAAAACTGGAGGGAAATATTATCTGAGATTTACTGTACCTTAGCCTTCAGTAACTTGGGTGCTCCAAAGCCACAGAAGCTGCCTTCTCTGGGATGAAGCACATAGGAATTGACCAGCTAATATTCAAAGCAATTTAAGAGCCTGAGAGAGGCTCCTGCCCGATTTGTAATTGTTCTCGTCAAATTGATGTGCAATTTTATGTTGGTTTCATTGTAATCCACTTAGGTTCTAAGCGGAATAGAAATTTTTAAAATAAATAAATAGCTTGGGGGGCCACTCAGCTGTCAATATTCAGTGATATTTAATCAGACAGTGCCACTGAATATTGACTCTGGCCCACAAACATGTGGGCAGCTCAGGGGCATTACAGGATGCAGTATTGGGGAGGAGCCAGCAGGTGCTAGCAAGTTTCAGTGCCAGGACCCGTATAACTAATCTGACCAAAATTGGAAAGAAACTTTCTCTCAGGCTTGGTGTAATCCCTGTGGAGTTCCACAGGCTCCCCACTCTCCCCTTCACTTTTCAATATGGAAATATATTATCTGATTTAAAATTGAAATCGTATATATATGCGGATAACATTACAATTATTTTTCATAAGAACATAAGAATTGCCGCTGCTGGGTCAGACCAGTGGTCCATCGTGCACAGCAGTCCGCTCACACGGTGGCCCTCTGGTCAAAGACCAGCGCCCTAACTGAGACTAGCCCTACCTGCGTACGTTCTGGTTCAGCAGGAACTTGTCTAACTTTGTCTTGAATCCCTGGAGGGTGTTCTCCCCTATGACAGACTCCGGAAGAGCGTTCCAGTTTTCTACCACAATTCATCTCATCTGTCCTTACTAAGATAGAATAATGGACTATGCAATTTAAATTAAAACTTATTCGGATAAGATTTGTTTTGGCAACTCCTAATAACAAGATCACGAATATCTCTTTGAGATTAAATGGGTCAGATCACCCAATTAATTATATTGTCTAAATCCTTGGTGTCATCTTGAATCGAAGCTTGACTTTCGAAGATTTTACTAACTCTCAGGTTAAAAATTGTTTTTCACTTTATGGAAACTTTGTACCATTAAACATTATTTTGATTTCTTCTCTCTTTGATTGCTGGTCCAATCTTTGATCTTAAGTATCTTAGATTATTGCAATATTATATACTTGGGATCTTTTAAGAACACCATCAAATGACTGAGAATCGTTCAGAATGCTGCAGTCCATCTCATTTACGGTCTCAATAATCGGATCATGTAAGCTCATATTACAAAAAACTACATTGGCTGCCTGTGGAAGCAAGGGTCATTAAGTTTGCTTGCTTTTGCTTCAAAACCATAACGGGTTCATCCCTAATCTAGCTATCTCATCATTTTGAATTTCTAGACACAACTTGTACACGTAGTGCTTACTTGTTCGCTTTCCCATCCTTAAAGGGCTGTAGCTACAAGAGATTCCTCAATAGAACATTATCATTCCAAGCAGGCAAATGGAATAAATGTTTAACCAACTTTATTTCAAACTGTTAGGAAGTCAAAACTTATCTCTTTGATAAAATTCTCTGACTCCATTTCTGCCTTGATATATTTTTAAAACACTTCTAGATAAATTTGATTAATCTTAACATGCTAATGTAATTTCAAAAGTTTTTTGTAATATCGCTGTCTGAATCCAGTCTCTTCCTCTGTAAACCTCTCTGAACTGTTTGTGGTATTGCAGTATATAAACATAAAGTTATTATTAATATTATTAGCCAGGCCCTGCTCAATAAAAAAAAAATGATTCCCCGGAGTCCCCCAAAGCAGCCCACCTCCATCTCTCCCCATCCTGTGCCAGTAAGCATACCCTCCTTCCCAGAGCATGCCCTAGCCCCCAACTCCCACCTCCCTCCTGGGCCTACCTGTATTCTGGTGATTCAGTGGGGGCAATGAGGGCAGGAGCGAAGTCCACTAACTAAATCCGGGCTTGGTGCTAGATGACCATCTGCAAAAACAGATCAGTCCCAAGAAGCTTGGCTGATTTGTACTTAGTTATGTGTACACTTAATTCATGATCTATTATTTAAAATATGTCCTTGATTCAACCAGTCAGCTCTTACCACTAAAAATTATATCTGAAAACAGCAATTTCTTAGGAATTCCCTAAAAGCAGTAGATTCCTTAGCAACTGACTCTACTACCACATTATCTCCCTTGTTGATTTGTTAAATGCCTGGCCTTCAGTTGACAACTTTTGACATTTGGCTTGGCACCAACATTAGAATCTCCAGAACAGGATACGTATTACGAGACTCCTTTAATATCCTTTACGACAAAGATTTTTTTTTCTTCTGAAATATCTTATGACTTGCTTGTAGTAGTTTCATCTTTCCTAATAAATGAAAATTATTTGCATCATGTGATTTGTGATACTATGGGGCTTCTTATTCCAGAAGCATCATTCATATTTTGGACACCCATAAATCGGCATTTAGAGATCTATTAGGCATAGACATCTACGGGCATATGGGCGTCTGAAACTGGAAAATCTCCAAATAGAAATGGGGGTGTGCTCTGGGCATGGGACTACGGTGGGTCCATAAAATAGACATTTTCCCCCATTTTATAAGATGGACTTCAGGAGTTAGACTTGCTACCTGGATATCCAGATTTCAGCAAAGAGCTCCTATTGAGCAACACTGACCTGGAGGGGTTGGGGGAGGTCGCCTCGAGACCCCAGTGGTTGCTGTCCTCTCTCAAAAGCGAAACTGCGCATTATGACAACTTTGGGAGAAACAGACATCTATGTTTCTAAAATGGATGACACAACTGCTTATGTACCTGACATACCGGTTTATGTACCAACACATAAACATCTATGTTGCCATTTCATAATATAGATGTTGACATTTCTATCTCTGTGTTGCCCCATTGATGTTTTAGACATACACTTTTCTAAAATAGATGTTCGTGTTTACATAAATGCCCATTTCTCCATGTAGTTTAGAATAGAGAATGGCATGGGCACAAATTTTTCCCCGTCCCCGCAGGAACTCAATTTCCCCGTCCCCACAAGTTTTGTCCCTGTCCCCGCCCCATTCCTGTAAGTTCTGCCTTAACCGCACAAGCCTCGAACATTTATGATTTTAAAGTGTTTGAGGCTTGTGCAGATGAGGACAGAGCTTAGGTATTGGTGGAGTGAGGGATTATGACATCACAATCTGAGCTCTAGAATGTTGCTACTTATGGCTTTAAAATGTTTGAGGCTTGTGCAGATGAGGACGGAGCTTAGGCATCGGTGGAATGAGGCATTATGACATCACAATCTGAACTCTAGAATGTTGCTACTTATGATTTTAAAGGGTTTGAAGCTTGTGCAGATGAGGACAGAGCTTGCAGGAATAGGGCAGGGACAGGAAAAGAACTCGGGTGGACGGGACGGGAAAATGAGTTCCCACGGGGATGGGGAAAAAAGTGTCCCCGTGTCATTCTCTAGTTTAGAACTGGCAAATCCTGTTCTAAGATACTCATGGAGCTTCAGAAATCCCGACTTGGATGTCTAAATTCCAATTTTGATGTCCTCTCAAAAATGCTGCTCTTCATTGCAAGAATAGATCTGAATGCATTTCAGTACTGGTAGTACTCGCTATCCATATAATTTTTGTGGAAAGTAACAGAAGTTCTTGTAAACCGTGTCGAGCTCCATTCTCATGGAGATGATGCGGTATATAAACTTAAGGTTTAGATTAGATTAGATTAGAATGCAAAATATACAGCAGAACAGGAAATGAGGGGAGAGTAAAGACCAATACAGCCCATCTCATCTGCCCAAAGTGATTTATTAGTTCATAGTCTGAACATTTCTAAATCATTCTTCACTCCTCCTAGTATTAACTGTTTTAAACTTAAATTTTCATCGGTGCGAAATGGCAGCTGAAAATATTTTCATAACTCTACATTTGCTTATTGGGCAGCTTTTATCTAGAGCAATCTACCTTTGTGAATTAGACCAATTAACTCTTATACTCAGTTCAGAAAGAAGCTGAAAATGTATTTGTTTATATCGGACGACAGTTAAGAGTTTTTCTGGTCTTAATAATCAAGGGCTCATTTTACTACACCACGAAAGAGCTGGCGATGTAAGTGCTCTGATGCTCATTATATTCCTATGAGAATCGGAGCATTTACCTTGCTAGCCTGTGGTAGGAAACTCTTCTGTGGTTTAATAAAACCCAGCACAAGTTGTGTTTAAAACTGCTTCTCAGATAGAGTGTGGCACAATGGTTAGAGCTACAGCCTCAGCACCCTGAGGTAATGGGTTCAAATTTTGTGCTGCTTCTTGTGATTGAGAGCCCATCGGGACAGATAGGGAAAATGCTTGAAGTACCTGTCTGCAAACCGCTTTGAGTGTGGTTGCAAAACTACAAAAAGGCAGTATACAAGTCTCAGGCTGTTTCCCTGATGTCATAATGCCTCATTCCACCAATGCCTAAGAGCCAACCTCATCAGTGATGTCACAATGGCTTCTTTGTTCCATACTTGGCTCACTTCTGATTTTGTATTGGAGGAGAGTGTGGCGCAGTGGTTAGAGCTATAGCGGCCTCAGCACCCTGAGGTGGTGGGTTCAAACTGCACTGCTCCCTGTGACCCTGGGCAAGTCACTTAATCCTTCACAGCCCCAGGTGCATTGGATAGATTGTGAGCTCACCAGGACTGATAGGGAAAATGCTTGACGTACCTGTATGTAAACCGCTTCGAGTGTGGTTATAAAACTTCAAAAAGGTGGTATACAAGTCCCAATCCCTTTCCCCTATTTTTGTAATCCACATTGAACCAAGAGAAAACTGCAGAATAGAAGCACTAATAATAGAACAGAATAGATTAGAATCTACTTTGGATAGGTGGGCATAAAAATTCCCAAACGGAACTCAACACCCACCTCCCCAAACTCCCAAACACCTAATAAGACTGTTCATATATGGCAGCAGAGAAGGTCCATTGGCTTGCCCATTTTATTTCCTGGTGCAGTAGTACAGACCTCACTTATGGCCCCTGAAACAAGGCTGGAGTAGCGAGTTCCTATACTAGTTAAATACATCATTGAAAATTCTGTTTTCATCATGCAATCGGTGTTTTAGCAAAACTTTGGCATGATTTCCACAATTCTCTGAACGCAAGTGTTTTCATGGTTTCTCTAGCTTTGTTCTACCACTGACCTCTGACCTGTGGCCATATGCACAAATGACACAGGCATAGTATATCCTACTTTTGTCCTATGTCGACCTTCATCTATGCCTGGCATATGGCAATCCTTTTTTCAGACTTTTAATGCACTATCCGAGAGGGCAAGATTGAACTTAGCGAATTTGCAGGTCTTGGGGAACATTTCAGTCAACTATTTGAGGGCCACAGCGGAGGACTTCGGGGGCCGCACATTGGAGCCCACTGTGATAGTCGAACCAAGGTGCCCAGGTTATGTTATAGAATGCTAGCGTAACCTGGTATTGACGCATGCAACATTTACGTACCTGCACTTACACAGTCACAGATCTGTGTAGGTATGATCCCTCCTGCCAGGAAAGACCTCCCCCTGAAGAAAAAGGAATGACGGATGCCCACTCCCTCCTGTCACCAGAGGCCCCCCTCCCCCTCCAGGCCCCCTTGCCCCGTACCTTTTGGGAGGAGGTACTGAAAACACCTCTTTGCGATGACACTGGGCATTAGGCCCCTCCCTGGTGCATCATGTGATACATGGGGAGGGGCCTAAGGCCCTGATTGGCTCATACTCCTTGGACTCCTCATTTGGGAGGGGCCTGAGGCATCTGAGCCAATATGGGACTTCCTTAGGAAGGAGCCTAAGGAAGCCCCTGATTGAGGCTTTTCCTAGTAGGAAGGAGTGGGCATCCCTCCTGCCATCTTTTTGGGGTTCAGGGGGGATGGGGGTTTGGGGGTGCTAGTGCGGTGGGGGGGGCTTTTTTAATGGGACAGATGGTGCATCTTTAAGTCACACAGAACATCTGTTCCATTAAAAAAAAGCAGAAACCCTGACAGAAGGGACAGGAGACTGCTTCCCCTGTCACTACTGTGTAAATCATTTGCGTGCAAACTTGATAGGAAAATCGTCCAGAGAACCGGCCAACAGCGATTGAGTCGCTATCTTTAGTGAATCTAGCCCTATGTTCTTTCGTGGTTTGCTTCTTTCCTTAGACCGTCCCTTTTTAGTCTCTACTTTGACTTCTCCCTCACCCACCTTTCCTGTACACTCTGGGGTTCCTCAGGGCTCTGTTCTTTTGCCATGTTCCTAAGTCTTTTAGCAATCCTAATTCAGGGGTTTAATATCAAGTTTTTATTTATTCCAATGACATTTTATTAATCTTTCCAATCTGTCCTAGCACACTGGACATAACCCCTCTTCAGTCTTGCCTCTCATCACTGTTTGGATGACTTGTTACCAATAAATTGGTCCTTTAATCCATCTAAAACCACAAGTTCATTTTCGTTCCCTCATTTCCACTAAGTCTGTTTAATATAGATATCTCTCCTTCCTGTTGCTTCTGATACCTTAGTGTACCAATTGACTCATGTCTTTCATTCCGCAATCAGATCTGTCACAGAGTTAAACTTGGTTTCTATTGTCTTAGCCAATTACGTTCTGTTGGTAAGTTTGATATGGCCTACTGCTACTACTATGAATTATTTCTATAGCACTACCAGACGTACGCAGCGCTGTACAGAGTCACAAAGAAGACAGTCCCTGCTTGAAAGAGCTTACAATCTGAACAGACAAGGCAGACAAATAGAATGTCATGGATTCAGTTAAGGGGAACGGTTAATCTGCTGACTAAGTTGGTGGGCAGTGGGGAGTAGGGTTAAGCATTGAAGGTTATATCAAAAAGGTAGGTTTTCAGTCTGCTTTTAAACAAGGTAAGGGGAGAGGCTTGGCGGACAAACTCGGGTAATTTATTCCAGACATAGGGGACAGTTAGATGAAAGGAACGAAGGCAATGGAGGAGAAGGGTAAAGTTAAGAGCAGCTTATCTTAGGAACAGAGTTCTCTGGGAGGTGTATAAGGAGAGAGGAGAGGTATTGAGGGGCAGCAGAATGAACACACTTGTAGGCCAGCGATAGGAGCTTGAACTGTATACGAAGGCGGATAGGGAGCCGGTGAAGTGATTTAAAGAGGGGACGACATGAGTGTAGCGAGGTTGTTAGAAGATGAGTCGTGCAGCAGACATTTGCACCGATTGCAGGGAGGAGAGGCGGCACTGCGGGAGACCAGCGAGAAGTAGATTGCAGTAATCTAAGCGTGAGGTTACGAGGGTGCGGGTAGTGTGCTCAGAGAGGAAGGGACAAATTTTGGTGATGTTGTAGACAAGAAAAAAAACAGGGGAAATAAACAACACCAGACACAAATATGCAACAACCAGAGTGGAATTGTCCAAAAGAGAATGATGTGCACTAAAAAAGTGTCCTTCAATCCGTCTGGTGAAATGACGATCTTTATTGTTCAAACATCAAATTGACAAATTGACTCGACATGCGCATGTTTCAGCCAACAGGCCTTCCTCAGGAGTCTTAAAAGTCACTAATGATGATATACGAGATATACTGACACGCGAATGAATCTGACCACAAATCAATCAAAGAAGAGTGTCATGCCACAAGGTAAACGAATGCTATCTGCTGGCACAACGCATTCGTTTTCCTTGTGGCATGACACTCTTCTTTGATTGATTTGTGGTCAGATTCATTCGCGTGTTACTGTTCCCTCTAAGCTGAGCAGGTGTCCTCCAGCTGCATTGCTACCACTAGGGGGTGGAATATTTTCAGTCGCTAAGGACAGGTATGTTCCCTGGAGTCCTGCAGAACTTGCCTGTCCCTCACAATTGAAAAATGTGACAGTAAAACAGCACCCTCTATTGGTGAGACTGTGGGTGGAGGACTCCTGCTCAGCTTAGAGGGAACACGCTCGTTTATCATCATTAGTGACTTTTAAGACTCCTGAGGCAGGCCTGTTGGCCGAATCATGCGCATGTCGAGTCAATTTGTCAATTTGATGTTTGAACAATAAAGATCGTCATTTCACCAGACGGATTGAAGGACACTTTTTTAGTGCACATCATTCTCTTTTGGACAATTCCACTCTGGTTGTTGCCTGGTGATGTTGTAGAGACAGAAGTGATAACCCTTAACAGTGTCACACCTTTGTCATCTCACTTATTGACTACTGTAACGCATTTTTTGTGGTATTTCCTCTACTTAGCTGCACTGTCTTCAGACACTCCAAAATCCTATTATACAGTTTCTGTATACACTTCTCCCTCCGTATTCGCTGTATACACTCCTCCCTCCGTATTCGCAAATAAAGAAAAACCGCAAATAATTTTTTTCATATGTTATTTGCTGTTTTCTATTAAAAACCATTGTGAATATGGTGAAATTGCAAATAACTTGGTGGGAGACCTGGCCTGTTCCTGAAGGAGAGGCAAAACACGGCGAAGAAAGTGCTGGGAATTAGTGATTTTCTCTGTAAACATGAAATCAATGATTTCTCTATGCAAGCTAATGTAATTTGGGGGGAGGAGCCAGCAAGTTAAAACCGTGAATAATCGAAACTGCGAATGCTGAAACCGTGGATACGGAGGGAGAAGTGTAAAGCGAAGAAATATGATCATGTCACCCCCATCTTCATTCAAATACATTGGCTCCCAGTTAAGTATCCTATTTGGTTTAAAGCAGGGCTGTCAAAGTCCCTCCTCGAGAGCTGCAATCCAGCTCGGACGCTCATAGGAATTCTGTGAGCGTTGGAGTTGTTATCGCGACAGCCTACGCTAAAATCGCTAGCGTGGCTTTGTAAAAGGAGGGGGGGTTTACAAACTTTTACAAAACCGCAAAAGCGTTTTTTAGCGCAGGCCGGCGTGCTGAATGCTCTGCGCTGCTCCTGACACTCAGAGTTTCTATGAGCGTCGGGAGCAGTGCAGTGGCCTGCACTAAAAACAACTTTCGCGGTTTTTGTAAAAAGGGGGGGGGGATAAACAAAGAGTTTAAAATTCAATTCTGGCTCCAATAGGAAACCAATGTAAAGAGCGCAACTTAGGTTTAATGCTTTCATAACAGAGTTTGTTCAGAATGATTCTAGCAGCAGTATTTTGAAGCAATTAAACTCTGAGCAATGATTCATCAGAATGACCAATACAAAGAGAGCTGCAATAATCAATCCTGAAGAATATGAAGGCATTAACTTTTTTTTTGTAAGTCATCAAGTGACAAGTATAAACAGATCTGTCTTAGAAATCATAATTTCCTAAAAACTGAGCACAGCAGGGTTTTATCTGGAAGTCCCAAGTTAAAGCAGAGTTGAGCCAAACACCCAAACTACAGACTACTGTTTGAAGCTTAATTGGGGTCTTAACTGGGAAAAGGAAATGATTTGTTACTAACCAAAAGTAACCAGGTTTTGTTGATGTTGGGCAGAATATTGCCATGTATATATATAGGTGCACAAAATGTGCATATATATTAGCATTGTGAGTAATTCTGCACCTTGTACACACATATGCCATGGTACAACCACAGATCAAATACTGTGTGCAATTCCTAGTTACCACATCTCAAGAAAGATAAAGCAGAATTAGAAAAGGTACAGAGAAGGGTGATAAAAAATGAAAAAAGCGATGGGACGAATTCCCCATGAGGAAAGATTAAAATGGCTGCGGCTTTTCAGCTTGGAGAAGAGATGGCTCAGGGGAGATAAGTTAGAGGTCTATAAAATACTGAGTAGAGTGGAATGGGTAGGTGTGAATCGCTTGTTTACTCTTTCCAAAAATACTAGGACTAGGAGACATGCAATGAAGTCACTAAGTAGTAAATTTAAATTAAACTGTAGAAAAATATCTCTTCACTCAATGTGTAATTAAACTCTGGAATTCATTGCTAGAGAATGTGCAGTTAGCTTAGCAGGGTTTAAAAAAGGATTGGATGATTTCTTAAAAGAAAATTCCATAAGCCATTATCAGGATGGATTTAGGAAAATTCACAGTTTATTTCTAGAATAAACTACATACGAGGGGCCGCTGAAATGTTCTCAGCCCAACCAAGAAGAGAATGATGTGGAGCCAATGAAACTTACAAGTTATTGCACACTTTTCTTGATATTTTTTTTTTTTTCATTTCATATCATTGAAATGAAAAGTGTCAAGAAAAGTGTGGAATAACTTGTGAGTTTCGTGGCACCACATGATTGGTTGGGCTGAGAACTTTTCAGTGGCCCCTCGTACAATCTGTTTTAATTTTTTGGGATCTTGCCAGGGACTTGTTACCTGGATTGGCCACTGTTGGAAACAAGATATTACTACTACTACTGTTAATTATTTCTATAGTGCTACCAGATGCACACAGCACTGCACAGAGTCACAAAGAAGAAGAAAACAGTCCCTGCTCAAAAGAGCTTACAATCTAAACAGCCAAGACATATAAACAGGATGTCATGGATACAGTTATAAGGGATGGTTAATCTGCTAGCTGGATTGGAGGGCAGAGGGGAGTACAGGACAATCAAGCCATTGTGACATCACTGATGAGGTTGGCTCTTATTGGTGGAATGAAGCATTATGACATCACAATCTCAGCTCTGCTTTCCAAAGACTGAAACTCTTCACATTACTACTACTACTACTACTATTATTATTTCTAAAGCGCTACCAGACCTACGCAGTACTGTACAGAGTCACAAAGAAGGCAGTCCCTGCTCAAAAGAGCTTACAATCTAAACAGCCAAGACAGACAAACAGGAAACAGTTAAGGGGAGCAGTTAATCTGCTGGCTGGGTTGGAGGACAGAAGAGTAGGGTTAAGGATTAAAGATTATTTATTTGAAAACGTGTAAGCCACTTAAATCCTCAGCGGATTACAAAAATGTACATACAAATGCAACAAATAACAAAGCCGCGCACCAAAACAATACACTCATACCATTACACTGCCAAATATACCCCCTCTTTTACAAAGCTCGATAGCGCGGGCCACATTGGTATCTGCCCTGAAGCCCATAGGGATTTAAAGGGCTTTGGGGCTTTTGCCACATGACAGACACTAGCGTGGCTTGTAAAAAAAAAAAAAAAAAAAAGGGGGGGCGGATAATCTTTTAGGCTAACAATGACTGACAAGCAAATAAATCATACTGCAAAAAAAACCTTCGTTTATTAAATTTTCCTATTACACATTATTTGTCACCGATGGAACTCTTGAGAATGTACTTGAGGGAGATATTACATTATACTAAAGTGGAGGCTTTTGAGGTTGATAACCTCTATTACATCTCAAGAGATTCTAAGGAAATGGCAGATGAAGTGAAATGGATAAAATGGTGTCTCCTGATAGTTTGAATGTAACACAGTTCCTAGAATCTTCCAAAGACATAATTGATAAGCGAGCAACTCTTCTCGTGGCCTTTAAGACAGAGTTGGAAAAACAAGCTATTTTAAAATTATATTTTTTTGAAAAAAACAAGATCTGTTTTGTGGCCATCGGGTGATAATTTTTCCGGATGTCTCTAGACAAACCCAGTTTAAAAGGAAGCAATTCCTCCAGCTAAAGCCTAAGGTTTTGGCAGTTGGAGCTGCTTTCTTTTTGAAATTTCCATGCAAATGCCTTATATCGTATGGAAGTGATAAATATGTGTTTTATGATCCAGTCCAGTTAGAAGATTTTATTAAAGAGAAACCTTTGCTGAAAGTTTAATTTCTAGTATTGATTTGTATTTTTGGAGGATGATGTACAATATATAAAAATTATATGCTTGTCCTTAGATGATAGATTTGATTTCCTATTTAAAATGCTGGCGACCATGATAATGTGGACTAGATCACGGTTGATTAATTCCCTTCTATATGTTTTAATGTTCTCTATATGGAGCTCTTGTAGATATTCATGAATATTTGTTATTAATGAATTGTAACGAATAGTCAAATAATGAATAATGTAAAAAAAAAAATCATACTGCTATCCCTGAATTTGCCAGTCGAGCAGAAAGCGCTAAGAAATAAATGGGTCTTTAACAGTGCAGAAGCCCTTACTGTTTCCACTATAGGAAGTAGTAAGGGCCAGATTCTATAAACAGGACCTAAGCATGCCTTTATTCTAGGTGCCATGCTGCGCAATTGTTAATCAACTGCTAGGCGCCTAAGCAGATTTAGGTATCGCTAGGCGCCATGTACAGTTATTTTTATTTGATATGCCGCAATTTTTAACAAAAAGTTTAATCAAAGCGGTTTACAAGGATAAAATCAAGGGCAACAGTAAAAAAAAAAAAAAAAACAACAGACAGGGTATAAAGACCAAGGGTTCCTTTTATCAAGCCGCACTAGCGGTTTAACGCGTGTAATAGCGCACGTTAAACCGCCGGCCAAGCTAGCCGCTACCGCCTCCTCTTGAGCAGGCGGTAGTTTTTTGGCCGGCGCGGAGGTTGGCAGGTGATGAAAAGTCACGCGCGTTAACCCCGCTAGCGCGGCTTGATAAAAGGAGCCCCGAGACACGGGAATGAACTGACACGAATAGGCTAACTGGGGAAGGGAGGAAAGGGAAGAACAGGAGGAAAAACAACAAATGGAAAAGGTTATCAGATGAAATTTAAAAAAAAAAGATCAACGTTAACCGAAGCAAAAATAATCCAATTAAGAAGCCACGTCGAATGCCATTTTAAAACGTCGAAGAAGTACTAGATGAAATGTACCCTACAAGAGTGACAAAAATCATAGATACAAGAAACTCCCCCTGGTTCACAGAAGAACTATTATCACTGAAGTGGGAATGCAGGGTCTGCTCTTGGTATCAGTACATTAGGCTAGGTTTTATCTGGCCTACATTTCTGGCACCTATCTTTGCCGGGGATCCTGACAATAGTCCACAGCCAGCCATCAGCTGATCACAGCAGAGGAATCCCTGATCAGATGAGCCGGCAGGACTCCCCGAAACCGTGGTGCAATTAGCTGCACCGACAGGGAGATCCCCAATTCCCCTCCTTCCCTCCCTCCCACCCACCCACTAACTGATTCCCCCAGTATCCCTCCAAGGAGAGACCCTTCCCCTGAGCCCGACATCCCCACACCCCCTCCCTGGTACCTTTAACAGAACATCGGCAGGAGGGATGCTCACTCCCTCCTACCAGCAGGCCCGCTTCATCAAAATGATGGGGCTTCCCCTTCCTGGTGCACCCTGGGATGCACTGGGAGGAGCCTAAGACTCTGATTAGCCCAGGCACCTCTCAGTGCATCCCAGGATGCAATGGGAAGGGGCCTAATTCCCCGATTGGCCCAGATACCTATAGGAGGGGCCTTAAGTGCCTGGGCTAATCAGAGTCTTAGGCCCCTCCCAGTGCGGAAAGGCCCACCATTTTGATGAGGCGAGCCTGCCAGCAGGAGGGAGTGGGCATTCCTCCTGCCAATGTTCCTTCAAAGGTACAAGAGGGGGAGGGGGAGTAGGGATGTTGGGGGAGGGAGTCAGTGGATGGATGGGAGGGAGGGAGAAAGAGAGGAATTGGGGATCTCCCTGCCGGTTCAGCTAATCGCGGCAGGGGAATCCCCGATCAATTAAGCCAGCAGGACTCCCCGAAGCTGCAGTTTCGGGGTGTCCTGCCTATTTCTTTCTTGCAATCAGCTGATTCCAAGCTGTGGACTATTGTTGGGATCCTCCAGCAAAGACAGGCACCAGAAATGTAGGCCTGGGTTTCCCGGGCCTACATTTCCGGCACCTGTCTTTGCGTAAATCGTGCCTGTGTAAGCATTTGAGGTGTGATTCCCTAGCCAACACCGCCGCTTTTAAGGCGGCCGCCATTTAGAGAATCTGGGAGTTAGTGGCTCTTAAATAGGAGGTGGAGCTCCTGCGTTAATTTTTTTGCAGGTCTCACATGCTAATGGGAAAATTAGCATGGGATCTGCAAAAATAAAATAAACCCAAAGCCCTATCTTGAAGCAGCATTAAAAATGGGTTTAGTGCATGGAAAAGTCCCATGTTAAACTTGCTAAGCCCATTTTTAAACACATTTTGGCAAAAGTGCCCCATAATGCATTTGACCCTGTGCTAATTTTCAGACATGTACTAAATACGATATGGGCTGTTTGTAAAATGATCCTCTTTATATGGATTAGTTTGTAAAAAAATAACCATAGATTGATAGCTCTCTAGAATTCGTAATCTACCACAGAGATAAATATCAGATACGCTGAAAAGGGATTTAAATCCTGAGCACTGGCATGGGGACCATCGTTTCTATGTTTGTGACTTACGCTCCAAGAGCAGAGAATATAACATAACACACACAAAAAAAATGACGCCTATCAGATAGAGATATAAAATCTATATTATACAAGGTACGTACAAATGTGGGAGTTCCTCTTGCAAAGTGAACAGCAATTTACATAAAAATCTAATGTCCTTTCTGATGTGCACCCTTGGCAGATAACAGAACTGTGTGGGATTCCCAGAAAGAACTGGCAGCAATTAGAGCATCAGTGCTGGAGAAACATCAACAGAGCTACGGGTGACGAGCAAGTGGGAAGGAGCAGGAAACGAAAAGAAATAAAAGGACGTGGGTGAAAACAGCTGAGAAGATGACAGCTTCACTCCTCCTTCTCTTCGCCGTGAGTGATAATGTGGACAAGGTTCTTGTAATTCAGCTGCCCAGTTACATCCGGTGGGAAAGCTGTAAACATCTGATCAACCTGCATCGGGCAGAAAATGAGAAATGGAGCATTAGACGAGGGCAATAATTATTTAGAACGAAGCATTTAAGTAGAAGTTAAAGACTATGAAATGCTCTAGACTTCTGGGCGCTCCTATAATCCATATGAGATTAGCCGAAAAAGGCTTTCATAGCGACAGATGCAAGGGTGTATAGACCGGAATTCTCTGAAGACTTCTATTTTGGGCTGTCTCTGATATGCTGTCACCGGTGTTTTCTCTTCAGAGCTTACTGGAATTTAAATCCGATCCTACACAGGTGTTATTCTAGGACAGTGTCCCGCAAACTTTCTGGAGCTGCGGCACACTAAAGGTAGTGGTCGCAGCTCGAGGCACCCGGAAGTGTGCGGGCATCGCTGTGATGACATCATGGGTATGCATGACGTCATCACGTCGATGTCCACACAGACACGAGGGCCCTTCAGACAGGCCCTGAGATGCCAGTAGGGGGTGCCAGCATAGAAGAGGGCTGGAGAGAAGGAAAGGCGCTGATGTCAGCTGACTGCCTACAGGACATGCCTCTCGCACATCCTAAAGGCAGTCAGCCAGCGCCAGCACCTCTCCTCCTCCCCAGTGTGCCACAGCACACCTGAAATCTCAGGAGGCACACTAGTGTGCTGTGGCACACAGTTTGCGATACACTGTTCTAGAACATTTGGAAAAAGCATAGCGATCATTCGGTAGTCTGGCCAGTTGCTGAGGGGCATTCGGTTTCTTTGATTCCCTGTCTATCATTGGAAGAGCTGGAAAAACCCCAAATGTAAAACAAAGCATCATACCTCTTCCTTTGAAAATCTTTCAGCCTGGGTCATTAGCATTTCTCGAATACTGAAAGTAATAATAATTGGGGAAAAAAAGAAAGACTTTGAGATCAGGAGGGGAGGGGGGGGGGAAGAGATCAATCCTACAAAACACATGTCAGCCGTAGATGGTTTGTACTTACTAATCACATTTCAGAACACCTTTGCCTTCAGGGTCAAACACTTTAAATGCATTCAAAATGGTTTCCTCGGGATCGGCCCCTGAAACATAAAACAAACAAGACCGCTAGTGGCAGGTTGTGAAGGTCGTTAAGGTCATGCGGCACTGGACTATTTTCTCTCTCTCTCATACCCTTGAGCTTCTCTCCAAACATGGTAAGGAATACAGTAAAATTAATTGGTCCAGAAGCTTCCTTCAGCATTTCATCCAGTTCTTCATTCTTCACATTCAAACGTCCTAGGCCGCAAAAGGAAAAAGAAAGAGAAAAATCAAGATTCTTCAATGATGTCATTTTGCAGCTTCCCAGTTGCTTAACATATATGATTGACTGGTATGTAAAATGACCAAACAGAGAAGCAACTTCGAGTAAAAAATGTTATGAATAAAGTCCAAATTAATTTTTTTTTTTTTTTTGAGGGAAGGGGGGGTGGCATTTTCAAACGTTAGCTATAATTATGGTTCTTTTGAGAAATTAGCACATGCCATGAGACTACTGCTAAAAGTCATGACACCCATTTTACCACTGGGATTTGCTCCTGCTTTGAGTACTCATAGGACTACCAAAGATGGTCAGGGGCCGACTAGGAAGTGGAGGTGGAGCACCTTGGGGGGGAGGGGGGGTGATTTTCTGGTTGGAAGGGTTAGGAGGGGGGATTAAGAGTGTAGATTAGGTCATGTTGTGGTGGGGACCTTAAGCATGTCCTAGCCGATATTCAGCCCAGACCCATGGAAACATCAGCGGCCAAGCAGAAGAAAAACAATGAAGGTGACCGAATGGTTTTCAATCTCGTTTATTAGAAAGAAAGACTTGACACGATCATGTTTCGGCCCTAACGGGCCTGCCTCAGGAGTCTGTACTTATGTTGAGACAATATTAGTAAAATTGTTCAGTCTTCAAGACTTATTTCTGTATTATGTAATATGTATTTCAAAGAGTTAAAGAAAAAACGGCATCCAGAATTGTCCTTCTAACGCTGACAACAAACTGTGACAATACGAAATCCCTGTTAAAGTCAGAATCCCTTTACACTTCTCCCTCCATATTCGCTGTGATAGGGGATTAACAGAACCGCAAATACAGAAAAGCCGCAAACAACTTTTTCATATGTTATTCGTTGTTTTCTATTAAAAACCATCGTGAATATGGTGAACCACGAATAACATGGTGGGAGACCTGGCCTGTTCCTGAAGGAGAGGCAAAACACGGTGAAGAAAGTGCATGGAATCAGCGATTTTTCTCTGTAAACGCTTGGAATCAGTGATTTCTCTATGCAAGCTGATGTAATTTGGGGGGAGGAGCCAGCAAGCTAAAAAACGCGAATAATCGAATCCACGATTGCTGAAATCGCGAATACGGAGGGAGAAGTGTACCTTATTTTGTGGACTGAACACCCGTCAATGTAGGTAAGGAAGAAAATATGATTCCATGAAGTTACCAGAGACAGACTGGTCCAGTCTTGTTTGCTTTGGTTAACTGCCATTCCAAAGTATTAAAAGGGCTGTGATCCTGACTTTCCATCAGAAAAATATGATTCTAAATTTAGAATGGACGTTACACAAGCCCTGTGAGCTTAACTCACATTAATGGCTCATGAATATCCACAGCCCTGAATAGTAAAATCCAGTCACAGACTTGCAAATGAATAGAAAAGCATAAGAAGCCCTTCGGCTTTCATGCTGGTCCTCTGAGGTCCCTGTCCATTCATGTCCAGACTCGACTACTAGAAATCAAAGCAAATCACACTGCTTCTGCAAGAACTAGTCCATCTACACAGGTCTTGAGGCCCCAGAGTATTGAAAATTTCAAAACAAGTCCGTAGTCATTAGACACCCTATCCAGAGCACAAGACTTCTGAGATGAATTTCCAATCTTAGCACAATTGCATATGAAAAGGCAATGCAAATATAGAGTAGAGAATGACACGGTGACAAAATTCATCACCGTTCCCGTCCCTGCGGATAACCGCGGGAAACCATCTTCATAGAAACATAGAAGATGACGGCAGAAAAGGGCTACAGCCCATCAAGTCTACCCACTCTGCTTACCCACCCCCTGTCTATGCCCTAATGACCCAATTTCTTTATCTTGACCCTCGTAGGGATCCCACATGGGTATCCCATTTATTCTTAAAGTCTGGCACGCTGTCTGCCTCGATCACCTGCACTGGAAGCTTGTTCCAATGATCAACCACTCTCTCTGTGAAGAAATACTTTCTGGTGTCGCCATGAAATTTTCCGCCCCTGAGTTTGAGCGGGTGCCCTCTTGTGGCCGAGGGTCCCTTGAGAAAGAAAATATCATCTTCCACTTCGACACGTCCCGTGAGGTACTTAAATGTTTCGATCATGTCTCCCCTCTCCCTACGTTCCTCATGTCATTCTTTAAGGAGAGAGGGAAGAATCAGAATATGAATGGCCTCAACCACTGACCCGCAAGCTTTGCTTTGAAGAATGCTGGTGTAGAAGGATTGAGGTTAAAATAGACACTAGAAAATGACATGGGATTATTTCCCGCAGTTATCCGCGGAGACGGGAACGGTGATGAATTTTGTCACTGTGTCATTCTCTAATACAGAGGTCTTCTACTGGTACTGAGCAGACTTCCAATCCAATGCGAGGTTGCATAGGGAGAGGTATGGCCAGTAGGAAAAAGGAGGTATTGATGCCTCTGTATAAGACTCTGGTGAAACCTCATTTAGAATATTATGTACAATTATGGAGGCCTCATCCTCAAAAAGATATAAAAAGGATGGATTTGGTTCAGAGGAAGGCTACTAAAATGGTGTGTGGTCTTCGTGATAAGGCGTATGGGGACAGACTTAAAGATCTCAATCTGTATACTTTAGAGGAAAGGCGGGAGAGGGGAGATATGATAGAGACGTTTAAATACCTACGTAATATAAATGTGCATGAATCGAGTCTCTTTCATTTGAAAGGAAACTCTGCAATAGGGCATAGGATGAAGTTAAGAGGTGATAGGCTCCGGAGTAATCTGAGGAAATACTTTTTTACGATAAAGGGTGGTATATGCGTGGAACAGTGTCCCGGAAGAGGTGGTGGAAACAGAGACTGTGTCTGAATTCAAAAGGGCCTGGGATAAGCCCGTGGCATCTCTCAGAGAGAGAAAGAGATAATGGTTACTGCAGATGTTGCAGACTAGATGGGCCATTTGGCCTTTATCTGCTGTCATGTTTCTATGGTTAATCAGGACTGATGCTTCAATTAGGCAAACTACAGTAGGTAGTCGCCTAAAGTGCCAGAATTGTAGGGTGTACCAATTTTGTGCGGGCCTGGGCCTAAAGTGGGTGGGATCCCTGCCCACTCAGGCCCACTACTCTCCTAAAAAGGTTTCTGGTCTTCTCATTTTTGCCCGTTTCTACCGATAAGATCTGCTTCTGTTTATATCTCATTTATACTGGCTCATGTGATAGTTTACGAGTATTTATGACATAATATGGTCATTCTCCTCACCAAAACAATCGTTATTTTAATAGAACAAGAGATCATGAGATCAGACCCAAGAGGGGGGTAGACCCAGAGCATCAGAAAATGTTTCTTCATGGAAAGAGTGGTGGATGTAAGAAATGGCTTCCCCTGGGAAATGGTAGAGGTAAAAACAGCAACATTCGAGGACGCCTATGGTAGGCATGAAGGATCCTTAGCTACAAAGTAGTGAAGAAAAAGCCAGAGCTTGAACGGGGTCTATGGCATCAAAGGATTAAACCCTATGCTGGTTGACAATAGAAGCCAGAATAGTTTTCAAATTTGGTTGTGTATGTTTTAAGGCTTTAAATGGACTTTTACCCAACTACCTTTTGAATTGTTTCAATTTTGATACTAGAAAGCACTTGTGTACAATATTTTTTGACTTTCCATCTGTACAGAGATGTGTTTATAAATGATTCCTTAGTAAAACTTTGGCTTATTTGGCAGCTATGTGGGACACTTATATATCAGTCTCAACTTCTTATCTAGTCTTTAGAAATCGCTGAAAACCCACTTGTTTGGTAAATATTTTGATTAATTTATTATGATCATACTACAAATGGCTCTTAGCTGTTAACCGCACTGAACCGCAAGGTAGATGCAGTATATAAGAATTTATGTAATGTAATGTAACATAAGAATAGCCTCATTGGGTCAGACCAATGGTCCATCAAGCCCAGTAGCCCGTTCTCACGGTGGCTAATCCAGGTCACTAGCACCTGGCCAAAACCCAAGGAGTAGCGACATTCCAGCATCTCAAAGAATAGCAAGATTCCGGAACCCCCAATGAGAGCAACATTCCATAGCTGAGATTGTGATGTCATAATGCCTCATTCCACAGTGCCTCAGAGCCAACCTCATCAATGATGTTACAGTAGCTTGATTGTTCTATACTTGGCTCAGGTAAGAACATAAGAATAGCCATATTGAGTGATACCAATAGTCCATCAAGCCCAGTAGCCTGTTCTCACAGTGGCCAATCCAGGTCACTAGTACCTGGCCAAAACACAAAGAGTAGCAACATTCCATGCTTCCAATCCAGGACAAGCAGTGGCTTCCCCCATGCCTTTCTCAATAATAGACTACAGACTTTTCCTCCAGGAACTTGTCCAAACCTTTCTTAAAACCAGCTACACTATCCGCTCTTACCACAACCTCTGGCAACACGTTTCAGAGCTTAACTATTCTATGAGTGAAAAAATATTTCCTCCTATTGGTTTTAAAAGTATTTCCCTGTAACTTCGTCGAGTGTCCCCTAGTCTATGTCATTTTTGACTTTGTGACGGAGTGAAAAATCGATCCACTCGTCCCCGTTCTACTCCACTCAGGATTTTTGCAGACTTCAATCATATCTCCCCTCAGCCGTCTCTTTTTTCAAGCTATGAACATGTGACCATAAGGTTAGGAGACAGCTTCCAAGAGGAACTACTCTGCCCCTTAAGACATTGGGTGGATTAGATGGACTCCAGGTCCCTTAGCTACCATTATCGTCACTGTTTCTATGAAATCTGATTCCTCTCATTCTGGGAATTTATGACAGTCCTGGTGTGTGATATGAAATGGAGCCATAAAAGAAATAGTGAAAGGTCCCATTAGATGCTCCAGATAATAAAAAGCAATATTGGATTTTCCAGCACAACATTCTGCTTACAAGCAATAACTGTTTTTTTGTTTTAAGAAGAAAGACTTACCAAGTGCGGCAAAAGTGTCTCTCAAATCTTCCTTGTCAATAAACCCGTCTCTGTTCTGATCCATGATCGTGAAAGCCTGTAGGTGCAAGACAAGTGAGCTTCATGTAATTTAAGGATTCAATGCAGTTTTTCAAATCGGACTTCGGTAGTATAGGGTTGTTCATAAGAGTTCTTTGCAAATCTAAGAAAAAGATGCTGTTCTCCCATTCATTCTCACATCAGGTTCCCCTCACTGTCAGTCTTCCACATTCTCTGTCGTACGTTTCATCTTCCTATGCGCCTATTCTCTAAACCTCTGTCTGCATAAGCTCAGTAAGAGAACAAATTCGGAGGAGTTTCTTCTGAGAAAAACGGTAGCGTCCAATTTCAAAACACAAAGGCGGGAAATGCAGGCAGCTGTTCAAGATGCAGGCAATATTTATTTAAACAGACAAAGTCATTGTTGCGCCCAAACAGACCACCTTTGAACAGATTATAGGACTCGACACGGTCCGTGTTTCGATCAATTCGTCTTCATCAGGGCTCTCTAAGAATGGTGGACGAAAAAAGCTCGCAACAAATTTTGCCCAATTCTGTAAAGTTTTAAGGTTGATTAAAAATTTCTTATGCCAAAATTCAAAGTGGTGTACAATAAAATCCATTATCAGCATAAAATGGCACAAAACAGATTAAAAAACAAAACATATCATAACTGGGGCTTGGTTAGTGAAAACAAAAACACATACACCAGACAAACAGAAGTAAAACAAGAGGGAAAAGGGAGAAACTACAATAAGTAAAGAAACAAACAAATAAGGAAAAAACAATAAGGAAAGGGTTGACCTGAAGAACAACAGAGAGATTACGAGGGCAGTTGTATATCAAAAGCGTCTAAGAATAGGAAAGTCTTCAACTTTATCTTAAAAGGGCCTACATAACATAACATCGTTCTTATAAACCGCATAACCGTAAGTTCAACGCGGTTAACAAAAGATTAATAATAACATAATCTAGGGATCATTTAACTATCCTAATGTCTCATGTAAGTAAAGTTATGTCATTAATAGTTTGTTAATTGGACCCCTTAAAAAATTTTTTATTGTAAAACGCTTAGGGCTCCTTTTACAAAGGTGCGTTAGAGCCTTAACGCGCGGAATAGCGTGCGTTAAAATGCCGCGCGCACTAGCTCCTACCGCCTGCTCTTGAGCAGGCAGTAGTTTTTCGGCTAATGCACGCTATAGCGCGCGCTAATCCGGTGCGTGCGCTAAAAACGCTAGCGTACCTTTATAAAAGGAGCCCTTAGAATTTATGATTAGCGTTTTAGCTAATTTTTAATAAACTTGAACTTGAAAAAAAGATAAGTTTTCAGTTGAGTTCTAAAGTAAGAACAAACACTATGCAACAATGGCCGAAATTCCCTGTCATAGAAAACAGCCTGAAATGCTAGTGTATGTTCCAAAGATTTCTCACTCTTACATCTTGAGCCGATGGAAAGTTAAACAAAGGATGTGATCCTCTTCTATGTTTATAGGATGCTATAAGGAATCTATCGGTCATATAGAATGGAGCAATACCGTACACAACTTTGTAACAGAGACAACCCAACTTAAACAAAATGCGAGCCTCCACTGGAAGCCAATGCAACTCACGGTAGAAGGGAGTCACATGATCATATTTCTTTAGATCACAAATCAATTTTACCCCCGTATTCTGAATTAGTCTAAGCTGTCACTGAAAAATGATTGGATCTTAAAGTGTTAATATTTGGGGCTACAGAACGGAGAGACCTGGATGGGCTATATGGAATAAGAAGTTTATCTGGCTTTTTTTTTTTTTTCGACCACCATTCTTAGACAGCCTTGATGAAGACGAATTGATCGAAACACGGACCGTGTCGGATCCTATGATCTTACATAACATAACATAACTTTATTCTTCTATACCGCCATGACCTGATGACTTCTAGGCAGTTCATACTGAAGAGAGCTGGATAATCAGTGAATTACAAAATGCAAATAATAAAAGTACAACATATTACTCAAGAATAGACAGAATAAGATTATTAAATTTAATGTGACTTCTGTTTAAGAGATAAATCTATCAAACAATACAGTTTTAATTTCTTTCTGAAAGGCGCCGTAAGTCAGCCTGGCTCCATTGATGTAGTTACCTAAACAAGGCTGCTGTTTACTTGCTTGAAATATGAACAGGGCAGGATTAACCAATATGTCCAGTAGGCACGTGCCTAGGGCCCGATGAAGGAGGGCATCAACATTGTTTTTTCCAAACGGCGATGGGCCCCTCCAACATCGATCGGCAACATGGGCCCCCCACCCGATCAGCAACACGCCCCCCCCCCCATTGACGGAAAGTAAGACAAGCAAGCAATGCGGGTAAGAAAGGCAACGGGAACTGTAATTTTGCAAGCGGTGCTGCTTGCCCAAAACTTCCCTCTGACGCAGCTTCCTGTTTCCGCCTGGGCGCATGGTGGGGTGGGGCGGGGCAGGGGGCACAGTGTACTTCTATGCCTAGGGGCCCTCGACGAATTAATCCTGCCCTGAACATGAAAGTCCTATCCAAAAAGGACTTGTATTTACAGCCAGTGATCCTTGGGTATGCAAATAAATTACAATTTCTGGTTATCCTTGTAGGGCTATATAGCACGAAATGAGGTAAAAGATAGGAGCTAATCCCCAAACCAGCTTGAAACAAATGCAAAAAAACTTAAACATTATTCATGCCTCCATTGGCAACCAGTGCAGTAGTATAATAGGGACTAACATGGTCCTTTTTTTTTAAATCCAAATATCAGGCGAACAGTCGTGTTTTGTACTATTCTTAATTTGCTCACTGTTTTTTTAGGTACACCCAAATAAACGATATTACAGTAGTCCAGTATAGATAGAACCAAAGACTGCACCAATAATCTAAAAGATAAAGGGTCAAAATATTTTTTAATGGTCTTTAATTTCCATAGTGCAAAAAAGGTGGTCTGTTTGGGCGCAACAATTACTTTGTCTGTTTAAATAAATATTCCCTGCATCTTGGCCAGTTGCCTAAACTTCCTTCCTTTGTGTTTTGTATCTACTGTACCCTTCCTGCAGATTTGTTGGATTTTATTTTTTGTTAGAGTCCAATTTCAAAGCATGCAGTTTTCTGAGACCTAAGAAGTAGAGTCTATAAAGTCAGTGGTGTAGCCACGCAAGGGCCTGGATGATCTAAGGCTCACCCAATTTGGACAGGACCCACCCAAAATTGTTGCGCTCTTGTGGATGGCCGGGATCCCCAAGCCCTGCCAGATTAAGACCTCTTCCCCCATCGGCAGCCAGAGCTCTTCCAAGTGGCATTCGGCAGCATGTCCTCGATCCAATGCCGATGCCAAAATTGGCTCTCCTGCACATGCTCAGTTTCTGCACTTGCGTAAGCATCAAGTATGTGCAGCCTACTGGGGGGGTGAGGGCCAGACCCAGGGACATTGCCACATATTGCGACTTGGAAGAGGCCTGGTTGCTAAATGGGGAGGAGGTCTTTGGCAGGCAGGGCTTGAGGATCCCCGTCAGCTCAGGTATTTATATTTTGAAGGGTGGAGAATGGGAACCAGGTTGGGGGGGGGGGTAGGCAGGGAGAGAGAATCTTGTTCCCACACACTTTGAGCTCAGGTCCACCTGAAACTGGCTGTCTGCCTAGGCCACTGCTATAAGTTTAGTTATCACAATCATACTGGTGACCCACAATCATATAGTGCAAATAAGGACTGACACCTGGCACCTGCTCTACAGAGAATCGCACAATGGGTTACTGCTCCACTTCCATTAAGGTGTACTTTAGTCCAGTCATATCACCACTTTCCACCTCTGGTTTATAGTCTTACTCTTGAGCCTTCTAAATTTCTATGCTGAGCAACTAAGGCTCCTCCCCTATTTCTGTTACCTATTGCCCCCCACCACCCCCATCCATACTTCCCATCATGCTTTGTGTCTGCTCCTACTTATTTCAATTCTTTTTTTGTTTTCATTGATGTTATCTTTGCCAGTATGTTATTCTAGGCATCTATCCCCTTCTATCCACTGCCTGCTCATCTCCCATGTCACATGGCCCCTACCCCCTTCATCCTCTGCATTTCAGCTCAGTCTTTATTTATTTAATGGGTTAGTTTTATCTCCTGTCCTCCCCAATGAGCTCAGAACAGGCTACAAAGTTGACATACATAATGCATAGACAAGAAGATTATGAATTTGCTAGTCTTTAAGCCTGTTACATTAATGGGTGCTAGAATAGATGTGTGTGTCTGTCTTTCTTTCTTTCTTTCTCTCTCTCTCTCTCCTTGGCTGCTTTTTGTCTGTCTGTCTTTCTTTCTTTCTGTCTCTCTCTTTCCTCGGCTGTCCACCACCACCCCTTGCCTGCTCCCCCTGTCCAGCAGTAGCCCTTCTCCCTTCCTTTAACCTCCCCCGTGTCCAGCAGCACCCCTTCCCTGCTCCCCCTGTCCAGCAGCAGCGGCAGCGGCTGGTGAGTGAGGGCGGGAGGGGGGAGTCGCCGGCGTGTTCCCTGCCTCCGTGTTTGAAAATGAAATTCGGCACGGAGGGACACAGCGTGCTGTCAGGGAACACACCGTCCTAAGTGTGCATGCGCGCTTAGGATTTTATTATAGAGGACATGTCAGATATACAGAGAGTCAAGTCTTCCTAGAACAGGCCTGGTAGGTAGAAAAGCAAAGCCAGTAGCTCTGATTCTCTAACATGCTCCTTCCTGCCCAAGTCAAATAACTGCTTGTCTGAATCATGAGGCCTTTTTGATTTGACTTGAACTTTTTATTTTGCCACATTGACAATAAAACTTCAGTGTGAGAGTCAGGACTGTCCCAAAGTGATCACTACCCTGGGCAAGAAGGTTTTTATACCATAAGACAGTGGTTCTCAACCCTATCCTAGGGGACCCCCAGCCAATTGGGTTTTCAGGATATCCCTAATGAATATGCATGAGAGAGATTTGCATATAATGGAGGAGACAGGCATGCAAATATATCTTATGCATATTCATTAGGATATCTTGAAAACCCAACTGGCTGGGGGTCTCCCAGGACAGGGTTGAGAACCATTGCCTTAAGATCTTTACGGACTGTTAGAGGTCTATTTGAGAATAATGATTTTCACACCTTTATGCATGCATTTTTTTAAATGTCCAGACTAGATTATTGCAATATCATCTACGCTGGCTTGTCAAAATTTAATATTAGACGATTACAAGTGTTGCAGAATGCGGCACTAAAGTTATTAGGACATAAAAGTAAATATGATCGAATTACCCCCCCCTCTATTTTTACATTGGTTGTCAGTCCATTATATGTAGAATTAGATTTAAAATCCTAGTTTTAACTCATAAAGCATTTTATACTTCAGAGCCTAGTTCCTTGCAATCTCTGACCATTCCATACACCCCAAATCAGACACAGATCTTTGCGGGACAATAGTTTAGTCCTACCATCAGATTTTTGGTCATTACTTAAGTCAATTTAATTGTTTTGTAAACTGCTTTGAATCCTTTGGGAGATTTAGCAGTATTATAAGACACCACATTAAATTAAATTTAAATTAAATTATATAGAACTAAATGGGAATCAACACGAAATAAGGCTTTTTTTTTAGGACTGGTCAATGGCATCAACTTCTGCATATTATTCATACTGAAATTAATCATGTGGCGTTTAAAAAGTTATAAAAACATACTTTTTTCAACAGGCTTTTGGAATTGATTCCTTTCCGATTGATCACATTCATTAATTTGAGAGGTCTACAAGCAATTGACCTACTATTAAATATTATTTTATTATATGGATGAACCTGAATCTCAGATATGAATGATGAGAATATGTCTTTTCTTGATATTATGGAGTTCTTTTCTGTTTTTGTTTTTTTTAAATTATTTATATAATTTTAATGTAATCTGCAGAATATCATATTTTAATAAACACATCCAATGATATGGCTGGCTCAGTTGCTCAGGCACATTGATTCCAGATATAAACCATCCCATCTACTATTCCTTCTTCTCCCTTAGAGATCTTATGTATTTGTCACATTCTTAAATTCAGATAGAGAGTGAGACTTCATTTCTACTACCTCCACTGGGAAGCTATTCCAATTAGAGAATGACACGGGGACAAATTTTTCCCCATGCCCGTGGGAACTCATTTTCCCATCCCATCCAAGCGAGTTCTTTTCCTGTTCCTTCCCCATTCCTGCGTGCTCCGTCCTCATCTGCACAAGCCTCAAACCCTTTAAAATCATAAGTAGCAACATTTATGAGCTCAGATTGTGATGTCATAATGCCTCATTCCACCAATGCCTAAGCTCCGTCCTCATCTGCAAAAGCCTCAAACACTTTAAAATCATAAGTAGCAACATTCTAGAGCTCAGATTGTGATGTCATAATGCCTCATTCCACCAATGCCTTCGCTCCGTCCTCATTTGCACAAGCCTCAAACACTTTAAAATCATCAGTGTTCGAGGCTTGTGCAGTTAAGGTAGAGCTTATAGGAATGGGGCAAGGACAGGAACAGTGACAAAACCTGAAGAGACCGGACGGGGAAACTGAGTTCCTGTGGGGATGGGGAAAAATTTGTCCCCATGTCATTCTCTAATTCCAATCACCCTTTCCATAAAGATATATTGCCTTAGATTACTCCTGTCTATCCCCTTCCACCTTCATCCTATGCCCCCTCATTCTAGAGCAGTGTCTCGCAAACTTTCCAGCCGGCAGCACACTAAATCCAGTGCCCTGGTCGGAAGGCACCCAGAAATGTTCGGATGTCAATGCGATAACGTCACGCGACCCGCTTCGATGGAGGGATTCGGGAGGCGCGGGGGAGATGCTGGCCATGAGGAGAGTAATCTGCGTTGGCTGACTTCCTACTGTCTGCAAGAGGCGTTTCCTGGTGGCAGTCAGCCGGCATGGATGACTCTCCTCCTCGCCAGTGTGTCATGCCACCCCTGAAATCTCAGGAGGCACACAATTACAAGCGTTGCAGAATGCGGCACTAATGTTATTAGGACATTCTACGTATAATGGACTGGCAACCAATGTAAAAATAGGGGGGGGGGGGTGGTAATTCGATCATATTTATAAATGATCGAATTACCACCCCCCCTCTATTTTTACATTGGTTGCCAGTCCATTATACGTAGAATTAGATTTAGATTTAGATGAAACTCACTTGTCTCGCACAGGCTTTCACGATCATGGATCAGAACAGAGACGGGTTTATTGACAAGGAAGATTTGAGAGACACTTTTGCCGCACTTGGTAAGTTTGCGATAAATTGTTTTAGAGCTGCATGTGCATTTATGCCAAGGAGATATTTAAATGTGTCTATCATACACCCCACTCCCACTTTTCTTCCAAAGATCTTTAAGTCTGTCCCCCTACACTTTAAGACAAAGATCACTGAATATTTTAATAGACCCCCCCCCCCCCTTTGGACTGACTCCATCCTGTTTATATCTTTTTGAATGTATGACATCCAGAATTGTACACAGTACTCTAAATGGGGTCTCATTAGAGACTTACAAACAAAGTCTGCTCTCTCAGAATATCCCCCCCCCCCTGAAAAATAGCAAATTTTAAGCTTCTTTCAGAAAAATAATTGCACTCTTTCCACAGTTCTGACACTAGCGGAATCCAAAGTCCTGGGCTAGCATAACTGAATGTTTTGGCCCTTGTAGAGGTAAGATGAATCGCAGACTCAAGATCACCGATTGGGAAGAGTGGAACAGCTGAACTAATTCATGACTGTGTAGTTGACTTGCCAAATACTTTGGAAAGCCACTGTGTGCACAGGTGGAGATCAGGCAAATCACTTTGAATTCCACTCAACTGCTCCCACCATCAGCTGTGTCACTGTATTCTGAACTAGTTGTATCTTTTCATTTTGGAGTCGATTATTCACCTTTCTAAATCTGAGCTTCTAGCGAGTTACAGACTGGAATAGTCAGTGTTTTCCTACCCAAGAGGACTTACAATCTAAGCCTTTGAACCCAAGGCAACTATGGGTTAAGGGGAGGTAAAAGAGGCAGGATTTGAACCCTGACTTCCCTGCTTCCTTTTCAATCAATGGGACACAAAAATATACTCAAGTAGCTCAGAAGGTCTTCAGACATATTTGATTTCTCTCCCTCCGTCTCCCTTTGCACTTTCTTCCTTGTGTTTCCTTCATCTCCCATCCTTTCCTCCCGCGGTTCTCTCTGTCTCTCCAGCCACACTGGCTTTCTCACCCACTCCCTTCCTCTTCCCCTTGTCTCTCCTTCCTCCTGCACTTGCTTTGCTCCTCTTCTTCTATCTCCCTTTCCTCATTCTCCCACTTCTGTCTCCCTCTTTTTTCTTCCTGTGCAATTTCTTGGTTCCCCTTTCCCTCTATTTTGCTCTTTGTCAGGTGGCTGTGAGTGGAAGGGTAGAGAAATGTGGAAGATCCTGTGTGCTTCCCCCTCTTCAGCAGAAACTGCAGATGCTCCACTGGTAGAGGCTTGGTCCATCAAGAATTAGCACAGCACTCACTGTTCTGGGGAGGGGGGGGAGAGGAGGAGGGGAGGGGAAGCGGACTACTGTGATCTGAAGTAACATAGTAACATAGTAGATGACGGCAGATAAAGACCCGAATGGTCCATCCAGTCTGCCCAACCTGATTCAATTTAATTTTTTTTTTTTTTCTTCTTAGCTATTTCTAGGCGAGAATCCAAAGCTTTACCCGGTACTGTGCTTGGGTTCCAACTGCCGAAATCTCTGTTAAGACTTACTCCAGCCCATCTACACCCTCCCAGCCATTTAAGCCCTCCCCTGCCCATCCTCCTCCAAACGGCCATGCACAGACACAGATCATACAAGTCTGCCCAGTAACTGGCCTAGTTCAATCTTTAATATTATTTTCTGATTCTAAATCTTCTGTGTTCATCCCACGCTTCTTTGAACTCAGTCACAGTTTTACTCTCCACCACCTCTCTCGGGAGCGCCTTCCAGGCATCCACCACCCTCTCCGTAAAGTAGAATTTCCTAACATTGCCCCTGAATCTACCACCCCTCAACCTCAAATTATGTCCTCTGGTTTTACCATTTTCCTTTCTCTGGAAAAGATTTTGTTCTACGTTAATACCCTTTAAGTATTTGAACGTCTGAAGTATAACCCATGCACTTGTAGTGTGACCTCTGGTGTACTAAGGGCAGAGCAGTGGAGATGGCTGACCCTGGGTGCAGGGTAGAGAATGACACGGGTATAAATTTTTCCCCGTCCCTGCAGGAACTCAATTTTCCCATCCCATCCCTGCGAATTTTGTTGCTGTCACTGTCTTTGTCCCATTCCAGTAAGCTCTGCCTTAACCATACAAGCCTCGAACACTTATGATTTTAAAGTGTTTGAGGCTTGTGCAGATGAGGACGGAGCTTAGGCATTGGTGGAATGAGGCATTATGACATCACAATCTGAGCTCTAGAATGTTGCTACTTATGATTTTGAAGTGTTTGAGGCTTGTGCAGATGAGGACGGAGCTTAGGCATTGGTGGAATGAGGTATTATGACATCACAATCTGAGCTCTAGAATGTTGCTACTTATGATTTTGAAGTGTTTGAGGCTTGTGCAGATGAGGACGGAGCTTAGGCATTGGTGGAATGAGGCATTATGACATCACAATCTGAGCTGCTACTTATGATTTTAAAGTGTCTGAGGCTTGGGCAGATGAGGACGGAACTTGCAGGAATGGGGGAGGGACGGGAAAAGAACTCACCGAGATGGGGAAATGAATTCCCGTGGGGACAGGGAAAAATGTGTCCCCGTGTTATTCTCTAGTAGGGGTGCGAGTAGGGGTGTGTGTAGAGTGATCATGGTCCACAACTGCGGAGCTGTCAGCAACTCGGGCCCCTGCCCCGTCTGAGGCCAACTTCCCGTTCTGCAGCGAGGAACCGGCAGAGCCAATGGCCACGTGTATGTGAACAGCAGCCCTGCGATTGCTCCACCCCCCCCCCTTACTAGTGCTACCCAATTCGCTGATTCGAATCAATTCGAATTGATTCATTCTCCAAAAAAAATTGAACTCATGGATTCAGTGACCAACCCCCAACCCCCACCTTGCTGAGACCTGTCATACTTTTGGGCCACTTAAAGCAGCTGCGGCGGCGGTGGCGGTCAGCCATCAGAAGCAACGCTCTGAACAGGCTCCTTGTGGCCTGCCCCGCCTATGATGCAGACGCAGCCCAGTCTTGGGGAAGAGCAGGTGAGGTTTGTGTGGGGGTGGGGGCAGAACAGACCTTCCCTCTGCTGTCTCAATGATGATGCAGACACAGCCTGGTCTTGGGGAAGAACAGGTAAGGTTTGTGAGGGGGCGGGGCAGGGGCAAAACAGGGCGGGGCCACATGTCCTCTTTTTTTTTTCTTGGACAAATATGGTAACCTTAGTTACAGGCAGTTTATAGACACTGATCCAGTTTTCTCAAAAGTGTCTCACTTTTTTCCCATGTGACCCTCTGTAGTAATTGTGTCAACTTACTTCCTTAAACTCCTGGATTTGCGCCTGCTCAAACATGGAAAACACGTTAGAGTTAGCTCCTTCTACTCTCTTCTTGGCCTTCTTGGGTGCCTTGATAAATGAAGCAGAAAGTTATCAGTTGGGTTTTTTTTTTTAAAGAGGAAGACTAACCATTACTATGATAACTGCCAAGCACCTGTTGCCAATCTCAGCCCAGGTTCAAGAGAGTTATCGCCTCCTTTTTGGAGATCAAATCGCCAGAGCACAAAGTCTCATACAAGGATCTCAAAGTCCCTCCTTGAGGGCCGCAATCCAGTCGGGTTTTCAGGATTTCCCCAATGAATATGCATTGAAAGCACTGCATGCACATAGATCTCATGCATATTCATTGGGGAAATCCTGAAAACCCGACTGGATTGCGGCCCTCAAGGAGGGACTTTGAGATCCCTGCGGGAAACTGCGCGAGTGCCTCGTCTCTTCACCCATCATCTCAGCAGCACCGTGGCAAAGTCAGTGTCTGAATTGTGCGCACGGAAAAGGGCACTCTTAAGATAGGTTTTGGCAATTCAGAGCATAATTCACTGAAGAATACATATGATTTATCAAAAAGCAATCAAAAATTTGATGAAACAAAACAATATGAGAAACAAGGATTAAATCGTATAAAAATTAACAGTTTTTTTCCCAAACTCATCCTTATACCCCAATTATAGAAAATGAGATAAGGAGATCTCTTATTGACAATAAAATTAAATTTTAGGAAGATGCTTAACGTGAATCATGCTGGCCCTATTTCATACTTTCATAACTTTTTTTGTGTCCCCAAAATTTCGAAGCTGATCTGATGTAAAAACCACATATTTAGACCCAGCGTATTTAATTTGACACGTGCAAGGATAGCTTAACAAAAAAAATTGACTCCCATTTTAACTACTTCTTCCCGCATGGCTAGAAATAGTTTTCTGCGGTCTTGAGATTTTTTTGTCCCATGCCTCCTTAGTGACAAGCACCAACATTTTTGGTTAATAAACCTTTTCTTTGAGCTGAAACCACCGCACCACCTGTCAGGCCATAGAGGCTGAGTGCGGTGCTATAAACAGCGGTGGCATAGCCCCTGACGAAACTAGAAGCGAAACGGTTGGGCAGCCGTCGGGCGCAAAGATAAGTGCTTTTCCTTTACAGTACTATAGAGCACTTTTACAGCACTCTATGCACTTTATAATTTATGCAGAGCCGGTTGAAAATTAACAAAAAGATTTATTGCACATGTTATTTGCTAAGACCAATGATGAAAACACCACCCCAGCAAAGGCACGAATAGAATTAGAAGTAGTGCCTTGGGTGTTTGAGGTCTAGCAAGAAATCCACTTATTGTAGATTTGTCCTCACTATCCAGAATAGAGTTGCCAGATTTTCCTTTTGGAAAATGTGGACCCCCCTAGCTCCGCCCCCAGACCCATCTAGTTATGCCCACCCCGCCCTAATCCTGCCCCCAAGCCCACCCTAGCCCCGCCCCCCCCCCCCCCCGCTGCCTGCTCTTATCGGACAAGGAGGAAGTCCGCGCATGTGTGGCCGTCACGCAATGACATCACGCCAAATCCGCATGACATCATCGTGTGAGGGCCACCGCATGTACAGACTTCCTTCCTGCCCAACACAGCTTTTCAAAACCTGGACAAAGTGCTGGGTTTTGAAACGCCATCCAGACCCCCGGACCTGTCCTCAAAAGGAGGACATGTCCGGGGAAATCCGGGCGTCTGGTAACCCTACTCCAGAAAAAAGGAGGATGGATTAAGATATTCGTGTTTTACTTCCACCCGAATATCTTAATCTTAGTTTTTATCTTAATCTTAATCTTAATTTTACTTCCACCCGGATATCTTAAAGCAACAGAAAATGACATCTGGGTTTTACTTCCATTGAAAGCAATTAAGACTCATCAGGCCATACTTCCATGAGCATCATTTTGCCCTCATTGTCCAGATGATGACACTGTCCCAACTGGATTACTATAACTCCGCCCACATAGGAATTAACGCCACCCTAATCCACAAATTGCAGTTTATTCAAAATGCTGCAATAAGACTCAATCTCAGCCTATCTTAAGCAACTTCACTGGCTGCCCATCTCATCCCGAATAAAATTCAAACCATCCTGTATTAGGCATCACATAATCTGCGGTAACTCCGCCGCCCCTCTTATCAAACTCTTCTCTGATGCATGGTCCACCTCTCGCAGAATTCTTAACAGAATTCAACTAAACCTCCCCTCGACAAAAAAATCTCAAATACAGACGAATGTTCCAATACATGCTCACCTTCCTGGGAGTCAAAATTTGGAATGACCTCGCAGAGACAATTAGAACCGAACCCAACCATGCTCTATTCCGGAAAAAACTAAAAACCCTACTCTTTGATAACTAATAGCTACATGATCACTATATGTACCTTTCAAATTTTTATGGCATAGGATGATTAGGTCCTTCTCCTTTTCTCTTCCTTCCCCCTTCTCATGCATGAATACAGGATGTCCGGGGAGAGACCTCCCAGGAAAAAGACTTGGGAGTTCTGATCGACAAGTCGATGAAGCCGTCCACGCAATGTGCGGCGGCGGCAAAAAGGGCGTACAGAATGCTAGGAATGATAAAGAAAGGGACCACGAACAGATCGGAGAAGGTTATCATGCCGCTGTACCGGGCCATGGTGGGCTCTCACCTGGAGTACTGCATCCAGCACTGGTCGCCATACATGAAGAAGGACATGGTACTACTTGAAAGGGTCCAGAGAAGAGCGACTAAAATGGTTAAGAGGCTGGAGGAGTACAGTGAGAGATTGTAGAAACTGGGCCTCTTCTCCCTTGAAAAGAGGAGACAGAGGGGACATGATCGAAACTTTTAAGATAATGAAGGGAATGGACTTAGTAGATAAAGACAGGTTGTTCACCCTCTCCAAGGTAGGAAGAACGAGAGGGCACTCTCTAAAGTTAAAAGGGGATAGATTCCGTACAAACGTAAGGAAGTTCTTCTTCACACAGAGAGTGGTGGAAAACTGGAACACTCTTCCGGAATCTGTTATAGGGGAAAACACCTTCCAGGGATTCAAAACAAGGCTAGACAAGTCCCTGCTGAAGCGGAACGTACGCAGGTAGGGCTGGTTTCATTTAGGGCACTGGTCTTTGACCTAAGGGCCGCTGCGGGAGCGGACTGCTGGGCACGATGGACCACTGGTCTGACCCAGCAGCGGCAATTCTTATGTTCTCTATACCCAAGATACCCTTTTCCTACTGCAAGTCATCTTGAGTCTGTTTAGGTTTGCGTAACGCACAAATATTAGATTAGATTGAGACATCCGGGTTTTACTTCCATTGAAAGCAACAGAAATAAAACTTGGATGTCTCAATTCGCCCTCCTTTTTCTGGAGCCATATGGTAACCCTAATTTTTACTTCCTTTGAAAGCAATGAAACTAAATCCTAGATGTCTCAATCCGTCCTCTTTTCTCTGGAGCCATAGGGTAACCCTACCCCTTAGGGTTTTACAGGAACAATTTCAAACAGTCCATACTGGGACATAGTCCCCAGGTCCTTTTTGTCCATGCACTACGCACAGATTTTCACTTTTACCATTAAACTTCACATTTGCTTTTTCACTTGAGCACTTGCCAGGGTCACTGATGCACACGGAGCTGAAAATGCCATCTCGGCGCACTCTTTTCTGACCCCTGAGGATGCCGTCCCGAAAGCTGTATCACGAGATGGCAGTTTTCAGGCCATCTTTTTAGCTCAAACTCGTTAACCCCTCCCCCCACACCTTTTACAAAACCGTGGAAGCGGTTTTTAGCGCCGGCCGGCACGCCGAATGCTCTGCACTGTGGGAGCAGCGCCGAGCTTTCAGCGCACCAGCTGGCATTAAAAACCGCTTTTGCGGGGGGGGGGAGGATAAATGCATTCAGAATTCAGAATGCACTTTTGAAACCTTCGGGGCTCCTTTTACTAAGCATGTGTTAGCGTTTTTAGCGCATGTTAAACCCACGCTACGCGGCTAGAACTAACGCCAGCCGGCGTTAGCGTCTAGCACGCGGGGCAATTTAGCGTGTGCGATTCCGCGCGTTAATGCCCTAACCCGGCTTAGTAAAAGGAGCCCTTAGTGCTAGTAACGCAATTATCTCCTGGCAAAAATCACCATTATTTGCTCTGATTTTTATTTTTGCTAGAGCTGATATATAATATACTATTCAAGTAAATACAAGTAAAAGAAAAGCAGCCGATATCTCAGTTTCACACATTACTCACCATTGTGGAGCTCAATTTGTAGAATCTAAATGTTGCTGCAAGAGGAGTCTCACACAATGTGCCCTGGGTCTTTGTGTACCGAGACAATAAATACTTCACCAAGCAAGTGTATAAATAAACTCATGCCCACTTTTGGCAGTGCTAGGTAAGTTAGCCCCCACCTCGACCCCCCCCCTCCCCATTCACTTGTCTCTCGTCTTGAATAACAACTTGTCACTCTGCGGTGACATGCGAGACCAAGTAATTTGGAAGGGTAAAGACACGGCCATGCGTCAGAGCGGCTTCCACATTTAAGATGTTCCTGCAGGTCTCTTTGCACAACCTGAGGTCCTGACTCACAAGGTCCCGTGCCACCTGCCTTTGTCAGTTTGGAAAGCCACAGGGAGCGCAGAGGATTTCCACAGTTTCACAATGCAACCACCGAGCCCTCGAAAATGAGCAACATCAAGTCTACAGGGGCAAGGAATTAAATGCCATTATTCAAAGACTTGTTGGCCTATGAAGAAGAAGAAGCGATGATAACTTCCGCTTCCTCAAGACCTGGTCGGCGGCACTCTCGCTGCCTTTAATCAGGAGGCTGCCCGTTTGAATCCTAAAAGCCCAAGGATCCGAAAAACTGGCTTTCACAGCTCCAGTCTTCCTACAATGAAGAGGGACTGGACTGTGTTTGTTCAATTAATTTACCACTTGTACAAATGTATTAAGCAGTTTACAAAACTACAAGTTTAAGAAAATAATTTTACATCACCGTTCATTAATCTTTCATATAAATAACATGAACTTAATCACTTACTATTGCAACGATACTGTTAAAACAGGGGTAGGCAATTCCGGTCCTCGAGAGCCACAGGCAGGGCAGGTTTTCAGGATATCCACAATGGCTATATATGAGATGGATTTTTATGCACTGCCTTCTTGAGATGCAAATTAGAGAATGACTCGGGACAAATTTTTCTCCGTTCCCGCAGGAACTCATTTTCCCATCCCGGCGAGTTCTTTTCCTGTCCCTGCCCCCATTCTTGCAAGCTCTGTCCTCATCTGCACAAGCCTCGAACACTTTAAAATCATAAGTAGCAACATTCTAGAGCTCAGATTGTGATGTCATAATGCCTCATTCCACCAATGCCTTCGCTCCGTCCTCATTTGCACAAGCCTCAAACACTTTAAAATCATCAGTGTTCGAGGCTTGTGCAGTTAAGGTAGAGCTTATAGGAATGGGGCAAGGACAGGAACAGTGACAAAACCTGAAGAGACCAGACGGGGAAACTGAGTTCCTGTGGGGATGGGGGAAAATTTGTCCCCATGTCATTCTCTAATTCCAATCACCCTTTCCATAAAGATATATTGCCTTAGATTACTCCTGTCTATCCCCTTCCACCTTCATCCTATGCCCCCTCATTCTAGAGCAGTGCCTCGCAAACTTTCCAGCCGGCAGCACACTAAATCCAGTGCCCTGGTCGGAAGGCACCCAGAAATGTTCGGATGTCAATGCGATAACATCACGCGACCCGCTTCGGTGGAGGGATTCGGGAGGAGCGGGGGAGATGCTGCGCTGGCTGACTTCTTACTGTCTGCAAGAGGCGTTTCCTGGTGGCAGTCAGCCGGCGTGGATGACTCTCCTCCTCGCCAGTGTGTCATGCAACCCCTGAAATCTCAGGAGGCACACAATTACAAGCGTTGCAGAATGTGGCACTAATGTTATTAATGTAATGTAATGTAATGTAATTTATTTCTTATATACCGCTACATCCGTTAGGTTCTAAGCGGTTTACAGAAAATATACATTAAGATTAGAAATAAGAAAGGTACTTGAAAAATTCCCTTACTGTCCTGAAGGCTCACAATCTAACTAAAGTACCTGGAGGGTAATAGAGAAGTGAAAAGTAGAGTTAGAGGAAAAATAAAAATAAAATAAACATTTTAACAAGACAGCATTGATCTAAATACTTTGGAAGGTAGAAGAGAGGAGAGAAAGGAATAGAAGCAGAAGGGGGAGCCGTTGAACAGTAGAATTCTGGAGAAATTTAAATGATAGAAATAGAACAAAACAAAGACAAAAGGCAAAACAATAGATAAGATTAAAGATAAATCATAAGCTGGAAAGAAAAATAAAATAAAACTTTGTCTTCAATCCAACCAATGCAAATCCCGAAGGACAGGTATTGTTAAATATATTTTATTAAGCGTAAAATCAGAATCAAACAAAATACAACAAGATAAATAGCTCAAGTTTATATATTAAAACCTTCCAACCCACCCTACCAACCCAACCTAACCCATCCCCCCCACCCTCCCCCTCTCACTGATGCCAAACAAAAGTAAATAAAAGAACAGACTAACAATTAAAAATTCGGCTACGAGCCACCGGAGATAATGTAGACCAAAAAGGTTCCCAAATTCTTTGAAAAGCTCGTCCGGGCAAAGAAGAAATGTCTTGAACACCTCTCCGTTCCCAAGCGAAGGACAGGTCTAATATGCTCTGACTTAAGACATAAGAACATAAGAATTGCCATACTGGGACAGACCAAAGGTCCATCAAGCCCAGTATTTCCAACGGTGGCAAACCCAGGTCCCAAGTACCTGGCTAGATCCCAAGTAGGAAAACAGATGTTATGCTACTTATCCTAGGAATAAGCAGTGAAGTTCCCCAAGCCATCTTAATAATGGCCTATGGACTTCTCTTTTAGGAAATTAGCCAAACCTTTTATTAAACCCCGCTAACTGATTTAACCACTTTATCTGGCAACAAATTCCAGAGTTTAATTACACATTGTGTGAAGAAATATTTTCTCCTGTTTGTTTTAAATCTACTACTTAGTAGCTTCATTGCACGTCCCCTAGTCCTAGTATTTTTGGAAAGAGTGAACAAGCGATTCGCATCTACCCTTTCCACTCCACTCATTATTTTATAGATGTCTGTTATATCACCCCTGAGCCGTCTCTTCTCCAAGCAATCAACCTTGTGGCAGCATTCCGCGTTAACTGCAAAGCCTATCTTGTACATTTTGGCAAACCAAGATACAGGGAATTGCAGTAATCCAAAATTGTCGGCAGCACGGCAACCACCACAGAACAAAAATTATCCGCAGACAACACTGGCAGTGGTCAACACAATGCTCACTGCTGCTGATCGAATATTGACCCCTGGCTTTTTACCCATATATGTTTCTCTGTAGAGAATGGTGCTGGCCCTGAGGTTAGAAACATAGAAACATAGAAAAAGAAGACAGATAAGGGCCGCGGCCCATCTAGTCTGCCCACCCCAATGACCCTCCCCTATTTAACTCTGTGCAGAGATCACACTTGACGATCCCATTTCTTCTTAAAATCAGGCACGCTGCTTGCCTCGATCACCTGAAGTGGAAGTCTATTCCAGCGATCAACCACTCTTTCGGTGAAAAAGTATTTCCTGGTGTCGCCGTGCAATTTCCCCTCCCTGATTTTCCATGGATGTCCTCTTGTCGCCGTTGGACCTTTGAAAAAGAAGATATCCTCTTCTACCTCGATACGGCCCGTGAGGTACTTGAACGTCTCGATCATATCTCCCCTCTCTCTGCGTTCTTTGAGTGAGTATAGCCGCAATTTATCCAGCCGTCCCTCGTACGGTTCATACGGGTCTTGAGTCCCGAGACCATCCGGGTGGCCATTCGCTGGACTGACTCAAGCCTCAGTACATCCTTGCGGTAATGAGGCCTCCAGAATTGCACGCAATATTCCAGATGGGGCCTCACCATGGATCTATACAACGGCATAATGACTTCAGGCTTACGGCTGACGAAACTCCTACGTATACATCCTATGATCTTCCTAGCCTTAAATGAAGCCCACTCCACTTGATTGGCAGTCTTCATGTCTTCACTGATGATCACCCCCAAGTCCCGTTCTGCAACAATCCTTGCTAGGATCTCGCCATTTAGGGTGTAAGTCTCGCATGGATTTTGACTACCAAGGTGCATGACTTTGCATTTCTTGGCATTGAAACTCAGTTGCCAGGTCCTTGACCATTGCTCCAATAGGAGTAGGTCGTGTTTCATATTGTTCGTTGTGCTCTTACTTGTTATATTACATAGTTTGGCGTCATCGGCGAATAACGTTATTTTACCGCGAAGCCCTACAGCCAAGTCCCTTATAAAGATATTGAAAAGGATCGAGCCTAAGACCGAGCCCTGTAGCACTCCGCTGATCACTGCCGTCGTTACGGAGAGGGTGCCTTTCACCACCACCCTCTGAAGCCTACCACCAAGCCAGTCTCCAACCCATTTTGTCAAAGTGTCACCTAATCCTATAGAACTCATTTTGCACAACAACCTGCGGTGTGGGACACTATCAAATGCTTTGCTGAAGTCCAAATATACAATGTCCAAGGACTCTCCAACATTGAGCTTCCCCGTCACCCAGTGAAAGAAGCTGATCAAGTTGGATTGGCAGGATTTCCCCTTGGTTAATCCATGTTGACGGGGATCCCGTAGATTCTCCTCATCCAGGATCTTATCTAATTGGTGTTTGATTAGGGTTTCCATTAGTTTGCTCACTATAGATGTGAGACTCACTGGTCTGTAGTTCTCAGCCTCTGTCCTGCAACCTTTTTTGTTGGGTGGTTGTTTTTTTTTTTTTTTTAATGTACAGTCAAACCTTGGTTTGCGAGCATAATTTGTTCCAGAAGCATGCTCGTAATCCAAAGCATTAGTATATCAGAGTGAATTTCCCCATAGGAAATAATGGAAACTCAAGACGATTCGTTCCACAGGCCAAAAACTTTAATACAAAATACTATGCATACTTGTATTGCAAGACCTCGCTCATTTAGAACAGTCACTACACTCCTGCAGTGTCAGAGAGAGAAGGACCATCAGCTCAGTTGTGATGATGTGACGTGTGTATACTGTATGTACTCGTATTGCAAGACTTCGCTCGTTTAAAACAGTCACTACACTCTTGCAGTGTCAGAGAGAGAAAAACCATTGGCTCAGTTGTGATGATGTGACGTGTGTATACTGTATGTACTCGTATTGCAAGACTTCGCTCGTTTAGAACAGTCACTACACTCTTGCAGCGTCCGAGAGAGAAAAACCATCGGCTCAGTTCTGATGTGACGCGTGTATACTGTATGTACTCGTATTGCAAGACCTCACTCGTTTAGAACAGTCACTACGCTCTTGCAGCGTCCGAGAGAGAAGAACCATCGGCTCAGTTGTAATGATGTGACGCGTGTATACCATATGTACTCGTATTGCACGACTTTACTCGTTTAGAACAGTCACTACGCTCTTGCAGCGTCCGAGAGAGAAGAACCATCGGCTCAGTTGTGATGATGTGACGCGTGTATACCATATGTACTCGTATTGCAAGACCTCGCTCGTTTAGAACAGTCACTATACTCTTGCAGCGTCCGAGAGAGAAGAACCATCGGCTCAGTTGTGATGATGTGACGCGTGTATACCATATGTACTCGTATTGCAAGACCTCACTCGTTTAGAACAGTCACTATACTCTTGCAGCTTCCAAGAGAGAAAAACCATCGGCTCAGTTCTGATGATGTGACGCGTGTATACCGTATGTACTCGTATTGCAAGACTTCACTCATTTAAAACAGTCACTAAACTCCCGCAGCGTCAGAGAGAGAAGAACCATCGGCTCAGTTGTGATGATGTGACGCGTGTATACTGTATGTACTCGTATTGCAAGACTTCGCTCGTTTAGAACAGTCACTACACTCTTGCAGCGTCCGAGAGAGAAGAACCATCGGCTCAGTTGTGATGATGTGACGCGTGTATACCGTATGTACTCGTATTGCAAGACTTCACTCATTTAAAACAGTCACTACACTCTTGCAGCGTCCGAGAGAGAAGAACCATCGGCTCAGTTGTGATGTGTGTATACTGTATATGCATGTATTGCAAGACATTGCTTGTATATCAAGTTAAAATTTAATCAAATGTTTTGCTTGTCTTGCAAACCAAGTTACTTGCAATCCAAGGTTTTACTGTATTTCTTTTTATCTGTATTTTGGGGTTGGGGTTTGGAATGTGGAAAAGGTTGCTTTTATTATTTATAAAACACTTTAATTATTTTTATTAACATTTGGGTGGTATATGACAATTTTGTAATAACAGAACAAACTCTGCTTCTACATGACTTTTCAAATAGGACTTACCTGAGTTATGCACAAGGAAGGTAAGCTCTGGTGATGTGGGGTTATCCATCCCTTCATGGTGTCCTTTAAATTCCTTCGGTCAATGGTTTCAGCTGTCTTAGTAGCATAGTTCAAGTTTTTCCTTTCTAACTTCAAGATGCAAACAACAGCTGCGACATCTATTGCCTGGAGCCCCAGCACACAAATGGCATTGTTACAGGCTGAACCCTTTCATCAAGCGTTAAGTCCCAGGAGCTAAATAAAGGCCAGACCTTCACAGCTACATTGTAATTCAAAGGATGTTAAACACAGGCCCAGCTGTTTTTAGCACTCCTTGGTCCACTGCAGAAACTTCTAGGAGCATTAAGTACACAGGCCTAGATCCACTAAGCTCACCGACCGTGTCCCAACCAGTTTGCGAGCGTTCCCCGACCTGATTCACTAACCTGGCCATTCAATCTCCCACCCGATCCGATCTGCCCATGCAAATGAGGGGAAATGGCATGCATAAGTAGGAAGCCCTCGATTCACTAAACAGAAGAAGGAACACCGATTGGGCTGGCCGATCCAAAATGAAGTGACTGCTGAGGACCAGTTGCTCACGTCCTCGCCGACTGTCCTCTGCCACCCTAAAATCCCAGACCTGCAGCCCTGAAATCCCAGTATCAAAATAAAAATATAAAACCATCAAAATAAAACATTTTTGGAATGTCTTAAAATACATCCCCCTTGTGCAAAAAGCACAGTGCCGAGCCGGTGGTTGTAACCTGTGGGTTTAAAGCAGGGCTGCACAAGGCGTGTTCTGTTCCGTGTTGTTCCATAGTCTGGCTGTTCCATTCCGGATGCACAAAAAATTGAAATGATTCCTGAAGTCCACTCGTGGGGGCCAGCGAGTGCAGCCACCCCTCCCCCCCTTTAGTTTTGACCTCAAGCTTGTGCAGAGAGCAAGCGCATGCGCGGATCGCATCTACGGGCAAAGAGGACAGTCTGCGCATGTGTCTGGATCGCTCTGCAGCGATCTGTGGGGGTCGCTGTGGGGCGTGCATCTGATCACATAATTTCCATGAGGGCGCTGTAGTGAATCGGTCACTTGGCAAGACTCGTCCACGGATGGCCCAACAACGGTGAGTTTAGTGAATCTAGGCCACAGAGTACGGAGCTTCTCACAAGGGCAGTGGTTTTCATTATTTTTAAAAAGGGGGCAACTTTTGGCAATATAACTTCAGCCAGGACTGTCCCAGACAAAGTGAACTTTATCCTGGACAAGAAGGAGGGTCACTCTCCAATGAAATAGCTGACTCAGCTACTCAGAAACACTAAGAATGACTTCATATAATTTAAAGAAATTAAGTTTGTAGGGTAGAATGTCGACTATGCATGCTAGGATCGGAGCATCAATGATATCTGTGGCTGGTGTAAAACTATGAAATCCAAAAAAACTCTGTGGAGTGACGATGTTCCCAGATGGACTTTATTTGAAAGTGTCAAAGTTCCAAAGGTACACTGAAATCATCCACATAAAATAATTTCATCCACATAAAAATAAATCATCCACATAAAAGCCTTAAAGGACCTAGTCCGCTAGGGATACAGGACCCAACACGGTCTGCGTTTCGACAAAAAGTCTTCTTCAGGGGTCCCTGGGGGTCCTATAAAGGTGAGTACGTGGGAAACACTTCCGGTTCACCACACAATTGTTTCCCACGTACTCACCTTTATAGGACCCCCAGGGACCCCTGAAGAAGACTTTTTGTCGAAACGCGGACCTTGTTGGGTCCTGTATCCCTAGCGGACTAGATCCTTTAAGGCTCTTATGTGGATGATTTACTTTTATGTGGATGGAATTATTTTATGTGGATGATTTCAGTGTACCTTTGGAACTTTGATACTTTCAAATAAAGTCCATTTGAGAACATCGTCACTCCACAGAGATTTTTTGGTTTTCTCTGGATTTTCTTCTTTGTGGATATTTTGGGGTCAATTCCTTTTGTTGTTTGCTCGTAAAACTATGAAATGCCTTGCCTGGTATCCTGCAGTTTTGTATGCGGAGGATGAATTTTAAGAAGATGCTGACAACTCAATTATTTGCCAATGCCTTCTTATGCTAAGGTATATATTTCAGTTGATAATCGCCTTTTAGAATTTTTCTGACATCAATGCATGATTTAAAGCTTGCTTGTATTTCTGAATTGATTGAATTTGTGCTCTATCCCTATTATAAGAACATAAGAATTGCCGCTGCTGGGTCAGACCAGTGATCCATCGTGCTCAGCAGTCCGCTCACGCGGCGGCCCCCAGGTCAATGAGCAGTGCTCTAAATGAGTCCAGCCTCACCTGCGTACGTTCCAGTTTAGCAGGAACTTGTCCAACTTTGTCTTGAATCCCTGGAGGGTGTTTTCCCCTATAACAGACTCCGGAAGAGTGTTCCAGTTATCTACCACTCTCTGGGTGAAGAAGAACTTCCTTATATTTGTACGGAATCTACCCCCTTTCAACTTTAGGGACGATTAACGATGTTGTTTACACATGTCTATGTTATTTGTGATAATCGGAGGGAAACAAGATTTTATGTATGTGGTATGGAAACCGCATAGTTGTATGCGGTATATAACTTTTTAAATAAATCTGTCTTCTTCAGTCTATCTCTTTCCCCCACACTCTCCCCTTCAGTCCATTTCCAACTTTCCCTCGACCCTTGCCTTCCCTAACTTATACTTCTTGCCAGTATTCTTTCCCCATTAGTTTCTCTCTTCCAAGCACCTTCTTCCCCACATACCTCCTCACCCCATCTGCATCCTTGTCAGTCTCAGCCCTTGCCTACTTCTCCCACCAGTCAGGCTCCATAATTCTATCACCAAATCATAAGAACATAAGCATTGCCATACTGGGACAGACCGAAGGTCCATCAAATCCAGTATCCTGTTTCCAAAGTGGCCAATCCAGGTGAAAACTACCTGGTAAGATCCCAAAAGAGTAAAAGAGATTACATTTCTAGACTGCAAAACCACACGGATCGATGCGGGTCATAAAAATAGAAAACTGGACAATCCCAGTGAACTACAAAGTAGACATCAATCAATTTGATTCTCTAAAAATTTTACAAACAAGACTGATTTCAGTAACTTTCTGTAATGTACATAAGAACAGGACCTGCCAAATAAAGAACGTAATGTCAGGAATAATGTAATGTAATGTAATTTATTTCTTATATACCGCTACATCCGTTAGGTTCTAAGCGGTTTACAGAAAATATACATTAAGATTAGAAATAAGAAAGGTACTTGAAAAATTCCTTTACTGTCCCGAAGGCTCACAATCTAACTAAAGTACCTGGAGGGTAATAGAGAAGTGAAAAGTAGAGTTAGAGGAAAAATAAAAATAAAATAAACATTTTAACAAGACAGCATTGATCTAAATACTTTGGAAGGTAGAAGAGAGGAGAGAAAGGAATAGAAGCAGAAGGGGGAGCCGTTGCACAGTAGAATTCTGGAGAAATTTAAATGATAGAAATAGAACAAAACAAAGACAAAAGTCAAAACAATAGATAAGATTAAAGATAAATCATAAGCTGGAAAGAAAAATAAAATAAAACTTTGTCTTCAATCCACGGTTTCAGCGTCAGTGATGAAGTGGAGCAAGTAAGTTTAGGAGGAGCGATTGACGTTTCCAGAAAGGGCTTCTTCAGGGAAGAGACTTGGCAGACAGTCCCAGGATGCCTATGTCTCCTCCCCTGCGATGTTCTCCCATCCATGCATTCCCTCCCAGACACACTGCCCGTGCCCCAGCCGCTCCAGGAGGCTGCCCCAGATGAGGCCCACGGTGAATGCAGGATTCTCTCCTCTGCGGGAAAGCCGCCCGGAGCCGACAGTCGATCTTCTTAGCAGATTGCATGGGGGGAAGAGTTCACACTCTTGGTAGGATCGGGTATGTGTGCTCTCGGTGGTTGTGGCTGGTCTCGTTGCTGCTTAGGTGTAAAAGCAGTTGATCTCCACTGCTGCTGATATTTAAAAGCAGGCAGATTGATCTCTCCAATGAACTGCAGGGGGAGGAGTTCACACTCCTGGCAGGATCGGGTCTGTGGGCTCTTGGTGGTTGCGGTAGGTCTCGCTGCTGCTTGTATGTAAAAGCAGTTGTTTTTCTACTGCTGCTGATATTTAAAGCAGGTAGATTGATCTCTTAAACGGGATATAGGGGGAGGAGCTCACATGCCTGGTTGGATCGGGGCAAGGGCTCCTATTATAGACAGCTGGTCTTGCTGCTACTTAGGTGTTAAAGCAGTTGATCTTCCTAGCGGACTGCAGGAGGTGTGGAGCTCACACTCCTGTCATGATCTGGTCTATGGGCTCTTGGTAGTTGCGGTTGGTCCCAATGCTGCTTAGGTGTAAAAGCAGTTGTTCTCCCACTGCTGCTGATATTTAAAAGCAGGTAGATTGATCTATCCAATGGAATGCTGGGGGAAGATCTTATATGTCTGGCTGGATCGTGGCAAAGGGTTCCCGGTAGTAGTGGCTGGTCCTATTGCTGCTTAGGTGTAAAAACAGTTGATCTTCTTATCGAATTGTAGGGGGGGCGGATCTCACATTCCTGGCAGGTTCGGGTCTGTGGGTTCTTGGTGGTTGCGGATGGACCCACTGCTGCTTAGGTGTAAAAGCAGTTGTTTTCCCAATGCTGCTGATATTTATGTTTAAAACAGTTTTATTAGGTTTTACATGTACATAGAGACAAGAGCAGCCAGATCATCAAGCAGTTTACCTAAACATCACAACTGTACCCAATAAATCCCATCACCAACCCCCCACCCCTGCCAACCCCCTTCAAACTCCCCCCCCCCCACCTACCTTCCCACCCCCCGTGGGAACAGCCTCTTACAGTTAGGTCAATTCAACAGTCTACTGCGTACAACCGGTGTTAGTGTAGAACAGAATGGTATCCAACAGCGTAGGTACAAAACACCAGCCTTAGAGTTCATGTCTGTAATGGATAATCGTTCATAACCTGCCAACTGGATCATTTGTGTGCGCCAGTGAGAAACTGATGGGGTATGTGGTGACAACCAGCATTGAAGTATAGTTTTGAGTCCCACGAAGATAGCCTTTCTGGCAAACGCCGCTGCACCTGGACGAATGGGCTTCATAGTAAGCTTTAACGTGAATAAGTACGTATTGGTAGGTATCCAAGTGCATTTCCAGATAGATTGTACATGTAGGCAGATACGTTTCCAGTAGGCCTGAATACCCGGACAGTGCCAGAACATATGACCCAGAGAGGCTCCCGGGGCCATACACTTCAAACAACAATCAGTAGGACTGATACGTGCCCGAAATGCTCGAGCAGGAGCAAAATATGCCCGGACTAGGAACTTGTAGTATCGTTCCCTTTCTGCTACTGACAGCTGAAGTTTCATGCCCATTGAAAGGCTCCGTTTCAGTATGTCCACTGATATATTAATCTGCAAATCTTGTGTCCATTTCGAGGCCAATAAGGCATAGTCCAATTCTCCAGCCAATTCTTGTAAAAATCTGTGGTGGGTTCGCAGTGGTACAGGTTCTTGTGCCGTTAGGCAGATGGCTTCTGATAGTTGGTCTCGGATAGTGTCAGATAAGGCCGCTTCCGACAAGGTAATGACATAATGATGAAGCTGCCTGTATTGGAACCAATCCGCCGGCGTTAGTACAGAGGAATCACATAGCATTTGAAAAGATTGTAATTGTCCATTAGATTGCAGTACATGGAATAAATAAAATAGCCCCCTCCCGCTCCACCAGGTCTGGGCGCCCATATCCATACCTGGGAGAAAATCTCCATTACCAGCCACCGGCAGATATGGAGTCACATTAGGTCGAACGGCTAATCGCCGGCAGAGATTCCTCCAAAGTCTACGCAGGGGGAGGAGAAATACATCCCCATAATCAGTGTCCCGTTTAGGAAGGCATTTGACATGTAACATATAACTAAAATGATAGGGGGCATGTGCCAAACACTCCACCCTCGTGGCTGAGAAAAGAGATGTTCCACAAAACCAATCATTCAAGTGCCGCAATAAACAAGCCTCATTAAACCTCCCCAAGTGCAAGAGACCCAGACCCCCCTGAGAGATAGGCAAAGTTAAAGTGCCTAGGGGGATTCGGGATCTCCTGCCTCTCCATAAAAATTGAGACAATGCACGATGATGAAGCCGGATATGTTTGTGTAGTAAATAAATGGGCAAAGTCTGTAGAACATACAGCCACTGTGGAATCATCATCATGTTGTATAACGCAATCCTGCCCATTAGTGTCAGTGGGTAGGATCTCCATGCCTGCAACCGTTGTGTGGTTTGGGTAAGCAGTGGTTGAACATTAAGTGAATAGAGTGTTGCCAGATCTCTCGGTATACGGATTCCCAAGTATCGAATAGATGTTGGGGCCCATACTAAAGGAAAGGGGTCGGGCCACGATTCACACAGTGAAGGTTGTAAGGGAAGCACTAGAGATTTCTGTTTGTTTAACGTCAGGCCGGAATATATGTGGAATTCATCCAATATTTCCAAGGCCCGCTTCAAGGAACTATGTGGCTGAGCGAGTGTAAGTAAGATGTCATCGGCAAATGCCAGTACTCGTATCTGGGAGGAGCCCTCCCTCAGCCCAACCAGAATGTCATCCTTTAATAAAGTTCGTAGGAGAGGGTCTAGATAAAGAATGAATAGCAGCGGGGATAGTGGACATCCCTGACGTGTGCCCCTACCAATATTGAATGGCTGTGTCATGAAACCATTGACCATGAGGGAAGCTGTCGGAAACGAATATAACACCCGCAAGGAAGACTCAAACCAACCCCCTATTCCCATGTATTCCAGTACCTTAAATAAGTATGTCCAATCAACCTGGTCAAAGGCCTTTGCAGCGTCTAGACTGACCAATATGCCCGGGTTTGACGCTTGTTGGGCTCTGGACATTGCCAGCAACACCCTTCTAACATTCACCACCGAGTGGCGGCCTTGGACAAACCCTGCCTGAGCCTTGGATATCACTAGTGGCAGGAGTGGAGATAATCGATTTGCCAATAAGCGGGCCAATATTTTTACATCGACATTCAGGAGGGATATCGGACGATAGGAGTCTACTTCGTCTTTAGGTTTGCCTGGTTTCGGTATTAAGGTTATGGTGGCCGCATTGGCATGCAAAGGAAAGCGACCCTTCTCCAGCGCCACCTCATAATAGCCCAGGAGAGGCTCACACACCTGCAGAGACATCGTTTTATAAAATTCTGTGGAAAACCCATCTGGTCCCGGGGCAGTGTACGATTTTAGTTGTGTGATTGCTCTTTGTATCTCTGTGCCCTGGATGGGTCTGTTTAAGGTTGATCTCTGCAGGTCAGTGAATTTAGGCATACCCGCGTCTTCCAAATAATCTAGAACATCGGGCCCCATAGTTGTCGTATGGCTAGCATAGAAGTTCGAAAAGTGTTGGTAAAACGCTTCAGCTATGTCCGATGGTGTTGTGTGGTAAGTGTGCATCCCAGACTTCACTCGGGGAATATATCGGTCATCCTGCCAGTGTTTAGTTAGTGTGGCTAGCAGTCTGCCAGTTCTATTACCATAGCGGTAAAACCTATATTTTCTGTAGAACAAAGATCGCTTGATCCGTTCGTGTAATAATGCATTCAAGGCTACTTGCGCTGAGTTCATGTCCTCACGGAGCTGACGAGACGGATTGCGAAGAAATTTGGCTTTCAATTGTGTATATCTCTTTTCCAGTCTAATAATGCCCTGGGCGATTCTCTTGCGGCGAGCTGATACATACGATATTATCACCCCTCTAAGTACTGCCTTAGCCGTGTCCCAAAATAGGTCCGGGGTATGTACATGTTGCCCATTAGTTGCTAAAAACTCTTCCCAGTTAGTTTGTAAATAAGTTTGAAAAGAAGGGTCGTCGGCCAGATAGGAGGGAAATCTCCACCGGAAGTCCCCCTTGGGGGGAGCAGTCCAGGATATATCCAACCAAATAGGACAATGATCGGACAAGGCTAACGGCCCTATCGTCGCCTCTGTTACTCGCGAGAACAAGGACTCTGTTATGAGGATATAATCTAATCGGGAAAAAGTTCCATGTGCTCGTGATTGGTGTGTGTAGTCTCGTTCGAACGGGTGTAGTAGCCGCCAGGGATCTACCATGCCCAGGGATTTGCACAAAAAGGGCAGTCCCCTAGTGTCGGTTGCAGTTGGAGACCCAGACACTCTGGAGCGATCAAGGGAAGCATCTAGAACTTGATTGAGATCCCCCACCACTAGAAGAGGAACTGAAGTATCCTTAAGGCCTAGAGTAACCAACGAATTAAAATATGTGGTCGAGTAGCTGTTTGGCCCATAAGTTATCAATAATCGGAAAGCAGTGCCTTGCAAGGTTATGTGCAACAGCAATGATCTACCTAGCTCGTCTTTATGGCATGATGTGACTTCACATTTTAAACCCTTTCGTATTAGCAAGCAAACACCAGCTTTCTTGCCTGTCGAGGAGGCATGAAAAACAGATCCTACCCATCCCCGCTTCAATTTCTCATGCTCCTCAGCAGTCAATTTAGTCTCCTGCAAACAGGCCAAATCCGCCTTGTGGCGTTTCAATTGTTGCAGGATTTTAGACCTCTTTACTGGAGATGTTATACCGGCAACATTCCATGAAATTATTCGAAGTGTGTTATCCCCCATGTGTACTCCCTATAAATTGCATAGCGACAGTGAATCTCCAAACCCCCGTCTGGGCGCCCAGCCTCCCCCAGACGGTCAGCACATGAACCCAATCCATTGGTATTAACAGCAGTTGTAAACATAGCAGATACATCTCTAATCTGACCCATGAAACACACAAAATTGATTCATTTTCTGTCCCCCAAGGCTGTTCCCACCCCCCCCCCGTCATACCCAACCCCTCCCCCCACATCCCCAACTATCCCAACTAGCATATCCCGGAGGTATATGCAAGAGGTCCGAGGAGACACCCACGGTGCCCCAATCCTTCAAATATCCGACATACTGTCTCAAACTAGAAAGCCTTAACTTAACAACAGATTCAAGTGTAAAATCCTGAAAGTACATCCTAGCCAAACCCCATACAGTTACGTGATATGATCTTCAAGGAGGGTCCCCCTGGGATTCCAGCTGGGTGTTGATGAAGTCAGCTGCCTCAGGAGCCTCTGTAAATGAATGCCATGTATGTGCATGCTGGATTTTCAGGGTTGCCGGATACAGAAACAGAAAACGCTGTTTAAGGACCTCCAGGCGTTTACAAAGTGGATAAAATCCTTTTCTTTTTTCAGTTAGAGCCGTCGAGTAATCTTGACTAATGCGGATAGTTGATCCTCGCATCTTTAAGGCATCCTTTTTAATCCGGTAGTGGTGTAAAACTGCAGCTTTGTGTCTGTAATTCAGGAATTTTACTATCACCACTCTCGGTCTGTCGTCCTGTGCTGGCCTCCTACCCAACCTGTGGGCCCGCTCCAGGCATAGAGTGCCAGCTTCCACTGCCTCCGGGAATTCCAATTCTAGCCAGCTTTCCAATTCTGCAGGTAGATTAGCATCGGGGATCAGTTCTGGGATTCCCAGAAACCTCAAGTTGCTGCGTCTGGACCTATTTTCCAGGTCATCAATTTTTTCAGCCTGTCTGTGCACGGTTTCTTGTAAGGAGGCCAAATCCATTTCATGTGATGTGATAGTGTCTTCAGATGCAGACACCCGATGCTCCAGTTCCGTCGTGCGGGCTGTAGTATCAGTTAGCAGTTGTTCCAGTCGGGTCATTTTAGCTGTTAGAGCCTCCAATTGCGGCCCCAGTGCCTGGGTCACCGCCGCCTTGATTTCAGTGAGGGCGGTCTCTGTAAACTCTGCTACCGCCGTCCCCGATGCAGCCGCCATCTTGATCGCGCCCGGAGCTGTTTTCTGTTTTCCAGCCCTGACCGGTTTCGATCGCGGCGATTCTTGCGATCGGGTCAGGTAGTGGTCCATCGATGCCCGATGCTGGACGTCTGCGGGGGACCCGGCCAGGATGATTTTCGGCGCGGTTAGGCTCGTGTATGTGGATTGGGGCCCGGAGCCGATGTGAGAGACGTCCTCACCGGCTCATAGCGTCACGTGACCCCTCTGCTGCTGATATTTAAAAGCACATTAAATCTACGGCCTCCAAAATTAGGTTGGTATAATCTAGACAAGAAATGATTAATATGTGTGTCAAGGAGTGTGTCCAGATTGTTTTGAATTATAAACCTGACGCCTCAGCCCCACCACTCCACCGCAATGTTAAATTCAAAGAGCGGGAGATTTATTATGGGAGCCTCATCATTGGCTGTCGGGTTTGTATCCTAAATTTATTTATTTTTGTATATTTTTTTGTAAATTTTTAGTATATTTATCAGTCATTAGACTTAGACTTTAAGAAGTTTTAAGAAAATAAATATTCTCTTTCTGAGTATCGTGATTTTAAAAGTACTTGATACTTATCTCAGCGTTAAACCCAGGGAGTCAGACCCGACATGTTTCACAGCATTTGTGTTTTATCAAGGGTCTCCCTGCAAAATATTAAAAAGAGAAAAGTAGTCACATACAGTTGTGCGCACTGCTCCCCTCCTATCTGTAATTCATTCGATGTCAGTAGTAGTTCAATTTAATATTAACTACTACTGACATCGAATGAATTACAGATAGGAGGGGAGCAGTGCGCACAACTGTATGTGACTACTTTTCTCTTTTTAATATTTTGCAGGGAGACCCTTGATAAAACACAAATGCTGTGAAACATGTCGGGTCTGACTCCCTGGGTTTAACGCTGAGATAAGTATCAAGTACTTTTAAAATCACGATACTCAGAAAGAGAATATTTATTTTCTTAAAACTTCTTAAAGTCTAAGTCTAATGACTGATAAATATACTAAAAATTTACAAAAAAATATACAAAAATAAATAAATTTAGGATACAAACCCGACAGCCAATGATGAGGCTCCCATAATAAATCTCCCGCTCTTTGAATTTAACATTGCGGTGGAGTGGTGGGGCTGAGGCGTCAGGTTTATAATTCAAAACAATCTGGACACACTCCTTGACACAGATATTTAAAAGCAGGCAGATTGATCTCTCCAACAAATTGTATGGTGAAGAGCATACACGTCTGGCTGGATTGGGACAAAAGCTCTCGATAGTGGCGGCTGGTCTTGGTGCAGTTGATTTCCCACTGTTGCTGATATTTAAAAGCAGGTAGATTGATCTCTCCAATGGACTGCAGAGGGAGGAGCTCACATGCCTGGCTGGATCGGGGCAAAGGGCTCTTGGTAGTGGTGGCTGGTCCTGCTGCTGCTTAGGTGTAAAAGCAGTTGATTTTCCAAGCGAACTGCAGGGAGGGTGGAGCTCATATTTTTGCAGGACTGGGACTGTGGGTTTTTGGTGGGTTGGTCCCGTTGCTGCTTAGGTGTAAAAGCAATTGATCTCCCACTGCTGCTGATATTTAAAAGCAGGCAGATTGTCCAGGGAGAGGAGCTCTGCACTCAAACTGCCATCCTCCTCGCCTCCAAGTTCCGGAATAAGCAGTGGATATCCCCAGGTTTACCTTAATAATGGCTTATGGACTTTTCTTTTTAAAGAACTTATCCAAACCTTTACAAGAACACTTTCAAACCACTTTCAAACACAGAGGGTGGTAGATACATGGAACGCGCTGCCGGAGGATGTGATAAACAGGAGCACGCTACAGGGGTTCAAAGAAGCTTTGGATAGGTACTTGGAAGACAAAGGGATTGAGGGGTACAGATAAGAGTAGAGGTAGATTATAGGGATGGGATTAGAGGTAAAATTATAAAATTAATCAGGGATCACTGTTCAGGCACTAGGCCTGATGGGCCGCCGCGGGAGGATGGACCTCTGGTCTGACTCAGTGGGGCCAACTTCTTATGTTCTTAGCTCTCCCCCACTTTGATAGTCACATGTCCACTACCTTCACTGGAAGTTTGCTTCTGGTCAGTCCTAAAGACCTGCTCCTGGTCCTTTCTATTCTTTCTTTGCACATGAAAGCCTACTCATAGAATAAAATGTAGGTAAGTTTAAATTTAAATATAGTTTAAACAGAATGACTAATCAGTTTGTGGGAACTTCCTTGCAATTTTATAAGGCGTTCACCTGGGTATATCCTCAGCGCAAGAATGCGAAACCGCCCAATAGGATTTTACCCACAAACGTCACCTTCTGTCATTCTGAAAACTTTTTCCCAGTGCTAAATTGCTTTTTTAGATTCAAACAGTTTTTATCGCTGCAAATATCATCAAATACAATAAATACAGCATCAAAAGACATTAATATGCATCAATTATTAATAAACATAATAAAAGACAAATTCCAATATCAATAAACCCCCACTTATCTATATGAGTTAGAACCTTTACCAACCCTCTCCATACCCACCCCTACCCACCCAATAGTACTCTCTACCCAATAATATTCCCATAAATAAAGAAATCTAACTTAAAATCTCATTACAACCCTTAGGGTACAAAACTTGCAAATGAATACAGCATCAAAAGACATCAATTATTAATATACTTAATAATAATTTTAAAAAATTCCAATATCATTAAACCCCCACTTATCTAAATGAATTTGAACCTTAACCAACCCTCTCCACACCCACCCTTTTCATCCAATAGTACTCTCTACCCAATGTTACTCTCTTGATGTTATTTATACAAATTTGGGATTCATATTTGCAAGATTTGCATCCTAAGGGTCGTAATGCGATTTTAAGTTATAATAATAATAATAATAACTTTATTTTTGTATACCGCCATACCCCGAAGAGTTCTAGGCGGTTCACATTAGTTAGACCAGTGGTTCCCAACCCTGTCCTGGAGGACCACCAGGCCAATCGGGTTTTCAGGCTAGCCCTAATGAATATGCATGGAGCAGATTTGCATGCCTGTCACTTCCATTATATGCAAATCTCTCTCATGCATATTCATTAGGGCTAGCCTGAAAACCCGATTGGCCTGGTGGTCCTCCAGGACAGGGTTGGGAACCACTGAGTTAGACAGAGATTACAAGTGGTTACATATCAAATTGATCGTAGAGTTGCGAATAGCAAGGAGAGAAGTTGGATCTCTTAATTAAATAAATTGCTTTTTAAAAAAAAAAAAAATAAAAAAAAAAATTTCTATAGTAAAGTGTCACGTGCAAATCCGGAATGAAAGAAATCATCAATATCCAATAAAAATCTTTATGATGCAGCAGTCATTGTTAATAGGAGTTTCCTCTACTGTTTTCAAAAAAAATATAAAGGAAAACTTAGCTTTCATATGTCCGCATGGAGTCCAATCCTTTTCTTTAGTCGCGAAAAACACGTTGAAGTTGTTGCTCGCGACGGTGAACAACTAGAGGTACGGGGGAAGGGAAGGGGGTGCGAGCGCATGGTGAGGGGAGGAGTGGGAAGAGGCAGAGCGGAGGAAGAGGCAGAGGTGGCAGAGCGGAGGAGGAGGGGTGCTGGTGCTCCCACCAACATAGCGCCCAGGCTGGACCCTCCCCCTCTCCCTCCCTTCTACGCCAATGAGTAAACCAGTTTAGCACCTGCAGTCATCAAAAAAACTGGTGTTTATTCTTGAGAAGCCATATCAATTTCTGGAAGCCTCATGCTTCTTTTTTTATTTCTTTTTTTTTGCACATGCATCAAAGAACTTGGTGTCTGTAACAAGAACAAGTTCCCTAGGAATACAACATCCAATACGATCTAAACATAAACAGCTATGTTCTCTAACTGAAACTGAGCATCTGGCATAAAAACCCATCTCTCAGGACACATTTCCCTGGTGAATGGGTGTTTTCCAAATTTTACTCCTCCCCTTGCCCAGTCATCCAGCCACTCATTAGAACATAAGAACCAATGGTCCATCAAGCCCAGTAGCCCGTTCCCAGGTCACTACTACCTGGTCAAAACCCAAAGAGTAGCAACATTCCAGCATCTCAAAGAATAGCAAGATTCCGGAACCCCAATGAGAGCAACATTCCAGAGCTGAGATTGTGATGTCATAATGCCTCATTCCACAAAGCCTCAGAGCCAACCTCATTAGTGATGGCACAATGGCTTGATTGTCCTATACTTGGCTCACATAAGAACATAAGAATAGCCATACTTAGTCAGACCAATGGTCCATCAAGCCCAGTAGCCCATCTTCACAGTGGCCAATCCAGGACCCTAGTACCTGGCCAAACCCCAAAGAATAGCAACATTCCAGAATCTCAAAGATTAGCAACATTCTAGAACCCTAAAGAGTAGCAACATTCCATGCTACCAATCCAGGGCATGCAGTGGCTTCCCCCGTGTCTTTCTCAATAACATTTTTTAACTACAATAATCACAGCTCCAAATAATATATAACTTATAATAAATAATTTTGTGAAAAACTCAGACCCTGAACCCGTGAACTGGTGATATATAATTATTCTAACCGATACTTTTTGATTTTTTGAATCATTAGTGTCCTTCCCTGAAGAAGACTTCAAACTCGAGTCGGGGGGACAGGGTCATTAGAATGGAATAATCAACTATCAATATAGAAAATGTTTTAATCAGCACGAGTCACTTTCAACGCCACTGGGGTTCTGTGCCAGTTTTTTACCATCCAGATCAGATAAGTTTTTTTCTTTATCTTTATTTCTTCATTGTATGAGTGGATGGTAATAGGGGATGGTGGAAACGATGATGGTCCCCCATTGAACCTCAGTTGGTGTTATCACCAGTTCACGGGTTCAGGGTCTGAGTTTTTCACAAAATTATTTATTATAAGTTATATATTATTTGGAGCTGTGATTATTGTAGTTAAAAAGGGTTATTTCATCATCACAGAAGAACATTAGATATCTCTCCACAGTTTGTGAAAATTTCTCAATAACAAACCATGGACTTTTCCTCCAGGAACTTTTCCAAACCTTTCTTAAAACCAGCTATGCTATCCGCTCATACCACAACCTCTGGAAACACGTTCCAGAGCTTAACTATTCTCTGAGTGAAAAATATTTCCTCCTATTGGCTTTAAAAGTATTTCCCTGTAACTTCATCGAGCCTAGTCTTTGAAATTTTTGACAGAGTGAAAAATCGATCCACTTGTACCCGTTCTACTCCATTCAAGATTTTGTAGACTTCAATCATAACTCCCCTCAGCCGTCTCTTTTCCAAGCTGAAGAGCCCTAACCTATATAGTCTTTCCTCATACGAGAGGAGTTCCATCCCCTTTATCATCTTGGTCGCTCTTCTTACGAGATCATCCATCATCTTGTTTTTCATGGCTTCTAGATAATCTATTGTGGCCGATATTTTGAAAGCTATGGAAGCACTCAAGGATCAGAAAAGCTGAAATTCAACGAGCAAAGTTGTTTCAGAGCATTACCCCAAATTAAAGAAGGACATGGCAGCACCAGCTGTTTCCAAACCTAAAGACATGGGAATAGGAAAATGTGCCCCCTTTCATCAAACATGTCGCAAGTTTCATATCCAGAATTGCTGCGCTGTCTTTGGCTGGCATTGGGGGGGTTTGTAAACAGGATTCAAGCATGTCTAACACTGGCCCTGTGCTGTCATAATAACTGTTACAGCAGTCAGGCTTCACGAAGAATGATTATAAAACCAGTTTCCAAGAGAGAATTCAGATTGTCAGTCTCACATCATTCGTTGGACGAGGGCACGGAAAAGGCTGGAACTTGGGAAATCCCACAGATTAACGAGCATATGTTTCCAAATAATATTTTATTTGTTCTTCCATAAAAATAAATATACCCAGAAACAAAAGAAAGAAAATGCAACCATAGTCTGTTATTGAGGAAGACGTGGGGGAAGCCACTGGTTGCCCTTGATCGATAACATGGAATGTTGCTACTTCTTGGATTTTGGCCAGGTACTAGTGACCTGGATTGGCCACCATGAGAATGGGCTACTGGGCTTGATGGACCATTGGTCTGACCCAGTATGGCTGTTCTTATGCTCTTATGTGTGCCAAGTATAGGACAATCAAGCCATTGTAACATCACTGATGAGGTTGGCTCTGAGGCACTGTGGAATGAGGCATTATGACATCACAATCTCAGCTCTGGAATGTTGCTCTCATTGGGGTTCCGGAATCTTGCAATTCTTTGAGATGCTGGAATGTTGCTACTCTTTGGGTTTTTGCCAGGTACAAGTGACCTGGATTGGCCACCATCATAACGAGCTACTGGGCTTGATGGACCATTAGTCTAACCCAGTAAGGCTATTCTTATGTTCTTATGTTAATCACTCTTTCCATAGCCCTTTGGCTTTTTTTCAACTGTCTCCCAAACCCTCTTGAAACTCTTCAGGTCCTTCAGACTATTTCCTCCCATTTTTCTGCAGTTAGTCTCACAGCCCTACCGTGAGAATGGGCTACTGGGCTTGAAAGATCATTGGTCTGACCCAGTAAGGCTAGTCTTATGTTCTTATGATACACTGCTTTTGTAGGGTTCAATCAATATGGCTTACTTTTTATATGCAGGTACTTTCCTCTCTAGAAGGCTCACAATCTAACTTTTTGTACCTGGGTCAAAGGAAGGTTAAGTGACTTGCCCAGGGTCACAAGGAGCTGCAGTGAAAATTGAACCCAGTTCCCCAGGATCATGTTTCAAGTTTCAAGTTTATTGGAGTTTTAATATACCGACTATCAAGCTAATATCTAGCCGGTTTACATAAAATTTTAAAAAGAAAGAAAAAAAAAGAGAAAGGAAAAAAAAAAAAGAAATTTAAAGAGGTACAAGTAATATAAAATATTAAATAAATTCGAGTGTGTAGTGAACATTCAAGACTTTAACATAACAGACTAGATAGTAGGGGCAAAAGGGGAAAGGGTGGGTAAAGTTACATTGTAGAGAGAAAAAGGAGATAGAGGGGGTGGGGTTATAACATATAGGGTGGTCTTATCAAGAAAGTTTCCTAAATTCAGCCCCACACTGTTTCTGGCTGAATCAGTGCCATCCTGAAGAAGGGCTCAAGGCCAGAGCTCTCGGAACCTGAGAGTACCAGCTGAAAGGCAGAAACCAGATAGCATGCAACGGAGTGCAATTCTCTTCCGTAGATACACTTCTAAATTCCTGGTGACAGAATGGTTTTCTCTCCGAGGGGCATCTGAATATTCTCCTGCAGACAAACTAACTTCTCAGTTACAATTCAGTCAGTCTTAGGCGTCATATATGTAATCCCATGCTAGATATTTAGAGATGTCCTTTAATGCACCTTGAAAATGATGCTTTTGAGTGATTATTTGCTGGTTTAATTTTTTTATGTGATGTATATGAACAAGAGTGGTTTGCCAGGTACATTAAAGCACAATTTTATGGAAGGTTTCCGGGACTCGCTGCTTCTTTGTCAGGTAGAAACCGACGTTTCAGCCACCATGCTGTGGCTTTCTTCAGGGTATGTTCTCTACTTGACAAAGACGCAGCGAGACCCGGAAACCTGCAACAAGCACAATGCCAGCTGCGGAAATCCTGAGAGAACAAATTTTCATAGAAGTCACCCTGCAAAAATATACAGTAAGTTTGTTTTGAGATATTTAGAGATAGTATGCCCCACCTCATCAGGGTAGCACAGGCAAATGGGGGACTGGGTAAAACATGGACCTCGCAGACCCCACGGACCTTGCGGATCTTAACTGCATGCTCTTAAAAATCTGCTCACCTCGGGGGTGAGCGGGATCCGTGAGGTCCGCGGGAGTTAAAATGAGGATCTCTGTGGACCCTATGTCATGGCCACTTTAAGGCTGTGCACTTTAGCTCTGTGGGATTCGTCGGGCCTCCAGGCATTTGGGACACTGAGGTGCAGAAAAGCTGGGTACAACAAAACAGCATTTTGCAAGCACGTTGGGACACGGAAGGGAAAGAGAGAGGGCATAAACTTGGGACAAAGGAGGGAATGCTTTGGAATATGGAAGGGGCACGAACTTCTGACAAAGGCTGGAAGGAAGGACAGCGAGCGGGGGCACAAACTTAGGACAAAGTATGGAGGGAGGGAGGGAAAGAGATGCTGAGGTGGGAGAGGGAACAGTAAGGGAGAATTGTTGGGCATGGGTGTGTGAGTGAGAGGGAAAGAGAGATGGTGCACATGGGAAAAAGAATTGTTTGGCATAAGGAGGGACAGGAGTGAGGTAGAGATGCATGGGGAAGAGAAAGATTAGAGGGAGAAATGTTGGATATGGTGGTAGAGAGGAACAGTGGGACAGATTGAAAGGGACACAAGAAGGAGGAAATTTGGACATGGTGGTAGAGGGAATGGAGGAAGAGATATGGCATGGTGCTGGAAAGGGGTGATAGAAGGAGAAGTGTTGGGTATGGGGCTGGTGGGCAGTAGTGCTGCCCGATTCAGAGAAAAATACTTTGATTCAATTCGATTCATCCTGTTGAATCGATTTTTCGATTCGATTTGATTCACTGTTAATGACACAGCTTTTTAAGTTTAAATATTTTATTTAACCAAGGCAATATCATGTCAACAATAGGAACATCCAAACTATAACATAGCTTTAAAATTAGTTAGAAACATGGATTAAATAAATTAGAAATATCAGTTTGTCAGCTTTGGCTGGCTTCAGACAACTTCGCAGAGCAGCAATTATTTGACCTACTGCTTCCATCCCCAGCCCCCAAGACTCACCAGCCCCCCTGCCTGTTCTCAGCTTCAATCCCCAGCCCCCAAGACTCACCAGCCCCCCTGCTGATTCTCAGCTTCCATTCCCAGCCCCCAAGACTCACCAGACCCCCTGCCGATTCTCAGCTTCCATCCCCAGCCCCCAAGACTCACCAGCCCCCTACCAATTCTCAGCTTCCATCCCCAGCCCCCAAGACTCACCAGCCCCCCTACTGATTCATTTACTTACTGGACTGGATGTGGAATCGCAGGGAAGAGAGGAGAAATGCGGGGAGAAAGCAAGCCAAAAATACTCTTTGCTGCTGCCAAGGTCCGCTGCATGAGGTCCGCTCGCTCGCCGCTTGACACTCCCACGTCCTTTCGTTTCTTCTGATGTAACTTCCAGTTTCGCAAAACCGGAAGTTACATTAGATGGGAACAAGGCCGGCGGCTGGTGGCCGGCGGTGAGAAAAAGCTTGAATTTGTCTCGGGGCTGAATCGGTGAGTCCGGTTTTTCACAAAAACGAACCGATTCACCTGATTCGAATCGGTGAACCGATTCAAATTGTGAATCGGGCAGCACTAGTGGGCAGTGACGAAAGATGATGCACATGGTCCGGGGGCTGAGAGAGGGAGAAATGCTGGATGTGGCAGGAGAGGGGGTGCATAGTTGTCGCTAGTCCCATCCCTGAGCTACTGAAGTGCCCGCATCTGTGACTCAGGGACACTGCCTCTGCCTGCCAAGCTTGACAAAAGGGACCCTCTACCACCTTCAGAGGAAGTCCTCGGCTGACATAACTTGATGGTCCTCATCAGGTGGAGTATTTTTATATTTACATTAGAGGCTCTAGCAGAGACCCGTTTACAAAGTATGTATTCTTCTCAATTAATATTTCCAAATTAATAAAGTGTCTTTGCTTATTTGTAAATAGGTCTCTGCCAGAGCCTTTAATTCAGTAGCATAATTAAATGAAATAGCTACTTTTGAAGTTTATGGGGAGGGGCAGGGGATGGATTCGATTCCAGTGGGATTGGGCAGGGATGGGTTTGATTTCTGTCCCCGCACAACTCTCTAGTTAAGACCCGTGAGGTCCGTGGGGGGTCCACGTTTTACCCAGTCCCGGCAAATGGAACTGAAGGACAGAAAGAGATCAAATTAGCAGAGGAACAGCTTAGCTCCAGAGAGCAAGAGAAGGCTGCATTCTGAGGGGAAAACTGAAGAGGAAGGAATGGAAGTTGGCATTCTCCTTTAGTCTTGGATATAGAAAGGGAACGGGAGATATTTTGAGCTGAAAGCACTGGCACTAGCAGTGTTAATACCTTTGCTATTCTATTATAGGCCAGGACATTTTTAAAGGGATTAAATTAGATGAACGATGCATTTAAAAGTGGCAGACAGTGGTGAGAAGTAGAAAGGCTGGACAGCTTGTCCAAATCCAGACATTTTTAACATGACTCTGCGGGTCCCCCTTCTATCTCCCTCGTAAGCGAAGCTTATTGGGAAGATTCAGATAAAGGGGATGGGAGGAGGGGGGTGAAGGGGGGGGCGAGGAGGGAAGAAGATGCAAGCCATGAAGCAAGTCCAAGAAGGTTGGTAGGAGGAACGGTCTTGTAGCTGGTCTAGATTTGAGTAGGAAGGGGAACAATGGGTTCCCTGGACCGGGAGGGCAGAGACTACGCTGGTGCAGTCCTCATGTTTCCTTCCTGAGGGCACTTGGCATGACTGCTCACCTATTCACCCACTGGAGACGGGTTTATGAAAGTTATTATCTTATTTAATTGGTTTGTTTTAAAGTTATTAACATAAGAATTGCCAACCTGGGACAGACCAAAGGTCCCAGTATCCTGTTTCCAACAGTGGTCAAGCCATTTCCCCAGTACCTAGCAAGAACCCAAGTCGTAAAACAGATTTTATGCTACTTATCCTAGGAATAAGCAGTGGATTTCTCCAAGCCATCTCGATAATGGACCATGGAATTCTCTTTTAGGAAATTGTACAAACCTTTTTTAAACCCCGCTAAGCTAACTGATTTCATCACATTCTCCAGCAACAAATTCCAGAGTTTAATTACACGTTGTGTGAAGCAATATTATCTCTGGTTTGTTTTAAATCTACTACTTAGTAGCTTCATCGCATATCCCCCTAGTCCTAGTATTTTTGGAAGGAGTGAACAAACGATTCACATCTACCCATTCCACTCCACTCAGTATTCTATAGACCTCTATCATATCACCCCTGAACCACCTCTCCTCCAAGCTGAAGAGCCCTAGCCGTTTTAGCCTTTCCTCATAGGGAAGTCGTCCCATTCCTTTTAGCATTTTCATCGCCCTTCTCGGTACCTTTTCTAATTCCGCTATATCTTTTGAGATACGGCAACCAGAACTGCACACAGTGTTCAAGTTGTGGCTGTACCGAGGAGCGATGCAAGGGCATTGTAACATTTTCATCTTTGTTTTCCATTCCTTTCTTGATAATTCCTAACATTCTATTTGCCTTCTTAGCTGACGGTTTCAACGATGACACCTAGATCCTTTTCCTGAGCTGTGACTCCTAACATAGAACCCAGCATCACATAGCTTTAGTTCACAGTTGGGAGTGAAGTCTGGTAGAAACCCACCTGGACACCATTGTCATTATATAGAATGCTGTGTCAGTTGGGTACCTAAAAGGTACCCGACTACAGTGTTCCCTAGTTACATTTTTGTAGACATAAATAATTATACAATGAATTCAATAAATCATTATAGAAATTTATGAAAAAATATAGATTATTATTATTTTCTTAAAAATGTGTATAAAAAAGTCCTATACAGTACCTAGAAAGAGAGACAAAGAGACGTTCACAGACTGCAGGGAATGCTTATTAACAATTCTGCGGGTCTAATTCCGTTTTCAGCCTTTGGTCTGTTAGAGCATCTGCAGTGCACAATGCACAGAGACCGTGAAATCTCACGTATTTCTAGCAGACAAAACAGCTGAGCTACTCAACATTACAAATGAGGCATTCCAGACCAGGTGTTAGTCTTTAAAACGGAACAGATGGAAGCACGTCCCCCTCTTGTATTCTGGTACTAGGGGGTCGAGTTCCTTCGTAGCCAGACTCAGGTTACATTGCCCAGGTCAAGCAAGAATAAAATATGCACAAATAAAAATGTTTCAGGTAGCCCAAACAAGAAGGCTCCAGCCTGGCAATGTAACTCTTTAACATTTAAACCTGATACTAGAAATATTTAATTTAATTTAATTTAATTCTTATATACCGCTAATAACCGTGGGGTTTCTAAGCGGTTTACAAAAATGAATGCATTAAAAGATACAATAAATAAAAATAAATAAGATAGGTACTTGGAAATTCCCTAACTGTCCCAAAGGCTCACAATCTAACTAAAGTACTCTTGGGCCTAAACCTGAAACTATGATAATTAAACCTGCATTTCTAAACGACAAAATTCATCTGCAAGGGTTTAAATGAGAAATCCGATGCGTAAAGTTAAGAGGCTACAACTTATCCAGAGCACCGCTGTCAGACTGATATTTAATCTTAAGAGATTCGATCATGTCTCAGGCTATTACCAGAAACTTCACTGGTTGCAAATTGAATCAAGGATAATATTCAAACTTGGGTGTTTTTGTTACAAGACACTACATGGTTTAATTCCAACTTATATCGCTGAGCATTTCCTCTTTGCAAAGAGTAGACACCTTGTTCAAGAAATTAGATTCTTTGCTTTTCCCTCTGTAAAGGCTTGTCGGTATAAGAGATTTTTCAGTTGAATTTTGGCTTACAAGGCTGCCCTTTGGGATAAGAGCTTTGGTAAGTTGATTTCCAGTTCCTATTCCTATATTAAATTCAGGAAATTATTAAAACCCCGTCTTTTTAAGAAGAACTTTTAGCAACTTAATCGTTAAAATTCCTCTTTTTTCTCTTTGAATACTTTTTATTATAGAACTGTTATATCACTGGGCCTATTCCGGTTGGCCCAGGCACCTAAGGCCCCTCCTGTGGGCAGAGCCTTAGGCGTCTGGCCCAATTAGGCCCTAAGAGCCGCCATTCAGCAGATGGCGGGGCGGACAGGCTAGTTGGGACCCATCCTCCCAGCCAACTAATTGTGAGTAAGGGGGAGGTGTCAGGGTGGGGTGGGGGCTGGTTGGGGGGTACGGGATGAGGGGGCGATCGGGGGTTCGGGGAGATTCAGGGGCAGTCGTGGGGGGGGGGTGTCGTGGGCAGGAGGGCCTGAGATCCTTCCTGCTGTATTTTAGGGGGGTCATCGGGGGCAGGAGGGGTTGGGCTCCCTCCTGCCTGTATCTTAGTGGGGGTGGGGGGTGTCGTGGGCAGGAGGGGTTGGGCTCCCTCCTGCCCATATTGCTTCGGGGGTGGGGGGGGGTTGCGTCTTGGCAGGAGAGATTGGCTATCTCTCCTGTCGCGATAGTGATCCCCCAAAGTGTCGCAAAGCTTGGCACCTCAGGGTGAAGATCGCAGCAGGGGAGATAAGGCATCTCTCCTGCCACGATCGTTGCGGTGGGAGGTGGGCAGGTTGCCGGGGCCACTGAGCTGATCGCGGCAGCTGCCATCAGCTCAGCGGCCCCTTTTCGGAACTTATACCTGTTTTGATTTTGACTAAGTCAAAACGTATAAGTTTCGACTAGGTAACCTGTTCAAGGTTTTGGTTATACTTGCTGTATGACAAAGTCTAGGTCGGCCCACCTCCCGCCCTTTCCCCTCCTCTAAAAATGCCTCTTTTCACTCTAGGCGTTTAGAGGCAGGGGAAAGGCCTAAGCTGGTTTTAGATAGTTTTCAAGTTTCAAGTTTATTAGGATTTTATATACCGCCTATCAAGGTTATCTAAGCGGTTTTTACAATCAGGTACTCATTCATTTTTCCCTCTCTGTCCCGGTGGGCTCACAATCTATCTAACGTACCTGGGGATATGGAGGATTAAGTGACTTGCCCAGGGTCACAAGGAGCAGCGCGGGGTTTGAACCCACAATCCCAGGGTGCTGAGGCTGTAGATCCAACCACTGCGCCACACACTCCTTTCTTAAACCCCTCCTGCCCCCGATGACCCCCCTAAAACCAGCTTTGATTATCAGTACTTGGACGATCTGGCTTTTTGATCGTCCAAGTACCGATTTAGGCCCCTTTTTGGACGTTTTTGTTTTTTGATTATGAGCCCCATAGTATCTTGTGCTCCCTACGATCTCCATACATGTAACACAGACATAACTGGTCAACTACATTAACAGTCCCCTATAACATGTCAGCATATATAAGGATATCAGATCAAATATCATCAGTTAAAGAAGCAGAAAGGCATTAAAGCAAACGATCCATACCATGGTAGATGACTAAATACCAATCATCATATACAGGCAAGATCAGATCAAAGTTAGACAGTTTAAAAATGCAAAAGGCATTAAATCCCGTCAGGATATTCTGAAAAAGATCTTTTCAAATGGAATCTACATTAGCATAAGAAGGCATTAACAAATAATTGCCTTTTCAACATTTTCTTCAAGTTAATCTTCCCTGTAAAGAATCATAAAAGTTCAAGTTCAGGTTTATTTTGATTAATCGCCTATATAAAACTTTCTAGGCGATGTACAATAAAATACAGGTTATAAAAAACATAATATCATATTAGTATTACAAAACATCCAAAACATCAGCACAAGTAATTATTAATTAATTAAATAAAATAGAGAAGATTTCTCTTTACCTAAAAATTAACAAAACATAACAGGGAGGAAAGGAGGGAAAGGGTTACAATATTTCTCTTAATAGAGGGAAAAGACATATGGAAGGGAAAAACAATATAAAGGAGGGAGAAAAGAAAGGAAATTAATCGTTAAAAGCATCGTTAATTAAAAAAGTTTTCAACAATTTTTTAAAAGAAATAAGATCTTTTTCCTTTCTGATAAAAAGTGGCAGGGTGTTCCAGAGTTGGGGAGCTAGTACAGAGAACATATAATTTCTCCTTGTTCCAACAATTTTTAGTGAAGGGACCAATAATAAGTCTTGCTGGGAAGATCGAAGGAGTCGAGTTGTACAATAAGGGGTTATCATTCTAGATATGAATAATGGCGTATTGAACAATAGTACCTTGAAAACTAAGAAAGCTATTTTAAATGTTATCCGATGATTGATAGGTAGCCAGTGCGACTTGATAAGAAGAGGAGTAACGTGATCGTATTTTTTTCCTTTGTGTATAAGTTTTATGGCAGTATTTTGGATTATTTGAAGTCTTTTCTTTTCTTTTTGAGATATGTTATACAGTAAAGAATTACAGTAATCTATTTTGGAAATTATCATAGAGTGAACCAGAAAATACCAGGCAGGGCATTCCAGAGTTTTACACCGGCCACAGATATAATTGATGCTCCGATTCTGACATGCGTAATAGACATCCTACCCTCCAAGCTTAATTTCATCCCATTTTCAGATCTATGTTACTAGGTAAAACAAAAACTCATTTTGTCCCAAAAGATTCATCTCTTTTTTTTCCCCTCAACGTCCAGCCACTGGGAAACCAATGGAGCAAAGTGGAGGAGTAGTTTAGGTATTAGAAAAGCTGGCTGTGTACCACAGTCCAAAAACATAACATAACATAAAAACGCACTTCCTTACCGCAAAACCATTAAGTTCTATGCGGTTCACAAAAGATAAAGGATCTACAAAAAAAAAAAAAAATGGAATAAACAGAATGTATCTAACTTCCAAGAGATTTAATAAAAAGATAGGTTTTTAAAGCACGTCTAAATTGGTGACAGGTGTCAGAGAATGCAATTAAATAATTCAAAGAAGAAAAAGAATTAGTCCTTGCAGATGCCAATAAAATGGACAACAGGAGCAGAGACTGAAAAGATGGGAATTTCACAAATGGCACCAGCTCTATTAAAAGTATCCATGACCATAAACAGTTCCGGCAGTAGCATAGTGGAGGTAGAAAATGACATAGGGGAAACTTTTTCCCCATCTCCATGGAACTCATTTTTCCATCCCATCCCCATGAGTTTTGTCACTGTCCCTCTCCCTGCCCCATTCCTGCATGCTCTGTCCTCATCTGCACAAGCCTCAAAAACTTAAAATCATAAGTGTTTGAGGCTCGTGCGGTTAAGGCAGAGTTTACAGGAATGGGACAGGGAGAGGGACAGCGACAAAATTCGTGGAGATAGGGTGGGGAAATTGAGTTCCTGTCAGGACAAATATATCCCTGTGTCATTCTCTAAACTGCACTACTTTAGAAATCAAAATGTACTAAAAGTGAGCCAAGTAAAGGACAATCAAGCCATTGTGGCATCACTGATGAGGTTGGCTCTTAGGCATTGGTGGAAAGAGGCATTATGATGTCACAATACCAGCTCTGGTTATCAGAAGCTGAAACTTTTCACACTATTAGTTTATTCAGTTTTCTATACTGTCCTCCCAAGTAGAGAACATAAGAACATAAAAATAGCCTTACTGGGTCAGACCAATAGTCCATCAAGCCCAGTAGCCCGTTCTAACGGTGGCCAATCCAGGACACTAACCCAAGGAGTAGCACTATTCCATTCAGAATCCTAAAGAAGAGCAAGGTTCTGGAATCCCAAAGAGTAACAAAAGATTCTAGAACCCCAAACAGTAGCAACATTCCATGCTACTGATTCATGGCAAGCAGCGGCTTCCTCCATGTCTTTCTCAATAACAGATTATGGACTTTCCCTCCAGGAACTTGTCCAAACCTTTCTTAAAACCAGCTACGCTATCCGCTCTTATCACATCCTCTGGCAATGTGTTCCAGAGCTTAACTATTCTCTGAGTGAAAATTTTTTTTTCCTCCAATTGGTTTTAAAAGTACCGTATTTTTCACTCCTTAAGACACACTTTTCCCCCCAAAAGTGGGTAGATATAAACCCCGTACATTTTTGTACTCCCCCCCGATACCTTTCTACACTCCTGGCGCCTCCCCCGCCATGGGGGACAAATTTTTCCCCATCCCCGTGGGAGCTCATTTTCCTGTCCCGTCCCTGCCGCATTCCTGCAAGCTCTGTCCTTATCTGCATAAGCCTCAAGCACTTTAAAATCATAAGTGTTTGAAGCTTGTGCAGTAAGGCAGAGCTTACAGAAATGGGGCAGGAAGAGGGACAGCGATAAAACTCCCTCATGGGGACGGGGACAAATTTGTCCCCATGCCATTCTCTACCAGGAGTTGCCCGTACTTCTTTACCATAGCTGGCAAGAGCAGCATTAGAGAATGACATGGGGACCGTTTACCACGGTAAACCGCAAATCACCGCAGTAAATCCGCAGAAATGGAGACATTTGCAAATGGTTTACTGCAGGAATGGGGACAAGACCTTTTACCGCCCTGTGGGAGCGGTGAAAAGTCTTACTCCTGTGGTAAAAAAAATTGTGCCTGTGTCAGACTCGGCATCTTCTCCCCAGCTCCTCTTGCGCCTATTTTACCTTCAGGAGCCAGCCATGCCACGATGAAGACAGAAGGAACTTAAAACCAAAGCCTGAGACCAATGTGATTTGAAGAATAAAATTACCAGACAACAAAAAGAAAAAAAATAAATTTATTTTATATTTTGTGATTAGAATATTTCAGATTTTAAATATGTATCCTGCTAGAGCTGGTATTAGACATAACTGGGGACCACAAAGTCCAGGCTGTGCTTCCTTAGCTTCCAGCTGGCTTAGGGCTCTCTCTTTGACCAGGGGGCTGCTGCGGGGACGGGGCGGTGAAGGGGACAGTGGTCCAGTGACGGGAACAGATTTTTTTCCCTGTGTCATTCTCTAAGCAGCATCTCCAACCTGCTGCCTGCGCCAGCCTAGGCTTTCCCTATGATGTCACTGCCTGGTCCCGCGATTGCACCCTGTCAGACCCTGAACTTATCAGCAATGCCTCCCGAGCAAGAGACTCGCTTATTGCCTCCATCTATAAAGGCAGCATGAGCCTGAGCTTGAGGTTGGGTGAGTTTTAATGCACTGCTGAATAATCTATCCTATATAATAAAAGGCTAACTCGCGCATGCGCAGTCCTATTTTCGTGTTCCGTGCGCTGTAGGTCTGTGGCCGAAGGAGTGCGCATGCGCGCGAATACGTCACCACCCGATCGCCTCCACAAGCCGGACCGCAGCCAGACGACGTTATCCGTTTCTCCTGTCGCCGCCGCCGATCTCCGTTTCTCCTTTGCCGCCCACCCCCTTCTCTTCCCGCGGGTCCGAATGGCGATTCAAGCAGCGTGTACATCAGTCTCCACACGCTGCTTCGGGCCCTTCTACTGCCCTGATTTGCTCTGCCGCGTCTCTGATGATGTCATCAGGGACGTGCCAGAGTAAATCAGGGCAGAAGGGCCCGAAGCAGCGTGTGGAGACTGATAAAAGCGCTGCTGGAATCACCACCTTTGTAGTCCGGCCGGCGGGAAGGGGAAGGGGAAGGGACAGGGGCGGGTAGAGGAAACGCTAATGCTGCTGCACAGGGAACTGGTGGGGGGGGGAGGGAAATGGAGGGGAAGGGAATGCTGCTTTGGACGGACAGACAGACAGAGAGAGGAAGGGAAACACAAAGAAAATAAGAAATACACAGGGGCAGGTGCTCAGGAAACTGGTGTGGGGGGAGGGAAATGGAGGGGGATGGAATGCTGCTTTGGACAGACAGAGAGAGGAAGGGAAACACAAAGAAAATAAGAAAGACACAGGGGCAGGTGCACAGGGAACTGGTGTGGGGGGAGGGGGATGGAATGCTGCTTTGGACAGACAGACAGAGGGAGGAAGGGAGACAGAAAGGAAAGAAGAAAGACACAGGGTCAGGGAGATACACAGAAAGACAGACAGGCAAAGGGGGCCAGGGACAGAGACAGACAGAAAGGACAGCGGGAGCCGCGTCAGGAGGGGTGCGGGATGCGGCAGTGGGAACTTTTCCAATGGGTGCAACTGGGCAGCTGTCAGGAACCTCTGATCAGGGGCAGAGCAAGGTAAGAGTATCATAGGGATAAGAAGGAGGAGGGAGGATAAAAAAGGAAGGGATGCCTACTGCTGGACAGGGGGAGAAGGAAAGAGATGCTGATGGACAGGGGAGGTGAAGAAAAAATAACGGAGGACTAATGTTGGACAGGGGGAGAAGGAAAGAGGTGTTGCTGGACAGGGGGGAGGTAAAACAAAGGGAGAAGGGCTGCTGCTGCATAAGGAGAGCAGTGAAGGGGTGGTGGTGGACACAGTGGAGGTAAAAGGAAGGGAAAATGGACAGGGGGAGCAGGCAAGGGGTGGTGATGGACAGCCAAGGAAAAAGAAAGGCAGAAAGAAAGAAAGCGGCTAAGGAGAGAGAGAGAAAAAAAGACAGACACACACACATATGTTCTAGCACCCGTTAATCTAACGGGCTTAAAGACTAGTCAAGATAGAATTTCAGATCTAGCTTAAGCACCAAGAGAATGAGAGAAATATCAACAAAAATTAGAGCCAAAGGAAGACGATATTGCCAAAATGCAATAGAAAAAAAAAACAACAACATTGAAAACACTCATGGGACTGATGCTGGAGAACCTTTCCGGGCCTGCACAAAAACAATTTCTTTTTAGATCTGCAATTCATAAGTCGCTAAGAGAAGAGGAGACTTAGAGGGGATATGATAGAGACTTATAAGATCATGAAGGGCATAGAGAGAGTAGAGAGGGACAGATTCTTCAAACTTTCGAAAAATAAAAGAACAAGAGGACACTCGGAAAAGTTGAAAGGGGACAGATTCAAAACGAATGCTAGGAAGTTCTTCTTTACCCAATGTGTGGTGGACACCTGGAATGCGCTTCCAGAGGGCGTAATAGGCAGAGTACGGTACTGGGGTTCAAGAAAGGATTGGACAATTTCCTGCTGGAAAAGGGGATAGAGGGGGTATAAATAGAGGATTACTGCACAGGTCCTGGACCTGTTGGGCCGCCGCGTGAGCGGACTGCTGGGCATGATGGACCTCAGGTCTGACCCAGCGGAGGCATTGCTTATGTTCTTATGTTCTTATGCTAAGACTTGAACACGAGTCGATGGCACCTAACAACAATATAACATGGGCACAGCCAAAAAATAACCCGTTTATGGGACTGGTGTTCGACATGCAGATGCCTAGGGAAGAAACAGAGGAGGGAGCCCATAACCTACCTTGAGGCTATTACTTGTAAGCCCTGTAACATGCTACTCCCTAACCTTGGCCTGCAAATGGATTCCTCATTTCAAAAGGGCAATGCGCAGCTGTGATTACTGAGATCAATATCAATGTTCAGAGCTGTTCCCAGGTACGTATAGGCTTTGTAAAAGTTATTATTTGGGGGAAGGGCTCTAGAGGAGGGATTACACGAGGTCTCCCACTCAGGGCACGGAAGAGGTTTTTAGCGCCGGCTGCTGACGATCATAAGAATTCTATGGCCATCGAAGCAGTGCAGAGCGTTCAGCATGCTCAATCCCTGAGCATTTCTTCCCTCAAAATATTGCTAGTGTAGCGAGGTTGTGGCACAGAGCATTTAAATGTGTGGGCTTTGAAAATGGCAGACATATACCTCTAGGTGTCAGCACTTACACGTCTATGATCCAAAATACCAACATTCAGTACCTATGTAAGTGCCGACACTTAGACATTGTTCTGTTGCTTCTACTGATGTTTCTTGCCATTGTCAAGCTGCTATTTGTAATGAAGTTCTTTTCTTATATATGTTTTATATGTAAACTGCTTGGACCTGTCATAACAAGTGGTATAACAAGTTCTAATCTATATATATATATCGGAGGTATGTATGTGTGTATGTATGTATGTGTGTATGTGCCGCGATCACGCAAAAACGGCTTGACCGATTTGAACGAAACTTGGTATGCAGATCCCTCACTACCTGGGGTGATATGTTCTGGGGGTCTCGCGGCCCACCTGCACACGTGGGCGGAGCTACAAACAGAAAATCAGATTTCACCCATTCATGTCAATGGAAAAAAATGTAAAAAGCTGTGGGATCTCCAGTTATTTTACTTAGCAACCTTGACCCACCAAAACTTTGCAATGGCACAAGGCTTTGTGTAAAGAGGTTACTGGCCAATGTAATTGAAGCGACTATCTTAACCGGAAAGGGACAAGGTGAAACCGTATTTATCCCGCGGATACCACTTATTCCAACAGATCTTCCTTTTCAGTTTAAGAGATTGCAAATTCCAGTGAGACTTGCATTCTCTATCACAATCAACAAATCACAAGGACAGACTATTACATACTGTGGAGTGGATTTAAGATCCCCCTGTTTTTCCCATGGACAACTCTATGTTGCTTGCTCAAGGGTGGGTTCACCCAAGAATGTATAAGTTCTTGCTCCTGGAGGTGAAACTAAAAATGTTGTTTATAATCAAGTTTTGTGTTAGTTGTATTGTATTCATTTTGTCAAATATTTCACATTATAATTTGAATATTGTACTTTTTATAAAGCTGTAAAAAAATAATTTCATTCACCACTATAAAGTATCTTTATTTGAATCCATTTACAGTGTTATTGCTATAATTAAATACATTACATTACATTACATTACATTAGTGATTTCTATTCCGCCATTACCTTGCGGTTCAAGGCGGATTACATTCAAACTAAAAACAGGAATTACATACAAATTAAAAGGAATAGAATAAGCGATGACATAGAATTTTTTAAGGTAATAAACATTGGACTTACCAAAGGGAAGTGGAGGTCTTTAGGAGGTAAGAATATGGTGAAATTATGGGTTTTAGATAACATTTGATAGATAAAAGTGTTGTTAAGAGTAGGTGTGGTTAGGACTGTTTCAGGGCTTTCTTGAAGAGTATAGTTTTTATTTCTTTTCTGAACATCTTGTAGTCTGGGGTGGTTAACAGTAGGTTGGAGATTTGGTTATCCAGTTTTGAAGCTCGAGTGGCTAGGAGGCCGTCGTATTGTTTTGACCGTTTTACTTCCTTGATCGGGGGAGGTGTGAAAGGGGAGTGCGTTTTTCTATGTCTGGTTGAGGTTGCTTGGATGAGGCGATTGTTTAGGTAGGCTGGGCTGTTTCCATTTAGGGTTTTGAATATCATGCAGTAGAATTTAAATGATATTCTTTCTTGGATTGGTAGCCAGTGTGAGTTGATGTAGGCTTCTGTGATATGATCATGTTTCCTCAGTGAGTAGATGAGTCTCAGAGCAGTATTTTGGATTGTTTGTAGTTGCTTGGTCATCGTGGCAGGGAAGGGGAGGTAGAGGATGTTGCAGTAGTCTAGCAATCCTAGGATTAGGGATTGCACTATGAGCTGGAATTGTGTTCTTTCAAAGAATTTCCGGACTTGTCTCAGGTTTCTCATTATTGCAAAGGATTTCTGTATGGTTTTATTTATTTGCAGTTGCATAGTGCAGCATCTGTCTATTGTCACTCCTAGTAGTTTTATGGTGGTTTGGATTGGATAGTTGATTGAGTTAAGTTCTAAATTGGTTATAGTTGGGACTTTGTCATTTTCGAGGAGGATGAATTTAGTTTTGTCTGGGTTGAGTTTTAGTTTGTGTTCTTTCATCCAGGTTGTAACTGTTTCTATTGTTTGGTGTATTATGTTTGTCATGGTGGTCTTTGGCTGATCATATGGTATGAGGATGGTGATGTCATCCGCATAACTATAGGTGGTAATGCCTAGGTTATCCAGGTATGCCCCGAGAGAGGCAGTGTATAGGTTGAAGAGAGTAGGGGATAGTGGGGATCCCTGTGGTACGCCGCAAGGGTTTGACCAAGGATCAGATTTTTCTTTGTTTGATTTTACTCTGTAGGTTCTGGATTTTAGGAAGCCTTCAAACCAAAAATATACTGTATCTGAGATACCTATTGCATCCAAGATTTGGAGAAGGATGTTATGATCAACTAGGTCGAATGCTGCAGTCAGGTCCAGTTGTATGAGAAGCATTTTTTTTCCTGTGCTGAGGTGTTGTCTGGCTGTGTCCATAAGGGAGCCCAGGACAACGTACCCATGTACCCATGCAACGCCGGGGCATCAGCTAGTAAAACATAAAACTACATGGAAATAACTAGGTTTTTAAAGCGTTCCTAAAACCCTTATAATGATCTAATTGGCAATTTATTCCTCAACAACAGAGGGCAATTTATTCCTCAACAACAGAGGCAGCTACAGAAAAGGCTCTTTTCTAATATGCTGAAAAGAAGGATCTACTAACAGCCAACCGTACCTGAACAGGAGAATCATGCACCAACATTTGGGACAGATATAAAGGCTCCTCATTATGAAAAACTAAAAAAAAAAAAATCAAACAGAAAACTTTAAATTGAATCCCTGATTCCATCAGGAGCCAATGTACCTTCTCCAGTACAGGGTGAGCAGAAAACTATGATGAATGAAGAAGTTACGACTATCTTATTTTGGTCACACTGTCAGAAGAGAAAGATCATTGGAGAAGGACATCGTGTTTGGGAAGATGGAAGGAACCAGACGAGGAGGGCGGCCTGCCATCAGATGGCTGGACACGTTGAAAACAACCCGTGGGGATGATGCTGGAGGACCTTGCCAGACTAGCACAAAACAGATTTCTTTTTAGTTCTGTACCGTATTTTCACTCATATACCGCGCACCCGTGTAAAACGCGCATACGGGTATAGCGCGCGGGAAACTGTAATTTATGTAAATAAATTTTTGTATACCGCACACACCCTTATACCGTGCATGCCGCCCCGACTCTCCCGTCGCCGCCCGACTCTCCTTTCGCCTGCCCCGACTCTCCTCTCCCCCTTGAAGTCCTGTCCCCACCCTGAAAGCCTGATGCCCCCCCTGACGTCCGATTCACCCCCTCCCCGCCGGACCGCTCGCACCCCCACCCCGAAGGACCGCTCGCACCCCCACAGCCTCCCCCCCCCATCATGGAGAAGCTCCTACCGTTGTCCTGCTGCTTCTTCTGCCGGCGGTCCTGGCCCTTCTGTGAGCCCTGCATCTGCTGCTTCCTCTTCCGGCGGTCCCGGCCCTTCTGTGAGCCCTGTGTCTGCTGCTTCCTCTTCCGGTGGTCCCGCCCCTTCTGTGAGCCCTGCGTCTGCGCTGCTTCCTCTTACGGCGGTCCCGCCCCTTCTCTGACATCAGAGAAAGGGCGGGACCGCCGGAAGAGGAAGCAGCAGACGCAGGGCTCACAGAAGGGCCGGGACCGCCGGCAGAGGAAGCAGCAGGACAATGGTAGGAGCTTTTCCATGATGGGGGGGTGGGGGGTGGGGAGGCTGTGGGGGTGCGAGCGGTCCTTCGGGGTGGGGGTGCGATTGCGAATGCGAGCGGTCCTTCGGGGTGGGGGTGCGAGCGGTCCTGCGGGGTGAATCGTACATCGGGGGGGGGGGGAACTATGTAAAAAAAAAGTTGTAAAACGCGCTCACTTGTATAACGCGCATGGTTATGCACAGTTTGTAAAATCACGCGCGTTATATGCGTGAAAATACGGTAATTCATCAAATCGCTAGGACTCGAGCACGCATCGAATAGATTTGCATGCCTCTCACTTCCATTATATGCAAATCTCTCTTGTGCATATCCATTAGGGCTAGCCTGAAAACCTGATTGGCCTGGTGGTCCTCTAGGACAGGGTTGGGAACCACTGGTCTAGACCACCTGAAGATGGCACAATAATTGTCTAAAACAGCAAAAAGAATTTGCAACCCGGAAGGACTAGAATAGCCAATACTGTCCAATACAATAATAAATAAAAATTAGCTAAGCGATCCTTTACCCCTGAAGAGAGTATATGAGAAACTAACTAACAACTGGTCACTTAAGTCAATTGTCAAAATAAATAGATAAATAAGAAATAATAACAGAAGTCACTGAAGGACATCAGTATGAGCCTTAAATAGGTAGCATACGATATATAGGCTCAGGCTATTTCTCATAGGTGACTAGCACCAGAACCTCAGTCCAAATGAGAATCGCCTCATACGTCATTAAGTCCTTTTAAAGTGACCAGGAGTGCTAAAGTGAAAAAGTGCTGAAATAGGAGAAAAACTTGAAGTTCAGGGGAAGAATCTTAATGAATAATTAACTAATTAAAAATAGAAAAACTCCCAAAAAACATCACGATGTGAAAAAATGTGCTTGAAAGCGCTGAGTGCAAAAAAAGAAGGAAAGGCATTAAAAAACATAAAAAATGCTAAGACTATAAACACTACTGTTAAGTAAAAAAGTATATAAATAGCATCCAAAGTTCATAACATCCTGTAAAATTCATAACGTTGTGTAGTTAGTTAGTTTCTCATATACTCTCTTCAGGGGTAAAGGATCGCTTAGCTAATTTTTATTATTACAATAATTGTCTACCATCTTGTTGCTCATGTTTGTGGGATACACAAGAGGTGCCTTGCATCTTGACATGTACCCCCCTGGATTTCCATAAGCATCACATGTTGCGCCGTACTCCCTTGTCCCCAGTTAATGTAATCTCCAGTGAGGTGTCAGGTCAAAAGCGCGCCGGGAGAAAGGCACACCCAGACAATTGAGCGCAGCGCGGAGGCGCGCCGTGCCGGGACAAAGGCGCGCCCAGACAATTGAGCGCAGCGCGGAGGTGTGCGCCGCTCAAAATTACTGTTTTTAGGGCTCCGACGGGGGAGGGCGTGGTGGGGGGAATCCCCCAATTTACTTAATAGACATCGCGCCGCGTTGTGGGGGGTTTGGGAGGTTGTAACCCCCCACATTTTACTGAAAACTTCACTTTTTCCCTGTTTTTAGGGAAAAAGTTCAGTTTACAGTAAAATGTGGAGGGTTACAACCCCCCAAATCCCCCATAACGCCGGTGCGACGTCTATTAAGTAAAATGGGGAGGTTCCCCAACAAAAACCCCCGTCGGAGCCCCTAAAAACAGTAATTTTGAGCGGCGCACGCCTCCGCGCTGTGCTCAATTGTCCGGGCGCGCCTTTGTCTTTCGCGCCATTGTCTATGAACCCTCCAGTGAAGCTGCAAGACCAGATGGGATCTCCCTCTTCGCAAGCCTTCCATTACATCAGTCCTTTTTATTGGATTGCAGAAACAAAAGCGGCATTAGAGAACTCTCTTTTTCAAACTAATAAGCATTCAGGCAATAAGAAGAGAAAAAGAGATTTGATAGCCTAGTTGTAATAAAAATCCTTTACCAGGCAATTCCCTGTACTCATGTCACAAAAAAACCCAGTCTGAAATTATTACCATGGAGAACACAAGAATATAAGAATAGCCTTACTGGGTCAGACCAATGGTCCATCAAGCCCAGAAGCCTGTTCTCACGGTGGCCAATCGAGGTCACTAGTACCATTCAAAATCCTAAAGAATAGCAAGATTCTGGAATCCCAAAGAGTAACAAAAGATTCCGGAACCCCAAAGAGAAGCAACATTCCACGTTACCGATCCAGGGCAAGCAGTGGCTTCCCCCATGTCTTTCTCAATAACAGACTATGGACTTTTCCTCCAGAAACTTGTCCAAACCTTTCTTAAAACCAGCTACGCTATCCGCTCTTACCACAACCTCTGGTAACGTGTTCCAGAGCTTAACTACTCACTGAGTGAAAAAAATATTTCCTCCTATTGGTTTTAAAAGTATTTCCCTGTAACTTCATCGAGTGTCCCCTAGTCCTTGTAGAATTTTGTAGAATATAATGTACAGATACCTAACATCTGTGGAAAACAGTCAGGGGGTTTGAAACATGCTAGTACATTTTCACACAATAGGGGCAGTCGGTGGCATAGTAAAGGTAGAGGGCGGTTCGGTCCAGGCACCGCCACCAGTCCTTCTCTCTGCCCCCCCCCCTCTACTCCTTCCCGACCCCTCTTGCCTCATGGGTGCGCCCCTACCCTCTTTAATTTTTCCAGTACGAGCAGTATCACGAACTTCCTGCCTGCATCAGTGTCAGCTATCTCTGACATCACTTCCGGGTCCCGCGCCTAAGAAGTGACGTCAGACGGAAAACCGACAAGATGCGGACAGCTCGTGCTGAGAAAATTAAAAAGGTACAGGGAAGGGGGTGTGCGCGTGGCAGGGGGTGTTGGGAAGGAGCGGAGGGGGTGCATAGAAGAGGACGGGGAGGGTCGCTACCACCCTCGCAACGCCACTGGAGGCAGTTCTAGAACCAGGTGACTCCAATTAGGCGACCCAAGGCCACGCAATAGGAACTTGGGACCCAATATGCAGCTGGCAGCAATCAGCGTGTTGCCGGCCATCACCGGGATTATGTCTGGAAATTCATTGCCAGGTCATGCCCAGGCTCTGGTACTGAATTTCCAAATATACGGAGCCTACCAAAAAAACAGGCAGATAAGTGTGATATTCAGCACTTAACTAGCAATGAAGAAGGGTGGACTGACTTTTATGGGGTCCTATTTTATTTGGTTACCCTGTGTGGTGAATATTGGCACTTAACTGGCCAAGTGTTGACTCCGCCCTCGAAATGCTCCCAAAATATCTGGGTTAGAGATAGGCGCTAACCACATATTTTCAGCTGCACTATCAAGTTATCCATGAGCAAGTGATTTAATTGGCTAGGAGCCATTTTGAGCTGGTTAAATAGATTTGAATAGGGACCCATTGTTCTATAATGGAACCTGGGAGCCTCCATTATAGAGTTTCAGAATAACTTGGTGTCAGTGCGCCTAACTTCTAGGCATCTGGAGGGCCATTGCGCGTGCACGGATGTCGATGTGATGACATCACGTTGACGTCCGCGCACTTCCGGATGCTCTCGAGCCGCGGCCACCACATTTAGAGCTCCTTTTACGAAGACGCGTTAGGGCCATAATGCGCAGAATAGCGCGCGCTAAAACGCCACGTGTGCTAGCCGCTACCGCCTCCTCTTGAGCAGGCGGTAATTTTTCAGCTAGCGTGCGCTAAAAATGCTAGCGCACCGTCGTAAAAAGAGCCCTTGGTGTGCCAATAGCTGTTCACCAGCTGAGCCGGATATTCAGCGGAAGCTTTCCTGATAGACGACCATGTGTTATTTAGTCAGCTGAGAACAGCTCCTGGCCAGCTAAATAACACCGAATATCAGACCCTTTGTTTCTGATGATCCCAGTTCGGACTGTGTGGAGATCGGAGAAATAAGAACTCAAAGGTAGGGAAGGCATTTCAGATTTAGCTCACACCCTTTTCAGTAGACGTTCAAGGCCAGTTACGTTCAGGTAGACCAGGTATTTTTTTGTCCCCAGAGAATTTTCAATCCAAATTTCTAGCTGAAGCAGTGGAGGGTTGCCCAAGATCACAAGGAGCAGCCTTACTATGGTGTGGAAAGATAGATCTGAGAGTCGTTAATGTATAAACGGTACTAAAAACCCCAAGCGGAGATCAGAATCTAAGGGATTATGTGTAGGGAGAGAAGAGAAGAGGTCCCAAGTACAGAGTTGCACGAGGACAGAAATCAAACCCGTCCCCGCCAGAAGTCAAACCTGTCACCCCTGGAATCAAATCCATCCCCGCCCATCCCTATAAACTTCAGAAGTAGTTATTTCATTTCATTATGCTACTGAATGAAAGGCTCTGGTAGAGACCCATTTACAAATAAGCAAAAACACTTTATTAATTTGGAAATATTAATTGTGAAGAATACATACTTTGTAAATGGGTTTCTACCAGAGCCTCTAATGTAAATATAAAATATAAATACTCAGCTGATGAGAACCCCTTTGCAGGTGGCCGGGGGTCCCTGTTGCCAAGTTGGCAGACAGCAGTAGCGTCCCTGAGTCACAGATGTTGGCACCTCAGTGGCTCATGGATGCTGCCAGCGACTGCTGCACTTGGTGGAGGGGAGTTCTGGCCGTCTCTAGAGGAGGTCCTCTGCTGGCAGTGCTTGGGAATCCCCACCAGCCATAACAAGGGTCAGCATGTACTCCAGCAATGGAGAAATAAAACCAGAAATTCATTTCCTTTTCTTTTGAATACAATACAAAGACATCTCCTATATACATTTCCCAAAGCTAACATATTTTAGTTAATAATTCCATTTTTTACCTTTGTTGTCTGGAGACTTATTTTTCCATCAAGTTGGTCCCAGTTTCTTTTTTCTGCTTTTCCGTCTTTTGCAAATTCTTCTGTTGCTGTCCATTGGTTCCCCCTACCATGGTCCAGCATTTATCCCTCTCTCATCCCCTGGACCATGTGCAGCATCTTTCGCCCCTGCCCAACAGCCCCATGCCCAACATTTCTCCTTCTATCTCCCCTCTCCAGCACCATGCCACATCTCTCCCTCCATTCCCTTCACCACTATGTCCAACATTCCTCCCTCTTGCATCCCTTTCAATCTGTCCTACTGTTCCCTTTCCACCACATTTCCCTTTCTCATCTTTCTCTTCCCTCTCATCCATACCGCACTCCCTCCCTATGACCAAAAATTCTCTCGTTCTTCCATTCCCCATGTACACCATCTCTCTATCCCTCTCATTGACACACCCACGCCCAATTCTCCCTTTCTATTCCCTCCCCCACCTTGTCATCTCTTTCCCTCTTTCTCTCTCCCAAGTTCATGCCTTCTGTGTCCAAAAACGCACTCCTTCCCTCCCTTCTTTGTCCTGCGTTTGGGCACCTCCCATGTCCCAACACGCTTCCTCCTTGTTGCAACGCATGCATGCCCACTCGCTCCCTCCCTCTCTCCTTTTCTGCCTCCCTCCTGCAAGACTGTACCTTCCAGCTGCACTTCTTCACAGGGCAGCGGGCTCTGCACGCTGCACGTGGCTGACACAAAGCCTTCCCTTTAACGTCAGCTTTGATGTCGGGGTAAGACTTCCGGGTCGGCATAGAGGAGCCAGAATGAGGACAAGAAAAGGAGGCATGCGCACCTACCGAGCTGACTCCAACCCCGCAGGATCCCTCAGACCACGAGGGGGGTCCCCACAGGATCCCCACAGGTCCCGCAGGATTCCTGTCGTCCCCGTTCCCATGCCTCTCTCTAGTCCCAAGACAAAGCTCTGAGGTACACCGATTGATAGCAGGAAAGCAGTGGAGGCAGAAACCATAAGAAACACAAGATGCAAAAATAATGGAGATTATAATAAAATGAATGCATCGACTGAGTTTGGATGTTGTCATCAAGACTCCCTGAAAGTAAACCAGAATTTTTCCTGACTTTTTGGAGTAAAGGAAGTCTGTGCGCCCGTGAAGAGCTGACCGATGTGATTTACATCCCGGCCGCCTTGCTCCTTATGGGAACCTGGCTTCCTCAGCGATCTTTTTTTTTTTTTTTTTGAAATTTTAATTTTTATTGTAAAGTTTTTCCATAAAATACAACAGACATTATACATCAACCTTCAGGTACAGCAATAGATTAGACATCAACTACTAAGAATGCTCAATATACAAAAAACGCACATTTTCCCTACAATTTTCACCCCAAGAACCCCCCTCCCCCCCCGCTCATTCAACCCCCCACTCCCAACCCCATTCAAACCCCCCCCAGAACTCCCGCTCACCGTCCTGTAAGCCAGCTAGGCAGAAAGAACTCAGAAACCCCTACATAGCATCCAATAAGGCTCTAATTTTGATCCAAGTCAAAGAACGTGTCAGGAACTTATGGCGACGCATAGCCACCGCCAGCTCCATTTTCCCAATGGACAAAAATCTAGTGGTCCAGTCTGAGATGGAGGGAGCAACTTTATTTTTCCAGTGATTAGCTATGAGGCATTTAGCAGCTGAAAGACCCCAACGAAGTAGTTTAGTCTGCCATTGATGTTCTCTCTCATTATGGAGACCCAAAAGGCACGACTGTGGAGTTTCGCCCACCGGTTCCCCAATCATAGTAGGCAAAGTACTAGTCACCGCCTTCCAAAAGGGACCAATGATCACACAGTCCCACCAAATGTGTAAAAAGGATCCCACAGGTGAACCACAACGCCAACATTGAGCAGACACTCCTGGAAACATTTTGTGCAACCGTTCAAGGGTATAATACCACCTAGTAAGCACTTTATAAGCGTTCTCCTGAACCAAAGCACAAGTAGAGGCCCGGGATACCTCCCCACAAATAACATCCCAATGTTGAGCAGCAAAGGAGAACTCTAAGTCCCGCTCCCATTGCTTCTGAAAAGTAAGTTGAATAGGTAAGTGTCCTCTCCAAAACTGATACAATACAGATAGAGGCCTGGGTACCTGTCGGAGCAGCAACCACATATTCTCAAAAGACTCCTGTTTAATACTTAACGGCGTTCCCCAGCCTTGAGCCTGCATGAAATGCTGTATCTGGAAATAGGCCAAATAGTCCCGATCTGGCAAGTTAAATTTCTGCTGGAGCATGGCAAAAGATAAGATCCCAGAAGTCCCCATCAGATCCCTAAAGACCCGCAGGCCGCTCTGGGCCCATCTATGGAAAATCCGGCTATCACTCCCAATTTGGAATCGGGGTTCAAATTGTATCTGAGCCAAGGATGATACCAATGCTCCGTTGCCCAACTGAGCTCGGGCGCGGTACCACTCCGTGGCCAAGTGTTGCACAAAGGGATTAGCAAGAGGAGGAGTGTGTGGCGCAGTGGTTGGATCTACAGCCTCAGCACCCTGGAGTTGTGGGTTCAAACCCCGCGCTGCTCCTTGTGACCCTGGGCAAGTCACTTAATCCTCCATAGCCCCAGGTATGTTAGATAGATTGTGAGCCCACCAGGACAGATAGGGAAAATGCTTGAGTACCTGATTGTAAAAACCGCTTAGATAACCTTGATAGGCGGTATATAAAATCCTAATAAACTTGAAAACTTGAAGACTTTGGATCCAAGACCGAGAGTGTCCAGATACCCAAAGCCTATATTTCAACAGCATCCTGTCCCCCGGGACCTGTTCCAACATTACCCCACTTTTATGCTCTCCCAATTCCCAATCTAAGATCAATTTCATCTGCGCTGAATGGTAATACCATTCCAAATTTGGTAATCCCCGCCCCCCCATTGATCGTGCCGCCCATAGCAAGGATTGGGATAACCTAGGGGTCTTGCGTTGCCAAATAAAACTACGTAACTCCTTTGTTAACCCTCGAAGCTCCCAGACTGGGACCTGCACTGGTAGTGTTTGAAACAAGAATAGCAACCTGGGTAACACATTCATTTTCACAAGAGCTATCCTTCCCCACCAGGACAACCAAAGGCCATGCCACCTTTGCAAATCAGCTCTAATGCGGCGATAAAGGGGCTGGTAATTCTTCTCGTAAAGCCAGGTTATGTCTTTAGGGATATAAATACTGAGATATTTAATCCCGTGAGTCGCCCATCGAAAAGGAAAACTGCCCCGAATGTTCTCTACCTCGGATGGGGTTAGGGTCAGATTCAAAATTTCTGTTTTATCCAAATTAATTTTGAACCCAGAGATTTTACCATACGAGTCAAAGAGCTGCAATAGATGTGGAATAGAGACAGCAGGCTGTCCCATATTTAATAAAATGTCATCCACAAATAGCGCCACCCTATGTTCAACCCCATTCATCACAAACCCGCTTAAATCGGGATGATTCCGGATGTGCATCGCCAAAGGCTCAATAGAAAGAGCAAACAACAAAGGTGAAAGCGGGCACCCTTGTCTGGTCCCTCTGCAAATAGTGAAAAAATCAGTGTAAGATTGATTTATACGTAAGCAAGCCCTCGGATCATTATACAGAGCTCGAATCCATGTCGTAAAAGTCTGTCCCAATCCCATACGATCTAACACGTCCCATAGAAATCTCCAAAGAACCCGGTCAAATGCCTTGTCTGCGTCGACCGACATCAAAACCGATTTATCCGTGCAAAGGCCAGCTCCCCATAGCAGATTAAGGGTCCTCCTGATATTATCGTTTAACTGTCTACGCTGTATGAACCCCGCTTGATCTTGGTGAATTAATGACGGCAACACTTTACCCAAACGCAACGCAAGCACCTTAGCCAAGATTTTTGCATCTAAATTCAGCAATGAAATAGGGCGATATGACCCACATAACAGGGGATCCCTCCCAGGTTTTAAAAGTAAGGTCACTCCAGCTTCCCCCATGGTAGTCGGAAGGCGGGATCCCTGTGGAACCTCATTTGCCACTCGTACCAGTAGAGGCCCTAACTGCTCTGCGAATTGTTTATAAAAACATCCAGTGTACCCATCAAGTCCTGGTGATTTCCCATTCTTCAACTTCTTAATCACGCCCATAATTTCCGCCACCTTAACTGGTTCCTGTAAATATGCGTGATCCGAGTCCGACAAATTCGGTAAAGGAACAGAATCAAGGAAAATAGCTTGAGCTTCCTGATCAACCGGGTCCGGAGGACCGTATAATTGAGAATAAAATGCCAAAAACTCACTTCTGATATCCGAATCCACCACCTTCAAATCTCCCAACGGAGCTGTCCGTATCCGAGTTATCGTAGCTCTATTCTGTTTAATCCTGATATATCTAGCCAAATGAGCTCCCGCCTTATTGCTATGTTCGTAAATTTGAAGTCGAAAACGTTCTCGCATCTTATCAATATCTTCAACCTGGAGTTGGTACAGTTCGTCTCGCATCCTCTGTAATCGAGCCAGTACCGTTGCCTCCTGGGTTTCTTGATGTGTCCTTTCCAACACAGACAGCCTCTGACGCTACTGGAAGAATCTCTGGGTTCTTTGACGTTTGTATCTAGCCCCCCCCCATTTAATAAGTTCCCCACGAACCACTACTTTTAAGGCATCCAATAATATAGCATCGGTGACCTCCCCGTTGTCATTCAGATCTAAATATTCGGTTATAGTACGTTCTACTGCTGCAACAACTGGTGGAGATCCCAAAAGCGAATCATTAAGCCTCCAGTATTTGCAGCCTCCCTGATCCAACACTCCAGTGCAGGCCACCCAGACGGGAGCATGATCGGAAATATGCAGTGGCTCAATTTCAGCCCGGGATATCCCACCCATCTGATTTCGATGAATCCACAACCTATCCAATCTAGTATAGGTATTTTGAGCATGAGAATAAAATGTGAACGATTTCTGAGATCCATGAAGTAAGCGCCAACAGTCTACTAAGCCTAATGAAGACATCAATGAGCCTAAGGCCTTAGCAGGACTATTTACAGATCTGCGCCCCCCACCTGAATGATCTAATACAGGATCTGGGGGGACATTAAAATCACCCCCTAGGTAAACCGCCCCTTTAACAAAAGAGCACAGGTTGGATTGAAGACCTCTAAAAAAGGCAACCTGAGCAGAGCATGGTCCATAGATATTGATGATAGTCAACAATTGACCCTGTAATACTCCCTGCAAGGCCAGACATCGCCCCTCTTTATCCCTATATATGTTGGCCACCTGAAGGCCCAGTCCCTTTCGCACCAAAATGGCCAACCCACCCGCCCTTTTAGTGGCTCCCTGTCCTTGGTGTGTCCAAATCAAATCAAATTGGGGTCGTTGAAGAAGACCAGTATCCCGGGGTCTTAAATGTGTCTCTTGGAGCAAACAAATATCCCATTTCATACGGCGTAATTCTCGAAACACCAAGCTCCTCTTACCGGGACTATTTAGCCCATTAACATTCCAGGATCCAATAAGAATCTCCGGTTCCCAATCCCCTACTCTCTGCCCAGCTGGCTCTCGCCTTCTAGCCAATCCCCTCCCACCCCCTACCCCCTCCTATTAGCTGATCTGCCTAATTGAGAATCAGCCATTATGAGAAAAGTACGTCATAACAAAGAGGCTCATCTTGATCGCTATCGTGATCTCTACAGTTACACACACCATTCATCGTTCTCCCCTACATTCCTAGTCGAACTCACTTTCACCAAACAATCACACTTTCCCAGTACAAGCAACCTTCAAAAATTATTATAAGTCCAACCAACCCTCATAAGGAATTAAAACATATGCAAGATACCCTGTAAGAACACAACACAATATGAAGCAGACCAACCCTGGTCTAACTCCCTGCTATCAATGCATAGAGGATGCATGGTAGAACTATAAGCTGGAATTTGAAATGAACTGACAGGTTTAAGGAGAAACAACAAAGTAAAAATATATCAAAACGGAAAGCTCACCCTAGAAGGTAGCTGCATCTCCCCAATTATACTACTCGCACATCCTTCCACCCCAACCCTCCACCCCATCCCTTCATACAACAAGTATCCAAACATACTGATCATTAAACTTATAAAAAGCAATGTGAAAAAGCAATATGAGAAGAAGAGAAAAAAAAAAATCCCCCACCAAAATCCAGCAAACAGTCTAAAAGCAAATGATGGGCAGGTTGTCGCCCATCCTGGACACCTCATAACCAACCAGTCTAGTCAGGGATAAACTCCCATACTTATTATCTTGGAGTTAGCTGAAAAAACAGCAAAAGGGAACTCCACATTAACCAACAGTGAGATAGAAACCTAACAGGAAAAGTCAATGCCAGGAATAATAGGGCAGTTCAGGTGCCCGATGTTGAAGGCTGAGGAGTCTCAGTTGATGCACTGAAGTCCCTGGGAGTCGAATCATCAGGATCCCCTGCAGGACTCAGATCGCGACAGTCCCTAGGCAACCGGCAGCCCAAGTCCTTCAGGGCCAGCCAGGCATCAGCCAAGGAATCCACCCGGCGATGTTTCCCATTCACAGTGAGTAACAGGCCAAACGGGAAAAGCCAGCGATACCGATATCCCTCGGCCCGCATGAGTTGAGTCACTTCTTTAAAAGCACGTCTTTTTTGGAGGGTCACAGAAGCCAGATCCTGGTATACCCCCACCGCTACTCCTTGCCAGGTAAAATTAGGATGATGTCTGGCCGCCTGAAGAATCCGCTCCTTGATCGGAAAGTCCCCGAAACAAGCTATGATGTCTCTATTTCCCGTGCCCCGGATGGGGCCTAGACTCCGATGAGCATGTTGTAACACAATAACACGCTTGTCCTCCCGATCCTCTTCCATGAGCAGGGTGGCGCAAAAATCCTTTATCACTGTACATGCATCCTTATAGTGCTCCGTATCTGGAACGCCCTTTAAGCGCAAATTAAGGCGCCGAGATCAATTTTCCAAGTCCTCAACCTGATTCCGCAGGTCTTCTAGCTGGGACACCGCCTCTTTCAACTCGGTGGATTGTACATGCACGGTGGTCTCCACGTGAGTCAAACGGCCCTCATTCGCCGACACCTGGGTGCCCAATTCGCTCTCCTCTGATCTTATCTCGGCCAGGGCCACCCTTACATCCGATCGTAGCCCCACCATTTCCTCCTTAAGTTCGTGGAACCACCGTTCCAGGTTCCCTTCCATGTGTTGGGCTCCCGGATCTGTGTCTGCTACCTGTGAGCCCGCATGCTTGGGCCCAGGCTGCTGCGCCATCTTGATAGGAGCCGTCGGGGACTCGGGAGCGTGCAATCTCGTTTTTACACTCACCGCCCCCAGATACTGGAATTTCGCCAACTTTTTCCTGCTCGCCATGCAATCACAGTGGTACTGCATCCGCGACACCGCTCCCTCAGCACTGTAGAAATGTTTCATTAAACTGGCAATGTCGAGCCCCTCCGGAGCTCGAAAATTAAGCGGCCATGCTTCGCGATGATGTCACTTCCTCCAGCCTTCCTCAGCGATCTTTCCTTCACAGAAGGCACTAATTTATTGAGTTAATCTTATGTGGAGCTGTTGAATTGTGGCAAACACATTTTTCACATTTATTGGTCTTACTCACCCATCCCTACTTCCAGTTTCTCTGAGACACTGTTAAGAGGCCGGCGGCCTCCTTTCTTGCAGGTTTACTCAGGTAATGCCCCTTTCCTCGATTAATCCTACTTGTGACCCATCTGGTTCTAGTTTTACTGATTAATTTAAACCCAAAGCATTTGTATCGTTCCATCCATAAGCTTCCCGAAGCAGGGACTGTCTCTTCTATGCTTCCTTGCGGCTTTATTTAAAAGGCATTAAGCACATCCTAATAAATAAATACATAAATGTATGAATGACCAGCAATTGTAGTCCTAATCCTTCTACCCAGATGCTCTGTAATAATTGCATTGTTGTACATGGTGCGACTAAAATGGTCTGGTGTGATGCAAATATGTACACAGAAAATGAAGCTTCATAAAAGCCAAACAGTTCTGTGTGCCCATCAGTAACAGATTCTGGGGCTATTATGCACCTGTTAGTCTAATATTTTCTGTGGGCAAACAGGCGTGAAATTGGCACATAAAAAGTGTCGCGGTCGAAAGCTGAATATAATTGAGGAATTTCTATACGATCCTTTGGTGCGTGTCACTGGCATCGTCGCAGCATCTGAAATACAATGACCTGCTGCTGATATGGAAAGGAAGGTGGAATAATGGGCTGGATGGGATGGGAGCTGTGCGTTACAAGGAAAGAGCTGAACGGTCAGGATTCTTTACGCAGTGGTCGAAAGGTTGATGTGCAGTAGAGAATGACACGGGGACAAATTTCTCCCCGTCTCCGCAGGAACTCAATTTCCCCGTCCTGTCCCCACGAGTTTTATCTGTCTCTGTCCCTACCCTATTCCTGTAAGCTCCGCCTTAAACACACAAGCGTTGAACACTTATGATTTTAAAGGGTTTGAGGCTTGTGCTGATGAGGACAGATCTTAGGCATTGGTGGAATGAGGCATTATGACATCACAATCTGAGCTCTAGAATGTTGCTACTTAGGATTTTAAAGTGGTTAAGGCTTGAGCAGATGAGGACGGAGCTTGCAGGAATGGGGCAAGGACAGGAAAAGAACTCACGGGGACGGAACAGGAAAATGAGTTCCCACGGGGACGGGGAAAAATTTGTCCCTGTATCATTCTCTATTGTGCATTGTCTTGCAAACTTTGCGAAGCCGCAGCACATTACACGTGGTGGCCATGGCTCGAGGGCATCCAGAAGAGGAGGAGATAGTTTTAGAGCTGTGGATGGACAGACTGGATGGGCCATTTGGCCTTTATCTGCCATCATGTTTCTATGTTTCTATAACCATAAAGCTCTATGACCTCACAATGCAGGTGTAAAGAGCCTTGGCCAATAGGGAGAGGAGGAGATAGTGGATGATGTGGATGGGCCATTTGGCCTTTATCTGCTATCATGTTTTTATGTTACGAACACAGTTTGGTAGGTGCATTCTATATAGTGCCGCGCGTCAGTTCTAGTGTGTGAATCTGAAAAGGGGGCATTATCAGGTGAGGAACATGTGTGGATCGTGAACTCTTAATTCCACATTCTTCACAACGCTGCCTCTGTTCCATTAATCAAAATCTTCTTTCAGTCCCATCTTTAAAACCCATCAACACTATGCGATTTAACATTTTTTCTGTGTCCGCCCCCACGTTGTGGAATTCAGCTCCAAATGACCTAAGAGAAAGTACATGTGAAAATATTCCTATTCAAAGACACCTTCGACTTCTGATCGTCCTTTTACGCTTACTTTTTACCGGCTCCAATCTCTCCCTGCCCCTTCGTTCTTTCCTTCCCTTCTTTATTATCCAAAATATTGTAGTTCTTCCCCTTTCCTTAAGTTCCCGTTTAGTCCAAGACTTGTGTTTATTTGTACTGTGTTAATATGTCTTTTAAATTTTTTTTTATAATTTTATTTTGATAATTCAACAATAAAGTTATTGAAGTCCACAAGAGCCTTGTCTTCCTCTTCTGACCCTGAGATTCAACCTCAAAGCAATAGCTTTGAGTCCTATGGACCTTTCAAACATTCTAGAAAGTTCTCAAGAGGAAGTTATTGCATGTGCTACGCTTCTTGTGATCTTATTTTTAATTTACTGCTTTTAGATTACTGGTTCAATCGTTACTACTGAGTCTTCTCGATTACTGTAATATTATCTATCTGACAGTCACCAAGAAAGAATTAGCAAGACTTACAATAATACAGAATACAGTGGTCAGAATGATTTATGGCCTGAAGAAATTCGATCATGTTACACCCTTTTATCGTGAATTGCATTGGCTGCCAATGGAGGCCCAGGTATTGTTTAAACTAGGCTTTTTCTGTTACAAGGCTGTTTCTGGTATAGCTCCTTCTTACTTAATCAATAGATTTTCTTTAGCATCATACAGACATAGTAGAAGAACTCATCCTTTGTTTAATTTTCCATCTGTCTAGGGTTGCAGGAGTAAGAAATTTCTAAATCATACTTTGACATCTCAGGCAGCTCTTCATGACAATGAATTCCGAATATTGTTGCTTACTACCCATTCCTATTGTTTTTACCCTTAATGTGCGCTTTATTTAAATATTGTAGTTCTTCCCTCTTTCCCATTTGTGTGTAGTTAACTTACTTGTTCTTTGTCAACGTCTACTAAATTAACACTCTTGTTTTTAATATTTTAATTTCAAAATGTTTTGTTACTTTTAAAGACTCCTTCATTTTATTATTGCTGTGCACTGCCTAGAAATTTGAATAAGCGGTATAACAAATATTTTAATAAACTTGAAACTTGAAGACCTATCTTTTTTCTAAATATTTGACTGTTTAACGAATCATCTTATTTTGTGTAATGTGTTTACTTTTTGTAAACCGCGTTGAACTTCTGGTTACGTGGTCAATAAGCACAATGTTATGTTATGTTATTTGTGTTCCAGCAAGATAGGGAAACAATCCTTCGCCTTTTTTTTAGGCAGGGAGAAACTTCCTTTTTGGAATTAGAAGGAAAGGGAGTAGTACTGCAGGGAACCAGGTGAATCCTAATAACTGGTCCACTAAATAACTGAGGATGACTTCCTACTTTTTCCTTTATAATTTTAGGAATATGTATTGCTCCTTCTGATATATGAAATTGTCTCTCCAGTGTGTGGACTCTTATTGAGTCTTAAAATTATCTGTCAAACAGATTTATGTTTGGAATTGTTAAAAACTTTCTTTTTCAAGGTACATGTACCTTTTATAGAGTCGTGGCAAATGCTGTTCTAGTTAGAACCAATTTTTTGGTGCCTTGTATAGAAACTATCCTTCCCCTCGCTAAAAGGCATTTCCCACACAGGAAAGCTAGGGACCTCCCTCCACTTCAAAATCACTGAGCTCTGGAACAACCTTACCTCCCCTCTTCGGAACTTGAGCTCTCTCCAAGTTTTCTGCAAACATCTGAAAACCTGGCTTTTCTCAAAAAATGTAAGTCTCCCTCCAACTTAGGAATCAAGGAAACTCTTATATCTTGGCATCCCAAGTCCTCTAAATTTTCTTCACACTTCTACCTCTAACCCTCTGTTGTAGTTCCTTCCTATTTTCTCCTACTGTAAACCGCGTCGAGCTCTACGAACGTGGAGATGATGCGGTATACAAACCTAAGGAAAAAAAATATATATATATGGCCCAACTAAATAAATATAGTCCAAAAGAATAAGACAAACAACCCCAAGATAAATGTACAGAGGAGAAATGGGGAGGGAATCGTACACATCAACTTGTGATAGAACTGAGTTTAATCATTTATTAAATACAACACATGTACAAGTAATCATTAGTTCATATTGCATATCCTTTCAGACCCGACACGGTCCGTGTTTTGGCTTCAACTCTGAAGTCTGCGTCAGGGATGTAGGTAACAATCTAGAATAATACATATACATTTATTATAATTGTTATATAACAATCACAAACATAAATAAAAGAAAAGAATTTATAATAAATAACTGAAAAAGGCTGGCAGATCATAAAAACTAACTTGTTAGTTTAGTAACATGAAAATAAAAAATAAAAACAATAATAAAACCTTAAATTGAGTACAATTGACCTTGATCAACAAAATGTGAGCACAAAGGAGAAGGGTATTATAACATCATTTTAGATACAACATTAACCTCCTCTTCTATAAAACCGCGCTAGCAGTTTTTAGCACAGAGAGCCACGCTGAATGGCGCGCGCTGCTCCCGACGCTCATAGGAACTCAATGCTATCACAGGCTGATGTGTATGGTTCCCTCTCCACTTCTCCAAGTAAATAAGTTCCACAAGCCATGTACCTGGGTAAAGGGCTATTTGGAAATTGCAGGTACATGCTGCTGGTTCTTTTGAGTTTGTGTTGCTGATAGGACCAATTGTTTTGCTCTGACATTACACTTCTCCCTCCGTATTCGCGGTTTCCGCAATCGCAGTTTCAATTATTCACGGTTTTTAGCTTCCTGGCTCCTCCCCCCCCCCCCAATTACATCAGCTTGCATAGAGAAATCACTGATTCCAAGCGTTTACCGAGAAAATTGCTGATTCCCAGCACTTTCTTCACCGTGTTTTGTCTCTCCTTCAGGAACAGGCCAGGTCTCCCATCATGTTATTCGCAGTTTCACCATATTCATGGTGGTTTTTAATAGAAAACAGCAAATAACATATGAAAAAGTTATTTGCGTTTTTTTCTTTATTCGCGGGTCTGTTAATCCCCTATCACAGCGAATATGGAGGGAGAAGTGTACTACAGCTGCTCTCTTTTCTGCCTCCCCCCAACCCCCCAAACTGCCACCCTAGGCAATCGCCTACTCATGCCTAATAGTAAAGCCTTCCCTGATTTTCACACCACTTCACAAATGGCTTATTCCTTTTGCCAAAAAGCAACTGCATTTTTTTTTCAGATTATTACATTTTTATGGGAAGAATGAGAAATCACACCCATCGGAGGCACTGGATTTGCATACACATCCATGAATATTCAATGCCAATGATATATGCACATCACCTCTGTACGGGCAATAAATGTTTCAAGTCATGTAAAAATAAATGCCACTCTACAGACCCTCAGTACTTCTTAATCTCCTGCCTCTCCATTTAATTACTTGGATTTGGGAGATTTATTATGCCCTATATTTTAAGCCAACAGCAAATACTCCCACCCCCTTCTGAAAAAGCAAACTAAAATGATTAGAGAGCAGACTCCCTTTGAAATATGTTGCCTGTCTTTTTTTAATGAGTCATTATTTATGTATAAATTATTTACTGGCATAAATTATTGAGGGATGCACTGCACAAAGGGACCAGGAGGGCATGATTTAGAAAATAATCAGAAAAATCCCGTATATTTTTTGTTTGATTTGAGCTCATTACCCCGAAACCTATTTATCAGATCCTTAGAGCACTAAGAGAGGGTTGATATACACAGCGTGCCAGCCGTTTCCATATCTGATTTCTTTCACTGGTTGTATTCAGACGCTTGTGAAGGCTTACAATACTTGTAGAAGACAAGCATAATAGCTAGTACAGTGGGCTAAAAGCACGGGGAACTGGGTTCACTCTAACTGTAAAAGTACACCTCTCAAAAAATAATAATTTTCCATATGGTGAAGGAGAGAACTCTTAGGGCCTCTTTCACAAAGGCGCGCTAAGTGTTTTAGCGTGGATTTAGCGTGCGCTGAATCAACGCATGCGCTAACCGCGAATGCGTCTGCAGGATAACATGCACGCGTTAGTGTTTAGCGTGCGATATTTACCGCGCGCTACAGGCATAGCGCACCTTTAACTAGAGGTCAATATCGTGGACTTAAGATCCTTATCCCATGATGCTGCTTGATAAGAAAAAAAAGACGCTGGTGATACTTCTTATGTTGGCAGCCTTTGACGGATGGGAAAACAAACAGAGCATGTGTGCTTCAGGAGCGCGTAGAATTTGCAAAAGTAAATGAATCTATAGAATAGTTGGGTATTTGACCCAATAACACCTTAAAACAAATGCATCTAAACTTAAATTTCACATGAGCCTCAACAGGGAGCCAATTTACAGAGTAACATAGTAGATGACGGCAGATAAAGACCCGAACGGTCCATCCAGTCTGCCCAACCTGATTCAATTTAAATTTTTTAAATTTTTTCTTCTTAGCTATTTCTGGGCCAGAATCCAAAGCTCTTCCCGGTACTGTGCTTTGGTTCCCACTGCCGAAATCTCTGTCAAAACCTACTCCAGCCCATCTACACCCTCCCAGCCATTGTAGCCCTCTTCAGCCCATCCTCCCCCAAACGGCCATATACAGACCGTGCAAGTCTGCCCAGTACTGCCCTTAGTTCAATATTTAATATTATTTTCTGATTCTAAATCTTCTGTGTTCATCCCACGCTTCTTTGAACTCAGTCACAGTTTTACTCTCCACCACCTCTCTCGGGAGCGCATTCCAGGCATCCACCACCCTCTCCGTAAAGTAGAATTTCCTAACATTGCCCCTGAATCTACCACCCCTCAACCTCAAATTATGTCCTCTGGTTTTACCATTTTCCTTTCTCTGGAAAAGATTTTGTTCTACGTTAATACCCTTCAAGTATTTGAACGTCTGAATCATATCTCCCCTGTCTCTCCTTTCCTCTAGGGTATACATATTAGGGCTTCCAGTCTCTCCTCATACGTCTTCTGGTGCAAGCTTCCTATCATTTTCATCGCCCTCCTCTGGACCGCCTCAAGTTTTCTTACGTCTTTCGCCAGATACAGTCTCCAAAACTGAACACAATACTCCAAGTGGGGCCTTACCAGTGACCTGTACAGGGGCATCAACACCTTCTTCCTTCTACTGACTACGCCTCTCTTTATACAGCCCAGAATCCTTCTGGCAGCAGCCACTGCCTTGTCACACTGTGAAAACCAAAAATCAATCAAAAGGCTGCATTCTGGATGATATGCAATCTACAAAGATTTTTTGAGTACCAGCGAGGTGGACAATATTACAATAGTCCAACTGGTTTAGAACCAAAAGATTGTACCAGCAGTTTAAAAGATGAAACATCAAAATATGCTCTAATGGTAAGAACATAAGACTAGCCTTACTGGGTCAGACCAATGGTCCATCAAGCCCAGTAGCCCATTCTCACGGTGGCCAGTGGGAGGGAGTGGGCAGGGAGTGCTGGTTCTTTGGGGCCTTCCTTCAGGCTGTGGTGCTCGGGGTGGAAGGGTGATCTGTGCTGCCTAAGTAGTGCCTGTGATGGAAGACAGAACAGGAGAAGAACCCTGTTCTCCTTCACAGGCACTCTGAAGCCCGGAGTTTAGGTGCTGGTAGGTAGTCGCCTTGAATTTTATTTTAAGTCCACTTTTAAATGGTGTTTTGGACTTAACTAGTGCGCATACTGGCGCCTAAGATAAGGCGTCATTTATAGAATATGGGTGTGGCAGAGTGTCCTAATGGGCATTCAGGCTTAAACACCTTTAACATAAACAAAGCATTTTCTTTATTGGTTTGCCTCACACTTAATAGAATAATACCAATGTAGCTTACCTCAGCCAGGCAGTAATGAGTTATTCCTTTTAGCTCAGTGAACTCCCCTTGGGACCTCTCCTACTAGGGGCTAGATTCACTAAGCAAACCGATCGTGTACCAATCGGTTTGCGACCCCTTTGATACCCGATTTCCCTCTGACCCGATTCACTAACCTGTGTCCCGATCATCCTCTGATCTGCGCATGCAAATGAGGGGGAACGGCATTCAAATGATAGCAGGCAACGATTCACAAACAAAATCCCTGCAACAACAATTGGGCTGGCCGATCACAAACAAGCGACTGCTGAGGACCAGTCGCTCAGGTCCTTTCCGACTGCCCTTCCTGCTGCTGCCCTGTTTTTCTGCTCTCTGCCCCGAACTCCTGCAGCTCCGACTCTCTCGCCTTCCCCGAACTCGTGCAGCCCCGACTCTCCCACCCTTCCCCGCAGTGCAAGCCCATGATTTTAACCTGTGAGTTTAAAGTTGGTTAAAACCATGGGCTCGCGAAAAAGTTAAAAAAAAATTCTCTGCCGGGTCTGTGCATGCGTTGGGATCGCTATAGAGAGGCGGTTAGGGGTGTGATTCTGATAGCCCTCATTTGCATGAGGGCGATTTGTGAATCAGCCCCCCAGACACGGATCGGATCGCTCACGAATCGTATCCAATTCGTGCCCTTAGTGAATCTAGGCCTTAGTTCTCTCTGAATCCTTTAACTCTGGGCAGAAGCACTCCTCCCTGCCTGAGTCCCGCCCTTTTGACTCAGCAGTGAGCTCTAAAGCGCAAGCCACTCTGGGACCTGTTATCTTTTCCCAATTGCCCATCGCCCTCTGCTGGCCAGTAGCATAACTGCACTCTTATAGAGGGAAAACCCCTGAGTCTATCACAATGGGCCTAAGTAAATAGATGCGACATTAAGTTACTATTGTGGCTTTTAATTTGATTGTGTATTTCTTATCACATAAACATGCTAAACTTGACATTTTAGGCCTGTTCCTTCTCCTGACAAAGGCAACCCAGCTGAAACACGGCCGTGTCAAGAGGTCTCTATGATTCTGTTTGATGAACTGGATTAAAGTTTACATAGAATCATGAACATATATGCAGTAGCATGGTAAGAAGGGGGTGAGGGCGCCAGCACCCTTCCTCCTCTCCGTCCCCTCCGCCTCTCCCCATGCACGCACCCCCGATCCCTTCCCCCATGCCTCTAGCTGACCACTGAGAGCAACAGCTTCGACGTGTTCCTCATGAACGCATCAGCTCTTCCGCTGACATCACTTCCGGATGCCGCGCCTATGAAGTGACATGAGGGAGAGCCCCCGGGGTTGCAAGGAGCATGTTGAAGTTGTTCCCTGCGGTGGTGAACAGCTAGAGGTATGGGGGAAGGGAGGGGGAGTGCACGGGTGGGAGAGGGAGCGGGGAAGGAGCTGGGATGTGGAGACGAGGGCAGGGGAAGGGCTCCTCTCACCCTCGCTATGCCACTGCATATATTACTACTATTACTGTTTATTATTTCTAAAGCGCTGAAAGGTGTACGCAGCACTGTACATTTTAATATACAATAGACGGTCCCTGCTCAGAAGAGCTATATGTGTCCTACTCCTTTTTTGCCTTTATTGTGCCACGTGAGACATCACGTCGCCTTTCTCGATTCATCAGCAGACAAGCCTTAATTCTTACGGAACTAATTACTTTTCGCTTTCATGGGTACATGGCATTAGAAAGCCGATGCGTACGGCAATACGCTCATTATGGTGCTGAGAAGGCTTTAAGCGCACCCACGTTGCTTCTGTATAATGGATTCCTGTAAAACGAATTTGTGCTAAAAGATTCCAGGGGAGGGTGGGGGGAAGGAAAATGTATTTTGATTAATAAAATTGCTTAATTATAATATTGTAAACACATAATTGTCTTCTTGTATTAATAATTGGGAGGAGGGGGGAGAAAATGATTGTTTTATGTATAAATTGTGTATTTAATAGTGCGTTTTATGAAATATTTATGTTCAAGTAATTGTATTGCACTGTCAAAGTTTAAAAATCAATAAAGATTTATAAAATAAATAAATAAGTCTGACGCTGACAGATTACATCACCGGCGTGAAAAAGCGGAATTTAAAGTAAGCTGAACCAGCAGTGACAATTATGTGAAATAAAATGTTGATGAAAACCAGGTGTCACCCTGTAGTTGAGTTTTCCTGAATAACAAGGTGTCTGGCTTCTGTATTTAGTAAGTGCTTTGTTATGGGATATGGGGCTGCTACTTGCTTTCTCTTTCATTCTTCCGGCAGGTCTCTCCCTCCCATCACGACTCGAATTGGGCAGCTGCACTACCAGCAAGACAGGCTCCCTTCTTACCGCATTCTTACTGGGCTGCAAAGACACTGGTGGGATGGGGTTTGGGTGGAATAGGGCAGAGATGTGCTGAAGGGATATTGGGGACCCTTCTTTAAACTGTTGGATGAAAAATAACTGAGGAGAGCAAGGCTGGCTCAGCTTATGGACCAGGTAAGGCCCTGGCCTAGGGTGCCAGTGATAAAGGGCACCCAAATCCCAGTCTGGTCTACCTTCAAACTTCTAGAGGGATGGTGCCAGTTGGGATTTTGGCACTATCATCACTGCCCTGAACCAGTGCCTCACCTGGTCCAGCAAAAGAAAGAGAAAGGGGGAGATACTGGATCACAGGTTGGGGGGGGGGGGAAGGAGAGAGTTACCAGATTGCAGTGGTGTGGAGTGGCACCAATGCAAAACTTGGCTCTGGGCACCACAATCCCTTGAGCTGGCCCTGGTTGAGTTTTTTTAAAAATAAGAAACTGTCAGCGCTCCTTACTGTACATGGACAGCACAAGGAATAGTGGCGCCTGCCCCTGAGCCAACTTGTTTTTGCAGCTCCTCCCCATCACATCGCTTCCGGCACCTCCTCCCTCAGGTTCAGCATCTCTCCCTCTCTTGTGCTAGCATCTATTTCCCCCCTCCTCTGTCCTTCTCCGTGGGTCTGGTACTACTCCTTCACCTCGCTTATTCCCCCATTGCCCAGAAAAATTTATATGACAGTCCCTCTTCTTCATTCTAATTCCCTCAATATCCTAATTCATTCCCTTATAATATCCAGAATCGACTCCTGTAATTCACTATAAAAAGGATTATACCAGAAGGATGTCAGACGACTCCAACTTATTCAAAATAAGCAATAAAAATGATCACAAACTCGAAAAAAATTTGATCATGTTACTTTTTTGTTGAAGAATGCTCACTGGTTACCCATTCATCATCGGATCACCTATAAAATCGCCTTTCTTACTTTCAAGACCCAACAGACCAACGCTCCAGCATTTATAGATGGAATTCTCATCCCATATGATCCCCCGAGAATCCTATGGTCTACATCTCAACACACTCTTAGGGTTCCTTTTACAAAGGTGCACTAGCGTTTTAAGCGCACACTACCCGAAAAACTACCGCCTGCTCAAGAGGAGGCAGTAGCAGCTAGTGCACGCGGCATTTTAGCGCGCGCTATTCCGCACCTTTGTAAAAGGAGCCCTTAATGTCCCTTTACTAAAAATAATTGGCACTGCCGTGCATATATCTTTTCAGTAACGGCACCTTCAATTTGGAACTCACTTCCTTTATACTTAAGAGCAGAACAAAGTCTGGATAAATTTAAGAGTGGTCTAAAATGCTTTCTTTTTAAAAGATGCTTATGACTGATTTATCCCATGCCTTTTAAATTCATTTTTAATTTTAGAAAATATTTCCCCCATCCTACCCTTTTGTTTTTATTTTTTTTTAAGAATTGTAATTTTTCCCTTCTACCCTTTTGTTATACCCTTCCCCCTCCCCTTCCAAGTCAGTCTGTCCTGTATGGTATTGGGGTTTTTTTTATTTTAGATTTTATTTTACAACGCTTTTTAAATTTTATGTAAAGCGTTTAATCAAAATTTTAATAAAGTATAAACTATTAACAAAAGGAGCACTTAGGGCTAGATTCTATAAATGGTGTCTAACTTGAGCGCCAAATTTAATCACATCACTTGTCGTTCCAATTTCCATATCATTTATAAATATGCTAAATAGCACTGGTCTCAGTACAGATCCCTGTGGCACTCCATCCATTGAGAAAAATGGCCATTTAACCCTACCCTCTCTGTTTCTGTCCAATAACCAATTCCTAATCCACAACAGACTATTGCCTGCTATCCCTTGACTCTTTAATTTTCTCAGAAGTCTCTCATGAGGAACTTTGTCAAAATCTTTCTGAACATCTAAATACACTACATCTACCAGCTCACCTTTATCCACATGTTTATTCACACCTTCAAAGAAGTCAAGCAAATCAGTGAGGCAAGACCTCCTTCGGCTGAACCCATACTGACTCCATTTCATTAAATCATGTCTGTTTACATGTTACACAATTTTATTCTTTTAAAAGTTTCCACTATTTTGCCCAGCACTTAAGTCAAGCATACTGGTCTGTAATTCCTGGATCACCCCTGGAATCCATTTTAAAAATCGGCATTATATTTGCCACCCTCTAATCTTCAGTACTAAGGACAATTATAGTGAAAGGTTACAGATTACTAACAGCAGATCAGCAATTTCATGTTTGAATTCTTTCAGTACTCCGGGATGTGTACTTGTTGATTTGGCTCAGTACATTTTCCAGGTTTACTGAGATTTTTATCAGGTCTTCTGCATCATCACCCTTTTCTTCTGTAAAGACCAAAGCAAATAATTAATTCATTCTCTCTGCTTTGGCTTTATCCTCCCATAAATGCCCCTTTTACACCTTGATGATAAACTGTCCCACAGATTCCCTTACAGGTTTTCTGCTTCTGATGTACCTTGAAAGGTTGTTATGAGTTTTTATCTCTTTGGCAAGTTTCTCTTCATATTCTTTTTTTAGCCAATGCTTATGTTGCTTCTTATTTTCTTCATTTGGTTCCTTTTTCCATTCTTTAAAGGATTTTATTTTGACTCTAATAGCCTCTTTCACTTCTCCTTTTAACCATGTTGGCTCTCGTTTTCTCTTCTTTCCACCTTTGATAATATGTGGAATACATCTGGTCTGGGCTTCCACAATGGTATTTTTAAATCATATCCATGCCTGATTTAAAGTTCTACCCTTTGCCACCAATCCTGTTAGCTTCTTTTTAACCATTGTCCTCATTTTATCGTAGTCGCCCTTTCGAAAATTAAATGCTGTTATAGTAGATTTCTTTAGTGACTTCACTCCAGATATCAGCTCAAATTTGATCATGTTATGATCCCTGTTTCCCAGCAGCCCAACACAGTTACCTCTCGTACTATGCCCTGCATTCCACTAAAGACTAAGGGCTCCTTTTATCAAGCCACGCTAGCAGAGTTAGCGCGCTTGACTTTTAATCATGCGCTAACCCCCACGCAGGCAGGCGTTAGCAGCTAGCACGGCCGGCGGTTTAATGCACGCTATTATGTGCATTAAACCGCTAGCGTGGCTTGATAAAAGGAGCCCTAAATCTAAAATAGTTCCTCTTTTTGTCAATTCCTGGACCTGTTGCTCTAAGATCCAGTCATTTCTAACGTATAGGAATTTTACCTCCCTAACACTTCCTGTTGCAACATCTATCCAGTCAATATTGGTGTAATTGAAATTAAAATGTAACTTTTACACACTCTCTAATAAAGACAAGAAGGCCTGCTAAATATCACAAATACAAACCAGAAAAAACTGTAAGGGGAGAAAAAGACCAAAGAAACAAAAATTGACCCTTGGTGTGCCACAGAGACGAAGACACAACCGGAAACAAGAGAACTGTGGAGGAGATATTCAAGATGCAGGCTTTAATTGTGAAATATAGTCATTTGATCCACATAGTATAATGTCTAAAACCCAATAAATGGGGACTGTAGACCCAACATGGTCTGTGTTTCGATGACCCTGTCTTCCTCAGGGGTCCCAAAACAAAGTCCTACGGCAAAGAACGTGGATCAAACGCTAAAGACGGTGCTGTTAAAGTCACAAATGATTGGGTTTTAGGCATTAAACTATGTGGATTAAATGACTATATTTCAAAATTAAAGCCTGCATCTTGAACATCTCCTCCACAGTTCTCTTGTTTCTAGGGGAGAAAAAGACCTCAGTTCAGTTTCATGGGTCAGAAAAAACTTCCTTTACTCTCAAAAATTACTTTAGTAAAAAAAAACAACAACAGGCTCTAATCATGTTCCACAGTTTAATAGAACAATTCAAAAAACAAAGTCATAGAGAGGAGGTTGGAACTAGACTCCCTGCACTTGGAGGATTGTCTAAATGTGGACGCCAAGGAAGAGGCAACAGCAGGAGATGGCAGAATTCAGGAGGACAAACGAGAATCTGTACCAGTTGGTGAGGAAAGTTTTGAACTTTGTATTTCCCTGTTACAGAAACCCCACGAGGTTACTTTAGACGCGATTTGGGACCTAGTTGCTAATCTTCCTAAATTGATAAACCCCCATTTCCAGCAGATTGAAGAGAAAATAAAAATTCAGACAACTGAAATTGAGAAGTTAAAAACTGAAGTGACTGGTTCTAAATTGGTTATGGATGATATCAGTCAGGATGTTAAAACATCTAAACAAGTTCAAGAAACTATTATCAAAGATAACATAAATCTCAGAAGAAAAGTAGAATTTTTAGAGAACGTTTCAAGAAATAACAACCTGAGACTGGTGAATTTCCCTAGGGTAACAATAGTAACCCCTAGGGAAGTGTTAAAGAGATATATAATAGGAAATAAACAGGAGGCAATGAATGTATCAGCAATGTTAGAGATGTCTGAAAAGGAATTGGCGATACCAGCAACATTGCTTTTAACGGTAGCTTTGGCAACGGATAAAAACTTTCTCCTAAGATTATTCTTTAAAAATAGACAAAAAGATTTTTTTGGGTTTGAAAATCCAAATGTATCCTGATTTATCTAGGGATACCCAAAAGCATCGTAGAGAATTTCTATTGTTAAAACCTGGAGTAATAGTCCTTGGGGCGACTTTCTATTTGCGTCATCCATGTAAATGCGTTGTGCATTATTCTTCACAAAAGTTTGTCTTTTTTGAACCTTTCCAATTGTCTACGTTTCTCCCTTTGTCACGTATGAAAAAAGAAAAGGATAAGATCTAAAGCCCTAATATGAAAATATGAAGTAATTTTTTTCCCTCTGTTCAGCTAATTTAGCCTATGTTCTAATTAAGTCTTCTTTGTATCCGTTAAATATATCTTGGACCTAACCAAATGTGGACTTGAGCTGGGGACTAAGCTAAATAATTTCAGTTTCTTTGATGTATTGTATAGATTGTTCTTTTCTTTGTTTTAGATCCTGCTTTCTGTACAAGTTTATATTTGATATATTTAATTTAAAATTGATAAATAAACAAACAAACAAAGTAGTCCAATGAGTATTTAGCTTTGATACTGATATAGATGCCAAAAATCCATGTTATGTTTTCAAAAATCCATACTTTATCTTCCAAGATTTAACTACAGATTCCTCCAAATTTAGAATTCACAATCATAAACCCGACAGGGATTCCCCGTTTCACCTACTGATTGCATCAGGGGTCTTCACAACTCTCAAAGTGATTCACTCTATTTCTCAAAATGCTTAGAAGTTGATAAGGATAATTTGCATCCTTTACTCTGCTTTCCTCTTAAACACTCCTGGCTTTCTTTCCCCATTATTGAAATCTCGCTATTGAGATTCCCTAAATAATCCAGTTTTAATAGTATACTTCAATGATACTCCACACCAAACCATCCGCTTCCCCCATCAGTTTACAAGCTGCTTTATCTCCTTTTTAAATGTTAGTGCCAGCAGCCTAGTTCTATCCCGTTTAAGGTGGAGTCCATCCTTTCGGAATAGGGTCCCCCTTTCCCAGAACATTGCCCAGGTCCTATCAAATCTAAATCCCTCGTCCCTGCGCCGTCGTCTCAACCACGCACTGAGACTTCAGAGCTCTGTCTGCCTCTCGGGTCCTGTGTGTGGAACAGGGAGCATTTCTGAAAATGGCACCCCGGAGGATCTGGATTTCAGCTTTCTATCAGCCTAAATTTGACTTCCAGAACCTCCCTCTCACATTTTCCTACGTCACTGGTACCTACATGTACCAAGACAGCTGGCTCCTCCCAAACACTATCTAATATCTTATTTAGGTGATGTCTGAGGTCCGCCACCTTCGCATCAGGCAGGCATGTGACCAGGCAATCCTCACGCCCACCAGCCACCCAGCTATCTACATGCCTATTGATCGAATCAACTACAACAGCTGTCATAACCCTTCCCTCCTGGTCAGAAGCCCCTGGAGACACATCCTCGGTGCGAGAGGATATTACATCCCCTGGTGCACAGGTCCTGTATGCAAATATTAAGTTATGAACGACTGATGGGGATCACGATTTGTGTGACAGTTTCTTGGCAGACTATAAATGGGCGAGGGGGGGGGCCTTGCCATTGTCTTCTCCAGTCATCCTTACCCCCTGGCTAAGGTTGGGTACTCTACCAACCAAAAGTGGAGAGGTGGCTAAATCCCAGCGTGGCTGGGGTAGGCTAGAGACCTATAGATTGCACCATAAGGACCATAAGTCCCCAAACAGGACAACCCACCTTAAATTTTCCATGAAAAGACTCCTGACACATTGAGGGATACGAGTAACTAAGGTATTTGCCAGGGTAGGCCTGGCTGGGCCTCCGCGTGTGCGGATCGCCGGACTAGATGGACCCAAGGTCTGATCCGGTGCAGGCATTTCTTATGTTCTTATGACCCACTGACTCTCTCTATTCCACGTTGTTGCTCTAACACTCCCTCCTTATAAAAACCCTGCTTAACCTCCCTCTATGCAATCTATACAATTTTCAGCGCTCTCTCCATTGCTGTAGCGCGCTGATTTTCCTTAGCCATTTTCCTGTAAACTGCCTCAAATCGAAAGATTTATGTTGTTACTAATAATAAACAGGTTACGTTTAGTTCAAGCAAACAATTCTTTGGCTAACAAAATATCCTCCCCCCCCTTTTTTTTTTTCCTAAGCTGCGGTAGAGGTTTCTACTGTGGCCCAGAGCGCCAAACACTCCGACGCTCACATGAATTCTATGAGTGTAGGAGCAGCATCAGAGCATTAAGTGCGCCAGGCCGCGGTAGAAACCTTTACCTCAGCTTAGTAAAGCCCAGTTTATATTTCTTAGAAAGCAGGAGCAATAAAGTTTTTAAGTAGCACCAATGTGTTACTCAGCTCGACTTGCAGATGGCGTCAAACCGTATTTGTCCAAAGCCATAAGGTAATCTTTTGGAGATCAACTAGATAAGGAAACTTAAAGAAATGTCCAATTGATATAAATACCTTAGCAGCACTAAAGAGCACTTTTACAGCACTCTATGCACTTTATAATTTATGCAGAGCCGGTTGAAAATTAACAAAAAGATTTATTGCACATGCTATTTGCTAAGACCAATGAGGAAAACACCACCCCAGCAAGGGCACGAATAGAATTAGAAGTAGTGCTTTGGGTGTTTGAGGTCTAGCAAGAAATCCACTTATTGTAGATTTGTCCTACCTATCTGGAATCTTTTGGAGATGACATTCGTGGCTGGAAGAAGGAATAACAGCTTCACGATGCTGGCTTCACTCCAAAATCCAAAACAGAAATGATTACATTGCCCCCAGCATCACAAGGTTTTAGACCCCTAGGCAGGAAAAGCCTGAGCTGACCCAGGGAGACAAGAAACAGGGACAGATTAGAGCCTACATGGCAGTAGGTCTCCAGGGTGGGGGTGTATTTAAAGCCTAAGGCAAAAAAACCCCAAAAACCAACAAGTCAGGAAGTAAAGGCAAAAGCCTGGTGGCCAAAGTTACAAAAAAATGTTATTTTTTTAAATTAAATTATCTCATACTTTTTCTCAGTTGCAATTCAAAGTGAATTACATTCAAATATTTTCTTATCCCAGGGGAGCTTACAATCAAAAAAAGGATTGAGGTATAAAAAATTTAAAAACCTACAAGATGAAATAGTTTCAGAAGAAATTGTTAAAGAGGAGAGTTAATTTGCATTATGCCCACCAGATGGCACTTTAGTCAAATGGGACAAATTAGAGGAAATGCTCTAATGATTTATGCATTAGATCCAGACACTGTAGGAAGACACAAGTTGGCTGCAATTGATACTAAAGTACCTAGCGTAATAAGTTTATATAGCACCAAGCAATCAAAATAGAACCTAAAGACACACGAGCCCCCTCCGTAATCTGTTATGCAGCTTTCTCTGGGATATTCCATTGCTTGAATTGCCTCTGTCCCTTACTGTTGCACCTCACCCGTCACCTGCTCTGCTTGACCTTCCTTTTGGAAAGCAAAAGAGGCACCACATTCTCATTTAGAGAGTAAAAATATGGCTATCTAGAGAGGAGTCTGATGAAAGGGGGGGGGGGGGGGTCTGTTTGGTTACTTAGAGGCCCTTTAATTAAGCTGAACTAAAGCGCCTAGCACAGCTCAGGCAACCTATGGTAACTATGAAACGTTAATGTGCTAAAAATAATTTGGAAATTTTTTTTGAAAAGATGTGTAGGAGTGGAGATTGGGCATTCCTGCCCTAACCAGTTAGTGTAGGGTTACCAGACGAACGGATTTACTCGGACATGTCCTCTTTTATGAGGATCTGTCCGGGTGTCTGGACTAGAGGTCTGCATGGGAACGGGGATCGCGGGGGTCCCGTGGGAATCCCCCCCTAACCCATGGAACTCCCACGGGGACCCCTCTCTGGCCCACGGGACTCCCACGGGGACCCCCCTCTGGCCTATGGGACTCCCACGGGGATAGAAGGCTTTGGAAGAAGGGTTCGTCCATATAATATAATGGACACGTCAGCCTTAGTAAAAGAGGGGGTTTATAAGTTAATTACCTGAACAGAAAACAAAAAAAGGGTTCCACCAAAGAGATTCCACAAGGAAAATAGCAGCGCAAGCACAAAAGAAACTGTGGAATTGATGATCCTGTCAGAAGTAATTGCTGCTTTTTATGGGGACGGGCGGGGATGGAGATAATTTCTTGCGGGGATGGGTGGGGACGGAGAGGATCCTGACGGGGACGGGTGGGGACGGAGAGGATCCTGGCGGGGACGGGTGGGATTTCTGTCACCGCGCAACTCTCTAGTCTGGACAGCTTTGCAAAACCCAGCACTTTTGTCTGGGGTTTGAAAAGCTTCCATGTGTCTGGAGGGCGTCTGCACATGCACAGATGCAATGCGGTGACGATGCGCACATGTCTGGGATGTCATTGCATCGCACCCGACATGGCTCTGTGCACGAGAACGGGTTGAGGGAGCAGAGCTGGAGTGAAATGGGGCGGGGCTTGGGTGGAATGGGGCGGGGCTGAGGTTGGGGCCAGGGGACCGGATTTTACAATAGTAAAAGCTGGTAACCCTAAGGCCCTCTTTTACAAAGGTGCGCTAAACGTTTTAGCGCAGATTTAGTGCGCGCTAAATCAACGCGTGTGCTAATGTGTCCATAGGATAATATGCATGCGTTAGTGTTTATCGCGCGCTATAAAGCATAGCGCACCTTAGTAAAAGAGGGGGTAAGTTAGTGTATCTGCATTAGATGGATCATGCCACCATACACGGTGAGGAATCCACCCTGTAATGTTTCATGGCAAAGTAAAGGAGTGGTTTGCCATTGCTTTCTCCTATGCAGTGTGTGGCTCTGCTATGTTGCTGCTGCCAAACATGGGATCCAACAGCCTATAGTACCTGGTATTTCCAGGTGGTCTCCCATCCAGGTTCTAGCCAGGCCTAACCCTTCCAATAGCCTTAGCTTCCAATAGCCAATAGTAAGAGTAGCTTCCAATAGCCTTAGCTTCCAATAGCCAATAGTAAGAGTAGCTTTCAATAGCCTTAGCTTCCAATAGCCAATGGTAAGAGTAGCTTTCAATAGCCTTAGCTTCCAATAGCCAATGGTAAGAGTAGGTTCCAATAGCCTTAGCTTCCAATAGCCAATAGTAAGAGTAGACCTACTCAGGGCAGCCAGACCATAGGTGTAGCTGGTTAGTGTGAATACTGCGTGAGCCTTTAGCGCCCGATTGTATGTATGTCATCTAAAAAATTGGCGCCAACTAGTGCGGTGCTGAGCGCAATTCTGTAAATGTTAGGCGCCCATTGTAGAATCACACTTAGCACTGCCAATGCAAGGTTAGGCAACGCTCAGTATTTTAACATTTAGACGCACCCTATTTATGCCAGGGTTTTCATGGCCTAAATGCGTGCACCTAAGTTAAGCACCCAATAGCTCCTAACTCAGAATTAGGTGCCTAACTCAAAACCACGCCCACAATCCGCCCATAACCACACCCACTTTTAAACTATGCACTTTCAACTGGGTACTTAACTGTTGTAGAATCATGCGTACCAATTATTGATTGGAAACAGGGCAGTCTGTTGGTCACCAATTTGAATTTTGGCGGGAAAGTCAGTTGGTCACCTACAATCAGGGCAGGATTAATTCGTCGAGGGCCCCTAGGCACACAAGTACCCTGCCCCGCCCCAACCCACCATGCGCCCAGGCGGAAACAGGAAGCTGCGTCAGTCAGAGGGAAGCTTTGGGCAAGCAGCACCACTTGCACAATTACAGTTCCTGTTGCCTTTCTTACCCGCGTTGCTTGCTTGTCTTACTTTCCGTCAATGGGGGGGGGGGGGGCTGCATTGTTGATAGGGGGGGCCGCGTTGCCGATCAATGCTGGAGGGGTCCATTGCCGTTTGGAAAAAACAATATTGATGCACTCCTTCATCGGGTCCCCCTGACCATTTCGGGCCCTAGGCACATGCCTATTTGGCCTATTGGTTAATCCTGCCTTGCATACAATATAACCCAGTTGGTCACATATAACCCAGCTTCATGGGGAGAACATCTTTAAACTCACCAGAGACATTTTTCATTTTTTGGGGGGGGACAGAGACCAACTCACTTTCTTGGTGACCACGGACTGCCCTGTTCCCAATTAGGTCAGTGGACCCACTATTTGCAAAGACAAACTGCAGACCTCATAGCATATCCTGAAGAAAGCCACATAAGAATTGCTGCTGCTGGGTCAGACCAGTGGTCCATCGTGTCCAACAGTCCGCTCACGTGGCGGCCCTTAAGTCAAAGACCAGTGCCCTGTTTGGGTCTAGCCTGACAAAATGCATCAAGACCCGGAAACCTACAACAAACACATTTATTTATAGGGATTTATTAACCATCTTTATTAAAAGATTCGTCCAAGGAGGTGTTCAACTGAAGGGCTTATTTCCAAAACCTGCATATTAATTACATTGGACTTAGAGAGTTTTGGAAATAAGCCCTTCAAGAATAAAATCACCAAATATAATTATAAATACAATCAATGAGATAAATTTGGAGATGACAATTTCATTCCAAGAATTAGGAGTAAAATGATACAGTGTCAGAAATGTACACATTAAACGGCATAGTAGCACAATTATATAATAGAAATATGATAAAAGCAGAATACAAATAATATCATAATAGGCATCATGGCATGAACATTCAGATAACATAGATATTATACAATGTGAGCACAATTAATGAAACACCTGAACAGGCATGTATTAGAACCATCAAATAGCATATTCTGGAGGCCGCATCTTCAAAAAGATATAAAAAGGATGCAGTCGGTCCAGAGGAAGGCTACTAAAATGGCATGTGGTCTTCATCATAAGGCGTATGGGGACAGAATTAAAGATCTCAATTTGTATACTTTGGATGAAAGGCGGGAGAGGGGAGATATGATAGAGACATTTAAATACCTACGTAATGTAAATGCACAAGAGTCGAGTCTCTTTACTTTGAAAGGAAACCCTGCAATGAGAGGGCATCTGAAAACCTGGTTATTCTCAAAAATGTAACTCTTCCTCCCTCTCTGATTTTCTATTCCTCTTCATCCTTCCCTTCTCTGGAGTTCCTTTCTACCCTAACTCCTGTTAACCGTGTCAAATTTTGCGAATGTAGAGATGATGCGGTATACAAACCTAAGGTTTAGTTTAGTTTAGCATAGGATGAAGTTAAGAGGTGATAAGCTCTGGAGTAATCTAAAGAAATACATTTTTACAGAAAGGGTGGTAGATGCGTGGAACAGTCTCCCGGAAGAGTGGTGTAGACAGAGACTGGGTTTGAAGTTAAGAAAACCTAGGCTAGGCATGTAGGATCTCTTAGGGAGAGGAGGATAGTGGATGCTGTGGATGGGCAGACTGGAAGGGCCATTTGGCCTTTATCTGCCATTTCTATGTTTCAAAACAGTAGGTGTTGACAACTGCACAAAGTAAAAGAAACCACAGGGGTTATTTTTATCAGCTGGCATTAGGGTGACTATGAATTTTGGGGAGCCCAAAAATTGGGGACTCAAGGCAGCCCTTACACTGGACTGCTGCTGAACCCATGACACCTCTGGACTGAAAAGGTTCCACACTGTATACAAGATATGTAGAGTTTTTACTTATTGTTCCTGCATTTTTAACCTCCAGAGCATAATAAACTAAACTAAACCTTAGGCTTATATATCGCATCTTCTCTATAACAGTAGAGCTCGGCACAGTTTACAAAAATTAGAAAAGAGAACAAATACAATATGGAGTTGGAAAAGTATGGAGAGGAGCGGAATTTACAACTTTGAAAATAGCCAAGTTTTCAGATGTTTTCGAAATAGTTGGAAAGATCGCGCAGTTGAACAGGAAAATGATTCCACAACTCAGTAATTTTGAAAAGTAGAGATTTTCCTAGTTTGCCGATGTAGATAACGCCTTTCGACATTTGAAAGGACAATTTAAATTCCAGGCCAGGGGAATTAAAGGGGGAAGGATGCCATGCAAGATCTTGAATGTTAAGCAGGAGCATTTAAAATAAACCCCGGAAATAAGAAAAGCTTTGTGGGGTTAGCTCCTGAAAAGCAGAGAGTACAGAACAAAAAAAATCCGTCACATTTCTCTGTCTTTAGAAGATTTCAGAGGACAGAAGAAATAAGTGTTTGGATCAGAATGTTCCCTTAATTCGGCTTCTTCGTTTTCGGATCCATACCATCTAGACCCTTCTCAGCCTTCACTGGCCATCTCTGGTACGTGCAGTACTTATATTTGTATTTATTGAATATCTTATTTACTGCTTAAAAGCTATGGAAGTACATTCCAGCACAGGACAACAACCTGTCAAAGCCTGAATGGGAACGAGAGCTGATCACCTTTGGACCTACTCTCGGAACTTACTTCCTCTCCCAAGGCTGCACTGACACAGAAGACATAAGAGCTCAGCTACCTGGGGAAGACCTTCGTTCTTCTAATGGAACCCCTGTCCCCTCCCCCCCCAGGTTTGAACACGTGGATTTCGCCGCTCAGAGCCTAATCCTGATCAGACAAAGAGCTGAAAAAGCATATGTGTAGTCATGATGGAAGACAGATTCTAATGAGGAAGGACAGAAAAGATTATGGCAAAGCCTGCGCTCTGCCTCACACCCCCCCCCCCCCCCAGTCGCTTCTTTCTCCACATGCAAACAAAAGTGAAAAGCTTTTCATGTCTCCCCCCGGGCAGGCTCTGAGAAAAAGGCTGCCTGTTGAGCAGAGCAGGAAATAGGTTTTGTTAATCTGGGTATATAGCATACAGAAAGTCAAAAGGCCCCAATTTTATGAATAAAAATGAGTGATTGCAATGTGTTCCTGTCCAACCCAGACGAGCTGAGTTCAGGCATCCTCCACCGTCTTGCCTGAACACCTGATTTTCTTGGGGTACAAGTTCATAGTCAAATGCACGCATGACAAATGCGCGTAGTCAAATGCGCGCATTTTGGCGCAGGATAATAAAGTGCAGGGCAAACGTACGCAGGGTCTATATTGCACTAGACAGCACCCAAGACAAATGGGCGTGAACAAATGCGCGCAGGACTATTATGCGTGGCAATGGGCGCAAAAAAAGATTGTTTTCGATCTAAGCAATTTATATTGCATTTGTCTTGCCACCTTTGGGTCCCAGTAGCGCAGTTCTGTTTCATGATGTTCTAGTTCACCTAGTAGCAAGAAACACCGGGCCCCTTTTGCAAAGCCGCGGTAGTGATTCCAGCGCGGCAAATGTGGCGCAGCCCATTCAATTCCTTTACTATTTGCTGTGCCGGGACTCACCACTGCAGCTTTGTAAAGGGGGTCCATACAGTGGTGTACTAAGGGGGGGGCAGTCCACCCTGGGCACCCCTCATCCTCTCTGCCCCACCACCCCATGCCTGCACCTTTTTTACTTCCCTGCCATGAGGTTGCTGCCCATGTCAGCATCGGCGCACCCTCTGATGTCATTTCATGGGACCTGCGCCTATGAAGTGACATCAAAGGGTGAGCCGACACCGACATGAGCATGCTGCTCATGCCGGAGAAGTTAAAAAGGTAAGGGGAAAGAGAATGGGGCGCATGTGCAGCAGGGGGGGGGCAAGGAAGAGGAGTGCCACTGCCCCAGGCACTGCTCACCCTTTCTACACCACTGGGCCCATAACCCTTAGCAAGAGAGAAGAGCATGGTATAGTGGTTAGAGCTACAGCTTCAGCATCCTGAGGTTGTGGGTTCAAATCCTGTGCTGCTCCTTGTGACCCTGGGCGAGTCACTTAATTTTCTACTGCCCCAAAAACTTTAGATCAGAGGTGTCCAACCTGCGGCCCTGTGAAGTATTTTGTGTGGCCCCGGTCAAGGGCGATGCAGTGTTTTCCTCTGCTGCCCCCAGATGTTTACTGTCTTGAAGACTCCCTCCTCTGTCTTTCTGCAGCGTGCGGCCCCAGAAACATTTTTATCGGCCAATGCGGCCCAGGGTAGCCAAAAGGTTAGACACCCCTGCAGATAGACTATAAGTGTGCTGGGTCAGATAGGGAAAATGTGTGAGTACCTGATTTGTAACCCAGTAAGGCTATTCTTATGGTCTTACGTGAGCCACGTATAAGACAATCGAGCCATTGTAACATCACTGATGAGGTTGGCTCTGAGGCACTGTGGAATGAGGCATTATGACATCACAATTTCATCTCTGGAATGTTGCTCTCATTGGGGTTCCAAAAAGTAAGCCGATAGACAAGGGCGACCCGGTCGACATTGTATATCTGGATTTTCAGAAGGCGTTTGACAAGGTTCCGCATGAACGACTACTTTGGAAAATTGCGAGCCATGGAACTGAGGGTGAAATACTCACGTGGATTAAAAACTGGCTGGAGCATAGGAAACAGAGAGTGGGGGTAAATGGACAATACTCGGACTTGAAGAACGTCACCAGTGGGGTGCCGCAGGGCTCGGTGCTTGGACCTGTGCTCTTCAACATCTCTATAAACGATCTGGACATAGGTACGACGAGCGAGGTGATTAAATTTGCGGACACATCAAAATTTTAAATTAAAAAACTTAGGGCTCCTTTTACGAAGGTGCGTTAGGACCTTAACGCGCGGAATAGCGTGGGCTACATTGCCGCACGCACTAGCCGCTACCGCCTCCTTTTAAGCAGGTGGTCGATTTTTGGCTAGCGCACGCACTAATCTTCTGCGTGCGCTAAAACCCGGTAGCGCACCTTCGTGAAAGGAGCCCTAAACCGCTTAGGAATGTCATGCGCCATATCAAGACTTAATAATAAAACTTGAAACGCGAAGGTCGTTTTATTAAGGTGCGCTAACCGAATTAGCACGCGCTAAATGCTAAGGCGCCCATAGAATATAATGGATGCCTCAGCAGTTAGTGCGCCTTAATAAAAGGACCCCTTGATTTAACTTGAGGATTAAAGGAAAAGTATGAAATAGATAATAAACCTGATCTACAACACAGAGCTATCTAGTTTCTAGAGACAATGAAAACAGACTTCCTGTACTAATGGTAGAGAATAGAGATGCAATCCGCCTAGTTGCCAGAAAAGCAGTGATTTGTGTGGTTATTTATTTAGAACAAGGTTTCTCAACTTCTTCAAGCCAAGTATCCCCTAAGTCTAACAAATATAAACCGAGTACCCACGCCCAAGTTCCGCCCTGACCCACCCAGGCTCCGCCCTTGACCCCACCCCATATTAATAGTACTAATTGTAATACAATTTCTTCCACTTATTTAATCTTATTACTATATAATGGTAACCACACATTTGTTTTTTTTAAAAACCCACAAAGCACACTGTACGCAGAAAAAATGTTAATTATCATTTATATTCGGGGGGGGGGGTTTCAAAGATGTCAAAGCAGATGACTTTAAAATATGCAATGTCACCTCAGTAACAACTATAGAAAGCTAGACAAATATAGTGAAAAATATAGACAGCAGATATAAATTCTCAAACTGACACATTTTGATCACTAAATTGAAAATAAAATCATTTTTCCTACCTTTGTTGTCTGGTGATTTCATGAGCCTCTGGTTGCACTTCCTTCTGACTGTGCATCCAATATTTCTTTCTTTCCGCCTCTTGCATGCTTCCTCTCCCCTGGACCTCATTCCCTTCCCCAATCAACATCTCTCACTGTCCCTCTCTCCTCCTCCCCCATTGGCAACATGTCTCCCTCTCTCTCTCTCATTGTCTTTTCTCATTCCCTCTTGCTGCAAAGGGAGAGGGGAAAGAGAGAGAGATCAGGGTGCATCTCTCCCACTCCCTCTACTGCCACATCCAACATTTCTCCCTCTTTCATCCCCCGGATCATGTGTAGCATTTTTCACCACTGCCTACCAGCCCCATTTCTCCTTCTATCACCCCTCTTCAGCACAATGCCACTTCTCTCCCTCCATAACTATATCCAACATTCCACCCCCTTTCATCCCCTTCAATCTGTCCCTCTGTTCACTCTTCAGCACTATATCCAACATTTCTCCCTCTCATCCTTCTATTTCCCATGCATCTCTACCTCACTCCTCTCTCTCTCTATGCCCAATTTTCCTCTTTCTTCCTTTCTCCATGTGCACCATATCTTTCCCTCTCACTCTGACATTAGAGAGGTTTCCAGGTCAGCTACATGCAGCGTGTGAACCACAGCCTACACATCCCTGCAAAGAGAGCTGCTGAAGGCAGGAGGTAACTGGGATATCCCCCCAGTCCGCTGACCCGGAAGGCTTTCCTCTGACATCAGCTTCGGTGGAGGGGGGCGGATGGGAAGGAGAGATCCCCGGCAGTGGCTTGACAGGAGGGTGGAGGGCAGGAAGGAGGGATCCCCGGCAGCGACTTCAACAGGAGAGTGGAGGGCAGGAAGGAGGGATCCCCGGCAGCAGCTTCAGCAAGAGAGTGGAGGGCAGGAAAGAGGGATCTCCGGCAGCGACTTCAACAGGAGAGTGGAGGGCAGGAAGGAGGGATCCCTGGCAGCGACTTCAACAAGAGAATGGAGGGCAGAAAGGAGGGATCCCTGCTGGTGGCTTCGGGTGGTGGTCAAGCAATATCCTCGGCGGCAGCCAGTGCCGCATACCCCCAACATGCACCTCACGTACCCCTAAGGGTACACGTACTGCATGTTGAGAAACTGTTTTAGAAGTACATAAACTGGCATTACACAGATATATAGCACACACATCTATGAGGCATAGTTATCAACTTGGGCTACCATTAAGATGGGTTATTTTACCTCTAATGTGATATTTTACCGCTAATATCCCATTTATGTAGTGACCCCAGTTACTAATAACTGGGGTTAAAACAGGGATCTCAAAGTCCCTCCTTGAGGGCCGCAATCCAGTCGGGTTTTCAGGATTTCCCCAATGAATATGCATTGAAAGCAGTGCATGCACATAGATCTCATGCATATTAATTGGGGAAATCCTGAAAACCCGACTGGATTGCGGCCCTCAAGGAGGGACTTTGAGACCTCTGGGTTAAAAGTAGAATAACATTTCTTAACAGAAGCCACATTGTCACATTGATAACTTTCCCTTTAATTAAGCAAAAAGAAATGCCTCTAGAAATTGAAATCACTACTATACATAATAAAAGTGAGTCACTGATGAGGCTGGCTCTTAGGTATTGGGGAGAAAGACATGGGGGAAGCCACTGCTTGCCCTGGATCGGTAGCATGGATTGCTACTCCTTGGCTTTTGGCCAGGTACTAGTGAGCTGGATTGGCCACCGTGCGAACGGGCTACTGGGCTTGATGGACCCAGTAAGGCTATTCTATTAACAAAAACTGATAACCCATGTACTGTATATATATGGAACAATTCAGACAGATATAAAACATTAAAAGATAAAAACAGCTGAACGATCAAATATAAAGGTCTATTGCAGGGGTAGGCAATTCCGGTCCTCGAGAGCCAGAGCTAGGTCAGATTTTCAGGATCTCCGCAATAAATATGCAGTGCATGCAAATCCATCTCATACATATTCATTGTGGATATCCTGAAAACCTGACCTGGCTCCGGCTCTCGCGGACTGGAATTGCCTACCCCTGGTCTATTGCATTTCAAAACATTTTAAAAAATTAGAAAATTCAAGGCCGAACAACTATGGACAAATGGGTCACTTGACCTATCAGACAACTGCTCATTGAGCTTTTATTTAATAGAGCTGCTCAATGCCCGATGAGCAAACAACCCAGGTTTTGCTGCTACAACAATAAACCTGAGCAAAACTGCTATCCAACATGCCCAGTGGTTCCCAAACCTGTCCTGGAGGACCCCCAGGCCAGTCGGGTTTTCAGGATAGTCCTAATGAATATGCATGAGAGAGATGCACATATAATGAAGGTGCCAGGCATGTAAATCTGCTCCATGCATATTCATTAGGGCTAACCTGAAAACCCGACCGGCCTGGGGGTCCTCCAGGACAGGTTTGGGAACCACTGAACATGCCCTTTCATCCTAGGAGGGCAAACCTCCTCTGAGGAGCAGGAAAAGCCCTGAGGTTCGGAGGCGGGTTCTCCTCTCTCGTGCCCTTTGTCTAATCCCAACTGGATCCTAAGGCAGGAGCTCAAATTCAAAGGATGCGGCCCCGACACCCCTCCCCATACTTCATATTCATGTGGTGCAGTGGTTACAGCTCCAGCCTCAGCACCCTGAGGTGGTGGGTTCAAACCCTGTGACCCTGGACAAATCACTTAATCTATCTAGTGCCTCAGGTACACTAGATAGATTGTGAGCCCAGATAGGGAAAATGCTTGATGTACCTGTATGGAAACTGCTTTGAGTGTGACTGTAAAACTACAAAAAGGCAGTATACAAGTCCCAATCCCTTTCCTACTTCCTAGATTTTTCACCCTATCCCCTCCCCTTATGGGATACCTTGTGGGTTCACAGCTTTTTTATGGATTGGTGTTTGATTTTTTTGGGCTGTGCTGGTTTGTTTATAGTGATTATAACCTTGCAGGTTGCCCAGCCCATTGTTAAAATCACCTCTGGGGCTCCTACTTATAGGATCCTTTAATCTTTCATTATAAAATTATAAACCCTCTTGGAACAGGGAAATACCTGAAAAGATGTGACCTATGTTTAAATAAATAATTATATAATAAACCAGTATCAATGGGACACATTTCAGTCTACTTTTAGTCTGTGATCATGATATCAAAGTTGACTGCAATTAATGCAAACATTAAACAGTGGCAGAAGGAGGTTTAAATATATGTGTGTGTGTGTGTTGGGGGGGGGGGGGTCGCCTCTAAAGTCATTGTTGTGGTAGCCTTTGGTTTTTTAAAAAAAAGTTAACACCATATAGAAGGAAGAAAGTGGGCCAGGCCTGGTTTTATCCTCATTGAAGCTATAGAAAGACCCCCAAGTCCATTGATGTAATGAAGCTGAAACCAGGCCTAGCTTCCACGTGTCTTTTATGAGGTGGGGGTTAAGTCAAGTTTGCATTTTTTCAAATGACATGTATTGGTAACGATGGCCTTCTATCCACGTGGATCTTCCTGGGAGCGCAGGCTAGTAACAGATTGGGGGTTTTGTGGGGTTTTTTGACAGCTGGACTAGTTGAGAAGCACCGACCTGGCGTAGTCCTACTCCGCTATCGCGAACCAGAGCTTACCCGATTGACAACGCGTTTCCTGGAGAAACTGGTCGCTATGCCTCTCGGGGACAGGGTTCGGTCGGTCCAAGGCCGGCGCGGTTCTAGTGCTTCATCGCAGCTGAACCGGATCTAGCTCCGGCTTTGCCAAGTAAGACGCGGTTTTATGAGTTTTGTTCCCCCCTTTCCCTTGCTACCGATTCTTCCGGTTTAATGTTCATTTGGACTTTTGCACTGGATTCTTCTGTTAAGATTTTTTTTTTAAAATGTCCCTTTTCATTTTACGCCCAGTTCGTGAAGCCGAATTAGCAGTGGCCGTTTCTGGAAAGGAATGCACTCTCTCTTATTAATATTTGCTTTATATATAAACAAACAATGAAGAGAAAGGGGGAAGATATGTAACAGGATCTAGAAGTAACAAAGAGACCTATGTTCAGAGGAGGCAACTTTTAGGAAATTGTTGATTGGGGTGCTGAACTCAACACACAAACGACCCCTCTCCCCACCCACAGAGCTGGCACCTATGACTACGTCTGATATGGTACTATATAAATCTGCGAAATTAACTAATATGACCCAAGATTTATTTATTTATTTAAGCATTTATACACTTCCCCCTCCCCATTCGCGGTTTGGGCAATCATGATTTCACATATTCGTGATTTTTTGGGAAGGGGGAAAGCTGTAGGAGTTCCCGTCGTAGTCTCGAGAGACTACGGGAACTCACAGCAGCCATTTCCTAACGGCAATCTGCACGGGGCAGGAGCGTAGGAAGATCGCTCCTGCCCCGAAAGCCCGCTAGACCACCAGGTAAGGCCGGGAAGGCGGGAGGGAGGCGGGGGTAGGTCAGAGCCGGATATTCACAGTTTTTCGCCATTCGCGGTCCGGCTCTGCCCCTATCCCCCCCGCAAATCTGGAGGGAAAAGTGTATACCACTTATAGCCTAAGGGCTCCTTTTACAATGGCGCATTAGGGCCTCAATGCGCGGAATAGTGCGCGCTAAAATGCCGCGTGCGCTAGCCGCTACCGCCTCCTCTTGAGCAGGCGGCAGTTTTTCAGCTAGCGCGCACTAACCCGGTGCGTGCGCTAAAAACGCTGGCATACCTTCGTAAAAGGAGCCCTAAGCGGTTTACATTCAGGTAACTCAAGTATTTTTCCCTATCTGTCCTGGTGGGCTCACACTCTTTTTAATGTACCCTGGGGCAATAAGTGACTTGGCCAGGGATTTGAACCAGCAACCTCAGGGTGCTGAGGCTGTAGCTCTAACTCCTGTGCCACACACCGCCACAGACTAATGGAAATAGAAATTATTTGAAAAGTAAAGTGCTCAGACCCTTAACCAAACTATGGTACACTGAACAGCTTGGTTAAGGGTCTGAGCACTTTACTTTTCAAATAATTTCTATTTTTGATTAGCCTGTGATTATTTGGGGTCAAAGCAGGCAACCTGCAGACAGTTTTACATTCTCAGAAGAAAAAAAAAAAAAAAAGCTCCGGATATCCAGCCTGTGCGTTTATTTATGCCCTCTCTAATTTGTTTTAAAGTTTCAGGGAAAAAAGAGGATCCTCAGCCTCCGAGGCTGACTTTGAAGTGCACAGCGCCCCCTCCCGCCCCACCTCCACCCCCCGCGGTGCTCGCCGCCTCCATCGATCAGCGCGTTACGTCCGTATCGATAAGTTGGCAAAGTCAAGTGCAATCCGATCGCTCGGTCGCCCATCGACCCGCTGCCGCACTTGAGAAATGCAGCACTACTTTTGCTGCACTTTGGCTCCGGCTGCTCTCCGGAGCCTTCGCATCCTTCCTCCTTTTCGCATACATTTCTGGTTATTAGTCCTTTGCCGCTTTCATCGATTACACATATAACGGAGGGAGGAGGAAGAAGCAGCTGGCACGGGGAGTCCAGCCCAGATATTTAGTCCAGCCAGCGAGCCAAAAAAAAAAAAAAAAAGAAAGAAATCTCTCTTTAATATCCCCCAAGATGGCCGCCAATGTGGGATCGATGTTTCAATATTGGAAGAAATTTGATCTACGGCGGCTTCAGGTGAGTGGTCAGCGGGCACCTTTTGGGGCCGGGGGGCCGGGCAGAGGCGGGCACGGTGGGGGCAAAGTGGCGGAAAATGGCTCGGGGGGTGGGGGGGTGGAGGGAAAGCGTACGGGCTGGCTGCGGATTGATAGCTATTAGAAATTGATCGCGTTCTGCCTTTGTTCGGATCGATCGGCGGCGGAGGCGGCCGGGGAGAAGCGCTAGAGCTGCGGCCCGGCCGGGCCCGCGGCGCCCCCTGTGCCCGGCTCGCCACTTTGCCGCTTGCTTTTTTTTTTTTTTTTTTTTTTTTTTAAACTTGGATCTCGCCGGAGGTGCCGAGGACTTTCTGCCCGTCTGCAGTTTGGCTGCCGATCTGCTCTGCCTCCTGCCGTCTTGTGCTTTCGGGACTTTCTCTGGAGTCGTCGTAGTCTTCTGCTTTGCCGAAAACTAGTGCTACTGTGACTAAAATCACGCACGAGCTCGGAAGTTTGAAATCCCCCCCCCCTCCTCGTGGACTTTTTTTTAAATAAGAGGCTCCGAGCGGAAATAATTATGACTTTGGTGCTACGCGCGTAACTTGAACGGGTTGCATTTGGTGGGGGGGGAACGGATCTTTTTGTATCAAACGGTGCCTGTACGTTTGGGCAGGAGTCACCGTTTCCCTATTAGTCTTACTGCAGTGAACACCCTTTTTTAAAAGGTTTAAAATCTTTCTTGTGCAGTAGCTTAACTGATGCAGACAACAGACCTAGTGCAGATTCTTGGCTCGGGGTCTAGGGATCATTAGCTTACAACTGGAGCCAAGGCTGAAGAAGCCCTTTTTTATGCTCGGGACTACCAAAGTTTCTTGAAACCTGTTTCAAGTGCCCAAACCATCATCAGACCTAATGGATTTGTTTATTGGTAACCACCAAGAGAAAATAGTTTTATGGTTGGTTGGTTGTTTTTTTTTTTTTATTTCCTGGCATTGAATTTGTGACACTGGAATGAAAAGGCAGCTGCTTTCTTTTCCCTTGCATTTTAATGGAATAATAATGTGTATTTAATGGGGGGGGGGGAAGGGGGCAGACATTTTTAGTGAGTGTGTGTGTGGGGGGGGGGGGATGCTATTATGTTTATCAGTTGGTTGCGTTCTATTTGGTATTAAGGGCATTGGTAATTGTATTCCCTGCTAATGTTTATAAATCAGACCTGGGCACTCTGAGGGCACAGGCTCTTTATTTATGATTGATGTTCTGTAACAGAAGGGATGACGAGAGCATGGCAAGCAGATATGGGAGAAAGCTGTTGGAGAATCCAATCTGCTTAGGGCGGGCTAAAGCTCTGTTTTGCTCTATTGTTATGGTCTGGAGAATTTAGTGTGGAGACTTGCACCAGTGGTATTTGGGTTCATTCATCCTTGAATGTCAGTTAACCAAATCTTTTTTTTTTTTTTTTTTCATATTCAGTCTGATAACCTGACTTAAGCTGCTTCTAGTTCACTGTTTGCTCATGTTTGAGACTTGTGCTGGCTACTTCCTCATATATTAGGTTAAAGAGACCCTCTTATGAGTCTCTTTAGGTTAACTAATATTGAAGGCACTGGGCTGTGAAATTACCAATAAGCTCTTTGTTAAATTTGTTAGAGAGCTGATCCAGGGGGGAGGGGGGAACGCACTGTTTACATATGTATCGGGAATACAGTGTACAGTTATGACTGTTAAAATAATAAGCTACGTGTACATGGCAAAGCAATGATTTGAAATCGTCTGACCTGAAACCAGTGCAAATGGACAGCTTCTCATTTACATGGATATTAAATGGGCTTATCCCTTTGGGTATTACACAGTTTGAAATGGTGCATGCTTCATGTTGGCGTAAACACATTTAAATACTGTTTATAGTTCAGTAATATAATATACCAGCAATTTTCAGCATAATAGAGGTTTCTTTTTTTCCCAGGCAGATTGCGTAATAACTCGTACATTTGTGATAGCAGCCTTCTTTGTATGCAAGTACTCCAGATATGTAGCTTTCATATGAATTTTTATGTACAGTATTTTTTTTTTTTTTAACATTGATTTCTGGAAATGGATTACCATGCTAAGCACTTCTGATACAGGGCACCCTTTAATCTTATACTAAGCACCCTTGCACAGCAGTGCCTCGATAAACTTGTTTGCCTTGCTTAAAAAGAGGCTTTGAGCCGCCGAAGAAATCTGGGTTTTTGGGGGGGGGGGGTTTGAGATCCAAGCAGATTTTCAGCTCGGTGCTGGTCCCTGGAAAGGCGAGGCATGGCTTGGCTTTCATTCTCGCAGCTGTTCCGGCTGGGTGGGCAGCCGTGTCTGGGCGTCGAGCTGTAAAGTGAGCAGTGGCTGAACTGCTGTCATCTGGCCAGGGAACACCGCTGGCGCCTTCCCCGGCTCATGGTGAGAGAGGTGACCTTGTGCCAGTTCATTCTCATGCCCTGTTTGAAAGAAGGAAAAAAATAAAAAAAGTGGGAAACAATCCATTTATTATTCCTTCAATGCTGTACTTGGACACACAAGAACATTTGTTTGAGGCGCGTGGGGCTGATAGAGTTTGGACAACCTTGGTGAATTGTGGGTATATGCCTCAGCTGTAGATAGTGATACCCTCTAGAACAGGGGTGTCCAACCTGCGGCCCAAGGGCCGCATGTGGCCCCGTGAAGTATTTTGTACAGCCCCGGTCAAGGGCGATGCAGTATTTTCCTATACTGCCCCCCGGGTGTTTACCGTCTTGCTGTCTCCCTCCTCTGTCTTGCTGCAGCATTTGCACATTTTTGTGGCCCCAGAAACATTATTTTCGGCCAGTGCGGCCCAGGGAAGCCAAAAGATTGGACACCACTGCTCTAGAAGTTTGATCAAAATGGCACAAAACCATTTTTATTGCAAGGAAACTAGGAAACATGAACAAATAAATTCCTTTCTCAGATAATGTTGAAGCATGTCTCGTACAGTTGACAGATTGATAACACAGATAATGTAGTATTTTTTTCAGCTGTTTTGGCCTGTGAATATGGAAAATTCGCAAATAACTTTTGGGCCGACTGACCCATCCCCGCCTTCCTCCTGCGTCCCAGACCTTACCTGGTGGTCTAGCGGTGACAGGGGGCAGGAGCGATCTTCCTACACTCCTGCCCCCTGCAGAGCCCTCATCAAAAATGGCTGCCGTAAGTTCCCATTGTAGTCTCGTGTAGGAAGATCGCTCCTGCCCCGTGTCACTGTTAGACCACCAGATAAGGTCTGGAGAGGTCGGAGACAGAGCGATTCACTAGGGGGGGATCCCTGGCCCAAAAAACACGAATAACTGAATCCGCAGATACTGAAACCGCAAATAAGGAGGGAGGAGTGTACAGGATTCATTGCATCATGATAATCTCTCTCTGATCTCTTTTTCTCTCTCTACCTCCTTTTTTTTTTCTCTCTCTCTCTCTACTTACCTGTTCATAAACACTGTTATGTATCTGTAATGCTTGGAGAGTGTACTCTCTGGCATTGGAGTTGAGGTTTTTGGAATGTAAATGCCATGGCATCCCTTGATTAAAGATCTGACAGCTGCTTAAAAAGGAAAAAAAAAAAAAAAAGAAGCCTTCCTATCTGAGAAGAGATTGGCATGGCTAGCCTTATTTAATAAAAGAAAATGTTCTTCATTTAGGTTGGCAGTACTTTTGGATATGAATTAACGGAGTATATGAAACTTCAGTGGGGAGATCACGCGTCTGGTCATTATAAACGTGCGTTACTCTGCATTACTGTGGAATCCTGAGGGCTGGGGATTTTAAGACATAGCAAAAAAAAAAAAAAAAAGCCTTGTACGTGATTAAAAGTTATGATAACCTGATGATTTTCTGAAGTGCATAAAATTTACAACCCAGTTACTGAGAGCGTGCTGACATGCAAGAGGGGCTCTGACAGGTTGATTCTGCAAAATGTGCTATGGTGTATCGGCATGTCAATGTACATTTCTGTATGTAAAACACAGCTGTAAATAAGCTATCGGTTCACCCGCTGAAGCTTATTTTCTGAAGTTTGGGGCTACTGAACATTCCACAACCCCTAGTATCAATTGAGGAAGTGTATTTTCTGGGTAGTCTCTGCAGTTGTGGATGAAGGATTTATTTTTTTTAATTTTTTTTTTTTTGGGGGGGTGGTTCCGGTGTATTCTATAAGAGGTCTTAAGCATGGCAAACGCACCAAGGGCTTGTCATTAGAATATGCAAAATCCAAATGCAGAAATATTCATTTATTCTCTTATCCCAGACTCTCTTTTAAGGGAGCCTAAACTGTTAAGTTTGACAATAGCTCCGAGCTTTGGAGCCAGCTCTGTGGGTGCTGGTTACCCTCAATTCTGAGCGAGCACCTTCATTGTGCCCAGGAAGAGGTAATTTTGTACTTGTGTTAAAACGCCCCCATTCATTTAGAAATGTGGGTGCCCATGGCTCTGAGCCAGTGTAAATGTGTTCTTCTGTTTGAGATTCGCAGATAAATGAACTGAAAGCACAAGATAGATTAGCTCTCTATATCTGGATAGGCACTGCATGTTATTAAGCATTGTTTTCTTGTACAACTCAATACCAAAGCTAACCTCTGTTGTCTCTGTAATATATTAAATATACTGGTGCCTCTACATATGAACCTTTCTTTTTTTTTTTTTTTTTGTTATAAAAGCTTTCAGGGCCATCTCAAGTGTATCTAACACCCTAGTCGAGGCCCTCTCCCCGAAAGAGTCCATCTATCTCCTTTCCCTTTTTGTGCTCCCATATCCAACATCCTTCTTCCTCCTGCTGTCATCGCCACACCCTACCTCAGTCATTTGCCACCCGCCTTTGGCTTCTGCACTTCTCCCTCCGTATTCACTGTGATAGGGGATTAACAGAACCGCAAATACAGAAAAACCGCGAATAACACGGTGGGAGACCTGACGAAGGAAGAGGCAAAACAAGGTGAAGAAAGTGCTGGGAATCGGCGATTTTCTCTGTAAACACTTGGAATCGGCCATTTCTCTATGCAAGCTGATGTAATTTGGGGGGAGGAGCCAGCAAGCTAAAAACTGTGAATAATCAAAACCGCGAATACGGAGGGAGAAGTGTACTGTGAAATGAGGATCAGCATGGGGCAGACTCTTGGGCACAGTCTTGCCCTATCACAGGGGTAGGGAACTCCGGTCCTCGAGAACCGTATTCCAGTTGGGTTTTCAGGATTTCCCCAATGAATATGCATTGAAAGTAGTGCATGCACATAGATCTCATGCATGTTCATTGGGGAAATCCTGAAAACCCGACTGGAATACGGCTCTCGAGGACCGGAGTTCCCTACCCCTGCCCTATCGTGTCCCCTCTCTGATGGGAGACTTCTGTCGAAAGAGGCAGGATGTGGTGGGCTTCGAAGAGGAGCTTGGGCTAAAAATTCCATTGCTTTGCTGAAAGCTGTCCTGCTGTGTGAGTGCCACACTGCCACCCTCCAAATTCTATAGCCCTCGTCACCTGAAATAGTCCGTTGCCACTTGTTTTAGGAGCACTGACCATTAAAGCAAGCCCATTTTATGAGAAAATGGTTTCTTTCCTAGCATCACTGTTATTTAGAGGGACTTTTACAACTTTTACTAGAAAGCGGTTTTTCCTGTGGTTTCTAGATTTTTTTTAGGGGTTTTATTTCTTAAACTACATTAGGTGTTTAGCATGGGCTTTAATACATAATAACTGTTGCACTAGTGGGGAGAGGGTGATAACACTGGAATGCTACAGGGGAAGGGGTGATATTGAGGGGATTATGAGATGAGAGAATGGAGGAAAACTGTGGTGGTATGATGGGATGGGAGAAGGGGGGGTGGAACGGTGATTTGAGGATAATATGAAAGGAGGGGATACCAGGGGCGGAGGATGCACTAGTGAGGAAGGGGGAATGATGCTGCACTGGAAGGCTACAGAGGAAGGGGTGATATTAAGGGAATTATGATGGGAGAGATGAGGGTGACTTGAAAAGTTTGGTAAAAAAAAAAAAAGCGCAAATTAAACATATCCCACCTCCTCTTTTACTAAGGTGCACTAGCCAATTTAGCGCACGCTAGATTGGCTAGCATGCCTTGGTAAAAGGACCCCCATAGTTTCCGTCAAGAACTGTACACTTAGTCCAGTGAGTTTCCAGTTTTTTTCATATTGGAGGAAAAATAGTTTGTGAAAAAAAACCTGGAAAACTCGCTGGATTAAGTGTATAGCCCTTGAAGGTGAGTACATTGTTTAACTTGCTTTTATACCAAACTTTTCAAACCACCCTCATAATAAACCTCTGGGATTTGTTGCTGGAGAACGTGGTGAAAGCAATTCGCTTAACGGGGTTTAAAAAAAGGTTTTAGATCATTTCCTAGAATAAACGTCCATAAGCCATTATTAAGATGGCTTGGGGAAATCCACTGCTTAGTCCTAGAATAAGCAGCATAAAATCTGTTTTACTCCTCGGGACCTTGCCAGGTACTTGTGACCTGGGTTAGTCACTGTTGGAAGCAGGATACTGGGCTTGATGGACCTTCGGTCTGTCCCAGTATGGCAACTCTTCATATGTTCTTATGTCAGAATGTAAAGCACCTAACAGGGAATTCATATCAGAGGGTGGGGAAGGTGTGCTATTTAATTCAAAGTGGCTAACTGTACCTCCGGAGGTGTAGTTAAACTGTATTCTATGATAGTGACCATACTGTTAATGCACAAAAGCAACCATTTCTCTAAGTTAGCCGCACAGCTGCCTTCCCCTAGGTCAGGGGTGTCAAACGCAATCAGATAAGGAGCCGAAATCTACAACATAGGCTAAGTCGCGGGCCAAATTTTTAATTAAGATACTAAAGGGTTCTTTTATTAAGGTATGCTAACCGATTTAGCGCGTGCTAAATGCGCACCTTAATAAAAGGACCCCTTAGTCTTAGAAGTATAGGGTTACAACCACTCCAACCCCACACCGACTCTGTGATGTAAACAAAATAAATAAAAAAGACTTTTCCTCTCTCTTTTAGGTCCTAGTTCAGGCCTGCTGTCTAACACCAGCTCTGGCAGGATACACATTTCAAATCTGACATATTGCAATCGCAAAACAGAAAATAAAATGTATTTTTTCTACCTTTTCTTGTCTGGTCATTATTCAAATCATGGTTGTCTTTTGATAACTCGCTTGCCAGGGTCTCCTTCTTTCTTCTTCTCTTCCGTTTCCCTTCCCTCTCCCAGAGGTCTGGCATCTTTCCTTTTGGCCCGAGATTTGGCCCTCTTTTCCTTCCCTCCATCCCGGATTCCTGCTCTTTTCCATTAAAGCAACCTGCAGAGGATCGCTGGTCAACTGTAGCGATCCTAGCAGGGTGCTGTCGGCCTCCACAGCACGTTCCCTCTGCCGCGGTGCCGCCCCTCATAAGAACATAAGAATTGCCGCTGCTGGGCCAGACCACTGGTCCATCGTGCCAAGCAGTCCGCTCCCGCGGCGGCCCCTAGTTCAAAGGCCAGCGCCCTAACCGAGACCAGCCCTACCTGCGTACGTTCCAGTTTTGCAGGAACTTGTCTAACTTTGTCTTGAATCCCTGGAGAGTGTTTTCTCCTATAACAGCCTCCAGAAGAGCGTTCCAGTTTTCCACCACTCTCTGGGTGAAAAAGAACTTCCTTTTGACTTTAGAGAGTGCCCTCTCGTTCTCCCTACCTGACGTACGGGACTGCGGCAGAGGGAACGTGCTGCTGAGGCTACGGCAGCCTGCTAGGATCGCTACAGCCGACCAGCGATCCTCTGCAGGCTGCTTTAATGTGAGATCGGGAAGCCGCTTGTACCGGCAGGCCAGTTTGAAGTGCAAATTTGAAATTGTCAGGCGGGCCAAATTTTATTACACCGCGAGCCAGAGTGTGACGTGTCTGCCCTACGTGCGAAGGACACCCCAAAAGTTACCACAGAGGTTTTGCAGCTTATGCTGCAGGTTAACCCTTGCCGTTCAGAGTGAAATCTCTGCGTGTATTGTGCCTCATCCTTTCCTCTGCTATTCCACTGTTAACCTCCGAGAGGAGGGCCATTTTCAGCCTGGGAAATCTGCCCAGATAACTTAGGGCTCCTTTTATGAAGGTGCGCTCAGGGCAGGATTAATTTGTCGAGGGCCCCTAGGCACACAAGTACACTGGGCCCCACCCCACCATGCGCCCAGGTGGAAACAGGAAGCTGCGTCAGAGGGAAGCTTTGGGCAAGCAGCACCGCTTGCACAATTACAATTCCTGTTGCCTTTCTTACCCACGTTACTTGCTTGTCTTACTTTCCGTCGATGGGGTGGGTCCTGCGTTGCTGATCGAGGGGGGGGGGCCCGCGTTGCCGATCGAGGGGGGGGGCCCGCGTTGCCAATTGATGCTGGAGGGGCCCATCGCCGTTTGGAAAAAACAATGTTGATGCCCTCCTTCATCGGGCCCCCCTGACCATTTCGGGCCCTAGGCACGTGCCTACTTGGCCTATTGGTTAATCCCGCCCTGGGTGCGCTAGTGGTTTTAGTGTGCGCTAGCCGAAAATCTACCTCCTGCCCAAAAAGAGCGGTAGCGGCTAGCACGTAGGGCAATTTAGCGCGTGCTATTCCACGCGTTAAGGCCCTAGTGCGGCTTTGTAAAAGGAGCCCTTACTTTCCTTTGGAGATTGACCTTCCCACGTAGTCCCCAGTTACAAACTAACGACTGCCTGATCTCAAAAAGGATCTCAAAACAGTTTTATCAAGTCCAAGTGAAGACAACAATGATTTCAGCTTTGTTTGGGAACTATCATTTCCTTCGAGAATCAAACCTCGGACGTTTTTGACTAACAAAAGAACAGCATTGACGGTTGAAACCATTTTATTACAAGTCGTACAATGTGTTTTAATTGTATGAAAATACTGGGAAGAGTCTGAAAAGTCTATTGTGATTCTGCTGATTATTAAGTTTTTCCTTCTCTTTTTTTTTGTTCTGTTCTGTTAAGGATTTCTTAAGAACATAAGAACATAAGAGAACATAAGAAGTTGCCTCCACTGGGTCAGACCAGAGGTCCATCCTGCCCAGCGGTCCGCTCCCGCGGCGGCCCATCAGGTCCGCGACCTGTGAAGTGGTTTCTGACCATTTCTTTAACCTACCTCAAGTTCTATCTGTACCCCTCTATCCCTTTTTCCTTCAGGAACCTATCCAAACCCTCCTTGAACCTCTGTACAGATTTCTGGCCTATCACATCCTCCGGAAGCGCGTTCCATGTGTCCACCACCCTCTGGGTAAAAAAGAACTTCCTAGCATTTGTTCTAAACCTATCCCCCTTCAATTTCTCCGAGTGACCCCTAGTGTTTGTGGCTCCCCTCAGTTTGAAGAATCTGTCCCTATTCACTTTCTCTATGCCCTTTAGGATTTTGAAGGTTTCTATCATGTCCCCTCTAAGTCTCCTTTTCTCCAGGGAGAACAGCCCCAGCATTTTTAACCTGTCAGCGTATGAAAAATTTTCCATACCTTTTATCAGTTTAGTCGCTCTCCTCTGCACTCCCTCTAGTACCGCCATGTCCTTCTTTAGGTACGGCGACCAGTATTGAACACAGTACTCCAGGTGCGGGCTCACCATTGCGCGATACAGCGGCATGATGACTTCCTTCGTCCTGGTTGTGATACCTTTTTTGATGATGCACAGCATTCTGTTTGCCTTCTTTGAGGCTGTCGCACACTGCACCGATGGTTTCTTCTGGTTTCTTTTTATGGAACCCCCCCCCCTCTATGGTTGGTAAAGACCTGTAGTCCCAATCTCCTTCATGCTGTGAATAATAAATTGCCCATGTGGTCTGTCCTGTCTGCTCAACAAAGTTGTACCTGCCTCTCCGTGCGGGTTAGACTCCTTCAAGGCCAAATACTGGCATCAAAAATAGGGCAGTTGGGAATTTGCCACAATACCAACCACAAAATAGGCAGCTGTGTTTGATAAATTTTGGAAGAGAGGTTTTATAATTTTGTTTGCAACTTGCAGCATGCTTGCATTCATTGTCATAACCAGCAATCCAAAGGTGTTGCAAGGCTAACAACATTTTGGTCACAGTTGGGTGCTAGTGTTGACCCTTTTTGCTTCCTTGGTGTAATATTTGGGTGCTCTTATACTGTTTTTCCCTGAAAATAAGACCAGGTCTTATATTAATTTTTGCCCCAAAAGACCCATTAGGGCTTATTTTCAGCGGATATCTTATTTTCTTCTGGGATAGGAGGGTTGGAAAGTGCTGCCCAGGGGAGGGAGAGAGGATAGAGGAAGAATTGTTGAACATGGGGTGGAGGAGAGTTTTAAGTTTAATTACATTTTAATATACCGACCATCGACGTGCACCTGGCCGGTTTACAAAGCTAAAAAATGTTAAAATTAAATTTTTAGAAGGGGGGGTGGGAGGAGAATGTGAACATTAAATAGACGGATTACGAATACAAACATGAGTTGGCGGGTAAAGAGGGAGGAAAGTTAATAATTACATTGTTAAAACAAATTAATTAAGGGTAAGAGAGGGGGCGGAATAGAACACCAGGAAAGGGCATCGCTTTTTAAAAGCGGTTCGTTTAATAAACTGCTATGCTGTTGGAAAAGGAAATATTTAGACGCTATGGTATGCGTCTTGGAATAAGAACGTTTTTAGTTTAGTCTTGAATTTGTCGCATGATTTTTCGTGGCGGAGTTGAGGTGGCATGGCGTTCCATAAAGTTGGAGCTACAATGGAAAAATTAGTATTTCTAGTGTAGTAGAATTCCTTGATAGACGGTATGGTCAATAAATTCTGATCAGCTGATCTAAGGGTCCGGTAAGAGCAATAGGGGATGATGAGTATATTAAGAAAGGATGGGAGCGGCAAAATTTTGATTTTAAAGACCAGCAGTAAAGTTTTATAAGTGATACGATGTGTTATGGGTAGCCAATGTGCTTCTCGCAGAAGAGGGGTAACATGATCATATTTTCCTACCTTAAAGATGATTTTAATTGCCGTATTTTGAATGAGCTGTAGACAACGTAATTCTTTTATATAGGGAGTTGCAGTAATCTAAATGAGAAATGACCAGGAAGGGAGAGATACAACAAAGAGGTAGAAAGGGTTGAGGGGGAAAAAAATCATGCATGGTGGCGGGGAGGGAGACATACATGGAGAAGAGAAAGGGAGAAATGTTGGTCATAGGGTGGAGGGCAGGGAGAGATGATGAATGGGGAGAGAGAAAAAAATGTTGCACATGATAATGGAGGGGAGGAAGGGAGAGATCTAATTTAATCTAATCTTCTATTTGTGTGTCGCACTGACCTAAACAAGCTCTAGGCGACTTGAAGAGAAGAAGGGTAGCTCGGGGAAGAAAGGGGCGGAGGGGCTCCTTTTACTAAGCTGCAATAGCGTTTTTAAGCATGCTGAATTTGCTGTGCGCGCTAAACCTGCACTACGTGGCTAGAAGTAACGCCGGCTCAATGCTGGCGTTGGCGTCTAGCGCACGCGGCAATTCAGTGCTCGCTAAGCGTGTTCTAAAACCGCTATCGCAGCTTAGCAAAAGGAGCCCTAAGTAAGAGAACTTGTGCTTTCAGTTTCTTTCAGAAGAGGATGTAGTTGGCTTCTATTCTTATTGTGTGTGTGAGTTCGTTCCAGATCTTGACTCCCAGGAAGGTGAACATGGATTGGAAGATTCTTCTGTACTTTTTTTTTTTTTGTCGAGGGGAGGTTTAGCTATATCCTGTTAAGAATTCTGCGCGAGGTGGACCATTCATTTGAGAAGAGATTGATAAGAGGGGCGGGAGAGTTACCGTAGATTATGTCATGTATGATTCATGTTGTTTTGAATTTTATTCGGGAAACGATGGGGTAGCCAGTGAAGTTGTTTGCGGTATGTCGAGAGAGTCATATTTTTTCAAGCTGAAGATGAGTTTTATTGCAGTGTTTTGAATGAGATGCTGCATGGAGGGGAATAGAGAGGTTTGACTCGGGGCCCAAGGAAGGAGTGAGAGAGATGGTAGACAGTGGGGAACAAACCTAAATGTTGGATATGGTAGTGGAAGGGAAGGTAGAAAGATGGACGGTGAGCATAGAGAAAGAAGAAAACGTCAAATGGGAAGGAGACCCTGGCTAGAGAATGACACGGTGACAAAATTCATCACCGTCCCCGTCCCCGCGGATAACCGCGGGAAATAATCCCATGTCATTTTCTAGTGTCTATTTCAACCTCGGTCCTTCTACACCAGCATTCTTCAAAGCAAAGCTTGCGGGTCAGTGGTTCTGCCCATTCATACTCTGATTCTTCCCTCTCTCCTTAAAGAATGACATGAAGATGGTTTCCCGCGGTTATCCGCGGGGACGGGAACGGTGATGAATTTTGTCACCGTGTCATTCTCTAACCCTGGCGAGCGAGTTAACAGAAGACAAACAGAAACCAGAGCCTGGGACCAACATGATTTGAATAATAGAATGATCAGATGACAAAAGGTAGAAAATAATTTTTTATTTTCTAATTTGCGATTACAACATATCAGATTTGAAATATGTATCCAGCGAGTGTGAGCTAGGACCTAACAGAGAGAGAGAAAAAAAAGTATTTTTGTTTATTTTGTTTAAACCACAGCGCTGGCGTGAGTTTGGAGAGGGCAAAGGGAGGTGGGGTGGGTGAAGAGGCTACAAAATAAACCCGCCAAGGCATTTGAAAAAGACCCACCCCAAAATGATCGATTGGCCGGGAAAAGTGAATCGAATCAAAAAATCGATTTGGTAGGCCAAATTGAATTGAATGGAAAAATTTTTCCCTGAATCGGGCAGCACTAGTGAAAATATGATAGTGAAGCAGCACCTCCCACTGGCAGCATTGTAGGTAGAAGGCTCCTACTCAGAGGGAACAGTGTACAAGACCAGTCAGGACGAATAGCTGATTCAGGACCTTTTCAGGAACTTTGGCACATGTTTTCTGACTCTGAAATTACCCATGCATGTTGTGGTTTTTTTTTAAATGTCTCGTGATACATAATTTAGTAACTTAATGGTTAGAGCAGTGGGCTGGGACCGAGAAATCTCAGTGGCTCCTTGGGCAAGCCACTTAACCCTTCATTCCTGGGGCTGTCGCTGGTAACCTCGCCCCCATTTAGCGCCCAACATTGAAACTGTGACACTTGTGGCAGCTCCATGAGCCATTCACAGCTCACTGTTTGTGAGAAGCAGAGACGAGAGAGACAAGAGACCCAAATACAAATGCATTTGTTTTCATGATCATAGTTCACTGTGCAAATTCAGAGAGCTTATTAAACAGGATGCAGAAACTTCGTATGAAGAGAGGACAGTGGGATATAGTTTGGGAGGATAATCTTATTTAGAATATTAGGCAATGTTCTCATAATGACAGATAAGGGCTAATTTGCCCATTCAGTCTATATTTATGATTTTGTCTGTTCTTTATCTGAGGATATAATTTGTTTATTAACCATGCAAAATTCCCTTTGTTTATTTTGAACGAATGAATGACTGTAAAATATCCTTTATTTAATCTAGTTTTTTAAACAAATATTAAGCCCTTCTCTACCACTGTTTTTCTGTAACCATTCCAGGCTTATGATTGATGAGGACAATTTTTTATAATAGGGAATCATTTTTAAGTATGTGAATAGATTAGCATATTTTATATCTATGTGCTTACATGCTCTGCCCAAACTGGTTCATAGACAACGGCGCGAAAGACAAAAGCGCGCGCCGACAATTGAGCGCAGCGCATGCCGCCGCGCCTCTCTAAATTACAGTTTTTAGGGGCTCCGACGGGGGTTTTTGTTGGGGAACCCCCCCAGTTTACTTAATAGACATCGCATCGGCGTTATGGGGGGGTTTGGGGGGTTGTAACCCTTCACATTTTACTGTAAACTGAACTTTTTCCCTAAAAACAGGGAAAAAGTGAAGTTTTCAGTAAAATGTGGGGGGTTACAACCCCCCACATCCCCCACAACGCAGCGCGATGTCTATTAAGTAAAGTGGGGGGGTTCCCCCCCCCACGCCTCCCCGTTGGAGCACTAAAAACAGTAATTTAGAGCGGCGTGGCGGCGCGCGCTGCGCTCAATTGTCTGGGCGCACCTTTGTCCCGGCGCGCTTTTGACCTGACACCGCCCAAACTGCATCCTTGTACCTGTGCATAATTTGCTGAATGGCAATCATATCTGGTGTGTTCTTTTATGCAGATTAGTGTTTTTATAAGAGGTCACATACATGCAAAAGTGACTTTCCAAAATTATACTCGATATGTAAAACTCAATAAGTAAATATGTGATTAAGAGAGGTTCCTAACATGACTCATGATTACAATAAAATCCATGGGGTAAACAATTTTTCTTCCAATAAAAATTGTGAATGAAAAAAAAAAAGGAATCGTAGGATTTCCAATATAGGGAGCAGCAAGTGTTGGCTGTGCCTCTCACCGTGCTATTTCTGTCTTCTCGTGTGTGTGAACCTTCTGGCCGTATTGCTTTCTTGTTGACAGGCAGAAGCAGGGCACTGCCTCTGTTCGTGCAGGTTTTGCATGGAGAGAGAAATGTTTTCCAGCAATAAGAAATCGGGGCACAGTTGGACTAGAGCAGTGGTCTCAAACTCGCAGCCTGGGGGGCCACATGTGGCCCGCCAGGTACTATTTTGAGGCCCTCGGTATGTTTTATCATAATCGCAAAAGTAAAATAAAACAGTTTCTTGATCCTATGTCTCTTTAGCTATAAATGACAATATTATTATTAAGACTTAGCCAAAATGAAAGATTTATAAACTATAAAGAGTGTTACCTCATGCAAAAATTGTCATTTCTTTAATAAGACATTAACTATTTTTTTCTGCGGCCCTCCAAGTACCTACAAATCCAAAATGTGGCCCTGCAAAGGGTTTGAGTTTGAGACCACTAGACTAGAGGGACTGATTGTTGTCACTGTCATGTTAGACAAGGCCCCAGCCCCCTGAATAGTAGCTAATGAAATTGTTGTGGTAAAAACCATGGAGATGGTTAAGCATATTCGACTACAGAAATGTACTACAGTCATTTTCACCTTTTAAGATTTGGAAACTGATTAATACAAGTATTTTGTGATATAACGACTTGAGGCTGGGTTGACTAGGGTCTTTTTTCCCCGAAAGAACAGAATAAGGAAAAAGTCATTTTTTAAAAAAGATTCCTGATGCGCGTAGCTATACATTTTGCAATAGCTGGAACCCAGAAAAAGTTTGGGGGATCCGTGCCCCACCATTCCATCCCACCCCTCCATTTCCTGTGAACAGGCCTTTATACAGGTTCAGAGAGGTCTGGGCCACTTCCAACTTGTGAGGCACCCAGCAAAAATGAAAATGTGAAAACAGAAATAAAATACTAGAAAGAACAAGTGAAATCTTATTATTATTTTTTTTTAATTTATCAAATATTTATCTAACCTTTCTTTCTTTGCAAGTGCACACATTTTAAATGAACAGGCATCTCCTTTTGAGCCCCCTTTCCCTCCCCCCCGAGCCTGCACCAACTGGTTCTGCTCGTTAGAAAAACAAGGAGCCCGGCAGACGAAGTGAACAGGAATCTGTGTTTGCATAGCCATGTCCTTGTGGTGGGAAATACATGTGACAGTGTGACTTTAGAGGAAATTGAACAAGAAATGTTTGCAAATGATTTCCTTGATAAATGGAGAGTTCAGCGCTGCGTTACAGCCCTCAGCATTCAGGGTTATTGGCATCTCCGTGGACCCCAGTGCATAAAACGTGTAAGATGCTTCTGCTTCAGGCTTCTGGCCCAGCAGCCTCTCGAATCTCAACTGCTCATCTCAAGAAGAACAGTCTTAGCCACATTTGTCATTCAGATACTGAGAGCATTTCATCTTTCCAGCGTTTGGAGAGTTTCGGAGACAGCAGCCTGGAAACTCTGGCTCCTAGGGCAGAATTATCTTTTTTTAAAATTTAATTTTGCTCTTTCTCCCTGGAATTGGAAGCTGTTGATTTTATGCTAGCCTCAAGCGGGCACTATTAATAATGTCTGTGTGGAATAACAGTGCTGTGCATTCAGCTCTTTCGCATTCCCACCACACACAGGTTTTTTTGGGGTGTTTTTTTTTTTTACTACTTTAATGTGTGCTAAAGATGGCAGTTCGAAACATTGTACCCACGGGTTTTGAATTTTTAGTCAAGCGTAGCACACTGGGTATCTAAATGGCAGGAAACGGGACCTCAGCCCACTGCCTCAAACTAAATTCCTTTGGCTAGGACCCTTGACTGACCCAAGGATCGCAATTGACAACTCAGACTTTCCATTAGAACTGCAATCACGAATCTTGGGAGTAGAAATTGATACTAGAGGGCTGCATGGGAACGGGGACGATGGGAATCCCGCGAGTTCCCCCTTCGGGTCGTGGGGATCCCGTGGGGATGCCTCCTAGGGTCGCAGGGATCTTGCGGGGTTCGGTACAACTCGAGCCGCGAGGCTCGTCGTCTTTTTTTCCTACCTGCTGCGCCACAGCACACATGGCCGACCGGAAGTCTTCCCCGATGTCATCGCTGACATCGGAGGGAGGGCTTAAGCAAAGCGCTGACATTGGGGAAAACTTCTGGTTGGCTATGTGTGCTGGGGCAGTGCAGGCAGGAAATTAAAGACTAGCCTCGCGGCTTGAGCTCCATTTGGCTGAGAAAGTTGCTGGTAATTTGCTTGCAGATGAGGGCTGGGAGGCAAACGCAGAACACAAAAGGGGGGAGGGAGTGCGTGTTTGGACACAAGGCATGAACTTGGAAAAGAGGATGGAGGAAGGGAGGGAAAGAGATGCTGAGTTGGGGGAGGGAATGCGTTTCTGGACACAGAAGGCATGAACTTGGAAGAGAGGAAGGGAGGGAAAGAGATGCTGAGGTGGGGGAGGGTATGCATTTTTGGACACAGAAGGCATGAATTTGGGAGAGAGGAAGGGAGGGAAAGAGATGATTGTGTACACGGGAATGAAAGAAAGGAGAATTTTGGGTCATAGGGAGGGAGTGAGATACAGATGAGAGGGAGAAGTATTGTGGTGGAAAGGGAACAGTGGGACAGATTGAAATGGATGCAAGAGGGAGGAATGTTGCGACATAGTGGTGAAGGGAATGGAGGGAGAGATGTGGCATGGTGCTGGAGAGGCATGATAGAAGGAGAAAAGTTGGGCTTGGGGCTGGTGGGCAGGCTCGAAAGATGAGAAAGGGATAAATGCTGGACCATGGTAGGAGGAACCAATGGACAGCAACAGAAGAATTTACAGAAGATGGGAAAGCGGAAAAAAGAAACCGGGACCAACTTTACGGAAAAATAAGTCTCCAGACAACAAAGGTAAAAACCAGAATTTATTGACTAAAATATGTTAGTTTTGGGAAATGTATATAGCAGATGTGTTTGTATTGTGTTCAAAAGAAAAGGAAATGCATTTCTAGTTTTATTTCTACAGTGTTGAAGTACTTGCTGACCATTGCTGTAACTGGTGGGGATCCCCAAGCACCACCAGCAGAGGACCTCTAGAGACGGCAAAAACTCCCCTCCACCAAGCACAGCAGTCGCTGGCAGCATTCATGAGCCACTGAGGTGCCAGCATCTGTGACTCAGGGACGCTACTGCTGCCTGCCAAGCTTGGCAAAAGGGACCCCCGGCCAACTGCAAAGGAAGTCTCAGCTGACAGCTTGGGGGTTCTCATCAGTTGAGTATTTATATTTTATATTTACATTAGAGGCTCTGGTAGAAACCCGTTTACAAAGTATATATTCTTCCCAATTAATATTTCCAAATTAATAAAGTGTCTTTGCTTATTTGTAAATGGGTATCTACCAGAGCCTTTAATTCAGTAGCATAATTAAATAAAATAACTACTTCTGAAGTTTATAGGGACGGGTGGGGATGGAGGGGATTCCTCGCGGGGATGGAGGGGATTCCTCATGGGGATGGGTGGGATTTTGGCAGGGACGGGTGGGATTTCTGTCCCCGCGCAACTCTCTAATTGATATCGCCTATCTACGAAAAGCCACATATAGTTGATAGCAAAAACAATGTTTCCTTGTGATGAGACAGCTAAGATCAGTCAGAAAATACTTCAAAACTGAGGTTTTCCGAATCTTAGTGCAGTCCCTAATCCTATTTCGACTAGACCAGTTCTTTGCTCTAAAACGTTGCTATTGCGCCTACAATCAGTTCCAAATGCAGCAGTAAGACTCGTATATGGGCTATGGAAATCGGAACACCTACAGACCTACTATATGAAACTACATTAGCTGCTCATAACCAAAAGGATCAAGCTTAAAATTAGGCATCATACCTTTAAGATCCTGATAGGCAATGCCCTCCCCCCCCCCCCCGACTACCTAACAGAGTTGGCCACCCTATTCCAGGGTGCCTCCAACAGATATTCCACCAGAAATCTTTTCCACTTGGACTTTATATTGTTGCATGCTTGGAATTTTATCAGGCAAATTACCTTATCCATCCAATATCAATCAGCAAAATGCTGGAACCAACTACCACTTGCATTACGATCTTGTGACCACCATTTCAGGTTCAGAAAACTTTTTAAAAGCATTTCTGTACCAAGACGGGGAGCCAGACCTGAAGTAACTGAAATGGTAATTGTAAAAGCCCATTTCTGAACTGTCTAATCGCAGGGGTGTCAAAGTCCCTCCTCGAGGGCCGTAATCCAGTCGGGTTTTCAGGATTTCCCCAATGAATATGCATTGAAAGCAGTGCATGCACATAGATCTCATGCATATTCATTGGGGAAATCCTGAAAACCCGACTGGATTCCGGCCCTCGAGGACCGACTTTGACATCACTCTAATGGAACTCCTGGGGCATAACGATGAGCCAACAATGACCTACTTGAACTTGTAGCTATGACCTAACTGTATTAGTTGTACTGATCTACGTGTAATAGCAGCCCTATTGAATGTCCATGTCGAACTGTCCATTGTATCACCCTGGGTAACTGACCCAACCTCTTGTAATGTAATCTGACCTTGAACTGAATATGTAAAGGTGGACTAGAAAACCTGATTAACATACCAGATGAAATTTTGTGTTGACACGTGCTTAATGGTGCATATCTAGTTCTAGGATCAGGGCACTGCAGTTGATATTAAAGGCTGCTGCTCGGTTGGTGACGGGAGCATTAAGATCTACTCCTATACCTCCAGTATTGCAACAGCTGCACTGCTTGCCAATGAAATATAGGATTCAGCTTAAAGTTCTGTCTATAGTTCATCAAACGTTGTATGCCCCTGCACCATGGTATTTCAACCAATCCTTGAAAATGTGTTTCCCTGATAGGAATTTGCGATCAGAACATGCAATGTTGATATCTCGAGGAAAAGATGGTGAAGATGTGGCATGCCCATACGAGGGCCTCTACAGTTGCTGGAATAGGTTACCTGGCCTTTTACGGCTATGTGCAAATAGATGGCCTTCCAGAAAAAAAGCTTAAAACTGCTTTTCTACTTCCTTGTGGCAGACTAGTCTTGTGGAGCAGGCTGGTCAGAATTATCAGGAACAGTGTTCTCTTTTTATTGGTTTGCCTCACAATTAATATGACGGTATCACAGTGGTAATGAGTTCTGTTTCCTTCAGGTGGCAGCTTTCAGTTTCCCCAGGATTCAGCCCTAGCCCACATCTAGGAATACTGGGAGTCCTTTCTCGGGGAGCTTTTCCCTTGGGCCTCTCCCCTACTGGGTTCTCTTTGAAGCATTTAACACTGGGGCAGAAGCATTCCTCCCTGAGTACCTGCCTCTCTGACTCATCACTTCTACAAACTCTGAGCATTCTGGGACATGTAGTTTTCTCTTAACTGTCTAATACCCCCTGCTGCCCAGAAGCCTAACTGCAGTCTTGGAGAATGAAAACCCCATGAATCTGTTAAATACCTAATTAGTTAGACTGTCATTATGCACTGTGTTTTTGTGTATTTTAATATTATGTATGTTCTTTGTAAAATGCCTAGGTTTAGGTGGTGTATAAATTTTTTTTTTTTTTAAAAGACATCTTAATTACAGGTACAAAATGCTGGGTTTCTGAGTTAGTCACCACCCAAGAGCAAGAGTCATTGTGGATTATATGTTGATATTTCCCCCTCTCGTGCCGTAACTGCTGAAAAAAGAAAACGGAATGTTAGTATTATCCAAAAAGAGATGGAGGACAAAGTTAAAGATTATCATTATGCTTTTGTTTAGGTCAGTGGTGCGTCTGTGCCTTGGGCACCGAGGGCAGGGTGTAGTGCCATTAGGAAAGGCTCAGAGAAAGGTATCCAAAATGATAACAAAGATGGAACACTTCTATTCATTTCATTTCTTTGAACCTTTTCTATTGCCGCTATATCTTTCTTGAGATAAGGAGACCAGAATTGAATGCAATACTCCAGATGAGGTCGCACCATGGAGCGATACAGGGGCATTATAACATTCTTAGTCGTGTTAACCATCTCTTTTTTTAATAATTCCTAGTATCCTGTTTGCTTTTTTGGCTGCCACCGCCACACATTGGGTGGAAGGTTTCATCGTATTGTCTACAAGGACGCCCAGATCCTTTTCTTAGGTGATAATCCCCAAAGTGGACACTAGCATCTGATAACTGTGATTTAGGTTATTCTTCCCAATGTGCATCACTTTGTATTGTTCACATTAAATGTCATCTGCCACTTGGACACCCAATCTTCCAATTTCATAAGGTCCGCCTGCAATTGTTCACAATCCGCATGCATTTTAACAACTTTGAACAGTTTAATGTCATCTGCAAATTTAATCACCACACTCGTCGTTCCAATTTCCAGATCATTTATAAATAAGTTAAATAGCACCGGTTCCTGTGGCACTCCACTGTTTACTCTCCTCCATTGAGAAAAATGTAATTTAACCCTACCCTCTGTTTTCTATCCGATAACCAATTTCTGATCCACAACTGAACTTTGCTACCTATCCTATGACTCTTTAATTTTCTCAGGAGCCTCTCATGAGGAACTTTATCAAAAGCTTTCTGAAAATCTAGATACACTATATCAACTAGCTCACCTTTATCCGCATGTTTATTCACACCTTCAAAGAAGTCAAGCAGTTTGGTGAGATAAGATCTTCCTCAGCCGCTTTCTGTCTGTCTCTTTCTTTCTCTCTCTCTCTTTCTTCTTGGCTGCTTTCTGTCTTTCTTTCTCTCTCTCTCTCTCTCTCTCTCTTCTTGGCTGCTTTCTCTCTTCTTGGCCGCTTTCTGTCTGTCTGTCTCTCTCTCTCTTTTCTTGGCTACTTTCTGTCTGTCTTTCTTTCTGTCTCTCTCTCTTCTTGGCTGCTTTCTCTCTTCTTGGCCGCTTTCTGTCTGTCTGTCTCTCTCTCTCTTCTTGGCTGCTTTCTGTCTGTCTGTCTCTCTCTCTCTCTTCTTGGCTGCTTTCTCTCTTCTTGGCCGCTTTCTGTCTGTCTGTCTGTCTGTCTCTCTCTCTCTCTTCTTGGCTGCTTTCTCTCTTCTTGGCCGCTTTCTGTCTGTCTGTCTGTCTGTCTCTCTCTCTCTTCTTGGCTGCTTTCTGTCTGTCTTTCTTTCTGTCTCTCTCTCTCTCTTCTTGGCTGCTTTCTCTCTTCTTGGCCGCTTTCTGTCTGTCTGTCTCTCTCTCTCTTCTTGGCCGCTTTCTGTCTGTCATTCTTTCTGTCTATGTCTCTCCTTGACCCCTTGTCTGTCTCTCTCCCTTGACCCCTTGTCTGTCTTGACCCCCTTCTGTCTTCCCCCCACCAGAGCAAAATGAGATTGCTGTCTGCCCCCCAGCACACCCCCTTTCCCTCCACTTCCCTGTGCAGCAGTAGCAGAGTTTTTACCAGCATGGGACACCTCGCAGCACCTGCACGACACCCTCCTGCCGTTGCTCTAGGCGCCAGCTATCAGGAAACAAACCCCTGCAAGTTGCCGCATGCACCACAAATGGAACACGGCCACAGAGGCAGGGATCACGGCATTGTAATCCAGGAGAGACAGAACCAATAGCCTAAACGATGCTAGATCAAAAAATTTCTTAATCGTGAGCAGTTTCCAAAGAACAGAAAAGCATTTCTTTATCATTAAATCTGTCTGATTCCCTTGGGTTGGTGCCCTAATGTTTCTGAATTTAAGACATTAGAAAAGAGCCTGGGTGTTTACCTAAATCAGCGATTCTGGGGTGGGAAGAAACGCTCTTTGCTCCACTGGCTGAGGTTCTCTCTGGTTTGTTTGAACATGCTAGACTGGCATTTTCTTGCTCACTTCTTAAGAGCGCATCCATTTTTACGAAAAATTTTCCAGTGTACTTCTCTTTGACCATGTGACTGATGACCTTATTTTTTAGCTGCAATGTTGATAGTTCCATCTGCTGTTATTAATGAAGAAAAATCTTAATTACATATATATATCTATATAATAAAATGCTAAGCGCGCATGCGCACTCTTACCGCGTGCTTCCCTGATCTGTTGGGCTGTGGCGGCAAGAGTGCGCATGGGCTACAAAGGACTCCAGGACGCCCTTGGCTGTCGGTTTCAGGCCCGTGCGGCGGTGTGGAGCCGCAGCTGCTAGGAGGAGTCGGTTTCAGGCGCGCACGTGTGCGCATAGGGTTCTTTCCATGTAAGGCAGATCATCGTGGTCGCCGCCTTCCCCCCCCCCCCGGTGCACCCGAACCCCCGTCCGACCCTACCTTCATGCGGTCTGGTTGCTACCCTTAGTCCCTTGCCCCCCCCCCCCTTTCCGCTGTCCTGACAAACCTCTAGCAGCGGCCGCAGCACTCTAAACACGCTGCTTCGCGCCCTTCTACTGCCCTGATTTGCTCTGCCGCATCCCTGATGACATCATCAGAGATGCGGCAGAGCAAATCAGGGCAGTAGAAGGCCGTGAAGCAGTGTGTTTAGAGTGCTGCTGCTAGAGGCGAGAGGTTTGTCGGGACCGCGGGAAGGGAGAGGTGGCAAGGGACTAAGGGACCCGGAAAACTTGGGACAAATTAGAGTGCAAGGAGGATAGTGATCGTGAGTTACATCCCAGTGCCACAAGGGGACATCAGTACAGAGCTTAATTTGCAAGGATCCTTGAGACCAGATAGCTGTGCCCTCCTAGGATGTTACCAGCTCACCACCCCAGGACAAACAGCTTCATTATAAGAAATTTAATCCTTAGTTGGGTTACTGAGCCATAGCGGATATATTTTTTTTTGGTGGGGGGGGGAGTGTTGATGTCTTATATTCCATTTAATGATGCTGAGGGGCAGGAGATGGGCAGGGGAGGGTATTTTCCCTATCTGTCCTGGTGGGCTTACAATCTATGAATATATTCATGTAAACCATTCTGAGCTCCCTTGGGAGAACGGCATAGAAAATTGAATAAATAAATAAATAAAAAACTAATGTACCTGGGGCAATGGGGAAATTAAGTGACTTACCCAGGGTCACAAGGGGCAGCGTGGGATTTGACCCCACAACCTCGGGGTGCTGAGGCTATAGCTCTAACCACTCACTCGGGCCAGGGGGAGAGGGAAAGGGGGCTGCTTTGGAGGGAGGGGTGTGCTGGTGGCCAGACAGCAAACATGCTTTGCTCTGGGAGGGGGGGAATAGAAGGGGGCCGTGGAGCAGGCAGGCATGGCACAACAGGGGGCCAGGGGGAGAGGGAAAGAGGCCTGCTTTGGGAGGATGGGTGTGCTGGGGGGTAGGCAACAATCATGCTTTGCTCTGGGAGGGGAGAACAGAAGGGGGCCACAGAGCAGGCAGGCCTGGCACAATAGGGGGCCAGGGAGAGAGGGAAAGGGGGCTGCTTTAGGAGGAGGGGTGTGCTAAAAAACAAAAAAAAGACAGACAAACAGCGGCCAAGGAGAGAGAAAGAAAGACAGACACACACATCTATTCTAGCACCCATTAATGTAATGGGCTTAAAGACTAATATATATATATATATATATATATATATATATATATATATATATATATATATATATATATATATATCAATCAGAGAATGCAAAGGATGAAGGTAGACACACAAAAGGTTTTATATAAAGAAGTCAATTATTGTATGTATATATATATATGTATACATACATACATAATAACAATAATTGACTTCCTTATATAAAACCTTTTGTGTGTCTACCTTCATCCTTTGCAGTCTCTGTGCCGGATAAACAGCCAAGGCATAGGGGGAGGGCATTTTGTGGCAGATAATTACCATAGTGGTAGCTTTCAATGGTATTCCTTAATGGGTACTATTACTTTTCAGTAAGAGAGTTATTACAGCACAAACCATTAAAATCTTAAGGATAAGCCCCTTGCCAACGCAGCCCAGGCTTAGATGGTGTTTCCTGCTTAGCTAGTACCTTCCCCAGTTGGATCATAGTTTTCTCATTCCTGTCTTCTATTCTAAAGTTTTATATAAATCGCAGCAAATTTTTCCTTTATGTACGTTGAAGAGCTTGATTGAGAAGAATGATATGAAAGACAGTCAGATAGTCAGCTCATTTAAGGTTCGTTGAGCCGACGAGGGCTTTGTTCTCCTTAGAGATATAAAGAACAGATGATGCTGGGTTGTTTTTTTTTGTTTTGGTTTGTTGTTTTTGTTTAACACTAGGTTTTGTTTTTTTGTAGAGGCTGAGAGACCCAAAGCCATTCATAGGCATTGCCATAAACGTGCAGCGCATTGAATATCCATTGAAGGCTTTCATTGAGCACTTTGGGGTCAGAAGTACAAAAGCCTTGTTCATGTTGATGCAGAATGAGAGGAGGTGCTTGCTCCTCCAGCCTTTGTTTGGTAACGTGTACCTTGGCGGCGTTCTCCCTGGAACATTCACGGTGAGGGAGAGGCTACTCTGGGAAGGGGGGGGGGTCTGTGGCAATTCAGACCCCAGCATGGCTGTCTGTGGAAGGGGGAGGCGGTGCTAAAAGTTACAAGAAGCTGCAGCTGGCAGATTTGTCTTCATGTAAGCGGCAAGTGAGACTCCTTACCGGAATGCTAGCAGGAAAAGACCCTGGTTTAGAAAGGTTTTCTGTCTTGCTAGAGTTTTTGTCGTTATTTGAAAGCTAAAGCTGTTTGTTTTGGCAGTGGTAATAGAGTCGTGGATGAGACAAATTCCGTTGGCAGTCAGTTTTGCTCTGTGGGGCGTTGGTGCCAAGTTCGCCATCCATACTGTACGAGGGTAAGGAACCTCTGGTCCTTGAGGGCCTCAAAGAGCCCAAGAAAAGGCCTTGAGGGCCTCAAACCAGTCTGGTTTTCAAGCTGAACGTAATGATTGCACATGATCTATTTAGTTCATGTTAATTAGGCTCCCAGGGTGAGTTACAATTGCTAGAGACCATAATATGAATCTTCAGTGGGAAGATGTGTTAAAGAAAACCAGATACTTAACTAACAGGATATTCCTAGTGTACCTGATTATGCTAAACCCAACTATTCTACTGACTTACCCTGCTAAGCCTGACTTCTGAGAATAATAATAATAATCAGTTGATATACCGCAAGACCGTAAAGTTCTATGCGGTTTACAATAGTTAAAAATCAAACAAACAATAAAAGAAGTTGAATAGAACTAAAAAAAGTTAAAAGCCAATAATTAGAGACACTAAAATGATCAAAATAGTGCATAATAAAATTTTTACAAATTAGCTGCCTAAATACTTCGAAAACAGATATACTAGGCCTAATTGTATCCAGTTCACTTTTGATCAGTGATTTTTATTTTTTTTTTTTTGATCAGGCTTAACCAATTAACTGGAAACAGGTAGAAGCTCTGGCGTTCCTCCACACACACTGAACTTGTTAATCTTTGCATGGATAACTGGTCTACAGGCGTAAAGTTACCAGATACTGCAAATGTCGAAGCTGATATCTGAAGATTTGTAACACGAGATAACAATTGCTAAACCAAATATAATTTTATAACCTTGACACCTCCTTTATGTGCCCTTAGGGTAGTAGAAGCTTTTTCTATAAAGGAACTAAGGTACCTCCTTTATGTGCCCCGAGGGTGCACAGTAGAAGTCTGTTCTATAAAGGAACTTAGGGCTAGATTCACTAACCTGCCTCTCCGTGCCCGATCCATTGCAGGCAGGCCGACAAATTCACTAAAGGCCTGCATGCAAATGGGGAATAGCGCTGGCACGCACCCCACCAATCGCACGGATCGCTGGAGAGCGATCCTTGAGCATGCTCAGACCATCTTCCTTGAGCGTAGATGGTCTGCGCATGCTGGACCTTCGTCCCCGGCAGAGTTTTTTTTTTTTTTCTTTTTTTACTTATTTCTTTTTACTTCGCAAGCCCATGGATTTAACCCGCGGGTTAAAACCACGGGCTCGCACTGCGGGGAAGGGTAGACGAGTCGGGGCTGAGCAGGAGAGCCGGGGTAGGCAGAGAGCAGGTTGCAGCAGAGAGCGGGTTTATTGCAGGGCTGGCAGGACAGTCGGAAAGGAGGTGAGTGACTGGTCCCCAGCAGTCGCTTCTTGTTGATCGGCCAGCTCAGTCGGTGTTCAAGATTTTTGTTTAGTGAATCGCGCCCCTGCCTACTTTGCATGCTGTTTCCCTCATTTGCATGCACGGATCGGAATTGGATCGGTACACAGGTTAGTGAATCGGGTCTCAAAGGGCTCGCAAACCGATCGGTACACGATTGGTTTGCTTAGTGAATCTAGCCCTTTGGCACCACCTTTATGCACCCCGAGGGCACACAGTAGAAGCCTGTTCTATAGAGGAGCCTAGGCATCAAGGTACCATCCATAATAATAAAAGGCTAAGCGCACATGCGCTGTCGAAAATCCGTGAGTCCTGGTGGCGTGAGCTGTGCTTCTGTGCCAGTGCTCACGGCGCCTGCGCTAGCCTGCGTGTGCCAGCGACTCCTCCCTCCCACTGCCGGTCCTCTTCAAAGCGGCCTGCTGAGGTTCGCCAGCCACTGTAGCGAACCTTGCAGGCCGCTCTAGCAAATCCAGAGAGGCGAAGGCAGGACGGAGGCTGCAATCGGCAGCGGCTGCTGCTACTCCTCCAGCCGCCTAGCTCCTCTCCGCCGGCCCTGGCTGGCAGCCCCCTTTGCTCCGGTGGCCTGCGCAGGAGAAGGAGCGGATGAAGCAGGGAGACTGTGCAAAGGGAAACAAGGGGGTTGACGGGACGGAAAGGGAGGGGGAGGAAGCCGAGGAATCTCTAGCACCCGTTAATGTAACGGGCTTAAAAACTAGTTGTAGAATACTAGTGTAATTCAGCATTGTTCCACTTGGGCATTTAGGCAGTCATATGTACACCAGCCAGAGAGCAGCAAGGATGCAGGTAATGTATAGTTTTGCCTCTGTGTACACTCCCTTTGTAAATATGTGCTATGTAAGTTAAGCAGGAATTTGCAGAGCAACATTAGGGAGAATTTCTGCTTTTTTGCACATACAGTATGCCATTATTCTAATCACTTATGTGTGTAAGTTCATGTAAATGTGGGTGTTTGTTCTACAGACTTGCTTTTCACATGCAAAATACTAAAACCAATGTAAAAATGCATAACAACATCAAAACATAAAGTCTGAATTACCGTCTCTTCCCAAACCTTCACATACAATGTGAATTCAAAATGCTCTCATGCGTATTTATTAGGACAGTCCAGGAAATCCAACCAGTTTTCAGCCCTTGAGGATCAGAGGCTCCCCACCCCCAGTCTAAAGATTGATTGTGTGGGGGGGGAGGGGGGTAAGCGTTATGTTTTCATTATTTTTCTCTTTCGGAATAACTTTAGTGCCCTTTACGTGCAGCCGAAAGTGTATTCCTTATTAAGAAGCAGCTGTTGACTTATTGCTAACACTGCTCTATTTTAAGATACTCTAGTGCAGGGGTGGGGAATAAGGGCCGCAATCCAGTCGGGTTTTCAGGATTTCCCCAATGAATATGCATGAGACCTATTTGCAAACAATGGAGGCAGTGCATGCAAATATATAGATCTGACAGTTAGTCGCATGGCAGTTTTTTTTCTTGATTGATTATTTTTAAGTGAAGCACAGTAATCGGTCCACATTTTAAAATTTTAATATTCAGTTATACTTTTCCCTCAGAAATCTTCTCTTTAATTCAGCAATTTTTTTTTTTTTTTTTTAAAGGTAGTTTAATGTAATCATTTATCTGGAGAAAAAATATAAGAATTGCCACTCCTGGGTCAGACCAGTGGTCCATCGTGGCCAGCAGTCCGCTCCCGCGGCGGCCCTTTGGTCACAGACCAGTGCTCTAAATGAGTCCAGCTTCACCTGCATACATTCTGGTTCAGCAGGAACATGTCTAACTTTGTCTTGAATCCCTGGAAGGTGTATTCCCCTATATCCGCCTCCGGAAGAGCGTTCCAGTTTTCCACCACTCTCTGGGTGAAGAAGAACTTCCTTACGTATGTACGCAATTTATCCCCTTTAAACTTCAGGGAGTGCCCTCTTGTTCTCTCTACCTTGGAGAGGGTGAACAACCTGTCTTTATCTACCAAGTCTATTCCCTTCAGTATTTTGAATGTTTTGATCATGTCCCCTCTCAGTGTCCTCAGTGGCTACACCCGAACAAACATAGTTCATTCAAGAAAACTGCATAGATGATGTACAAGATACCAAGTCTTTAATCAGTAAACAGCTAAATGGGTTATAAACCGGGACTGACATGGTCCGTATTTCAAAGAAACCCTCCTTCCTCAGGGGTTCTGGGGATATTAAAACCACATTCTGGGGAACCATACGGTATATCACTAGATGAAAAAAAGGCTTGTCTGCGGTGTTCTTTGCTCACATGTTTAAAGACAACAGACTGTTTTCAGTCTAATTCTTTATATGTGAGTTTGCAAACCATTGGACCCCTGAGGAAGGCATGTTCGCCGAAACATGGACTGTGTAGGGTCCGGTTGGATTTTTATCACAGTATTTTTTATCATTGTACTTTTTTAAATTGAATTTTCATGGTTTTATATGTCAGTGTTTAATAAATTATCTCCAGAACATCTGTATCCACAGTTTTTGTTTTCATCAGTGGACTGTTTTCACTGTGGATTATAGGGTCTCTCCATTTTTCTTTGTTGGGCAGACTAGATGAGCCATTTGGCCTTTATCTGCCATCATGTTACAATGTTTCTATAACCATAAAGCCCTATGACCTCACAATGCAGGTGTAAAGAGCCTTAGCCTATAGGAAGAGGAGATGCAAATGTTAAGAGCCTTAGCCAATAGGGAGAGGAGGAGATAGTGGATGCTGCAAATGGGCATTTTTTTGCTACTTCAGCTTGTCTGCGGTGTTCTTTGCTCACATGTTTAAAGACAACAGACTGTTTTCAGTCCAATTCTTTATTTGTGAGTTTGCAAACCATTGGACCCCTGAGGAAGGTGTGTTCGCCGAAACACGGACCGTGTAGGGTCCAGTTGGATTTTTATCATTGTACTTTTTGAATTGAATTTTCATGTTTTTATATGTCAGTGTTTAATAAATTATCTCCAGAACATCTGTATCCACAGTTTTTTGTTTTTGTTTTCATCGGTGGATTGTTTTCACTGCGGATTATTGGGTCTCCCCATTTTTCTTTCTTAGACTACAAAACGAGTCAGGTTAGCTCCTTCGCAGTACAATATACTCATTCAAGTTCGGGTTCCATATAGCTAGCCTCCTCATCGGTCCACCTCTCCACTTCCAACCATATCAAAAGATTTTTTAATCTATTTATTTTATTAAGGACGAGCACTTATATTCTTAAAACGGCTTGGTTCACCTTGAATATAAGATAAGTGCTCGTCCTTAATATAACTAAATAAATAGATTAAAAAATCTTTTGATTGGTTGGAAGTGGAGAGGTGGACCGATGAGGAGGCTAGCTACATGTAACCTGAACTTGAATGAAATATGTTTGTTCGGGTGTAGCCACTGAGGTTTTTTCTCCAGATAAATGATTACATTAAACTTCCTTTATATAAAAAAAAATTGCTGAATTGAAGAGAAGATTTCTGAGGGAAAAGTATAACTGAATTATTATATTATAAAACTTAGAATCTGTGAAAAGTGAAGTTTTAAATATGGACTGAATATATAGATCTAATGCATATTCATTGGGGAAATCGTGAAAACCCAACTGGATTGCGGCCCTTGCTCCCTCCCCCCTGCTTGGTGTGTCTGTATGTGCTAGGCCAGGGATCTCAAAGTCCCTCCTTGAGGGCCGCAATCCAGTCGGGTTTTCAGGATGTCCCCAATGAATATGCATTGAAAGCAGTGCATGCACATAGATCTCATGCATATTCATTGGGGGAATCCTGAAAACCCAACTGGATTGCGGCCCTCAAGGAGGGACTTTGAGACCCATGTGCTAGGCACATCTTTTTCCAACTTGGGTTTTACAAGAAATAGCCAAATTGAGCCAGATGCGCCTGTAAATGTTACTTCTTTCTTGTCCTGACTGCTCCTGGTAATGTCTTGTTCAAAAACCCTGGCCAGAGTATTTGCAGCCGGCCCTCTGTTTTTCATTACAGTTATACAACACAGCTGGATCTCGCTAAGGGGAAAATGGGAACCTCATGAGTGATTACTTCTTTCAAAGGGAGTTTGTTTCCGAGGCCTCCCTTGTTTTCTCTCCAACTGACACATCTCATAAAGATTCTGATTCTTTTAATATCAACTTGTTGATTTATGATGTTTTATAATTCAGTGTACAGGAAGTTTATTTTCAAGGTAGATTCATATACTAGGCTTTGGTTAAAGGGGTTTTCTGTGCAGAAATTGAACAGTATTATACTGACGAATAGGGATAACTTGTAACGAACAGTGGATCCCAAACTGTGTGATCCCAAATGGGGGTCAGAAAAACAGGTCCGTTATCCCTTCCTTTGAGCCACTACTGTGACTTGTGCTCAGGGGCGGTTCATAGACAGTAACGCAGAAGACAAAGGCGCGCGCTGACAACAGAGCGCAAGATAGAGGCGCGCGCCGAAGAAAAAGACTGTTTTTAGGGGCTGCGACGGGGGGTTTTGTTGGGGAGCCCCCCCACTTTACTTAATACAGATCGCAGCGACGTTGTGAGGGGTTTGGGGGGTTGTAACCAGTGTTCCCTCTAAGCGGGCGGGTGTTGTGAGCAAACTTTTTTCACTGTGAGCTAAAAATATCGGGCGCCAGCAAGTTATGAGCCAAATAAATATGTTGCTTTCTACCACAGAACTTCCTTACGTTTGTATGGAATCTATCCCCTTTCAACTTTAGAGAGTGCCCTCTCGTTCTCCCTGCCTTAGCTACTAAGTCTATTCCCTTCAGTACCTTGAATGTTTCTATCATGTCCCCTCTCAATCTCCTCTGCTCAAGGGAGAAGAGGCCCAGTTTCTCTAATCTTTCGCTGTACGGCAACTCCTCCAGCCCCTTAACCATTTTAGTTGCTCTTCTCTGGATCCTTTCGAGTAGTACCGTGTCCTTCTTAAAGTACCAGTGCTGGACGCAGTACTCCAGGTGAGGGCGTACCATGGCCCGGTACAGCAGCATGATAACCTTCTCTGTCTCTTCAGTCCAGCATCTGCCCCTTCCATTCACTGTCTGTCTTTCCCTGCCATCTCTCCTCCTGCCCCCCCCCCCCACCCCCCAATTTGGTCTAGCATCCATCATCTTCCTTCTGTTCCCCTCATGGTCTGGCATCTCTATCCTTCCCTCCCCCCTGTGGTTTTTAGCATATCTCTCTTCTCATTTCCTCCACTCAGATCTGATCATTCTCTGCTCTCTCTTCCCTTTTCTTCTCTGGTCTTCCTTCTCTATTTTCTGCCTCCATCTAAATTAAATTCTTTCTTACTATTTAGTCCCGTTTCCCTCTTTTCACTGTGTCTACACACAGCTTGTCACCCCTTTCCCTCACCCCTCCATTATCTTACTATTTTCTTCCCCCTTTATTTATCTCCTCCTTCCATCCAGTATGTGTTCTTTCCCCACTTCCATTCAGCATCTGCTCTCCCTTCTCAACTGACATCCATCTGCCTTCTGCTCTCTCTCCCTTCTTCTCACTTCCATCATCTGTCCCCTTCTCTCTCTCTCTCATCTCCTCCATTCCATCATCTGCCCCTTCTCTCTCTCTCTCCCCCCCCCCCCAACTTCCATCATCTGCCCCCCTTCCCCTCACCTTTGTGGGTCACTTTCTTTCCCCTGAGGGTGGCTCATGTCACAGGGGAAGCTTTGGCCGAGCAGAACCGCTTGATTGACAGTGGAACTTACTTGATTGATGTCGATGCTGGGGCCCGTTGCCGTTTGAAGGAAAAAAAAAAGGTGGAAAAAAGGAACCTGTAAAGGCGAGAGGAAGGGAAACCTCCAGGACAGCTGCTTTTTGCCCTCCTTCAGCGGCCCAAGAGTTCAGACCAGCAGCGGCAGCTGTGTATGCTTTTAACTTCGGCACAGAGCTGCCCCTAATCAATAGTTTAGCGCGGTTTCATGAGGCAGCCTCGGGGCCTTTGATAGCCGGCCCGCTTCGATGATGCGATGTGGGCCGGCCTAGCAAAGGCCCCGAGGCTGCCTTATGAAACCGCGCTAAACTATTGATTAGGGGCAGCTCTGTGCCGAAGTTAAAAGCATACACAGCTGCCGCTGCTGGTCTGGAGGTGCGGAGACAAGGCAGGAGGCAAACGCGGTGGAAGGCAGGAGTCCCGGCGAAGGCAGGAGTCCCGGCACAGCGACTGCAACAGGAAGTTGCAAGTCAGCTGACGCCGGCCTTTCGTTGCGGCGGGGACCGAATCCTTCGTGGACCGGCAAGATTTTGTTTGCGGACCGGCGGTTGAAGAACTGTGCTCTACACTGTGTGCGCTGCGACGAGAAACTTGTGCGCTGCGAGGTAATATTTTGTGCGCGTGCGCACGTCAACGCAGCTTAGCGGGAACACTGGTTGTAACCCCCCACATTTTAGTGAAAACGTAACTTTTTCCCTAAAAACAGGAAAAAAGTTAAGTTTTCAGTAAAATGTGGGGGGTTACAACCCCACAACGCCCCCACAACGCGGCGTCGTAGCCCCTAAAAACAGTCTTTTTCTTTGGCGGGCGCCTCCGCGCTGCGCTCAGTTGTCTGCTCGCGCTTTTACCTGACACCCTCAGGGGCAGTAGAGTCTGAGAATTCACAGGCCCTTCCCCCTTCTGTGTGGGCTTCCCGTTGGACTGGAAACCCATACACAGTACTGGGGTCTTGTGGGTGCATTCCGCTGCTGCCTTCCTGCTTTGGATAAGTAGGTGGAGGAGGAAGTGGATGAGAGGAGGGGAACGGAAACTTGCTACGTTTTCATCGTACTCTGTGGTCACATGAATTTTTAAATGTTAAAATGGGGTTGTGTTAGAAAAAAGTTTGGGGAACACAGGGCTCCTTTTTACTAAGCTGTGGTAGCGTTTTTAGCGCACGCTAACCCCCGCGCTACGTGGAAAAATTAACGCCAGCTCTAAATGCGTGCTAAAACCGCTAGCGCAGCTGAGTAAAAGGAGCCCACAGTTTAAGGAGCTAGCTGCAAATATGTAACGGACTCTGGGAAAAGGTGAGTAAATTAGTGGATCCAAAATGTTGAGCATGTCTAGTTTTGGGGTTTTTTTTTTCATGTAATAAGCAGCCTGAAAAGTTACGTTTGAATGGCTGTAACTTTTTTTTATTATTATTATTATTTAACATAAAAGGATGGTTTTGGACTGTTGTAGTACAAATTGCTCTGACAGATTTCATTAAAACCTCTTTTTTTTTTTTTGGCGACTTTTAGTCACCTTTTCTTAGAGATGGTCACATATATTGGGTTAGTCCAGGAAAAGGATATTGCCTGGAGCTCGTTGGCTAACCTCTCATTTCTCCGGTGTATGGAAATAGGCCCTTTTTTTATTTCTTTCATGCATCATTCTGGTTGGGCAGTCCTCAGAAACTCAATAATGAAAGCAGATCACGATAATGACAAAGACCAGCATGGTCCATCCAGTCTGCTCAAAAAAGTGGTTAGGGATGTGCCTGTCATCGTGTGCGGGTTACCCTCCCCACCCCACTATTTTGTCCTTGGGGTTGTAAACTGTTGTTCCATACGGGCTAGCCTCTCTGTGTGCCTCTCTTATTCCTTTCTATAATTCCAAGCATTTTGTTTACTAAGCTGCGTTATGACTGTCCTGGCGGCTGGGGTTTTATTTCCTTACTAGTATTTTAGCCCGTTACATTAACGGGTGCTAGAGTAGACATCTATTTTGGGGTTGTTTTTTTTCTTTGTCTTTCTCCTTGGATGCTGTCTGTCTGTAATTCTTTCTGTCTGTGTCTCTCCCTGGCCCCCTGTCTATCTTTCTTTCTGTCTCTGTATTTCTCTGTTGTGCCATGCCTGTCTGTCTCTCAGTGGCCCCCTTCCTATGTCCATACTGTCCCATCCTATGTCCTTAGTGCCCTCAGTGCCTCCTATGTCCTTAGTACCCCAGTTCTTCCTTCCCATGTCCTTAGTGGCCCCAGTGCCTCCTTCCCATGTCCTTAGTGCCCCCAGTGCATCTGTCCTATGTCCTTAGTGCCCCCAGTGCCTCCTTTCCGTGACCTTAGTGCCCCCAGTGCCTCTGTCCTGTGTCCCCCCTCACTGCCTTCCAGACTTTGACCCAACCCACCCCCGAAGGCAGCCTGCTTGCCTCCCTCCCATAGTAGACCCAATGAGCAGCATCTTTAAATTTGTACCCCCCTCCCATCCCCCCCTGTGCAGTACAACCGGTGATCAGCCTGTTTCCATCTTCCCCCGCCACCGTGCATCCGACGCCATTGACCCTCCCATCCGCCCCTCCCACAGCGAGATGACCTCGGCGTTTCGTTTCCGGCTCCGGGTAGGTTTGTCGGCTGCGCCTCTGCCCGGGTTGGGGGGGAGGGAAGGAGGCAGCCGACATCCGACTCAGGCCGCCGCACCGCAGGAGAAGCAGTGCCCAACTTAAAAGCCAGGTTTGACATCCGCCTGGGGGGGGGGGAGGAAGAGAGAGAGCGGAGAGGCGGCGATGGCAAAGTTACTGTAAGGGAGACGCTGCGTCTTTCAACAGGGAGCAGGACAGGTCGACATCCGCCTCGGGGGGGTGGTGGAGGAAGAGAGAAAGCGGAGAGGCGGCGATGGCAAAGTTACTGTAAGGGAGACGCTGCATCTTTCAACAGGGAGCAGGACAGAGCGTATGCCGCGCATGCGCACTTCCTATGTGTCGCTACAGCTCACGGAAAACCGGCACACACATAGGAAGTGCGCATGCGCGGCCTAGCGTTTCATTATATTAGATACTTCTGTACAGCTGAAACCAGGAGAATTTACAATGTTAGAAAAGTGACCTTGTAATGAAGTTCAGGTTCAGTTTATATGATATACGGTACTGCAAATATATTTAAAAAATCTAAGCAGTTTACAAGGTAGTAAAAATATAAAGGAATGGAAGACGAGCAGGACTTGGAAAACAATAACAACAATGCACAACAAGAACAAAAAAAAGACTTAGACCAGGGGAGCCCATCCTGCGGCCCCGTGAAGTATTTTATGCGGCCCCGGTCGAGGGCGATGCAGCGTTTTCCTCTGCTGCTCCCGGGTGCTTACCATCTTGCCGTCTCCCTCCTCTGTCTTGGCTGCAGCATTTGCGTGTTTGTGCGGCCCCAGAAACAATTTTTTTGGCGAATGCGGCCCAGGGAAGCCAAAAGGTTGGACACCCCTGACTTAGACGCAAGAGAGATAGAGAGAGGGAAGATACAAATTATAGGCCTCCTTTTATCAAGCTGTATTAAGGGTTTTTTTATCGCAGGCCACTGCGGTAAAAGCTTTGACGCTCTTGGAATTCCTCTTAAGTATTTTCTCTATCTGTCCCGGCAGGCTCACAGTCTAACTGTGGTACCTGGGGTGATGGAGGGTTAAGTGACTTGTCCAGAGTCACAGAGAGCAGGCTGGGATCAAACTTGCCACCTCGGGGGGGGGGGGAGGGGAAGGGGTTTGGCCACTAGAAAATATCTGGTTAAGCCAGTATTCGTTGGGTGATTAGCTAACTTATGGTGACCAAAGATAAGACCACTGATGCCGGCTCTCTTGTTGATGTTCAGTGACCGAACTGAGCTTGCGCAGGAGTGCCAGCGCTAGTGGCTTTAGCACGCTGCTGATGTCCGTGCTGCCGTTTGGCTGGCTGTGCTTAGGCATCCTTGGCGGCAAAGGTAAGATTTTTAAACATGGGGAAGGAGGGTGGTGGATAGAAAATACATGGCCCCTTCAATCCGCCCCTGGGCCTCCCCTAAAATAGACTTCTGGCTTATGCCTTTGATTTGAACCAAGAAAAACTCTCTTTTTTTTTTTTTTTTCTGTAAGTCTGCTGTTGTCAAATCCAGAAATTTAAAGGGTTTCTGTCGAAATTTGTCTGGCTGTGGTGTAATGCTGCCTAAGGTTCCTGCAACAGTGGGGATAACCTGACATGCTTGTTCCAGAGTCTTGTCATCTCTATTGTCAGGTCTCAATATATTATTATCCTTCCCCTCGCTAAAAGGCATTTCCCACACAGGAAAGCTAGGGACCTCCCTCCACTTCAAAATCAATGAGCTCTGGAACAACTTTACCTCCCCTCTTCGGAACTTGAGCTCTCTCCAAGTTTTCCGCAAACATCTGAAAACCTGGCTTTTCTCAAAAAATGTAAGTCTCCCTCCAACTTAGGAATCAAGGAAACTCTTATATCTTGGCATCCCAAGTCCTCTAAATTTTCTTCACACTTCTACCTCTAACCCTCTGTTGTAGTTCCTTCCTATTTCTCCTACTGTAAACCGCGTCGAGCTCTACGAACGTGGAGATGATGCGGTATACAAACCTAAGGATTAGATTAGATTAGATTTTAAAGATGCTTTTAACTGATTTTACTTTCATACATGCATACCTATTTTCTTATGAATTAAATCATTTCCCTTCCCTATTATAATTTCCTTATTTGTATTCTTTTTTTTTTTTTAATTATAGCTCTCCTATTTTTTTTTTCCTAATGTTTTCATGTCACCAGTATGTTTGTGATGTTTGTTCATGGTTATTATCTAAAATGCTTGTTCCCCAGCTATTTTTTTAAATTATTATGTACAACGCTTTGTACCTTTTGGATAAGCGTTTCATCAAAATTTAAATAAACTATGTAACATAGGCAGATACTAAATAACCTATTGCCGGAAGAATTTTTTTTTTTTTTTTCCAAGTCCAAAATTTGGTTGAATCAAGTAGAGTTTTGATTGGTTGAGCATAACTGTTTGCCACAGAAGGATTGCGATTAGTGATTTTTTTTTTTTTTTTAAACAAGCTACATGGCAAAAGTTCTTTCCATTCCGTATTTCTTTTTAATAGATTCTAAGCTGTTCAAAGCAAATATCCACTGGAAATGCCAAGTAAATGAGGAAATCCAAGCTGAAGAAGAAAACTCAATTTTTTATTTTTATTTTTTTTTAAATCTTTAAAGGGAAAAAGCATTACAGAGAAATGTTGGGTGCTGAAGTGGGGCTTGGAAGCCTTCCAGCAACTGTACTTTCCTTCAAATATAAAACAGCTAATTAACATTATTCTTTAATTATTGCTTTTATCAACAAGAGATCTGATTTGTACCAGCAGGATAGTTGCTTTCTCTTAACTACCCGAGTGGATGCTTCAGATCCTGTTGCTTTTGAAAAAGAATTCGATGTCATCTGCCCGATGTCACTTCATGGGAACACTTGTGCCTGGAAACTCTGTTAGCAGCACTGCAAGCATGTAATTTAGCCCTTTAGGCAACAGCACTTTTGAAATCTCTGGACAGTTTTGAACTCTCCCGTCTTAATTAAATATGCAATTTTTCACAGTAACCAGGTTAGTTCTTTTGTGTTTGTGTTTGTAATACTGTTAGGAATTTTTCATTCTTCTTATTAAACATTATTCAAGCTTTGTGAATTCCATAATTAAAAAAAAAAAAAATGAAGCAAGAGAGGGGAGAAAAAGCTTAATTCACTTCCTTCGCTCCCCGAGTTAATTCACAAATGAATCTAGCAAATTTCTCTTTTACTCTGGGGACGGCGTCCTGAGGGTATTAAGGGGGAAGGATTTAATTGCTGCGTAGGGAGTTCTTGGTTATGAAGGATTTGGCTCTTTGGCTGATAAGCTCTGTTGGGAATGGTTTTAATGCTTCATGATCTTAAAAATATCTCATGATTGTTCAGCTCTCCAAGAAGGCTTTTTCTGTTCTGTTCTACAGGCAAGCAGGCTCATAAGTGTGATTAGCTTGTGATGAACAGAAGTCTTTCTTAGTGATTATGGGATCTTTTATACCTCTTCTGAGTTGTGTGAAAACACATAGTACTTCATTTAACATCTACCAGGTAGCATAATAATAATAATAATAACTTTATTCTTGTATACCGCCATACCCAGGGAGTTCTAGGCGGTTCACATCAATTAAACAAAGTTTAATAAGAAATTACAATAAACTAGAATTACAAGTAATGTAGATATTCAGGTGAACATGAGGAGGGGAGTTTTCACAACAGGGGGGGGGGATTGTACAAGTCATTGGAGGTAGTGAGATGGGGGGAATCAAAAAAGGGGGGGACCGGGAGAGTTGGGTCGTTTGAGGGAGGGGTGAGAGAAGTGGAAGAGAGGGGATTAGGGATTTTGAGCGTGGAATAAGTGAGTTTTGAGTATTTTTCGGAAATCCAGGTAGGAGTGGGCCTTGAGCAGAATTTGGGCTAGCCAAGGGTTCTGTTTGGCTGCCTGGAAGGCGAAGGTTTTGTCGAAGAACCTTTTGAGGTGACATAGTTTTAGGGAGGGGAAGGCGAAAAGATTGATCCTGCGGGAGTTCTTTTTGTTGCAGTTCAGGTTGAAATGTGGGGTGAGGTAGCTCGGAGATAGACCAAAAACAGTTTTGTAGCAGAAGCAAGCGAACTTGAATAGGATTCTAGATTCAGTTTCTTTATCAGAATGTAGACCGTCGAAGCTGCTGGTTTTCCCTGCTCCTTGTATAAAACTGATAGTCATAATGGAGGGAGTTCAACAAATGGTGCTGCAAATTTGATGCCAAAAATCTTCAGGGGACTTGTACACCGCCTTTTTGGGGCTTTGGCATTTCGAAGCTGACGTTCAAAGTGGTGGGCGCTGGAGGATTAAGACCGAAGGTGTGGCTCAGAGGCAGCAGCTTGACCAGTGAGCCACATCTTCGGTCTGTCCCAGTATGACAATTCTTTTGCTTTTATGCGAGTCAAGTATAGGACAGTCAAGCCATTGTGACATCACTGATGAGGTTGGCTCTTAGGCATTGGTGGAATGAGGCTTTATGACATCACAATCTCAGCTCTGGAATGGCTTCTCTTTGGGTTTCTGCCAGGTACTTGGCCACTGTTGGAAACAGGATACTGGGCTTGATGAAAGGGAATGGGGACTTATGTACTTCCTTTTGGTGGCTTTGGCATTTCAAAGCTGATATTCAAATCGGTGGGCACTGGAGGATTAAGTGACTTGCCCAGGGTCGCAAGGAGCAGAGGCAGCAGCTCTTAACAGTGAGCCACACCTTCCCTTTCTAGAATAGCGTTTGGCACAGATCCCTCGCCTAGCTTTTGGCTGCTGTACTTACACCTGCTAAAAGCAGTTGTAAATGCCAGCATTGAATTTAGGTGCACTGCAGGTGAATTCTATCAATCTGTGTGCAACCTTTTGGAACTCCCCCGACCAATTCCCTTTTTAAGATATGCGAAATTGAAGCTAGGCACCATGCTTTTTAGAATAGCATGTAGTGAGACGCCTGTACAAATTTTTTTAAGGCTGCCAATTATCAACTGGTTGTTAGCACCTAATTATGTCGCTATGGTTCAAGCCATCAGTGTAACATAGGAACCATTATTCATGTTTCCAAGTTCATTAGCTAATTTATTTGTGTGTGCATCTTTGCGCACATTAAGAACATAAGAATAGCCTTACTGGGCAGACCAATGTTCATCAAACCCAATGGCCTGTTCTCATGGTGGCCAATCCAGGTCACTAGTACCTGGCCAAAACCCAAGGAATAGCAATATTCCATGCTACCAATCCAGGGCAAGCAGTGGCTTCCCCTTGTCTTTGTCAATAACAGACTATGGACTTTTCCTCCAGGAACTTGTCCAAACTTTTCTTGAAACCAGCTAGGCTATCCAGGGGAAAATATGCCAGCGTAGGGACCATTTCAACCGTACTGAAGGGTGTGTATAGGCCTTTTGTGTCGACCACTGACCCATGGCTACATGCACAGTGAGGAATCCTCCGTGTGATGTTTCAAGGCAAGAGTACAAGAGGGGTTTGCCATTGCCTTCTCCCACACAGTGCTTGGCTCCACTATGTTGCTGCTGCCCAGCATGGGGGCCCCTCAGCCTTCAGCATCTGGTATTCCCCAGTGGTCCCCTAGCCAGGCCTGACCCTGCTTAGCTTCCCAGGGTAGCCAGGCCGTAGGCCTACTGAAGGGTACTAAATCCTAACGTGCATGAAAAAAGGCTTGCCGCGACATGCATTAAAACGTTTTGCGTTAATTTGACAGGTTGAATGAGCTAATTGTGCATTATTTAAAATTATTATTTTTGATAGGGGGCATTCACAGGTAATGGGCATGGAGACTTTATCCAGCTAGTGTGTTATGACTAATATGCCCTTACTGGATAATGCAGACTTACTTCCCCCCCCCCCCTTTACAAAACCGCACAAGAAGCGTTTAGCACTGGCCAGCGCGCTGAATGCACTGTGCTGCTCCGATGGTCGTAGAGTTCCTATGAGCGTTGGAGCAGCGTGGAGCATTCGGCATGCCGGCTGGCGCTAAAAACCCATTGTGCAGTTTTGTAAAAGGGGGGGGAGGAAGGGGTTAATGTGGGAGTGCTTATTGCTCCTAAATAGGAGGTGATAAAGGTTCAATTTCCAAGTTTCCAAGTTTATTATATGATTTGATTAATCGCCTATTCGAATTTCTAGGCGATGTACAATTTCTTAAATAATCAAGTACGGGTAATGAATCAAACAAACAAAAGTCATGTCAATCAAACAAACAAAAGTCATGTCAAATTAAAATAACAAATACAAACATTCCTATACAAAGTTTAACCTATACATATAATATCGAAACAAAAGGGAAAATTATTAATGGATTACAATCAATATTTAATTTAAATATATTTAAGGAAAAAACAGTAGGAGGGAAACAAATATAGTTTGTAATAAAATATGAGATTTTATATATATCACCTGGAAGAAGTCTATGATCTGCTATTGCATAAGAGAGATCCAGCCAGGACATGACCCAGCACTGAATATCTGGGAATAATGGAGGGGATTAAGGGATTGGGACTTCTATTCTGCCTTTTTTTTGTTGTTGTTTTTTTGTTATACAACCACCGGTGCTTCAGGCATTTTCCCGATCTGTCCCGGTGGGCTCAAAATCTGTCTAATGTACCTGGGGCAGTGGAAGATTGAGTGACTTGCCTAGAGTCACAGGGAGCAGCATGGGATTTGAACCTACGAGCTCAGGGTGCCGAGGCTGTAGTTCTAGCCACTATGCCCCACTCTCTTCCAGTAGTAGCTAAAAGAAATGCTGTCGGCTGAATATCTGCCCCTAAACACCTTATTTGCCTCAAATTCTCAAGCTCCGTTAACTGAAGACATCTGTGCCCACCATAAACTCTTTCAGGAAACCATGGCAACCAGTGGCAGTGCTCCCAGCCACTGACGCTGGCACTCCAGGCATGCTCAGTTCTGGAGCATGAACTGAGCATGTGCAGGTTGCTGGCACCAGCGACTCAGACGAGTGACTGCTGTAGTTTTCTGATAGGGGTTATGGCAAGGTACGTATATCTTCAGCTGGCAGGACTTGTAAATCCCAGCTAGGTACACTAAGGCTGTTGGTTGCACCTATCTGTGGTAAAGCCGCCAGCAAGGGGTGTCATGGCATTTAAGCAGCGTGCCATCATGTTTTGCCAGTTAAAGGCAGACAGGATGTGGGCATACATAAAAACACACAGAAACCGCTTACCAGGTTTGTTCAAACATTTTCAAAAGTGGTTTGTTTTTGACAGCTTCCCGCTGAAAGTGAATTTTGTTGTCTAAAAACATGACTTAAGAATAGCTAATGCGGTTGCTCAGGTGCTGTAACGCAGGGGTGCCCAACTTCGGCCCTTGCCAGGCCAGGATTTCCCAAATGACTATGCATGAGATCAATATGCATACAATGGAAGCAGGGCATGCAAATTCCCTGGGGAAATCCTGAAAGCCCGACTGGATTCGGCCCTCGAGGGCCAGAGTTGTGCAGGCCTGGCTGTGACATAAGAGTTAAATATGTGCAGCATGTTTCACGTTTTTCAACATTTCATAACACTTGTATAGTGGCAGAACAGTTTGTTACTCGTGGGCAATAGAATTGTTTCAGGAGAAAGCTACCTCATCTCTGGCCCTGCTCTGCCCTCCTGGAAAAGGAATCTTCTGTGGGCCCATAATGATCTCATGATTTGGGAGAAAAGCCTTTCCCTCTTGTTTCCATTCAGCCTCATTAGTGGATGGGAGACGGCAGCTCTGGGTTGACTGTGTCATTCTCTTGGTTTGAAGCTATTTCAGGTTCCTTCTACTGCCAGCATACATTTCTGGAAGGAATCATTTAGGTTGTACTGGAGCAATTTAAAACAATTAAGAGATAAGAATAAAGTTTCACTCTTAAGTCATAACAGTATGATTCTGAAGAACAATGGCGTTTTACTCTGGGATAATAACAGAAGGCAAACCTGAACAAGTGAAACACAGCATAGTTTTGTATTGGAATACATATGATGGGGATGTTCATTCTGCCTTTTGCCGAGGGTCTGAATTTGTTTTGTGGATACAGATATCAGCTTAGGTTTTGGGTTATAGTCGACATTTAAAAGTGAGCCCTTCAGAGCAAAAGTAGGTCATGTCCGCTCTGCATTTATGAGCAGAGCTTTATCTTTGCTTTCCGAAAAATCGCAAGCTATTTTGAACATTCTCACCTTTATGATAAAATTAAGCGGTGCCCGATTTGGCTTTAAGCTGTCTGCAATCTACAGTTTTCCTAAAAGCGAAGATAACTTTCTGCTTAGAAATGCAACGAGGGACGTGGCCTGCTTTTGCTCTGAAGGGCTGAAATGTGGTGGTGGTAGGAGCGGGTGGTGTATTTTCAGTAGCACACCTGACTGCAGAGTTAGTCCCAAGGTCGGCACATCTAGACACTGGCCAGTCATTAAAACAGAAGATAGAGGTACAAGTGTGCTTTGACCATGAGGGTTTTTATGTACCTAAAGATTGAGGCATTATGACATCACAATCTGAGCTCTAGAATGTTGCTGCTTATGATTTTAAAATGTTTAAAGCTTGTGCAGATGAAGACGGAGTTTGCGGGAATGGGGCAGGGACAGGAAAAGAACTTTCATATCATAAGTAGCAACATTCTAGAGCTCAGATTGTGATGTCATAATGCCTCATTCCACCAATACCTAAGTTCTGTCCTCATCTGCACAAGCCTCAAACCTTTTAAAATCATAAGTAGCAACATTCTAGAGCTCAGATTGTGATGTCATAATGCCTCATTCCACCAATGCCTAAGCTCCGTCCTCATCTGCACAAGCCTCAAACACTTTAAAATCATAAGTGTTTGAGGTTTGTGCGGTTAATGCAGAGCTTACGGGAATGGGTCAGGGACTGTGACAAAATTTGCGGGGACGGGGAAATTGAGTTGGAATGTGTTAGGAAATTCCTGAAAACCTATCGTTTTTCAACAAGCTTTAGATGAATATAAAAGTGATCTTAGTATTATGGTGAGCAAATAGATTTGACTCCTCCTTTGTCCTAGTCTCCTTTTCTAACAATCATGTAAACCGAATCGAGCCCCAATATTTGGGGATGATTCGGCATATAAACTTAAGGATTGGATTGGAAGTGCTCCAGTACCTTTTGAAAGCGAAGTGTACGTAGCGATTAATAAATAGCGTTGTGGGGTTTTTTTTTCCAAAAACACATTTTAACAGAGTTTGTGAACGGCAGCAAAAGGGAACGCTACTTTGTATCAATTTCCATTGGCACGGTGAACAGTGAATGAAAATTCTCATTCCACCTCTTATTACAGGAGATAGAAGTGACTTTTTTTTTTTAACTTCCTTAAAACCAAAATCAAGAGTACTGTTTTTCAAATCCACAGTTCAGGTATTTTGGACACTTTTTTTTTTTTTTTTCTGACCACCTTCCATGAGCCGTCTCGGCCCCTTATCTGTTTTTGTATGTTTATTCATTTAGATCCCGCCCGTTACAAACTTGCATACAAAAACTATAACATTACATCAAACCTTACGTACACCATCAACAACGCATACTCCCACAATACAATTTATTGTTCAGAGCCGTGCTTTCTAGTGAATGGCACATTTCTTTGTTTTTGAGTTAGCTGGCGTCTTTTCGGTGTTTGGCTTCCTCAGACCACCAATGGTTTTAGTGCAGTGCATTGTGTGGAGCTGCACATTGGTGCATCTGTGATGGCCACTGGGGACAGAGAAGAGGCCGTCAAAGGCTGGACTTGAACTCTGCCAGAGGTGAAAGGTGAATCACCGAGTCCCCATCAAGCCGCTTTCTAGACAAATAACACTGCACAACAAAGTTTTTGCTTCCTGAACACTGCTGGGTGTTTCTTATAGAATTTTGGGTGCTGATCATGAATATTACATCAAAAATTACCCATCACGTACCATTTCAGAGAAATCTTCAATTTTGTCGTGATTTTTCTTATATTTGGATGCAAACAATTTTTTCTCCCATAAGTGTCTTATCAACAACGGTTTGTGCCGCCTGGGTATGTCCATGCATAAAATCTAGCCAGGTTGGAAGCTGTTTTATGGAAGATGACATCCTGGGCATGTCTGGGCAGGTCTGAACGAGCTTGCGCTGTCTCACCATGCTATAATGGTGGCTTCCATACACCGATCCTGCTCATTTGGTTAATATAGATAGTCCGTGTGTGTATATAGTATCAGTATAGTAAAGTATAGTAGTATAGTAGCTGTAGCAATATAACAGTAAGTAAGCTTGATGCTATAGACGTTTTGGTGTCGGGCAATATGTCTCGTCGGTGTCGTAACAGCCGCGACACATTCTGCTATATCTGTGGGGAATATACACTTACGCCTCAGAGACGTTCGATGACTGCCCTTGTAAAGAAAGCCTATCATCTGTATTTTGGCTGCAAAATAGGTGATCAAGACAAGCAATGGGCGCCTCACATTTGCTGTGCGACATGTGCTGTTAGTCTGAGAGCCTGGCTCAGAGGTACTCGAAAGACGATGCCATTTGCTGTTCCGATGATATGGCGAGAACAGAAAGACCATGTGACGGACTGTTATTTCTGTTTGACTAATGTGTCTGGTTTCTCTGCCAAAAACAAGAAGTCAATTGAATATCCTAATCTGCCTTCAGCAATGAGACCCATGCCACATGATGACAGTCTTCCAGTTCCGAAACCACCAGAGGATTGGACCTTAGACGAACCAGATGAAGAAACTGCAGTGCAGGGTTCTAACAGTGACATTGACCCGGATTTTGAACCATCCTCATCAGGCGATCCACATCTGATAACACAGTCCGAATTGAACGATTTGGTCAGAGATTTGGGTCTGTCAAAAGCAAAAGCTGAGCTGCTAGGTTCGAGACTGCAGGAATGGTGTTTGCTATCACCAGGTACGAAAATTTCTGTGTTTCGAGACCGGCATCATGATATAACCAAATTTTTTGCACAAGTCGACAGTCTCTGTTTCTGTTGTGACATTGAAGGATTGTTCTCGGTCTTTGGTTGTGATCACAACCCGGAAGAGTGGCGTCTTTTCATTGATTCGTCAATGTTAAGCCTGAAAGCTGTTCTGTTGCACAATGGCAACGTTTATCCTTCAGTACCTGTTGGCTATGCAGCACATATGAAAGAAACATATGAGAATATGGAAATGTTACTAAAGTATGTCCAGTATACCAGGTATAACTGGAATATCTGTGGAGACCTCAAAGTCGTTGCTCTGTTACTAGGACTGCAGCTTGGCTATACAAAGTACTGCTGTTTCATCTGCGAATGGGACAGCCGAGACAGAGAGTCGCACTATTCTAGAAAGAACTGGCCACTCCGTAAAAAGTTAGTTCCAGGACAGAAAAATGTAGCACATGAATCGCTTGTTGACCCGACAAAGATATTTTTGCCTCCTCTTCACATTAAACTGGGACTCATGAAGAATTTTGTGAAAGCAATGAACAAGGAAGGGGAAGGTTTTCGTTATTTAAGACAGATGTTCCCAAGAATAACTGATGCCAAGATCAAAGAGGGTATTTTTGTTGGCCCCCAGATCAGACATGTTATGAGTGACAAGCGATTTGAAGATCTGTTAGTTGGGCCGGAAAAAATTGGCTGGAAAGCCTTGAAAGACGTTGTTGACAATTTTCTGGGCAATTACAGAGCCCCAAACTACATTCAGCTGGTAGACAAACTTCTCAAAGCATACAAGAGAATGAAGTGCAATATGTCACTCAAGATTCATTTCCTCCATTCACACTTGGACTTCTTCCCCGCAAATCTCGGTGCTGTGAGTGACGAGCACGGTGAAAGGTTTCATCAAGACATAGCTACGATGGAGAAACGATACCAGGGCAATTGGAATCCGTCAATGCTTGCCGACTATTGTTGGATGCTACAACGTGATGCACCAGACACTGAATATAAAAGAAACTCGGGAGCAAAACACTTTTAATTCTGTTTCATTTAGTCGCTTGTGCGAAACGTAAACTTGACTATATATTTTATTGTCAGTAAACATAAAAATGTCTATTTCTCATAGTTCTTACGTGATGCAGTAAAACCAAAACCATATTTGAGCATACCAAGTTGGTACCTGTCATAATCACCAAAAACTTTTCAGGAATCAAGACTTAACCAAAAAATTGTTGTGCAGTGTAATTTACCTCCCCTCCTCCCAGGGAGGATTATATTAGCATATAATCCTACTTTAGCTTTGCCTGTTAAATGGTCGTGCCATTGTAGAAATTTTAAAATATGTGCGTTTCAACCAAGTTTGCTATATAAAACCAACTGTAGTTCTAAGTATACAGTATTTGAAAACCTCCATTGGAGTTTAAACTGTTTTGTTTTTAAAGGGGATTATGTTTTTTCTATCAATTTTATTAGGCATGCAAATGTTCTTAATAAAATTTTTTTTTTTAAACTTAAGAAATATGGATTTTTCTACAGCCATTAGTTTATCCAGTGCTTTTCAGGGGGCACAGAAAAAGCACAAATCTTTAATAATTTTGAAAAAGTGAAGTTTAGATAAAATTCCATCTTAAGTTATTCAACCTTTTAACAATATCTGATTGAAAGACAGCATCCCTAATAAAGAAGGGAAGGAAAGGGGGGGGGGGGGACGACACATTTGGGATGTGGAAGAAAGGGGCAGACATTCGGGAGGCGGGTTTCCAGGCAGACGCTGATAATGTATTCACAGTCATGATTCAGAATGGCGGTGGCGTGAACTGCCCTCCCCGGGGACCGGTGGGCTTTAACCCCACCGAGACACACCAGTCGGTGCATAAATTCATCAGGCTTACAATATTGCTCTTGGACTACTGAATAATTTACAGTTTTTGAGCCCAGTCTGGTTTAGGTCATTGGGGTTCATGGGTTAATAACGGGTTTGGTTTTCAATGTGAACAGCTGCCTTGATAAGATATGAAAGAATTCTATTCTGTTGATTAGATTTTGAAATGGATCAATTTTTAATCAGCAGAACATCTGACTCACTCGATAAAGAGTAGCATTATAGAGACGGGATGTAGGCACTTTTTATTTACAGCATTGTTTATCTTTAGGCATACGCAAATAACAGCCCCCCCCCCTCGCAACACATCTCCCCAAATTGACTAGCTTGTCTTCATGCTTAAATCCTGTGTTTGATTCATCTAGTGATTAGATAGGAAATCTATCATTCTGGGGAAGAGTTAAAAGCCCAGAGCTGAAGGGTTGATGTACTTATCCATTGCTATCAATGTAAAAATGTGTAGTTTGTAAGAACATTTTCCTGAATGTATATAATATAAATATCTCGGCTTCCATGATCCCTTATTTTTGTCTAGGTATGTACTAAGCTCTAATACCTTCCTACTACTATTTACTATTTTGTAGCACTACCAGATACATGCAGCGCTGTACATTAAACACGCAAGAGACGGTCCCTGCTTAAAAGAGCTTACAATCTAAGTAGTTCACCTCGCTCATTAATCACGCTTGCTGCCATGAGTCACTTGTTTACGCTTTCCAAAAATACTAGGACTAGGGGGCATGCGATGAAGCTACTAAGTAGTAGATTTAAAACCGAGAAAAAAAAAATTTCTTCACACAATGAGTAATTAAACTCTGGAGTGTGGTGAAATCGGTTAGCGTAGCAGGGTTTAAAAAAAGGTTTGGGTAATTTCCTAAAAGAAAAGTCCATAGGCCATTTATTGAGATGGCTTGGGGAAATCAACTGCTTATTCCTAGGATAAGCAACATAAAATCTAGCGAGGTACTTGGGACCTGGGTTGGCCACTGTTGGAAACAAGATACGGGGCTTGATGGACCTTTAGTCTGCCCCAGTATGACGATTCTTACGTTTTTATGTGAGCCATGTATAGGACAATCAAGCCATTTGTGACATCACGGTTGAGGCTGGCTCTTAGGCATTAGCAGAATAAGGCATTATGACATCACAATCTCGGCTCTGGAATGTTGCTACTGTTTGGGTTTCTGCCAGGTACTTGGGACCTGGGTTTGGCACCGTTGGAAATAGGATACTGTTCTTGATGGACCTTCGCTCTGTCCCAGTATGACAATTCTTACGTTCTTATGCTCTATATCGGTGGTCTCAAACTCAAACCCTTTGCAGGGCCACATTTTGGGATTTGTAGGTACTTGGAGGGCCTCAGAAAAAAATAGTTAATGTCTTATTAAAGAAATGACAGTTTTGCATGAGGTAAAACTCTTTAAAATTTATAAATCTTTTCTTTTGGCTAAGACTTAATAATAATATTGTCATTTATAGCTAAAGAGACCTAGGATCAAGAAAAGGTTTTATTTTACTTTTGTGATTATGATAAATATACTGAGGGCCTCAAAATAGTACCTGGCGGGCCGCAAGTTTGAGACCACTGCTCTAGATGTTATAGCCCAGTGGTTCCCAACCCTGTCCTGGAGGACAGCTTTTCAGGATATCCCTCATGAATAGGCATGAGAGAGATTTGCATATACCGTATTTTCACGTAGATAACGCGCACCCGTGTAAAACGCACACACGGGTATAGCGTGCGGAAACCGAAATATATGTAAAAAAAATTTTTGTATACCGCGCATGCTGTCCTGACTCTCCCGTCGCCGCCCGACTCTCCTTTCGCTCGCCCCAACTCTCCTCTCCCCCTTGAAGTCCTGTCCCCACCTGAAAGCCTGATGCCCCCCTGACACCGGTAGGAGCTTCTACATGATGGGGGGGGGTCAGGAGGCTGTGGGGGTGCGAGCGGTCCTTCAGGGTAGGGGTGCGGGTGCGGGTGGGAGTGCGTGCGAGCGGTCCTTCGGGGTGGGGGTGCGGATGCGTGCGAGCGGTCCTTCGGGGTGGGGGTGCGAGCGGTCCTGCGGGGGGGGGGGTGAATCGGACATGGGGGAGGGGGGGGAAGGAACGTTGTAAAAAAAAATTTGTACAACGTGCAAGGTTATGCACGGTTTGTAAAATCGTGTATAACGCGCGTGTTATATGCATGAAAATACAGTAATGGAGGTGGTAAGCATGCAGATCTGCCTCATGCATATTCATTAGGTCTATCCTGAAAATCTGACTGGCTGGTGGTCCTGCAGGACAGGGTTGGGAACCACTGCTCTAGCAGATATTACTATTTGTTATTAGTTAGAGCTGATAACAGTTAACGCTCATGATAACGCTGTGCCTTCATAGCGTGCAGAAATTTTTTTTAACTACCTAGGACAAATTCTATATATAGTACTGGAAAATCGGTGCCGAAAAAGAGTGCCAATGCTGTTTTGTAAACTGTGCTCTCGGCTGGGTGCCGCTTTTAGGGTAGCGCCAGGATCCATGCTTGACTTGTAGGCATGAGGATTTACACCAAGCTGAACCCCTGTGCCTAAATTAGGGGCAGATTGGGCATTTTCTGTAAAAGTGCGTACAAATTCATTGCCAGGCCTCCTTTTCAGACGTGCCCACTAAATTTTACGTGCACATCTTTAGAAAACACGCCCTAGCGGGATGCATGTGTGAATTCTAATTGTTGCCAGTTAGCTCCGATAATTAGCACTCAATTATAGTCACGAAGTGGATCATTTTAAATTCTGTGTAGAATTTGTATGCGAGGCCCAATCTCTGCGTGCCAATTTTGAACTTAATGCTGAAGAGGGTGTGGAATGGGCAAGGAACGCACCTCCACAGCTTCCACGCTTTTATTATTAACGTAGCAGGTAACACTTCCTCAAACAGCTTTAGCCAACTGCATCATATCTGCCATTCAATTAACTCGTGCTGAAGAAATTTTCTTCTGCCTGAACCGAATGGCAAAATGTTGGGAGAGCCTTCGACCGTTAACACCGAGGCTTTGCAATGCTCACAAGGCATTACTCTTCCCAATGAAACAGGGATTAAAACTATCAGCTCCATTCTTAATTGATAATAAAATCATTGGTTTAGTATCATCATTAAAGATACTCGGGGTCATCATCGATGACAAATTTTCTTATCAAGAGCACATCAGTAATGTAGTCAAATGTTGCTTCTATCGTTTGCGTTTGATTCGTTCCATGCCCAAGTTTCTAGAACCGAAATCCTTAAACATTTTAATACATTCTCTCGTCATAGCTAAATTAGACTATTGCAATTCACTTCTGTTAAACATCACTCAAAAGGAAAAAAAAAACGTTTACAAATAATCCAAAATACTGCAATTAAAATTATTCACAATGGAAAACAATACGACCATGTAACACCCTTTTTAATAGACTCACACTGGCTTCCCATTAATCAACAAATAACATATAAAATATTACTTCTAGTATTTAAAACACTATCCACCAATGAACCTCAATTTATAGACCGGTTACTAATTCCACATAACATGACACGTTCTCTGCGTTCTACAACTCAAGGGTTGCTTATGGTTCCTTCCTTGAAAATTATTGGAACCAGACGTCATGACATATTTTCTGTAATGGCCCCTCTTACCTGGAATGCCCTGCCTTTATACATAAGAGAAGTTAAAGACCTCAATATATTTAAAACCAATTTAAAAACTTTTCTTTTTAAAGCTTCTTTTAATCTTTAAACAATCCTTTTTAACAATTTTATCCCAATTCTTATGTTTTTCCCCTACCTGGCTTTTTCTTTCTTCTCATCTGAATAACAGTAATTTTGTAACTTTTACCTTATCTTTTCCCTTCCCTTATGTATCTGAGTCTGTCTATTTTGTCAGTTTGTTTTTATCCCCTTTTAAAGCTGTACAACATATATTTTAATGTCACTCGCTTAGTATGTAATAAGCGATTTATCAAATTTGATTAAACTTGAAACTTGAAGTGAACTTTGGCAATTAATGCACAGTAAGGGGCGGTTCTCTATAGATCGGCTAAAGTTAGACGCTGGGATGATGGACACTAGCCCCGTCTTTTACAAAGGTGCTCTATGCTTTTGGTAAACACGCGCTAAACGCTAACGCGTGCGTGTTATTCTGTTCTCGTTATTTGCAGTAACGTGGTTCCCGAAATGTTCATAACCGTGAAATTGCGAATAACGAACATTGAGTCTACGGGGAAAATAGAGGTTAGGTTCCAGCAGTACACGTTGGGCCTTAAAATCGTGGAAAGTGGACAGTGGGTCCTGTTGAGAAGATAGACGTGGGTTAGGTGCCATCGGGAGTCCTAGCGAGATTGGTTTCATGCTAGTCCGGTAAGCTCCTCCATGGTTGTTTTCAATGTGTCCAGCCGATTGCAGGTCGCCCTCTTTGCCTTGTTAGACACACAGTAGTACTTACAAGTGCTAGACACACTCCTGACCTGCCCATGGTCCAAGTTTTGGTTTCATTTATTTCACTAAAACTGATCCCGAAATCCCTTATCTGTCCCATTTTCCCCAATTTTGGCTAAAAGGTTATTTTCTTATTTTTGGCCATGTTTTGGCCCAAAACGATCATTCAGTGGAAGCCGAAAATTTTGTGCTTTGTCCGGTTTGTCTCCCTCCCCTCCCCCCCCCCCCTCAAACAGGTGTCGTCGCCTCTCTTCCTAGGCCCATCCTGAGTACATTTCCCTCCCCCGCCGTCCCTCAACCTGTGTCCCCCCTGGGGTCTATCTTAGTCTCTGGTGGTCTAGGTGTACAGTTGGGGCAGATGCAAACCCCAGTTACTCCTGCCCATTTCAAGATGGCTGCTGTGACTGGGCGTTGCTCCTGCCTGAGCTACACCACTAGACCATCAAGGAGGTAAGATAAGGTGGTCCTGTGGGGGGGAGGTGGCATCTTCTCTTTTTGTATTCTGATTGCAAATAATGCAATTATGATCTTGCATAGTAGTTTGTAAGGTAGATAGAATGCTACAAATAAGTAGGAATTTAAGTCTGTAAATTTGGGATAAATTCCATAGGAATCAGCCTCTCTGTGGACAACTGTCAATCCAAGTGTAGCACAAAGACAGCCATTGTAGCTTTGAGTTTTCCATTAGATTTGGTCCATGTGTGCGAAGTGGGGTTACCAAGCATCCGAATTTTCCCGGCCCTCTTTTTAGAGGACATATCCGGGGTGGCTTTTCTAAACCTGGCACTTTGGGTTTGAAAAGTTTTTATCTCGGGACCGCGTCGGGAGGGCATCTGTGCATGCATGGATGCAACATGGTGATATCGCATGCATACGTGCATGCATGTGACATAAGAACATAAGAAGTTGCCTCCACTGGGTCAGACCAGAGGTCCATCACGCCCAGCAGTCCGCTCCCGCGGCAGCCCATCAGGTCTATGACCTGTGAAGTGGTTCCTGACCATTTCTATAACCTACCTCTGCTTCTATCTGTACCCCTCAATCCCCTTATCCTTTAGGAACCTATCTAAACCATGCATGCGCCGATGCCCTCCTGACACGATCCTGAGGACAAGGACAGTTTGAGGGGTGCCGGCACTCCCACCAACAAGGCACCCAGGGCAGACCCCCCCCCCCCCCCCGCTCACTCTTCCCCTTTACTATGCCACTTGGTGTAAGTGTTGGTACCTAAACCCTGAGTGCATATATACCCAGTTACGTGACGATTCTATAAAGGGAACTAGACACCTATATATAGGTGCTCTGTTATAGAATTGGCCCCTTAATGCAGGCTAAAAAACTGTTAACATACTTAAAACCTTTTCAGAACACTTGAGAAAAATTGGGCTGCCACATGCAAATGTATGCAACACAGCTGATTAACTTTGAGAAAAGCTCCGCATGGATTGTAATGGACCTTGCATTCCACAGTAGACCTCAAAAAAGTCTGGGCTCTCCCTAATCAGACGGCTCCCTGGTGAAGCAGACTTTCCCTTACCCATAGGAGCCAGCTCTGTGGGTGCTTGAGCCTGCCTAATAGCGATTGGTGAATTTTGCATTCCCTACGGGATGAGGTTAGGGGAGACCGAATTGTATTTTTCATGTACTTTACTGAACAGGCCCCGTTACTTGGGTAGTCTGGAGTTTTCCCCATCCCCGCAGGAGCTAATTTCCCATCCCAGCGAGTTTTTTTTTTTTTTTTTTTCCTGTCCCTGCTCCGTTTCTGCAAGCTCCATCCTCGTCTGCACAAGCCTGAAACCCTTTAAAATCATAAGTAGCAACATTCTAGAGCTCAGATTGTGATGTCATAATGCCTCATTCCACCAATGCCTAACCTCTGTCCTCATCGGCACAAGCCTGAACCCTTTAAAATCATAAGTAGCAACATTCTAGAGCTCAGATTGTGATGTCATAATGCCTAACCTCTGTCCTCATCGGCACAAGACAAACCTGAAACCCTTTAAAATCATAAGTAGCAACATTCTAGAGCTCAGATTGTGATGTCATAATGCCTCATTCCACCAGTGCCTAAGCTCCGTCCTCATCTGCACAAGCCTCAAACCCTTTAAAATCATAAGTAGCAACATTCTAGAGCTCAGATTGTGATGTCATAACGCCTCATTCCACCAATGCCTAAGCTCCGTCCTCATCTGCACAAGCCTCAAACCCTTTAAAATCATAAGTAGCAACATTCTAGAGCTCAGATTGTGATGTCATAATGCCTCATTTCACCGTCCTCATTGTCCTCATCTGCACTTTAAAATCATAAGTGTTTGAGCTTTGTGTGGTTAAGGCAGAGCTTACAGGAATGGGGCAGAGACAGCGACGGTGACAAAATGTGCGGGGACGGGATGGGGAAATTGAGTTCCTGCAGGCACAGGGAAAAATTTGCCCCGTGTCATTCTCTAGTCTGGAGTTCTGAAGATCATGCTTCCTAAGTCGCAAAAGGCTAGGCCTCCCTTCCAACACCACACAACATAATTTCATCTTTTTCCTCATTTTTATCGCTCCTTCTCTCTTGACCACGCTTTGGAGAGCTTGCCCTCTGTTTTCTTTGTCTGTATCCTCTGCTGGTGGGAGTGGGTTGAATTTTGCAGCAATTCAGAAAGTCATTCTACAATGCAGTCTAGGAGGAGACCATTTTTTTTTTTTTTTTTTTTTCTTTTGTTCCATTTTGGACATCATGTTACAGACACAGTACTAGGGGTGAGGGCAGGATCTGCGAAAAAAATGACACGGCATGATGGATTGCATAAGCCTCCCGACTCCATCTGTGGCTGCCGTACATCCATATTCAGTGGCGCAGGAAGGAAAGGAGAGCGTAGACAGAGGCTTAGCCTGTGGATCTGGGATGTGAACGTCTGGGCGGCTAATAGTGGCCCTTTGTGTATTTTCTGGGGGGGGGGGGGAGAATAGGGAAAAGGAAATAGTTCAAGTCTGTGAGACTCCTGTTTTGCATGAATGTCATCTGTGACTTTTTATTGTGACCTCATATGATTATGTGAAGGAAAAAAAAAAATCTCGTGGGGGGAAGGGAGGACTGTGCAAACCATGTTAGAATGGGCAACATAATGCATATAACCCATTGTTCCTAACGCAGGTGCTACGTCGGACATGAAGATCAAAATTTCAGAAGCATTTACTCTTGGAAAACCTACATGTATAAATTTTGTGGGGGGGGGGAGGGTTTGTAAATCTTTATTGATTTTCAAACATTAACAGTGCAATGCAATGAATTTAAACATAAGCACTACACAGAACGCACTTTAAATACACAAATAATTCAAACCCCCTCCCCATAACTAATACATGAAGTACATATATATATATATATATATATTTTTTTTTTTTTTTAAAGAAACCAGCTATCTGTAAAAGCCACAGCACACACAGTTTGGAAAGAAGCGTGTTTTGAGCAGGCAAGAAAATTATTTCTGATTTTACAGTGATACGGACTTTTGGCATTTACACCCACTCCGTGGCAGGCATAAGCGTCGGCAAACTGCCCATTTGAACCTGGAGATTGCAGCATTGATTAAAGGGCCGATTGTGCCTGCCTCTCTGGTATTTAAACCCCCTCAAAAATTTCCTCTAGAAGGGCGATATTGTTGAATTCCTTTAACTGACCAGGCCCAGACATCCAGTTTTGCAAACTCGGCACTTATATGGCCAAAACTCCAACCGATGCTGCCGTTTTGAGGGTGCGTTTGTAAAACACTGGACCCCGCTGCACAGTGCATGGGTACTCCTGCACATCCATGCACGTGTTTTACAAAAAGCTATGTATTCAGGGGTCCTTTTTATTAAGGCTTGCTAATTGATTTAGTGTACGCTAAATGCTAAGTCATCCGTTATATTGTGTTGATGCCTTAGCATTTAGTGCGTGGTAAATCGGTTAGCACGCCTTAATAAAAGGACCCCTCCATGAGCCGCTAACGTTGAATGTCCAAATTTGGACCTCTCTTTTTGTGATCAAGTCTTCCTGCACAAGATCGGCCTTTTTATCCCAACGTAGCGAAAAAATACGCACCACTTGGCAGCAGGAAGCCAAAGGCAGCCGTTGTAATGCCACCATCGTCCTTGTGTGGCAACGTCGCGTCACATCTGCGCACGCTCTGAGGCCCTCCGGACAAGGCCCCTGAAATCTGGCAGAGCCCGGGGAGCCTTCCAAAACCCGGACAAACTGCTGGGTTTTTCGCAATACGTCCGGACCCTCGAGACAGTCCTCTAAAAAGAGGACAAGTCTGGGTAAATCCTGAAATCTGGTAACCCTAAGTGAGACATTGTTGAGAAGGGAGTGTGACCAGTGAAGTTGTATGAGGGAAGCCCAGAAAAGATGATGGGGGGGTTGATGATAGATTCAGCCTGGAATGCCAGACTTGTTTTTGAGGTGAAGAAGGGGTGAGAAATTCTGAGCTCAGTGCTTTATATTAATACCCCCCCCCCCTTGAGCTATATTTAATATTCCTACTTTAGGAAGACTGCAATAAATCTTGCAGGTATTAACACCAGTGAATACATTTAGTATTAATGTAGCTGTTTTCTATAAAGGCAATTACTCACACAATTGCTGATATAGAATTCACACTTAGTATGCTTCATTCCAGTCTCTAACTGATATATAAATAATTACTCCCCCGCCCCAGTAAAGGTTTGAATGATGTAAGCAGTGGTGTAGTGAGGGTAGAAAGGGCCCAGGGTGGAACCTCCCTTGCTTCTCCACCACACTCTCGCCCTTCCTTCCTCCCCGTACCTCTTTAAATCTTCACCAGCGCAAGCCGCTTCTCCTGCCTGCTACTCATGCTAGCGTTGGCTTTCCCTTTGACATCACTTCCTGACCCCGCGACCTGGAAGTGATTTCAGAGGGGGAGCCAGGCTGGCACGAGCAGCAGACCTGAGAAGCTGCTCGTGCTGGAGATTTAAGGTATCTGAGGGGAGGAGCGCGAGCATGGCATGGAGGGGCAGAGAGGTGCCGGTGCCTGGGGCAGTCCGCCCCCACCCCCTCTTACTACGCCACTGGATATAAGTGCTATTACTGTTGTGCAAATCTATAGAGTTTATTCAATACTGTTGAAGTTTTTACATGTTATCTCGAGGTTTATTCTAAAAAGGCAACTTTAAATAGCTTACTGTTCATTCCTAATTTGTATATGCATTAGCATTTCAAGCAGAGAGCCTGGACATTTAACTCATGCTCATATTGGCTTCGACACTCCAATATAATTTGAACGTATGCCCACTAGTACTTAAGCTTCTTGGTATCCCTTTCTGCTGAAGGATTATGAGCCATCTTTGCTTCTTGTGGTTCTTAGGATGAAGTTAAGAAGTGATAGACTCAGGAGTAATCTAAGGAAGTACCTTTTTTTTTTTTTTACAAAAGGTGTGGTAGATGCGTGGAATAGTCGCGGAAACAAAAACCATGTCTGAATTCAAGAAAGTGTGGGACAGACACACGGGAGGAGATAGTGGATGTTGTGGATGGACAAACTGAATGTGCCATTTGGCCTTTATCTGCTGTCATGTTTCTATAACAATAAACCACAATGCAAGTGTTAAGAACCTTAGCTTATAACAATAATTCTCTATGATCTCACCATGCAGGTGTAAAGAGCCGTGGAGGGGCATAATAAAAAAAAAATGTCTAAGTCCCATTTTGGCCTAAGGCCTTAAAAAACGTTGAAAGTATAAGCAGGGAAAATGTCCATTATCAAAAAAAACGTCCAAAAGGTGTTTTTTAAAAAAATAATGGCCTGCCTCTACGTTCAGCTGTTTAAACGCCCAGACCACCACTATGTTTAAACTTATACCATATAATCAACCTAAAAAAAGCCTAAGCCCCAAACTTCGAAAACAAGGGCTTTTAGGCGAAGGAGGAGCCCAAGCCCTCTTGCCCCGTGGTACCCCTGACCTCCCCGACTACGATTGGGGTAAGAGGGAGCCCAAGCCCTCTTGCCCCGCGATCCCCCCCCCCCCAAGTCAGGCTTTTTGATCGTCCAAGTATCCATTTAGGCCACTTTTTAGACTTTTTTTTTATTTATTATGAACCCCTTAGCCTATAGGGAGAAGAGGAGATAGTGGATGGGCGGACTGGATGGGCCATTTGGGCCATTATCTGCTCTCATATTTCTATGTAACCTTTATATGAAACACCGAGATGAAAAGCAGAATTGCTTCACATAGGGACAATATTCTCTTCCATATAAGCAACCCAAAGGAATTTCATGTTGACTCTCCAAGTCTTGGCAAACCATTTTGAATTTACTTAGCTGACAGATATTGATATAGCTAAGGGGGGGGAGGGGAGAAATCACTTTTGATACTAATTGGCATAGGTTTAATCTCAATGGATTGGAATTTTATTTTTGAAGTTGGTGCCTTTCAGCAGTCTCTCATTTAAACTGAATAAATATTTTCCCCTCTCTCGCTGTCTATCAATTAGATCAAAGCTATTTTGGGCAACAGTATTGGCCATCTCCTCCAGCAGTTGTGCTTTTGAAATTTGCATTTCATTTTCAGTGCATGCAAATTATAGGATCGGAGAGAGCAGAGAAAGCATGTAGAAGTAATTACCTGAATTAGCTTTTGCAATTCAGAGCTACCGTACACTTACACTTTCACATTTTCCTTCTTCTGGAGTTTTAATTTCTCTATTTGCTTGCTTTTGCCGTGATGAAAATCTTGCTAATGTCATTGGAATTTTAAATGAGCGCGCAGCATAATATACTCTGTTTATTACAAGACTCTGGTAATTTGACTGTGCGACGTCTCAGCTGTAAACAGTTTGAAGGTTTTAATAAACAATGAATATTTCACAATTTAAAGAAAAACATCTATGTCGACAAAAAAAAGCTCGATGTGGCACTAATAGATCCTATTTTGGAACCGTGTCTGCATTTTCAAGGGGCCCGCGGCAGCAAGGGGGCATCCGTGGAAAATCAGGGGTGGGAAACTGCACGGGGACACCAGGAAATTCTTTTTCACTGAGAGGGTGGTTGATCGCTGGAATAGTCTTCCACTTCAGGTTATTGAGGCCAGCAGCGTGCCTGATTTTAAGGCCAAATGGGATAGACACGTGGGATCTAGTCACAGAGAAAGGTAGGGGAGGGTCATTGGGGTGGGCAAACTAGATGGGCCGTGGCTCTTATCTGCCGTCTATATCTATGTTTCTATACGTTGATTTTTTTTTTTTTTTTTTAATACCCAGAGAATTTGGTTTGGGTAGGGCACCAAACCCAAACGTTTTTAGGAGTGGACAGACCTGGGCTTGATGATCTCATAAGCCCTTGTTTCTTCTCTTGCCACAAACTAAGAAGGAAATTTGATTGTAGAATTGGGTTAGCAACCCAGTGCTGGGGTAACGAAGGGCGGGTTAGGCAAGGCTTGGACTTCTGTAAAAAGAATGCAAGAATAATCACCGTATAGGTAAGATTTATGGATTGAAAAGTAAATCGAGTTGTGAAATGAATCTCCCATAGGGATGCGTATTATTCAACCTGTGTGGCATAGGGAACAATTCAAGCAGCTGTATTAATCTTGAAGATCACTTTTTATAGGCTGTTGAACCATCCGCAGAATTTGCTAAAGAGCACTCTTGAGACCGCATAGGACCCGGCCTCTAGTATGAGGGAGAGTGAGGCATTTTTAAATGCTACCAGATTTTTGGAGGTAGAGGGCAGGATGCACACTGCTCTGGCTAACCGGTAGAAAACACCAGGTTGGGAGCAATTTTGATTTTGCTGGGGGATGGTGACGTTGTAAGGGAGGGAGGGGCAAGGGGGGCAGTCCGCCCCGGGTGCCATGTCGGTGGGGGTGCTGGCACCTCCTTCCCTTCCCCCGTACTGCTAGTAGTTCACCGCCGTGAGCAACAACTTCAGCATGTTCCTCGCGACCGTGTCGGCGCTCTCGCTGACGTCGCTTTTGGAAGCGACGTCGGAGGCAGAGCCAACGGGGTTGCGAGGGACATGTTGAAGTTGTTACTCGCAGCGGTGAACAACTAGAAGTACAGGGGAAGGGGGACCCACGTGTGGCGGAGGGGGATCAGGGAAGGAGCGGAGGACGCTGAGATGAAGGCGGGGGAGGGGTGCCTCTCACTACGCCACCGCTGGGGAATGCTCGGCACAAATAGCATGCATATCAAATGGTGGCAAGTCAAATGCGCGCAAGACAAAAGCGTGTAGACAATTGTGCACAAGACAACTCAGTGAATTTTCCGCGCGCTTCTGTCTTGCGCGCATCTGACTGTGAACCATATCATATGCCTGCTACTTTATGCTGCGTATCTCAGTGGAAGGGGGAAGAGCTGTGCCTGCCATCTGCGCACAAGAGCCATGCAGCAGACACAGCTCTTGCGTGCAGGCCCAGTGCAGTTCCCGATCACCGGAGCGCTCGAACAAGATTTTTAGTGCTTTTTTTGTTTGACATGCGATATGGTTGCAACTGTTGTGCGTGTTCAGTGCGAGTGCATGTCCCATGCCTAACAGCTGCATTCTGATCGCAAGTGCGGGACACACACTCGCACAAAACAGCTACCGACAGAGCCAGACCTGCAGGGAAACTTTACACGGTAGGAAGTGGGCGTTTCCTGCTGTGCATTAGGAGTGCTCATTTTAATACTAATAAGCACCTTGTAATACATTTGCATTGGATTCTGGGTGGCTGCTACTGCGATCGGAAGAAATCCCCCCCCCCTCCGAGTACCCTTATTGCGTATCAGAAGCTGGGCTACAACCAGTCTTACTTCCACGGTAAGTTTTTGAGCATCGAGGCCAGAGAGAGCTAGAGTTACTGTATGCGCCGTCTATTGGGGGGAGGGGGGGGGTTAGTTAAATTTATTTTTTATTTATTTAAAAAAATCTCTATACCGTTTAAAACTAAATGGTTTACATAATTTTATAAAAACATGATAAAACAGACATGGAAACAATCATCAGGAATCATATCTACAAACTAATACCATAGCTTATATATTGAGAATCATGCATAATTCAGAGAAAACAAAAAAAAAAACTCTGTGGAGTGACGATGTTCCTAAATGGACTTTATTTTAAAGTGTCAAAGTTCCAAAGGTACACTGAAATCATTCACATAAAATAATTCCATCCACATAAAAATAAATCATCCACATAAGAGCCTTAAAGGACCTAGTCCGCTAGGGATACAGGACCCAACACGGTCCGCGTTTCGACAAAAAGTCTTCTTCAGGGGTCCCTGGGGGTCCTATAAAGGAGAGTACGTGGGAAACAATTGTGTGGTGAAGAAGACTTTTTGTCGAAATGCGGAGCGTGTTGGGTCCTGTATCCCTAGCGGACTAGGTCCTTTAAGGCTCTTATGTGGATGATTTATTTTTATGTGGATGGAATTATTTTATGTGGATGATTTCAGTGTACCTTTGGAACTTTGACACTTTCAAATAAAGTCTATTTAGGAACATCGTCACTCCACAGAGTTTTTTTTGTTTTCTCTGGATTTTCTTCTTTGTGGATATTTCAGGGTCAATTCCTTTTTGTTTTTTAACCATGCATAATTCATCAGCTGTGGAGAGCGGAGAATTATTAGCTAAAAAAGGCATCTTGAATAATTTTCTAAACATGCCCTTTTCACTACAGTTTCGTATTTGGCCTACAAGGGAGTTCCATATTTTAACTCCTGCACACCATAAAGTCATTTTAACGGTCTCAAGAAGCCTTGGGTTAACATTTTCACATGCAGAACAAGGCTTTTACGTACATTTTATTTATTTATTTATTCATTTGATTTTATATACTGTTCTCCCAAGGGAGCTCAGAATTGTTTTTCATGAATTTGTGCTGCCATGGGGGATAGGAGGGAGGAAAACGGGAGGCTGGAACCAGCCGCCGCTGCTGCTATTTCCGTAGCCACTCGCTCTCTTCAAGGGCTGCGCCGCCATGCCCGGACTCCCAGCGGCTTCCGGATCCGATGTCTGCTGCTCGTGCCCAGCCCATGGGGAGTGTGCGGGAAGCAGGACTCACTGTCTCCAGCTGCCTCTCTCTAGCGGCAGAGCGGCGCACAAGGCTGCCTGCCTGGTTGGCTGACGCGGCTGCCTCCTCTTCCCTTCTGTAGCAGCAGAGCGACGCATAAGGCTGCCTATCTGGTCCCACGCCACTTCCCACGAGAACAGAAGTGGCATGGGACTAGGCAGGCAGCTTTGTGCGCCGCTCTGCTGCTAGATAGGCAGCCGCGTCCAGCAAGGGAGGGCACCAACATTAAAAAAAGGTAACCGGGGGGGTGGGGGGGGGGGGGTGGTTTGGGTATTCGCTCCATAAGACGCATCCTTATTTCCACCAAATTTTTTAAATGAAAAAAGTGTATCTTATGGAGCGAAAAATACGGGTACATGTTTTTTTTTTCAAGTATTTTTTTACAATCCTTCAATATAGTCTCCCTGCTATGCAATGACTGAGTCCCAATGTCTGGGAAGCTTCATTATTCCATCCAAGACACCGTTTTTGTTCAGTTGCCGAATGGCTCGGGTAACGGCGAAAGAAAGCTCTTCCAGAGATGCATAACGATGTCCACGCATAGGTTGTTTCAACTTTGGAAAAAGGTCGAAGTCTGGTGGACTCATGTCTGGACTATAGGGAACATAAGAATTGCCACTGCTGGATCAGACCAGTGGTCCATTGTGCCTAGCAGTCCGCTCACACAGCGGCCCTTAGTTCAAAGACCAGTACCCTATTTGAGTCTAGCCTTACCTGCGTACGTTCTGGTTCAACAAGAACTTATCTAACTTTTTCTTGAATCCCTGGAGGGTGCTTTCCCCTATAACAGCCTCTGGAAGAGCGTTCTAGATTTCTACCACTCTCTGGGTGAAGGAGAACTTTACGTTTGTACGGAATCTATCCCCTTTTAACTTTAGAGAGTGCCCTCATGTTTTCTCCACCCTGAAGAATGAGTGGCCCAGCTAAGAGCAAAAGAGGTCGAGTTGTGTCCATTTTTCTGTGCATTTTTTGCAAAAAATCACAATAATACACTGCTGTGACACTTCTGTGATTATGATGCCTTCATGATCATAAGTAAAAATCATTATTTATTTGACTTCTGATTGAGCTCGTCAAAATTTTTTTGGTCATGGGGAAGATGGAGCTCTCCTCTTGTTGGTCTGTGATTTCAGCTCTGCAAATATGGCTGGGAGGTGTTACCTCGTGCTCCCTACAGTCCAGACATGAGTCCACCAGACTTCGTCCTTTTTCCAAAGTTGAAACAACCTATGCGTGGACATTGTTTTGCATCTCTGGAAGAGCTTTCTTCCGCCGTTGGGACTCGGTCATTGGAAAGCAGGGAGACTATATTGAGGGATTGTAAAGAAATACTTGAAGAAAAAAACATAAAACATGTAAATTAAAAATAAAAAATAGTGTGCATTATTTATGAAATGACCCTTGTACTTTAGAAGAAAGGAAAACGCCATGGAGTTATCAGTAAGTAGCATGTACCAAATAAGTCAGAGTATAATTAAACTCTGCAATTTGCTGTTGGTGGATTTTAAAATGTTTGGAAAAGTTCCCAAAGGAAGAGCTTACAAACAGATATTAAGCTAGAAGTGAGGTGAGAATCCTGAAATCTAGTACCTTATTGGATCTGCCAGGATTCTGGGCTTGACGGACCTTTTTGGTTTGGACCCGGTTTTGGTGGTTCATATGTTCTTACCTCCTGAGACAGTAAATGGGTTGCACTTTGCCCAGTGTCATACCCAGCACTCCTTGGTTGCACACTGGTAGAAAAATGCTGAATTAGATTGCTGAGTTTTTAATTAGTGTCTCTTTGACTGGTTAAATAATGTCCATTGATCTCCGAGAAGTGCTATCCATTGGCTCCTTTGTTCAGTCTTATTGGGCAGAACTGCCATCTGTTATCCAGTGGCCTTTGATTGCATTTATGTGTCTCGTAGTTGCACCAGCCACAAGGCTGCGATGGAATACAGATCAAGACTAAATATATATTTAAGAACATAAGCATTGCCATACTGGGGCAACCCAAGTCACAAGCCCCTGGCAATAAACCAAGGGAGTAAAACAGATTTTATGCTGTTTATCCTAGAAAAAATTATTGGCTTTTTCCAAATTCCACCTTTTTTTTATTTTTATAAATGTTTATTAATTTTCAATTCGAGAACAGTGCATTAAATATATACATACAATTAACGTCATAGACAGCACTTACAATCGATCAATGAATGCAACAAAATATACAGTTCCCCCTCCCCATTCGCGGTTTCAGTAATCGCGATTTCACATATTCGTGATTTTTTTGGGGAGGGGGAAAAAAGAAAAAAAAAAAATCCTTAAGTCTTCCCCCTGGCATCCCAGCCTTACCTGGTGGTCTAGCGGGCTTTCAGGGCAGGAGCGATCTTCCTACGCTCCTGCCCCATGCAGATCGCCATTAGGAAATAGCTGTAGGGAGTTCCCGTCGTAGTCTCGAGAGACTACGGGAACTCACAGCAGCCATTTCCTAATGGCGATCTGCACGGGGCAGGAGCGTAGGAAGATCGCTCCTGCCTTGAAAGCCCGCTGGACCACCAGGTAAGGCCGGGAAGGCAGGAGGGAGGCGGGGGTGGGTCAGAGCCGGATATTTGCGGTTTTTCGCCATTCGCGGTCCGGCTCTGCCCCTATCCCCCGCGAATCCGGAGGGAGAAGTGTATTACCCCCCTCCCTGGATGTGCAAATCAAATAGGAAATAAAGGCATAATCCAACTAATCAGAGTTAACAAAATTCGTCAACGGACGCCATGTTCATTTAAATAGTTTATTATGACACAATATTTCTGAATTCATTTTTTTCATATTTATAACATAAACATAGTTTCCCACCAAAAGGAAAAATTAAGTCTGCCCCAATTTTTCCAGTTCTTGGTAATCATTTGCACGGCTATCCCAATCATAATGATACAGAGTCTGCTTTTATACCTGTCTAATGGAGGTTTAGTTGACAACAGTGTCCCACAGATTACCACCTCATAGGACAACGGAATCAAAGATTCCAGTATCAAATTAAATTGTCCCCATATTGATTTCCAAAAATTGAGTATCGAGGGGACAATAAATCCAAATTCCATCTTAATAATGTCTAACAGCCTTTTCTTTTAGAAAATTATCATAGTAATATAGGGGGGAGGATTCAAGAGAGTGCAAAAAATATGTATGTAAAGTGCCAATTCTGTAACGGCAGTTGTTGGCAAAATTGATCGTATACAATGGAGCGTGTCGGCATGCATGTGTCTAACTTTAAGCTTGATAGCTACAAATAAAACTTTAAGCTTGATAGCTACAAATAAAATAAAGAGCTGTGATTCAATAAAGAATATTATTACTTTCATCACAGAATTCTAGTGACTTTCTCCCTATTAGTAAATTTATAACTTTAAGCCCAAAACATGCCAAATGTAAGGAGAGTTTGGCATAGTGGTTAGAGCTATAGCCTCAGTACCCTGAGGCTGTAGGTTCAAATCCCGTGCTGCTCCTTATGACCCTGGGCAAGCCACTTAATCCCCCTTTGCCCCAGGTACGTTAGATAGATTGTGAACCCACTGGGACAGACGGGGAAGATGCTTGAGTACCTGATTTGTAACCTGTTCTGAGCTCCTTTGGGAGGAGAGGCTAAAAAATTGAATGACTAAATAAAGTTGGCAGTTTGGGTGCATTAGTGATCGTATTCGATAGCCCTGCATGTGCAACTGAGGGACACACCCCTGATCCGCCCACGTGCACAATAGCATTTGGGGGCTAACCCTCAAATTCTATAATGGCCCATTTAAAAATAGGCACCCAATTGGTACCCAGTTATAGAGCAGCCAGTTCCGTGCATAACATACGAAGGTGAATCAAAAATAAAAGGCAAAATATGCGATGAACAGAGTTAGCGAAATGCAACATATCTCTTTTCAGGCTGCTAAATTGAATGATTGGTTTGGAAAAATTATGCTAGAGGTTTCTTCTTATTTTGAGTTTAGAAAATTGTTAAAGACACAACTATTCGATAAGTTTGTATCTTAAAGCATTGTGTTTTATAATTCTCTCATTGTTTTACATTTATAATTTGAAGTATTTTTATTTGTATTGTAGTCATCGCTGTATGTTTCAGCTCCAATTGTTGTGAACCGCCTAGAACCATTCCGGTCTGGCCATATATAAGAATAAAATAAAAAAAATGAAAATGAAAACACATGTACTCGTACATTGCTTGTTGATTAGTTCATCCATGCACAGAGCAGCATTCGGCTTTTAATCGTGTGGCAGCCATGAAGTCAGAAACATGGATGCTCTATGACAAGATTACACCATCAAAGAACGTGCAGTAGTGTGCTTTCTTTGGGCAGGGGAGTGAAACCTGTGAAAATTCACCATCGGATGTTGACTCAGTATGGACATAGCACCATGAATCAGCAAAAAGATTTATGAGTGGGTAAAAAAGGTTTAAGGTGGGAAGAACTGGTGTAACTGACAAAAAAGTCATCCTGGACGCAAGAGCACGTTGACTTGATGTCTTGATTAGACAATAACAGTGTCTCAGTTCTCTGCAAATTTGGATATCGGCTATGGATCTGCATTTGTAATAATGCATGATGACTTGGGATATAGGAAAGTCTGGTACGATGGGTTTAGCAGTGTGTGCACTCTGCAACCCAGTTCTTGAGATGGTACGAGGAAGATTCAAGTATTCACTACAATCCGGAGAGCAAAATACAAAGCATGATGAAGTAAAGGAAGAGGTTCTCACCTGGCTTTGAAAGCAGCCGAAAAACTTCTCTGCAGGCATGCAGACGCTAGTTGGACGATACAACAAATGCGTTGTCTTGCATGTGGAAAAGTGATATGTTCAATTGCTCACAGTTACGTCTGTTAAAGCCATTAAATGTATTTTGCCTTTACATTTTGATTTACCCTTGTACATAAGAACATAAGAATAGCCTTACTGGGTCAGACCAGTGGTCCATCGAGCCCAGTAGCCTGTCTTCACGGTGGCCAATCCAGGTCACCTGTACCGGGCAAAAACCCAAAAGAGTAGCAACATTCCATGCTACCGATCCATGTCTGTCTCAGACTATGGACTTTTCCTCCAGGAACTTGTCCAAACCTTTCTTAAAACTAGCTATGCTATCCACTCTTACCACAACCTCTGGCAATGCGTTGCAGAGCTTAACTGTTCTCTGAGTGAAAAAAAATATTTCCTGTACATAGGTAATTGGCGCTGAACTGGACATGAATAACAATAATTGGAAGTAAATAGCAATTGACTTACACTAGAGAATGACACAGGGAAAAATTCTGTCCCCGTCACTGCCCCGTCCCCGGACCACCATCTTCTTCACCGCCCCGTCCCCGCCATCCCCTTCAGTGCCCCGTCCCCGTCTCTGCCGTCCCCTTCACCGCCCTGTCACCATCCCCACTCTCCCTTTCACCGCCCCGTCCCCGTCTTCAGCGTCTTCTCCTCTCCATCCCCCTACCCTCAGCACCCTTCAAGCAGTCCAGCAGCTCCCTCCCGCCGGCCAGCCGTGCATTTCTCTCCCTCCCTTCCTCTTACCTTCTCTTGTGGCGAAACTGGCAATTTGTATAAGGCTATGCGCTGTATTACAGCGGAAGCCTTGAAGTCGCATCGGGTTGCCTGCTAGAAAAGTCTCCTCCGATGCAACCGGAAACAGGAAGTTGCGTCGGAGGAGGTTTTTCCAGCAGGCAACGCGACGCAACTTCAAGGCTCCGGCTGTAATGCAGCTCATAGCCTTATTGAAATCGCCAGTTTCAACGAGAAAAGGTAAGGGAAAAGGAGGGGGAGGGAGATGCATGGCCGGCAGGAGAGAGGGAGCTGCCAGATCAAACGCTCGTTCACTGCGCATGCTAACCATTCACCGCTCCACGGGGCGGTGAATGGCCTTATCCCCAATCTCGCGGTGACCTTTTTTTTTTTTTTGGTCACCGTTATGGCGGGTTAGCCGCGGGTAACAACCACCGTGTCATTCTCTAACGTACACCTCTATTCTGTACACTGAGCGCCTAACTTCTCTCATGTGCAGCTGCAAAGGGGCTTGGCCATGAGAGGGGCATTCCCAGAATTTAGGCTCTATGTTTAAGAATGTCATTTCCACACCTAAGTTGGGCTCCAAAGTAACACCGGGTCTTAGAGGTGTAAATCTAGCACTCGGCGTTCACCAGGTATTCAGTTTCAAAAAGAAAATTCCCCAGGGTTGCCCTAAGAAACTGCACCTTCCATTCCACAGGCGTAAAACACCCCCGTGAGGCCGCATGCTTGGCGAATGGTTCATTATTGATCTTCCCACGTTTGTATAATTGGTATCGTGCCACTCAGTTGAAATAATTAGCCGTAATGGTGGCATTTTGGTGTGTGGTGAAGAAAAAGCCTTTGCAATTTAAGTAAATCAATAACTGGCTTATCTTTCTCAGATCAGAAAGGGTGATTTTTAAAAAAAAATGTAGGGGGCTGCTTATTGAAAATCACTTATGCTGTCGTTGTCGGGTATTGAATGCTTAAGTGTGTTTTTATAAATGTTGGACCAGTATAGAGATGCATTTTCTTCATGTATCAGTTTGGAGTCGGTTCGTCTGCGCATCTTGAAAACCAACCGGAATGTTCTGAGGGTGGGGCCTCAGTTAATTTATCCGTACACCTTTATCCCTGATATTTCTGTGGTAAAGGGAGAAGGATAAACTAGGTATCTCCTGATATTTTTGGGCGATAGTGAAATATACGGCTATCTCTATAACGGTGTGTCTCAAACTTTTTTTTTTTTTTTTTAGCTCTGGCGCACTAAACGAAGCAAAAGTTTGTTTGCGGCACATGATAAGCCGGTATTATAAAATTGTAAAACCCAACAAAAAAATTAAAGTTGAGCGTGTTCTTTAAGGCTCTCTTTTCCAAAGGCCGCTGACCGATTAGCGCGCGCGCTAAACGCTAACACGTGCATGTTAGTCTGCGGACGCGTTGGCGTTTAGCGCGCGCTACATCGAACAGCCTGCGCTAATCGGTTCGCGCACCTTAGTAAAAAGAGGGGGTAAGCTATGTATTGGTAATTGTGACAACGGTGAGACTAAAGTAGATAGAATTGCTAATCGATGCGATGGGTGTGTTTTGGTTTTGAGTGCAAATTAGCTCAAAATGTGGCTCAGTAGTTGACAACCAAGCACGCATTTCATCATCCACCACCTGCAATCATTCTCTTTTTTTTTTTTCGATTTAATTTCTGTCAGAGTTGAAAATCCAAGTTTTCAAAAATAAGATCCTTGATTTGCTTTGTTGCTCAAGTAAGGATAACTGCATAAAAAAATAAAATTACTTGTCATTAGTTTTCAAGGACCAATCGCGTCAAAGAATGATGCTTGTCTGGGCGGTGGTATCCTTACACACACACAGACACTCATAACATTGACTGACTCTTGCGTACACGACATACATGTCATGTATCCTATGTAATAAAACGCTAGCCGCGCATGCGCACCCCTATCTGTCTGCGTGCTTCCATGATCCGTAGGTCTGTGGTCGCAGGAGTGCGCATGCGCGAGTCCCCAGCCATCTTCCCAACGAGGCATTTTCTTTTTCCCTCAGCCATTGAATTCAATTTGGCTGACGCGGTCTTTACGTTCGCCGTTAACGGACTTCAAAGTGCTGCAGGAGTCCTTTTCTTTCACGGACCTTCGCAGTTAGTGCTTCCAGGACTTGAACTCAGCGCTGGACTCCCTGCTCTCCGACGCTGGCGAGGATCGAAAGGAGCCGCGGAGACACCTCGCGGGAAGGGAAGCCCAACAAAACAGTGCAGCCGCTACGTTCTTCGCGGTCCCGACTCAAAACCTGCCAATTTCAGCAGCGTGTGCAGCACTCTACACACGCTGCTTTGGGCCCTTCTACTGCCCTGATTTGCTCTGCCGCATCTCTGATGATGTCATCAGGGACGTGCCAGAGTAAATCAGGGCAGTAGAAGGCCCTGAAGCAGCTTGTGTAGAGTGCTGCACACGCTGCTGGAATCTGCAGGTTTGTCGGGACCGCGGGAAGGGAAGGGGGGTAGGGGAAATGTGGTGTGTGGAGGAGGGAATGCTGCTGCTGTGGCTGATGCACAGGGAAGTGGGGGGGGGATCAAAATGCTGCTGTAGGGGGAAATGCTGCTCCACAGGGACATGGAGGGGGAGGGAATGCTGCTGTGGCTGCTGCACAGGGAAGTGGGGGGGGGGGGAGAAAGACAGACATTGGGAGGAAGGGAGACAAGAAGAAAGACACAGGGGCAGGGAGAGACACAGAAAGACAAAGGGGGCCACGGGGAGAGACAGACAGAAACAAATACAGCGGGAGGGAGAGAGAGACAGAAATAAAGAAAGACAGACAGACATATATTCTAGCACCCGTTAATGTAACGGGCTAAAATACTAGTTCTAGTATATACTTATGAAGGGCATTTTTAAAAATAAAGTAAAATTCTGGAATCTCTCTTGGCACACCCGGAATCTCTTCAGGACACAAAGTTTGAGACACACTGCTCTATAAAAATTGGCATAAAAATAAATGAATAACTTCTCCTTACAAGTCATTTATGCGCCAGTTGTGTGCCTACACAGACATTTAGATACCTAAATTTAATTCGAGTATTTGAGTCAGAGTTGGGCAACTCCGGTCCTCGAGGGCCGGAATCCAGTTGGGTTTTCAGGATTTCCCCAATGAATATGCATGAGATCTATTTGTATGCACTGCTTTCAATGCATATTCATTGGGGAAATCCTGAAAACCCGACTGGATTCCGGCCCTCGAGGACCGGAGTTGCCCACCCCTGATCTAAGTGGTACTTTGTATATAGGTGCTGAAATGGCATAGCGTATATTTGTAAGGAGAGGGGAGGGGGCATCACATAGGTGGAGCATAGGCAGACATTTAGGTGGGCTACTCACAAAATATTATAAGTTGACCCCCCTGCCTGCTACATTTATGAGCCCCCATTTATGCTGGGGGGACTGAGAGGGGTGAGTACACCTGCTTCCCCTTATGTGGGTCCTGATTGATATTCAGCTGAGGCCTACGTAAGCATCTTACTAGGGTCCGGTTGAATATTGATCAGGACCTGCATAAGATCTAGAGGTCTGCACAGGGATGGTGGGAATCCCATGGGTGTCCCGCGGGAATCCCCCCATAACCAACGGGACTCCCACGGGGACCCCCCCTCTGGCCCACGAGACTCCCACGAGGATGGAAGGCTTTGGAAGAAGGGTTCGTCCATATAATATAATGGACACGTCAGCCTTAGTAAAAGAGGGGGTTTATAAGTTAATTACCTGAACAGAAAACAAAAAAAGGGTTCTACCAAAGAGATTCCACAAGGAAAACAGCAAAAGAAACTGTGGAATTGATGATCCTGTCAGAAGTAATTGCTGCTTTTTATGGGGACGGGTGGGGATGGAGGTAATTCCTTGCGGGAATGGGCGGGGACGGAGAGGATCCTGGCGGGGACGGGTGGGGATGGAGAGGATCCTGATGGGGACGGGCGGGGATGGGTGGGATTTCTGTTCCCGTGCAACTCTCCAATAAGATCCGAAAGCCAGTACATTCTGTTGAATATTGAGGTCCAATTCTGCCCACATTGGTCAACATTAAAAAAACAAAAAACAAAACAACTCACTGACCACCTCCAACTGAATATTGATCAGTATATTTTTATACAAGTAAGCTGATGATGAAGATTGACCCCTCCAGGATATCATGACAAGTGTTTGTGATGAGCCTGTAGTTAGGAACAAAAGAAAAAGCTGCAGGAATGGTGGACAAGACGCCAAGTCTATAATTAACAAGCATTGATATGAGCCTGCCTAGTTGTTCATAACATCGCTGTTTCCAGTCGTTATCCATAAGGTTCCCCAGCCTATGATCCTTTTTAGGACCCCTGAGGAAGAAGGAGTGTTTCTCTGAAACACGGACCGTGTCGGGTCCAGGCTCATCAACCTGGTTGGATACAAACTGTTTCATGTTCATATCGATGCTTGTTTATTAAAGACTTGGCGTCTTGTACACCATTCCTGGAGTTTTTTTCGTTTGTTCCTTGTTCGACATATCACTGCAGTTCTGTTGGATTTTTATGTTTGTGTGGTTCTGTAGTTAGGACCAGTGGAAGTTAAACCAAGCAGTTATAGGTACCTAACCCTGTTTCAGCAATGAAAGAAATCCCCAAGGGTTACGTTTGTATCCTGAAAGCGACACTGCACGAACACAGCTGGACCTACAGCGACTAAAACCCAGCTTCTCAAACCTGCCCTGGGCACTTGCACATTTTCAGGATTTTCAGGCTATCCATAATGAATATTCATGAGATGCTGAGCCACTAGGTCTCTCGTGCATACTCGCTGTGGATATCCTAAAAACCAGACTGTTTGGAAAGCCCTGGGCGAAAGGGCTCATGTTATAACACAGAAGCCATCCTGCAGGAAATATTCCATTCAGTAATAGTTCCTCTAATAGCTCATAGATTCCTGCGTCTCTCGGGAGGAGCAAGTACTATGTCAGCTTCTCTTAAAAACATCAGAAGATTAAATATACCTCCTATCATCTTGAGCATAGTGGATGACATAAGTTCAGACGTAATTTTATTTTTTTTTTTTTTGAGTGATGGAAAATGCAATCATGTGACCAGCCTGCAGCAGTTGTTTCGTGAGATTGTCCTTCCCGTAACTAATCTTACAAATAATATTGGATTATGGGCTGATTTTTAGTAATGAGCTCTTGGCAACTATTGATCGAGAAGGTCATGACATAATGAGAAACTGTCTAGCATGTGCTTGACAAAGACATAATGTGTATGTTCCCAGTGAACTCCATGGTATATCTGTCTCTGTCTAAATCTGGGCAGACAGATTTCAAAGCCGTTTAGCCAGGTAATTAGCCATTTATTCAGGTAAATTGGCCTCTTTGATTTGGATGAGGCGGTTCTCGCTAAAAATATATATATGTGGGGTTTCCAGTGATGTCATTGGACGGGCAGGATGTAGCAAGTTTGTCTTTTCCTTCTACATGGCCTCTTGTCTTCACTGGTGGTCTCCCATTCAGGTATTAGCCAAGCCCAAACCTGCTTAGCTATCGAGGCCTGACCAGTTTTGTTTCTCCTAGAATAGAATCATGGTGGGGGAGGTGCTGCCTCTACCACTTCCTATCATTTTTATATAGCGCTGAAAGGTGTACGCAGCGCTGTACATTTTGACATTTATAGGCGGTCCCTGCTCGGAAGAGCTTACAATCTAACTTGGACAGACAGACATGACATATAGGGTTGGGTATGCAGAACATAGTAACATAGTAGATGACAGCAGATAAAGACCCGAATGGTCCATCCAATCTGTTGAACCTGATTCAATTTACATTTTTTTAATTTTTTTTTCTTAGCTATTTCTGGGCAAGAATCCAAAGCTCTACCCGGTACTGTGCTTAGGTTCCAACTGCCGAAATCTCCGTTAAAACCTACTCCAGCCCATCTACACCCTCCCAGCCACTGAAGCCCTCCCCAGCCCATCCCCCACCAAACGGCCATACACAGACACCGACCGTGCAAGTCTGCCCAGTACTGGCCTTAGTTCAATATTTAATATTATTTTCTGATTCTAGATCCTCTGTGTTCATCCCACGCTTCTTTGAACTCAGTTACAGTTTTACTCTCCACTACCTCTCTCGGGAACCCAAGGTGAGAGTCGAAAGCACTCTCGACTGGGCCTTGAACACTGCCAGAGACTGAGCCCGCCGTAGGGATTCAGGCAGCTTGTTCCAAGCATATGGCATAGCAAGGCAGAGGCTGTGAGATCAAATCCCGGTATAGTGACCCTTGTGACCCTGGGCAAGTCACTTAATCCCGCATTGTGTCAGCTTTGAATGCCAAAGCCACAAAAGGCGGTATACAAGTTCCCACTCCGTTCCCTGCTTACTATAGGCACTGGTTATGGTGCCTTTTATCAAGCCTATTCTATGAAGAGGCACAGACCTTTTCTTTATAGAATACCATGTTTCCCTGAAAATAAGACAGTGTCATTAATTTGGGGTCAAAAAACACACTAGGGCTTATTTTTGGGGAAGTCTTATTTTTTTCATGTACACCAATCATCTCTCCCTTCCTCTCCTCCACCCCAATTCTTCCTTTTTCCTTTCTCCCCTACCCCCATGTGCAGCATCATTACTCCCCTCTCACCCATCCCCTTGTGCAGCAGAACCCCACCGACCCTCCCACCATGAGAATGACATACCTCTGCTCCGGGGCCTCCTAAAGCAGCAGGGGGGTTGCTGAATCGATGAGTCCGTTTTTTTTTTGTTTTTTTTTCTCCAGCAAATCAGGCAGCACTAGTGTCAGGGATGGAGTCAGGGAGTATCAGGGACATTTGGGGGGGGGGGGGGGGAGCCTCGGGGGGGTCAATCTTTAGGGCTTATTTTTGGGGTAGGGCTTATATTTGGAGCATCTTTAAAAATCATGCTAGGGCTTATTTTTGGGGTAGGGCTTATATTTGGAGCATCTTTAAAAATCATGCTAGGGTTTATTTTCAGGATAGGTCTTATTTTCCGGGAAAACAGGGTATTTGTGTAGATGATCGTGTCTATGTGCATTTTTGGCCATGCCCACCTGCCCTATAGCTGCTATATTTGCCCATTCCTAGATGTTAGTACAAATGCTAGAATGATATATGCATATGTTATTTATCCATGTTCTGGCCAGACTCTATCCATGTGCATGCACACCAACAAAGCACATGTCATCAAATCATATGTACATTTCTGCTAGGTGGCATAGGGACCATTTGTGATATAAGTAGCCAGAATACAGCCATTTGCCATCACCTAGAAATGGGTGTTTCGTTATGAGGGGCATTTTAGAAAAACTATCCAACTCAGAAGGGAATGGGTTAACTGACCGCAGCCAACTCACCATGGGACAACTGAACACGGAGAAATTTTAAAAAGTTGAAATAATGCAACAGGAAGACATAAAAAAAAACACACCAATTTTATTATCATTTATACTCAAATATAAACCTATCCGCATATAAGCTGAGAACATTTTCCCCTTCCCCCTCCTCCTTTTTAGGGGAAAAATGGTTTATATTCAAAGGCCAGTGCCACCCAGCTGTACACCCACCTACCTCTTCCAAGCCTAGCGCTGGTCTCTCCCTGGTCCACCTTAAATCCTAGTGATCCAGTGGTATGGTAAGCCAAACCGGGATGGGAACAATCCTTCCCTCCCCCGAGGTCAGGTGTCAGGTCCTGTAGAATCACCATGCGCCCCTTCCTTCCCTCCTGTAAAATCACCATGTAGCATAGGCCTACCTTAATCACTGGTGGTCCAGTGGAATGAATTGGGGCAGGAGCGATCCTCTTGAAGCAGTCTCTTGAATTGCGGACTGCATCTGGTTTACTGTTCTGTACAGTGCAAACTTACTGAAGAGTCCTTTTTCATTTTAAGGTGAGAACACAGGGATTACGTTTTTGGTAAATGCAGTCTTGCAGGTTTTCTCTTCAAAGGCCGAGAATTGATGACGGGTTAAACAGGATCTCTGAGAAACCTTTGTATGGAACTTAGCTACCTGAGAAATGTATTTACTGTGACGCTGATCTGTGGGAATGAATTGATGCTTATCTTTAATAGTTCTTGCCCATAAAAAGACTGCACAACTGCATTTTCCTGGGAAGCCTTGAAGGGCCTTTAAAATAAGTGTCTAATCGTAGGCTTTCACTGGGAAATGGCTGGCTTGACAGACAGTATGTATTATTAACTCTAAGTAGGCTTAATCTTTTTCTCACGTTTTAGAGAATGGTTTATAACATTACGGCCAGAGAAATCATGATAGCCAAGTATTTGAAACAAAGCAAAATTTTACAGGCTGTTACAGCTGTAAAATCGATAACCCTGGAAGAGCAGAAAGCAGTGATTGAAAGTCTCTGGTTTTTATATATTTATTTTATCAGTAGCTCAAGGTGGATCACGTTCAGATACTGTAGGTGTTTCTTTGTCCCTGGAGGGCTCGTGATCTCAGTTTACCTGAGGCAGTGGAGGGCAAAGTGACTTGTCTAAGGTCACAAGGGGCAGCAGTGGGATTTAAAGTGGTCTTCCCTGGCTTGCCAGCCTGCTGCTTTAATCATAGGGCAAGTCCTTCACTCTGCTTTCAGTACTTTTAAGTTGTCAAGAGTGCCTAACGGGATGCACCAGTCTTGCTGCCCGTCGAGGAGAGAAGGCGCAGCAGTACCAAGAAATTTTCAAATAAATTCAGAAACTCTACAACCCGTCCCTGCCGCTGTCTCAGAAGGCTCAATACCCCTTGTACGGCAAGGCTGAAATTTAACAAGAGTACAGGTGGAGTTGCAAAGCTTAGGAGATCAAAGAGAAAAGATTAAAATGGACCCGGTAAAATGCTTTAAACAAATTCTATTGGAATTTCCAAGTTTATCACTTGTTATATTACCCATCGGGTACCTTCTGAACAGTTTAGAAATATGTCTGTACTGAATATTTGTATTTGATTTGGCCCCAGATACCTTATTGGTCTGAAGGGTGATTTTAAATTTGAATATGAATAATCCGAGGCTCTACTGCTAAATCCTACTGAACTAAACACTTGGGTCCTGATTCTACAATTGACACATAAAGTTAGGCACCTGGATTGTTGCACCTAGCTGATCTAGGGGTTCATAGACAACGGCGCGAAAGACAAAAGTGTGCGCTGACAATGAGCGCAGTGCGAGGCGTGCGCAGCACAAAATTACAGTTTTTAGGGGCTCCGACGGGGGTTTTTGTTGGGGAACCCCCCCAGTTTACTTAATAGACATCGCGCCGGCGTTATGGGGGGTTTGGGGGGTTGTAACCCTCCACATTTTACTGTAAACTGAACTTTTTCCCTAAAAACAGGGAAAAAGTTAAGTTTTCAGTAAAATGTGGGGGATTACAACCCCCCACAACGCGGCGCAATGTCTATTAAGTAAAGTGGGGGGTTCCCCCCCCACGTCCCCCCCCCGTCGGAACCCTAAAAACAGTAATTTAGAGCGGCGCGCGCCTCCGCGCTGCGCTCAATTGTCCGGGCGCGCCTTTGTCCCAGCGCGCTTTTGACCTGACACCGATCTAGGTGCATAATTTATCCCCTCTGCCCCCTTTTTGCTAAGCCGCAGTAGAGGTTTTGACCATGGCCTGGAGCACTAACTGCTCCGACGCTAATTGATGCTCATAGAATTCTATCAACGTTGGAGAATTTTGCGCGCCGGCCGCAGTACAAACCTCTACCGCAGCTTAGTTAAAGAGCGCCTTAATTATTTAAAAAGCCTTAATCGGCACCGGTAATTGAAAGTTGCAATCAAATCGTAACTTAACTTCGTAGGCGCCTACCACTTTGAGGTAGGCGTCTACTCCGAGGTATCTACCAGAAAATAGGCCTGGTTAAGGGACGGATTATGGGTGTGTGTTGATATAAATCAAAAATATAAAACCCACCAATTACCAAAATGATAGTGAAAGGATTTTATTAATAAGGGAACAAAGCCTCGGATCATGGAGCTACACCCATTTCGGGTTTTCTCAAAGAGACAAACCAGATTGTTCTCTTGCTCCTGCTTGCGTCACTGGCTTGAACCCATCCTGCCTACCTTTTAAACTACAATACTTTAATTCATTCATTTAATTTATTGATTCTTATTTTAACATTTTTTTTTTTACATAAAATTCATTTAATATAAACCTTCTAATGCAGGAGTATGTTTGTAGCCAAAAAGAAGCGTTACTAGAGATATTTTCTCTGACGCAGTGGGGGGGTAGTGTATCCCGCGAAACGCAGGCCGCGTCAGATGTTTAAAAGATACCAGCAACAGCCTTGGTTTTCTAGAGCAGGAGTTAGGCACTTTAAGCTTTACAAGCAGAAATGAATTAAAGAAGCTACAAGTTTACAGCACGAACGCACTTTTTCAATACAGCACTTTTAAAGCACGTTCCTAAGATAAGTACAATGGTACCTCGGTTTACGACTGCACCGGTTTGCGAGTGTTTTGCAAGACGAGCAAAACATTCGCAAACTTGGTGCCTCGTAAACCGAGCTTGCCTCACTGTACGAGCGCACTTCCCCCCCCGCGATCGGAGAGATGCTCAAGGCCCAGCAAGAAGAGGAGGCAGATCTTGAGGCACCGGCACCAACCCACAGGACATGCCGGTGCCGGTGCCCAGGCCCAGAAGACGGTAAGAAGTGGTGGGGGGTTCCCAATCGCGGGGGAAGGGTGCCGGATCGCTAGGGGGCGCTCGTAAATCGAGCCACGCACGGTTTCCGAGGTGCCGATTTTGCGAATGTTTTGCTTGTCTTGCAAAACACTCGCAAACTGGTGCACTCGTAAACCGAGGTACCACTTTATTTACAAGAAAGTCATAAAAGAAAAAAAATACTCGCGTGCCAAACGGCAATAATATAAATGAAAGATCTGCAGCTGATCCACAACAGACTGTCAACAGGAAGTTCCCCCCCAAGCCTGAATAATGATTATAACAATGTAGAGAAAATACTATATTAAAAAAAATTGGAGAAAGACACTTTTCCACATAATCACCCTGTTTTGTGATGCATTTTTCCCAGCGTCCTACTAACTTCTTAATGCCGTCGGAAAACAATGTTTTTGGTTGAGCCCGCAAAAATATGATAGTGTGGACACAATTTGAAGCTCCCTTGTATGTGCAAGGTGGGGGGGGGGGGGAGACGAGACGGAGAGTTTAGAAATCTGATATTTGAATTGAGCCCCAAACATTCATAAACCATCCTTGAAGACAGGGGCGTACAATTGTGATCTCGAGCACCGCGCATTGATCAGGCGTTCAGGATACCATAACGGATGTGCTTGAGAGATGGATTATCACCTGCTCTGTCTCGGTGGTATGAACACTCGTCTTGTGCATATTCCTTAAGGACAGATGTGCTCTTGATTTTTAAAAAAGAAAAGAACACGTTAATGATAATTTGCAATTTCCTATCTTGAAGCAACACACACACAAAAAAAACCCCAATGCAATATCATATTTATTATTCTTGTTCTTTTTGCATGTATTATTTAGATAAAATGCATGCCTTATCAAAAAACAGAGAATGTAGTGCAAGAAAAAAAAAGTGCCTGATTAAAAATGAAAAAATGGAATGTGTTTTTCAAAACAATATAAAATAAATGGAAAATGAAATTACAGTTGTTTTCCCCTTCCAAGGATCCTCGGTAAAGGCTTCAGCGACCCGACGGCATCATTTATTGTGTTTCACAGTTCTGATCTACAGGTCTTGTTTCTTAGGGGTGGAATTTGCTCTGCTCAGTGTTTACATCCCACAAGAGTCAAAGGTTTCAGGCTGATGCTAGATTATACATTTCTATGCAAATTGGTCAGAAAGAAGCGTTTTCATATGGAGACAGCGAAATCAACATTCTCGGCTGTATAGTTGAGGGATTTTTGCATGCTTAACAGATTTCACAGATACTGGGCTTGATGGACCTTCAGCCTGGCCCAGTATAGCAATTCTTATGGGTTTATATGAGCCAAGTATTGGAAAATCAAGCCATTGTGACATCACTGCTGAGGCTGGCTCTTAGGCATTGGTGGAATGAGGCATTATGACATCATAATCTCAGCTCTGGAATGTTGCTACTCTTTGGGTTTCTGCTAGGTACTTGGGACCTGGGTTAGTCACTGTTGATAACAGGATACTGGACTTGATATACTGTATTTTTCGCTCCATAAGATGCACATTTTTTCCCCTGAGTATGTCGGGGCCAGCGGCGTACAAGTGCGCTGCTGCGTGGGTGCCTGCTGCTTCCTGATTGGCTGCCAAGTACATACAGTATACACACATCACACCACAACTGAGCCGATGGTTCTCTCTCTCTCTCCAACATTGCAGGAGTGTAGTGACTGTTCTAAACAAGCAAGGTCTTGCAATGCGAGTACATTTCCCCCTCCCAATTCACGGTTTTAGGACTCGCAATTTCGATCATTCACGATTTTCTAAAACTGGAATCATCCCCACCTCCCTTCCGCCTCCCAAACCTCCCTGGACCTTACCTAGTGGTCTAGCAGTCTTTCAGGGCAGGAGTGATCTTCCTGGTGGAGTTTCCATTATTCCTTATGCGGAAATTCGCTTTGATATGCGAGTGTTTTGGATTACAAACATGTTTTTGGAACGAATTATGCTCGCAAACCAAGGTGTTACTGTATCTTGTTTAACTGTATGAACAACTTGCCTTGAGTTTTGAATCCCAGCTGTTCATCCCAACAGACCCTGTACCACCCATCTTGTCCCCATTATACATCCAAAGCAAAAAAATATAGGGGGAGAATTCCAATAACCATTCAATGTCCGGAGGAAAAAAATGCATCTAAACCAGTGTTGTTCAACCTTTTTACACCTATGGACCGGCAGAAATAAAAGAATTATTCTGTGGACCGGCATCGGTCCGTGGATTGGCGGTTGAAGAACACTGGGCTAAATCGTGGGCCAGACCCCGCCCATCTCTACCCGATCTCCACCCCAGACCTCGCCCACATAATAGTACTAATTGCACCTTGCATGTCCCTTGCCTCATCTGGAAGCCTTCCCTCTGACGTTGCAACGTCAGAGAGAAGGCTTCCGGTTCAGGCGCAGGATGCCCGTAGGAGCCACTGCCCGTGGCTTTGTGTACTGAATCAGTTAGGAAGAGGGAGCTGGTTCAAAGATAACGCCGCATCGATCGCACTGTGGAAGAACACTGTTTTGGGCCTGATGCATGTGCTGGCCCTGTGGACCGGCAGGAAATTTCTGCAATCAATCCTGGACCGGCAATCAATCCTGCAGACAGATACTTTTTGTAACAATTGCTCAAAAATAAAACAAAGCTTTCTTCAGTTTAGTAAGTATAATGTAAGTGTGCTCAAAGGTCCACTCCTCAAAGGAATGACCATGAAGTCAAAAAAAAAAAAAGACTAGCAATCAATATGAGCTCTAATCATAGCACACAACTCAACTCATTTCATGTGAAAAACGTCATTGTAAGTAACTAAGGGGACCTTTTACTAAGGCGGGCTAAATGCCAAGGCGCCCTAAGAATATAACGAGCGTCTTAGCATTTAGCCCGCGCTAAAGCAGTTAGCGTGCCTTAGCTAAAGGACCCCTAAATGTAAAAATCAGTGATGGCGACACTTGTTTTGTGAAGTGGTCAAACTTCGGTCCTAACACAGACCGTGTTTCGCTACAGATGCTTCAGGAAGCTGAACAACAAATTCTCAAAAGTGTTCCTGTGAGGATAAAAGAACCTTCAATATCCAAAATCTCCACTAGTGTAAAACACAAAAAAAAGAGCTAAGCACAAACCTCAACAAATCATTCAAAATAACATGGAATCTGAAGATCTCCGGATCGTACCTCCTAAATCTAGTAAGCTTTCAGTGTGAGCGAAGGACGCCCACCTGGCCGTGTTCCCTGAAAAAAACAAAAGGAATTGACCCCCAAAATATCCACATGAAGAAAATCCAGAGAAACCAAAAAAAAAAACTGTGGAGTGATGATGATCCTAAATGGACTTTATTTGAAAGTTCCAAAGGTACACTGAAATCATCCACATAAAATAATTTCATCCACATAAAAATAAATCATCCACATAAGAGCCGCTAGGGATACAGGACCCAACATGGTTTGCGTTTCGACAAAAAGTCTTCTTCAGGGGTCCTATAAAGGTGAATATGTGGGAAACAATTATGTAGTGAGACACTGCTTGCATTTGCAATAGAAAGGGTTTTATGTGGATGATTTCAGTGTACCTTTGGAACTTTGACACTTTCAAATAAAGTCCATTTAGGAACATTGTCACTCTACAGAGTTTTTTTGGTTTTCTCGTGCTTCCTGAAAAACACCCCCAGAGGTGGGTTTCTGGTATTGTCAACTGCGCTGAGATTGGAGGAAAAACAGGCCCCGCCCCTATGAAAGACCCAGTAAAATGTGAAAATGCACACAGCAAACTTGGCAAGGAAAAGATCAAAAAGTGATCCAAGTTCAAGTTTATTAGATGTTTACATACCGCCTACCAAGGTTATCTAAGCGGTTTTACAATTGGGCTCACAATCTATCTAATGTACCTGGGGCTTTGGGTGTCTTGCCCAAAGAGGGTGAGATCAAAAAATCATCACAAAAACAGTCACACAAAACAATTGCAAAAAAATCACAATAAAACCCATCACTCTTCGAATACACTCAGTCGCTCCAAGAACGTCTCTGCAGCTATAGATGTTTTAAGCATGTCCAATTCCTGTTGGTAGTCATCCTGATAATGGGTAAGCTCAGACTGCATGGTTTCAGTAATTTAAAACAAAAACTGGATACAGATGTTCTGGAGATAATTTATTAAACACTGACATGTAAAACCATGAAAATTCAATTAAAAAAATACAATGCTAAAAAATATGGTGATAAAAATCCACCCGGACCCTACATGGTCCGTGTTTCGGTGAACACGCCTTCCTCAGGGATCCAATAGTTTGCAAACTCGCATATAAAGAATTGGACTGAAAACAGTCTATCGTCTTTAAACATGTGAGCAAAGAACACCGCAGACAAGCTGTATTTTGTATCATTGTACTTTTTAATTGAATTTTCATGGTTTTATATGTCAGTGTTTAATAAATTATCTCCAGGACATCTGTATCCACAGGTTTTGTTTTTGTTTTCATCGGTGGACTGTTTTCACTGTGAATCATCGGATCTCCCCATTTTTCTTTGTTGGTTTCAGTAATTAACATCAGGTCTAGTGAACATTTATTCAAAATCGCATTCCATTTCTCCAAAATTACTGTATTGTCTAAGAATAATCTGGGCTCTTTCTGAGTTTGCAGCCCCTCGGGATGCATTTGGCCCAATAATATTCAGCAAAGGTGGCAGGCCTTAAATTTTTAAGTCAAGCACTATGGGGACCAGACCCTTCTTTACAAGTTGCTTTCATCTACTCATGAATGGCATGGTTTGGAAAGATCCATCCTCCATGTCTAAGGTGCATTGCTTTGGAGCAGAGGTTTTCAACTCAGACCTCAGGATACACCTAGCCGGTCAGGTTTTCAGGATATGCACAATAAATATGCATGAGATAGATTTGCATACAATGGTGTGTCCCAAGGACTAGCTTGAGAACCCCTGTTCTAGAGAACTGTTTTTGCGAGGTTCCCAGGTTTTCAGCGTATCCTCAAATAAGCATGAGAAAAATTTGCCTAGACGCATGCAGAGGTGGGAGATGAGAACCAGGGAAACCAACTCTCATTAATGTGCCTCGTTGCCAAACTCCTACTTCTACTTATAATTTCTGTAGCACTGTCAGACATACACAATACTGTACATTAAGAGACAGTCCCTGCTTGATAGAGCTTATGATCGAATCCAGTGTCTCAAACTTTTTTAGCTCCAGCACACTAAACAAAGCAAATGTTTTGTGTGGCACGCTAAATGGAGCAAATGTTTTTGGCGGCACATTAGAATTGAAATTATAAAATTGCAAACCAACAAAAAATTAAACTTGAGAGTTATTTGTTTAAAGTTCTTTAAGTTCTCCCCTTTGGGCTCCTTTTACTAAGGTGCACTAGCGTTTTTAGTGCGCGCTGCCCCCCCCCGCGCTACACGCCAAGCACTAACGCCAGCTCAGTGGTGGTGTTAGCGTCTAGCGCGTGCTAAAACCGCTAGCGCAGCTTAGTAAAAGGAGCCCTTTTGTATATTAGTTGGTCTGCATGTCCAATTGTCTACCCCATTATTTTAAATTTTAAATTGTGTGTAAAAACATATGTTTATATTTTTATTAATTTTTGATTTTTGTATCTCGCTTAGTAAAAACTAAATAAGTGATTCATTAAAGTCCGATAAAACTTGAAACTTGTTCTTTTCCTTCCCCTTTTTTATTTTATTAAATAATATATCCCCAACTGTTCTTCTTTCTTGTTATCTATTCTACCATTTCCTCCTATTTTAGCCTAATTTTTAGATGAGGTTTATTGTAAACTGTTTAGGATTTTTAAAAACGGTGTATCAAACCATAATAAACTTGAAGTTAAAAGCAGCCTCGAAAAAGTGGGCTTTTAGCCTAGATTTAAACGCTGTCAGAGAAATAGCTTGACGTACTGACTCGGGCAGTCTGTTCCAACCATATAGTTCAACAAGATAGAAGGGACGGAGTCTGGAGTTGGCAGTAGAGGCGCTGTAGTCGGCACAGTCCAGTTGGGCTGAAGGCTTTCGTGGTTCCCTGTACTCGCCAAGCGACTTAAGGGTGGGGAGGGTCTCTACAGTCTCGTGTTTGCCTTGTATTTCCAATCTCCACGGACTGTTCCCGTTTTGGGTTTTTTTGCTATTTTATCAGGCTTAGGGTTATTTTTACAGTTTTCTTTTTTTGCATTTTTATTTGATCCCTTATTGACCTGGGACCCCTGATGAAGGCGTGTTAATAATAATAATTTTTTTATTCTTATATCCCGCAAACCGAAAAAGTTCTAGGCGATTCGCAACAAGGTGAGCTAATACATGGGATACAGATAAAATACAAATTAGAATAATGGACTTAAAAACAGATAAAGACAGAAAGCATTTACAACATAATGCAGAAAATACCGGCATGGCAGGGAAAGAAGTAATACATAGAACAGATAAAATACATCAAGTTGAATATAAGGAACTTGATTGAAAAAATGAAGCAGAATGCATTAAGATACCAGCCTATCAAAGAGTTGAGTCTTTAAAAATTTTCTAAAATCGAGATAGGAAGAGACCTTTAATATAATTTTTCCAAGCCATACATTCAATTTAGCGGCTTGAAATGAGAGGGTTCTCTCGAGGAACTTCTTATATTTTATGGAGGGATATGAAAACAAGTGCACTCTACGTGTGGTCTTTTGGCATGACTCAAAGAAAAACATGGACCGTGTTGGGTCCCCGGGTTTGTTTTTAAGGTGCTATTATTAACCACACTCAATTATTTTAGACAAATAAATGTAGCCTGCATCATTGTACGTGTCTCTGCAGTTCTCTTTGGGGGTTGTTGGGTTTTTTTGGGGGGCGGTGGGGTTTAGTAGAGGAAAAGGGTACGGATGAGAAAGATAATGAATGGAGCTGCAGAGTGAATGCACTTGTAAGTCAATCAGAGGAGTTTGAACTGTATGTGGAAATGGATAGGGAGCCGGTGAAGTGACTTGAGGAGGGGGGTGTGATGCGAGCATAGTGACTCTGGCAGAATATGCCATGTGGAAGACCTGTGAGAAGCAAGTTGCAGTAATCTAGGTGAGAGGTGATATCGAGTGATTCTGAGTGTGGATAAAGTTTTTGATAGTGTGCTCAGAAAGAAAAGCTCGGATTTTGGTGATATTGTGGAAGAAGAAATGACAGACTTTAGCAATCTATTGAAGTTGTGCAGATACAGGAGCAATGTTAGGAAGTTCTTTTTCAAGGAGGGGAGGGGAATGTCCTCCCGAGGGAAGTGGTGGAGAGGAAAACGGTGATGAAATTCAAAGGATGCAAATTAAGGAACTAGGGCCGGTGCTGGACAGACTTGCGCAGTCTGTGTCCTATGTGTGGTAATTTGGTATAGGATGGGCTGGGGAGGGCGTCCATGGGAACTCCACTAACTTGGAACATGGAGATACCGCTGGCCAGTCTTGCGGAAGAAATCCTGTGGGGTGGGATGGTTGGGTAGGCCAGAGCGAGCTTGGACGGCAACTTCAGCATTTGGAGCCTAGGACAATGCCAGGTGGACTCTGCAGTCTGTTTTCCAGGCGTATCAAAGAAGATAAGTTAATTTAATTGTGAATATTTGATGGGTATAACTGGTGGGCAGACTAGACCAACCGTTCAGGTCTTTATCTGCCGTCATTTACTATGTTACTATGGTAAGTTCATTAACCCTGCATTGTGACAGGCACAAACACTGATTGTAAGCTGTGTGGGGACAGGAAAATACCCACTCAGGTTTCTGTATGATGTGTGGTATATCAAGAAATTAAACTAAGATACTGTACCTGAATGTAACTCGCCTTGAATTACTACTGAAAAGGCCCGAGCTAAATCCCTCCTCTCCCCCCCAACAGTTCAGTCTGGCTGTATGTGTTTCCCCTTTGGCTACTCATTCCGGAAACTCAGAAGAAAGCAAAAGAAGTGTTATATTGCTTGATAGTTCCCGATGGACCACGTTGGCTGTGCTATTTCATACTGCTAGAAGTGATATCAGAAGGCCCAATAATTTTACCCTGCCAACAGCTAAGGTCCAATTCTGAAACTTATCTCACTTTACTGGTCCACTGACAGGAAAATGCGTATTAAAAAAAAAAAAAAAGGAATATTTTTAAGGAAGGTTCTCTATATAGGAGCCCTAAGATGTGCTAAGAAAAGGGCTGGGCGCATTTTGAAGTGGGACATTTCGGTGCACTAGCTCACTTTTAGCACATTACTGAAGTAGAGCTTTTTTTTTCAGGATCTGCGTTAATTTATTCCCTTAGTGCAAAAATATTAGTGTGAAAATACCACTTCCTATGTTGGAATCTCTAGCTCCTGTGTTAAGTCGGTGCTACCCAGCTAGCACACGCTACTTCAAACGTGGAAGCTGGATAATGCTTCCACGCCCGTTCCTCTCTCGTGACGCACCCCATCCTGAACAATATTTCTAAAAAAAAAATAGCCCGATTTACAAGCGCTGACGGCCAAATTACTGCAAAATAATTTAACACATTTTGTGATGGGCCTTTTTTCCCCACTTTAAGCACACACTTTAAGCAACATGGGTTTCTATGGCTCTTATGGGAGATCTGAATCTCCGAATGCCTGTTAACCTTGGCACCGTTGCTCTCGTTCAACATCAAGTTATGTAAAGCAGCCTTTTTCACCATCTTGCGTCTACTCCCCCCTCTCTCCCTCTCAAATCCTTCCAGCATCTGCTCCACACTCTCTCTCCTCCCCACTTCCTTCCAGCGTATGCTCCCCTCTCTCTCCCCTACCCACTTCCTTCCAGCATCTTCTCCCCTCCCCACTTCCTTCTAGGGCTAATGTTGTTTTTAATAAAACAAAGCCCTTTAACAATCAGCTGTAACATTTCTTCCCCATTAGGCACATAACTTTAGAATATGAGATGTATTCCCTGAATGACGGAAATAGTGCAAAAATTCCTCCTCCATACTCGAGAGTTTTTGCAGTGAGAATCTGACCTTTCATTTGCACCAACTGGAGATGAAATAACTAAATATCTTTGTGGACATTGTTGTATATGTGAAAAGCATTTAGGCCCTTCTCTGAGCAGAGCTACCATGGGGCTTATGCATAGCACTTAATATGCTGGACTTTTCTTCCTGGGCTGTTATCAAAGCATCTGGGCCTTTTCATTTGGCTAAAACAGCTGTTGTGATAGCTCTTAATATTACCAAAATCAAATGTAAATGTTTTTTCCGTGGAAAAAAGGATTAAAATTTGACTATCCCATCACTTCAGGCTGTTACTACTATAAAAATTTTAGGGGTCATATTCGATCAGAGACTGTCTTATCACGATCATATTAGCAGCATAGTTAAATCAACATTTTTTTTAGATTATGGCAAATTTGCTCAATTTCAAAATGGTTAGAACCCATATTAATTCACTCCTTGATCATCTCAAAAAAATTGATTACTGTAATTCCCTATTTAAAGGTATTGCTTAAAAAGAGATCGGACATTTACAGTTAATTCAAAATGCTTCTATTAAAATCATTATGAAAGCAAAAAAATTTGATTGTTTTACCATTTCTTAGAAAAATCTCATTGGCTTCCAGTATCACATAGAATAATTAACAAAATATGTTTATTATCGCTTAAGGCTCAGCTCTATAAATCCCCAGCTTTCATCGATAGGATTCTAATTCCCTACGCCTCCACTAGAATACTCCAGTCCAATGACCAACATCTGCTAACCGTTCCTTCACTTAAAACTATTAATACATGAAGACAATACATTTTTTTCGGTCGTTGCCCCCCAATTATGACATTCCTTGCCTATCTATTTGAGAGAGGAAAGAAATAGATTTAAGAGTCAGTTGAAATGCTTTCTTTTTAAAGATGTTTTTGACTGCTAGACATTGTAAAATCCTGCCAAAGATCTAACTATCTTTTCTATTAAGAAAAAAAAAATCTAAAACCCCTCCTTTTGTAGTTTTCCTTGAATGTTTCATCTGCTTTCGATTATTGTATTTCCATCCCTTATCCCGTACTGGTCTTGTTTGTCCTGTAAGTTAGAGAATGACACGGTGAAAAAATTGGTCCCCGTCACCGCCCCGTCCCCGTCTCACCATCCCCGTCACCGCCCCGTCCCCGTCTCACCATCCCCGTCACCGCCCCGTCCCCGTCTCACCATCCTCTTCACCGCCCCGTCACCGCCACTGCCACCCCATTCACCGCCCCGTCACCGCCACTGCAATCCCATTCACTTTTCTTTATTTACGTATAAAGGAAACATTCTTTAAAACTTTAAAACTTAGTTAAATATTAGTTAATAACTATACAAAAACAAAACACGCAGAGAAAAAATTAATTAATATAAATTCTCAAAACTGACACATTTTGATCACTAAATTTAAAATAGTTATTTTTCATACAGTTTTTCAATCACTAATCTTCCACCACCCCTGGGGCTAGCAATGCAAAAACAAACACGACATGTACTTTAAATGCTTACAAAGTCCCACCTCTTTACTAGAGATCTTACTGAGCTCCTTCAAACCCCCAAGCTCCCATCCCATACACCTCATTTGGGCCAAAAGGGTTTCCGAAAGTACTTTAGCCCAAAGAATGTAGGGCCTCCCTTTAGGTACAATTATTCCAAGGAACCCCAATGGCCAAAATTAGAACCCATGAAGGGACACAGAGCGTAGAAGTCTGCTTGGTGTTCTCTTTAAGTCTCAACTACTGGAGTTGCCATTGAAGCATATTCTAATCTGTCTTGCCATACATGAGACACACACTGTAGAAATCTGCCTGACTTTGTTCTAATGTTCCAACTACTGAAATTGCTGTTGAAGCCCTATCTAACACATCCTAATCTGTCTTACCACACATGGAACAAAGACCATAGAAGTCTGTTCAACACTGGCCTTACTGTAGTTCCTCACAGCCAGAGTCGCTGTATAAGCAGTGCTGCAAGTCTCCCCTCCCCCCAGCGATCACGGCAGGAGGGCACCCAACCCCTCCTGTAGACCCCCCCAACGGCCCTCCCGACAATCGCAGCAGAAGGGTACCCAACCCCTCCTGCCGGTCCTCCCAATGGCCTCCCCTAAGATCGCCGGCAGGAGGGTACCCAACCCCTCCTGCTGGACCCCCCCCCCCAAACGAACCCTCCCACCCCGGAACCCCCTTAGTCTTACTTTCCAAGTTGGACCGGACGGCTCCTCACACGTATGGCCAGCAGGCTTGCCTCCGTCCAAATGAGGCGGGCCCGCCCCTACCCTGCCCAACCCACAGGATCCTAGGGCCTGATTGGTCTAGGCACCTAAAGCCACTCCCACTATAGGAGGGGCCTTAGGTGCTTGGGCCAATCAGGCCCTAGGATCCTGTGGGTTAGGCAGGGGAGGGGAGGGGCGGGCCCGCCTCATTTGGACGGAGGCAGGCCTGCTGGCCAGACGAGCGAGGAGCTGTCCGGTCCAACTTGGAAAGTAAGACTAAGGGGGTTCCGGGGTGGGAGGGTTCGTTGGGGGGGGGTCCAGCAGCAGGGGTTGGGTACCCTCCTGCCGGCGATCTTAGGGGAGGCCATTGGGAGGACCGGCAGGAGGGGTTGGGTACCCTTCTGCTGCGATTGGCAGGAAGGGTTGATCTGACAAATGAGGAGCACGGTGAAACACAGGTAAATAGCGGTTCCTAGAAGGGGGTACATTGGCCCGCGGGGACAAACCTGTTCACCGTTTCCGCGGTCGGTGAATGGCCTTGTCCCCGTCACCGCAGCGACTGCTAGTTTTCTTCCCCGTTTTCGGCGGTGACCCGCGGCTTAAATGCGGTGGCCGCGGGTAAACCGTCACCGTGTCATTCTCTACTGTAAGTCATGTATTTGCTATATGAATTTTTGTTTCTCTGTATACTGTCAAAAATTGTTTTTAGAATTGTGCATTGCCTTGAATATATGATTAGGCGATTAATCAAATTTTAAATAAACTTGAAACTTGAACTTCTAAGCACCTCCCTCAAATCATTGCACAGTGAGGGTAATTCTGTAACTGTGTGCTTGGAAGGTGCCTATGTGGCTCTAAGGCATGGCCCAGATTCTTTCAAAGACGCCTGAACTTAGTCGCCTATGTCGGCACACCTCGCTGATCTAGGTGCCTAACTTAATTCTTTAAAAAGCTTAATTGGTGCTGATAATGAGCTTAATTGGCTCAATAATTGCCTTAATTGCTTTCTAGGCACCTACCACTTTCAGCTAAGTGCCTAATCCAAGGCATGTACCAGAAAGTGGGCGTGTTTAAGGGTAGATCGTGGTCATCTTTTGCGCATACTCACCTAAATTGGAGTTAGGTGCTGGTATTTAGACCAAGAAAACCCTGGCATTAAGGTTCAGATGTCAACTGATACCCAAGTCCAATTTAAGCACCACTAGGTGCGATTCTATAAATGGCGCCTAACTCATGATTGACATGTGTTATAAGAACAAAGGTATTGCCATACTGGGACAGACTGAAGGTCCATCAAGCCCAGTATCCTGTTTCCAACAGTGGCCAACCCAGGTCCCAAGTACCTGGCAGGAACCCAAAGAGCAGCAACATTCTAGAAGAGCTGAGATTGTGATGTCATAATTACTCATTTATCAATATGATGAAATATGTTCATCAAATATTTCATCAATACGGATGAAAGAACACAAACTAAAACTTAACCCTGACAAAACAAATTTCATCCTCATAGAAAACAGCAAAACCCCAACCTTGACTAACCTAGTAATAAACTCGGTCTCTTACCCCATTCAACCCACGCTAAAACTCCTTGGAGTACTGATAGACAGAAGCTGTACCATGCAACCACAAAACAAAATAATAAAAACATCATTCGCAACCATGAGAAATCTAAGACAAGTCCGAAAATTCTTCGACAGAAAACAATTCCAACTAGTGGTTCAATTATTAATTCTAGGCCTAATAGACTACTGCAACATACTTTATCTCCCCTGCCCAACCACCACGATAAAACAACTTCAAACAATACAAAACACATCCCTAAGACTTATCTATTCATTGAAAAAATACGATCACATCACAGAAGCATACCACGACTCACACTGACTCCCAATACAAGCCAGAGTGCACTTCAAATTCCACTGCCTACTATTCAAAGCTATAAACGGAGACAGCCCTTCCTACTGGAACAATCGACTTACTCAATCCTCCTCCAACAGACAAAGGAGAACCCACACAATATTAACACACCCGCCAATCAAATATGTCAAATGAAGAAAAATGTATGATAACCTACTGGCCACCAGAGCAGCGAAACTGGACTGACAACTCATCGATCTGCTGACTTTGACCACAGACTACAGAACCTTCAAAAAAGAAACAAAAACCCTACTCTTCAAAAAAAATTCATAAAACCAATGTAACACGACCAAACAGGTTCCGAACACCTCCTGCAATTACCAACTACTTCTTAGCAAAATAGAAAAGGTTCTAAATATTCCTTAAGTACTTCTTAACAATATGTACTTCTTATTATCATAAAAATTCTTATGTAATCCGCCTTGAACTGCAAGGTAAAGGCGGAATAGAAATCACTAATGTAATGTAATATCATCTAAGCGCCAGCCTCATCAGTGATGTCACAATGGCTTGATTGTCCTATACTTGACTCACGTAAGAATTGTCATACTGGGAGGGGGCGTTTATTGATGGCGGGAGGGAGTAGGCATTTCTCCTGCCGATCTTTGATTTGAGATTTGGTTTTGTTTTTTTAAATTTGAGTGGGGAGGTCTGAGCTGTCAAACTGTACTGTCAGTGCCTGAGCCAATCAGCACTCAGGCACTGATCAGAAAGTAAGGCAACAACAGCTTAAACCTGTCGGCAAATTTTGGCCACAAATGTGGCACAACAAGGTTAGAGAATCATTCAGCGATTATAGAGAATTGCTTGGAGTGATCACTTTAATATTAATGACCTCGTACTACATATGCATGACTGTATTGGAGACTGCTAGAAAACTCGGATAATCCGCCACTAAAATACATGCACGCTAAACCGGATGGAACTGGTTTAGCAAATGCATTAAAGGCAGATTTTAGTTTTGAGAATCTGCCCCCTAGTGGTGTTAGCAAAGATGTTAAGAGGTTTGTGGATTGAGAATCATTGACTTCTATCAGTTTTGGATATTTTTTTTTAGCTAGAGCTATTTGTCAGACCATATTTTCTTGTCTAAGCACTCTGGGTAGCAATCCTTACACTGTTTGGTGTAAATACTGCAGATACTTTTCACAGCAATAATCAAATTGAAATTATGCTGAATGCTGTGGTTAAAAGGTCCCGGTGGTATTTGCACCCGCCTTTTTGTGTGGGGACAAGAATGGAAAAGGAATTGCATAAAATAGAAAAATGCAGTTTATGTTTGCTGCTTTCCTCCCTGGACATAATGGCCCTCTTGGGAATGCCTCCTGACAATGCAGGTAAAGCTGCATTCATCGAGAAATGCCATATATACTTTCGCTTCCATTTTATATAAGTGTACATTATATTTTCCTGAAGCGAGAGATGTCAGCTGCAACATTTTTTGATCTACATTTGGATGCCACAGTCCTGCTATTACTCTAAAGAATTCAGCTGATTTAAAGGTCATTTTGCTGTGATTTGAAGTCTTGTCTTGTTTAAAAAATGTATTTGCATAGAATACTTTGTCCTATTAGGCCAATTACCAGGGGTCCTATTGTAGCTTTGAATTCCATTCTGTTGTGACATCATAGAAGGAACTGCTGCTTCTCTTTGTAATCTGCTTTGAAACAATGCAGTAAATATAAGATATTGTACAAGGGGCTGCTGAAACGTTCTCAGTTCTCAGCCCAGCCGAGAAGAGAATGATGTGGAGCCATGAAACTTGCACGTTATTCCACACTTTCCTCGACACTTTTTGTTTCAATGAGGCAAATGCATCTAGCAAATGGGCACAAGTATAGGGAAACTAAGCTATTGTGACATCACTGATGAGGTTTGCTCTTAGGTATTGGTGGAATGTGGCATTATGACATCACAGTACAAGGGGCCGCTGAAAAGTTCTCAGCCCATCCGAGAAGAGAATGACGTGGAGCCATGAAACTTACAAGTGATTCTACATTTTTCTTGACACTTTTCATTTAATTTCATATCATTAAAACGAAAAGTGTTGAGAAAACTGTGGAATAGTTCAATTGTCATACTAAGGTCTACTTGCTGTTGCTTTTATGGCATTTATTTTTTTTTCTCTTTTGATTTTGTATAATAAGCACTGGCAAATATTTACCTGGCTTTCTATGTGGAGGGTAGTATCCAGATTCCCAGCACAAGACAAGGAAGCCCAACCTAGAGAATAACACAGGGATAAATTTGTTCCCGTCCCCGCAGGAACTCAATTTCCTTTTCCGATGAGTTTTGTCGCTGTCCCTGCAAGCTCTGTGCAGTTGAGGACAAAGCTTAGGCAATGGTGGAATGAGGCATTATGACATCACAATCTGAGCTCTAGAATGTTGCTACTTATGATTTTAAAGGGTTTGAGGCTTGTGCAGATGAGGACAGAGCTTAGGCATTGGTGGAATGAGGCATTATGACATCACAATCTGAGCTCTAGAATGTTGCTACTTATGATTTTAAAGGGTTTGAGGCTTGTGCAGATGAGGACAGAGCTTGCGGGAATGGAGCAGGGACAGGAAAAGAACTCGTGGGGATGGTAAAATGAGTTCCCGCAAGTAAGGGGAAAAATTTGTTCCTGTGTCATTCTCTAGCCCAAACTTTGGTCCCTCTTGTGGCATTGAATACAAATTTATACTGTCCAAGCTGGCTACAGTTCTTTAGTTTGTATTTTCTTTTCCCAGTACCGTAATCCAGTTTTTTTTTTTAAAGAAATGTTTTCAGACATGTTCTGGTAAGTATGAAATGCACTGTTTTATTTAAGAGGTGAAAATTTTTGCAAGTTAGCAGCTGCTCTGCTACAGGATTGCAAACAAGCTTGTGACTCATCTGTATCCCATCAGTAAATGGCACAATCTGTAGAAATGAAGGTTTGGTGATCAGACCGGGGTCTTCATGCATCTTCCTCCTTGGCAATGCGATTTAGAGAAAACAATTGAGGTGGTTTTTGCAGTGGTGGTTTGCTAAAGGGACTGCTAGCTCAGATTAGTGCTGCCTGATTCAGGGAAAAATTTTTTTGATTCGATTCAACCTATTGAAATTTTCAATTCGATTTTCCTGCCCAATTGGGTGTTTTTTGGTTTTATTTTGGGGTTTTTTTCAAATGTCCTTGTGGGCTTATTTTGTAGCCTCTTCATCCACCCCACGCCTTTTGCCCTCTCCTACCCACGCGGGCACTGTGGTGTAAACAAAAAAGATATTTCCTCTCTCTGTTAGGTCCTAACTCATGCTTGTTGTCTTAATACCAGCTCTGGCTGGATATCCATTTCAAATCTGACATGTTGTAATCACAAAATAGAAAATAAAATTATTTTTTCTACCTTTTGTTGTCTGGTCATTATTCAAATCATGTTGGTCCCAGGCTCTGGTGTCTGTTTGCCTTCTGTTAACTTGCTTGCCAGGGTTTCCTGCCCATTTGACGTTTTCTTCTTTCTCCATTCAAACCTCCCCTTCCCTCCCCCCCCCCCCCCGCGTTCCTTTCCTCCATGGGATCTGATAAAGACAGGCTTTTCACAGCCAGAGCGCTGCCGCTCCTGCTTTAGGAGGCCGGAAGGTATTTCAGGTCTCACGGAGGGGTAGGGCTGGTCTCTGAATTGGCGAGCCCGATTTATTTAAGAAAATGAAATCGATACGAATTGATTCACAGAAGTGAATGGCCCCAATAAGACCAGTGGAATATCTTAAAACCACTCTTGGCTGCACACCATCATAGGATATCACCTAAGAACATAAGCAATGCCTCTGCTGGGTCAGAGCTGAGGTCCATCGTGCCCAGCAGTCCGCTCACGTGGCGGCCCAACAGGTCCAGGACCTGTGCAGTGATCCTCTATCTATACCCCTCTATCCCTTTTTCCAGCAGGAAATTGTCTAATCCTTTCTTGAACCCCAGTACCGTACTCTGCCCTATTACGCCCTCTGGAAGCGCATTCCAGGTGTCCACCACACGTTGAGTAAAGAAGAACTTCCTAGCATTTGTTTTGAATCTGTCCCCTTTCAACTTTTCCGAATTCCCTCTTGTTCTTTTATTTTTTGAAAGTTTGAAGAATCTGTCCCTCTCTACTCTCTCTATGCCCTTTATGATTTTGTAGGTCTCTATCATATCACCTCTGAGTCTCCTCTTCTCCAGGAAAAAGAGACCCAGTTTCTCCAATCTCTCAGCGTATGAAAGGTTTTCCATCCCTTTTATCAGATGTGGCGCTCTCATCTGAACCCTCTCGAGTAACGCCATGTCCTTCTTAAGGTACGGCGACCAATATTGGACGCAGTATTCCAGATGCGGGCGCACCATCTCCCGATACAACGGCAGGATAACTTCTTTCGTCCTGGTTGTAATACCCTTCTTGATTATACCTAGCATTATATTCGCTCTCTTAGCGGCCGCTGCGCACTGTGCCGTCAGCTTCATGGTAATGTCCACCATTACCCCCAAGTCCCTTTCTTGGGTACTCTCATTTAATAACATCGCTCCCATCGTATAGTTGTACCTCAGGTTTCTGTTTCCCACATGCAATACTTTACATTTCTCAACGTTGAACTTCATCTGCCATCTCGTCGCCCATTCCCCTAGTTTATTCAAGTCCCTTTGCAATTCTTCGCAGTCCTCTTTAGTCCGAGCTCCACTAAATAGCTTGGTGTCGTCTGCAAATTTAACAAAATTTGTGCAAAAACATATGTACATATATATGACAGCCTGTTACAAAAATATCCTAAGGTCTGATCTGGAGATGGCAGTCCTTATGTTCTTATGTTATGTTCTCTCCCCAGTGTGCAAAAAGTCTGCTTTGCAGGTCCAGTCTAATCGTTAGGCATGACGAGGCAGTTGCCTAGATTGGCAGCTTCTTGGGATGGCAAAGAGCAGCTGCAGTCGGAAAAAACAATAGGTCCTAACGGCCATACAGACTCTAAGAACATACAGTTTAACCTGAATGTATACAGGATTTTGTATGATGATCATGGTTTTTCAGTTTAATCATTGTAAGCTTGGGGGGGGAGGGGCGGGAATGTAAGGTTGAAGATTTGCCGAGGGCACCTACCACTCCTGCACCAGCTCTGCTTCTTTGATTCTACGCACGTACCACCAGTAATCAGTTGAATATCTTGTATAGAACCCTGTATGCCGCCAGCGCTGTATAATGTTATTTACGGAGGGGTTGCGTTCTCCCTTGGATGAACGGCTGCAAGTGCTCTCAAGCTGCTGCTACTGTAATTACTAATCTCAAATTTCCAGAAATCCAACTTTGGAAGTTCAAAGATCAATTATGTATGTGGTGGCATTGATTGCTCAATGTATTCTCTGGAACAACAACTGATTTTTTTTTTTGTTTTTCAAGGCTTCCAATATTTCTGGTGGGAATTGTAACTGAAAACAAATGGTCACTAATCCCCCTCCTTTGTGTTGCTTCCATTATATTCCTTCGCCCCTCAAGCTTTTTGCTAGAGTGACGGCAGGGTCTTGGGGTGGGGGAGTGCAAAGCATGACATCTCTTGCAACAAAAAGTGACACACAGGGGACATTTGATGGCCCAGCTAGTAAATGACAAGTTAGTGTAGCATCCCTTCGCTCGAACTGAGTTTTATTCTCGTTGGCATGAAGGAAAGCCTTCCGTTTCGCTTACCTAATTGACTGTACAATTGTGTTAAAGGAGCCAGGTATAAGTGGCAGCCTTCGTGGCATCCGATGAAGTTTTATTTATTTCTTGACAAGTTTCCTACAGGGAAACTTGTCATGGAAGATCATTGTGGTTTTTTTCTGTGTTCTCTCTGCTAATAACTTTTGAACTATTCATCCTATTTAATTTTAGATGATAGAATGCCCCATGTCATTTTATACGGCTCTTAGAATATCTGTTCCTTTCCTTTATGGGAAAAGGCCAGTTCATGTCGGCTGTAATCTCATTGTGATGTCACAGAAAATTTTGAAAGATGCCCCGCCATTGGACAATATTGATAACCTATGTTCGCTGTAAGCGGAGCATGTGAACAATCGCTCATGCATTTTACATGTTCTTTACACGGTCATTCACAAAAATACTGACCTGACCTGATTTTAAAACAAAATTGAACTAAATCAATTACCGTATGTGTGATGTCTTTTTTTTTTTTTTTTTTTTTTTGTGCTACAGACAGACGTGCATTGCTGATACTGGGATCAAAACCCTATTGGGTTTTTAGAACTCGTTGCTCAAATGAAAAAAAAAAAAAAAAAATTGCGCACACACCCGGCCACTCCTTAGAGCAGCATCTCGCAAATTTTTCCAGCCAGCGGTACACTAAATCCAATGTCCTGACCGGAAGGCACCCAGAAGTCGACACCATAATGTCATCGCATCAATGTCCGCGCATGCGCAAAGGCCCGTCTGGCCGTGACCCCGCCATTACAGGGATCCGGGAGGTGCGGGGAGAAGAGGAGAGACGCCAGCCAGGAGGAGGGTCATCTGCGCCGGCCGACTTCCTACAGGACATGCCTCTTACCGCGAGAGGCGCGTCCTGTAGGCAGGCAGCCGGCGTGGATGACTCTCCTCCTCGCCAGTGTGCCGTGGCACACCAGAAATCTCAGGAGGCACACTGGTGTGCCGCAGCACACAGTTTGCGATACACTGCCTTAGAGGGAGCATTGACGACAACCATAGGCAAATGTTGATCTAAAGCTGTGTCTCTCAAACTTTCTCGAGCCGGGGCACACTAAAGATAATGGCCACAGCTTGAGGCACCAGAAGTGCGCGGATGTCGTCGTGATGACATCACGCATATGTGTGACATCATAACGTCGAAGTTTGCGCATGTGCAGAGGCCCTCCTGATGGGCCCTGAGACGCCAGTAAGGGGGTGCCAGCAGGGAAGAGGACCAGCAGTGTTCCTCAACTACTTCAAGCTAAGTACCCCCTAAGTCTAACAAATATCAACTGAGTACCCCAACTGCAGACCTCCCTAGGCCCACCCAAGCTCTGCCCCAGATCCCATCCCCTTTACTAGTTGTAATGCAATTTTTTTCCATTCATTTTTCATATACACAGCAGATATAAATTCTCAAAACTGACACATTTCAGTCACTAAATTGAGCACCTGGAAGTACGTGGACGTCAATGGCGATGACATCACGCGCATGCGTGACGTCATCCCACAGACGTCCACGCATGGGCGGAGGCCCTCCAGACAGGACCCTGAGCCGCCAGTGGGGGGGTGCAGAAAAAGAGGCACGGAGAGACGTCGGGGAATAGGAGAGGCGCTGGCGGCGGCTGACTGTCTCTTCAGATTGTGCCTCTTGCAGCAAAGACATGTCCGGTAGGCGGTCAGCCGGCACTGGCGCCTCTCCTCCTCCCCAGTGCCTCGCAGCACATCTCAAATCTCATGAGGCACACAGTTTGCAATACACTGCTCTAAATGGTGGCATTGTCGGCCGTCTTCAAAAGCGGTGCCAATCGCATGTCAATCGCACAATGGCGCCGTTTTGAGAATTGCAGCGATCTGTATAAAGTAAAGTGGGGGGGGTTTCCCCCCCACACACCCCGTCGTAGCCCCTAAAAACAGTCTTTTTCTTTGGCGCGCACCTCCGCGCTGCGCTCAGTTGTCTGCTCGCGCCTTTGTCCCAGCGCGTTTTTGACCTGACACCCCTAGGAACATACTCGTTGAAACATGCCAGCCGGCCAATAGGAGCTGCTGCTTGCTGCTGGTGAAGATTTAAAGAGGTATGCAGGGGAGGGGAATAAAGCAGGCAGGGCAGGGAAGAGAGTATGTGTGTGTGGGGGGGCACACAGCCTACCTTTTTTAACCATTATGCTTCTCCTCTACTCCAGTTTATGGGAATGGAGGAATTTTTTTGTTCTGCTTTTCTAGATTCAGGTATCATGAAATGGTTCAGCTTTAAACTTCGAAAGGCAACCACAAACAGAGAATCCAACAGAACTGCAGTGGAATATCGAGTCGAACGACAAAGGCAAAAACTGCAGTGATGATGTACAAGATGCCAAGTCTTTAATGAACAATCATAAAAAATAAATGTAAATAAGAGTCATAAAACAGTTTGTATCCAAAAGAATTGATGAACCCGGACCCAATAGGGTCCGTGTTTCGAGGAAACACTCCTTCCTCAGGGGTCCTTAATAGTATATGCAAGAACCTGAATCAGCGGTAAACCAGGATGGACTCGGGACTACCAGGATCTCCCATATGAGGAAAGGCTGAGTAAATTGCAGCTATACTCACTCGAGGAACGTAGAGAGAGAGAGGAGACATGATTGAGACGTTTAAATATATCACGGGCCGTATCGAGGTGGAAGATGATATCTTCTTTCTTAAAGGTCCCACAGCCACACGAGGGCATCCACTGAAAATCAGGGGCGGGAAATTTCATGATGACATCAGGAAGTATTTCTTCACCGAAAGGGTGGTTGATCATTGGAATGAACTTCCAATGCAGGTGATTGAGGCCAGCAGCGTGCCAGATTTTAAGAAAAAATGGGATAGGCATGTGGGATCTTTGGGGAGGTGAAGTTGGGGGGTGGGTCATTAGAGTGGGCAGACTTGATGGGCCGAGGCCCTTTTCTGCCGTCATTTTCTATGTTTCTATGTAACAGCTGAGCAAACTGTGAGGGCGCCTACGCTGTTTACCGCTGATTCCAGTTGTTATCCATCAGGTTTTCTTGCACATACATTACATTACATTAGTGATTTCTATTGCGGTTCAAGGCGGATTACATAAAAGTTTTCAGAAATTACATAAAAGTTTACAGGAATAGCATAAGAGATGTCGTAAGAGTTGCATATGAATTACCAAAGAGTTGTTGAGATCTTAAGGTGATAAATGTTTGGGTAATAAGAATTACCAGAGAGTTGTCGAGATCTAAGGTGGTAAGTGTTGGGTAAATAGAGGCATTTAGCATTAGTTGGGTAGTTGGGGGCATATTAGAGTGTATTAAGGGTATAGAGTGGGTAGGTGGGGTTTGGATAGGAACTGGTCGTGTTAGATAGGTTTTATGTATTTTTTAAAGAGTAGGGTTTTAGTATCTTTCTTCAAGGTTTTGTAGTCTGCGGTCGATGACAACAGAGTGGTGGTTTTGTCTGTCCAGTTTAGCTGCTTTGGTGGCTATTAGGTTATCATAATTTTCCTCGTTTAACATTTTTGGTTGGTGGGTGTGTGAATAGAAACATAGAAATTGACGGCAGAAAAGGGCCATAGCCCATCGAGTCTGCCCATACCAATGACCCACTCCCTGATTCTTACTCTCCTAGAGATCCCACATGAATATCCCATTTTCTCTTGAAATCTAACACGCTGCTGGCCTCAATCACCTGCTGAGGCAGCTCGTTCCAATGATCGACCACCCTTTCGGTGAAGAAGTACTTCCTAGCATCACCCTGAAATTTCCCTCCCCTGATTTTCAGCGAGTGTCCTCTGGTTACCGAGGGCCCTGTAAGACTGAAGATATCATCTTTCACCTCTATACGCCCAGTAATATACTTAAAGGTCTCAATCATGTCCCCTCTCTCTCTTCGCTCCTCCAGTGAGTACATCCGCAGTTTTTTTAACCTTTCTTCATACGTGAGATCCCTGAGCCCCAAAACCATCCTGGTAGCCATTCGCTGAACCGACTCAATTCTCAACACATCTTTTCGGTAGTGTGGTCTCCAGAATTGAACACAATACTCGAGATGAGGTCTCACCATGGATCTGTACAGTGGCATTATGACTTCAGGTTTTCTGCTGACAAAACCCCTACGGATACAGCCCATCATTTGTCTTGCCTTGGACGAAGCCTTCTCTACTTGATTGGCAGCCTTCATATCGTCGCTAATGATCACTCCTAAATCACGTTCCACCGTGGTCCTGGACAAGGTTTCACGGGGTTTCAATAGTGAGTGGGTTCTCCTGTGCCTGGTTAATACTATCTAGGACCCCTGAGGAAGGAGTGTTTCTTCGAAACACAGACCCTATCGGGTCCGGGTTCATCATTTCTTTTGGATACAAACTGTTTTATGACCCTTATTTACATTTATTTTTTATGATTGTTCATTAAAGACTTGGCATCTTGTACATCATCACTGCAGTTTTTTGCCTTTTGTCTTGCCGCTTTAAACTTGACAGGTCTCATCCGTGGGAGGGGGAAGGGCGTTAGATAGAGGAAAGGGGCAGTTAGGGATTTCATTCATTTCCTGTGTTTCATTGTGAATTGGAAGGCACTGACTCGGCAAAATCAGTTGCTGCGTTCTGAAGATAGCAGGAGAGCGGAAGTGTGTATGTCATGACCCAGTTGCTTGGGTAACTGTTGCAACATTTCTCAGAAACCCTTAAAATCTTGCAGTTGAAAGAAGTCAGCAGCTCACACTCTCTCTAAAGAGTGTTGTGAAAGTTGGCAGATTCAGCTTTTAACATGGCACTGCTGTTTATCATGACCAGAATATCAGTGTAAGTGTTCCTTATTCTTTTCTTCCCTCTCGGGATTTTATAGCTTAGTCTCCTTTGAATTTTACTCAGAAATGCAACTTTTTATATATTACTTTTTAGTTCAAACAATTTTTATTGATGCAGACAACAACAAACACAACATTAAAACTTATCTAACAATGATGATGCATCAGATATAATAATATGATGAACATATTGATGTGGTCAATATTACATACAACACCGCGGTGCTTAGTATAATTATATATTACTTTTTTGGGAAGTAAAAGCCAGACATTTTCAATTCTAGACACTCCCTGACTTTATGTAGGGTTTCCTTATCTGAAAATCCCGATCCCTAGACCCGCCCCCTCAGGCCGGCCCATCCCTGCCCCCGCTGCCTGCTCTTGTCTGCCACTGCTGCCCGCTCTTTTCCGCAAATCGTGCCAGGCAGGTAGGAAGTCCGCACGTGTGGATGTCACGCAATGGCGTTACGCATGACGTCTGCGCATATTCGGACTTCCTCCCTGCCTGGCGCGATTTGAGGAGGTTTTTCAAAACCCGGAAGTCATGTCTGGGGAAATCCGGACATCTGCTAACCCTGGCTTTAAGGGCTGGATTCAGTAAATAGCGCTCACAATTCAGCACTGATACAAATCAACGCTGAGTGGTGTTCCTTAAAATGCGTTTCGGGATTTTGCACTTTTTATAGTTTATTATTTATACAGTAGCCTCTCTACTAACAGGAACTCAAGCAACCAACAAAAAATAAAATAAAAAAAGTACTGTAATACTTTAAATAAAAATGAAAATAAAATCAGTTTCTGGCAGGAATTTAAGTATAAACTTGGCATGCCGCTCCATATGTCCAGTAGTTTGGAACAGTTTATGATATGGCATAGTTTAGGCCTATTTTTTTTATAGTAACTCTCAAGCAACCAGAAACTGCATCGGTCAATCTCCTTGGGTGCCGGTTAACTGTCTACTGTATTCCGCCTTTAAACGAGGCAGATTACAACCATAAATACATAATTAAAATGGGCAACAACAGAAACCAAAACCTAAAAAGACATATCAAAATCATCAAGAAAATACCGGCACATCCAAAAAAGCATCAAGCGTCATATTTCATTTTACAAAACCAATGACGCTTTAACGGGTTTTAAAACTGCATAAATTTTTTTTGTTGTCTAATGTACTCTGGAAGCTTATTCCATTCTGCAGGTCCCGCCCATGAGAAAGTACTAGTCCTCAAAGTTTTCAAATGTAATTTCTTGTAAGCAGGGATGACCAAATCACATTGGGCAACAGAACGCAATGGTCAGGAGGGTACATAGGGCACCACATAATCCTGGAGATTTTTTTGGTGATAACTGATGTATACTTAAGTAAACTAATAGTAACAACTTGTACTTCACAATGCAATGTAATAAAGTATGAGATATTTCCAATCAATCACAGCTCTTATTGTAGCTAATTACTTTACTTATATAATCCTATAACTTAATAGTAAAGTGCTCAGTCCATATAACCTTTAGGTTGGAGATAACACTTAACTGTGGTTATTATAGGGACCATCATTGCCTTTACTGTCCCTAATCCAACCCTTAGATAACTGGATGATGAAAAAACCACTTGTACTACTCCCAATCCCAAACAAGAGGATCGCCTCGCTGAGAAGAAGGAAACAAAGCCCTTAAAACAGGGGTGTCAAAGTCCCTCCTTGAGGGCCGCAATCCAGTTGGGTTTTCAGGATTTCCCTAATGAATATGCATGAGATCTATTAGCATACAATGAAAGCAGTGCTTGCAAATAGATCTCAGGCATAATCATTGGGGAAAATCTTGAAAACCCAACTGGATTGTGGCCCTCAAGGAGGGATTTTGATACCCCTGCCTTAGAGAAACTGATGCTAACTCATTTGAATACTGGGAAATTGCCTCCTGGGAAAGACCTACAGTTTCACCCTGATATTAAGAGGGACCTCTTCTCATGACCTTCAGACTAAAGGAGCCCAGAAGGGAGTTCTTGACAACAGAGCATGGCCAAGGGTTTAATCTACCTTGTATGGCCAGAGCTTGGCTAAGGACCTAACCTACTGGAAGTAACCGGAGGAACTAATTGACTGGAAAGGGACCGAAGGTACCCAAGGACCAGACGTGCCTGGAAGTTGTATCAGAGAGGTGGGATGTGACAGAAGAAAGGCTCCATTGGACAGGGCTGGGTGAAATAGTGCAGACCCAGGCGCAGAAGAGGAGGGTCAGGTACATGCAGTGTCAGTAGGCTCCTACTATTGGGTGTCCTTGACAGGCTTGCTCATTGGTAGGCATGTGTATGGGGCTTAATCATGATTTTGCTTGCAATAATCTCAAGATTCTTTATAAAAGTGTCTGATGCTTGTGACCTGAACTCACCACGGTTGGAGACAGGATGCTGGGCTCAATGGACTTTCAGTCTGACTCAGCGTGGCTTATCTCTTATTCTTATGTTCTTCCGACAGCTTCATGCCTTTTACTTAAGAGAGTCTGAAAGTGGGAATGTCAAGTAGCATGACTGCAGAATACGAGGAAAAAGGCCAGTCTGAAGGTGGGATCTGCGAGAAGCCTGCGATGTCCCCCTATCCTAGCTGAATAACAAGGTGTCTCAAATTAGTCAGTTTATTGATTTTTTTTTTTTTTTTTTGAGAGAAAGAGTTCTAGTGAAGCAACGAGCACATGGAGGGTCATTTCCATAACAGGGCGCCTAGGATAAGAGGGTAGGCAGACGCCTAGTTTGTGCCTAGTCTATAAAGAGAGTAGATGCTTAAGCTTCTATAGAGAGCACTAGAGCAAGTGGCAAAGCGCACACCAGCACTTTCATTAGCTCTATAGTGGTATAAATGCCCAAGGCTCGTGTTAGCCAAAACATGCGTAAATTTTGTTTCTATACTATAATGGTATATGTTCAAGCTCCACCCATGCATACGTCCACTGGCAAAGAGTATGCCATTAAAACATGGTATATACATTCTGCTGGTTGTTATCCTATCAAATGGCCATTTATATGCATTCCTGCTGCCTAAAACTAGCAGCTCCTTATAGAATTACCTCTGTAATATCCACCCCCAGGCACTGATTATTTGACATTTTAGCCCGTCCTCCCAAAGGAGCTCAGAGTGGGTTACAAACACAGGTGCTCAAGCATTTTCCTTATCTGTCCCAGTGGGTTCACAATCTATCTAATGTGCCTAGTGCAGTAGAGGATTTACATAGTAACATAATAGATGACGGCAGATAAAGACCCGAATGGTCCATCCAGTCTGCCCAACCTGATTCAATTTAAATTTTTTTTTTTTTTCTTCTTAGCTATTTCTGGGCGAGAATCCAAAGCTTTTCCCGGTACTGTGCTTGGGTTCCAACTGCCGAAATCTGTGTTAAGACTTACTCCAGCCCATCTACACCCTCCCAGCCATTGAAGCCCTCCCCTGCCCATCCTCCTCCAAACGGCCATGCACAGACACAGACCGTACAAGTCTGCCCAGTAACTGGCCTAGTTCAATCTTTAATATTATTGTCTGATTCTAAATCTTCTGTGTTCATCCCACGCTTCTTTGAACTCAGTCACAGTTTTACTCTCCACCACCTCTCTCGGGAGCGCATTCCAGGCATCCACAACCCTCTCCGTAATTAGGATTAGGTGACTTGCCCAGGGTCACAAGGAGCGGCACAGGATTTGAACCCAAAACCTCAGGGTACTGAGGCTGTAGCTCTGACCACTACACCACACTGTTCCTTCTAAGCTCAGTAGGAGACCTCCAGCTACATTGCCGTCAGTGTGTGTGTGTGTGCTGTGAGGGGGGAGGATTGCTTCTTCAATATTGTGGATTCAATTCCTAGGGAGACACAGGTTCCCTGGAGTTCCGCAGAGCTTGCCTGTCCCTCACAATTGAAATTGAACATAAGAATTGCCGCTGCTGGGTCAGACCAGTGGTCCATCGTGCCCAGCAGTCCGCTCCCGCGGTGGCCCTTAGGTCAAATACCAGTGCCTTAATTGAGTCTAACCTCACCTGCGTACTTTTTGATTCAGCAGGAACTTGTCTAACTTTGTCTTGAATCCCTGAAGGGTGTTTTCCCCTATAACAGCCACCGGAAGAGCGTTCCAGATTTCTACCACTCTCTGGGTGAAGAAGAACTTTACGTTTGTACGGAATCTATCCCCTTTTAACAGCATCCTCTCAACCCCTCCCCACTTGCAGGGCTCTTCTTGGAGGACTCGGTGCTTATCTTAGAGCAGTGGTCTCAAACTCAAATCCTTTGCAGGGCCACATTGTGGATTTGTAGGTACTTGGAGGGCCGCAGAAAAAATAGTTAATGTCTTATTAAAGAAATGACAATTTTGCATGAAGTAAAACTTTTTAGTTTATAAATCTTTCCTTTTAGCTAAGTCTTAATAATAATATTGTAATTTATAGCTAAAGAGACATATGATCAAGAAACAGTTTTATTTTACTTTTGTGATTATGGTACCTGGCGGGCTGTATGTGGCTCCTGGGCCGCGAGTTTGAGACCACTGTCTTAGAGGGAACAGTGTCCCCATGTCCAGTGCAGCTTCTGTGTGTCATGTGACCTGATAATAAGTGGCTTCCACAGGCCTCCAACAGCTGTGGAAGAAGGGTTATAATTTATCTCTGTTCTTCACCCTTTTCTGTGAAAGGTTGCACCATCACTGCACAGCAAAGGATGCCTAGGAGGAAAAATAAATCTTAAAAAAAAAATCATTATATTAAAACCTACCTTGCATTTGTCTGCTTGAGGAAAAATGTGTACCATAATAACAGTCATCTGAAATAAATATATGACAGGGTTAAATGCGTGTTTCCTGAGGTTCTGCTTTTAATAAGCCTCAGTATTGCTGGTTTTCTTTTAACCATGTTTTATATTTTCATTTGCTTAACAGAATTATAGAGAGACATCAATTTAAATCACACGTGCAGTTTAGTTGTATTATTATTTGTTTGTACAGTATTTTAAATGTGTCCTAGATATCAGTTCTAAGTTTCAAAAGCATGTAACAATGAGAGAGTGTGGCGCAGTGGTTAAAGCTACAGCCTCAGCACCCTTGTGACCCTGGGCAAGTCACTTAATCCCCCCACTGCCCCAGCTACATTAGCTATATTGTGAGCCCACCAGGACAGATAGGGAAAAATGCTTGAGTACCTGAATAAATTAATGTACACCATTCTGAGCTCCCCGGGGTGAACAGTATATAAAATTGAATAAATAATGTGAAAGGTTTCAGCCTCTGATAACCAGAGCTGGTATTGTGACCTCATAATGCCTCATTCCACCAATCACTAAAAGCCAACCTCATCAGTGATGTCCTAATGGCTTTGTTGTCCTATACGTGGCTCACTTCTGAAAAGGATTCAGGTCCCAATTCCTGCCCCATACTTTCTCTGTCTCTGTCATTTGTAAGTCAGGTACCTGGGGACACATCTTAAAGACCAGAAATCGTCTTCCAAAACATGTCCAAAGTTTATTATGAGTTTCACATCTTTTATACGAATCAGGTTTGCCAGCATGTGTCAGCATGTGACGTAAATACAAACCATATATGGAAGGTCACATGAAACTTTAAACACATCAGCATTTTTCCTATCTAGAGATTGAAGTCCACAGAGGGTCAGAAAAAGCCTTGACCAGCAGAGCTTCTTAACTAAAGCTGTCTGTAAATACGGCTTAACAAAACAATTGAATTCACTTCACTACATCTCTGTTTAAACATTACCTGTCCTTGTACCATCTTCAAAGAAGGGAAAGATAAACAGGGCCTACCTTTGCATCTTTAAACAACATATGCCTAAGGACACTTACTAAAGTTCTGATACGTGTCCGTTCAACTTCTACTAAATTTTGATTTCTAGAGTGGTGCAGTGGTTAAAGCTACAGTTTTACTACCTTGAAGTTGTGGTTTTAAACCCTCATTGCTCCTTGTGACCTTGGGCAAGTCACTTAATCCCTCCATTGCCCCAGGCACATTAGTTAGATTGTGAGCACACTGGGACAGACAGGGAAAAATGCTTGAGTACCTGAATAAACTCAAGAAAAAAAACCGTTCTGAGCTCACCTGGGAGAACGGTATAGAAAATTGAATGAATAAATAAATATATTCTAAAAACAAATATGGTATGTACCATCCAAGGTCTTTTGTAGAGTATTTCTTAATTTGCAAGGATGACTAGTTTTGTAAAAGAAACTTATTTAACAGATCCATTCCAGTGGATTGCTCAGCCAGTTCATTTTTTTTTTTTTTTTTTTGCCTATCCTCTATAACAGTGATCTCAAACTCAAACCTGTTGCAGGGCCACATGTTGGATTTGTCGGTACTTGGAGGGCCTCAGAAAAAATAGTTACTGTCTTATTAAAGAAACTAGTCGTTAAGCCCGTTACATTAACGGGTGCTAGAATTTATGTCTGTCTGTATTTTTCTTTCTGTCTCTTTCCTCCCTCCATTTCCCTGTGTAGCGCTGTCACTGCTTTCTTCCTCAGTCTGCACTCTCAAGCTGTAACATTACTGCTTAGCTTTTTCTCCCTGCAAGCATCTCTGCTCTCTTTCTCATCCCCAGTCTCTTTGCTATTTTTCTCTTCTTGCAGGGGTCTCTGCTCTCCTTTCTCTATATGTTCCTGATTCCTGCAAACTTCTGTTTTCTCTGTATGCTCTTGATCCTGTGTTTCACTGTAGGTGTCTTTTCCCTTTTTTTTTTTTTTTTATTCCTTCTTCATGTATGGTTGATTTATTAAAAGTTTTTTTATTTTTCCTATTTGTTGCATGCCTGTCTCCTTGTCCGCTGTATGTTTCTATTTTTTTGCTTTGTGTGTTTGTTTGTGTTTTTTTGCTGATTGTCTACTTGGTCGCTGTCAGTCTGTCTGTCTCATTGGCTGCTGTATGTCTGTTTAACATTTTTTTTCCCTGTGTGTCTCTCTCTCTCCTTGTCCTCTGTGTTTTGTTATTTTTTCAATCTGTCTCTTTAGCCCCCTGTCCTTCTGTGACTGTCTGTGTGTCTCTCTCTCCTTGTCCTCTGTGTTTTGTTATTTTTTCAATCTGTGTTTTTAGCCCCCTGTCCTTCTGTGACTGTCTGTGTGTCTCTCTCTACTTGTGCACTGTTGTTTGTTTGTTTTTTTCAATCTCTCTTTAGCTCCTGATCCCCTCTCACTGACCCTTGCGCGACTGCATGTAATTCCGGTTAGGTTTCCATGGCAACCCTGCTCGCGGGTCTGCGAGTGTAGGGCCATTTTGTCGGGTCTGGCGGCGCCGGGTTGGGAAGAGTCCTGGCTCCTTTTTTGGTTTGGGCCCGTGCAGAGGGGCTCAACAGCGCACAACCACCTTTCCTTCCCTCCCTCCATCAGGTGCAGTGCAGCTCCACCAATGTTAAAAGCAGCCGCGTCGAAATCGGAGCCCTGCCACTGCCGTAGCACTTTCCCCTCTGCCTTGGTCCCGCCCCTTCTCTGACATATGGGACCGCGGCAGAGGGAACGTGTTACGTGGCGGCAGGGCTCCAATTTCAAAGCAGCTGCTTTTAACATAGGCGGAGCTGAACTGTACCTGATGGAGGAAGGGAAGGAACGGTGGGGCAAATTTGGTCAACGGCAGGAATTGTTTGGCGGACCAAACACTGTGAAACCGTGAGGAAGGCCGCCGCAGCCTCGCAGCTAGGTAGGGGGACAACAATGGCGCTTATGCTCAAGCCCCCGCCGCAGCTCCTCTCTCGATCCTGGTGCGGTTCGAGAGAGGATTCGTGGTGGCGGCTTGAGCATAAGCGCAATTGTTGTCCAAGTTGCCGAGTTTGGTGACGTAAACTCGCGCATGCGCACTAAAAAAAACGTGACGGATCAGGGAACACGGTTTTTTTTAGTGCGCATGCGCATCCTACCATTTTATTATATTAGATGACAATTTTGCAAGAGGTGAAACTCTTTATAGTTTATAAATCTTTCCTTTTCGCTAAGTCTTAATAATAATATTGTCATTTATAGCTAAAGAGACATATGATCAAGAAACTGTTTTATTTTTCTTTTGTGATTATGATAAACATACCGAGGGCCTCAAAATAGTACCTGGCGGGCTGCATGTGCACTCAGCAATGGTGGCCCAGGGGTGAATACCTGCCTGCGGGTGCTGCAGCGATTCCAAAGTGGTGCCTTCCTTCCCTCGGGGTCCCCGTGCGACTGCCCTCCCGCTTCGGCCGATGCCTCTGCCGTCCGTCAGCGCCTCCCGGCTCCCATCCAAGCCGGCCGCCATCCTGAACGAGCATGCGTGCAGCTTCTTCTCTCCTCTCCTAAGTCAGCCGCTGCCCCGACAACACTCTTACCACGTACTTTTTATCTGATGCTATATTTAATGGATGTAGCAGTTATATACTTGTGTTTTTTGAAATTGTATTTTTTTAACTGAAATGTTTTAGTTCTTCTGTTGTGAACCACCTAGAACTGCTAGTGAGGCGGTATACAAGAAAATAAATTATTATATTATTACTATTCTCCTAAACTAGAGTGCCTTGGGTTCATCATTTGCCAGGTGTTTTCCTTTTTTATCACTGGAACTGAGTGATCTTAATAAAGCTCTGTTTATATTTCATCCTGGCACATCTGCTCTGATCATTCCTGCAAGTTTGGACTTTTCATTGGACTTTTGCAGGAGTTTTGGTTTTCTTTCTTTCTTTGGATGTCTCTTTTTGACTAGCACAATGTCTATCAAAGTGGTGTACCCCAGAGAGATTCTGGGTGTGCCACGAGAGATTCCAGAATTTTACTTTATTTTTTTAAAACTCCCTTCATAAGTATACACTAGAATAGATGGCGTGTATATCGCGTATTCAAGAGTCTGTCAATGCTATGAGCGTCTCTGTGTGTAAGGATACAACTGCCTCTCAAACTTTCTCGAGCCGAGGCACACTAAAGGTAGTGGCCACAGCTTGAGGCACCCAGAAGTGCGCGGACGTCACCGTGATGACATCACGCATAGGTGTGACTTCATCTCATCGACGTCTACACATATGCAGAGGCCCATCCAGATGGGCTCTGAGACGCCAGTAGGGGGTGCCAGCAGGGAAGAGGGTCGGAGAGAAGGAGAGGCACTGGCGCCATCCGATTGCCTACAGCTAAGTACCCCCTAAGTCTAACAAATATCAACTGAGTATCCCAACCACAGACCTCCCTAGGCCCACCCAAGCTCTGCCCCAGATCCCATCCCTTTTACTAATTGTAATTCATTTTTTTCATTCATTTTTCATATACACACAATATACACAGCAGATATAAATTCTCAAAACTGACACATTCTCAAAACTGCGATCCTCTGCAGGCTGCTGTAATTAGCTTTAAAGGCGAGACTGGGAGGCCGGGGGGAAGCCGGAGGACGCTAGAGAGAAGGGGGAAACATGCAGGCCTTCAGCGAATTGGGCAGCGCTGGTGCTGTACCGTGTAGGGAAGTCAGCTGGCAGGCGCCTCTCTTCCTCCTCAGTGTGCCACGGCACACTTTGAATCTCAGGAGGCACACTAGTATGCCTCGGCCCACAGTTCGAGATACACTGGCCTAGACAGTCATCATTCTTTGATGTGATTGGTCCTTGAAAACTAACAGCAAGTAATTTTATTTTTTACACAGTAGTTATCCTAACTTGAGAAACTTGTGATGTCATAATGTCTCATTCCACCAATGCCTAAGAGCCAACTTCATCAGTGATGTCACAATGGCTCAGTTGTCCTATAATTGGCTCACTTAAGAACATAAAATTGCCATACTGGGACAGACCAATGGCCAATGAAGCCCAGTTTCCTGTTTCCAATCAAGGTTTTGTTACCATTTGGATCTTCTTATCTTTGCGAACTTGGATTTTTCAGCTCTGACAGAAATTAAAACGAGAAAAAAAAAAAAGGGAATGACTGCAGATAGTGGATGATGCAATGCGTGTTTGCTTGTTGACTATCGAGCTGCGTTTTGAGTTTAATATGCACTAAAAAAACCAAGCACTTCATCACACTGATTAGTGATTCTATCTACTTTAATTTCACCGTTGTAACGATTAACTCCCACATAGCTTATAGAATTTTAAATAAATAACTCTCAAATTTAATTTTTTGTTAGTTTTGCAATTTTATAATTTCAATTATAATGTGCCGTGAAAAGCGTTTGATCCGTTTAGTGTGAAGCGAAAAACATAAAGATATTCCAAAGGTGACACATGAGCTTTTGAGACTGCCCACATCTCATCATCAGAGCTATATTAAGATGAACGTTGCAATTTGAGGGTAGACGAGATGATAATGGAGCATCAAAAATCGATCCTCGGGATCCCCAAAGCTCACCTCTGAATTTGTCCTTAGCTGAGTGGACTTATTGGAAACTTGTGTATAGTGGAGTAAACCAGATGGCCAGTGGAATCTTGCTAGCTTCCTTTGTGGTCAAAAATGGCAGGGAGAAATTTAATCAGTGGAGTTGGGTTTTATTTTAGTCATTTTCAGAAACCATGTCAACAGAATTTTACAGGAGTGTAGGGCATACTAAATGGTTAATGTCCTCGTGGAATTCATTTCTGAAATGATTGGAATATTTTATGTTTCATAGGATACAGGAGACATGCAGATGCTTCTCTTGAAACTTGGGAGGTCAATTAACATATGTCCCCACCTTGAAAAGATGATTTCATATTAATCGGAATTAAAATGTATTTTCAAAGGTGTTAATTAATGTTGAAACGTGATGCCCTTTCTCTTTAAGCTTCCTTAGCAAACAACAAAGAACTCATGTTAGATAAAACCATTCCTAAAATATGTGTGGCTCAGTGGTTAGATACAGCCTCAGCATCCTGAGGTTGTGGGTTCAAATCCCACACTGCTCCTTGTGACCCTGGGCAAGTCACTTAATCCCCCATTGCCCCAGGTACATTATTAGATAGATTGTGAGCCTACCGGGACAGATAGGAACTAATGCTTGAGTACCTGAATGTAAGCCAATTAGCTTATATATGGTTTATAAATAAAATAATCCCTAAAATACTAAAACTGCAATCAATGATTTTCTACCTTGTGACCTTAGAATTAGACCTGCACAGTTAATTGAGGTAAAACCTTTCTGTTTCTTTATTTCTTAAGTTGTGATGATATGGGTTTCCTTTTCAAAAAGCCTCCAAATTTTGTCTGCACTTATCGTATTTCCCTGTATATAGGCTGCCCCCTTGTATAGGCCGCAAGAAATGCCGATTTAGGTTTTAAAACTCTTAAATAAGCCGCCCCATGTTACTAGTTGTGTCTTATCTAAGAGTTTTAAGACCTAAATCGGCCTATACCGGCACATCATCCCCTCCCCCCTTAAATACTTCCTCCATACATACTGTGCAGGGCAGAAGCGATGTTTGCGATCTCAAGCCTCACCCCGTGCCCTTCCTGACTGGCTGCCATCAATTCTCACGACGGCAGCCAATCAGGAAGGGCGCGGGGCGAGGCTTGAGATAACAAACATCATTCCTGCCCTGCACAGCGTGTTTGGAGGAGGCCACCAGCGTGTTTGGAAGAGACAGGTGTGGCCGTCCAGAAGGTAATTTCCGGCGGGGAGTGGGGGGGATGATGTGTTGCTCCATGTATAGGCCGCCCCATTCAAGCAACCCGCGCTCACTAGGCCGGCTTAAAAAATCTATGTATATACTGCGGCCTATATATGGGGAAATACGGCAACTGTCTCAGACATGGTAAAATGTGCTCTAGGGCAGTGGTCCCCAACCTTTTTCATGTAAAGGGCCACAGCGTGAATAAGAAAATTCTGAGGGCCACCAAAAGATTTCAAGCTTCTTACACATACAACCACTTTTGTAAACTGCCTTGACCAGCTTGGTCAGGCTGGGTATTAACCATTAAAAATGAATGCCAATATTGATTCTGCAACACTTTGAGGATATATTTTGGAAAACTCACTTTAGTTTGGATTGTCAACAGTAGCAAAGTCCATAAATGAGACATACAAATAACTCACTTAAGAGATTGTGTGCGGATATTATATTAAGTGGGAAAGATTGAAATGAACACATTTACAGGATTTGAAGAGCATTTCAGCCAACTTCTTGAGGGTCAAAATGGAGGACTTCAGGTTATGCGTCGAAGACCCACTGACCTAATGCAAAATATATGGGTGTCAAGACGCACAGACAGATAGCGAAGTCCTACCCAGCAATAACAAACAAACAAGAATAAACTCAATTTTAAAGTAGTTGGACAAGAGTAATTATACAGAGTGCTACCACCTCAAAGGGGGGGTCTTCACAATTGGAATGCTTATATATCATTTTTGAGTCCTTACTGCAACTTATTCTGGGTGTTTTTGAGATTTATTTTAAAGCTGTTCACCATTTAGGCTGGTGGTAAACTAGGAAAGAGTGCTATACTCTTCAACCGTCTGAATCATCTGAGAGCAACATTCAATACTTCACCTGGCAGAGGAGAGGCAGTCGAACATTTGGATGATGGCAACCACGATCAGTCATTAAAGGACTGGTTCAGTCAGTAGTAGATTTGCTAGTCTTCTGCTTAGAATTAGTCCCCTGGGCAAAATTTGACCCACATCTGCTCCACTGATTCCTTTTCCTCATCAACCTATACCTCCTAATGGATCTGTAGTATCCTAAATTTCTGCCCTTAGTCGTGTGATCAGCTTGAAGATGGCTGCTAGCCAAGGAGAACATTTGCAGAAGATGCCAGGGTTGTAAGGTTTCAAGAGCCCATAAGCTGCTTTGGATAAGAAGTATACTGACAAAAATCTGAGCGTATTCCAAGAGTAAATTGGCAACATCCCAGTCTGCTTGCACAGTAAGGAAGACCCTGAGAATTGTTAGAGGAACTCATGCTGATCCTCATAAGGGCCATAGTTAGTTCATCAGGGGAGCAAAGGCATATATGTTCTGTATATGATTTTTTTTTTCTTTTGAGATATGGAAAAAGGCTGGATCAAAGCCCTTCGCGTATAATATGTTGCCAAACTGGCTTCATGTTGAGTTTTTTAGGTAGGCAAGGGTTGGCCCAGGTGGCTTTGAATTAGTAACATAGTAGATGATGACAGATAAAGACTCGAATGGCCCATCCAGTCTGCCCAACCTGATTCAATTTAAATTTTTTTCTTCTTAGCTATTTCTGGGCAAGAATCCAAAGCTCTGCCCGGTACTGTGCTTGGATTCCAACTGCCGAAATCTCCGTTAAAACCTACTCTATCCCATCTAAACCCTCCAAGCCATTGAAGCCCTCTCCAGCCCATCCTCCCCCAAATGGTCATATACAGACACAGACCATGCAAGTCTGCCCAGTACTGGCCATAGTTCAATATTTAATATTCTGATTCTACATCCTCTGTGCTCATTCCACGCTTCTTTGAACAAAGTCACCATTTTCCTCTCCACCACCTCTCTCGGGAGCGCATTCCATGCATCCACCACCCTCTCCGTAAAGGGTAGAATTTCCTAACATTGCTCTTGAATCTACCACCCCTCAACCTCAAATTATGTCCTCTGGTTTTACGATTTTCCTTTCTCTGGAAAAGATTTTGTTCTACGTTAATACCCTCCAAGTATTTGAACGTCTGAATCATATCCCCCTGTCCCTCCTTTCCTCTAGGGCAGTGGTCTCAAACTCAAACCCTTTGCAGGGCCACATTTTGAATTTGTAGGTACATGGAGGGCCGCAAAAAAAAAAATAGTTAATGTCTTATTAAAGAATTAACAATTTTGCATGCGGTAAAACTCTTTATAGTTTATAAATCTTTCCTTTTGACTAAGTATTAATAATAATATTGTCATTTATAGCTAAAGAGACATATGAGCAAGAAACTTTTATTTTACTTTTGTGATTATGATAAACATACCGAGGGCCTCAAAATAGTACCTGGGGGGCCGCGCGTTTGAGACCACTGCTCTAGGGTATACATATTCAGGGCTTCCAGTCTCTCCTCATACGTCTTCTGGCGCAAGCCTCCTATCATTTTCGTCGCCCTCCTCTAGACCGCTTCAAGTCTTCTTACGTCCTTCACCAGATACGGTCTCCAAAACTGAACACAATACTCCAAGTGGGGCCTTACCAATGACCTGTACAGGGGCATCAACACCTTCTTCCTTCTACTGACTACGCCTCTCTTTATACAGCCCAGAATCCTTCTGGCAGCAGCCACTGCCTTGTCACACTGTTTTTTCGCCTTTAGATCTTCGGACACTATCACCCCAAGGTCCCTCTCCCCATCCGTGCATATCAGCTTCTCTCCTCCCAGCATATACGGTTCCTTCCTATTATTAATCCCCAAATGCATTACTCTGCATTTCTTTGCATTGAATTTTAGTTGCCAGGCATTAGACCATTCCTCTAACTTTTGCAGTTCCTTTTTCATATTTTCCACTCCCTCTTCGGTGTCTACTCTGTTACAAATCTTGGTATCATCTGCAAAAAGGCACACTTTTTCTTCTAACCCTTCAGCAATGTCACTCACAAACATATTGAACAGGATCGGCCCCAGCACTGAACCCTGAGGGACTCCACTACTCACCTTTCCTTCCTCTGAGCGACTTCCATTAACCACAACCCTCTGGCGTCTGTCCGACAGCTAGTTTCTAACCCAGTTTACCACTTTGGGGCCTAACTTCAGCCCTTCAAGTTTGTTCAACAGCCTCCTATGAGGAACCGTATCAAAGGCTTTGCTGAAATCTAAGTAATTAGTGAAAGGATGAGGGGTGTATAAAGGCAGGAATGGATAGCAACCAGGAAATGTGGAGAAATGAGATCATGACTTGGAGGTAAGTGAGCTTGGAAATAGGAGTCACAGTAAGAGACCAAAAGGGGATGCAGACTTTGAAAAATTGCTATAAGAGGCAAAAATGAGTTGAAAGGAAAAGATCAAATGTCAGAGGCAGATGTGTAGTAAAGAAGGGTAATAAATTTTGGAAAAGGATGGGTCAATTTCCTGGAGGAAAGGTCCATAGTTTGTTATTGAGACAGACATGGGGGAAGCCACTTCTTGCCTTGAATCGGTAGCATGGAATGTTGATACTCTTTGGGGTTCTGGACTCTTTTGTTACTCTTTCAGATTCTGGAACCTTACTATTCTCTAGGATTCTGAATGGAATGTTGTTACTCCTTGGGTTTTGGCCAGGTACTAGTGACCTGAATTGGCCACCGTGAGAATGGGCTATTGGGCTTGATGGACCATTGGTTTGACCCAGCTATTCATATGCTGTAACAAGAGGAAACTGAAAAAGAGACAGCAAGAATAACCCAATCAAAAAAATGTCTGGCAGCAAGTATAGAAAAAGAAAAGCTTTTTTATATTTAGTTTTTACTGGTCAAAACATCAGTTTTGAAAATGTTCTCATATTTTTCATTAAGGGGAAATATATATATTTTTTCTGTTTCTCCAGAGTTGTATTATGGTTGAGCCTCTCTTTTTAGGAACTGGGGGTGGGGGGTCCATTTCAACTTTTTGTCTACATTGGAGTTGTTATACTCAGTCAGCAGCAGTGAGTGTGTTTTTAGTATCTGGTGTTATTCCTAGGCCATATCCAGGCACCAGCATTGAATATCTGGCTTTATGTGGCCATTATCTCTTATGTGGTTAAGTGTGATATTCATCACTAAACCACATAAGCATAAGATAGGACCGACTTTTCTGCAAGCTGATTTGACCACTAAACTTAGGCACGTAAATACTGAATATCGGCATTTACAGTGCGCTCTCATTATCTACATGTTGGTTGCGCAAAAAGCACAGTTACTTACCGTAACAGGTGTTATCCAGGGACAGCAGGCAGATATTCTTGACTGATGGGTGACGGCACCGACGGAGCCCCGGTACGGACAATTTTAGAGTGATTGCACTCTAAGAACTTTAGAAAGTTCTAGCTCGGCCGCACCGCGCACGCGCGAGTGCCTTCCCGCCCGACAGAGGCGCGCGGTCCCTCAGTTAGTATAAGCCAGCTAAGAAGCCAACCCGGGGAGGTGGGTGGGACGCAAGAATATCTGCCTGCTGTCCCTGGATAACACCTGTTACGGTAAGTAACTGTGCTTTATCCCAGGACAAGCAGGCAGCATATTCTTGACTGATGGGTGACCTCCAAGCTAACAAAAAGAGGGATGGAGGGAAGGTTGGCCATTAAGAAAACAAATTTTGCAAAACAGATTGGCCGAAGTGTCCATCCCGTCTGGAGAAAGCATCCAGACAATAATGAGATGTAAAAGTGTGAACTGAGGACCAAGTAGCAGCCTTGCAGATTTCCTCAATAGGAGTGGAACGGAGGAAAGCTACAGATGCTGCCATTGCTCTGACTCTATGGGCCGTGACAGAACCTTCCAGTGTCAGTCCGGTCTGAGCATAACAGAATGAAATGCACGCTGCCAGCCAATTAGACAACGTACGTTTAGAAACGGGACGTCCCAATTTATTTGGATCAAAGGACAGAAAAAGTTGAGGAACTGATCTGTGGGGTTTCGTACGCTCTAGATAGTAAGCCAGAGCCCTTTTACAATCCAAAGTATGTAGAGCTTGTTCTCCAGAATGAGAATGAGGTTTTGGAAAGAAAACAGGTAGAACAATGGATTGGTTGAGATGGAATTCAGAGACAACCTTAGGGAGAAACTTTGGATGTGTACGCAGAACCACCTTGTCATGGTGAAAAACCGTAAAGGGTGGATCTGCGACCAGTGCATGAAGCTCACTGACCCTCCTGGCAGAGGTAAGGGCAATAAGGAAAAGCACTTTCCAAGTGAGAAACTTGAAAGGAGAGGTAGCCAAAGGTTCAAATGGAGGCTTCATTAAGGCAGAAAGAACCACATTGAGATCCCAGATAACAGGAGGGGCTTTAAGAGGTGGTTTCACATTGAAAAGCCCACGCATGAACCTGGACACCAGGGGATGAGCTGAGAGAAGTTTTCCATGGACTGGCTCATGAAAAGCTGAAATGGCACTGAGGTGGACTCTGATGGAAGAAGACTTAAGGCCAGAGTCAGACAAAGAGAGCAAATAGTCCAACAACGTCTCCACTGCCAGGGAAGTGGGATCAAGATGATGAAGAAAACACCAGGAGGAAAATCTCGTCCACTTCTGATGGTAACATTGCAGAGTGGTTGGTTTCCTGGAGGCATCCAGAATGGAACGAACAGGCTGAGATAAAAGAGTATCATGAGATGTCAGCCCGAGAGATACCAAGCTGTCAGGTGCAGAGACTGGAGGTTGGGATGTAGAAGGGTTTCCTGCTGTTGTGTAAGCAGAGAAGGAAACAGAGGAAGAAGAAAAGGTTCCCTGGAACTGAGTTGAAGTAGAAGGGAGAACCAATGTTGCCTGGGCCACCTCGGAGCAATCAGAATCATGGTGGCTCGTTCCCTCTTGAGCTTGAATAAGGTTCTCAACATTAGAGGCAGAGGAGGGAAGGCGTACAGGAACAGATTCGACCAGTCGAGGAGAAAAGCATCCGCTGCCAGACGGTGAGGAGAGTAAAGTCTGGAGCAGAATAGGGGCAGCTGGTGATTGTGAGGAGCTGCAAAGAGGTCTATCTGAGGAGTGCCCCATTGAGTGAAGATAGACTGCAGAGTTACAGGATCGAGTGTCCACTCGTGAGGCTGGAGAATTCTGCTGAGTTTGTCCGCTAAAGAATTCTGTGCTCCCTGAATGTAGATAGCTTTCAGGAAGAGATGGTGATCTATGGCCCAATTCCAGATCTTTTGGGCTTCTTGGCATAAAAGGCGAGAGCCTGTCCCACCCTGTTTGTTGATGTAGTACATCGCAACTTGATTGTCTGTGCACAACAGGAGGACCTGAGGAAAGAGAAGATGTTGGAAGGCCTTGAGGGCATAAAACATCGCTCTGAGTTCCAGGAAATTGATTTGATGCTTCTTTTCCTGGGCTGTCCAAAGACCTTGAGTCTGGAACTCGTTCAAGTGAGCTCCCCATGCATAAAGAGAGGCGTCGGTGGTGATGACCAGTTGATGAGGGGGCTGATGGAACAGAAGACCTCTGGATAGATTTGAGGATACCAACCACCATTGAAGAGACTGACGAAGAGATGATGTCACAGATATGTGTCGTGAGCAAGGATCCGTCGCTTGGGACCACTGAGTAGCAAGGGTCCATTGAGGAGTGCGCAGGTGAAGACGTGCGAGGGGTGTGACATGAACTGTGGAAGCCATGTGACCCAAGAGAATCATCATTCGCTTTGCTGAGATGGAAATCTGTTGAAGCACCTGCTGACAGAGAGAAAGAAGAGTTTGAAGACGGTTGGACGGTAGGAACGCTCTCATGAGGGTTGTGTCCAAGATAGCTCCTATGAATTGAAGCCTCTGAGTGGGGATGAGATGAGATTTGGGTAAATTGATCTCGAACCCTAGAATTTGAAGAAACCTGATGGTCTGGTTGGTGGCTTGGAGCACTGTCTGAGAAGAATTGGTCTTTATCAACCAATCGTCTAGGTAAGGAAACACCTGAAGGTGGTGGGAGCGTAGAAAAGCAGCTACCACAATCAGACATTTGGTAAACACTCTTGGAGAGGAGGCAAGGCCGAAGGGTAGCACCTTGTATTGGTAATGACAACGATTGACCATGAAGCGGAGGTATTGTCTGGAAGCCAGATTGACTGGTATGTGAGTGTATGCTTCTTTGAGATCGAGGGAACATAGCCAGTCGCCTTGATTCAGTAGAGGATAAAGAGTGGCTAGAGAGAGCATTTTGAACTTTTCTTTGACCAGATATTTGTTGAGATCGCGGAGATCTAGAATGGGTCTGAGATCTCCTGTTTTTTTGGGGACCAAAAAGTAACGGGAGTAGAATCCCTGTCCTTTTTGATCTAGAGGGACCTCCTCTATTGCATTTAGAATGAGAAGGGATTGAACCTCCTGGAGAAGAAGAAGAGACTGAGGTGTGTGCAAAGCAGACTCTTTTGGTTGACTCGGAGGAGGTAGAGATTGGAAGTTGAGAGAGTAGCCGTGTTGAATGATATTCAGGACCCACTGATCTGACGTGATAAGTTCCCAACGGCTTATGAAATAAGAAAGGCGTCCTCCTATAGGCTGTGGAATTTGGGTAGAAGGAGCAAGACTGGCTATGTTTTGGAGAACCAAGTCAAAAGGGCTGAGTGGACTTTTGAGCAGGTGTAGGTTTTACCTGCTGCTGCTGCTGAGGTTGTCTACCAGCTGGACGTTGTTGCCTCTGACGTCTCGGCTGTTGTGCAGTTTGAGGCAGAGGGCGAGCCACAAATCTACGCTGGTAGGATGACTGTGGACGAAAAGGCCTGGATGGAGGAGGCTTTTTAGGCTTCAGAAGTGTGTCCCATCTGGTCTCATGAGCGGACAATTTTTGAGTTGTGGAGTCCATGGAATCTCCAAACAGCTCATCCCCTAAGCAAGGTGTATTGGCTAGCCTATCTTGGTGGTTAACGTCCAGTTCTGAAACACGAAGCCAGGCTAGCCGTCGCATGGCCACTGACATGGCTGTGGCCCTGGAGGTCAGCTCGAAAGTATCATATATGGATCTTACCATGAATTTTCGGAGCTGCAACAGAGATGAACAAGTCTGGTGAAAAGCAGGCTTTTTCCGATCAGGAAGATATTTCTCAAAAGCAGTGAGATTTTGGATTAACTGCTTAAGGTAAAAAGAGAAATGGAAAGCATAATTTCCTGATCGATTAGCTAACATAGCGTTTTGGTATAGCCTTTTACCAAACTTGTCCATAGATTTGCCTTCTCTGCCAGGAGGGACTGAGGCATAAACACTAGCCCCTTTGGACTTTTTTAAGGTGGACTCAACCAAAAGGGACTCATGAGGTAGTTGGGGCTTGTCAAACCCAGGGATAGGAATGACTTTATACAATGAGTCTAATTTTCTGGGAGCTCCAGGAATAGTCAGAGGAGTTTCCAGATTTTTATAAAACGTCTCTCTCAGAATATCATGGAGAGGTAATTTAAGATATTCCTTTGGGGGCTGGTCAAAGTCCAAGGCATCCAAAAAAGCCTTGGATTTCTTTGACTCAGCCTCCAAAGAAATGGAGAGAGAGTCACACATTTCCTTCAAAAAGGAAGAAAAGGAAGACACTTCTGGTTTAGAGGAGGCTCCTAAAACAGACGGGTCCTCATCACCAGAAGAGCATTCTCCCTCCGAAAGAAGAGGATCCTCTGAGTCACCCCATAAGTCAGGGTCTCGAACCTGATAACTCCGGTCTCGAGACTCTGGAGTAGAAGGCTCTAAATGCCGGGACTTGTGAAGAGACTTCCCCGACCTGCCTGATTCGGTACCGGGAGATGTTACGGTACGCACCGGAGCCGAAGTCTGTACAGCTTGATGGTGAGCTCTCGGCTCCGGCGCTAGAATCGGCATGGAGACAGAGGAAACCGACTGTACCGGTACCGATAGAGTGGGCGTCGATAAAATAGGACGGTCCACTATCGGTACCGGTGGCTCAGACTGGACTGGTACCGGTATGGTCGATGCCAGGACTGAAGGTAAGAGGTGCTGTAGCTGTTCTTTAAGTTGCACCCTCAGAACAGTAGCTATACGCTCCTCAAGGGAAGGCACCGGTACCGTCTTTTTCTTTAAAGGTACCTGCGGTGCCGCTCTACGCTCCGAGGATGAGGACCCCGATGTCGAGGGGCTCACCTCTATTGGAGCGGAGCGCTTCCGTGAGCACCTCGAGGTCGGCAGGATTGGGCTCGCTGCCACTGAGACCGGAGGACGTTCTAACGGGGAAGGCTTCTTAGCCGGCTTACCTGGAGCCGACACCGCCGCGGTATCGCGTGGTGTCGAAGATGTGGGTGCCGACTGCACCGGTGCCGATGTCTGTACCGGTGTAGAATCAGACATTTCGGCACCAAACAATAATTTTTGTTGAATCTCACGATTCTTAAGAGTTCTCTTTTTCAAAGTTGCACAGCGGGTGCAGGTGGACGCTCGATGGTCGGGACCAAGACACTGAAGGCACCAATTATGAGGATCAGTCAGTGAAATTGGCCGTGCACACCGCTGGCACTTTTTGAAGCCGGGTTGGGGGGGCATGAATGTAAAAACGGCTTCAGCCAAATCGAAGGCCGAGGCCTCGATGGTGGCTATAGGCCCCGCTGGGGCAAAACCGAAAATAATGGAAAAACAATAAAGAAACAATTTTTTTTTTTTTTTTTTTTTTTTAGAAAATAATAAAAAAAGGAAAGGAAATATTATCTCCTTAACCAGTTTTCGCGAGCGGGAATTCACGAAAGATTCTCTCACAACGGCCGTTGAGAGAGACGCGTCTTCTTAGCTCCGCGGAAACTAAGAAACTGAGGGACCGCGCGCCTCTGTCGGGCGGGAAGGCACTCGCGCGTGCGCGGTGCGGCCGAGCTAGAACTTTCTAAAGTTCTTAGAGTGCAATCACTCTAAAATTGTCCGTACCGGGGCTCCGTCGGTGCCGTCACCCATCAGTCAAGAATATGCTGCCTGCTTGTCCTGGGATAATGAAGTTTAACGCCATTCACGGTCATGCAGTAAAGTGTTCCCAGCAGGATGAAGATATTTGTAGAGCTGTGTGTTTGAGTATTGTTACACCAAAAGATTGTTTTTACAAAAAGGAAACGTATAAAATGCATTTACAAAATGTGGACTATAACAAGCTATTCTTTACGAGAAGGGTACACGAAATGATGACTTTATGGTGTTAGGCAGCAAAACCTGTTTCCCTAAAAATAAGACCTATCACGAAAATAAGCCCTAACGTGATTTTTGAAGATGCTCCTAATATAAGCCCTACCTCAAAAATAAGTCCTAGTTAAGATCGATCCCCGGAGTCCGTCTCCCCCTGACTCCACCCCTGGCACTAGTGCTGCCTGATTTGCTGAAAAAAATGAACTCGTTGATTCAACAACCCCCACCCCTGCTGATATAGGAGGACCTCAGAGCGGAGGTATGTCAGCCCCCAGTGGGAGGGTCGCTGAGGTTCCGCTCCACAGGAAGATGGGAGGGAGGGATAGAAAGATGATACACAAGGGGATGGGTGAGAGGGGAGGAAAGATGCTACACATGGGAGGGGGGAAGAAAGAGGAAGAATTGGGGTGGAGGAGAGGAAGGGAGAGATCATTGTTGTACATGAAAAAAATATGACATCCCTGAAAGTAAACCCTAGTGCATTTTTTAGACCCAAAATTAATATGACACTGTTATTTTCGGGGAAACACGGTAACTCCTTTTTTCTCATAGGATTAGTGATTCCATATTTGGTTTTTCCATATTCGGGGGGTTTTCTTGGAACCTAACTCTACAAATAGCGAGCGCACACCGTAATCACATAAGTACCAACTTTGCCCCCGAACCACCTACAAAATAGCTGGTTTTCAGTTTAGCAGCCTGTGGTGGTTTTCAGCAACACTGTTTAATGCCACTGAATACCAGGCTCATACCATGACTAGGGTTGCCAGATTTCTCTTAAAAAAAAAAAGGATACCGGACCCCCCTGTTCTGCCCCCTCCAGCCCTGCCCCATTCCACCCTCACACAAACCTCGTACCTCCTTCCCTGAGCACAGGGCCGCGTCTGGAGGGCGTCTACGCATGCACGGATGTCGACCACAGTGACATCACGTGCATGTGCGTGATGTCATTCCATTGAAGTCTGCGCATGTGTAGATGCCCTCCAAACTGCTGGGTTTGGGAAATCCCTCTGGGCACCTGAACAGTCCTCTAGAAAGAGAACATGTCCAGATTTTCCCAGATGTCTGGCTTGTGGTGTAGTGGTTAGAGCTACAGCCTTGGAACCCTGAGGTTGTGGGTTCGAATCCCGCACTGCTCCTTGTGACCCTGGGCAAGTCACTTAATCCCCATTGCCCCAGATACATTAGAGAGAGTGGGAGCCCTTCGAGACAGTTAGGAAAAAATGCTTGAGTACCTGAATAATTTGTAATCCACATAGAATTGTAGGATATGCAGAATATAAATTATAAAACAAAAAAACAAAAATCCTAACCATGACTGCTTAGGTTTCAGTTAAACCCAGCTTTTTTTGGGAATGTTCGATTAGAATCACTTTAGCGGGTTTTTTTTAATAAGGTGTTGATGTTTTTAGCTAAGACTACACTTTTCATTAACATACCAGACTCCTGATGCAGGCCTAATGGCCAAAACACAAATTGTGTTGTCATCTTTTATGAAGCTGGTTAAAAATTAAAAAAAATATTCACTTTAAAAATCAACATCAAGTGCAACATATTATCAAACAATTGTACAAAATAAGCAGCACTTAATTCCATCAAAGGAAATAATACATACATATCCCAGCCCCCCAAAAGATAAACAAGAGTAATACAAATGATTAAGACCAACTAATTACAATAAAATAATATAAAGGCATATCCCTCTTCCCCCCACCCCTCCTGGATGTGTATAATCAAAGGGCTAAAACCAATAATCAATCTTTACAAAATTTTGTCAATGGGTCCCAAACATCCTTAAATTTCTTATAATGTCCCAATTGTATTGCTCTCATACGTTCAAATTTATAGGTTTGGCACAAGGATTCCCACCCAAAACTATAATTTAACCTGTCCCAACTTTTCCAATTTTTCATTGATATGAAGCTGGTTTAAAAAAAAGATCTGTACAAGTTTGCGGAGGAAAAGTCCATAAACTGCTGGTGAGACAGACATGGGAGAAGCCACTGCTTGCCCTGGATCGGTGGCATGGACTGCTGCTATTATTTGGGGTTTTTTCAGGTACTAGTGAGCTGGATTGTCCACCATGAGGACGGGCTATTGGGCTAGATGGACCAGTAAGGCTGTTATGCAGTTCTAGCAGGCCCTGAATTGTGATGCTGTATGCAATTCTCTTCCTAAGTGAAGATATCTTTATGTTCTGATGATTTTTGATAGCACATGTTGTGGCACTTACATCGTTTGCTTGTTTCAATTTTCAATGCTCAGCTTAATAACACTTATTTGCCGTCGTTCCAGATCTTAACTTCTGAGCATTTGAGGGACTGTTCTCATCTGGAGGCACTTATTGCTGAACATTTGGGAGAGAATCACTATGCTCCATCATGCTTCCTTCCTTTCTTTTTTTTTCTTTTTCTTTTAGGAAATTGAGCTGTGAATTCCTTATACTCTTATTGTTTTGTATCTCAAGGAACATAAAGGGAGATGGTTTATCATTTGTAATCTCGAGGGTGGGTGGTGGCTACCCTCACAGTAATCTGAGGGCTAAACTTTGCGTTAAAAACCGATGGGCCGCTGTCGCAGCCATTATTGTAGCGAGTTAAAAAAAATGCGCTTTCAAATGAAGTTGGCGGAGGGTAGCGAAGAAGGTTCGCTAAATTTGCATGTGCCCATTGCTGGTGTTAGCGATAGGCACATGGGTAGAATAAATGCCCCCCCAAAATAAAAAAATCAAAATTGGCAGGAGCATGTCTGGTTGGGCATTTCACGTATCAACCACCCTCTCCAATATCTAGTAGATTTGATTGCATTTGTTAATATAAAACATTCTCTTTCCCATCCTTTAAAGCATATAGATTCAAAAAAAAAATCATCAATGTCTTCTATCTTACCAGGCAGCGTCCTGGGATAAGGATGTCACAATGGCTTCATTATCCTTGGCTCACATAAGAATCAGAGTATGAATGGCCACAACCACTGACCCGCAAGCTTTGCTTTGAAGAATGCTGGTGTAGAAGGATTGAGGTTGAAACAGACACTACAGAATGACAGTCTCTGGTATCCAGAGCAGATATTGTGATGTCATAATGCCTCATTCCACCAGTGCCTAAGAGCCAATCGCATCAGTGATGTCACAATGGCTTCATTATCCTTGGCTCACATAAGAATCAGAGTATGAATGGCCACAACCACTGACCCGCAAGCTTTGCTTTGAAGAATGTTGGTGTAGAAGGACCGAGGTTGAAATAGACACTAGAAAATGACATGGGATGATTTCCCGCAGTTATCCGCAGGGACGGGAATGGTGATGAATTTTGTCACTGTGTCATTCTCTATTTCCCAGCATGGGCTAAAGACCCATGAACTTTACCTCCCAGCATACGGCCAGCAACCTCCAGGGTGGCTAGTGCGCTGATGCCACATTGCTCGAGTTGCCTTATCTTCTAAGGGTGGTCTTCAGCAGGAAGACCTTCAAGAGACTCGACGCAAGCCTTTAACTGGGCTACAGATTCCTGTCCAAATACCTCAAGGGTGTGCAGGCTCTGTGAACGCACAAACAGCTGCATGGTTTTCACGCTGACACATTGCGTCCTTACAAGATGGAGGAAGTCACAAGATCTATAGATATTTTACCAGTGTTTTGTTTCTTCTCCTTTTTTTTTTTTTTTTAATTGAATATATTCTACCATTCTTGAACCGTGGTTCCGTTGTGGACATGGTAAGGGCCTGTGCTTTTTTAATGCTCTTATTCTTAATATTAAGTAAACGTTGAAATATCCGTCTTATTTAGTGTAGGACTGAATTTTTGTCAAAATCTGTTCTGCTTCTCCCAAAAAGAATTGAGGAATAACTGTGTAGCCAGACCCTCAAGTGGATTTATAGAATTGATAAAGCTTTGCTCCAATGTGTGATAAACCAAAGCCTGAATTGTATAATTCTTACATAGCCTGCAGCGTGGAAGCCATGTCCTTCCTGGGTTACAGCATATGTGTAAATAAATCTTTAGTGAGATGTTACTGCTGAGTGACTTCTCGCTGCAGGATCCCCGGACCTGACAGTGCAGAGATCTATAGCAGTCTGGCCTGTTCTGCTTTTTCCAACAGGAAGCATTTTACTGTTATGCTATTTAAAATGCTGTCTCTTCATGAGCAGGTTTTTTACTGGTTGAGACTTGAGAGTATTGTTGTTATGGTGTGACCTTGAAATAACCTTAAATGTTATGTCTAGAAGTGCCGTGGCTGTGATGAATAGTAGTACCAAACCATAAAAGTATTTTCAAATAAAAGTTAATGATCACTCAGATCCCTATTTTGAGAAGAGAGGTTTGCAGGTCAGCAGCCCTTTTGAAAACATAATGCTAAAGCGTTAATTCCAAGAAGCCGTAGAAGCGTGGAAACACGGTAAAATGCATTTATAATAACTTCATATCTGGAACAGAATCAAAACTGGGTTTTTTTTGCCTTATTAGTTTAGACCAGTGGTTCCCAACCCTGTCCTGGAGGAACATCAGGCCAATTGGGTTTTCAGGCTAGCCCTAATGAATATGCATGAAGCAAATTTGCATGCCTATCACTTCCATCATATGCAAATCTCTCTCATGCATATTCATTAGGGCTAGCCTGAAAACCCGATTGGCCTGGTGTTCCTCCAGGACAGGGTTGGGAATCACTGGTTTAGACAAATCTCAAAATGATGGCAAGGAGATGGCTCTGCCTTCTGGCAGACTTGACTGGAAAAGTGAATACAACTGAGCGTTTGCCTTGTTCTTACCAGGGCTTCTCTTTCCCAGAGTTGTAGGATGCAATTCACATTTCATTTCTCTATGCTATGCTTAATTCAATAACGATTTAGTGTTACAAAGGGTGATATCATCTTTCAGCAGAGTTAATCGGAATATACTTATTGCTGTCTGTGTTTATTAACCTCTGTCGAAAAGAGTTTTCCTGTGGTCCGTGATTGTTGGGTTTGGCAGGAGGGATCAAGTGAAACCACTACCCACTGTTCCCCCAACTCATATATGCTAGCATTCATTAAAATTAGGGATAATCGGTGATCATTGAAATTTCATGGTGTTTGGAGGAAGTTTCATTGCTCTTAGGTTGCGATAACTGTAATGACAGATAAAAATGCAAACTTAAGGGGGTAATAATTTTAACCTGCAATTCAGCTATAATGTGCATTATTTGCCCCAAACATATGTTAACCAGCAATAACATGCGTTATGTTAATATTAGTTACCGTTGGATACATAGTCATGAGATGCAAGGTATGCAGATGCATGCAAAACACCTCATTACTATGTAAATAGAACAACGTGGCTTTGCCACAACCACCACAAGCTGTATTATTTCTGGGGAAAAAACCTCACCAGACGATGATCATACTCCTATTTCATACCAAGCTACTGAAATTGACTGTCCCCGCAAAATCGGATCCCTCGAAGGGCTTCTGAACTTTAGGAAAGCGTCAAAAATTTGCCTCTTCACCTGACCTCCCACCCAATGCCACGTGGTCAAAAAGAAATGTAGAGTATTTTCTTGAACATTCTTAGTAACCCCCCCTTTTTCTAAGTTGGGGTGGAATTTTCCTTTCTTGGCTATGATAATTTCAATGAAAATAGGAGTTTAAATAGTGAAATGCCTCTCTAAAATTAAAGGTGTTATCCCTTATTGATTACTGAATTTTATGTTATTATGTAATATAATTCTTTCTCCTCAATGATGTGGGCTTGATGGGATTTCTGATTTTCTATGACCGATTTAAGTTGTATTAAGAAATAATATTTCTATATTTTTTGTGTAAATTCCCATATCCTGTATACTTGTTTGGATACATTAATAAATTTCAATTAAAAAAAAGAAAGAAATGCAGACTAAGAGCTCCTTTTACTTCCATTGTGCTGGCGTTAGTTTCTCCGCGTAGCGCGGGGGTTAGGGCGTGCTAATCTGCAGCGAGCGCTAAAAAACGCTACCGCAGCTTAGTAAAAGGAGCCCTAAATGTGCATGAAACTAGATCCTCTGTATACTGTATGTCAAGATGAGCGGACCGTACTACAAACATGACAAAAACCATTTTGACTATTTATTATGTATGTTAAACTGTAACCCGTTCTGAACTCATTGGAAAGAACAGGATAGAAAACAAAATTAATTAATTAACCCCCCACAAAAAAACCCCCACAAACCCCCCAGCTGAATGCTGGCCTTATTTTTCTTAGAACTATTGGGCTGCAAATTCAAAGCCCCAAGCTCCCAGGCCTCATCCCCCCCATCACAAAACCCCTCCCACACAAAGTAACTATCGGAACCCTCCACCTGCCCTGTCCCTTCCAAACTCTCTCCCGTAGGCGCCGTATAACCGCTTGGCACAGTTATTAATCAGCCACTAGGTGTCATTTATAGAATCCCGCCCAGCGGCATAAAGGCATGCTTGAGCATCCCTAGGCGTCCTGGGGTAGGCGCCGGTATATTAGGCCAGGTTTTAGATGCCTATCTACAACACCTGGCGACACCTAAGTCAACCACATCTACTCTTTGCCCCTAACCGTGCCTGTTAAGCATCGGAGGCCACCTCCACAGGCATCACTAGGCGTCCTAAGAGTTTGGCACCGAACTCTTAATTAATTGCTCGTTTTCATTTTTTTTGATTGGATGAAAACTGGCATGGTCAATTACCATGCCAATTAAAAAAAAAAGTTATATATAGTCTGAACTTGGGCGTCGCTAGGTGCCCTCATATAGGGAACCTAATATAGGCACCTTATATAGAATCTGGCCCTCTGAGCCTACCTGTAGAAATCCACGGGGTCTGTTTGGGCTGCGGCAGGAGCAATCCCCAGTTTCTTCTGCCCCTACTGGAACTGGGTTCAAAATGCTCTCAGAGACCCCTTGTGGTAGTTTCATAATACTACTGCTAAGGGGTGATGCAGCCATATAGACCTTAATAATTATTCCCCCTAGTATGGACAAAAGAAAATAAAAGCAAGTCATGAAAATGGGCTATTTTATGTTTTTCTAATACAGGTTAAAAACTCTTTTAACAAAGTGCATTTTTCTACACATCTAAATGATAGTGTGGATAGGATTACCAGATTTTCCCTTGGGAAAATCCGGACCCATGGCCATGCCCCCCAGGAACCCCTAATTCCGCCTCTGTCCAGCCCCACCCCCAGATGGCATTTGCACATGCACAGACGCAGCGCAATGGAGATGCCCCTTCCCGACGCAATTATGTCGGGAAGCTTTTCAAAACCCGGACAAAGAGCTGGGTTTTGAAAAGCCATCCAGACCCCTGGGACATGTCTGGGGAATGGAACAGGTTTATTTTTTTTTTTTAATTAACTTGAAAATGTTTCACCGAGAGAGCAGTAGCTGCCGTTTGCATGTCTAAAGAAGCAACATTGCTTATTGGTAACAGGCAACTCTTTAGACAGCCAGATTGATGAAGTCCTCAAATGGGTGGTGTCATTTGACAGCACCAGGTCAGACCTGCTCTCTACAGAACGCACCTGATAGAGGTGAACAACATTGCTTTATCCTTTAACACACAGAATTAAATGAGACACCCAAGTGGGTGAATTCCAAGCTCGAGGCTGCTCTGGCCTGTATTAGTCTAACAGTTGGAGCATCTCGCACTGGAAATTGCAAGAGTTGCTAGGTCATTGTGACAGATCGGCAAGTGTCATTTACTAAGGGCCTGTCCTCTACAGAGGTTGGATGAAAAAAATGATAGAAAGCTTAATAGCAGGAGGATATAATTGGTTTGCCAATGGTTTGTAACAGAAAAGGATTGAAGAGTGCCTCTGTTGCTGTAAGAGGTCTACTGCTGTATAAGATTTGATCTGGGAGCTGACAAGGACATAATGTGTTGTTGCTTTTTTTTTTTTTTTTTTTACTCCACTACGAAGGTGGTGTATATGCTCTGACTGATACAGAGAAAGTACTATAGAAAGTATGTACGGAGCCTAGGTTGAGATGTTTCAAGTTCTGCTAGTATTTTAATAATAATAATAACTTTATTTTTCTATACCGCCATAGTCAAACGACTTCTAGGCGGTTCACATCGAAAGAAGGCTGGACAATCAGCGAAATACAGAATGCATGAAGAGGTCATTCAGAAAAAACTGAGAGGAGGCAGATTCAAAACAAACGCAAGGAAGTTCTTTTTCACTCAGAGGGTGGTGGACACCTGGTATGCGCTTCCAGGAGAGGTGGTAGGACAGAGTACAATACTGGGGTTCAAAAAGGGACTGGATGACTTCCTGGAAGCGAAGGGGATTGCAGGGTACAGAGAGAGGGTTACTTTACAGGATATTAAACTTTTGGCGATCCATTTGAGGTCAAATAAATTCTATACTGGATGTTCCATTAGCATTAACGTATGATGTGGCATTATCTGGCACGATGCTGAGGGCCAAAAGTCCATTAACCTCACGTCAAAACAGGTCATTGTTTATCATGACAGGAGTTGCCATGCAACTCATTTTGAGAAACTGGAAAAGTTGGGATAGTTTTTGGTGGGAGTCCCTATGCCAAACTTTCAAACTTGAGCGTATAAATGCAATACAATTGGGTCAGTATAGGAAATTTAAGGAAATAAGGGAGCCATTGACTACATTTTATAATGATTGAATATTAATTTTAACCCTTGAATATACACGTCCGGGGGATGGGTGGGAGGGGGGGGGATATATCTGTGATGTCCTTGTTTGACTGAAAAATATTGAAGGGAAGGAGGGGGGGTGTTTTTTTAATCTATTCCTGTATTCATAAGTACATAAAATGAATATAATAAAAATCCAAACACTGGTCCTATTATTCATGTGCAGTGCCTATACAGGAGAATTTAACACCTGTTCTGTTCGATTTTGCTTTTTCCAATCTGGTTTTTTTTTTATATTCTACGTACCATTATCCGGGACTCCTGAGGAAGAAGCGTTTTTTCGAAACGCAAACCGTGTCGGGTCCGGTCCACATGAATAATAGGACTAATTTTGGGATTTTTATTATATTCATTTTATGTATGTTATACATGTTTTTATTAATTTTTATTAAATTCCTGCTCCTTATACATCACACTGCAGCTCTGGTTTTGTTTTCTTACACAGGAGGTAAACACAAACTCTTCTAAGATAGAAAGGGAGACTTCACAGGAGACAGGAGGGAAACTGCAAGGGTTACATTGTTTAAAAAGAAAAAAGGACGGGGGCAGGAAAACACATAGCAGGGTACAGGTATGCATAAAGTTAGCCACAGTCTATGCCAGTGTCTTTCAAATTGTGTGCCAAGGCACAGAGGTGTGCCCCAAAGAGGTTCCAGGATTGTCATGAGGGATTCCAGAATTCTACATTATTTTAAATATTTCCCTTCCTAAGTATGCATGAGAATAGATGACGTGTATGTCGCATGCGCAAGAGTCTGTCAATGTTATGTGCCAGAGAATGACACGGGGACAAATTTGTCCCCATCCCCGCAGGAACTCAATTTCCCCATCCCCGCGAGTTTTGTCGCTGTCCCTGACCCATTCCCGTAAGCTCTGCATTAACCGCACAAGCCTTGAACCCTTATGATTTTAAAGTATTTGAGGCTTGTGCAGATGAGGACGGAGCTTAGGCATTGGTGGAATGAGGCATTATGACATCACAATCTGAGCTCTAGAATGTTGCTACTTATGATTTTAAAGGATTTGAGGCTTGTGCAGATGAGGACAGAGCTTAGGCATTGGCGGAATGAGGCATTATGACATCACAATCTGAGCTCTAGAATGTTGCTACTTATGATTTTAAAGGGTTTGAAGCTTGTGCAGATGAGGACAGAGCTTAGGCATTGGTGGAATGAGGCATTATGACATCACAATCTGAGCTCTAGAATGTTGCTACTTATGATTTTAAAGGATTTGAGGCTTGTGCAGATGAGAACAGAGCTTAGGCATTGGTGGAATGAGGCATTATGACATCACAATCTGAGCTCTAGAATGTTGCTACTTATGATTTTAAAGGATTTGAGGCTTGTGCAGATGAGAACAGAGCTTAGGCATTGGTGGAATGAGGCATTATGACATCACAATCTGAGCTCTAGAATGTTGCTACTTATGATTTTAAAGGATTTGAGGCTTGTGCAGATGAGGACAGAGCTTAGGCATTGGTGGAATGAGGCATTATGACATCACAATCCGAGCTCTAGAATGTTGCTACTTATGATTTTAAAGGGTTTGAAGCTTGTGCAGATGAGGACAGAGCTTAGGCATTGGTGGAATGAGGCATTATGACATCACAATCTGAGCTCTAGAATGTTGCTACTTAAGATTTTAAAGTGTTTGAGGCTTGTGCAGATGAGGACGGAGCTTGCAGGTTGGAGGAGGGACGGGAAAAGAATTAATGGGGACGGGAGGGGAAAATTAGTTCCTGCGGGGACAAATTTGTCCCCATGCCATTCTCTATTATGAGCATCTGCTTATGTAAGGATACATCTGCCAAGATGAGCATCATTCTTTGACATGATTGGTCCTTGAAAACTAACGGAAAGCAATTGTAGTTCTATTTTTTTATGCAGTAGTTCTCCTAACTTGAGCAACAAAGCAATCAAGGCTTTGTTACCGTTTGGACTTTGCGAACTTGGATTTTCAGCTCGGACAAAAATTAAATAAAAAAAAAAAAAAAGGAACTGCAGATGGTGGATGATGAAATGCGTGTTTGCTTGTCGACAACTGAGCCGCGTTTTGAGTTCATTTGCACTCAAAAACGAGCTCATCCATCGCACTGACTAGCAATTCTATTCTACTTTAGTTTCACCATTGTTACAATTACCCATACATAAATGAACTTTAAATAAATAACTCTCAAATATAGGTCCTCCTTTACAAAGCCCTGCTAGCGTTTTTAGCGCCGGCCACAGTGGTAAGAACTCCGACACTTATAGCGTCAGAGTTCTTACCGCTGCGACCGGCACTAAAAACACTAGTGTAGCTTTGTAAAGGAGGGGGTTAGTTTTTTGTTGGTTTTGCAATTTTATAATTTCAATTATAGTGTGCCGCGAGAAACATTTGCTCCATTTAGTGTGCCGGAGCTAAAAAAAAGCTTGAGAGATGCTGGTCTATACGATGAAAGCATCTTTATAAAGAAAGGTTTTTAGGTCAGATTTGAATTTAGCAACATTTGATTCTCGTCTCATGTTTAATGGAAGAGCATTCCACAGCTTGGGGGCTATAACTGAGAAAATTGTCCTTTCTCTCCAAAAACTATATAAAATTATAGTCAAACCTCGGTTTGCGAGTAACCCGGTTTGCGAGTGTTTTGCAAGACGAGCAAAACATTCTCGCAAAACTTGTCTCGCAAACCGAGTGTTGACTCGATTTGCGAGCACCCCACCCGATAACCTCCCCCGCTCACAAATGCCCCCCCCCCCCCGCTCGAACCGGCACCCCCCCCACGTGAACCAGCGCACCTCACCCAAACAACTTAAACTTATTCCCCCCCCCCGTCTGGCACCGGCACGCAGCCCACAAATCGTGCCGGTGCCGCCAGAAGATATTACTGCTTCTGCCGGCCTTGAGCATGCATAGAAACATAGAAAACATAGAAAGATGACGGCAGAAAAGGGCTATAGCCCATCAAGTCTGCCCACTCTTCTGACCCACCCCATTAAGTTTGAGTGCTAATGACCTAGTTCCTTAACTCTACCCTCGTAAAGCACGCTGGTGGCCTTGATCACCTGCATTGGAAGCTTGTTCCAGTGATCTACTACCCTTTCTGTGAAGAAATACTTCCTGGTGTCACCATTAAATTTCCCTCCTCTGAGTTTGAGCGGGTGCCCCCTTGTGACCGAGGGTCCTTTGGGAAAGAAGATGTCGTCTTCCACCTCGACACGTCCTGTGATGTATCTAAATGTCTCAATCATGTCCCCCCTTTCCCTGCGCTCCTCTAGAGTGTAGAGCTGCAATTTGTTTAGTCTTTCTTTGTACAAGAGACCCTTAAGCCCGGAGATCATCCTAGTGGCCATCCGTTGAACCAACTCAACTCTTAAGCACATCTTTATGGTAATGTGGCCTCCAGAATTGCACTCAGTATTCCAGATGAGGTCTCACCATGGTTCTGTATAGTGGCATTATGACTTCAGGTTTGCGGCTGATGAAGTTTCTACTGATACATCCCATCATTTGCCTTGCCTTGGATGAGGCCTTCTCTACTTGTTTGGCAGCCTTCATGTCTGCACTGATGATTACTCCCAAGTCTCGTTCTTCTGAAGTCCTAGCTAGTGTTTCTCCATTTAAGGTGTAAGTTTTGCATGGATTTCCGCTGCCGAGATGCATGACCTTACATTTCTTAGCGTTGAAGCCCAGCTGCCATGTCGAGGACCAGTTTTCCAACGTAAGCAGATCCTGCGTCATACTATCCTGCCGATTGCTTTCACTTACTATATTACATATTTTGGCGTCATCGGCGAATAGTGTTACTTTACCCTGAAGCCCTCGGGACAAGTCCCTTATGAATATGTTAAACAGGAGTGGACCCAGGACCGAGCCCTGTGGCACTCCGCTGGTCACATCCGATGTCTCAGAAAGGGTGCCGTTGACCACCACCCTCTGAAGTCTACCACTCAGCCAATCATTAACCCATGCAATTAGTGTCTCACCTAACCCCATCGATTTCATCTTGCTTAACAATCTACGGTGTGGGACGCTGTCAAAAGCTTTACTGAAATCCAAGTACACTATGTCCAGAGATTCTCCCGAGTCTAGCTTCCCTGTTACCCAATCAAAGAAGCTGATAAGATTGGATTGGCATGACCTACCCTTAGTGAATCCATGTTGACTGGGATCCCTTAGATTCCCCTCATCCAAAATCGTGTTTAATTTACCTTTAAGCAGTGCTTCCATGAGTTTACACACTATTGATGTGAGACTCACTGGTCTGTAATTCGCAGCCTCTGCTCTGCATCCCTTTTTGTGTAGAGGAACGACGTTGGCTGTTTTCCAGTCCAGGGGGACTCTCCCCTTACTTAGGGAGAGATTGAAGAGCACGGCCAACGGTTCCGCCAGTACATCACACAGCTCTCTGAGCACTCTTGGGTGCAATTTGTCCGGTCCCATGGCTTTGCTCACCTTGAGTCTTAACAGTTTGCTGTAAACATCAGCTGGCGTGAACTCAAAATTCTTAAATGGGTCTTCCTTGCTTTGCTTTGCTTCCAGCTGTGGCCCGTGTCCAGGTGCCTCGCAGGTAAAGACTGAGCAGAAGTAATCGTTCAGTAGTTTGGCTTTATCGGAATCTGTTTCCACATAATTCCCGTCTGGCGTTCTAAGGCGTACTATCCCGTTTGTATTCTTTTTCCTGTCACTAACATACCTGAAGAAGGATTTGTCCCCTTTCTTAATGTTCTTTGCTAGAGTTTCTTCTACTCAAACTTTGGCCTCCCTGACTGCTGTTTTGACCGCTGCAGACCTTGTCCTGTATTCGATGTTAGCTTCTTTTTCCCCGGTTCGTTTGTATGAAAGAAACGCTTTTTTCTTCTCCTTGACGAGGCACGAGAGACCTCATCAGTGAACCATCGGGGTTTCTTTTTTCTTTGTTGTTTATTTGCCGATTTTATGTAGCGGACAGTTGCCTCGTGAAGGGTCGATTTTAGGGTTGACCACATGGCTTCCACATTATCAGTTGCTTCTTGGGCCTGCAGCGTCTGTTGGACGAAACCTCCCATGCGTGCAAAGTCAGTGCCCCGGAAATTGAGTACCCTCGTTTTTGTTTGTGATCTAGGGAAGCTTTTCCTAAGGTTGAACCATACCACGTTATGGTCACTGGTGGCCAAAGTTTCTCCCACCGAGACCTCCGAGATGCTTTCCCCGTTCGTAAGTACCAGGTCCAGGATGGCCTGGGCTCTAGTGGGCTCTAGTACCATTTGTCTGAGCCGTACTCCCTTCATGGACGTTAATATCCTCCTGCTACCACAAGTTGTCGCTGAGAGTGTGTTCCAGTCTACATCAGGCATGTTGAAGTCCCCTAGCAGAACAACATCCCCCCGTAAGGTGATATTCTCAATGTCTTCAATTAATTCTGCGTCCTTGTCCTCTGATTGTCTTGGAGGTCTGTATACCACACCAAGGTACAGGCATTTTTCTCTGCCTCTGGCCATGTTTACCCAGATGGATTCCCCGGTGTATTTGACATCTATGATCCTGGTTGTCTTGATGTTCTCTTTGATGTAAAGTGCTACCCCTCCTCCTAGCTTACCCTCTTTGTCTTGGCGAAGCAGGTTGTATCCTGGTATAGTTATATCCCATAAATACAAAAATAGTAACAAAATACCACTTTAACGGACCATACACATCAGTATTGCAAAATTGTTCTACATACAGGCATCCTATACGGCCTCAGAAATGGAGCCTACGCATAACAGCACAGTCATAAACTGGAAAAATCTGCGTAGTTCAGATGCTCCTGCTCCAATCATTGGCCTTTAGATCAAATTATTTTTAAAGTATTTTTGTAGTAGCTAATGTATAATTCAATAAACCCCACTCCATTCAGTGCTGAAAAAATATTTCCAGATATCCTAATACTGTGTGCAGTATCCAAATTTGAAAAACTCGACCAAAAACTTATCTCATTAGTTGAGTCTTTTTCACTGTCATGTCAGAGTCTTAGCAGTAAAATTTCCAAAATATGTCAGTTCGCCAACAGGGCCACCGGAACATTCACACACACATCCTAACCTCAGAGGAAGCCCCTCCCTCCAAACGGTTGAGACCCTGTGAGATGCCCAGAAAGGTGCAGGGATTCCGTGCAAGGCTATTGCTGCAGCTTTTGTTCCCTCTGAGGTTAGGATGTGTGTGTGAATGTTCCGGTGGCCCTGACGCAGCGGATGTATGTTATTCCCGCGAAACGCTGGCCACGTTGGCGAACGGACATATTTTGGAAATTTTACTGCTAAGACTCTGACATGACAGTGAAAAAGACTCAACTAATGAGATAAGTTTTTGGATACTGCACACAGCATTTGATACAGAGCATTAGAAATAGTATTAGGATATCTGGAAATATTTTTTCAGCACTGAATGGTGTGGGGTTTATTGAATTATACATTAGCTACTACAAAAATACTTTAAAAATAATTTTGCAATACTGATGTGTATGGTCCGTTAAAGTGGTATTTTGTTACTATTTTTGTATTTATAGAATATACCACAGGGTTGTATTACTTATAGTTATATCCCACCCATGAGAGTCTGTGAACTATGTTTCAGATATTGCTACCACGTCTAGGTCTGCATTTACTATATCTGTTTCCAGCTCTAGAAATGTATTCCCTAGGCTGTGTGCGTTAACATACATAGCTCTCCACTCTTTGTGTTTACTAAACTCCTGTAGAGAGTTGCCCATCTGAGTTAAAGTGTCTCCTAGCGAATCTTTTGCAGTACCTCGGACTTACCTGCAAACTCACTTCATCCTACATAACCCCACGCGAGCAACCAGAAACAAAAACTTCTTTACATACCCAAAGATTACAGGCTGCAGATATAAATCATTCCTGGATAGAACCTTTAAATTCCAAGCGAACAGACAGCAAGTTTGGCTGAAAAACTACTTAAACGAACCCAATCTGACTTGCAGCGCATTCTGAAAATCGATCAAAACCGCCCTTTTCGCCAAATTCATTGACCAAAACAGTCCCCTCCCTCACTAGAACTTCCCCCCTGTAATCTCCTTTTGTCTCTCTCAAGAAGCTCCCTTCACGTATTAGGTATTCTCTACCCATTGAACCCCAATTAATATGTTAGTACTAAAGTATTCAGATATTCATTACCCATAGAACTCCAATTAGAACGTAAGTTTCCCATTTAGATTATTGTAAAGTATTTAGACTCATTGTATGGTATTGTACTTAGACTTATTGTATTCTATTGTATTGTATGGTATTCAGACTCATTGTATTGTATTGTATTGTACTGCATTCAGACCCATTGTATTGTATTGTATGCAGAATTATTGTATTGCATTAAGACCTCTTGTCATTCGCTGAATGTCCAGCCTTCTTACAATGTTAACCGCCTAGAAGTCGCCTGACTATGGCGGTATAGAAAAATAAAGTTATTATTATTATTATTAAAATTGGAGTTTTGGTTCACCTCATCAGGATTGTTACTTACTGCTCCGGTATATAAGTGGGTACCCTCCCCCAACTTACCTAGTTTAAAGCCCTTCGAAGCAGGCGGGTTAGTAGATGTCCAAAGACGTTCTTACCTCTGTTGGTCAGGTGGAGTCCGTCTGGTCCCTGGAGTCCCTGTAGTGCCTCTCCGTGATTCAGGATTCCGAAGTTCATTTCCCGACACCATCATTGTAGCCACTCATTCGTCTTCAGGATACGTTCGTCCCTATCCCTTCCTTTGCCCCTAACAGGAAGAATTGAAGAGAATACTACCTGTGCTCCTGTCTGCTTCAGCCTCTCCCCCAGAGCTCCGAAGTCTCTAGCTATGTCCTCCAGGGTGTTCTTGGCAGTGTCATTCATTCCGACATGAATGAGCAGCATGGGGAAGTGGTCCTGGGGCCTGAGAAGTCTGTCAAGACAGGCGGTCACATCTCGTATTCTGGCTCCAGGCAGACAGCAGATCTCCCTCAACTGCATATCTGGTCTGCATATTGGTCCCTCGGTGCCCCTCAACATGGAGTCCCCGATGGCTATTACTCTGCGCTTCTTTTGGGGATGTCGATCTGCTGTCCCCGGAGATGGAGATGTGTGTTGATCCTGGTCCTGCTCCACGTCTGTAGTCTCTTCCCACCTCACGTCAGTAGTCTCTTCCTGCAAGACCTGGAATCTGTTCTTCAGGTTAAGATGTGGAGTCGATGTGGAGCTACCCTGGTGAGAGAAAGAGTAAGAAGGTGAAGAGAGTGTAAATGGGGGGGGGTCTCCTATGTTTACCTGTGGAGGAGGTCACTAACTTCCAGGAGTCAGTGTCTCCAGCCATCTCCTGAACTCCAACAGCTGATTTCAGTGTCGACGGCCCTGGTGTCACCATGGGGGATCTGTCGCGGGCCTGTTCTGTGATGTGGGATAGTTCCTGCACTATTCCATCGATGTAGGCCTCATCCTCTCTAATGCCTCTCAGGCGTTTCACTTCCTCCCTGAGGCTCTTTAGTTCCTGCATGATGTCGTCATCCTGCTGGCCGACCTCCTCTGTCTGTGTAGAGGCCGTAATGTACTGCTGTGGTATAGCCTTGGTCTGTACGGAGACATCCTTCCCTGGTACTATGTTTTCCTCCGGCTGTGCGCAGGCTGATGTCACCTCCCGGATCACCTCAGTGTAGGGAATGCCGATTTTGCTTGTAGGTTTCACACTTCTTGTTCGCCCTGCCATATTCGGGTAGTATATGAGGTCTGCCTGTAACAAAAAAAAAGAGAGAGTAGATGAGAGAGAGTAAATGAGAGAGTATGAGAGATAGTACGAGATAGTATGAGAGTATGTGAGGTTAGGGCCTCTAAGGGAAGAGTTGAAAAGTTAGTGTGTCAGAGAGATCTGAGCAGTATGGTGTTTAGAATGAAGGATTTGTCCTGTAGTGTCCTGTTGCCTTAGATTTGGCTCTTCTTAAGGCTCTTCGCAAAGGCGCTCTCGCTAAGGCGAGCGCCTTTGCCGCTCGCCTTCGCCGCGCGCTGAACGGCTGTGCGCCATTGGCTCCCCTCATATTAAGGGGGAGTCCGGGTGCCGACGCTGATGGTGACGCGGTGCGGGTGGGCGGAACTAACTCTCGCCGCTACCCGCGCCTCGCTACCACTGTCCTCTGCTTCCTGCCTCCTCCTTCCTCCCCTCTCTCCTGCTGCTATCAGCCGCCGCTTGCTCCTGCTGCTAACAGCCGCCGCTTGCACAGCCTTGCTCCACGCGGTCGCTGTGCCCTTCGCCCATCTGCGCATGCTCAAGGACTTCTCCCTCTCGCCGAGTATTTTGGTTTACGAGCATGCTTCTGGAACGAATTATGCTCGTAAACCAAGGTTCCACTGTATTTACTGTCTCTAGCGTGTCCTGACTTTCTAATACTGTCTGAAACTCGATACAGTCAGAACAAAGCATCCAAGTAATTAACAGACCCTTTATTATTCGATGTAAGCGGTGTACATAGCAAAGCAGCTTTTTCTCCATTTGCCAGTCATTTGAATCCTTCAGTGACTTTTTACACATTATACGGTGAATTTGCTGAATTATTAGACCAAGTACATCCAGAGTCGTAGTACTAATTTCATTCCAGGTTATTAGTAATGACAGTAATTGAATTGGTTACCATGCCATTGTTAATTGCATAGGCAAATGAAAGTCCCCAAGACCATGCAGCGATGTTTTATTCCTGGGTCGCTGCTACCCTACGTCCTTAGAAATGCGTGCCACCATTTTGCACATGTGCTCCCTGTCTAATTGTACACACGTGTTTTCTTAGGGGCAGATAGCAGGATAGATTTTAATTTTTTTTTTTTTTTTAAAGTGTTCATTATTCTTGGTTTGCTGCAATGACCTGTACATTAAGCTTGGCTGTGGACTGAAATTAATGAGTCTATTGCTTATGGTGCAGAAATCAATGCCGCCAGTGCTAATGCCTGGAGCGGTGTCTGTTGTTGGTTTCCAGGTTATGTAGTACTTACAGTGGGAGATGTCTCTCTTAAACAGGAGCAGGTTCCTCCTGTTCCTTTTATGAAAATATTCCCAGAGAGCACACTTTGCAGCCTGATGTCACAGACCTTGATTAAGGGAGAATTTCAAAACTGCCCTCGGGGCTGAAGAGTCTGCGGGTGCTGATTTTTTTTTTTGGTACCCTGTTTCTTCGTAGAAGATGTGGGTACGTTCACTCTGACAAATTACCCCAGGAAATAAGCGAGGGCAGATCTATAATGGGGTGGCTCTGTTTACCTAATGAAGTATGGGGAGCACCTGTTCTATAAGGACTTCTGGGCACCAAGATTCCGTTATATTCTTTGTTTGCTTCTATACTGTTACTAATAACTGGGATGTCAATTCAGAGCGGTTTGCACGAGCTTCTGTAAAAGGTGTTATAATACAGAGTTACAAAGAGCTTCTGTAAGGTGTTACAATACATGGGCTCTATACAACGTTACAGGGGTTTCTGTAGTGACGTTACAATACAGAGTTATTAATACCAGCATAAATATGGCATAAATCAATCATCCTACTTATATTACCGGCACATCGATCGTCCTACTTATATGTATATGTTCATACCAAATCAATTGTCCTACCTATCTTCACATCTAATATTAAATTTACTATTTCAGCTAAGCAAACAATATTTACACACCTCCTAAGGAGTTTGGCTTATTCAACTAAATATAGTCTATATTGTTTAATCTTTGAAGTATTATCTTCCACAGTCTAGTTTTCTGGGCCTCAGCCTTTGATGTATTTATATCCTACTAGCTGATTTTCTGGCGTTGCCCGGGTATTTCTTTATTCTAATCTTCTATTAGACAGCAAAAGGAATAAAATCGGCCTCGCGCTGTTGTACTGTCTCTGAAGCTCTAGATTCAGCAGCTCTCTCGTTCATATCCTGTAGACGGGCCCTCACACTACTAGACTGTTTCTGAAGCTGAAGCTCTAGATGTAGCAGCTCTGTCGCGCAGCATCACAAGTCTTGTGTTCCTCTCTTTGAGATTTTCTTGTGTACGCTGGTGTTTCATTTTTTTAGCCTTTGATTGCACTTGGCCAATTGCCTTATGCTTCCTTGGAGGCATTGTTATATCAATGATAGCACAGCTGCACTTCCTTGTGACATCATTCCCCAAGTTTCACACAATTGGTCAATATATAACATTGTTTGGGGGTTGATGCACCCCCCTGTCGCAGCCTCCGCATACCTCTTGAAAAGCTCGCCGGTGCGAGCATCTCCCACCACTTCCTGCTCGCGCCGGCCTCAGCTCCCCTCTGACGCAATGTCCTGGTCCCATGACTAGGACTTGGCATTAGAAGAGAGCCAAAGCCAGCACGAGCAAGGGGTGAAAGATGCTGCTCACGTTGGTGAACTTTTCAAGAGGTATGCGGGGGATGGAGGGGATGAGAGGCACCGATGCCCCCGGCAAGATGGCACCCGAGGAGCCGTCTTGCCAGGGGACCTGCGACCACCCCGCTCCCCCTTAGAACTGGGGAGGAGAGGCATCGATGGTGATGGAGAAGACGATTCAGCGCAGTCATTTCAGAGTGGCCGCGATGAAACATCCTGCGCTGAAATAGCTGTGATGAATTATTTATTTATTTGTATTATTTATATACTAGTTATAACCTAAGTGGTTTACATTCAAGCACTGAAGCACATTCCCTGTCTGTCCTGGCATGCTCATAATCTATCTAATGTATCTGAGGGGCATTGGGGGATTCCACACCTAAATTAAGTTAAGTCACTGGTAGACGTCTCTTAACTTAGGTGCCCTTACATTAGGCCAGAGCTAACTCCAATCCGTGCCCAAACTCTACTCCTAACCACTCCTACTTTTCAGGTAGGTGTGTTGGTGTAGATGCCTACATGGTGCCTACAGATTTACCCGCCTACCCAAAAATTAATTTTTAATTGGTTCTTATGGCACTGTTCAATTAACAGCGTTGATTGAACCAATTAAAAAATTAAGTTAAGTGCCTAGATCAAGGTGCCTAATGGCAGGCGCTTTGTATAGAACCAGGATCTTCGTGTATGCAACATGGAAAAATACTATAAGACTCTTTAGTGTGTCCTGGAGTAATCCTTTTTCAGTGTTCTAAGCTCGCATTAGGGCCGCTTGCATCTTAGTGAAAGGACCTGCTAAGTGCTCCCATGTTAACTGGGTTAACCAGTTGGCATGCGCTAATCGGAGAATGCCAGCTAGCTAATGCAGGCCCATCCCTACCCATGGCACACTCCCATCAAAAATAAATTTAAAGCATTCTTTAAAGCACCCTTAACACCTGGGAAATGCAAAATTGCCACAAAACACATTAACACATTTGGCATTAATTGTTTTCCTGTGCGCTAAACATGCATTAGGTCTTATCACCCTGTAATAAAAGAGCTTCTAATTTTTTATTTTTTTAATCCTGTTAACCTATGAATTAAGGCATGTGTTAACTTACAAAAGAAAGTTTAAAATTTTTTAAAAAATAAAGTTTCAAAGTACAGTAATAGAATCAAATAACTGAAAACAACCACATTGGCATTAGCCTCTTCATAAAGGCAGTTAATAAATCCCGATAAATAAATGAAGTGATACCCACACATAAACCTCCTTTTTTACAAAAGCCGCCAGTGTGGGCCAGTGCGATAAAATGCTCCGATGCCCATAGGAATTGAATGGGCGTCGGAGCATAATGCTGCTCGTCACTCGGCTGTGCGGCTTTGTAAACAGGGGCCAAAATAATTTACTGTACACTTATAATTATTTTAAAATGAATAAAGATTATTAAAAAATAAATAAATAAATAAAATAAGCAGTTTAACAAAAATTATCAGCTACAGTCCACAAATGGGGATCAATCACTAAGGGTTCCTTTATTTATGCTGCAGTAAAATGACCACATTTTTTCTGGGTGTGGTTTGGGATTTTTTTTTTTTCTCCTTCTTCATTTAATGACCATGCTTTAACATCACACGCAAACACAGTGAAGATGACCAATAAATGGTGTGATGCTTTATTTTTCTAGTTCAACAAGACTCGACACGTATGTGTTTCGACCCTATGGTCTGCATCAGGAGTCTTGCTATAAGACTAAAAGGTTGTAACAGCAATGAATTGGGGGACAGTGGGTGATTTCAATTCCTATATAACAAAAAAGCCTGGTTCTAAAAAAGTATGCAAGCCGTCCATATAAATATAAAAGGGAAGCAAAGGATCATTGGGAATATATATGAGTGGAGAAAAATACCTCAGTTGAGCTTCATGGGTTTTGAAGAAAAAAAGTCCACTCGCCCTCCAATTCTCAACTTTCAAGACTTATCCAAAAGTCAACTATTTTCAGATGAACGACACGGGCAACTTGCACCAGGTAAACACTTGAAAGGCACAAAAATACACCACTGCCAAATCTGTAATGTAAAGCCAGGACCTATCTGTTTCCATTCAAGCGTGACCGTCCAGCGCTCCTGCAAACAAACGCCACCTTCTAGCGCTCCTCAGGGCTGTCGCAAACAAATCCAGTTGTCCGATACTCCCGACAAGGATAATCCCAGTTTCACTACTGAAAAAAAATGCTGACCATTCTAGGCGGGAATTTTTGAGTAACTGATTGGTTACACATCAGAGGAGAAGGGAGGAGCCTGCCTTATAAATCTCGCTCTCTCAGCGTCGGGCTGACTTCATGAATGCTTGAACTTTAATCCCCTGACGCAGCTAAGTAGGGTCCAGCTAAACTGAGAGCTGTCGATTTTGCCAAGAGGCATGGCTACCTCAAGAGTATTGTAAAAGACATTGGATCGGAAAGCCTGGTTGGTGTTGCTGAAATTGTTTAGTGAATCGATGCCTTCACAAATTTGCATGCCATTTTCCTACACTCGGGCCAGAGGTATGTGAAGAGATGAGGGGCATCTGTGTGGAACAGTGTCAATGGCTTTGCTAAAATCAAAATACACCCATCCTCTGTCCAATTCTCTAGTCACCCAGACAAAGAAATTGGTCAGATTTGTCTGACAAGACCTACCTCTAGTGAAGCCATGTTGTCTCCGGTCCTGTAATCCACAGGATTCCAGAAACTTGACCATTCTCTGTTTTAAAAGTGTTTCCATTGATTTGCTTACCACAGAAGACAGACATACTGGGCTGTGATTCTCTACTTCTTCCTTACTTCCACTTTTGTGGAGGGGGACCACATCTGCCCTTCTCCAGTCTTCCGATGCCACTGCCGACTCTAGAGAAGCATTGCAAAGGTCAGTCAGCGGAACCACCAGAACTTCCCTAAGTTCTTCAGCACCTTCTGATGTATACCATCCAGCCCCATAACTTTGGGCTCCTTTAACTAAGCTGCGTTAGGGCATTAACGCATGGAATAGCGTGCACTGAATTACGCTAGACCTTAACGCCAGCATTGAGCTGGCGTTTAGTTCTAGCTGCGTAGCGTGCGGTAATATCCTGTGTGCGCTAAAAACACTAGCGCACCTTAGTAAAAGGAGCACTTTGTCTATCTCTAATTTAACTAGCTCCTCACGAACACTTATTCGACTCATTTGTAAAAGCAACTAG